>NC_088685.1:190493246-191750746 GCF_028017835.1 Emys orbicularis
AGGCCAACACAAAGCAGCACATACTGAGAAAAGAGATAGTTTTACCATTTGATCACATGTTCTGGTTAGACAACAATGTAGTGTGTGGTAAATATCTGAGAGTTGGCAGGTCATAGAATATCAGAATTGGAAAAGACCTCAGGAGGTCATCTAGTCTAGACCCCTGCTCAAAGAAGGACCAATCTCCAGACAGATTTTTGCCCCAGGTCCCTAAATGGCCCCCTCAAGGATTGACCTCACAACCCCGGGTTTAGCAGGCCTATGCTCAAACCACTATCCCAGCTATCCCTCCCTGATCTGGTAGGCAGTTATTTTTGTGTTGCTAACCTGTCAGTGTCTTGTTCACTATAATAAAAGGAACTGAATTCTCTTTCATCTTTCAGATGCTGCAGATAGTAAATGATTAAACCACTCTGAGAAGTTGTGACGATGCAGTTCTGGCGGAACCCAACTGAGAGTGCCAACTCAGGAAAAATTTCTCAAACAGGGCAATTACAGCCCAAGGCTGAGGTTTTTCCACCTCTAAGGCAAACCAAACCAGCCAGACTAAGAGGACTTCGGTCTCACCCCACTGGCTAACTGCAAGTCTCACAAGCAATTTCCTTAGACACTCCAGTTTCCCAGTATCACCACCAGTACCACTCGTTATGGGGACAAATGGTTATGAAAACCAAGACCCCAGTAAAAGAAAAAAAAAAAGTTCTCCTGATCCCAAAGGACCAAGCCCCAGACCCAGGTCAATATATAAATCAGATCTTACCCACAAATCACGCTGTTGCCAATCCTTTAGAATCTAAAATCTAAAGGTTTATTGATAGAAGAAAAAGATAGAGATGAGAGTTAGAATTGGTTAAATGGAATCAATTACATACAGTAATGGCAAAGTTCTTGGTTCAGGCTTGCAGCAGTGATAGAATAAACTGCAGGTTCAAATTAAGTCTCTGGAATACATCCCCCGCTGGGATGGGTCATTCAGTCCTTTGTTCAAAGTTTCGGCTTGTAGGAAAGTCCTTCCAGAGGTAAGAAGCCGGATTGAAGACAAAATGGAGATGAGGCATCAGCCTTATATAGTCTTTTCCAGGTGTAAGAACACCTCTTTGTTCTTACTGTGGAAAATTACAGCAAAATGGAGCCTGGAGTCACATGGGCCAGTCCCTGCACACTTTGCTGAGTCTGAAGGCATATTTGCCTTCTCTCAATGGGTCCATTGTATAGCTGATGGTCCTTAATGGGCCATCAAGCAGGCTAGGCAGAGCTAATCCCAGCTTGTCTGGGATGTCACCCAGAAGCATAGCATAAGTTTGCCATACAGACAGTATAGAGCCAATATTCATAACTTCAACTACAAAACTGATACACACATATAGACAGCATAATCATAACCAGTAAACCATAACCTTGTCTTAGACACCCCATTTGACCCCCTTTATACAAGATTTGGGTGCCACTACAGGACCTTGGTTGCAACAATGATCTATATGGTCCCAGTTTATGTCAATAACGTCACAGAAGTATCAAAATTATTTTGGTACTGTTTTCCAGCATACTGCAGGCTTTATACTGTGGGAATGCCTGCTATATTTGTGTTCTTTGTCTTGATTCTTAGGACCAGAATCTGCTGTCTGTTACACCAATGTAAATCAAGAGTAATTCTAGTGGTAAATTAAATTACTTTGGATTTACACCCATGTAATTGGTCAGAATTTGGCCCCATCTTATCCTTCTAACAGTGTGGCTGGTTCATCAGAAAGTAACTTAGTGGTATTACTACTAAGGTATTAGCCATATCTAAATGGGAGTCAAGCTATAGAGTCAGCATGACATATAAGAGAGGAAAAAAACAAGGGCCTGTTTTTTCTCTCACGCTGCTGTAAATCAGGAGTAACTCCATTGAAATTAATGGTGTTACACCAGTGTAAAATGGGAGTGAGAGCAGAATCAGGCCCCCAAGTCTATAAGAAGATCCGAGGCTTGGAGATGCAAGTGGAAACGATGGTTGAGTTTCTAAGGGGATTGGGGCACATGATAGAGTGAAGGCCAAAGAAGGCAGAAGGGAAAAGTTAAGACTTGCAGATGCAAGCTGGACTAAAGAACTCTGAGGGGAAACTGTTGGGTGAGGAAAGTGGCCAGTGGAAACATGTGACTACGAGGACCAGGCAGAGGAAAAGACCAGCTAGTGAAGGAGAAATAGAGCTCAGGAACAGGTTTGCTGAGTTGGAAAATGAAGAAGGGACACAGCAGGCAGTAACTGAAGGTGAGAGGGCAAGGAAAAAGAAAAGAGCAGCTAGTCTTATAAGAAGAGGAGAAGAGCCAATGGAGATACCCAGAGTTCAGAACCCCAGGAGAATACAGGATGACTCGCAGAAGACTGCAAGGGAGAACAAAAGCCAAGAGGACTTGCAGCCAGAAGAAACAGGAGGAAGGCAAGAGAATCACACCATCACCAGGAAAAGCAGGTTGACATGATTGGTGACTCCCTACTAAGAAAAACAGACAGGATTGTCACCAGAGCTGGTCCGGAGAACAGAAGGGTGTATGTGCTGTCTTCCAGGAGCTAAGATACAGGATGTGGACCTGAGGCTGAAGAGGATCCTAATGGAGCAGGAAAGAATCCACTGATTGTCCTTCACGTGAGAACAAATGATACAGCTAGATTCTCATTGGAACATATCAAGGGAGACTATGCCAGGCTGGGGAAGACACTTAAGGAAATGGAGGCTCAGGTAATCTTTAGTGGGATTCTCCCTGTGCCTAGAGGAGGAGAACAAAAGCGAGACAAGATGATGATCATCAACAGATGGCTCAGGCAGTGGTGCTATAAGGAGGGCTTTGGGATGTTTGACCACTGGGAGGTATTCCTGGACAGAGGACTGTTATCATGGGATGGACTCCACCTGAGGAGAGAAGGGAAAGTTACTCACCTTGCAGTAACTGAAGTTCTTTGAGATGTGTGTCTCTGTGGGTGCTCCACTCTAGGTGTCGGTGCGTCCCGGCACCGTTGATCGGAGATTTTCGGTAGCAGTACCTGGTCAGGACGCAGGCGCTCAGTTGATATCTCCTGTCTCGTTGGAATCTTCCTGAGCGCCCGCGTCCCGCACCCCCCTCAGTTCCTTCTCTACCGTGGAGCGATTATACTAGTACTCCAAAGTAGAGGGGAGGAGGGTGGGGAGTGGAGCACCCACAGGGACACACATCTAGAAGAACTTCAGTTACTGCAAGGTGAGTAACTTTCCCTTCTTCTTCGAGTGCTGTCCCTGTGGGTGCTCCACTCTATGTGAATGTATAGCAGTCCCCACTATGGTCGGTAGGACTTTGGCGATGCGGCAGTGAGTACTGTAGAGAGTACTGTATGGCCTACTATGGTGTCTGCCGGGGTATCTTGCGTGATAGCATAGTGTTTGGCAAACGTGTGTTCAGAGGACCATGTAGCCGCTTTACAGATGTCAGAAATGGGTACATTATGTAGGAAGGCAACGGATGTCGACAGAGCTCGAGTGGAATGAGTTCTAATGCCTTCGGGCGGTTGAATATTTTGAATATGGTAAGAGGATCTGATGCAGTCAGAGATCCACTTGGACAGACGTTGTTTAGAGATAGCCGTACCTTTCGATCTTTCGGTGATGGAGACAAAGAGTCGTGGAGATTTACGAAATGGCTTAGTCCTAAGTAAAAAGCGATTGCTCACCTGACATCGAGAGTATGCAGGGTTGCCTCGTGTGGATAGAGGTTTGGGATAGAAAGTAGGTAAGTATATAGGTTGGTTAAGGTGGAAGGTGAATACCACCTTAGGAAGAAATTTAGGATGTGGTCTCAGAGTGACTTTATCTTTGGAGAAGATTGTGTAGGGAGGATGGGCTATCGGGGCACTTATTTCACTTACTCTCCTTGCTGAAGTTATTGCAACTAAGAAAGCTACCTTCATGGACATATGGAGAAGAGAGGAGGTAGCCAAGGGCTCGAATGGAGGTTTCATGAGAGCTTGAAGAACAAGGTTAAGGTTCCATGTAGCCGCTGTTGGGTAAATTTCAGGGTACAGATTTTGCAGGCCTGTGAGAAATCGTTTTATGGTGGGGTGGGTAAAGAGTGAATAACCTTCTAAGAGGTCATGGAAGGTGGTAAGCGCCTCCAGGTGCACTTTGATGGAGCTGAGCGAAAGTCCATCCTGTTTCAGTTTCAGGAGGTAGTCTAGAATGTTAGGGAGGGTCACCATATTGGGTGTTAAGTGATTACGTGAGCACCAGGGGGCGAAACGCTTCCACTTCTGCAGATAGGTTTTATGAGTGGAGTCTTTTCTACTGTGCAGGAGGACACATCGGACTTGCTCGGAACAGGCTAGTTCATGGTTTTGGATCCATGAAGGAACCAGGCTGTGAGGTGGAGCTTTTGGGTCTGGGGGTGAAGAACCCGTCCGTTGTTCTGGGAAAGGAGATCTGGCCTGTTGGGGAGAGCCCGTGGATGACGGGAGGACATGCGGAGGAGGTAAGGATACCACGTCTGTCTTGGCCAAGCCGGGGCAATAAGGATGACCCGGGCATTGTCGTCTACGATCTTCCGAAGAACCCTGTGGAGTAGAGGGATTGGTGGGAAGGTGTACAGGAGAGTTGTTCCACGGGATTAGGAACCTAGGGATGCAGTCCCGAGTCCCGCTCTAGAGCAAAACAGGGGACATTTTTGATTCTGGGTTGTGGCAAAGAGGTCGATTGACGGGGTGCCCCAGAGGAAGAAGAGCTGTTGAAGTATTGCGGGGTGCAGCTCCCATTCGTGCTCTGTCGAGAAGTGCCTGCTGAGTGCGTCGGCAGTAGTGTTGTGGCAGCCTGGTAGGTAGGAAGCGATGATTTGTATTTGATTTTGTATGCACCAATTCCATAGTCGGATGGCTTCCATGCAAAGGGAATGTGATCGGGCTCCCCCTTGTCTGTTGATGTAGTACATACATGCTAGGTTGTCTGTTAAGACCCGAATAGATTTGTTCTTTATGAGGGGAAGAAAGTGAAGGCATGCCCGCCTCACTGCTCTGAGCTCTAAGAGATTTATGTGTAGGTGTGTCTCTGATGTGGACCACCGGCCTTGTGCCCTGTGTCCCCATAGATGCGCTCCCCAACTGATTAGGGAAGCGTCCATGGTGAGCATGAGTGTTGGGGATTGTTGCTGGAAGGAAACCCCCGTGCAGAGGTTTTCTGGTCTTGTCCACCAATGTAGGGAAGCTATAACATTGGGAGGAGGAGTTAGCAGCGTCCCTAAGGTGTGTCTGTTGGGATTGAAATTGGAATTGAGCCAGCCCTGATGACATCTCATGTGCAGCCTGGCGTACTGGACCACGAAGGTGGTGGCTGCCATGTGACCAAGGATATGTAGACAGATTCTTGCCTGTGTCCTGGGACGAAAAGAGAATGTGCGTATGAGTTGTGTGATAGCGAGGAATCTGTGATATGGGAGCAAGGCCCTGCTCTGGATTGAGTCGAGATGAGCGCCGATGAACTCAATATGTTGTGTAGGTGTCAGGGTAGATTTTTGGACGTTTATTTGGAGGCCTAGGCTGTGAAAGAGGGAGATGGCGAAATGGGTAGCTTGAAGTGTTTCGCCATCGGAGTTGCCCTTGATGAGGCAATCGTCCAGATAGGGGAAAAGTGTGATCCCATGTTTGTTGAGGTAAGCCACGACCACGGCTAGAGTTTTGGAAAAGACTCTCGGCGCTGTGGAGAGGCCGAAAGGAAGAACTAAGTATTGAAAATGGTCATGACCAATTGTGAATCGTAGCAAGAGTCTATGAGCTGGATGAATTGATATATGAAAATAAGCGTCTTGTAGGTCGAGGGCTGTAAACCAGTCCCCTTGATCCAGTGCAGGAATTATTGTACCCAGTGTGACCAACTTGAATTTTTGTACCCTCACGAATTTGTTCAGTCGGCATAGGTCTAGTATAGGCCTCCATCCACCATTTTTTTTCTGGGTCAGGAAGTAATGGGAGTAGAACCCTTTCTCTCGATGTTGCGTCGTCACAGGTTCCTCTGTGCCTAGCTGGAGGAGGTGCGCCACTTCTACACGAAGGAGGTGCTCATGAGAGGGGTCCCTGAAGGAGGACGGGGAAGGGGGAAGGGTAGGAGGATAGGATATGAATGGGATAGAGTAACCAGACTGAACTATTTCGAGGATCCAGTGGTCCCATGTAATTTGCTGCCAGGTATGTTGGAAACTCTGGAGGCGGTGGCCAAATGGGGAAGTAGGCTGTGGAATCAAGGGGTGGTCGCGCAGACCCTCGACCAACGTTTCAAAATTGTTGTTTATTCCCAGATGGGCGGGAGGTGGTTGCTTGAGCTTAATTTTGTCTGTGCTTAGGGGGGTCTAGCGCGATTCCTATTTACGTCGTATGGTTTGGATTGAGGCCGATAATATTGTTGTGTGCGCGGTCTTTGGTAGGGTTGGTATCGTTGTCTCCTGGGAAGAGATGGGTGAATGCCCAGGGTGCGCAGTGTCGCTCTAGAATCTTTCATGGTGTGAAGTAGTTCATTGTTTTTTTTTGGAAAACAGTTTGTCTTTATCAAAGGGGAGGTCCTCCACTTTGGTCTGCAGATCTTTAGGGATGCCAGATGCAGAAAGCCTGAAGATCTGCCCATAACCACAGCAGTTGCAGTAGTACGGGCTGCTGTGTCCGCTGTATCTAAAGAAGCTTGTAGGGCCGTTCTGGAAATCAGTTGGCCCTCGCTCAGAATTGATTTAAAGTCTGCTCTCCTGTCCCTTAGAATGTAGGAGGCGAATTCAAAAAGTTTATTGTAGTTATCAAAGTCGTAGCTGGCAAGGAGTGCAGAGTAGTTTGCAATCCTGAATTGTAGAGTGGAGGACGTGTAAACCTTGCGACCCAAGACGTCAAGGCGTTTAAGGTCCTTGTCTTGCAGGGTGGGCTGAGATTGTGGCTGTTTCATCCTTTGTGCGACTGCATTGATGACAAGAGAGTTTGGTTGTGGGTGAGAAAATAGGAAGTCAGCATCCTTAGCAGGAACATAGTATTTACGTTCGGCCTTTCTGCAGGTTGGTAATAAAGAAGCTGGAGTTTGCCAGAGAGTGTCAGCTGGTTCCAGAAGTGCTTCATTTATAGGGAGCGCGATCTTTGCGGGCGCAGAGGGTTGAAGGATTCTGAGGAGTTTGTATTGTGTCTCCTGAACCTCTTCTAGGGGGATGTCTTGACTGAGTGCCACCCTCTTGAAAAGCTCTTGAAATTGTTTACAGTCGTCCAGGTTCTGTGGAGGCGGGGGGGAGAGGGCTCCATCCGGAGCAGAGGGAGAAATAGGGTTCGGTGAGTCAGGATATGGTTCGTAGCTCACATTCTCAGGAGGGGGTTCAGGTACTCTAGAAGTGGACGGAGCTGGAGATCGAGGCACAGAGGTCTGAGGAAGAGTGGTAGGAGGATGTGGCCAAGGGTACCACTGAGGCCAAGGCATAGGGTAGGAGAACCCAGATGCCACCCATGGGGGGGCGAAGTAGGGAAACTGAGGCTGGTGGCTGTGGACCGTAGCCTGAGGTGGAAGAGGTTCCAGTGGAGGAGGAGAGGCAGGTGGGGAGAACTCTGCCTGTTACTGTATATCAGGTTCGCTATTAGAGAAGGTAGCCAGTTCAGGTGGTGAGAACGGCTGTTCTAAGAGTGAGCCCTGTGTTTCCAGAAGCAGAGAGTTAGGCTCAGGTGGCACTAAGAGGTCACATTGAGTGAGGAACTGTTGCTCCTGCTCCCTGGGCTGTGCTGAGCCTGAACTGTGCTCTAGCACATTAGCAGGTGAAAGTGAAAGTGTCAGCGGTGCCACGGGTCTGTTGGAGATGCCCTGCAGGGGGTCCACTGCTGGTGCTGGGGCAGGAGGCAGGCTCGGTGCCAATGTTTTTCCTGGCACCGGGGCAGAGTGCACAGCCAGCACTGCGGCTATTTCTCCCGCGGAGGGGGTCGGTGCCCACATCCTTGTCGGCATCGGGGCAGAGCGTGCAGCCAGCACCGCAGCTATTTTTAGCGCTGAGGTGCTCGGTGCCGCGGAAACCTTCCCGGTACGGGAGGTTGGGTTCCTGCCTCTGCGTTCTGCAGGAGCCGTGGTTGAGGCTGTAGAAAGAGCTGAGGCGCCTGCCTGTGGCTCTGTCGGCACAGAGGGTAAGGATCTCGCGGGAGACCTTTTACCCTTGTCAGAGTCTCTCCTGTGAGACTGCCGTGCTTCTTGCTGCTCCAGAGATGGTAAAGCAACGCTCCCAACTGGTTCAGATCTGGCTGGGGAGTGTGTGGGAGTGGGTTTAACTTTCCCTGTCTCCAAAAGTGACTGCAGGGATTTTTCCATTAGAAGCATTTTAAGCTGCAGGTCCCTGTCGCGCCGAGCCCTTGACTTGAGGCTTGTACAGTGGAGGCACTTTGCGGGGATGTGGGTTTAGCCGAGGCACTTCACATAATGTGAGTGCCCATCCGACCGTGGCATGGAGTCCTGACAGGAAACACACTTTTTGAATCCTGAAGCCCCTGGCATTGTGAATTAGAAATGGCAGGGGAGAGTCAGTGGCATAGCCAGGATCTAAGAGCAGGGGGAGCAAACATAAAAAAGGCGCCCCCCCCTTGGCTCCTCCTCTGGCTCCGCGCCCCCCCCCCCCTTGGCTGGCTCCACCGGCTGTGCCGCCCCCCCCCCCATTGGCTGCCGGCCGCCATGCTGCGCCCCCCCCTTGCTCCTCTGGCCACGGCTGCCGGCCGCGCTGCGGGCCGCCTTGCTGTGCCCGCCCTCACTCTGCCTCCTCCGGCCGCGCCCGCCGCCCCCCATTGGCTGCCGGCCACGCTGCGGGCCGCCCTGCTACGCCCCCCCTCGCTCCTCCGGCCGCGCCGCCCCCTCCCCATGACTCCTCCGGCTGTGGCTGCGGGCCGCCCTGCTGCGCCTCCCCTCGCTCCTCCGGCCACGCTGCGGGCCGCCCTGCTACGCCCCCCCTCGCTCCTCCGGCCGCGCCGCCCCCTCCCCATGACTCCTCCGGCTGTGGCTGCGGGCCGCCCTGCTGCGCCCCCCCTCGCTCCTCCGGCCACGGCTGCTGGCCACGCTGCGGGCCGCCTTGCTGCGCCCTCCCCTCGCTCTGCCTCCTCCGGCCGTGCCCGCCGCCCCCCCATTGGCTGCCGGCCATGCTGCGGGCCGCCCTGCTGCGCCCCCCCTCGCTCCTCCGGCTGTGGCTGCTGGCCACGCTGCGGGCCGCCCTGCTGCGCCCCCCCTCGCTCCCCCGGCTGTGGCTGCTGGCCACGCTGCGGGCCGCCCTGCTGCGCCCCCCCTCGCTCCTCTGGCCACGCTGCGGGCCGCCTTGCTGTGCCCTCCCCTCGCTCTGCCTCCTCCGGCCGCGCCCGCCGCCCCCCCATTGGCTGCCAGCCACGCTGCGGGCCACCCTGCTGCGCCCCCCCTCGCTCCTCCGGCTGTGGCTGCTGGCCACGCTGCGGGCCGCCCTGCTATGCCCCCCCTCGCTCCTCCGGCCACGCTGCCCCCTCCCCATGACTCCTCCGGCTGCGGCTGCGGGCCACCCTGCTATGCCCCCCCTCGCTCCTCCGGTCGTGCCGCCCCCTCCCCATGGCTCCTCCGGCCGTGCTGCCCCCCCCTTGCCTGCAGGAGATTAGCCCCGGCCAGCAGGCACGCCACTTTTTGAAAATGTGCTGAGGGGAAGCAGCTGCTTCCCCTGCACCCCACTAGCTACGCTACTGGGGAGAGTGTCTCAGCGGGATGCAAGCCTGAAGCGAAAAAGTATTTTTTTTTAAACTAACTATGTAACTATACTAAAGGAAGGGAAACAACTGGGATGTAACTAATAAGTATTTCTGTATTCTTTGTTAATTTTTCCTACAGAGACCAGGGAAGAGGATCAGCACTGCCCCGAGTCCCGTCTTCAGCCGGGGACGGTTTAGAAGGAACTGAGGGGGGTGCGGGACGTGGGCGCTCAGGAAGATTCCAACGAGATGGGAGATACCAACTGAGCACCTGTGTCCCAACCAGGCACTGCTACCGAAAATCTCTGATCAACGGCACCGGGATGCTCCGACACCTAGAGTGGAACACCCACAGGGACAGCACTCGAAGAAAACAGACTTCTGGGATGGAGGTTAGCACAACTCAATAAAAGAGCTTTAAACTAGGAACTCAGGGGAGATGGGAAATGCTCATGTAATCCATGCCTGATTTTAACATTGAGAAGGAGGTAAATCAAGTAAGAAAGGATATAGCAATGGAGAAAGGAACAGCAGTGGGTAGGAGAATGGACATTAAGGGGAAAGATCGTGCCGATACCAATGAAGCTAACCATCAGGTAGGCGATACTGGCAGAATGACTGTACCCAATTTGGCAAGGAATGTGGGCAAGGCCAAGGAGCAACAATTAAGATGTTTGTACAGGAATGCAAGGAGCCTGGGTAACAAAAAGGATGAACTAATAGTACTGATGCAGGAAGTGAAACCAGTTATAATAGAGATAACAGAAATAGTAGAATAATAGTCATGGCTGGAGTACAGATATTGAAGGGTATTTGATGTTCAGGAAAGACAGAAATAAAGGCAAAGATGGTGGAGTGGCATTGTATATTAATGATGAGGTAGACTGCAAAGAAATTATAAGGGGTGGACTGGATAAGACAGTCTGTTTGGGTCAAAATCACTGTGGAAAAGAAAGGTTCCCGTGGATAGTGCTTGGAGTATGCTATAGACCCCCAGCGTCCAATCTGGGTATGGATAGAGACCTCTTTAATATTTTTAATGAAATAAATTCTACTGGGAATTGTGTGATTATGGGAAACTTTAACTTCCCAGATACAGATTGAAGGACAAGTGCTACTAATAATAGTAGGACCCAGATTTTCCGGGATGTGATAGCTGACAGATTTCTTCACCAAATAGTTGCTGAACCAACAAGAGGTGATGCCATTTTAGATTTGGTATTGATGAGTAGTGAGGACCTCATAGAAGAATTGGTTGTAAAGGACAACCGTGGTTTGAGTGATCATGAGCTAATTCAGTTTAAACTAAATGGAAGGATAAATAAAAACGGATCTGCATTCTTCCCGTTTATATTGGTATTTGATGTTTCCAGCTCTCATGCCCACACCTTTGAAAAGCTCTGCTAATGCAAACCCAGTTTATTTGTTGGCAAAGGCCATATTTGAATATCTTCCTTTTCCCAAGGCTGTAATGCCCATCTCTTAGCCAGAAATATGAACCAAGTAAGACTCTCATGATTGTCTCTGATGGTGTAATTCAATTGTCAGATGTGCATGTGCAACACCCACTGGAGTTAATAAGAACTGTACACATATCTCTGAAGAAGAATGTGGCCCCAAGGAAGCAACTGTCTTCCTTTCTTCTAGAGGTCCCAAAATTTTATTAATTTCATTGGCAATGGGACTCATGTGATGATTCCCTCCCTCCCCGCAAAAAAGCAAAGAGACTGAAGCATAAAGATGAACAAAAGAAAAACTGGGAAGTGAATGCACTATTCAATACAAAGAAATATGTAAACATACTTTCACAATATTCATTAACTAAATAGGCCAAGTTTGTTCTACAATGAAAATACCTTCCCAGTTAACACACACGTATTAAAAGGGGCTACCAATTTACGTTTGATGGCAAAAAGAAGTCTCAGCTCTATTTCTGAGTGATAAATGTTTACTATAATTCATAGAAGCAACTAAAACGATGCTTAGGTTGAATGTTGTTAGAGCTCCACCAATTGCTTTACAGAAGAACTACAAGAAAACGTGTTCCATTATCTTTACATCATCATCATCATCAAATGGAGAAATCTGAACCACTCCTTCCTGTGAGGTAAGGATCGAGAGAATTTCTTGAGATAATTTTTCATGCTTATTTTCTGCACATGTATCTGCGATCTTCTTCCAACCTTCCAAGGTACAGACCGTATCATTTAAAATAACTTGTTCCAGTGCATCTGATGAAGAAAAAAATATCATGTAGTGGCACAGTATTTGCCCTCAATCAGTTTCTGCTTTGCTCATATTAAACAAAGAACAGAAAGAGGCATGATCTTAGGGGATAATATGACTACAGATCAATAATTCTTTTTCCAGTTGGATAAATTCTAAGGCCAAGGACCAAATAAAGAGATAACTGATCAAAAATCCATCAGAAAAGTAGTGTTTACTTTATTTATAAAGATTAAAAGCCACCTCCTACCACAGCACTGAAAATCATGTCGGAAACCCCACGACCAGCAGAAAGACTGGAGAATGTGTGGCCCAATTCTGACTTTTATTTATTTATTTATTTATTTTTAAAGTTAATGGATGTTTTGCTCTTGACTTCAGCGGGAGTAGGATAAGGCCATCAGTTGGGAGTAATCATCACTGCAAGGGGAAAAACCAAATGTGCCAAGTTGCCAAATTACATGGCCAAGAAAGGTCCTTAACTCTAGAAGAAAGTACAGGAACTTGCAGCAGACCCTACCAAAAGTGCTAATCTGCACACAGGCCTGAGCAAGGCAGGCTGTAGCAGATGGCAAAAGTAACTTTTTTGATATCAAAGGGAGTACCATGAGTAGTAAGATTTTAATCACTCTCCAGTATAGATTAGGGATAATAGGAGCATCAATGCCAGAATAATTTATGGATTTGGAGTTTGTTTTTTGGAAAGTGTCAACGGACATATGCTACAAAGGGAAAAGATTAACTATGTGTTTTTAAATTAGCTGAATTAAATTTGTTAACACAATTAAATGATTGTGACCTCAATAACTTTGTATTCATTTTATTGTCATTTACAATTGAATTGCTTTGGAACTTCCCAGATACTGCAATGAAAATAGAGAAATGTGACATTTACATAACTTCACTATAAATGTCTGTTAATTACATCTTACTGTACTTACTCTTCTCACCCGTGTTTATTTCCTCTAACAGTTGTAAACCATGCTCTTTGTGATCAGTATCAATGAGTGAGAGGATCGTAGCCCCAATGGATAATAATGCTGGTTTCTCATTCCACTCTTGAGTTAGACAATGAATTAGCTCAATACTAGGACAGTTTTTCAGTAGGAATAAGTAATCATCTGAAAACAAACATCCAGGTCACTATACATTTGTGGGTGTTCACACAAACACACAAGCATGATAACTCCAATTCTGATCTCACTGACCACTAAAAAGAACAGGAGTACGTGTGGCACCTTAGAGACTAACAAATTTATTAGAGCATAAGCTTTCGTGGGCTACAGCCCACTTCTTCACTGACCACTGTAAATCAGGTGAAACTTCAATTAAGTTTGTGTAAAACTAGTATACGTGAGATCAGAACCTGGTCTCATTTATCTGGAAGAAAAGATAAACAGCACAATAATTAAATTCACAGATGATTCTAACTAGGGAAGTGTTGCAAATATCAAAGAAGACAGAAATAATAAGAGATACCTTGAAGTTGTTAGAAATATCGGCAAGAAATAAAATCAGACTGGAAAATGCAACCTAACAGAATAGAGGAATAATAATCTGAAGAAAGATATTAAATGGGAGAGAGATACTTGGAAAGCAGCAATGTTGAAAAGGGGCCTAGGGAATTGCAGAGTGCAAAAGTGATATGAACTTGCATTGCTATACGGCCACAAAGAGAAGCTAATGTGATTTTAGTTTGCTTACACAGAGGCGTCACATCCCAGAACAGTGAAGTGATAGCCCCTCTCTCTATATGGCACTGGTGAGACAGCACCTACATTAGAATGCTGCAACAGTTATAGGCACCACAGCAGCAGATGAAGGTTGACATAATGGAGAGAAATCATTTAAAGAAAAATCACTGAGTGGATGGAGGAAAGGGCATGAGGAAAAAATAAGAGCCAAGTAGCACAATCCCGCAGCATGCTAAACATCTTCAGTATCTACTGCCTTTCCTGCATGACTGGGCCCTAAATATGTACAGTGTGGCTAAATGACTGGACAGGATAGGAATACTGTTTACAACCTCAGATACCTGTCAACTCGGAGGGTGAAATTCTGGCCTCATTAAAGTCAATGATAAAACTTCCAGGGCAAAGAAAAAATATTTAGAGTGGGGCCTAATAGCCTAATTTTGATGGATCTATGATGCTGCTTAAGGTGCGTATCTATTGTTTTTGGAGAATTCACACTGACCAGTCTCAGGTACTATAAACGTTAACTGAGGATGGTATGGTATCTGAGCAAGTACATAATGTTTTCTGAAGTAAGATAGAAGCGTTGACCAGATGGGATTTTTACATTTCTCTAGTCAAGATCTTGGGCCAAGCTGAAAAGAACAACCAAGAGAGTTTAAATAGATAGTTTTGCTCTTTATTGAGGAATAGAATGTGCCCCAGATTCTTATCTGTGTTAGGGCTGCTATTTTGCTGCTCCACTGTCCGAAGCAATCCTAAAGCCACATAGCCACCTGCAAGAGGATCACCCCAGTGCAATGGTTGCTTTGTTGCTGTAGAACTGGTCTAACTGCTCATATACTAGCCACATTCATGACTGTCAGTGTAAGGGACATAGCTGGGGAAAGGGGGCATGACCGGGTCTTCCCTGCAGTTCAGCAATCCTTGACTGCCATGATGGCAGCATGGGGCTATTGCCAGCTAGTGTAAATTAGAACAGCATGTAGTCTGCTCTAACTCACTCCAGGGAACCAGCCCAATACAGCCAGTTTAGGAATGGGGGAATACAAAGGTGCCATGAAGCCACCTTTGCACCTCTCTTTCCCCCACAAGTTGTGTTGTATACCCCTTGGGTGCAGCTGAGAATCAGGATCTATGCATCCAGTATGTGATGTAGTCTTTACGCTGCCTACTTCATTGACTAACATAATTTGAGGGTGCATCTGCAACTTGTTTACAAGGTAATAACTCTGAAGCTAAATGTTCCACACTTCCAATATAAAGAACAATCAATTTAAACTTTCAAATGATGTAATCACTAATACAGAAAATAAATAGACGCCTCAATTTATTTTAGGCCAGTAGCTTAACTTTTTCATTCTGTGGAACAACTTACAAAAAAGAGAGATCCTCTGCTGAACCACATCCCCTTCTATAACCCACTCCTTCACTTTTCACCATTTTTACGATGAAAATACAAAAGGAGCGCTTAAAGATGATAAAGTCATTGCGGAGAAACTAAATGGATTCTTTGCTTCAGTCTTCACGGCTGAGGATGTTAGGGAGATTCCCAAACCTGAGCTGGCTTTTGTAGGTGACAAATCTGAGGAACTGTCACAGATTGAAGTATCACTAGAGGAGGTTTTGGAATTAATTGATAAACTCAACATTAACAAGTCACCGGGACCAGATGGCATTCACCCAAGAGTTCTGAAAGAACTCAAATGTGAAGTTGCGGAACTATTAACTAAGGTTTGTAACCTGTCCTTTAAATCGGCTTCGGTACCCAATGACTGGAAGTTAGCTAATGTAACGCCAATATTTAAAAAGGGCTCTAGGGGTGATCCCGGCAATTACAGACCGGTAAGTCTAACGTCGGTACCGGGCAAATTAGTTGAAACAATAGTAAAGAACAAAATTGTCAGACACATAGAAAAACATAAACTCTTGAGCAATAGTCAACATGGTTTCTGTAAAGGGAAATCGTGTCTTACTACTCTATTAGAGTTCTTTGAAGGGGTCAACAAACATGTGGACAAGGGGGATCCGGTGGACATAGTGTACTTAGATTTCCAGAAAGCCTTTGACAAGGTCCCTCACCAAAGGCTCTTACGTAAATTAAGCTGTCATGGGATAAAAGGGAAGGTCCTTTCATGGATTGAGAACTGGTTAAAGGACAGGGAACAAAGGGTAGGAATTAATGGTAAATTCTCAGAATGGAGAGGGGTAACTAGTGGTGTTCCCCAAGGGTCAGTCCTAGGACCTATCCTATTCAATTTATTCATAAATGATCTGGAGAAAGGGGTAAACAGTGAGGTGGCAAAGTTTGCAGATGATACTAAACTACTCAAGATAGTTAAGACCAAAGCAGATTGTGAAGAACTTCAAAAAGATCTCACAAAACTAAGTGATTGGGCAACAAAATGGCAAATGAAATTTAATGTGGATAAATGTAAAGTAATGCACATTGGAAAAAATAACCCCAACTATACATACAACATGATGGGGGCTAATTTAGCTACAACGAGTCAGGAAAAAGATCTTGGCGTCATCGTGGATAGTTCTCTAAAGATGTCCACGCAGTGTGCAGAGGCGGTCAAAAAAGCAAACAGGATGTTAGGAATCATTAAAAAGGGGATAGAGAATAAGACTGAGAATATATTATTGCCCTTATATAAATCCATGGTTCGCCCACATCTCGAATACTGTGTACAGATGTGGTCTCCTCACCTCAAAAAAGATATTCTAGCACTAGAAAAGGTTCAGAAAAGAGCAACTAAAATGATTAAGGGTTTAGAGAGGGTCCCATATGAGGAAAGATTAAAGAGGCTAGGACTCTTCAGTTTGGAAAAGAGAAGACTAAGGGGGGACATGATAGAGGTATATAAAATCATGAGTGATGTTGAGAAAGTGGATAAGGAAAAGTTATTTACTCATTCCCATAATACAAGAACTAGGGGTCACCAAAAGAAATTAATAGGCAGCAGGTTTAAAACAAATAAAAGGAAGTTCTTCTTCACGCAGCGCACAGTCAACTTGTGGAACTCCTTACCTGAGGAGGTTGTGAAGGCTAGGACTATAACAATGTTTAAAAGGGGACTGGATAAATTCATGGTGGCTAAGTCCATAAATGGCTATTAGCCAGGATGGGTAAGAATGGTGTCCCTAGCCTCTGTTCGTCAGAGGATGGAGATGGATGGCAGGAGAGAGATCACTTGATCATTGCCTGTTAGGTTCACTCCCTCTGGGGCACCTGGCATTGGCCACTGTCGGTAGACAGATACTGGGCTAGATGGACCTTTGGTCTGACCCAGTACGGCCTTTCTTATGTTCTTATGTACAGCATTCACTCTCTCTTCTGAATGTGCCCATAGAACATATTTTGAGGATCAGTGCTTTGCAATATTACACTCTCTTAGGGACATAAATATGGAACAATATGTCATTGCCTGTCAACATCCATGAATGATACTCAACTCAAAAATAAATAGTGAACAGAATTTTATCTATATTCGCCACAATAAATGGGTTTGCTCAAGACAAAAAAGAGGTGGAGCAAATATACATGCATGCCTGATGTTGAAGGAAATCCTATTTTAATTTAAAATACACTGGCAAAATTTTTGACAAGATTAGTGTCATCTTGAGTTTTTGGCAACTGGCAATCTGAACTTGTCCAACCAACATTTTAAAATCTATCAACATTTTCATTAGTTTGCATTCACAAAACAGTATTCTTTGATCTTTCAGAACATATCTTCACTTCTTTCATCACCTTTGTTTTTCCCACCTGTGACGGTGCACCCCTAAGGCTTTATGGAAATATGCTTACAGATGTATATATGACATAACTGGAATATGTTTTACGCTACGCATGCCATGTAACATATCTCTGCAAAGGTTATGATCTACTGAATCTATTCATCCTATTTGTATGCATGTAATCATTTTTGTATTCAAAGTTATGAATATTGGCTATATACTTGCTTGATTTTTAAATAGCCTCAGTAAGGCATTTGGTCAGCTTCTTGAGAAAAGAATATGCAAGTTAAGTGCCCAATCAAGAAGCACTTAACGGACAATGGATCTTGGAAGGCTCCAATCCACATGAGAAGACTACTTGAGGATGGTCAAGGTAGCATGTGAACCATGGCTGCTACCTGTAAGTTCTGAGTCATGCATGGACATGTGACTTCCCCAGGTCACTCCAAGACTCCATCTTGTAGCTGGAATTCTACACAGGGGGAGGGAGGGGTATCCACCCACAAGGGAAAGTCTATTTAAACCCCTGGGAGACCCCTCCATTCTGTCTTCAGCTGGCTCACACCCAAGGATACCTGAAAGAAACTGGAACAAAGGACAGTAACTACAGGGGGTGTGAGTGATTGCTGGACCCAGACTAAAAGGAGACTAGTCTGTAAAAGGAAGCTTACTGGAACACCTCTGAGGGTGAGGTTTTATCTGTATTCAGTTTTCTTAAAGTATTAGGCGTAGACTTGCGTGTTTTATTTAATTTTGCTTGGTAATTCACTTTGTTCTGTCCGTTACTACTTGGAACCACTTAAATCCTACTTTCTGTATTTAATAAAATCACTTTTTACTTATTATTTAACCTAGAGTATGTATTAATACCTGGGGGGGCATCTCTTTTGTAAAGGTAAAAAACAGCAAGTGTACATCTAAATAGGCATGCAACTGCATGCGCTTTCAATACAAAGCTATAAGGAAATGTGATTAAATGAGAGCAGAAACATATGGAGTGAAATCCTGGCTCCACTGGCAAAACCCTTGTTGACTTCACTGGGGCCAGGATTTCACCCCTGTGGGTATAGGACATGATTGTCTAGTTGTGTGTTCAACTGTGTTTTCCATCATAACTGATCAAGTGTCTTCACTTCCAAATGTAGGCCTAATCCTGCTAAAATTTAGGCATATGCTTTGTTTTACTTGTTCTGTGTGTCTAAGTGCTTGAAGAATCAGGACTTCAATCAATGTATTTGGATGCAGAATTAATCTGATTATGGTTTGACAAAAGAGAAAAGTACTTACTTCTAAAATATAGTTATCTAAAATACAGAGCTGTAGTAGTTCTTCAATCTTATACCCATGTTCCTAGCATGAGAGCGGTGAGGATGTTTTCTATAGTTTAACTGCTCAATATTGGCTCCAGCGCAGAGCTTCCAAATTGGAAATGTGCATAATTTGGAAACATTAAAAAAAGATTCTAGAAGTCCCACCTGAGATGGGTAGTGGTTATGGGTTGATCTATTACATCTAACTAAATCTTAAAAGAATAATTATTACAGCTAAATTATTTTTTCTTCTCCAAAGTTACAAGCTGCAACAGACACCCCTACTCACAGGGACTCTGACGTCAGGGATGTTGCTATAAAAATATACACCATTATCTATTTATAAAAGATAATGAAATGCTACATAATGTGTGTCTATAAATGTATAGACACATATATACACACATACATAAAAAGTTGGGAAGAATAGCAAGAGAAAGCAAGAAATAAAATACTTAATGAGAAATGTGAATAATAACTAGTAGAGAAATCCAAAAATAAATTAAAGGGGTTAGTGAATTAAAACACTCCTAGTTTGGCCAATATTCCTTAGGCTTTAAAAGACCTTGAAGTTGCAGGTCTGCTATGCAATGACAATGCCAGATGCAGTCAGACAGCTTTTAAACATGATTCTTTTGGAGACAACAGAATCTAATACACTGGTGTCAAAAGAAACAAACGATGGATATTTTAAGGATTTTAGCCCATCAGATAAAAACCTCAGGACATTTTCATGTCAAACTAGACAGAGGAACTCACTCACGACATTCTATGTCAAGTTTGGCGAGAAGGGCTTTGCCAAGACAGAGGCTGGGCATGCTTAACGGTCAGAATCTGCTTTATAGACATCTTCTCAGAGGGCCTGATTCCACACTGCAGTGCAGCTTGTGTACAGAGTGTAAAATGGTGCCATTATGATTTGCCAGGGTTTTATAACCACTTTGCACAGGTGCAAATGACCCTAAGAACTCATTAGGCAGTCATCTCAGTTTCCATTATCATATTTAAAGAATTTCTTTGCAGCCTCTAGTTATCAGATTAATGAATCTATGCTAAAACTACAGATAGGCCAAACTAGCCTCTTAGATTTTGAAACTTTAGGCTATGGAGTCCTCTACCAATCTCACATTAGTCTCTATGGCAGATCAATCGGGAGCTACTGAAGCTCGATTCTCTGAAGAAATTCCTTATTTCCAACTGAACTAGTCACGTTAGTTGCTTTTAGGGTAACATTTCTAGTTATTTATATTATTTACATATGCAGTGGCATGTTAAGAGCCAAATACTGCTTCCATTAGACTCAATGAGAACAGAATTGGATTTTTCGTGTGAATTTAAAATGTATCATTTAAAACTTTAGTTCAAAATGTCACCATGATAAGATTTAATTTTTAAACCTGAAATAAACATTTGGTAGAAAAATGATGAAAGACAATATAATAAATGCTCTGTCATTTACCTAAAGTGAGCTGTTTGAATTGCTGTATATAATCCATTGCTCCACAAATTTGGCCCTGTTTACACAAGCACAGAGCAGCTTTCTTGTGCACGCCACACTGACTGTAGGCAATCTGAGCCAAAGCCAAGCACTTGGACTTGTTGAATGGATCCACCTCCCCATAGTCATAAATCACATCCCCTGCTGCCTCACAAAACGTCAGCCTGAAGAAAACAAGGTAATAAAACAAACCAGATAGTTATTAGTGTGTTTTCATAACTCTGGAGCACTTCAGAATCAGGTACAGTAGAACTGGATTGTGTGTGAAAATACCAGACTGACTGCTCCCCTTCAGCTCTTGTGCCCCTCTGTCATTGTGCCCCACTCTGCTTTTGAATTAGGTTGTTTCCTCCTTCCCCTTCCACATGCTTGGGCCACAGCAGGCAGAGATCTAAGAGCACAGAACAGACTGCCTCTTCACCAATGCCTGGTGCCATGTTAGCCATTGGTGGCTGGAACGGGCAACTGCAGCCCTTGCAGCTCTCCTGTATTTGTGTGATTCCAGTTGGAGTGCAGGGATGTGTATGGGGAAGGGAAATGGATAGAGACCTCTTTAATATTTTTAATGAAATAAATTCTACTGGGAATTGTGTGATTATGGGAAACTTAACTTCCCAGATACAGATTGAAGGACAAGTGCTACTAATAATAGTAGGGCCCAGATTTTCCGGGATGTGATAGCTGACAGATTTCTTCACCAAATAGTTGCTGAACCAACAAGAGGTGATGCCATTTTAGATTTGGTATTGATGAGTAGTGAGGACCTCATAGAAGAATTGGTTGTAAAGGACAACCGTGGTTTGAGTGATCATGAGCTAATTCAGTTTAAACTAAATGGAAGGATAAATAAAAACGGATCTGCATTCTTCCCATTTATATTGGTATTTGATGTTTCCAGCTCTCATGCCCACACCTTTGAAAAGCTCTGCTAATGCAAACCCAGTTTATTTGTTGGCAAAGGCCGTATTTGAATATCTTCCTTTTCCCAAGGCTGTAATGCCCATCTCTTAGCCAGAAATATGAACCAAGTAAGACTCTCATGATTGTCTCTGATGGTGTAATTCAATTGTCAGATGTGCATGTGCAACACCCACTGGAGTTAATAGGAACTGTACACATATCTCTGAAGAAGAATGTGGCCCCAAGGAAGCAACTGTCTTCCTTTCTTCTAGAGGTCCCAAAATTTTATTAATTTCATTGGCAATGGGACTCATGTGATGAATCCCTCCCTCCCCGCAAAAAAGCAAAGAGACTGAAGCATAAAGATGAACAAAAGAAAAACTGGGAAGTGAATGCACTATTCAATACAAAGAAATATATAAACATACTTTCACAATATTCATTAACTAAATAGGCCAAGTTTGTTGTACAATTCCAGTTGGGGTGCAGGGATGTGTATGGGAAAGGGAAATGTGTGTTATGCCCACTTTGTGACACCTGGCAAGTCAGGCAAAGAGTCTGCTGCTGTTGAGTTGGGAACCTACTCAGTGCATTCTGTGGGGTAGACACATAAGAACCTCAGAGGATACTCAGTGCAGCTGGCATGAAGGAACTGTGTGGGGCTAGAGCAAGTTCAGTGCAGACAAAATGTCTGGAGATTTCAGATGCTTATAACTTGGCCAAATTTGGACGGACTGCCTCAGGGGCAGGAAAAAACACCTCCCTGACTCCAATGCTACTCTGACAAATTTCAAGTTCATACTCCAACTTGGAGTTCAGGCTCCAGAACTCTTCAAAGAAATGTTGAGAAGAATTTTTTTTTAACATTGGCAAAACAACCTACTTTTCTCTAATATCATTCTCAGAAATGGTTTTGTTTAAACTTTGCAAAGAAATTCAGACTGAGGCAGACATCTGGCATGGAAAATTTCAGCCTGAATAGGTAAAGCTTTGCAAAGTAGAAGCAATTGAAAATGGGCTCTTATGATGGAAAGTGTTAGGCACCCTTAACTTTGGTGTCACTACCAGCTCTGCCTACAATTCAAGTAATTTTAGAATTTTTTAATATTTGTAGAGTTGCATTCTAAAGTCATAATAAAGCACTTCAGAGTGTGCATCAGGCTGAGACATCTTTACTAACTTTATAGTTTTGGCAAAAGGATGTAGGTTTCCTGTCCTCCTGCATATACAAGGCCTGGCTTGACATTTCAACATGACAACATAATTTCCAGTGTCCTATTGATTTAGCAATGACTATAATTCTAGTGATAAAATATGCAATAATGGCTCTTTTGGAAAGATTACTGCATGTGGTAGGATAAGCCATAAAGAGAAATGCCCCATATGTCAGAATTCTAATTAGATTAATGCCATGCTGAACAGTGGAAATCTCCCAAACTGTTCTTGTGGGATTTCCACTATTTTAAGACTGGATCTGGAAAAATAGGTTCCTTCCGGTTTAGGATTTGATCCAAGAGCAAAATTGCAGAGGCACTTTTAGTTCTGGAGATTCAAATTTGAATACTTCAACCCCCACAAATGAAATCCAGGGAGTGGAGGATAGCTTTGAGTTTCCAGTTCAGATGTCTCTTGAAGTAACTGTCCTAAATACTGTATAGATACGGCCAGGGCCGGCTTTAGGAACTGCGGGGCCTGATTCGAATACCAGCGGCGGTCTGGGTCTTCGGCGGCACTTTGGTGGCGGGGGGTCCTTCACTCGCTCCGGGTCTTCCGCGGCACTGAAGGACCCCCCGCCGTCGAAATGCCGCCGAAGACCCGGAGCGAGTGAAGAACCCCCCCACCGCTGAAGTGCTGCCGAAGACCCGGACGGTCGCCGGATGAGTAAAAAAAATTAAAAAGGCGCCTAAGGCGCAGGGCCCTCTTAGGCGCAGGACCCGATTCCGGGGAATTGGGGGAATTGGCCTAAAGCCGGCCCTGGATACTACTGTTATTATAGAAACAGACACATATAAGAGTAAAACCAAAACTTCTAGCTTTTCCAATAACTGCAGATTTCTAATGTTTAAAAAATGGTACCAGAACAAAAAACGGTCTCACAATCTGATTTTCACATAACTTTTTACTACAGTAAAAAGGGCCTGAAACAAAATTTTGGTCTACAGCGATCTAACAAGGCTGATATCTTAAATTAAATGTTGCATTCTGCAAAAATAGCTTTTCATGCTGTTCATTTGTCTTGGTGTATACCACGGTGAATTTAATAAATGGCATCAAAGGAATGTATCTGTGAGATTGCCATTTTGTGATATTGTGATTGCATGGTTCTAATTCACAAGAAAAGGAGAGTGATTTTTTTTTTTTTTTTTAAAGCGGAAAGGCCTGATCACTAAGGAAAAGCATGAATGCAACTTTCACAGGGGAAGGGCACATACCCATATGAATCCAAGTACACTACAGGCCTGCTTACCTTTGCTGTGTGACCCAGTGCATAACGAGATTTAACTGTTTTTCAAACAATGCACATTTGATTGCTTCCAGAGTCATGGCTGCACACAGAGGGTGTTTAACTGCAGCACTTGAGCTTATGAGGGCCTCAAAATATCTCAGCAAAGGTAGAATCCTCCCTTTAACAGCACCAAGAGCTAGAAGGAGGGAAAGGAAAGTCACTGAGCAAAAATTTTGGAAAATAGCATTTTAAGTTTTCCAATAGGTTTTTTTGTTTGTTTGTTTGTTTGTTGTTGGTTTTGTTTTTTTTGCTTTGCTGATGTCCTCAGAATCCCCTGGACAAATTCCAACTAAAGGCTCAATCCTGCAAGATGCTGAGCCCCCTCTGCTGCCATGCTAGTCAATGAAAGTTGAGGCTGCTCAGTACAGAAGATGGTGGCACATCACATGATTGGGCATTATCTGTGGACACCTAAAGGCAAATTTTCATAGCAAAATGTGTGGATTTAAACCACTGAGTCTAAATGGAGTTGCCTAGTGAAATGCCTGCATATGACTTTGAAAATACACCTATAGAACTTTCTGCAGAGGATGTCGGTTTTATAGTTAACAGTAAAGGCAACTTTAACCCAGTTTCCTTGCTTTGATCCTTCTTTTATGATTGATATATTATTATTTATTATTTGCATTGCAATAGCACCTGACCACCACTCTCAAGAGAAGGAGACAGGTAGTGGTGGTCGGGGACTCCCTCCTAACGGGGACTGAGTCATCTATCTGCTGTCCCAACTGGGAAAACCGAGAAGTGTGCTGCTTGCCAGGAGCTAGGATTCATGATGTGATGGAGAGACTGCCGAGACTCATCAAGCCCTCGGCTCGCTACCCCTTCCTGCTTCTCCATGTGGGCACCAATGATACTGCCAAGAATGACCTTGAGCAGATCACTGCAGACTGTGTGGCTCTGGGAAGAAGGAAAAAGGAGTTTGAGGCACAAGTGGTGTTCTCGTCCATCCTCCCTGTGGAAGGAAAAGGCCCTGGTAGAGACCATTGAATCGTGGAAGTCAACAAATGGCTATGCAGGTGGTGTCAGAGAGAAGGCTGTGGATTCCTTGACCATGGGATGGTGTTCCAAGAAGAAGGATTGCTAGGCAGAGATGGGCTCCACCTAACGAAGAGAAGGAAGAGCATCTTCGCAAGCAGGCGGGCTAACCTAGTGCGGAGGGCTTTAAACTAGGTTCACCGGGGGAAGGAGACCAAAGCCCTGAGGTAAGTGGGGAAATGGGTTACCGGGAGGAAGCACGAGCAGGAGAGCGCAAGAGGGAAGGACTCCTGTCTCATACTGAGAAAGTGGGACGATCAGCGAGTTATCTTAAGTGCCTATTCACAAATGCAAGAAGCCTGGGAAACAAGCAGGGAGAACTGGAAGTCCTGGCACAGTCAAAGAATTATGATGTGATTGGAATAACAGAGACTTGGTGGGATAACTCACATGATTAGAGTACGGTCATGGATGGATATAAACTGTTCAGGAAGGACAGACAGGGCAGAAAAGGTGGGGGAGTTGCATTGTATGTAAGAGAGCAGTATGACTGCTCAGAGCTCCAGTTTGAAACTGCAGAAAAACCTGAGAGTCTCTGGATTAAGTTTAGAAGCGTGAGCAACAAGGGTGATGTCGTGGTGGGAGTCTGGTGGTCTACCAGACCAGGGGGATGAGGTGGACGAGGCTTTCTTCCAGCAACTAGCAGAAGTTACTAGATCGCAGGCCCTGGTTCTCAAGGGAGACTTTAATCACCCTGATATCTGCTGGGAGAGCAATACAGCGGTGCACAGAGAATCTAGGAAGTTTTTGGAAAGTGTAGGGGACAATTTCCTGGTGCAAGTGCTGGAGGAACCAACTAGGGGCAGAGCTCTTCTAGACCTGCTGCTCACAAACAGGGCAGAATTAGTAGGGGAAGCAAAAGTGGATGGGAACCTGGGAGGCAGTGACCATGAGATGGTCGAGTTCAGGATCCTGACACAAGGAAGAAAGGAGAGCAGCAGAATACGGACCCTGGACTTCAGAAAAGCAGACTTTGACTCCCTCAGGGAACTGATGGGCAGGATCCCCTGGGAGAATAACATGAGCGGGAAAGGAGTCCAGGAGAGTTGGCTGTATTTTAAAGAATCCTTATTGAGGTTGCAGGAAAAATCATCCCGATGTGTAGAAAGAATAGTAAATATGGCAGGCGACCAGGTTGGCTTAACAATGTAATCCTTGCTGATCTTAAATGCAAAAAAGAAGCTTACAAGAAGTGGAAGATTGGACAAATGACCAGGGAGGAGTATAAAAATATTGCTCAGGCATGCAGGAGTGAAATCAGGAAGGCCAAATCACACTTGGAATTGCAGCTAGCAAGAGATATTAAGAGTAACAAGAAGGGTTTCTTCAGGTATGTTAGCAGCAAGAAGAAAGTGAAGGAAAGTGTGGGCCTCTTACTGAATGAGGTAGGCAACCAAGTCACAAAGGATGTGGAAAAAGCTAATGTACTCAATGATTTTTTTGCCTCTGTCTTCACGAACAAGGTCAGCTCCCAGACTGCTGCACTGGGCAGCACAGTATGGGGAGAAGGTGACCAGCCCTCTGTGGAGAAAGAAGTGGTTGGGGACTATTTAGAAAAACTGGATGAGCACAAGTCCATGGGACCAGCTGCACTGCATCCGAGGGTGCTAAAGGAGTTGGCGGATGTGATTGCAGAGCCATTGGCCATTATCTTTGAAAACTCATGGCAACTGGGGGAGGTCCCAGATGACTGGAAAAAGGCTAATGTAGTGCCCATCTTTAAAAAAGGGAAGGAGGAGGATCCGGGGAACTACAGGCCAGTCAGCCTCACCTCAGTCCCTGGAAAAATCATGGAGCAGGTCCTCAAGGAATCAATTCTGAAGCACTTAGAGGAGAGGAAAGTGATCAGGAATAGTCAGCATGGATTCACCAAGGGCAAGTCATGCCTGACTAACCTAATTGCCTTCTATGAGGAGATAACTGGGTCTGTGGATGAGGGGAAAGCTGTGTATGTGTTATTCCTTGACTTTAGCAAAGCTTTTGATACGGACTCCCACAGTATTCTTGCCAGCAAGTTAAAGAAGTATGGGCTGGATGAATGGACTATAAGGTGGATAGAAAGCTGGCTAGATCATCGGACTCAACGGGTATTGATCAACGGCTCCATGTCTAGTTGGCAGCCCATTTCAAGCGGAGTGCCCCAAGGGTCGGTCCTGAGGCCGGTTTTGTTCAATATCTTCATTAATGATCTGGAGGATGGCGTGGACTGCACTCTCAACAAATTTGCAGATGACACTAAACTGGGAGGAGTGGTAGATACGCTGGAGGATAGGGATAGGATAAAGAGGGACCTAGACAAATTAGAGGATTGGGCCAAAAGAAACCTGATGAGGTTCAACAAGGACAAGTGCAGAGTCCTGCACTTAGGACGGAAGAATCCCATTCACTGTTACAGACTAGGGACCGAATGGCTAGGAAGCAGTTCTGCAGAAAAGGACCTAGGGGTTACAGTGGACGAGAAGCTGGATGTGAGTCAACAGTGTGCCCTTGTTGCCAAGAAGGCTAATGGCATTTTGGGCTGTATAAGTAGGGGCATTGCCAGCAGATGGAGGGACGTGATCATTCCCCTCTATTCGACATTGGTGAGGCCTCATCTGTGTGTCCAGTTTTGGGCCCCACACTACAAGAAGGATGTGGAAAAATTGGAAAGAGTCCAGCGGAGGGCAACAAAAATGATTAGGGGGCTGGAGCACATGACTTATGAGGAGAGACTGAGGGAACTGGGATTGTTTAGTCTGCAGAAGAGAAGAATGAGGGGGGATTTGATAGCTGCTTTCAACTACCTGAAAGGGGGTTCCAAAGAGGATGGATCTAGACTGTTCTCAGTGGTACCCCAGATGACAGAACAAGGAGTAATGGTCTCAAGTTGCAGTGGGGGAGGTTTAGGTTGGATATTAGGAAAAACTTTTTCACTAGGAGGGTGGTGAAGCACTAGAATGGGTTACCTAGGGAGGTGGTGGAATCTCCTTCCTTAGAGGTTTTTAAGGTCAGGCTTGACAAAGCCCTGGCTGGGATCATTTAGTTGGGATTTGGTCCTGCTTTGAGCAGGGAGTTGGACTAGATGACCTCCTGAGGTCCCTTCCAACCCTGATATTCTATGACCTGGGCTCAGAGACCTTGTGCCATGCATTTTTTAATCGCAGCATACCCTTAGGTTGTTTTTATTTTTACTTTGAAGTGTTAAATGTAAAATCCAAACACACATAAGTAATTCACATTTGTCCCTTCAAGGCTTCTTTCAACATGAGTAATAGAGGTAGATTCTCAGCAGGCGTAAGTCAGTATCGCACTATTTGAATCAATAGTGATGTCAATTTACACCAGCTGAGAATCTGACCAACAGTATTTCCATCTAAATTCCATACCCTTAAATTTCATCATGGTTTCTTCATTGCGGAGAATTCCTCTAGGACAGTTGGCAGCATAAACTGCTGCAGCCTCATACTGACCATATGAAAATAATTCATTGAATCTAGGACAGATGAAGGAAAAGACAATGTAATATAGCACTGACACAAAAACAAAAAAGAAATGATCAGTTGATGATGTGGTGAACTAGCCAAGGAAGGAATTCCAGAAAGCCTAGAATCAAATGTCAAAGACATGGGCAATACCACAGCTTTAATACAAAGAATATTTTAAAATATCTAGTCCTTCTGTATGAAAAAAAATCTTGTGACAACAAGTGGCAGTCCTGAGTGGTTCTCAGTTCCCCAAATTACTTTTTCCCCTCACCTTCATCTTTTAGTATTATTTTGGTACACATCATCAGTATAGGCACTACACACTGGATCGTAGAATGCTGACCACTGCCTAGCAACTTACACAGTGTCCACAATGGTGTTCAGGAAGTGGATCATCAATGGAAAGCTGACCAAAAGACAGGAGGCTTGACAAGGCATTTAAATGAGGAAATCAGGTTGCACAGCACACAACACCAGTTGCGCAAGAGGGTGCCCCAGAAAGTTGTCTACATCCGCATTAACTATTCAATGGTGAGATTCTGCCTGTATTCTGCTCAGCCTCTGCATGGGCTCCTGGGGGAGGGAGGGTGCAAGAAGCTTCCCCTTTGTGCTAAGAATGGCTGTTGGATAGTGTCATCCCTGATCCCCCTCAGTGCTGCTAGCAGGCAGGGAGGACAGGGAAAGCTGGTGCCGTGGTTTCCACACTGGCTTTTATCGCCAGCTGGGCACGGAGGACAGAGTACAGTGCACTTGCTCAAAGGGTGGCCAAGTTGCTACTATGGCATGTGCTCCCAGCCAGAATTCCTCCTCAGGGCTCCATCAACCACATGGTCTCTCTGCATTCCCTCCCAGTGTATCTGAGGGCAGTAGGGGTGCAAGCTTGTCCCAGATTACTCCGTTAAGGGAAACCACATCTAGACTATAATAATGATAGCCTATGATTAACCCCCTGAAATGTCCCTACTAAAACTGGCAATGCCTCTATTACCATTCACCTCCTGATTGTGTCAATTAGGTTTTCTCCTAAAAGCCTAACTTGCCGCACTGCTGTTGGATTAACAAATATTGATCTCCAGAAAGAAACTGTTGCAGTTAGATTTCAATGAATGTTATATTTAAGATGCTGATTTGGGAGGGACTGGTTTAATGGAATATGGCCTTTCAGCTCACGGATCAAACTAAGGCCAAATCCAATCTAGGTTGGTAGTACCTGGTAGCTGTTACCATGTAATGGCTGTTCAGTGGACTGTGTGAAATGAATTTATGATCTCATTCCACTTCTTAGTTGCAAGAGTTTTAAAGATATTTAGGCACCTAAAGAGGAAGACAGGCGCTCAGTGGGATTTTTAAAAGCACCTAGCTCTCAACAGGCACCTAGTGCTTTTGAAAATCGTACTAGGTACTTATCAGCATCTTTAGGAAAAACTCTAGACCAAGGTAATCGCCTCAGAGGTGTTCATATCACCAAAAAAACCCCACCTCCACTGCTAGTACCTTTGCTGGCAGTTTCAGCAAAGAGGCCAAGGATGGAATGGGCCATAAAGTTCAAACTACCCTTTCTGCCCCAAAAGTGATCTTCCAGGACAGGGTTGAAGCACATGAGTAGAGCAGTGTGGAAAAGCTGCTTTTGCTGCATCTGGTCTATGGATAACCAACTGATGTAGGTCAGAAGGGCTGTCAGGCTAGCAAGCACATTGTACAAACACCAGAAATTCACAAAAAGAAGAAAAGAGTGCTCTTTTTACAAAATCCTAATTTGCCCTGGAGTACTGCATTAAACATGATATATTATCCAAACTTTGTAATGCTGTAAACTGCTTACACAGAGTAGAATATAAGAGTTGCATTCTATTTACCTTTCAATATATTCAAGCAAATCTTCAGCCTCTTTACTCTTGCTGGGGTCATGTTCAAATATATGAGAGATGCTAAAGGCAGCAGCAGCTGAAAGTTAGACACATCAATGGGAGGTAAATGTGTTATTATTTCAATAGAGAAAACCAGCATTAACACTGCAAGAGTACAAAAAGAGAATAGATTTTGATCCATAGAAATGTGTCTTTCAAGAAAGATGGGTTTAAAGTTTTAGCCAGGCTCTTTTGCATTAGCAAGCAGGAAAGGGACCTTATATAAACTAATGCATTTTTCATGCGTTGACAAGACTGAAGAAGTCTCCCATAATTGGAAATGTAATTAGGAAACAATTTCAATCAGGCCAGGTAAATTCTAGAACAAAGTTGCCCTGTCTGTGTCCCCAGACACATACTCTAAGGCTGTCAGAGATTAGGAATGAGAGGTGACACCCTAAGGACCAAATTCTACTCACTGAAACATTCTACAGTTCCACCTGAAACCAATGCAGCTGCACAGAATGTCAGTCAGGGCAGAATTTGGCTCTTAGCTCTGGGACAAGGGTGGAGACCACACTTTAAACTCCAACTAGCAGCGAACAACAGACATAGGGACAGATTCTGATTTCAGTTACACCCATGTAATTCCACTGAATTCAGTGCATAGATTTACAGGGCTGTAAATGGGAGCAGAATTTGACCCACAATCTAAAAGCCCATTAGAAGGGGCAGAGTGGAGGAACATAAGAGGTATGTTCCCCGATCTGTCTAACAATACAAGTTGAGAGCAACAAGTAAGATTCAATTTGATGCCAAGCGTGCCACTGCACTCTACTCATGCAGCACCTGAGATGATCTTGACAGTTTTGGGAGTGTGCTTAATGCTCATAGAAAGGTTGAACATGTCAGAAGGCCTAAGGCAATCGGCTGGAAAACATTTTAAAGATCCTTCGCCATCTCTACTTCACTTGCCTAAATAACCTGGATGATTTGAAGTACTAGCAGCAGGAGACCTCTGTGACTCTGGAAAAAAGGGTGAGGGATTTGGATAGCACATGAGAGGTGGAGATTGTACAAACCACCTCTGGACACCTCACCTTCATCTTAACTGTAGTAAAACATCATAGACCAAAGTCATCCCTGTATAACTCTGGTGAATATTTTTCTATACCTTTATCAGATTTCTGGGAAAAAATCTTATTTTCCTAAATGCTGGACACATGCATCACCCTGCATGGGGGAAATGGATGACCCAAGATCATTAGGGATAGGACTTTCAAAGGGACCTAAAGGAATTAGGGGCCCCAACTTCCACTGACTCTAAATGGGATTTGGACACTTAATTCTTTCATGCCCCTTTGAAAATCTCAGTACACATTTAAAAAAGAAAAATACAAATTCATAGGCCAGATTCTCAGCTAGTATAAGATTGCATGGCCCCATTGATATCAATGGAAATAGACTAATTTACATCAGCTGAGAATCTGGTCCCATATTTTCCATGCTTCATAATATTGTCCTTCTATTTGTATTGGTTTTACCTTTTACAACTTCCTTCTTTTCCATGACTTGAGAGAGTAGTTCTTGCAAGGAGGTGCTCTTGTCAGATTTTGCCCAGGCAGACACAGCATTTGCAACCAATGTAATTCTATTATAACTATAAACAGTCAAAGAGGGAATCGAACATTTCGTTAGGATCAGTGTAACTCCTCAGTAGTTCCCTACAAAGTTCCCTATGAAGGATCAAGTTCAAGCTAACGCTTAACTTCAAGGTTCTATAAAGCTCGACCTCTGCCCACATCTCTTCTCATTCTAATCCCTCCCTCCCTCCCTTCCACCCAACTGCTTCCCTTGTATCTTTCTCCTACTTTCATCTTTGTGCTTTCCTCTTTGCTGCCCATTACACATGGGAGTCCTTGTCTGTCCTAATGTAAAAGGTACTGTCTCCTTTCAAAGGGTTTCAAAATGCACTTCTTCCAAGCATCATTAATCCACCAAACACAGGAAGGCTGCCATATTTATGTCATTAAAAGCCTTATACTGATTTGTATTGAATGCATCTTCAAATCACCATCATACTATGAGCCAGATGTTCAGATCCCAGCAAGCTGCACTCAATTTATTGAAGACATCTTTCATCTCCCACAATCTAGGAAGTGATGGGGGGAGTGCGGGACAAAACTGCCCCTAGTGTAATTTAAAGCAGTCTAAGGACTACTCTAGTTTATACCAGTTAGAGCGGTCCCCTCAGTGCCACTTTGCCAGCAGAGGATCTTCATCACCTGTCACCTGCCATCCAAGTATTCCCCATACATCAGGGAAATCCCTGGCTGCCCACTTGAGGCAGCTCTTTATCTCCTTTGTGCTGCTGGAGCAATGAACAGAGCAGGGGGCCAGGACCTGACCCTACATTACTACACTGCATTCTTTGTCTGTTGACTATAAGCTCTTAGGGGCAAGGAATGTCTTCCCATGAATTTTGCAAAGTACTGAGCACAATTAATACTGATATTGTTAATACCTCTATAACAATTAATAACGTACCAAAGCTAAATCTATGTGACAGAACACTGTAGAGAATATCCCCAACATAAAAACAAGATATGCTGTAGGATGAACACTTGTACCTAAGTCTCAGTTTCTCATTCACTGCCTCTGCCTTATCTCGTAGTTCCAATGAGTGCTTGAGTTCCTGCTCTAGGCCAGCCTTGTTCTCCAGAGGAATGTATTTTGATATCGTGTCTGCTTTCAGTTCCTGCACTCTCCCTTCTAGCTGAGCAAGGTGTCTAGAAAGAGCATCTAAGCTGAGAGATTCTTTTACAGTCAGACCTGTTGAAGAAGGAAATGTCTTTAATGAGCTCTTAATTGTGATAAACCCACAAGGTGTATACAGAAACTGTGAGACATGTAATTTGCTAGGGTTCTCTAGTCTGAAAATCAACACTGAATAAAAGGAAGATGACAGTCTTAAAGACAAGATCTGAACTTTGCAGCTCAGACATAATCCAAGTTTCCCTTTACTTTAGAGCCCATCTCTATTAATAAGTGGGGGGGGAAATGTATAGAAGGTGATAAAAGTTTAGAGTTCAATAATATTCCAGAGCTGTAATTGAATCTGTTAGTTTTTGGTGTAATGTTCCAGCAGTGAGGACTTAGAAACAAATGTACAAATGCCTTTGTTATGTACTATACATGTACACCTAGCTATTTAGATTCCATTTGTTAAGTATTGACCAAACATTACTGGCCAGATTGTGACCATCTTCTAAGCAATGTGAGAGAAAGATGGGAGGAGCCTTCTCCCCTGGCACTGCCACACACGAGTTGGTCACAATCAACCCTTGTGCTCAGTGGGAGAATTCATCTCTGCTCTACAACCCCTTCATGCTGGCCTGGCCGCACTGACTCCAAATGGGACACAGAACAGATGTAAGCTCCCCATCCTAAGAAACCCCCCCAGTGCAAGAGGGTCTGTGCAGCAGCCCGAGTTGGCTCTGCAACCCCTTGCAGAAGGCCCTGCCACAATGAACATCCTAATGTAGGCTTGGGACAGACACAGGAATAGAAGCGGGGGAAGGAGTGGTTTTGAGGTTTTCCTGTGCTCTAGTGATTCTGCACTCCTGCAATTGCCAATAGGGTCTATTGCAGCAGTGACAAGTTAGATCAGACGTCAGGGATGCCCCAGGTTGCACAAATGGGCTCCAGAATCAAGGAGGCACAAGTTCTGTAACAGTCAGCATGCTCCCCATGACTACCAAAGAGCTCTGGAAGGCATTATGCCTCCCTGAAGCATGCATCCTTCCAGAGCTTCCACTGGGTCAGCAAGGCTCCATACCACCCAAACATGGGCTAGTGCCTTACAGGGTCATTGCAGCCCTCTGTGTATGTGGCTTCTCTTTAGTTAAGGGCAAAGCTTTAATCCAAAAGAAAGATTTATACGATTTGAAGAGAAACCAGATTACCTAACAAAATATTGGTCTTTACCTGGTATAGGCTTAGCAGGGTTTATCTTTTTTCTTGGAGTCAAAGCTTCTGTAGAGGGCACTTTCTTAATATTTCTTATTTTCAATATCAGATTTTGAATTCGAGCAGAATTTCTCTCGATAACTTTTATCCTGCAACAAAGAAAAGAAGTCTCCATTTTCTTTTCTACATTTTAGAATCCTAGATCATCAGGGCGTGCTATACTAAGCTTGTCACAATACTATTCTGTCATTCTCAGTTATTTGTGTTCCCTAACATGCCATATTAATTCTATTTGATTCTGTTTGTGGCTAGGCAGCATTTCTCAAATGTGGCCACCAGGGGCTTTTCTTGTGGCTACACCCTCCTGGGCTGTGATGGTGGGGGTGAGTGGCAAAATAGCAGCCTCTCCCCTTCCCTGTTGCTCCTGGATGCCCCACCTTGGTGTTGATTGCTGGGGCTGCCAGCAGGGATTGGGCTCTGCCCCCCCTGGAAACACCTGGGGCACAACGCTGGAGGATCAGGCAGCCAGTGAATTCCCCAACTTCTGGGGGCAGTGGGGCTCAGTCTTTGGGCTTCAGCCCTGGGGTGGCAGGGCAGCAGGTTCTGGCAGAGGGACTTTGGGCTCCAGCCCTGGGCTCTGACTATGAGGCGGTAGACCCCAGGCTCCAGCCCCTCGCTGCCTCTCCCAGCCCCCCATTCAGGGCTTAATTTGTCCCCAGGCTTGGCAGGGCCGAATAAGTCTGCTGTGAAAAAGTGATACTGGCTTTTTTGTTAATAGTCTGTTGTGAAAAGTGATTTCTAGCTAGCAATAAATAAATAATGTTTTGGACATATCTATCTGCATATTTATTTGTTTTTCCTAAAGCTAATTAAGTATTTTAGGGAAAAGTGTGAGAGCGGCCGCTAGCAAGAGTTGGTGGCCGTACTCTAACACCACCAAAAAATTTGTCCTGAGAACCCCTGGGGTAGAGGCATGCACCTTCTGATAATCTTATCACATACATGCAACTACATGACACCAGTAAAGTATAGGACAGTAAAGAAAGCCACATAGTAGACTGAGGGAAAGTGAGTAATTCTTCCTCTGTTTTATACTTCTCAAATTAAACAAAGTATCCTAATACAATACATTTTGACAATGAACTTTCACTTTGAAGTTATGCTGTCTTTATTTTACAAGTGGCGAAACAGCATATGTTTAACTCAAGTGCCTGATTCTGCAGTACTTATGCAGGCCAAATCTCCATTGACTTCAGTGGGAGTTTTAACTGCAGAAGAATTGCAGAATCAGGCCTGGAAATACAAAAATCTAAATTGGGACTTCCACCTAATGGATAATAAAATAATAAAACTAGTTTTTAAAAATCACAACTGTGATAAACTAGCTACATTTAAAATGATTTACACATCAGAGTTAGTATCACACATGTTGCTTTACACAATATATTAGAAGTGGCCTTACTTGTCTTCAAGTTGGATTGTTCTTTTTCTATAATATATTAGAGTTGTAGGCTCAGATGCCAGAACTTTCAATTTTCCATGAAGATAAAATGCATTCCTTTGGCCCTTTTTTATTGCTTCAATAAATGCATCATACTCCTGTTTGACTGAAGTCAGAATGTTCTTGTACACAGTAACATGCTCTATTATCTGTGAAGACATGTTTTGCCATTTGAAATGCGATATATTGATGTGGTTAATGGAACACCCCTCCAGACTCCCTGCAAACCTCCAAACAGCACAACAGTCAGAGTAAATAGAAACAATTGGACACAATATAGATGCTCCCCGACTTATGCAAGCGTTCCGTTCCGGAATGCCTTGTGTAAGTCCAATTTTGCATAAGTTGGGAACGTATACCCAACAATTACGCCAAAAAAAAAAAAGCTTATGGATTTGCGTAAATTGAGTTTGCGTAACCCGGGGAGTGTCTGTATACACTTCAAACAGCAGCACTGTGCTAATGCATGAGAAGCAGAACATAAAACTGACAGCCTGTTTTCATCGCCCAAGCTGATGAAAGTGCACAAACTATAAATGGTGACAAATGAACTCCATACTTCTTTCAGTTTAAATAATCTCTGATATTATTAAAGTTAAGGGATAGTTTTCAGGACATTCTTTATGCAGCTAGAAGAACCACTTTTCAGCAACATGAGACACTTTCTCCAATAGGTACTAAGCCTGATGCCTTCAGAGCACTTACGGCTCTGGAAAGGCTAAGGAGGAAGGGACCAGGCCAGGCCAATGTTTTTTTAAATAGCATAAAGCATTAGATCAAACTCACAATTTGGGGGGCTGATCCTGCAGCCCTTACTCATGCATGCAAAGGATGCAAAACTGATTTTACATGCATGTAAAAAGTAGCTATGAAGAAGTCCCAGTTTTGATTCCTGTACATTACATCTCTCTTGGCAGCTGAAAAAAGCAAAGCACAAATGGGTAGATAGAAAGATTAACCTAAATAATCTATACAGAAGCTTTTTGAGGAAAAGAAAACTATTTAAATAAAAAAATGCCCATTTTTAAAAAAAAAAATTTAAAAATCATTGGTTTTTATTCACCCTGGTATTTGGGGACTTGCTGTAGATTTTTTTTTTTTTTAAATCTTCAGTCTATATAACTAACTGACATTTTTCAAACTAGTAAATTCATTGTATAGGTCTCTAGAAGTGTGATTGGATGATAATTGATTCAATTTGGAATGACATAAGACAAGTTTTATGAATTGTCAAAAAGCAGGGTGCATAAATGTCAATGATTTTTTTTTTAAATAAAAAAATCAGATAGTTTTTATTTAAATTGGATTTTTTAAATCAATTTGATTTAAATCAAATCCACCCTGATTTCATTGTATATTTTCTATTCACAGTGAAAAAATGAACCGAGGGATGATGCTGAAATTGGAAAACCTGGTCCAGTTACATTGTGCTTGCAAACAGCTGCATAGTCTTTCTTACAGGAAAATTCACAGAACACAGTGAAAGCCTCTGCGGTCATCCACATACCCTGTGCGGCCAGTTCAGCTGCACCCACAGCTCTGGCAAACAGACACATTCATCAGTGTTGCGCTTTCACAATATAGGCTTTTAGCTACAAAGGAGGTAATGAACAAGTTCCAACAACTACTTTATCCCATCTGAAAGTACAAAGAGCAAAAAAAGCGATTTTTGAGCATTTTCATTATATAAATAGAAACTTTGTTAGTGATGAATTTACTGTGTATAAGATTGTTACTCCACTGTATAGAGAATTTAATTTAGATTTACAAGACATATTAATATATACGTAGATGTAGTGGAGCTCTCTCCCAAACATTCATTTGAAGTTTTTTAAATCCAAATGTTGCAACTCCAAAAATCTGAAAGAAAAACTGACTATAAACAAAAGTGAAAATGATTTTCATTGTTCAAAATGAGATGCAAAAAAACAGTAAAAATGCCACTAAGTGATTTTTTAAATATTCACTATTTTAACAGTTCTTTCAGTAATTTGTTTGTAATGTAGGCAAAGAAATTTGTTTGCAACTTACAATTTTTGTTTTCATTGGCCCTTTAAATAGTTTTTGATTTTTTTTTTTAAATCATTGATTTTTATCCACCCTGCTCCCATCCTCTTCCCTCAGTGATACCCCTTGGGCCAACGGCAAGGAAGGATGTGGTATAGAAGCCACTATAAAGGCTCTATAGCGTAGCAAGATCATACAATGTAATCCATGCACAATTGCAGTCTATGCTGGTTTTAGTGCAGCTCTGAAATACCAGAGCAGCACAAAACTGCCCTAATATGGGGGAGAATCTGGCCTTGTAGCACTGTCTCCATAGGCATACCCTTTCACCCCTAAACCCGCTATTTCCAGGTCAGAGATGAAGTACATTGGTGAGGAAGCTTAAACTGCTGCTTCCAGTGCTGTACCTGTCTTGGGGATGAAAACAGGTATTCAGTCTTCAGGGCTGTCAAGCCAAACTCTTGTGTGCACTAAGACCCAGCTTCTCAAAGGTATTTAGAATCCTAACTTCCATTGATTTAATTGACGAGGCCAAATACCTTTGAGGTTTTTGATCTAAAGCAGGGGTAGGCAACCTATGGCACGCATGCCAAAGGCGGCACGTGAGCTGATTTTCAGTAGCACTCACACTGCCCGGGTCCCAGCCACCAGTCCGAGGGGGAGCTCTGCATTTTAATTTAATTTTAAATGAAGCTTCTTAAACATTTTAAAAACCTTATTTACTTTACATACAACAATAGTTTAGTTATATATTATAGACTTATAGAAAGAGACCTTCTAAAAATGTTAAAATGCATTACTGGCATGCGAAACCTTAAATTAGAGTGAATAAATGAAGACTTGGCACACCACTTCTGAAAGGTTGCCGACCCCTGATCTAAAGTCTCATTTAAAAAAAATGACACAACACTTTCTGTTTGTCAGTGCATCTAAGATTGACAGCCCTTTCCACTGCTTGTTTACAAAGAAAATATTTTCCTATGGTGCTTTGTTACCTTGTCAAAAACATTACTGTATATAATGTAATACTCCTCAGCTGGTCCTTGTTCTGTACAACCCACTTTTTCAATTTCTGTAATGATGTATCCTTGTATACTGTCTAAAAATTTCTTATCACAGTCAGGAACAATGGGAGGGAGAACTGAATGTCTGCTCACTCCAATATTATGGGTGTACATGGTTGAAAAGCAACACTTTCATTTCTTATAGAAAATTTAAGCCCAATTCCCTCTTTTCTTCAACAGAAGTAAATGCTTCAGTCAAAACCTAAACAAAAAGATAAGACTGTTAAAATAATGTAGTATAAATGCGACACCAACTCATATTCATGTGTCAAGTGGTGCCATTCTTCATCTATTCTGGCTCTTTATTAATGCTTACCATCAAATATTTCATTATTAAAAAAGACAAGATTTTCTTACTATTTCCACATAAACTATTACATCTCGTGAACATCTGTTCTAGGTTTCTTTCCTATGTACTTTGTACCATTTCCCTACCATCACTTCCAAATCTAGCCATTTTTCACTGCATCTGGCACTCAGGGGTGATACTAATCAGAGGGCAGTTGTGGAAGTCATCTCTATTTTGCTACAAAAGACCCAGAGTCTGCAAGTTGCTCCACACTGGTGGCTCTCCACACCCGTGGAGCCCCAGTGGCTTCTGACAACATGTGTCTGTCCAACTAGAGTAGTCTGCATGGTTGAGGTCTACATGTGGAGTGGTGGGAGGAAAGAGGGCACTGGAGAAAGTAAGCCTCTTCTGAATTTATACATTAACTTTACTTGACCAAACAAACAAATCAAGTGAAGCAATGAGTAAAAGAACACATTATCCAAGTAGTCTGCGGCCTGGTCTACACTGGGGGGAATCAATCTACGGTAAGTTACACAGTTTCAGCTATGTGAATAAGGTAGCTGAAGTCGATGTACTTAGATCTACTTCACTGCGGTAAGTCGATGGCTGATGCTCTCCCGTTGACTCTGCCTGCGCCTCTCGCCCTGGTGGAGTACCGGAGTTGACAGGAGAGTGCTTGGCAGTCGATTTATTGCGTCTAGACTAGACGTGATAAATCGACCCCCGCTGCCCGACGATCCAGCGGGTAGTGTAGACAAGCCCTAAAGCTCCTAGGTCAACCAGTCCAATCCCTGCATTTATTTCTGAATGCCTCTATGGCGTTTCCCAGAAGTCCGGCATTAGCCGAACTGAATGTGCCCTAGGCCAGCCATGTTTTCCTGCTACCCCCGTTGAGTGCCCCAGGTTTGCCCGAGCGTAGCAACCCCTTCTGTTCTGCTGGGACAGACAGTTCCCGCATCACCCCACAACCCGACCTCGCTGCTCCTTTCTGCCTTATCCCCAGCGCCAGCCCAGGAGCTGAGCTCAGCGGGGCGCGGCTAAGGGCTTCCCCGCACGGGCCCGCCGCCGTAGAAACCAAGGGGGAGCCCGCAAACAACGCTGGGGGCACTGGGGAGGAGTCGGGCCCGCGCCGGGGTTTTGGATCACAGCACAGAGCCGAACCCGAATCGCAGCGCCGGGCCCTGGCCGCAGCGCGGCACCCGCGAACCCGGCGAGTTCCCCGGCCAGTCCGCTCTCCGGCTGTTCGCTACCGCGGAGCGCACCACGGAACTGCAGACTAAGCTCGCGGACCCCACTCAGGCCGCGGCGGTACTTCAGCCGATTCACATCCCGGTCGGCCGCAGCGGCCGTTGCTGGTAACTACGCTCTATAGGAGCGGAGGGAGGGAGGAGTTCAGTCAGGGGCATTTTGGAAAATGTAGTTTCTTCCCCTCTTGCGCGCCCAACTTCCGACTACAACTCCCATCAGCCCTGTCAGACGTCCCCCTTCATGCCAACATGGAAACCACAATCCCCAGGAAGCCCTGGTGTGCCTTGTACCGGCGGTGCATGCTGGGAGTTGTAGTCACGCACGCAGTGGCGCGCCGGCCTGGAGGCCCCTCCTTTCCCTAGGCTGGAAACCCCGTGCGGACCGAGCTGGGCTCTCTTTCCGGCATCCGCCATTCCGCGAGCAGGTTGGTGGTGAGTGTTCGCTTCTCCCCCACCCCCCTCTGCTCCCCTCACCGCGTGCTCATCTGACCGCGCTCTCTTTTCCCGCAGGTGCCAGCCGCGCCATGCAGATCTTCGTGAAGACCCTGACCGGGAAAACCATCACCCTCGAGGTGAGTGCGCCAGGGGCCGCCCGGCCGTGAGTGGGGGTGCACCCTCCCCTAGTAGCAGGCCCCCTGTGCGTGGGGCGGGGGCATATGCACCCTTCCCCCACATGTATAGGTGTCCTGTGCGGGGGTCGGAGGGAACATGCGACCTCCCCCATCTGTAGGCGCCCTGGGTGGGAATGGTGGCCCCCTAGGCGCACACGGCCCGTGTCTGTCCGTAGGGGATGCGGACGCTGGGTGGGGGGCAAGGGGCCGAGCTCTTCTGGAGACGCGAAGGGCCCCTGCTTACGGCTGCAGTTCCCCACGGAACGCTCCCACGCGCGGCCCGGGCCCCTCTCGCCTCTGCCAGCCAGTGCTCGGCTCAGCCCTCGGGCAAGGGTGGCTTTGTTTTTTTGAAACTTCGTATGAGCGGCCTCTTTTTGGGACAGTTCGGAGCAGGCTGCCCAAGGAGGCACAGAACGGGAAAGCCCACCAGGAACACCCTAAATATCTCCCGGGGGGAGGGGGCGTTTTAATCCGCCTCCTCTCTAGGCGGTGTCTAAAGGTTATGGTTGAAATTGAAACATTCAAGATCCAGCCAATGCATAAAAATGAGTTCACTGTTTAAAATACTAAACCTGCCCTTGATTACCTGTTTTTGTGGTTCTATAATCCCACTTTCATGTTCTGCCAAATGCTTCCCTCCTGTTGCTGTCTGAAAGACCTACACAAATAGGAGACATTGATTAGGCACAGTGCTGTCAAATGTATAAACTAAATGCACTGAGAATATAATAAAGCCCCATTAATTTACAAACTTGTAAGGAATCATTGTAATCTTCTTCCCCAACATGCAGAACTCTCCTCCAGGTGGTTTCATGAATGTAGGAAGGAGAATTTCAGACTCATGAGGGATCTTGAAAGTATAATTTTGTCCTTAAGAGTCTTGTAAACGGGGTTGATAAATGCATGTAGAAAACTTTTACTGTCAGTTGAAATAGAATATACAAATTAGGTTTCTTATGTTTCAGCTAAATAAGCTATTTTTATCTGTTGCTTTGAAAGACTTAAAATTTGGGTCCACAATTTGAAAGCATGGCTTCCGTTTTTGTACATCATTGTGTGCAAATGAGTGTCACTGCAGATAAATAATATTGGCTTGATGCCTCTTAGAAAATCTGGCCTGTATCTTTCACTGACAAAATTTCATAGATGTATATAGCGGATATAATTCTACTTCAGAGTCTTAACTGGTTTTCCACTTTTTTAATAATAGGTTGAGCCTTCTGATACTATAGAAAATGTGAAGGCCAAGATCCAGGATAAGGAAGGTGAGTTCAGTGCTTTTTGGACTCCTGTGTTCCCTACTCTGATCATTCTCCTTTAGATAAAGAGCAGCTTACCTCAAATATCATTCCCTAGAAATCTGATAGTATTTTCTATGGTCACTAGTATCAAAATTAAATGTCACTTACAGAAAAGTTTTGTAAGTGTATCTTCATATCCTGCCATCTATGTTTTGTAAATTTTATTTCTGTAGTCAGCATTCCTTTTGACTCTACTCTTATAGGAAATTTGAGTAGATTTTTCTATTTAATCTTGATTCACTTCCCATTAGGAATTCCTCCTGATCAACAACGACTTATTTTTGCTGGCAAGCAGTTGGAAGATGGACGCACGCTGTCTGACTACAATATTCAAAAGGTGTGTATCTTCCAGAGATGGGATATGATATAATTAGAGCCCTACCAAATTCATGGTCCATTTTGGTCAATTTCACAGTCAGAATTTTTTAAATCGTAAATTTCATGATTTCAGCCATTTGAATCTGAAATTTCACGGTGTTGTAATTGTAGGGGTCCTGACCCAAAAAGGAGTTGTGGGGGTGGGGGAATCACAAGGCTATATAGGGGAGGGGGTGGTTGCTGTACTGCCACCCCGTACTTCTGTGCTGCTAGAGCTGAGCAGCTGGAGAGCGGCAGCTCCTGGCCAGGAGCCGAGCTCTGAAGTCAGAACTGCTACCTGCAGAGCTGGGCCCTCAGTCAGCCTCCGCCACTCTCCGGCTGCCCAGCTCTGAAGGCAGCAGTGCAGAAGTAAGGGTGGCATGGTATAGTATTACTTCTGCCCTACTGCGGGGGGGGGGGGGTGTGTGACATGGTTTAGTAGTACTTCGTCCTTGCTGCCTTCAAAACTGGGTGCCCAGCCAACACTTCCCAGACGCCCAGCTCTGAAGGCAGCGCAGAAGTGAGGGAGTCAGTGTCGTGAAACATCTCCTCCTCCCCACCCCACCCCACCATATAACCTTGTGCTTTTCCTCCTCCCTTTTGGGTCAGGACCCTCAGTTTGAGAAATGCTGGTTTCCCCCATGAAATCGGTATAGTATGGGTGTAAAAGGGCACAAAAGACCAGATTTCTTGTTCCATGACACATTTTTCACGGCCATGAATTTGGTAGGGCCCTAAGTATAATGCAGAATTGCAGAAGCTCCCAAGTGTGTGCAACCCTATTGTGACAGGTTTGGTCACAGAGACCCCCTTGGGACTGTCACCTGATGTGCTGAAACTACCTCTGAGCCCGTTTTCCCTGTTGGCCTGGCACTCCAGAACCCTGCCTTGAGCCAGACAATGGTAGTCTGCTGTAACACAGACCCAGATCTGAAGAACACCCCCAAAGCTGCAGACTTTCACTGAAAACCACTCAGCAGGTATTCCTGTCTCCAGACACCTAGCTCCCAAATCCGTTTTACTCTGTATAAAGCTTATATAGGGTAAACTCATTAATTGTCCGCCCTCTATAACACTGATAGAAAGATATGTACAGCTGTTTGCTTCCCCCAGGTATTAATCACTTACTCTGGGTTTACTAATAAACAAAAGTGATTTCATTAAGTATAAAAAGTAGGATTTAAGTGGTTTCATGTAATAATAGACAGAACAAAGTAAGTTACCAAGTAAAGTAAAATAAAACAAAACACACATGTCTAAGCCTAATACATTAAGAAAGTGAATACAGGTAAATCTCACCCTCAGATGTTCCAATAAGCTTTTTTTCACAGACTAGACTCCTTCTTAGCCTGAGTCCGATCCTTTCTCCAGGTACAGTTCTTGTTATTTCCAGCTCAGGTGGTAACTAGGGGATTTCTCATGACTGCAGCCCCCTTTGTTCTGTTCCACCCCCTTTTATGGCTTTGGCCCAAGGTGGGAATCTTTAGTCTCTCTGGGTCCCCACCCCTCTGTGACGGGATGGATCACAGAAACCCCCTTGGGAGCTGCCACCTGATGTGCAAAGACTACCTCTGCTCCTGTTTTCCCTGCCAGCTCAGGACTCCAGCACCCTGTCTTGCTGAGCCAGACACTCCGTCTGCTCCAACACAGACCCAGGATCTGAATCACTTGTCCCAAAGCTGCAAGTTTACCTGAAAACAGCTCACAGCTCACAGAAGTGTGCTTGTCTTTAGCACTCAGATGCCCAACTCCCAATGGGGTCTAAACCCAAATAAATCCGTTTTACCCTGTATAAAGCTTATGCAGGGCAAACTCATAAATTGTTCGCCCTCTATAACACTGATAGAGAGATATGCACAGTTGTTTGCTCCCCCAGGTATTAATACATACTCTGAGTTAATTAATAAGGAAAAAAGTGATTTTATTAAAAACAGAAAATAGGATTTAAGTGGTTCCAAGTAGTAACAGACAGAACAAAGTAAGTCACCAAGCAAAATAAAATAAAATGTGCAAATCTATGTCTAATCAAACTGAATACAGATAATCTCACCCTCAGACTGGACACCTTCCAGGCCTGGGCACAATTCTTTCCCCTGGTACAGCTCTTGTTGCAGCTCAGGTGATAGCTAGGGGATTCTTCATGATGGCTCCTCTCCCCTTTGTTCTCTTCCACCCCTTTATATATCTTTTGCATAAGGCAAACCCTTTGTCCCTCAGGGTTTCCACCCCCCTACTGGAAAAGCACCAGGTTAAAGATGGATTCCAGTTCAGGTGACATGATCGCATGTCACTGCAAGACTTCATTGCCCACTTGCCAGCACACACACATACAGGAAGACTAACAGGTAAACACAGCCATCTGCAGACAATGGTCCTTGTTAATGGGAGTCATCAAGATTCCAAACCATCATTAATGGCCCACACTTTACATAATTACAATAGGCCCTCAGAGTTATGTTTTATATTTCTAGTTTTAGATACTAGAGTGGTACATTTCTACAAATAGGATGATCACACTCAGTAGATTATGAACTTTGTAATGATACCTTACAAGAGACCTTTTGCACAAAGCATATCCCAGTTGCATTATATCCACTTATAATCAAAGCTTTATAAAACTATCCCAGTTACCTTATATTCACTTATTATCGTGTTTTTATAAAACCATATAGACTGCACAACGTCACACCCTCCTAAATGGAAAAGCACCAGGTTTAAGATGGATTCCAGTACCAGGTGACATGGTCACATTTCCTGTGAGACCCCAAGCCTCCATTCTTTCCGGCCTGACTCTCAGGAAGGCTTACAAGTAAACAGCCATTTACAACCAATTGTCCTGGTCAATGGGAGCCATCAAGATTCTAAACCACTATTAATGGCCCACACTTTGCATAATTACCATAGGACCTCAGAGTTAACTTCATATTTCTAGTTTTAGATACAAGAATGATACATACATACAAATAGGATGAACACATCAGTAGATTATAAGCTTTGTAATTATACCTTGCAAGAGACCCTTTACATAAAGCATATGGAGTGCAACATCACATCTATCTCCTTAGAGCATGCTAGACTGCAATGATGTGGTGAAGAACCATGGCATGAGCCAGCTCTCCTGCTATAGGAAGGGGAAGCTTACCAGTGCAATGATGAGCATAGTACTGTCCCAGAGGGGCTGGAACACATTAGTTAAGCTTAGTAACTTGATCTAAACAGAAGTATGGGCATATTCTAACTAGATCTAGGACAGCATTTCCAGCTGAGTGTATTGACAGTTGGTTTTTTTGGGAATTAAATCACTGAACAAGTGAAACAAAACACTGCAATCATCTAGTCTCTTATGAGAGCATGCGCAAGAGGACTTCTACAGCTTGTTCAATTGCAAAGTCATTGCTCACTTGACACTGCTCAGAATTTCTCTATACTAAGCACTAGTACTTGGTGGTTGGACTTGAGATGTGCTGGTGATACAGATCACTGTATGTGTAGTGTTTAAAAAAAAAAAAAAAAAAAAACTCTGCTTGAAGACTGCTACTATTTACTAGCCTGCATGTTTTGGAACCAAGTTGTCTCATTCTACTGTATTATCTTTGTTTTACTAACAGGAATCGACTCTTCACCTTGTGCTGAGACTTCGTGGTGGTGCTAAGAAGAGAAAGAAGAAGTCTTACACTACCCCCAAGAAGAACAAGCATAAGAGAAAGAAGGTTAAGCTTGCTGTCCTTAAATATTACAAGGTAAGAGTAACTAAAATAATTGAGTAAATTTGACTCCTTGATAGAAGGGGGAGTTTGAGCTGTAGCATCACCAGTAATAAGCATATAGGTATTTAGTACATCCCTTGATGTTTGTTTACTGAATCCGTAAGCTGTAGTTTCCAGGTGACTTTCTTTACATCTGCATAGGTGAGTAACTGGAGAAGGCACAGAACTTGTAAAAGCAATAAACTTCTTCAAAGCTTTTTTGGGGCTGCTTTATGAACCTGTTCATATTCACAAACATAAATTTTGTAAATATGAAGAGAAAGTGGCCAGTGTAATCAAATGCTTCTAATTTTGGTCAGAAAAGTTTGAGTTTGTAAACTTATGGCAGCCTCACCTGGAAGTTGGTTGCACTGGTGAAAACTGATGCCTAGAATGGTAAATCATGTGTCTACAAGAGATTGAGTTGTGATCTTTCTAATTGATAAGCCATTCTTCTGTCGTTTCCCATTGAGGAATTAGTGGCACTTTGAGGCAAGGTGTCTCTAAAAAGATATAACTTTACTTATGGAGCCTTTCCTTTTACAGGTGGATGAGAATGGTAAAATCAGTCGCCTGCGCCGAGAGTGCCCCTCTGAGGAATGTGGGGCTGGAGTTTTTATGGCCAGTCACTTTGACAGACATTACTGTGGCAAGTGCTGCCTGACATACTGCTTCAACAAACCAGAAGACAAGTAAATGTATCTGTGTTAATAAAAAAAACCCTCAGATTTTGCAGTGCTGTACATTTATTTTCCTTCTGGTGACCTACCTCATGTCTCCTTCTTCAGGAGCACTATTTCAGCAGATATATTCCCTCAAATCAGTGTACTGAGGTCCTATTGGGTTCTGGGGAAGTGGGTGCAAGCCTGCCCCTTACTAAAGGACTCTCCCCCAGCCTTAGGGGAGGATCCACAACGTCCAGGAACTCAAATAATTACGGGGGACAACCAAAACGGACAGGTGTGAAGGTCAAAGGGTCAAACAAAGGGAACCCGAAGGAACTGTGAACGGAGGGAGGACTGGTAACAGGCCCCACAGTCGCAAAGAACCCCCTCAGCCAACATCCTCTCCCTGGTATTGTAGATGGCCACTTTGGCCCTCACCAGGAAGAGGTTGACGAGGACGTCGCACGACTTTGTGGGGTCATGGATAGGGTGTGAGTGTAGGAAAAGGTGAGGGGAAAAGTGCAGCCAAAAACGTAAAAGGATGTTCAGGAGGAGTGGGAACACGGGCTGCAACCTGGTGCACTCAAGGTATACATGCGCCAGGGGCTCTCTCACGCCGCAAAAGGGGCAGGCATCAGAGATGATGAACTGCACCAAGTTCATGCCCATACTCATGGCTCTGTGGACAAGCCCCCAACTAATATCCCCGGCGGGCCTTGGGACTAGCGTGGAATATAGGCTGGCCCACCGGGGTTACTCACCTTCAACAGGTGGCAATAGATGATAAAATCCTAGAATATCAGGGTTGGAAGAGACCTCAGGAGGTCATGGGCAAATCCCCAACTAAATCATCTCAGCCAAGGCTTTGTCAAACCTGGCTTTAAAAACCTAAGGAAGGAGATTCCACCACCTGCCTAGGAAACCCATTCCAGTGCTTCACCACCCTCCTAGTGAAAAAGTTTTTCCTAATATCCAACCTAAACTTCCCCCACTGCAGCTTGAGACCATTACTCCTTGTTCTGTCATCTGGTACCACTGAGAACAGTCTAGATCCATCCTCTTTGGAACCCCCTTTCAGGTAATTGAAAGCAGCTATCAAATCCCCCTCATTCTTCTCTTCTGCAGACTAAATAATCCCAGTTCCCTCAGCCTCTCCTCATAAGTCATGTGCTCCAGCCCCCTAATCATTTTTGTTGCCCTCCGCTGGACTCTTTCCAATTTTTCCACATCCTCCTCGTAGTGTGGGGCCCAAAACTGGACACAGTACTCCAGATGAGGCCTCACCAATGCTGAATAGAGGGGAATGATTACGTCTCTTGATTTGTTGGCAATGCTTCTACTTATACAGCCCAAAATGCCTTTAGCCTTCTTGGCAACAAGGGCACACTGTTGACTCATATCCAGCTTCTCATCCACTGCAACCCCTAGGTCCTTTTCTGCAGAACTGCTGCCTAGCCACTCAGTCCCTAGTCTGTAGCAGTGCATGGGAGTATTCCATTCTAAGTGCAGGACTCTGCACTTATCCTTGTTGAGCCTCATCAGATTTCTTTTGGCCCAATCCTCTAATTTGTCTAGGTCCCTCTGCATCCTATCCCTACCCTCCAGTGTATCTCCCACTCCTCCCAGTTCAGTGTCCTCTGCAAACTTGCTGAGGGTGCAATCCACGCCATCCTCCAGATCATTAATGAAGATATTGAACAAAACTGGCCCCCAGACCAGGGACTGAGGTGAGGCTGACTGGCCTGTAGTTCCCCAGATCCTCCTTCCCTTTTTTAAAGATGGGCACGACATTAGCCTTTTTCCAGTCATCCGGGACCTCCTCCAATCACCATGAGTTTTCAAAGATAATGGCTCTGCAATCACCTCCCTCAACTCCTTTAGCACCCTTGGATGCAGCGCATCCGGCTCCATGGACTTGTGCTTGTGCAGCTTTTCTAAATAGTCCTTAACCACTTCTTTCTCAACAGAGGGCTGGTCACCTCTTCCCCATACTGTGCTGCCCAGTGCAGTAGTCTGGGAGCTGACCTTGTTCATGAGAACAGAGTGAAAAAACCATTGCGTACATTAGCTTTTTCCACATCTTCTCCCACTAGGTTGCCTCCCTCATTCAGTAAGGGGCCCACATTTTCCTTAACCTTCTTTTTGTTGCCAACATACCTGAAGAAACCCTTCTTGTTACTCTTAACACCCCTTGCTAGCTGCAATTCCAAGTGGGATTTGGCCTTCCTGATTTCACTCTTGCATTCCTGAGCAATACTCGTATCGGGGTGGGAGACACGGATGAGGAAATGGAGGATGTGAAGCATGAGCATGTACAGGTGTTTCCTTGGCGCAGTCCGGAAGCGAACCGGCTGCAAATCGTTCAGCCGGCTCACGGTGTACAGGTGGGACAGTCGGGGCTGCCCTCACCTCCATGAAGGGTGGAGAGCCCCATGTGCTGAGCGAGCATCAGGGGTTCCACCCAGTCTCTCTGGTCGTAGTCCAGGAGGTCTGACTCTGGTGAGGTGGAGGAGGGGTAAAATAGGTGTAAGGATTAGAGAGAAGAGCCAGGAACTCAGTTTTAATCTCAGCTGTATTGAGGCTGTCATCTTGGGCATCCCCTGAACTGCCCCTTCTATTTCCCACCTCTAAAATGGGGATACTACCTACTTTGCTGGAACTAAGTTTGGGGAACAGGATTAATTTGTATAGTGTTTAAAAAGGAAAGTACTATAACTGAATTTAAGTTGCCTTCTTACTGGGGCCCTATTTCTGGGATGTTACCTTGTGTGAGTGTAAAATGACTTCAGCTTTTCATAGGCCATCTATAAATTAACATCCTATTTTAATGATTACTTTCTGCTGCTTCTCAACTTAATGAAGTCAATATAACTCACTGCAGTTCTCAGTGTTGCAGAGGAATGGTTACTTCTAAAAATAAACTGTGTGAGACTACATAGAATTACTATTGATCATAACAGCTTTATTCCAAAACCTCCCTTTAAGGCCATTTTAGAGTTCGATGTCCTTTTGAATTGAATATTTAGTTCAGTCCTAGCACTGTACAAGTGATATAAAGGGGAGTGTTTCTACAAAATACTCAGCAGGGATTGTACTTATTTAATGGAAAAGGCTTGATTGCCAGAATTCCTCTTTTGCTAGCAACAATGAGGAAGCCCTGAATGGCCTCCCAGGCCCCTGTGAGATAGTCACACATGGGGAAGGAGGGCCACTAAGGGAGTTGAGGATAAGATTAAAAAAGGAACTAATAGTTAAAAGTGGAAGTTAAGGATGGTACCATCTGAGGCTTGCTTTTTTGTCAGGGAGGGGATAAGCTTAAGGAGATATGATCTAGTGGTTTTCTACAAAAAAGTTATTTGGAATCAAGTTGTACTGCATTAGGTGTAACTGCATGATAATTGCCACCATGTGTTCCCTTCCCCTTTAGTAATAAGCGTATTACCTTCAATTTAACTGAAGCTTCAGCTTCTAGCTCATGCTGTCTGCTGGATACAGGGAAGAGAAGCCCTATTCATTGTGTAAAAGGATCAGTAAAGAACTTTTAAAACAACCCATCTTCCATGTAAAGTATATCTTTCTTCTTTGTAGTTATGAGCTGCAGCTTTAAGAATGAGTTACTTGTCCTGATTAGGTTCAGTTCACACCATGCAAAACTGAGGTGCACATTGTGCTGTACAACTGGGATGGGTAGAGCTCTGCAGTGTTGACTTTCATTTGTGTTAATGCTACTTTACATAAGTTTGGGTTTGCCCTAATTGTGCACATTACCATCACTACTATCCTTGCAGGATGGCAGGGGGAGGGCAGATGTGTGTAAGTGTCAACGTTTAAGATGGATTCAGCTTTGCATTTCAGAGCTAAATTCTGTCCCCATGGTAGACAATGAATGAGGTTACATGTTGTGACAGAGGAGAGTTCAGCTTGCAGACTCTTGCTGGTGGTGATAAGCCAGTTGCAAGGACCCCAAGTGGATTTTACATGTTAATTGAGTAAGTGTGATTCAGAGGAAACTGCCATTTCTAGAGAACAAAACTAAATTTTTAGTCTCCTCTGAAATGAGAAGCCTCCCATATAGAGTTCAGAATTGATTTACCCCCCTACGTAGTTACCAATACTGCAACTCTACTTTTACAATATTACCTCATTGAAACATTTTATCTAGCCTTCTATACAGAAAAGGGAAAGTTATTTTTCCTTTTTCCATGCACGTAGATAAAGCGGTAGGCAGTGCAGCATACAGACTTAGATGTTTGGGTCTCTCACGTATTAACAGGGTGGATGAAAAATCAGATTTTTTTTATTTCAATTGGATTTCTTTGATAAAATGCTTTTTGAGGAAAAAACCTATCTAAAGATACATTATAGCTCAAAAATATCTCATCATGGAATAGGGATTATAAATTCTAATTCTATAGTATGAGACAATATATTCAGTAATGTTTAAGAAAATTTTGTAAATGAGTTCCAATCATTCATGGATTAGGGACCCAATCTTATGGAGTTCCAGGGGCTTCTGTATAGCTTATTTAGGTTAATCTTTCTATCTACCCACTGGGACTCAGTGATCAGTCTAGATGATATCATCAGAGATGCTTAGTTTTGCAGTTCTCAAACTGGATTTGTGTCTCCAGAGATAACATGCTTGTTAACAGCAAAATGTTTTTAAATTAACATATAGAGGTGAGAAATAACAGACCTCAACCCTATTGTCCCTGTGCAAATTTGTGTACACAGAGTCAATCCCTTATCTCTCTCTAAAAGTGCAAAGTTTCAAAAAGTTCAAGGAATAGAAGATTGGTGGGAGCGGAATAGATCTGGACAAGGAGAAGAAGTCTGGGGATAAATATGAGAAGGGAGGAACATGCAGTAGAAACAAAAGTGAAACTGTTTGAGCAGCATATTCCAGAAGTCTTGAGGTCTGAGTGTAGCCTTCATTGATTTGAGATCTACCATACCATTCTCTCACTAGAAGGGAAAACCTATAATGGCAGTAGGCCGTAAAAGAGACCCAGTTTGGGAATATTTTAATGAAGTTCCTCTACCTGTGGGTAAGACAGGCATGCGTGCAAAATGCAAACAGTGCAACAAAGAAATGCAAGCCCTGGGTGTCTGAATGAAACAACATCATGAGAAGTGTTCCTTCTCAGGAGGAAGCTGCATTGAAGATGATGAAAGGAACATGTCTGAACATGCAGGATCTTCAGGTTGGTAAACTTTTTTATTTCATACTTAGTTCTTAAGGACTGCCTGTCTTCCTTCTGGACTATTCTTGAATTCTCAGGTTTGAGCAAAAAATATAGTTGTTAGTACCAGAGAGTAACTATCATTTTAGATGCAGTTGTGATAAAAAATAAATAGCTGAAATAGGCAGATCATCCTTTTACAATTTCACCTTTAAAGTATACTGTCAGTGAATGCAATGAGTAATACTAAATTAGCAGTATGGTGGTAATAATTAAATAACTGCATTGACTTATTTTGTTTAGGAGAATCCATCCTCAACATACATGATTCTGAAGACTACCCACCTTCAAGATCACCATCATTTTCTATAGTTTCAGAGTTATCTGCCAATAATAGTGTTTCAGTCACATCACGTATGTCACATAGCCACAGTACATCACCTGTAGCAAAAAGAAAAAAGAAAAACATCATCCAGAAACAACCATAGATAAGTTTGTGATAAGAACCAGCAGATTACAAAAAGAGGTAATTGATGAAAAAATTGCCTGGTTTGTTTATGCAACAAACTCTCCTTGCCATATGATTGAGAACCCACACTTCATTAACATGGTTCAGTCATTAAAACCAGGATACAGTCCACCTAACAGAGCAGATGTCTCAGGCAAATTGCTGGATAAAGTGTATGAAAGAGAAATTGAGCAGTGTGCAAAAAATCTAGAGGATAAAATTGTTAACCTGAGTTTTAATGGGTGGAGCAATGTCCGTCCACAGTGATCCTGTTATATGTGCTTATATGACAACAGAAGGGAATGTCTTCCTTACAGAAACAATGGATACATCAGGAAATGCACACACAGCAGAATACTTACAAGAAGTAGCAGTAAAATCTATAACAAACTGTGAAAACTGAAGAAAAAATTCAAATGTCTAGTACGCAGCTTGGTCACAGACAATGCTGCAAATGTATCCAAGATGAGAAGAAATTATTTAGAAGAGAGTCCCAAGCTAATAACATACGGTTGCAGTGCTCATTTGATGCACCTTCTAGCCAAAGACTTCAGTGTTCCAGAAATTGCAAAATACTTCCATAACAACCACTTTGCAGCAGCTGCTCTGAAAAAAGTGGGAGGAACCAAGCTAACTCTCCCAGAAGACATGCGTTGGAACTCAGTAGTGGACTGTTATGAGCACTATATCGAGAACTGGCCTAATCTGATGACAGTTTGTGAACAAAATTGTGAAAAAATATATGGCACTGTCACAGCCAAAGTTCTCAACATTGGGCTTAAGAGAAATGTTGAACACATGCTGTGTACCCTGAAGCCTATTTCTGTAGCCTTGGCTATTTCCCTGCATTTTGTTCGTTTTATTGCTGATGGTGTTGAAATTTGGAAGGAACTGAGTGAAATCTTAAAAAGAGAAACATGCAACGACAGAGTTAAATTACAAGCATTAAAAAAAACAAATGGGACAAGCACTACCTCTATCATGTATCCTCTTTTCCAAGCTGAAAAGTCCTATCCTCTTTAATCTCTCCTCATATAGGACCTGTTCCAAACCCCTAATCATTTTAGCTGCCCTTCTCTGAACCTTTTCTAATGCCAGTATAACTTTTTTGAGATGAGGAGACCACATCTGTATGCAGTATTCAAGATGTGGGCGTATCATGAATTTATATAAAAGCAATAAGATATTCTCCATCCCCTTTTTAATGGTTCCTAACATCCTGTTTGCTTTTTTGACTGCCGCTGCACACTGCGTGGACGTCTTCAGAGAACTATCCATGATGACTCCAAGATCTTTTTCCTGATTAGTTGTGGCTAAATTAGCCCCCATCATATTGTATGTATAGTTGGGGTTATTTTTCCCAATGTGCACTACTTTACATTTATTCACATTAAATTTAATTTGCCATTTTGTTGCCCAATCACTTAGTCTCTAAGGTGCCACAAGTACTCCTCGTTCTTTTCACAAAACTAACAAATTTATTTGAGCATAAGCTTTCGTGGGCTAAAACCCACTTCATCAGATGCATGCAGTGGAAAATACAGTAGGAAGCTATATATACACACAGAGGACATGAAAAAATGGGTGTTGCCATACTAACTATAACGAGAATAATCAGGTAAGGTGGGCTATTATCAGCAGGAGAAAAAAAACTTTTGTAGTGATAATCAGGATGGCCCATTTCCAACAGTTGATAAGAAGGTTTGAGTAACAGCAGGGGTGAAAAATTAGCATGGGGAAATAGGTTTTACTTCGTGTAATGACCCATCCACTCCCAGTCTTTATTCAAGTCTAATTTAATGGTGTCCAGTTTGCAAATTAATTCCAATTCTGCAGTTTCTCATTGGAGTCTGTTTTTGAAGTTTTTTTGTTGGATTATTGTGACTTTGAGGTCTGTAATCAAGTGACCAGGGAAGTTGAAGTGTTCTCTGACTGGTTTTTCCATGTTATAATTCTTGACGTCTGATTTGTGTCCATTTATTCTTTTGCGTAGAGACTGTCCGGTTTAGCCAATGTACATGGCAGAGGAGCATTGCTGGCACATGATGGCATATCACATTGGTAGATACGCAGGTGAACGAGCCTCTGATAGTGTGGCTGATGTGATTAGGTCCTATGATGGTGTCCCCTGAATAGATATGTGGACAGAGTTGGCAATGGGCTTTGTTACAAGGATAGGCTCCTGGGTTAGTGTTTTTGTTGTGTGGTGTGTGGTTGCTAGTGAGTATTTGCTTCAGGTTGGGGGGCTGTCTGTAAGTGAGGACTGGCCTGTCTCCCAAGATCTGTGAGAGTGAGGGATCATCCTTCAGGATAGGTTGTAGATCCTTGATGATGCGCTGGAAACCTCTTGAAATGAAGGCCAAACCTTTCACATAAAGTCACTTGTTTTCTCAAAGGCTGTAGTGACAGTACATCAATAGTTCCTTCTGTGTTTGTCTAGCCATTTTATTCTTTTCAGATAATATTTTAACAGTTGAATTATTTCTATCAACCAAACTGTTACCAATACAAACAGTATTACAGTGACCTGAAATACTCTTTTCCTTCCTAAAAAGGTACTTTTTACTCATATCTGAAACATCCAAGGAGTTAACACTGCCATGCTGGCTCCCATGCTTTCCTGTGATCTTACGGGTCTACAAAGCTGGCACAATCCTGCAGAACTGAGGAACCCACCCCTGTCATTCATAGCCCCTGAAACAAATCCTTTTACTTTTGAAATATCAGCTGTTGGCACTCCTGTTAAGAACCCAAAGAATTCTTACACTACAAGCCAGTTTGTAAGTGTCTTTAATATAAGAACATTCTGTAAAGATGATCAGGAATAATGCAAGGCCTTTTCTCCATCACATTCAAGTGAAGTAAAATTATTTAAAATCCTGGATCCCATGAAATTGTCCGTTCAACTTCCTTTTCTTCATAGCAGATAATTTCATCTCCAATATTGATCTCTATGTTCTTATCCAAACTGAGGCCACAATCCATGCCAGTTTTTATTACCTGGACATCGTCTTTATGGTGCTTCAGTGAAGTTAAAAATCCTAGAGAGAGAATGGAAAAAATAGATCCAATATAAAGACTAACGTGGACTTGAAACAAACAACCCCCTCCCCGCAAAAAAACTACATGGCAAGGCCAATGCAAGAAGGTTCTGATTTTTAGTGATGCTGAACCTCCATAATTTACACATGTTCTGAAAATCAGGTGTTACTCCTTTCAAAGTTTAATTGATCTGACTATCTCCTTCCTACACAGACTGCTGTCAGGGGTTCAGAGCATGTGGAAGTTTCTTATGGGGAGGGAACACCAGCATAGGCGCCAACTTCTAATGGCGCCGGTGAGTGCTCGATCCCCCCACCCCTGCCCCGACTCCACACCTGCTCCGTCCCCATTCCAACCCCTTCCCCAAAGTCCCCGCCTCCTCCCTGCCGCTATTCAACTCCTTCCCCAAATCCCCACCCCGGCCTTTTCTCTGCCTCCTCCCCTGAACCCGCTCCTCTCCCCTCCCTCCCAGAGCGTGCTACAGCTGTTTGGTGGTGGCAAGCGCTGGGAGGTAGGCGGAGGAGCTGGGACGCGGCGCGCTCGGGAAGAGGCGGGGAGGGCAGGGAGCTTGGCTGCTGGTGAGTGCAGAGCACCCACTAAATTTTTCCCCATGGGTGCTCCAGCCCCGAAGCACCCACGGAGTTGGCACCTATGAACACCAGGATGATTGGTCAAGAAAATGTCTGTCCAAAACCAATTCTGCATGTATTGCTTAAGCAAGAAAACAAGCTTTGCAGGAACTAGATGTCCTTTTTAGGTGAAGTCTACTGTAAATAGTGTATTAAGTTGATTGAACAACTTTTTAAGAAGAAAATTCCACCTTCAGATACATCAACATTTTCATTGACTTCCATTGCCTGTATAGATCAGAGGATATAGCCTGGGCCTAACAATCTAACTCCAATGGTGAGCATGTATGTGTAGTAGAATATCAGTGTGGATAAATGTTTTGATAGCAGTTTTACCTTTCCAAATAACATCTCTGTTACGAATTAGTTTAAACTTCAACTTTCTGTCAAACTGCCCCTTCTGTACTCGGCAGCCAGCCACTGGAACCTTGCTTTTTCCTACTGTGACACAGAAGGTAGCGAGAACAGAGGCCTCCCCTAAGGAAAGAAATGGAAGGACTAAGTGCAAGGGAATGTAATACAAACTCCACCAGTAATGAATGCTATGCTTTGCTGTGCTCGTCATTGCTATCAAAACTTTAGTCTTCTGAACATTCTGCTGCTGTGTATTGAGGAGAATAACTGCAGAGGAATTCTATGCAATCCAGTATAGTGGGAAAGCTATCCTGGAGAATGAGATTTGTGTATTTCCTCAACATACCATTTTAAATCAAGGCCCACCCCAGAGCAGCAAAATATTTTCCCTACCCCACAAGAAAGGTCTAGTTTTTCAAGGCAATATTTACCATCCAGTGAAAACTTACCTATTTTATGTTCTACTACAGATGGGGGCAATTTGCTGCTCAACTCATCTTTCAAGTCTTCAATAAGATGGTAGATAATATTGTGAAATTTAATCTTTATTCCCTTTTTAGCAGCCAGCTGCTGAATAGATTTGTTTGCATTCACACTGAATCCATATATGACACCTGACAGATAAAACCACCACAGCTGATTATTAAATATAAACACTCCAGGTACAGGAACTTCTTTGTTTTTCAAGCAGTAAGTGAAAATGTTTGGAGATGAGCTTGCAAAGGCTATCCTGGAATATTCATGTAATATTTTATTCTTAGCACAGTCTGTACTTAACAACTGAAAAGTGTTTGCTTTATTTGGGTTGAGATTTTCACATTTACTAATGTAAATTATAATCCTCTTTTCTCTTCCTTTTTTAAAAAACACCTTTTGGAATCAGGAGTCAAGATATCCTGAAATTGAGCGCTAGTAAAAGCAACATTACTGATAGCAAAATGAAATTTTATAGTTTCCCCATTTTAACTTTTCCATCCGTTTTTAAAATCAGAGATCACTGCATGTACACTAAGCACCTCCAACAATGCTCTTACTTTAAGAAGAGTTGCTTCAATGGAAACCCCCACAAAATACTGTCCCTAGATCAGTGTAGTTGTAGCCATGTCAGTCCCAGGATATTAGAGAGACAAGATGGATGAGGTAATATCTTAAATTGGACCATCTTCGAAAAAGAGCTCTAAGTGACTCAAAAGCTTGTCTCTCTCCCCAACAGAAGATGGTCCAGTTAAAGATATTACCTCACCCACTTTGTCTCTCTAAACTCCTAGATGATACAATTAGATGTAACAAAGCAGATAAATAGCTAGTCAGCTCCTGTGATCTGGCTGAGCAATATGCTATATGAAGGAGCAGGATTGAAAGGGAGCTACTTATCTTGGGTCCAGAAAAGGCCAGCTCCTTATCTTGGTCTCCAGCATAAATCAGAGCAGTCTGAAGGAGGTTCTAATTTACTCCCAGCTATGGCCCAGGGCAGTTCCAGCAACTGGGGATCTAACAGGCATAGGGGCACTGCAGCCAGGCCCCCTGGACTAGGGGGAGATTACAACAGGAACCACTATGCTGGCCAACCCCTCCCCCACCAGGACTCCCCTGCACAAAAAAATCCTCTGGGATCTGGTTAAGCCATTTTTCTGGCTGCTTTGCACTGCTGAAGCAGCGTAAGGCAACCAGAATAAGGGCTCAAATCTAGAGCACTGTCTCCAACACACAAGTTTGCAGGTATTGTCTGCCACATTATAGACAATACAGTATTGTGTATACCTTTCTCTACATTACTTGCATTTTCACTAGATTTCTAGCAGGATACCTCTTTGCACAGATACTAGTATTTATTTATTTATTTTCTGTGAAAGTAAACTATTTGTATGTTTCATACACATTTACATTGATTGTATTGCTAATTAATTATTACACAGGGGAAACAAAAACTGAAAGCACAGTTATCCTGTTCATTTAATAAAAAATGAAGGATTTCATACTGATTGTAAGATCACTGTCTAAATTTATACTTTACCCTTAAATGTTTCAGCAAGATTTATGTCATTTTCACTGACATCCCCTACTCCAAAATGGATCACATCCAATTCACATTCATCGTCGGCATTATAGCTGTCCAGAATGTTTAGAATGGCCTCAGTGGAACCGTCTACATCACCTAAATAGATCAAATGTTCTATTACTAGGCATTGTAAAATCAGAATAAACAAGTATCAGAATTATAACAAACAAAAGACAAATGCTGCTACATGGGAATTCTAGATTGTACAATATCATCAACAAAAATTTAATATCTGGTGCATTATTCTTTTTAGCATACAGAAGAGACTGCTGAACATACTGCACAAACTTGAAAGTGTGGTGTTCTATTCTGAAAAGTGACGGAACGCAACATCATTGGGGAAAGGAGGGGTCAATGTTTGTTACGTCTCAATGATTTTCAGATCAAGTTTGCTTAGTTTTACAAATACCGTCAGCCCTGCATATTCAGCCTGGGATATTAAAGTCAAGCTGGGTTCTTCCTGGCTCTTGCATCATCATCAATAAAGATTCTGCATGGCCTCAGTTCTACCAATGGAACACTATTGCCAATGGAGTTGAGTTGATATAACTGATGGCATTCTTGCAGACTGAGTCTACACAGATAGTCCTGCCACTGGAATTTAGGGCTCAATCCTGCAAATACTTGAGCATGTGAGTTATGTGTTTACACACACAGTTTCAGTAGGATTCCTCAAAGTTACTCACCTGCTTAAGTCTTTGCAGGATCAGTGCTTTAGTTAGCAATTAAAGGGGGGAGGGATAGCTCAGTGGTTTGAGCATTGGTCTGCTAAACCCAGGGTTGTGAGTTCAATCCTTGAGGGGGCCACTTAGGGATATGGGGCAAAATCAGTACTTGGTCCTGCTAGTGAAGGCAGGGGGCTGGACTCGATGACCTTCAAGGTCCCTTCCAGTTCTAGGAGATAGGATATCTCCATTAATATATAATATAATATATATATAATATAATATAATTCTGTTGCTAAGGTATGAACCAGAAGACAAGCCCATAGTTGCTGGTTCGCCAGGGCTGACAGTAGTAAAAATACATTTCTTAACAAAAGTAAGCAAATAGGTCTCTGAGTAGACCCAGGAAGCAGTTCTTCTGAGTAAGAATATGCCATACTTACATAGTAACTTTTCAGAGTAACACCATACTTTAAATTTATTGTGGTCATTAAGTTATGCTTACATTAATTTTCATAAAGAAAACAACCATTTCCTTCAGGAAGTTCTTCCTCAAAAGATTACAAGCCAGTGCTTAATTTTAGGACTGGAACAGAGTGTTTTCTTACTCTGGTAAGAACTGTGGTTATTTAAGACATTTTCATACAGATTCCACTCTAGGGGTGCATGCAGCCCACATGCACAAGACTGGATTCTTTTGAATAGCAATGTCTGTTGCGGCTGCCCCTGTGCCTTGAACACTCGCTTACTCCCTGCAGCCAAGTGTATTAAAAGCGGGGTGCACATCTCAGTTCCTTCACCAATAAGAATCTCTTAGGAGCAGGTCTTCAATTAGCAGGGATGAAAGGGTGTGTGTGTGTGGAATCTGTGGATAACACATCTCAAAGAACCACAGGTACTGTAGGGTAACTGTTTAAGTGATTGTCTACAGATTCCACTCTTGGTGACTAACAAACAGTTGCCTATTTACCGGTAGCTAGGCAGCAGGAGTTCTACTTTAATACAGATTGCAGGACTGCCATACCAAAGCTAGCATCCAATCTGGGCGCTTGTGCCAGGGAATAGCAAGTGGTAGATGTATGGATTGAGTTCCATGTTGCTTCCTATGCAGATGTTAATCAAATATGCTGCAGAGGCTGCTTCAGTGTTAATACGTCCAGGGGGATCTTTCTTAGCCAAATCATAACAAGTCCTGAAATAGTCCGAGACCCACTCAATAATATAATCCTTTCAGTGAATGCCAAAAAGAGTCCAGAACAGGTGTGCACAGGAATGGATTGGTCCTATCCAAATAAAAGGGCAATGCTCTGATGACTTCAAATATATGGAGGTTTATTTCACCTGGAATAGACAAGGGAAGAACACAGGGAGATGAATCAACTGATTGATGTGAAAGTTGGAAACTCCCTTAGAGAGAAACTTTGGGTGAGCTCTGAGAGGAAAAGAAATACATCTTTTCCAGCAGAGGGGAAGTTCTGTCAGCTGTGCCTTGTCTTGGGATCACCACTGAGGTTGATTTAGCAATGACATCCCATAGCCTTTCTGTAAGGAGAGTCTGACATCTGCCCCACTGAAAGGTGTCTCCGTGCCATGCATCAGAGCTGATACAGAGTCCTACATCTACTATAGTCAATACCTCAGTCAGTGCCAAGGAGGTGGGTAGTACATACCACAGGGATAGGTCTCAATATGGGAATACCCTGTGCCAAAATGGACCATACCAAAGTACTTTGTGCCACGGGCTTCAGTGCTGTGGTTGGTGCCTTGCTGTAGGTAGCAGAGGCAGTACAGTTGTTGCCTTCTGTGATGAGATAACTGGCTCTGTGGATGAGGGGAAAGTAGTGGACGTGTTATTCTTTGACTTTAGCAAAACTTTTGATATGGTCTACCACAGTACTCTTGCCAGCAAGTTAAAGAAGTATGGGCGGGATGAATGGACTATAAGGTGGATAGAAAGCTGGCTAGATCATCGGGCTCAACAGGTAGTGATCAACGGCTCCACGTCTAGTTGGCAGTGGAGTGCACCGGGGTCGGTCCTGGGGCCGGTTTTGTTCAACATCTTTATTCATGATCTGGATGATGGGATGAACTGCACCCTCAGCAAGTTCGCAGATGACACTAAGATGGGGGGAGAGGTAGATACACTGGAGGGTAGAGATAGGGCCCAGAGTGACCTAGACAAATTAGAGGATTGGGCCAAAAGAAATCTGATGAGGTTCAACAAGGAAAAGTGCAGAGTCCTGCACTTAGGATGGAAGAAACCCATGCACCGCTACAGACTGGGGAACAACTGGCTAAGTAGCAGTTCTGCAGAAAAGGACCTAGGGGTTACAGTGGACGAGAAGCTGGATATGAGTCAGCAGTGTGCCCTTGTTGCCAAGGCCAATGGCATATTGGGCTGTATTAGTAGGAGCATTGCCAGCAGATCAAGGGAAGTGATTATTCCCCTCTATTTGGCACTGGTGAGGCCATACCTGGAGTACTGCGTCCAGTTTTGGTCCCCCCACTACAGAAGGGATGTGGACGAAATGGAGAGAGTCCAGCGGAGGGCAACGAAAATGATTAGGGGGCTGGGGCACATGATTTACGAGGAGAGGCTGAGGGAACTGGGATTATTTAGTCTGCATAAGAGAAGAGTGAGGGGGGATTTGATAGCAACCTTCAACTACCTGAAGGGGGGTTCCAAAGAGGATGGAGCTAGGCTGTTCTCAGGGATGGCAGATGACAAAACAAGAAGCAACAGTCTCAAGTTGCAGTGGGGGAGGTCTAGGTTGGATACAGTAACTCCTCACTTAAAGTCGTCCCGGTTAGGGTTGTTTCGTTGTTACGTTGCTGATCAATTAGAGAACATGCTTGTTCAAAGTTGTGCAATGCTCACTTATAATGTTGTTTGGCAGCTGCCTGCTTTGTCCACTGCTTGCAGAAAGAGCAGGCCGTTGGAGCTAGATGGTGGGGGCTTAGAACCAGGGTGGACCGGCAGCCCCCCTATCAGCTCCCTGCTCTCCTGAGTTCCCTGTGTGGCAGCCGCCCAGCAGGCTAGCAATTGCTGGGCAGTGCAGCTGTCCCTCCCCCACTGCCGTGTGCAGCTCCTGCCCTCTGCCTTGGAGCTGCTCCTGGGAACCTCCTGCTTGCTGTGCAGAGGGCGGGGAAGAGGGGTACTGTCAGGGTGTCCCCCTCCCCCAGCTCCCGTACCTTATCTCCACAGAGAAGGGGGGGGAAGAGAGACACGACAGGGCTCAGGACGGAGGGCGCTTGCTAGCAGCAGTTGCTATCTTAACTTGCTGATCTACTTAAAAAGGCAATGTACTTTGAGTGGGGTCAGCATACGTAAAGGAGCAATATGCGTCTCTCTCTCACATACAGGGTGTGTCTCTCTGTCATGCTGTCTCCCCTCCCTCCATTCGTGCTGCCTTGTAGAGTGTGAGGCTACATTAACAACAACGTGTTAACCCTTGAGGGCTCAGCCGAATGCTAGCTCATCATTTAGCCGTAAGGTATTCCCTGGGAAATATCCCACCCTCTGACTTCACCACCTCAACCAAGCTTCAAAATCATCATTGCTGTGTACAGTATTGTTTGTTTAAAACTTATACTGTGTGTGTGTGTATGTGTGTATATATATATATATATATATATACACACACACACATACACACACACACACATATATATATACACATATATAGGGCCGGCTCTGGCTTTTTTGCCGCCCCAGGGCTCAGGGCTGGGGCAGAGGGTTGGGATGCAGGGGGGGCGGCCGGAGCCCGGGGGGGGGCGGCGCGCTCTCCCGCCGGGGGGAGGGCGGCCGGAGCCCCGGGGCGAGGGTGGCGAGCCCCGGCGGGGGCAGGGCGGTGAGCCCCGGCGGGGGCTTGGCTCTCCCCCCCCGGCGGCCAGAGCGCCGGGGGCAGGGCGGCGAGAGGGCGGCGAGCCCCCCCGCCGGGGGGAGGGCGGCCGGAGCCCCGGGGCGAGGGTGGCGAGCCCCGGCGGGGAGTCGGGGGGAGGGCGCGGGGGGGAGGGCGGCCAGAGCGCCGGGGGGAGGGCGGCGAGCCCGGCTGTGGCCCCGCTCTCCCCGGCGGCCCGAGCGCCGCGCCGCCCCCCTCCAGGTGCCGCCCCAAGCACCAGCTTGGTTGCCTGGTGCCAGCCCTGTATGTATGTATGTATGTATGTATGTATGTATGTATGTATATATACACACATACACATACACACACATACATACATATACACACACACACACACACACACACAGACACAGACAGAGAGAGAGAGAGAGAGAGAGAGAGAAAGGTCTTTTGTCTGGCCAAAGAAAGTTCCCTGGCACCTAACCCCCCACCATTTACATTAATTCTTATGGGGAAATTGGATTTGCTTAACATCGTTTCGCTTAAAGTTGCATTTCGGGAACATAACTACAACGTTCAGCGAGGAGTTACTGTATTAGGAAACACTATTTCACTAGGAGGGTGGTGAAGCACTGGACTGGGTTACCTAGGGAGGTGGTGGAATTTCCATCCTTAGAGGTTTTTAAGGCCCGGCTTGACAACGCCCTGGCTGGGATGATTTAGTTGGTGTTGGTCTTGCTTTGAGCAGGGGATTGGACTAGATGACCTCCTGAGGTCTCTTCCAACCCTGATATTCTATGATTCTATTCTATGATTCTAACATACCTGAAGCCTTCAGCACTTAGGAACTGCAACTAGAACAGAATGCTGCAGCATGTCAGGCCACAGAGAGCACATCAGATCTGTCCTCCGCTCTCTACACTGCCTTCCCATAGAACACAGCATCAAGTTCAAGGTTTTGGTCCTTATCTTCAAGGTGCTGCATGGCCTGGGCCCACGATATCAAAAACATGGCCTAAACCTCCAGGATAAAGTGTATGGTTGACAACTTTGCTTGTCTGGCACAATAGAACTCTCTACAATAAGGGTAAAACTCATCTGTGCAGGAGACAGAACTTTTTCTGAGGTCAGTCCCAGACTGGAATGAACTCCCCCCAAAATTAAGGACCATCACAAACCTCACCACTTTTTGCTCCAAGTGCAAGGTGCATTTCTTTAACCTGCATTAAATACAAATACATAGCAACATCTATATATTTTTTTTCTTTAAAAAAAAAAAAAAGTCTACCAGTACAAGACATACGCCTCCCCCTGGGAAGAGGATCTCTAACATAGTAGTTTTCAAACTTTTTTTCTGGTGACCCAGTTGAAGAAAACTGTTGATGCCCACGACCCAATGGAGCTGGGAATGAGGGGTTCAGGATGTGGGAGGGGCTCAGGGCTGGGGCAGAGGGTTGGGATGCAGGAGGGTGTCAGGGCTCTGGGCTGGGGGTGCAGGCTCTGGGGTGGGGCTGGAGATGAGGGGTTTGGGGTGCTGGAAGGTAGGCACTAGCCTGCCTTAGCTGGGCAGCACTACCGCCAGGACTCTTAAAGTCCCGGTTGGTGGTGCTGACCAGAGCAAGGCGACCCAGTGCCTTAAATGCCACGACCCAGTACTGGGTCGCGACCCACAGTTTGAAAAACACTGCTCTAACAGACAACAGCGGACAGACTTTAGTCACACTGCTTAATGCACTACTGAAGGCACTCAGATACTATGGTGATGAGTGCAGTGTAAGAACCTACATAAGAATAGAATAGACTGTTGGTGTTGGCTTGGGTTTCGGTGTAGGTCCACTGAAACGGAACTCCACCTTTAGGCTTTTATACTAGTGAGCCTTACAGGAGACTTTCCATCCTGTTTGGAAAGGGGAATAAGTATCTGGGAGAACTCCTTAAAGGCCTTTTCCGAAAATATTGCCAATATGGTTGGCAAGTAGGGCTTACGAGTGACAAGTTGCCCTGGAGCTTGGGGTGGCACTCAAAGCATGGGATAGGCCAGGGGTCGGCAACCTTTCAGAAGTGGTGTGCCGAGTCTTCATTTATTCACTCTAATTTAAGGTTTTGCGTGCCAGTAATACATTTTAACGTTTTTAGAAGGTCTCTTTCTATAAGTCTATATTATATAACTAAACTATTGTTGTATGTAAAGTAAATAAGGTTTTAAAAATGATTAAGAAGCTTCATTTAAAATTAAATTAAAATGCAGAGCCCCCTGGACGGTGGACTGGACCCAGGCAGTGAGAGTGCCACTGAAAATCAGCTCGCCTGCCGCCTTCGGCAAGCGTGCCATAGGTTGCCTACCCCTGGGATAGGCCCTGTATCTGGAGTGTCTTAAAAAGTCTGTCAAAATCTGATAAGGTTTGCATGGACCTTTCCTAGAGGACGTGTTTCTGTTTTGCCTCCCTCACTATTTGAGTCCTTTTGGAGAAGGACTCGGCAATCGAGCAGCACTCTGGAGCAAGGTCCTCTCCCGGGCATAGCAGCATCAGAAGCATCTGTGACTGGCATCCCTGTGTCACAGGAGGGACAGACCTTAAAACCTAGTGACCTGCAGTCAGTCATTTTAAGTTTTTATTTGGGGGGGTTAGAGTGGAAGGGCCATTATACAAGGGAGAGGGGTGTGTACAGGGAGTAAGACTCTTGTACAAAGGAAGAGAAAACCTATCACTACTCTAAATCTAAGGAGTTTTTGTTTTTTAAAAGTCAATGGGCAAAGAAAACTTATCTAAGCAAAAAATAAACTAATAGAACTATGTCAGCTAACTTGCTCAGGGCAAGGGATGTGAACACTATAAGGGTGCCATCTCACAGCCACAGGCAGTAAGGAACAAAATGTGCATTGTGGCCACCCCATCCTTTATACCCTCAGCTACAAGAAGAAAGAAGGGCACAGGTGAAACCCCAACAGTGTTATTCACAAGAATCAGATCTCACGCACCAGGAGTGGAATCTGCGTGGATACTCACTCAAAGAAAAACCTACAATTACAATAGGTTTAAATTTAGACTTGGGAAATATGCACTAAAACAACTGCAAAGTCAACTGAACATGACAGCACCTTTAACAATTACAGGTAGCACGTTTCTGTCACTCTCCGCTCTCTCTTTAGACCTTATAGCTATTAGATGTTTGTTGGTTTTATACAATGCTGCTTTTCTCTGTCTCCAGGTCAGATTGGATAGGCTCTCTCGTTCTTTCTTGTATGCATCTTTGTGTTCCTTTTGCTTTGCTTCAATAACTTCCATATCCTGTTTGATTTTCTCCTGTTGTTCAGCATAGTTTCTCCAATCAACAACTTCACGTGCCCTTTGCTTGGCAGAAGAGACAGCACTGTTACTTATCAATATATAGTACTGGGCAGCTTGGTCTTAAAACACTTTTCTAGATGATTATCTGATGAACACCATTCAAGCGCTTTCTTGATTTTAACTTTGTTTTGCTTTTAATTTTAAGTATTATTTTACAGTCTAGCTAAACAAACCATCTCATGTCACAGAAGACAACAGGAGAGGTGCCCAACATAGACAAGTTCTCAAGCCAACATACAAGGGCATGATAACCATTCCATAAACTACTGGGGAATAAACTGCATTGTTTTGCTCCTAGGAATCTCTCACCTCACTCCATGGCACCAAAAAACGGACACCAGAACCATTTATCCAAAGCAACAAACAGAATCCTAAATGGATTTAGGAAACATACAATGGCCAATTCATAAAAGATTGTTGTAGCCTCTCTGCAGATTATTTGATATCAAAGTCACTGGAAAGGTATATCTGAGGGACTCCGAGGACACAAGGAGAATGCTGACGTGAGAAACCTGATATCAGGGGTGGGCTTCTGACATTTGGTCTTACAAAAGGGTCAGGGGGAAAACACAGGAAGCTTTGGAGAGGCTGGAGTCTTAAATGATACTGCTTGTTCCCTCTAATGACACAAACAGTACCTATCTGCATTAGCTTTGGCAGGGTTTAAGTTAAAACAAGTTATGCACACCAATTTCTTTGTTTTATTTTGAGTCTCATTAATTCTAAGATTAAGAATAATGAGCCCATTAAGTTTTGGTTTATTTTAGGTCATGTTTTAAAGTAATTATTATTATATGCTACTGAAGAGGAGACAACCTAAGTCCTTGGAGAGGTATTTGGGAAGAAATTAGTAATTATTCCTGGACACTCAGCCAAGGCAATACTGAAAGAGAAGCCACCCAGACACCAGCTACAGTCAAGCAGAGGCATAGGGAAATAGGAGACCACAGGTTACACTTCCATCTCACTGAGAGATCACTTTCTTTGGCTAAATGTGGAGCAGATCAATGTGGAAGTGCTGGAGGAGGGGAGGGAATAAGGGTTATGTGTTTCATTGGGTTCTTCAATCCTTTTGTGGAAAACCTATTCCAGGCCACATTTAGTACCCAGGTTTTGTCTTCAAGCCTTAGTTACTATGGCTCATTTTCAATGAACGTTACCATTTTTGTACTTAATTCTATCTACGTTACATACCGCAATACAAGCGTATTAGCTATGCATTAAAGTTATTCTTGCTATACCTCAGATTCTACTTCAAGGATTTCAGCTCCTGCTGAAGGGACTTCCTTCCAGCCCACAATTTCTACCGGCATGCTGGGAGTGGCTTCATCTACTGTTTTGCCATTCTCATCAAACATCAGGCGCACTTTTGCCCAGCTTTTACCTGCAACCAGAATACATCCTTTTCTCAGAGTTCCTCTCTGGATTATGGCCGTGGTTACTGGACTAGGAGGAGGAGAAAGGGAAAGACAGACAAAATTAAGTTTGCTATCATATTTACAGTTACATGCCTTTAAGTGAAGATGAAAAAAGCAAATATAGAACAGTATGTGCTATGATCTCAGAACACATCTGTTAAACATTTCACCACCATGCAGAGGAAGTTTTAAAGGAGACTTGCAAAGGAAAAAAAATGGGCTGTATCCTTTTTAGTATCTTTAGATGTATAAAGATGTTAAAAATTCAGCAATCTCCTCCTCTTCCTTTAGGCACTGAGAAAACTCACAAAATACGTGACACCAAACAGTCCTCCAAAAAATCCAGGAAGTAATAGACACATTGCTTATATTTCTAAGGTAATAAACATCAAACAGAATTTGTTGAAAAGAAACCTTCCAGGCTCCCTTTATATTATATATATATATATAAAAAATTGATTTCTTTCTTTTGCAGGTACCCTTTAAATATCACCATTTTAAAGAACAAAGAGACACTTTTTAGTGGATGGTTCATAAAAAGTTTTCTATTTTATAGTAAGTAAACTACATAGGTTAAAAAATTGTCAGATTGATATTCATGGATTTTTAAAAAAAATCTGTGTTTTAATATTTTATTTAAATAAGTTTAGTTTATATTTTACCATTTATGGTGTCTGCTTATACAACACTTTGTTCCACTGAAAAATAAAACAGCCCAGTCAGTTTCTAACTATTCATTTTCTGGTTCCCATGCAGTAAGGCAATAAATACTGCAACATTTGGATTGCAAACATTGCTGAGGAACTGTTAAACCCAAACAACAATCTTTTTTACATTTAAAAATATTAGAGTTTTATAATTTATTCTCCCCCCCCCCCCAATTAAAACCTACATTTTGGAAACCACCTAGACAGTGACTCTTTAACCAAGTCAACTGGAATAAACTTTACAGAAACATTAATTAAAGTTGAAAGGAAGACAGATGATTAGCTGACCTACCCTCTCCCTTGATCTGTGCGAGATTCTATTATGGTTCCCTCTACTAGGCCTGTGGAGTCTGCCTTCAATTCCAACACCTCTGCTAGAGCAACAGTTGCCTCTGCTAAAGCCATCAGGTTCTCACCCTGTACCAAACAACAGTTAAGAATTAAGGAGGCAGATAATTACAATAGGATCAGAAGATGAATTTTCAGTACCAACATCTGTCCAATACACATGATCCATAGTTCCCAATTCCACAATGCGATCCAATAGACCAGGCCTCTGCACCCGTGCAGAGGGTCACTGAAGTAATACATGATTATGGCCTAAGACTGCAGTGTTAGCAGTCCTGAATGCAAGTAACAAAGATCAGAAATCATGAAGGGGAGAGAGGGGGCCTTGCATATCACGAGCAATAGCAGCCTGGCATCCATGGTTAGTGCTGGAAATAGGAAGGGAGTTTAATCTTTATATTAGTAAAACTATTCTTTTAAAAATATTTTCCACCCTTGACATTTATTTATTTATTTATTGAGGAGTGGAGAGAGGTGGATGTGGGGACATGGAGCAAATTGGGTAGGAGGAGAAACCTGGTGTGGTAGTTAGGGTGTACCCTTTCCCCATTTCAGAACCAATTTTGCCCCTCTCTCTCCGGACTCTGAGCAGCTGCCCCCAGCTTCCTCATAGCTCCCATTAACTCTACTGCTTTGTCAGGGCTGAAGTAAAGGTACAATGGAATGACCTTTTTTTTGTTCCTGACCAACCAGTTAGCAGCACTCAGGGCTGGTCGCATAGCAGTCTAAGCAGAATGTGACTTAGGACTGTGATGCCAGTAGTGAGCTTGTATCAATCTGTTCATACACAGGCAGGCAAAAATGAAACATTAACACGATATTTACAATGTAATTCCCAAATAAAGTTCAGAGAAGCAAGTCAGCAAGTAGGGTATAAAAGGAGAGCAACTGAAAGTGATCAACTAATGGTTTAGGGATAGAAAAGAGACATTGTGGTAATTGTTCATCTCAGTCCTTCCTCTTCTCTCTTCATCATTCTAGAGACCTACAATTTTCTTTTCAGGATAGGAAAGAGAGTGGTGTGACGTTCCCCTGGTGTTATCTGGATCGGTGATCCGCTAGGTCACTCCAATCCTTGACTCTGGGAGCCAGCCTTACTCTGCACTGCTGTGAGAACCCCCACTCCTGGGCTGTTCACGCACAGCCTCTAGCATGTAAGCTGCTCCTCGGATTGTGCAACCGAATAACACTAGCCAATATCTCCGGTCCCAGACACAGCCCTAAGAACCTCTGTCCTGCAGTGTCCAGTTATGCCCGCTGGACGCTGCAAGCTTATATGAGTTTGTCAATTTAACAAAGAAATTGATATGTACCAGGCTTGTTATCCCAAGGGGAGTCTCTGACATGCTTCAAATCGAACGTACTTCTTCAGGTAGAATACACAAACAGATTTATTAACTATAAAGATAGATTTTAAGTGTTTATAAGTCAAAGCACAACAAGTCAGATTTGGTCAAATGAAATAAAAGCAAAATGCATTCTAAGCTGATCTTAACACTTTCAATGCCCTTACAAACTTAGACACTTCTCACCACAGGCTGGCTGGTTGCCCTTCAGCCAGACTCTCCCCTTTGATCAGCGCTTCAGTCGCTTAGGGGTGATGTCTGTAGATGGAGGTGGAAGAGAGAGGAAGAGCATGGCAAACGTCTCTCCCTTTTATCATGTTCTTTCTTCCCTCTTGGCTTTGCCCCCCCCCCCCTTCAGAGTCAGGTGAGCATTACCTCATCGCTGTCCCAAACTGTCCAAAGGAAGGGGAGTCCAACTCGAGAGTCCAACAGATCCTTTTGTTCCTGCCTAGGACAGCATCCTTTGCTCCTGTGAGGCTGGGCTGGGTTTGTCCCATACATGCCCTGATGAGGTACGAACTGCCTCTCTGCTCTTGGAGAGTTTCTACGTGGGCTTATTTTAAGCCATGAAGACATTTTCAGCCTCCTAACTATATACATGAAATTATAACCTATAATATTACTGTAACAACAATGCTCAGTGCAACATGAGCCTTCCGAAGACATCGGACATAACAAACTTTGCATTGGATACCACACAATCATTTTACAAGGATGAACATGGGGGTGTAGGGTGTTCCCATGAGGTACAGAACGTCACAAATGGACATGCCACAAAGAGATTATCAGTAACCACAGGTCAGTGAAAAATAATGTAACAATGAGGCTGCCACAAAAATGAGTAAAGACACCATTTTTATGTACCCACATTGTGGATGACTGAGTGCATAATTTCAGAAGTGCTTGAATTTGCTGGCAATTCATGGGGGGAGGGCGGGGGGAGAATAGGATCAATTCAGAAAGACAGCAATACAGTCATTAGCATGCTGCAGATTTAATTCCTGACAAGATAACACTGGTCACCACAGAATCAAGTACAAGTAGTAAAAAGGACAATTACCTGTTCTGTAACTGGCGTTCTTTGAGATATGTTGCTCCTGTCTATTCCACAGTAGGTGTGCGTGCTCGCCACGTGCACCAGTGCCGGAAGTTTTTCCCTTAGCAGTACCCATAGTGGGGAGCACCGCTGCGACCCCTAGAGTGGCGCCGCTATAGCACACTATAAGGGGAGCTGCGCCGTCGCCCCATCCTCGGTTCCTTCTTGCCAGACAACTCCGACAGAGGGGAAGGGGGGTGGGATGTGGAATAGACAGGAGCAACACATCTCGAAGAACGCCAGAAACTATCCTTTCTTCTTTGAGTGATTGCTCCTGTGTATTCCACAGTAGGTGATTCCAAGCAGTATCTGTTGGAGGTGGGTAGGAGTTCACGATGGTTCGGGACGAAGTACCGCCCTGCCGAACCCTGCATCGTCCCTAGACTGGGAGACAATCGCGTAATGCGAAGTAAACGTGTGAACAGAGGCCCACGTGGCCGCCCTACAGATGTCTTGAATAGGGACATGGGCGGCATAGGCAGCTGATGAGGCCTGAGCCCTCATCGAGTGAGCCTTAACGATAGGTGGCGGAGGAATCCCTGCCAGGTCATAGCACGTGCGTATGCACGAGGTAATCCAGCGGGAAAGCCGCTGGGTCGAGATAGGTTGCCCTCTTGCCCGCTCGGCCGAGGCAACAAAGAGTGGAGAGGATTTCCGGAACGGCTTGGTCCGATCCAGATAAAAAGCCAACACTCTACGCACATCTAACATGTGGAGGCGACGCTCCTCGTTAGAGGAGTGGGGCTTTTAGGGCAGAGCACGGGAAGAAAGATACTCTGCTCCATATGGAAGGCGGAGACCACCTTCGGGAGGAATGCCGGGTATGGGCGAAGCTGGACCTTGTCCCTATGGAAAACCGTATAGGGGGGTTCCGAGGTTAGGGCCCTGAGCTTGGAGACACGTCAGGCAGACGTGATCACCACGAGGAAGGCCACCTTCCACGAGAGGTGTGACCAAGAGCATGTGGCTAGCGGCTCAAAGCGGGGCCCCGTGAGACGTGACAAGACCAGGTTGAGGTCCCATTGTGGCACCGGGGGTCTAGCATACGGGAACGAATGGACTAGGCCCTTCAGGAAACGGGAGGTCATAGGGTGGGAGAAGACCGAGTGCCCCCGCACCGGCGGGTGAAAGGCCGATATGGCTGCGATGTGTACCCTAACTGAGGCTGGTGCCAGATCTTGGGTCCTAAGGGACAAAAGGTAATCCAGGACGAACTGGAGAGGAGCTGCGGAGGGGGAAACTCCCCGCTCACTCGCCCACTTGGCAAACCTGGACCACTTTGCCACATACGTTCGACGCGTGGATGGCTTCCTGCTTTCCAGGAGGACTCGCCTCACCTGCTCTGAGTACCTGCTCTCCTCCTCATTCAGCCACGGAGCAGCCATGCTGTCAGGTGGAGCGCGGCCAGATTGGGATGGAGGAGGCGCCCTCCTTCCTGGGAGAGAAGGTCTGGGCGGAGCGGTAGTGCCCTCGGGGGGGCCACCAGGAGGCGTAAGAGAGGCCCGTACCAATGCTGGCGGGGCCACGCTGGGGCTATGAGAATGACCCTTGCCTTGTCCACTTTCACCTTTTCCAGGACCTTGGGGATGAGGGGAAGCGGGGGGAAGGCATATAGGAGCTGGCCCGACCAGCTCATGAGGAACGCGTCCAAGATTGCGTCCTTCCCCACCCCTCCCCTGGAGCAGAACTGGGGGCAACGCTGGTTCTGTCGGGTTGCAAATAGGTCGATCTGGGGAGTTCCCCACTCTTGGAAGAGCCGATGAGTGACCTCCGAGAGGAGCGACCACTCGTACTGGGGGGAGAAGACCCTGCTGAGGCGGTCTGCTTGCATATTGCGGACGCCTGGAAGGTGAGCCGCCCGTAGGGAGATATCATGGGCTATACAAAACTCCCATAAGCCTAGGGCTTCCCAGCAGAGGGCTAGGGAATGAGTCCCGCCCTGCTTGTTGATATAGTACATGGCGGCGGTGTTGTCCGTGAGTACTCTGACTACCCTGCCGCGGAAGTGCGTGAGAAACGCTGTACACGCCAGGTGTATCGCCCTGAGTTCCTTGACATTTATGTGTAGGAACAAGTCCGGGGTCGACCACATCCCTTGGGTCTGCACGTTTCTTATGTGGGCTCCCTAGTCTAGGTCCGAAGCATCGGACATCAGATCTACTGATGGGCTGGCCTCTCTGAAGGGAACCCCCTGTAGTATATTGCTCGGGAGGGTCCATCACTGAGGGGAAGCCAGCACCGGGGACGGGATTGTGAGGACCTTGTCCAGGCCATCTCGGGCTTGTGAGAATTGGGAGGCTAGCCAGATTTGGAGGGGCCTCATCCGGAGTCTGGCATGGCGGACCACATACGTGCAGGCCACCATGTGATCCAGGAGTCGGAGGCATGTCCTGGCCGTGGTTACCGGGAACCGGGAGACCGAGGCGATGAGAGCCTTCAGGGTCTCGAACCTGACCAGGGGAAGAGAGGCCGTAGCCTTTGAGGAGTCTAGGAGAGCCCCAATGAACTCTATGCGCTGGACCGGTACTAGGGTAGATTTGGTCTCATTCACGACTAGGCCTAGGCTTTTGCAGGTGACCAGGAGTAGCCGTACGTGGAACTCCACCTCTGGACAAGAGTCGCCCTTGAGGAGCCAGTCGTCCAGGTAAGGAAAGATTTGCACCCCGTTTTCTGAAGTAGGCCGCCACCACTGCCATGCACTTCATGAATACCTTGGGGGCTGTGGACAGGCCAAAGGGGAGGACCACAAACTGGTAGTGTCCCGTCCCCACCACGAATCTGAGGAAGCGTCTGTGCCCCTCGAAAATGTGGACCTGGAAGTAAGCCTCCTGGAGGTCCAGGGCAGCATACCAATCCCCCGGGTCTACAGAGGGGATGATGGAAGACAGGGACACCATGAGGAACTTGGAACGGGTTAGAAACCTGTTCAGGTTGCACAGGTCCAGGATGGGTCTGAGACCCCCTTTCGCCTTGGGGATGAGAAAGTAACGGGAGTAAAACCCCTTGCCCTGGAACTGTGTCGGGACACGTTCCACCGCCCCGAGGCTGAGTAGCCAATCCACCTCCTGGCCCAGGAGACGGGCGTGCTCGGGATCCCCCAAACCCCAGGTGGTGGGCGGGTGGCGTGGAGGGGGAGAAGTGAACTGCAACACGTATCCCTTGGAAATGGTACTGAGGACCCATTGGTCCAACATTATGCGGGACCATGCTCTGAGGAAGGCAGACAATCGGTTGCAGAACACAAACTTTATTGGTCGGGGGGTCTCCCTGGCAACAGGCCCGGTGCCCCCGTTGATAGAGCGGGACTGCCTCTGAGACCGGTGTTTCTGGTCTCTGGGCCTTTTGTACGGGGGCTCGTATCTGCTCCTAGCAGGCAGAGCCGCCGGACTGGGTTTGGCCTTGTCCTTCGCCGGGGGGACGTAGAGGCCCAAGGTCTGCAGGGTGGTGCGGGAGTCTTTCATCCCATGCAGCCTGACGTCCGTCTGGTCCGCAAAGAGCGCCTTGCCATCAAACGGAAGGTCCTGCATCAGAGATTGGGCCTCCGTTGACAGACCTGACAACAGGAGCCATGAGGCCCAGCGCATGGAGATTGCGGAAGCCATGGAGCGAGCCGCCATATCAGCCGCATCCAATGCAGCCTGCAGGGCCGCCTTAGCCGCCGCCGCCCCTTCTTCCACCAGCGCCTTGAAGTCCTTCCTATCCTTGTCCGGGAGAAGGGGCTCGAACTTAGGCAAGGACTCCCACAAGTTAAAGTCATATCTGCTGAGTAAGGCTTGGTGGTTGGCTACCCTCAGCTGAAAACTGGCTGATGAATAAATTTTTCTGCCAAAGGAGTCGAGCCTCCTGGTGTCATTATTCTTAGGGGTTGGTGCGGGTTGGCCCTGGCGCTCCCTGTGGTTCACCGATTCCACCACAAGTGAGTTAGGCGCCGGGTGGGAGTAAAGCTACTCGTGACCTTTCGCAGGCACAAAGTATTTTCTCTTGGCCTTCTTGGAAATCGGTGCCAAGGAGGCGGGAGTTTGCCACATGGCACTGGTGATGTTGGCGACACCTTGGTGTAAAGGTAGGGCCACACGGCCCGGTGCCAAGGGGGATAGCACGTTGAAGAGGGAGTCCGACGGTCCTTCCATCTCCTCGGCTTGTAGCTGAAGGCTGGAAGCCTCCTGCTTCAGCAAGTCCTGGTGCACCTTGAAGTCCTCCTGTGGGACCAAGGGCGGCGGTGCCACAATCGCGTCGTCCGGTTCCGGAGACGCAGCACGCGCGGAGTCGCGCACCACAATCGGTGCCGGGGCATCGAGACCCAGGTCGGAGTCCGGACGCGGGTCTGCCAAGCCTTGGCCCATCGATGGCCCGACGAGGCCGATCGGGCTTGGGACGTTCCGGCGACCGAACGGACCCCGGGCTGGTTCGGTACCTGCTGCCACGGCGCCCACTGGCACCATTGCCCCTGCCACGGGGTTACGTAGCCTTGGGCTTGCTGGGTACCGGGAGGTACAATGAGACCCGGCGGGGCCACATGGCCCGAGGACGGGAAGGGGACCGAGGCCGAGGTGGCTGAAGAGCGCTCGGTGCCACGGGAGCGGTGCCTGTGGCGGCGTCTCCCTCGTGATCTGGACCTCGAAGACGAGGAACGGTACCCTCTCGACGAGCTGCTTCGGTAGCCGTGACGACGGTACGAAGCGCGGTGCCTCGACGCCGAGGTACCATGCGGGGAGCCTCTGCTGCGGCGTCTGGTCGAGCGGGAGCTGGAGCGCGAACGCCGCCTGTCGCGTCGAGATCTGCTCCGGTACTCACGTCAGGCCAGGGAGCGTTCCCGGTGCCTCTCCTGGTGCCTGCGCTCACTGGCGGGCGGGGCAGGAGGGGCCCGCGGTTCCTGTCTCGGCGGCGGGACAGAGGGTCTGGGAAGCGTCGACGGCGGCCGGGTGTCGCTTGACGAGCGGCCGCTGTGCGTCGAGCTGTCTTCGGAGCAAGAGCCACTGCTCACCGAAGAAGCCGGACGGTCCCCTAAGGGGGGCTTACCCCGAGACCTGGGGGTCGTACTCAGCTGCAAGCTCAGCATGGGCAAAGACATAATGTTCTTTGCTGCCTGCACTGCCTCCGGCGTCGACGGCATCCGTACTGGGGATGTCTGGGTCGACTGCACCGGGCTGCTCCACTCCACTCGAGTTGGAGGTCTTAAGCCCGGGGGGAACCGAGGGCTACCCAGCGCGGGACCAGCCTCCCCCTTATCCTTGTCGCGGCATCGTTGCGAGGCCGAGCTCTTCCCCTGCTTTTTGGCTGGACAGCGGTGCCTGCTGGTTGAAGGGGCCTCGCTGCGTACCGACGACGCGGCGGCCGGCATCCGAGTCCGATCTGCGCACCGGGGTCGGAGCCAACGCCAACTCCATCAGGAGAGCTCTGAGTCTGAAGTCCCTCTCCTTTTTAGTCCTTGGTTTGAACGACCTACAGATTTTGCAACGGTCGCTAACATGAGTCTCACCCAGGCAGCGAAGACACTTAGCATGGGGGTCGCTCCTGGGCATAGAGCGGCGACAGGAGTCGCACGACTTGAAGCCTGGAGCGTGGGGCATGCCCCGGGTCCAAGCCAATGCTGAGAAAACGATCCGACGAATGGTACCGCTAGAGAAGAGAAGGCTGCAGCGAAGCTGGAGCACAAGTTCTGACTACCTTCACTGGCGGAAAGAAGGAACTGAGGGTGGGGGGAGAGCGCAGCTCCCCTTATAGTGCGCTATAGCGGCACCACTCTAGGGGTCGCAGCGGTGCTCCCCATTACGGGTACTGTTAAGGGAAAAACTGCCGGCACCGGTGCACATGGCAAGCACGCACACCTACTGTGGAATACACAGGAGCAATCACTCGAAGAAGAACTAGGATTTCAGATTATAGTAATTAACTACCAGTTGTCTAGAGGAAAAAGATTTATGAGACTTGCTCTCTCCTGCCAACTGTTCCCCAATGTCCAATTGTATTATGAAGGTTTATACTTGGTTTTGAAATATTCCTTTCTGCCTAACTTCAGCACTAACTCTTCTGGATGCCTTTTACTTAAAGTGCTAATATGAGTAAGTGACAGAAGTCTGGAACAAATACCCACTAACAAAAATCAGAGGCAACTGGAAGTCTGTAATTCTACTGCTAGTCTCTTGCTCACTAAAGGCCTGAACCTGCAAGAAACTGAGAGCTCTTGGTTCCAACTGACTCCATTGGGAGCTCAGGGCACTCAGCATATTCAAGGAGTAGGCCCCAACTCAAAACTTTCATTTTCCAAGTGCCAAATCAAAGCATGGTCTGTATTCCACCTGGCAGAATTCCCCGAACATGACCATTCATCCACCAAAATTTTACCTTAAGTGCAGACATATGTACAGCCTGAACATCACCCCCATACTCTTCGCAAACCACATCATGAGCCAGCAATTCTTTCTTCACTCTTTCAGGATCAGCTTCAGGTTTGTCACATTTGTTTATGGCAAGGATGATAGGAACTGAGAAAGAAATAAGTATATATCTCTCTTACACCAGTATCACAACATTTACCTAAGCTCTAAATTAAGGTAATGTGCCTTTTCTTCAGTTATTACTGTTTGCTATATGAAACACAAGTGACTCCTGTTTACACATTCAACAAACACATTTGTTTGCACTAGGCTTAAAACTATGCTCATAAACTGTCCAAACATTGAACATGACATTAATAAAATGATATCACTGCTGTTTTGGGTTGCAAAATTATGGGAAAACACAAGAAGTATTTTTTATTGTTTTTATTAAAACTGGTGCTGGTAACAATGCAATAAAGCCACGAAAACTAGCTCCAGAGTGACTTTTTATAAATAATGGATAGTAGTGCTAAAGTATCTTACCCAATAGAATGTTACTAATGTGTGTTATGCAGGAGGTCAGAGTAGATTATTACAATTAGGGTCCTATCAAATTCACACCAACGAAAAATGCGTCACAGACCGTGAAATCTGGTCTTTTGTGTGCTTTTACCCTACACTATACAGATTTCACAGGGGAGACTAATGTTTCTCAATTTGGGGGTCCTGACTCAACAGAGTTGCGGGGGGGGTCACCTGGTTATTTTAGGGAGGGGGCAGGTCGCAGTATTGCCACCCTTACTTCTGTGCTGCTGCCTTCAGAGCTGGGCGGCCAGAGAGAGGCGGGTGCTGACTGAGGGCCCAGCTTTGCAGGCAGCAGCCTAGAAATAAGGGTGGCAATACCATACCATGCTGTCACTACTTCTGCACTGCTGCTGGTGGTGGCTTTGCCTTCAGAGCTGGGCAGCTGGAAACTACAACTCCCTTTTGGGTGAGGACCCCCAATTTGAGAAACGCTGGTCTCCTCCATGAAATCTGCATATTATAGGGTAAAAGCACACAAAAGACCAGATTTCGGGGGGGGCGGGGGAGACCAGATTTCATAGTCCGTGACATGTTTTTCATGGCCTTGAATTTGGTAGGGCCCTACTTATAATCTATGAACCTATAATACTCAGTACTATCTATCCTAGCTATTTCTAAGATGCCTGTTACCAATATCTATATGCATCAGTCAATAAAGAGAATCAACACTACTGTTAATTTGTATTCACTAGCAAAATTAAAGAAGTAAGGAATAAATTCTGTTTACAAAAGCTAGAGGTGTAGTTATGTAGGTGTAACTATGGTAGAATTCTCCAAGTGCAAAGTTAGCTTCTCTCTGTCCACCACAAATAAAGTTTTTAGATGTCCCATTCTGGGCTTTAAAACATATGTTTTAGGATGTGAACTGGAAATCCGGAAGGATTCTCACGCCTGGTGGGTGCAGAAGCAGCAGGAAGGGAAACTCTTCATGCCCCCCTCTGCAGTGATCCATATAGCCAAGCTAAATGCAGCATTAATGGTGTCAAAGGGGTTGCCACCTAGCCCTCCCACACCCTCAGTCAAATAAATTTATTATAACAGAGACCCTTCGGGAGCTGGGGGTCCACCCTCTGAGAACTGTAGAGGAAAAAAGCACCTTTTTCTCTTCTCTGTGCATCATCATATTGTTCTCAATTTCATCAAAAGTCAGAACAGTTTTGTGGTGGTGCATTTGCCAAAACTACTCTAGAACTTTTCATCTCCTCTCCACTCAAAGTGATTCTGCAAACTCCTGCCTAACACATACACTGTGAAAAATCTGGAATTTAAGCCCGGGTCAATTTGATGTAAAAGAGTTAATCACAATGCAACCTCGCTAAGGCTGCTAAAATCATGTGAGTGGCTCAAGATGGTAAATGTCTTTTCATAGCATTGCTTTGATCCACTTTTCTTTTGGTGGTAGAAGAAGAGCTAAAACTTTACAAGATGCTCAAGAAGAAAGCCCTGAGATAGCAAAAGAACCAGCAGCATATTTCAAAAATGTCTCTTTAGCAAGGAACCCATATTTTAATATCAAAGACTTTACTGTCATTCACTGGCAGAGATCTAACCCACAAAACAACTTAGATCTATTTTTAAAATACTCTGCAAAATCATCATTGAAATTTACCTTCCTATGCATAAACGTTGACTAGTTCCACCTTAACTATGGTGATAATGATAAAGAAAAAAAAAAATCTTCCTCACATGTCAAGAAAAATCAGTTGCCTTGAGTTATAGAAAGCTGTTTAAAGAATTACCCGCTAATATATTTATAATTAATGTGTTACTATCTAGGCTACAATAAAATTTTTAAGATTAAGCCTATAGAAATCAAGACAAAAAATACTGAAGATACTGAAAAATTCCAGTGCTGGCCATGTTACTGTTCTATGTGAGAAAACTAAGGATTATAAGACCCTGAAAAGTTGAAAGTGATTTGGAAACAAACTTAGACCATTGAATATCAAGCTGCCAAAGACTTCTGAAATTGCAAAGACATTTTCAAAATGGAATTATGAAACTGCTAGACCTCAATTATTCTGATTTCTCTGTAAAATGAGTAGAGGGAACTAGCCTTATGATTCTAGAAAGATATGCTATTAAAATCCCTCCACTCTGTAGACTGGGGTTAAAAGCAATCAGTGGGATCAGGCGTAGGTAGTACATTCCTCTAAGACTACACATGATCTGGAAAGCAGTGAACAGGTACAATTCCCAGTAGGGTCCTTTAGGAGTTGGTTCTTGGCCATATGCTACTTAATATTTCTATCAATAACCTGGAAGAAAACATGAAATCATCACTGATAAAGTTTACAAATGACACAAAAGTTGGGGAAGTGGTAAACAACGAAGAGGACAGACCACTGATTCAGAAAGATCTGGATCGGTTGGTAAACTGGGCTCAACCAAAGAATATGCATTTTAAATACAGTCAGATGTAAATGTGTATATCTTAGGCCACACTTACAGGATCGGGAACTCTATTTTGGGAAGCAGTGATTTTGAAAACGATTTGGGGGTTGTGGTTGATAATCAGCGGAACAAGAGCTCCCAATGAGATGCTGTGGCCAAGAAAACTAATGTGATCCTGGGATGCATAAACAGGGCAATCACAAGTAGGAGTAGAGAGGTTTATTTTATCTCAGTATTTGGCACTGGTACAACTGCTGCTGTAATACTGTGTCCAGTTCTGGTGCCTACAATTCAAGAAGGATGTTGATAAATTGGAGAGAGTTCAGAGAAGAGCCATGGGAATGATTAAAAGATTAGAAAACATGCCTTATAGTGATAGATTGAGCTCTTTGAGTCTATTTAGCTTAACAAGGAGAAAGTTAAGGGTGACTTGATTACAGTATGTAAGAATCTAGATAGCGAACAAGTATTTAATAATGGGCTCTTCAGGTCTACCAGAGAAAGGTATAACTTTATCCAATGGCCGGAAGTTGAGAGTAACCAACCACTGGAACAACTTACCAAGCGTCGTGGTGGATTCTCCATCACTGACAATTTTAAAATCAAGATTGGATGTTTTTCTACAAGATGTTTTCTATTACATTATTTTGGGGAAGTTTTATGGGCTGTGCTATACAGGTCAGATTATATGATCACAATGGTCCCTTCGGGCCTCAGAATCTATTAGACACATTTATATTGCTACAAAATGGACTCAGTTATTCCATAGGATTCTTTAAGGAGAAAAACATCCCCAACCTGAATGGACTTGGATTTGGTACGAGGATTATCTTTTGTGGGAGAGGACAGGCTGCTATTTGTTTTGTACCAGTGTTTATTCTTTGAATTGTTACTAGAGCATGTCTTGGTATATAGTGCTGGGTATTAACACACCACAAATTTTAAAAAATGAAATGTTAAAAGGTCAAATATACAGTACCTTTGGCATTTTTAGCATGTTGAATGGATTCTATAGTTTGTTTCATTACTCCATCTTCTGCTGCTACAACCAATATGACAATATCAGTGACCTGTGTACCCCTTGCCCTCATTGCTGAAAAGGCAGCATGTCCTGGAGTATCAAGAAAAGTTATCTTTTCCCCAGAAGGCAAATGTACTGTGAAAACATAATTTAAAACACAATATACTTTAAGCATAATCTTTCCCATAGTTTTCTTTGAACTAATACACCTTCCTCCATGAATAATTTGTATATCATCTATGAAAGTTAACACACTGTTTCTGTCATAGCAGATATCAAAAACGTGAAAAAAGCAGTGCTACTAATGAGCATACCACTGGAGACAAACTCAGTGGTTAAAGGATAATGACGAGTTTAATTTATAAAGACTGGGACTTCCAAGGGGGTCTAAGGCAGATCTGCAATCAGAACTGGATGCCTATCAAAAGGGAGTTGGTGCCTGACTGCCTGAGTCCCCTTTGAAAATCTGCCATAGTGCCTTTTATCCAGAAACATCCTAACGTATGTATATCACCTCACCCACAACTGAAATGCAGAACGAGTCTTGAGGTGAAGCACAGCAAGTCTTCAGTTTTAAAAAGCAACACTATCCAACAGTTTAATATATACATAAAACTATATGTAACACTTTTAATCTATGTATTTCTAAGAGTTTTATAAAAGAAGGGTTATTTTACAGGCAGGGAAACTGAAGCACAAATATGAAATGACTTGCCCACAGCAAGGTCAGTGGCAGAGCTGTGAACAAAACAAAAGGATGCTGAATCCAAATCCAACGTACTCTCCACTAGACCATGCTACCTCTCTCTAGGACAGGAGGGAAGAACAACATATGCAATTGTAACTACAAGAGGAATGGCAGATAGGCACACTACAATTATGAAAATTGGAATTGGGCCAGGATGCAGGGTTTTTTTTTTAATCCTTACACTTGCAAAAAGTGCCATGGGATCTTTAATGTCCCCAAGTGATCAAGTCCTTATAGTATTTGTCAGGGTTCCCTCCCCACTCTCAACTCTGGGGTACAGATGTGGGGACCTGCATGAAAGAACCCCTAAGCTTATATTCCACCAGCTTAGGTTAAAAACTTCCCCAAGGCACAAATTCCTTGCCCTGGGATGGTATCGCTGCCACCACCAAGTGAGTTAGACAAAGATTCAGGAAAAGGATCACTTGGAGTTCCTGTTTCCCCAAAATATTCCCCCAACCCCCTTCACCCCCTTTCCTGGGGAGGCTTGAGAATAATATGCCAACCAAATAGGTAACCACGGTGAGCACAGACCAGACCCTATTATAAAGAAAAAAAGTAAAAGAAGCACCTCTGTAAAATCAGGATGGAAGTTAATTTTACAGAGTAATCAGATTCAAAACACAGAGGATTCCCCTCTAGGCAAAACTTTAAAGTTACAGAAAAAACAGGAATAAACCTCCCTCTTAGCCTAGGGAAAATTCACAAGCTAAAACAAAAGATAATCTAACATTTCCTTCCTATTACTTACAATTTGTAAACTTAGATGCTTAGTTCAGGTATGGCTTTAGGAGATGTATTTTCCCTGCCCTGGTTCCTCGCTGACCCGGAGAGAACACACAAAGAGAACAAACAAAAACCTTCCCCCACAGATTTGAAAGTATCTTCTCCCCTTATTGGTCCTTTTGGTCAGGTGCCAACCAAGTTATTTGAGCTTCTTAACCCTTTACAGGTAAAAGAGGGATTTTATGCTCCCCTTAGCTGTATGTTTATGACAGTATTATTTCAACATTGCAAATGGTATGCATAATGCTTTTAAGTTCCATCCAAGCAATATGTTCATGTTTTTTTCTGCTATATAGCAAAAAACCTTGCATATAATTGTATTCTGTTCAAGTAAACTGTAAGCAAAGCTGACTACTATATATAGTGTATAACAAACTGTTATATATATATATATATATATATATGGGTAAATCATACCAAGAAAGGCACCAATATGCTGGGTGATGCCTCCTGCTTCCATTGCTGCCACTTGAGTTTTTCGCAGACTGTCAAGTAAAGTTGTTTTCCCATGATCAACATGGCCCAATATAGTAACAACTGGAGGCCTTGGGGTTAATAAAGCTGGATCAGCAGGAGGCCTACAATTAATAGCAAAACATTAGTTTTGTCAAACACGCTGTGTAATATCTATGGGCAATAACGATCTCTATGTATAATTAGTAGCCATGTATTATAGCTCAGTGTTTAATAGAACAGTCGAGTTCTCCCCCTAGCCTTCACAAAGAACAAAATGTAATAAAAAAAAAAAATCACTAATTAAAGTATTTTTCCCTCTTTATAGCAAACAATCTTATTTATGTCAGTATCAATTAATACAGCAACCCCAATTAGATGAAGCAAGAAACAACATTTTTTAGAAAGTTTCACAAAAATCAACATCAACTAAAACAGAAGACGTCTTAACATTGATGTAGCAATTACATGGGCAAAGGAATCAAACCAGAAGTTAAAATTTATTTTTAAATATTATCAGCTGTATATCCCAAATGTGCTATTTTAATAGTAGTAGGAAACAATCAAAAGAACCACCACAATTTTACCTTCTCACAGCATCTTTATTTTCTCTGACTTTTTCTTGTTTTAATTTTGCCCATTTGCATTTCATCCCTGATTTAACAACAGCTTCCTTAATCCAGACTTCTTCCAAAACTGAATCTGGTTCTAGTGAGTCTAGGTCAACACCTGTGAGTAGTAGGGCTTCATACACATGATCTGATTAAAGAAATAGTAAAAACATTTAACAACACTTGATCCTCCAGAAGGTACCTACGATAGAGATACCCATTAATACAATATGTGCTTTCATCCAATATTCCAGCTCCACTCAAGGAAGTGCAGGGCAGTGAAGGAAAAGTAGCAGTTTTCCTTCCTTTTCTCGGTATGTTGGATGTAAATTAATAGTGCAAATAAATGATTTATACACACAGTACTTAATTATCAGAGGGGTAGCCGTATTAGTCTGGATCTGTAAAAAGCATGTCTGACGAAGTGGGTATTCACCCACGAAAGCTTATGCTCCAATACGTCTGTTAGTCTATAAGGTGCCACAGGACTCTTTGTTGCTTTTTACAGTAGTTAATGTACATCTTCCCAAAATACTCCATCTTGAAAGTATTTTTACTTGTCCCAGATTAATATAAAACATTCCTATAATATTGTATATTTATATGGACCAATCATCTTCAATAAGCTGTTCTGAAACAAAACCATCTAATTAAATGATGTAATGATTTTATTAATATGCATAACTTTCAAGTTTTTGATATATTTTCATCCTATGCACAGAGTAAATGACTAGTAATAGAACTGAAGTTTCAAGTACATCTGGTGATGCAAAAAAAAGTATTTACTCGTGGTCCATGAGAATAGGCTGGTGACATGGCACTGGTTCCTCTTATTTCCAGGTGTTAAACTGCATTAGGGATTGCTGAAAACACTTTCCTTTATCACTTTCCCATTTAGTTCTATAGCAGCAGTTGCCAGAGGTATATTATGCAATAGTGAAAGCAGGGGGAGGGCGTACAATTGCAAATAGGAACCGGACAAAGTTAACAGCCAAATTCTGCCCTCTAACACACACACAACCAAGGTTAAGACTCCCCTCCCCCACCAGGTTTCTGAGAAAGTGAGCAAATGGGTTTATTTTGTAGACTTACCTCCTCTATTATCCCAGCCTATCCCATTAAAATTCATACTGAGTGTGCTAGAGCATCAACAAATAAAAGAACACTTTCTCCTATCACCTGTGGGACATTTTTTTTAAATGTCTAGGTTGGTCCAATTGTTTTATTTACTTATTTCAGTCCAAACGTTTACCAGATCAAAGGAACTCAACTCATCGGAATTAGATGGTAGAGAAGTGCCACAGAAGATGACAAAATCTCAGGCAAATCTGTTCATTCCCCCTCTTTTGTAGTACTGGAAATGCAGGAAACAATGCAACAATTAAGAATTGCTAATGAGTGACATGAGCACTACTGGAAAATTTAATGAGTCAGCAGACATCTCAGACATACACAAAGGGTACGTCTTCACTACCTGCCGGATCGGTGGGTAGTAATCGATCTATCGGGGATCGATTTATCACATCTCATCTAGACGCGATAAATCGATCCCCGAATGCGCTCCCCGTCAACTCCGGAACTCTACCAGAGCGAGAGGCGGAAGCGGAGTCAACGGGGGAGCCGCTGCCGTCGATCCCGCACTGTGAGGACGCGAGTAAATCGATCTAAGATACGTCGACCTCAGCTACGCTATTCTCGTAGCTGAAGTTGCGTATCTTAGATCGACATCCCCCCCCCCCCAAGTGTAGACCTACCCAAAGAGCCATGGCAGATTTTCTTTATTCTCAGCACAGTGCTGAGAAAGGCTGTTAAGATGGGCATGTACGTGAGTACAGAATTAGGTATAAAAAACTGAAAATTAGTATAATTCTGATAAACAATTGATTTCAGGCATCAATGGTATAATATATTTGCTGAAAGTGTAAAAATATAGCATTATGCCCCTAAAACTTTATTAGTGTATATTAGTAAGTAAAGCTTTGTCTGCACTGGGAAATAGCCCAGTTTCAGCCATCACTGCAGCTGCACCACTGCAAACCTCTAATGTAAATAAGGGAAATTACAATTTGCATGGACGGAGGTTACTCCTGTTTCAAACAGATGTAAGCTCTACTGGTGTAAATCCCAGCTTTCTCTGCCTACATTTGGGTTTTGCACTAGTACAGCTATAGCAATTGTTGAAATTGTCTGCATTGGAAATTAGCCTCAAGGCCCACGTTGTTCTAGCTGACAAAATATGTTAAAAGAGTGGAATTATAATTGCTTGTTTGCTAGTGGAAAGTCAAGTATTAAATACGCTGCTCAAAACGTGCACTAATATGGCAACACCACCATGATTTGTTTGGTCTTTTACCACCAGTTTTCAGCTTGAGGACCTCAGCGCACCAAGCCTTTCCTGACTGATGTCTGCTGGAAAGCTGTGCTAAAGATGTAGCGTTAGAGTGGTGCTATTCTTCTGCACTGAAACATTTGATAAAAACAGTTGCATAATCCTAGTCAATTTCATTCACAATTTATCTAATACAGTATGTAAAGCATTTCACCATAGGAAGATGGTGCTATTCTAATTCTCTACCTGTTGGCTGGAAAAGTGAAGAACATAGAGGGGGAAAAAATCAGAAACAGAAGATGTAGGCTCACAGAGACATACATACAAAGAAAAGGTCACTCAAATAAGGCAAAAATATTTCTTATCTAACGGTGGTGTTCATAAATGTTCATAATCAGGATTATATGACTACTAACGTTTTCTTTTCATTTTGTTAGAACTCTGATATAAGAAGTTTGTCTGGCAGTGGACAGGGGATTTATTGTGGATCCTGATGAGAAAAGGTGTGGTAATCAAATTATAATTGATTTGCATGACATTTCCTATAGCATTCTTCAAAACTCCATTATTGTCTTAAATATAACACTGCTGGATCTTTTTTCAAAAGAATAAATTGGCTCACCTATGTCTTTATCCATAGCTCTTGCAAGATCTTGAACTGTCATCCTCTGCTGTATCTTTACCTCCTGCCTTTCTATTTTAGGTTTTATTAGCGGTAATTTCTGTTTCCCTGGTCTTTTCCCCTACAAAGGAGTAAGACGTGTGTAAGGCTATATGGGTGGCATAAATTAAGGAATGACTAATAAACAATATTTAAAGGGCCAATGAAAACAAAAATTGTAAGTTGTAAACAAATACCTTTGCCTACAATACAAACAAATTACTGAAAACTGTTAAAATAGTGAATATTTTAAAAATCACTTAGCGGCATTTTTACTGTTTTTTGCATATCTCTCATTTTGAACAATGAAAATCATTTCCACTTGTTTATAGTCAGTTTTTCTTTCAGATTTTTGGTGCTGCAACATTTGGATTTAAAAAACTTCAAATGAATGTTTGGGAGAGAGCGCCAATACATCTACAAATATATTAATATGTCTTGTAAATCTAAAGTAAATTCTCTATACAGTGGAGTAACAATCTTATACACAGTAAATTCATTACTAACAGAGTTTCTATTTATATAATGAAAATGCTCAAAAATTGATTTTTTTGCACTTTGTACTTTCAGATGGGATAAAGTAGTTGTTGGAACTTGTTCATTACCTCCTTTGTAGCTAAAAGCCTATATTGTGAGAGTGCAACACCGGTGAATGTGTCTGTTTGCCAGAGCTGTGGGTGCAGCTGAACTGGCAGCATAGGGTATGTGGATGACCGCAGAGGCTTCCACTGTGTTCTGTGACTTTTCCTGTAAGAAAGACTATGCAGCTGTCTGCAAGCACAATGTAACTGGACCAGGTTTTCCAATTTCAGCATCATCCCTCGGTTCATTTTTTCACTGTGAATAGAAAAGATACAATGAAATCAGGGTGGATTTGATTTAAATCAAATTGATTTAAAAAATCCGATTTAAATGAAAATAAGCCTGCTTTTTGACAATTCATAAAACTTGTCTTAGGTCATTCCAAATTGAATCAATTATCATCCAATTACACTTCTAGATAACTATACAATGAATTTACTAGTTTGAAAAATGTCAGTTAGTTATATAGACTGAAGATAAAAAAAAAAAAAATCTACAGCAAGTCCCCAAATAACAGGGTGGGTAAAAATCAATGATTTAACAAAACAAAACAAAAATGGATTTTTTTTATTTAAATCGGATTTTTTGGATAAAATACATTTGAGGAAAAAACGTATCTGAAGATAGTTTTAATAAAGATACATTATAGCTCAAAAATATCTCATCATGGAATAGGGCTTATAAATTCTAATTCTATAGTATGAGACAATATATTCATGTAATGTTTAAGAAAAGTTTTGTAAATTAGTTCCAATAGTTCATGGATTAGGGACCCAATTTTATGGGGTTCCAGGGGCTTCTGTATAGATTATTTAGGTTAATCTTTCTATCTACCCAATGGGACTCAGTGCTCAGTCTAGATGATACCATCAGAGATGCTTAGTTTTGCAGTTCTCAAACTTTGGATTTGTGTCTCCAGAGATAACATGCTTGTTAACAGCAAAAATGTTTTTAAATAAATAAATAATATAGAGAGGTGAGAAATAACAGATCTCAACCCTATCGTCCCTCTGCAAATTTGTTTACACAGAGTCAATCCCTTACCTCTCTCTAAAAATGCAAAGTTTCAAAAAGTTCAATGAATAGAAGATTGTTGGGGGCGGAATAGATCTGGACAAGGAGAAGGAGTCTGGAGATAAATGTGAGAAGGGAGGAACAGACAGTAGAAACAAAAGTGAAACTGTTTGAGCAGCATATTCCAGAAGTTGGTGTTGGTCCTGCTTTGAGCAGGGGATTGGACTATATGACCTCCTGAGGTCTCTTCCAACCCTAATATTCTATGATTCTAGGTCTTGAGGTCTTTCTGAGTGTAGCCTTCATTGATTTGAGATCTACCATACCATTCTCTCACTAGAAGGGAAAACCTATAATGGCAGTAGGCCGTAAAAGAGACCCAGTTTGGGAATATTTTAATGAAGTTCCTCTACCTGTGGGTAAAACAGGCATGCGTGCAAAATGCAAACATTGCAATAAAGAAATGCAAGCCCTGGTTGCCTGAATGAAACCACATCATGAGAAGTGTTCCTTCTCAGGAGGAAGCTGCGTTGAAGATGATGAAAGGAACATGTCTGAACATGCAGGATCTTCAGGTTGGTCATTAAGAACGAAGTATGAAATAAAAAAGTTTACCAATCGTTGGTAAACTTTTTTATTTCATACTTCGTTCTTAAGGACTGCCTGTCTTCCTTCTGGACTATTCTTGAATTCTCAGGTTTGAGCAAAAAATATAGTTGTTAGTACCAGAGAGTAACTATCATTTTAGATGCAGTTGTGATAAAAAATAAATAGCTGAAAAAGGCAGATCGTCCTTTTACAATCTCACTTTAAAATATACTGAGTGTCAGTGAATGCAATGAGTAATACTAAATTATCAGTATGGTAATAATAATTAAATAACTGCATTGACTTATTTTGTTTAGGAGAATCCATCCTCAACATACACGATTCTGAAGACTATCCACCTTCAAGATCACCATCATTTTCTATAGTTTCAGTTATCTGCCAATGATAGTGTTTCAGTCACATCACGTATGTCACATAGCCACAGAACATCACCTGTAGCAAAAAGAAAAAAAAGAAAAATCATCATCCAGAAACAACCATAGATAAGTTTGTGATAAGAACCAGCAGATTACAAAAAGAGGTAATTGATGAAAAAATTGCCCGGTTTGTTTATGCAACAAACTCTCCTTGCCGTATGATTGAGAACCCACACTTCATTAACATGGTTCAGTCATTAAAACCAGGATACAGTCCACCTAACAGAGCAGATGTCGCAGGCAAATTGCTGGATAAAGTGTATGAAAGAGAAATTGAGCAGTGTGCAAAAAATCCAGAGGGTAAAATTGTTAACCTGAGCTTTGATGGGTGGAGCAATGTCCACAGTGATCCTGTTATATGTGCTTATATGACAACAGAAGGGAATGTCTTCCTTACAGAAACAATGGATACATCAGGAAATGCACACACAGCAGAATACTTACAAGAAGTAGCAGTAAAATCTATAACAAACTGTGAAAACTGAAGAAAAAATTCAAATGTCTAGTACGCAGCTTGGTCACAGACAATGCTGCAAATGTATCCAAGATGAGAAGAAATTATTTAGAAGAGAGTCCCAAGCTAATAACATACGGTTGCAGTGCTCATTTGATGCACCTCCTAGCCAAAGACTTCAGTGTTCCAGAAATTGCAAAATACTTCCATAATAACCACTTTGCAGCAGCTGCTCTGAAAAAAGTGGGAGGAACCAAGCTAACTCTCCCAGAAGACGTGTGATGGAACTCAGTAGTGGACTGTTTTGAGCACTATATCAAGAACTGGCCTAATCTGATGACAGTTTGTGAACAAAATCGTGAAAAAATAGATGGCACTGTCACAGCCAAAGTTCTCAACATTGGGCTTAAGAGACGTGTTGAACACATGCTGTGTACCCTGAAGCCTATTTCTGTAGCCTTGAACAAAATGCAGGGAAATAGCCGTTTTATTGCTGACGCTGTTGAAATTTGGAAGGATCTGAGTGAGATCTTAAAAAGAGAAACATCCAATGACAGAGTTAAATTACAAGCATTAAAAAAACGAATGGGACAAGCATTATCTCCAGCTCATTTTCTTGCAAATATTCTCAATACTCGGTACCAGGGTCAGACCTTAACTGCTGAAGAAGAGGAGTTGGCTATGACATGGACATCCAGCAATCATCCCTCCATAATGCCAACTATAATAAACCTCAAAGCTAAGGGTGAACCGTTCAAGAAATATATGTTTGCTGATGTTTTAAAGAAAGTCACACCAGTGAATTGGTGGAAGTCACTTAAGCACTTGGATTCAGAGACTGTTGAAGTGATAATCTCACTTTTAACAGCAGTAGCTTCTTCTGCCAGTGTAGATAGAATATTTTCTTCCTTTGGACTAATTCATTCCAAATTGAGAAATGTTTGGGACCTGAAAAAGCAGGAAAGCTTGTTTTTCTTTTCCAGATTATGAACAAACAGGAACATGAAAGTGAGGACGAATGAGTTAGCTGCAGAAGCCAATATTTTAAGTATCAGAGGGGTAGCCATGTTAGTCTGGATCTGTAAAAAGCAACAAAGAGTCCTGTGGCACCTTAAAGACGAACAGATGTATTGGAGCATAAGCTTTCGTGGGTGAATACCCACTTCGTCAGACGCATGTAATGGAAATTTCCAGAGGCAGGTATAAATATGCAGGCAAGAATCAGTCTGGAGATAACGAGGTTAGTTCAATCAGGGAGGATGAGGCCCTCTTCTAGCAGTTGAGGTGTGAACACCAAGGGAGGAGAAACTGCTTTTGTAGTTGGCTAGCCATTCACAGTCTTTGTTTAATCCTGATCTGATGGTGTCAAATTTGCAAATGAACTGAAGCTCAGCAGTTTCTCTTTGAAGTCTGGTCCTGAAGTTTTTTTGCTGTAAGATGGCTACTTTTACATCTGCTATTGTGTGGCCAGGGAGGTTGAAGTGTTCTCCTACAGGTTTTTGTATATTGCCATTCCTAATATCTGACTTGTGTCCATTTATCCTTTTACGTAGGGACTGTCCAGTTTTACATCGGCCAAACTCCTCACTTGGTGTTCACACCTCAATTGCTAGAAGAGGGCCTCATCCTCCCTGATTGAACTAACCTCGTTATCTCCAGACTGATTCTTGCCTGCATATTTATACCTGCCTCTGGAAATTTCCATTACATGCGTCTGATGAAGTGGGTATTCACCCACGAAAGCTTATGCTCCAATACATCTGTTAGTCTTTAAAGTGCCACAGGACCCAATATTTTAAGTTTCTCGTGTTGACCTGGCTGACATAGTCAATTTAATTTTTGTTTTTTAAAAAAAATATTTCATTTAACTATTTTAGTTAAAAACAATTTTAACAAAAACAAACCTGATTTTAGAATACTGCGTACAGATGTGGTCTCCTCATCTCAAAAAAGATATACTGGCATTAGAAAAGGTTCAGAGAAGGGCAACTAAAATGATTAGGGGTTTGGAATGGGTCCCATACGAGGAGAGATTAAAGAGGCTAGGACTTTTCAGCTTCGAAAAGAGGAGACTAAGGGGGGATATGATAGAGGTATATAAAATCATGAATGATGTGGAGAAAGTGAATAAGGAAAAGTTATTTACTTGTTCCCATAAGAACGAGGGGCCACCAAATGAAATTAATAGGCAGCAGGTTTGAAACAAATAAAAGGAAGTTCTTTTTCACATAGTGCACAGTCAACCTGTGGAATTCCTTGCCTGAGGAGGTTGTGAAGGCTAGGACTATAACAGGGTTTAAAAGAGAACTGGATAAATTCATGGAGGTTAAGTCCATTAATGGCTATTAGCGAGGATGGGTAAGGAATGGTGTCCCTAGCCTCTGTTTGTCAGACGGTGGTGATGGATGGCTGGAGAAAATTCACTTGATCATTACCTGTTAGGTTCACTCCCTCTGGGGCACCTGGCATTGGCCACTGTTGGTAGACAGGATACTGGGCTGCATGGACCTTTGGTCTAACCCAGTACGGCCATTCTTGTGTTCTTATGTTCTAGAAAACTTGAATGTCTAACTAAATTCAAAAAATAATATGCTTGTTTTGTTAAAATATTATGTTTGCTGTTGAAGAAAAAAAATCCAGAATACATAATGTTGCTGTTTTAGTTAAATAAAACAATTTAAATGTCTGTCTGGTGATGTTCTCCTCCTAATGCAGCATGGCAAGAAAATCCTCCAAATATTAATGATTAACCTGTTGAATTGGAGATAGTTCACCTCCCAATGACTTCATAAATATCTGCTTCCAGATATTTGGTAAATGAAATAACCAATCATTCATTTTCTGATATAGCTGTAAAACTAATCTGAAAAGTTTTCAAAATAAATCACTTAAAAAATGTATAGTGTGAACCTTCTAAAAATGAAACCTATATCTATCTCTGAGTTGTGAAGAATATGTATTAAGGTCATTACAACCAACAAGAATGCACTTTTATGTAGAAATCCATGATTAAATCAAGCCTTCCTGACTATTGATTTAAATCAAATCCACCCTGCCAAATATAACAAAAATCTTAATTTCTAATCTGTGTGATTGTTCAGCAAAATATTTTTCCTATTGAACAAATCATAAAATCATAGATTAGTGTTGGAAGAGACCTCAGGAGGTCATCTAGTCCGCCCCCATGCTCAAAGCAGGACCAACACCAACTAAATCATCCAAGTCAGGGCTTTGTCAAGCCTGACCTTAAGAACTTAAGGATGGAGATTCCACCACCTCCCTAGGTAACCCATTCCAGTACTTCACCACCCTCCTAGTGAAATAGTGTTTCCTAATATGCAACCTAGACTGCCCCCACTTGCAACTTGAGACCATTGCTCCTTGTTTTGTCATCTGCCACCATTGAGAACAACCAAGCTTCATCCTCTTTGGAACCCCCCTTCAGGTAGCTGAAGGCTGCTATCAAATCCCCCCTCACTCTTCTCTTCTGCGGACTAAATAAGCCTAGTTCCCTCAGCCTCTCCTCGTAAATCATGTGCCTCAGCCCCATTGATATATGGCACATCTATTGAAAACTAATGATACATAGATATGAAGAAACCTGTGATTTTCTTTACCCTTGGCAATTAAGTTTCGTGTCTGAGTTTTGGACAGAAACTGCACTGGCTGCATTGGTCAATCATCTCCCCCTGCCGATAGATGAGGGTTAAACATCCATTCTAATTTTACATAGTCTGCCTTTGTAATTCTTTATCATGTGCAACTGTTGACAAACTTGTAGCTTTTAGAATGGCTCACCTTTATCTTTCAACCCCAAAGGTGCCCTTACATGGGGTTCTACATCATCATCCCGCCTATTATGTTAGTAAGAGGGGACATGGGCGTAGTGTCTTTGTTATGATGACAATACCCATTTCTACAGCAGCTGCTCACATTCATGACACTATGGTTTGGAAGAGGGGCTAACTTCACTAAAACTCAATCACAAACAGTGATATCTATAAAATCTATGAACCTAGCTAAAGCTGGCAGGGACCATTATAGTAATCTAATCTGATATCCTGCCTAACACAGACCATAAGTACTTATATGGCCCATAGCACTGTAGTATCTAGGCAGTCTGGATGAAAGCATGTGAACGTTACACTGGCACCATTGATGACTGAGTGCAGTTGTCTTTTGTAACACAGGTCCTCAATCTGGGAGTTTATTATATCACAGGCTGCTTCTAGATGCCCAGATAACAGCTGTAGCCAAGAGTACTTTTTTCATCTTGAGCCTATCATCAGACCACAAACTGATTTTCTGAATGCCAGTCTTGTTATTCTTATCACATCCGTGTCACCCTGAAACTAGGCCACCACAAGGCACACTCCCCCCCGAGCCTATCAGTGATTGCAGACACAGGAAGGGAAACGAAGGCTAGTACTGAATGTGGCAGCCCACTTGTGAGGTGGTGCTTCTTGCCCTCAGCACGTCAGACCTGTGCTCCGCCAGCCACGTTGGCTGCCGCTTAGTTCCCACCTGGCATTCAAGCGGACGGCTTTCAGCCAGAGCTCGAGCCGGCTGGGGAGCCGGCTGAGAAGTGGGGTCTCCTCGAGCGACACCGGCTCCGCTCAGCCAGCGGCGCTGCTCAGAGTCAGGCTCTTTCGGTTGAACAAGGAGCAATCCGTGAGCAGGGCGTGTTCCCCAAGGCGCCCTCAGCCTTGACCTACCCCAGGCCCCGCAGGGGGGCACCTTAGTGCCACCGGCCCCGCCTTGCCCAGACACTCGTAGAGGTGCCAGGCAGCAGGCACAGGAGATTGGGGGTAGGGTGGGGGACAGCAGCCGGGGAGCTGGGGTGGGGGGATCAGGCGGGGCGCGCACACCGAGGCCTTTCTCAACACCCTAGTGCCGCAGTCACTGAGAACGAGCGGCGCCGGGGCTGTCTGGGAGGGACGGGTGCGAGAGGGGGACTGGTCGGGCCCAGCCCTGCGGCCGGCTCCGCGCCCCCCAAACACCGCGCGCCCCAGGTAAGCTCGGCCTGTCAGCGCCACTTTACCTGCCACAAACCGCAAGCGAGCCGGAAACGCAGCGGAGCGCGCTAGGACACGTGACCCATTGAGAGGCGGGGCAGAGGGCGCAACCGGGAAGAGGGCGTTGACAGCGGAGCGGAGCTGGCGGTTTTCTGGGACTCGTGCAGGGCGGGGCCGAGGCCGCAGGCCGTCGGGTTCGCGCCGGGAGCACTGGAAGTGGGGGCTGGAGGGAGGCGGGGCTGGGATGTGTAACAAAGGGGACTAGCGTAGCTGCGCTGCTCGGCTGAGCTGTCAGTGGAAATACCGCGGCAGGCCGGGCACCCCGCAGGCAGGGCCGGTGTAGCAGCACAAACAGCTCCTGCTCCCGTTTTGCTACTTTGGGTGTACTGAGCATGCTCACTCGAACTGAGCATGCCCAGTAACCTTCGCTGTAGCCACTGCCCTCTCTCTGCCCTTCCTTCTACTTACGATTTGCTGCCTCCTCTTTGGAGGGGTTCAAAAGGATTAAGGGGGCAAATCGCAGCGGGGGGGGCTGTCAGGGTCTGAGCAGGGGGCAGAATTTTACTGGCCTGGGGGGCTCAAGCTACTGTAGCTAGCGGCAGAAGGGGGGCTGAAGGGGAAAAATCGGTGGTGGGGGGTGAGAGCCGGGGGGGGAGACACTGCCAGACCCCGTGTGGGTACAAAACCCCCGTTTAGGGAGGGGGGGGGGGACAGTGACCCCGTGGGATGAGCCACCCGCTGTGCTCGCTAATCTAGGGGTGTGGGAGGGGGGGCAGAGGCTGTTTTTGTTCTTCTCACAGGACGCTGCATGTCAGCCTCCGAGCAGGGGGCGGGTTCCTGGGACTGGGGTCTTAAAGGCACAGGCCTCCAATTCCTAGCCTGTCAAAGCTTAATCACCGCAGCTCCTCTCTATCCTATACAAGTGTTGCAGGGCCAGGGCCGCCCAGAGGGAGGGGCCAAGTGGGGCAATTTTCCACAGGGACCCCCACGAATATGTCGGAGGCTGCCCCCGCCTCCGTCTTCCCCCGGTGTCTCAGCGTGCCGCGTCCGGGAGCGGCCCTGGCACACTGCAGCGCGGTGGCTCCAACGCTGTCCGGGGCCGCTCTTGGTCGCAGCACGCTGAGGCTCCAGGAGAGGGGGTAAGCGGCATGGTAAGGGGTGGGGCACCCCCCCCCGACCCCATCCTAACCATCACCATCACCCAGCAACAGCCCATTATATAATTGCAAATGTATACATACCATTAAAGCATTTAATGTTTTTAAATAATGTATTTAGTGTATTTTCAAATTATTACAAATTAATTTTTGAATGTATGTCACTGGTTATTTTTTACATTTCCAAATACATGTTACTATAGTATTGCAACTTTTTTTATGGAAGGGGCCCCCAAAATTGCTTTGCCCCAGGCCCCCTGAATCCTCTGGGCGGCCCCGTACACGGCTACGTTACTGCTCCAGCCAGGAGACTGAATGCGGTGAAATATTGTACAGACACTCCCTCCCTCCAACTCTGCCTCTCACATTTTGAATATGTAAAAGTGTCTTCTATCAGTTTCTATGCCTATATGAAATCACTGCAGCTCATTTCTCTTATATAATGTGCTGAGTTGCTAACTCCCTCCCAGAGCCCACATGTCTGCACCCCCTCCTGTACCCCAATCCCATGCCCCAGGTCAGAGCCTGCACCCCTCACTCAAACTCCCCATAGCCTGCAACCCTCCTGCACCCCAACTCCATCCCAGAGCCTGCACCCCAAAAAGGGCTGGATTAACTTTTTGTGGGCCTGGTGCTAAACATATTTGTGGTCCCCAAGGGGGGAAATGGGGACATGGGGCAGGGGGGGGCAGAGTCCTCAGAGCGACGGGCTGGCCGGGGGCAATGGGAGATGGGTCATGGCACGGCAGGGACAACCCTGCTCCACCCAGCCCAGTACAATGGCACTGTTTACAAACCGGAAGCTGCCAGACGCACACTGGCCAGCCCGGCCCTGCGCTCCCATCATGCTTCTTCCCCTTGGGGGCGGGCCCATGACCCCAAGGTGATACCAGAGTGGCCCCTTTGGTCCATCTGCTTCCTCCTGGCTAATGTGACAAATTGATCTATTGTACCATTGAGGCGCGCTGTTTCACGTATTTGTGTGTGAGTCCGTGAAAAGGGAGGTAAGCTTTGGGGGTACGGAGCATGCCCCTGAGCCCAAGGTGAGACCAGAGTGGCCCCTTTCATCGATCTGCTTCCTCCTGGCTAGCATGCCCCTGAGCCCAAGGTCATACCAGAGTGGCCCCTTTCATTTTTTCCACTGGCTTCTTCCTTCCTTATTTCCAATGACTTGGCTGCTCATGCACCTGTCATTGGTCCATGGGGTTGCGAATCAGGAGGGATGGGGTTTGTGGTCAAAAACACTCACGGTCTGCTTCCTCCTGGCTAATGTGCCAAATTGATCTATTGGACAATTGAGGCGCGCTGTTTCACGTTTTTGTGTGTGAATACGTGAAAAGACCCCCACAAACCCCCATGCCCAGTGCCCTCCCACAGACCACTCCGAACCCCCCCCAGATCCTCTCACTGCCTAGTGCCCCCTAGCTGTAGACCCCCCACAGCCCTCCCACAACTGCACAGTGCCCTGCCCCTCCCCGCCCAGAGCCCCCCCACAGATTCCCTCACTGCCCAGTGCCCCCCACCGCCCCACTGCCACAACTGCACAGTGCCCCACCCAGACCCCTGCACACTTCCCAGCGCCCCAACACACACAGATCTCCCCACCCCCCACTGCACAGCACCCCCCCCAGACCCACTAGAGACCTACTCTCCCACACCCTAACCCCCAGCCACAATACCCGGCCCTGATGGGAGGTGACTGTGTCTGCCAGGCTCAGCCGGCAGCGCAGCCAGAGCTTGTCCTGGGGCAGGATAACTCCGGCCCCTTGGGGGTGCAATCAGCCAGGCTGGAGCAGGAGCAGAGCCTACCCGGGCCAGGCTCCCTCAGGACCCACATGCCTGGCAGGACCCAGCTGAGCCTCCCACACTCTCCCCCTCCCCCAGCCATCCCCTCTGACTGGCTGAGACTGGCCCAGCCTCTGCACCAATCCCAGGTGGCTCTTTCCCTGGGGAGGCAGGTGGGGCCCCACAGGTCCCAGGCAGTGGCAGTGGAGACAGCTCAGAGCTGGAGCAGTGCTGGGGAGTGGGGCATATCCCTGGGACATGACTCCTGAGATCCCACCCACACCCATTGGCCCCGTGGCCAGCAGCCCTGCCGAGCCCACATGATGGCCCCCAGCTGCTGGGTGATGAGCCCCCTACAGCAGCGGCATAGCCAGGTTCTAACATCAGGGATTTCTTGTATTATGTATCGTGAGTGTATTATATAAAAATCAGGTATTAGGGTTTACAATGTTATAACAAGAGATTATGCTATTATCATTATCCAGTCAACTTGCACACTACTATTTTGAATTAGTGATAATTCACAGAGAGAGAAAGAAGAAAGCTGAATTTAGAGAATAATTATTAACCAGATTCTTGGTTATTCACCAGCCACTTTGCTCCAGTCCATAGCACAAAGCACCATAAACCCAGTAGAATCTGGCCAAGAGAATATTCACCTCAAATTGTCATCTGCTACACTCCCCCCTCCCCCATTCCCAGTCACCACTATTCAGCAGGGCCGCTCAGAGGGGGGGGGGCAAGTGGGGCAATTTGCCCCAGGCCCGGAGTATGTTGGAGACTCCCCCCACTTCCGTCTTCCCCCATCCCATCCCCCGGCGTCCTGGATGCGGCACGCTGAGGCTCCGGTAGAGGGGGTAAGCGGCATGGTAAGGGAGGGGCCGGACAACCCCCTGACCCCATCCCCCCACAGCCATGACCCCCAGCTCCAAGCCCAGCCCCTCTGAGCCGGACACCCCCTGACCCCATCTCCCCACATCCCTGAGCCCAGCCCCTGTGAGCCGGGCACCCCCCAACCCAGAGCCCAGCTCCCCCCGCAGCCCTGGGCAACAGCAGCACCACAGCCCATTGGCACCAACCATCACCATCACCCAGCGACAGCCCATTATGTAATTGCAAATGTCTACATCCCATTAAAGCATTTAATGTTTTCAAATACTGGATTTAGTGTATTTTCAAATTATTACAAATTAATTTTTGAATGTATTTCACTGGTTATTTTTTACATTTCCAAATATATGTTACTATAGTATTTCAACTTTTTTTTATGGAAGGGGCCCCAAAAATTGCTTTGCTTTGTAATAATTTGAAAATACACTAAATACATTATTTAAAAACATTAAATGGTTTAATGGTATGTATACCAGCTGCTTAGCTGCAGCGCGCCAGGGCCGCTCCCGGACACGGCGCACTGAGACGCCGGGGGATGGGGGAAGATGGATGCAGGGGGAGCCTCCGACATATTCATGGCGGCCCCTGCGGGGCCCCCGGGGCCTGGGGCAAATTGCACCACTTCCCCCCCCCCCCCCCCTCTGGGCGGCCCTGAGACATTCTCTCACCTAGACCTAGACCAGTTTCAACAGATTTAAAATTTTTATTAAGATGATGTTAAAAAAAAAAAAAGTGAACAGAGTTTGAGCATAGAAGTTTCTAGTTATCAGGGAATACTGTACAGATTACACTGGTCTACAATTTTTGAGAAGTCGTCTGCTTCAGAGATAAAATGTGCTATTTATTATGTATTTTGATGTGCTGAATTCAAATATGACAATTAAAACAACTGATTGGCTACTGTTTCTAAGATATTTAAGTTTTTACATTTGATGTCTATGTATATTGTGTAGATAGTAGAGTTTTAATCATAAATTGTAAATCTAGGTCTTTTCATGTGTTTATGGTTGCTTTACATGATAATATTTCACCTGTCCTGTTTATGTAACACTTTAAAAATCAGCAAAAGGGTTATATAAATCAAATTTATTATGAAACAAAAGGCAAAAAACTATTATGTACATAGTTTAGTCCTATTCGGTGTCTACTCGACACTTCTTGGCTTGTCTCTTGTATTCATTAAATGGAGCATCTCTTGTCACTGTCCAGCAATAGTCTGCAAGCATTGATGGGCTCCATTTGCCCTGATAGCGTTTCTCCATTGTTGCAATGTCCTGGTGAAATCGCTCGCCGTGCTCGTCGCTCACTGCTCCGCAGTTCGGTGGAAAAAAATCTAGATGAGAGTGCAAAAAATGTATCTTTAGTGACATGTTGCAACCAAGGCTTTTGTATGCCTTGAGGAGGTTTTCCACCAACAACCTGTAGTTGTCTGCCTTGTTGTTTCCGAGAAAATTTATTGCCACTAACTGGAAGGCTTTCCATGCCGTCTTTTCCTTGCCACGCAGTGCATGGTCAAATGCATCATCTTGAAGAAGTTCACGAATCTGAGGACCAACAAAGACACCTTCCTTTATCTTAGCTTCACTTAACCTTGGAAATTTTCCACAGAGGTACTTGAAAGCTGCTTGTGTTTTGTCAATGGCCTTGACAAAGTTCTTCATCAGACCCAGCTTGATGTGTAAGGGTGGTAACAAAATCTTCCTTGATTCAACAAGTGGTGGATGCTGAACACTTTTCCTCCCAGGCTCCAATGATTGTCGGAGTGGCCAATCTTTCTTGATGTAGTGGGAATCTCTTGCACGACTATCCCATTCACAGAGAAAACAGCAGTACTTTGTGTATCCAGTCTGCAGACCAAGCAAGAGAGCAACAACCTTCAAATCGCCACAAAGCTGCCACTGATGTTGGTCATAGTTTATGCACCTCAAAAGTTGTTTCATGTTGTCATAGGTTTCCTTCATATGGACTGCATGACCAACTGGAATTGATGGCAAAACATTGCCATTATGCAGTAAAACAGCTTTAAGACTCGTCTTCGATGAATCAATGAACAGTCTCCACTCATCTGGATCGTGAACGATGTTGAGGGCTGCCATCACACCATCGATGTTGTTGCAGGCTACAAGATCACCTTCCATGAAGAAGAATGGGACAAGATCCTTTTGACGGTCACGGAACATGGAAACCCTAACATCACCTGCCAGGAGATTCCACTGCTGTAGTCTGGAGCCCAACAGCTCTGCCTTACTCTTGGGTAGTTCCAAATCCCTGACAAGGTCATTCAGTTCACCTTGTGTTATGAGGTGTGGTTCAGAGGAGGAGGATGGGAGAAAATGTGGGTCCTGTGACATTGATGGTTCAGGACCAGAAGTTTCATCCTCTTCCTCTTCCTCGTCTGACTCAAGTGAGAATGATTCTGGCGCATCAGGAACCAGCAGTCCTTCTCCGTGGGGTACTGGGCGTATAGCTGATGGAATGTTTGGATAATGCACAGTCCACTTTTTCTTCTTTGACACACCTTTCCCAACTGGAGGCACCATGCAGAAGTAACAATTGCTGGTATGATCTGTTGGCTCTCTCCAAATCATTGGCACTGCAAAAGGCATAGATTTCCTTTTCCTCTTCAACCACTGGCGAAGATTTGTTGCACAAGTGTTGCAGCATATGTGTGGGGCCCACCTCTTGTCCTGATCTCCAATTTTGCAGCCAAAATAAAGGTGATAGGCTTTCTTAACCATAGTGGTTATACTGCGCTTTTGTGATGCAAAAGTCACTTCACCACAAACATAGCAGAAGTTATCTGCACTGTTCACACAAGTACGAGGCATCTCTGCTCACTTTGGCTAAACAGAAATGTGTCCCTTTGCAAAATCAAACACTGACAAATAAGAGAGCACGACACTGTATGATTTCTAGAGCTGATATAGGGCAATTTGTTCAGCAGAGTGATGTAAGCTTCGTTATGATTGCATCATCCATGACTTCTAGGAATAACATGATGCAATTCATATCATGTATGACGCAATACCAGCTTCCGATTGCATCATTCATTGTTTTGCCTAAAAAGCAAGTACTGTCCAAACCCAGTCATAGATTTATTCATAGATCCAGTCAAAGATGTATTTTAGTCATTTCTGGTTTAAATTGAGATCCCTTCCCTTTATAACTCACTTATCCTCTGCCATTCCCAAGTCAAGGGTCGTATATACTGACCCAATAGCGTATCTTGAAAACTAGAGCCAATCAACAATTTTAAGCATCATTTTCGTTCTCAGTGACCCAGAATTAGTAAAGTTTGACTACATTTATTTCAGAAGCATTTTGGCTGTAGAGCAGTGCTATCGATGGTGCAAAGTTTGGTTTAAAATCAGGTGGCATAAGGAATACATAATCTGCAATATCCCCGATTGGGGGTAAAAGGTTGATGGGTCAAAGTACAGGCATTGAGATATGAGGGTATGAAGTTCATATACTGGCTATGTACGGGTGTGGAGTATAATGAGTAGATATAATGATGAGGATGGATTGACCCTCATTTGGTGAGATTTAATGTTCAGGGAGTTTATGGTTCCAGTAATTCTCTACAGATTTGTCACCAAGATCAAGGACTGCAGTGAAAAGACAGCAAGGCCTGTGTGCTGGACTTGTGTGTAGAAGCTGATTCACAAATATTCAGTGTAGTGTATTATATGGTGTCATCTTACATCCTTCCCAAGGGCAAAAAATCTTCTGAAACAATGAAGGCTTGGGCTCATAACCAGTGGCTGCAGAACTTTTGGATGCGCAAGTCCACATTTCTGCATCTGTGTGCAAAACTCACCAAAATAAAAGCTGCACTGACAATGGAAAAGAAAAAAAAATTGCACTATGGGGATATGCAACAACCGATTCCTATTGGTCAATCAGTGGTCTCTCTCCTAAACCAAGGTGGAATGGATTTCTTTAATGTAAGTAGTCACAACATATTGTTAAAGCTCATTTTATGCTCAATGCTGTGTTAAGATCTCTGCAGTCACAGATAATAACGGTCTTCTTGGGGAATCAGGGCACAGTATCCAGTCTGCAAGACACACACACACAGACACACACACACACACACACACACACACACACACACTCCGCTTGAACAAAACCCCATCCCTCCCGTTTTGCAACCATCCCCCAGAGGAAGCAGACCGTGAGTGTTTTCGACCACAAACCCCATCCCTCCCGTTTTGCAACCATCCCCCAGAGGAAGCAGACCGTGAGTGTTTTCGACCACAAACCCCATCCCTCCCATTTTGCAACCATCCCCAGAGGAAGCAGACCGTGAGTGTTTTCGACCACAAACCCCATCCCTCCCGTTTTGCAACCATCCCCCAGAGGAAGCAGACCGTGAGTGTTTTCAACCACAAACCCCATCCCTCCCGTTTTGCAACCATCCCCGAGAGGAAGCAGGCCGTGAGTGTTTTCGACCACAAACCCCATCCCTCCCGTTTTGCAACCATCCCCCAGAGGAAGCAGACGGTGAGTGTTTTCGATCACAAACCCCATCCCTACCGTTTTGCCATCATCCCCCAGAGGAAGCAGACCGTGAGTGTTTTTGACCACAAACCCCATCCCTCCTGTTTTGCAACCATCCCCAGAGGAAGCAGACCGTGAGTGTTTTCGACCACAAACCCCATCCCTCCCGTTTTGCAACCATCCCCCAGAGGAAGCAGACCGTGAGTGTTTTCGACCACAAACCCCATCCCTCCCGTTTTGCAACCATCCCCAGAGGAAGCAGACCGTGAGTGTTTTCGACCACAAACCCCATCCCTACCGTTTTGCAACCATCCCCCAGAGGAAGCAGACCGTGAGTGTTTTCGACCACAAACCCCATCCCTCCCGTTTTGCAGCCATCCCTGGACCAGTGACAGGTGCATGAGCAGCCAAGTCATTGGAAATAAGCAAGGAGGAAGCCAGTGGAAAAAATGAAAGGGGCCACTCTGGTCTCACCTTGGGCTCAGGGGCATGCTCCGTTCCCCCAAACCCTACCTCCCTTTTCACAAATTCAATGAAAGGGGCCACTCTGGTCAGGAAGCAGATCGGGATTGTTTTTGACCACATACCCCATCCCTCCTGATTCGCAACCCCATGGACAGGCAGTAGCAAGTTAACAAACTGTTTCACAAACTGTCACGTTGCATGGCAGAAACCGCACCCAGTTGCAAAACGGGAGGGTTGCATTTCGTGTTGTTACACCGGCTCCAGGGTTTTGGCCGCCTAGGGTGACCAGATGTCCCGATTTTATAGGGACAGTCCCGATTTTTGGGTCTTTTTCTTCTATGGGCTCCTATTACCCCCCACCCCCTGTCCTGATTTTTCACACTAGCTGTCTGGTCACCCTATGGCCGCCCGAAGCAGCCAAAACAAAACAAAAAAAAAGCCACGATCGCGATGGCAGTTCGGCGGGAGGTCCTTCACTCCCAGGCGGAGTGAGGGACCGTCCACCGAATTGCCGCCGAATACCTGGACGTGCGGCCCCTCTCCGGAGCGGCCGCCCCAAGCACCTGCTTGACAAGCTGGTGCCTGGAGCTGGCCCTGCACGCAGAGCCTGAGCCAACCGCTCTGGTGCTAGCGCTGGTTGTTTTATTGAGAGTCTCCTGGGGCTTGGTATTGTTCTTAGCTCCTGGAGCCCAGCGACTGGTGAGACTCTCCGCTGGGCTTTTACAATCAGTAAATATCTGGACTCCTGCTCGCAGAGAGACCCTAAGAGAAGCGATAAAACCGGAAGTCAAATACAAAGAACCCTTATTTTTAAATCTCAGTATTTTTAAGGAAATCTCATGTCAGGGATCTGACTCATGAATTTTAACACTTAGGGCTGGCAGCTCTGCAAGTATCAGCAGTGATGTATACATAGGCATGCGCAGCACATTTCATTAGGATGTGCACCCAGGGAATTTTATTTATTTATTTTTTTAAAGGCGAACATCATAAAGGTTGGGGTGTGGGAGGGAGTGCGGGGTGCAGGAAGGGGCTCGGGGCAAGGGATTGGGGCAGAGGAGGGGTGCGGAGTGTATGAGGGGGCTCAGGGCAGGGAGTTGGAGTGCATGGGGGTGCAGGGGGTAGCAGGGGGCTGGGGTGCAGGAGGGGGCTCAGGGCAGGGAGTTAGGGTGCAGCAGGAGGCTCAGGGAAGGGGGTTGGGGTGCAAGAGGGATGCGGAGTGCAGGAGGGGGCTCAGGGCAGGGAGTTGGGGTGCAGGAGGGGTGCGGGGTGTAGCAGGGGGCTTAGGGCAGGGGGTTGGGGTACAGGAGGAGTGCAAGGTTCAACAGGGGGCTCAGGGCAGGGAGTTGGAGTGCATGGGGGTGCAGGGTGCAGCAGGGGGCTCAGGGCAGGGGGTTGGGGTGCAGGAAGGGCGTGAGGTGCAGGCAGGGGGCTCAGGGCAGGGAGTTGGGGGGGCGGGGTGCAGGAGGGGTTTGGGCTCCGGCCCGGCGCTGTTTACCTGCAGCAGCGCGCTCCCTGCCTGCCCTGGCCCCATGCCATGCCGCTTACCACGTCCCTGTGCAGCCCTTGGGGGAGAGGGGGGCCACAGGGCTCTGCGCACTGCTATTGCTGCACCTCCAAGTACCTCCCCTGAAGCTCCCATTGGCCACTGTTCCCCCTTCCCGGCCAATGGGAGCTGCGGGGGGCGGTGCCTGGAGCAACGCACGGAGCCCTCTGCCCCCCCCCGCAAGGGCCCCAGGGACGTGGTGCCGTGCCGGCCACTTCTGAGAGTGGCACGGGGCCTGCAGTACCATGGGGGGCAAATCCCACAGGCCAGATCCAAAGCCCTGAGGGGCGGGGGCCGGCCCGCGGGCATTAGGATGTGCCTGGGCACACCCGGCACACCCTGTGCGCACGCCTATGGATGTATAACCATTCTGATCCCTGGGGAATACACAAAGTACCAAATCTTGCTCCCAATGAAGATCCCCCCCGCCACAGAAGCTTTTGGTGTCCATGTGATCACCAGGGCCGACCGGGGGAGTGGGGGGAAAGCCGGTACAAATTACTGGGGCCCGGCGGTCCGGAAGGGGGCCGGGGCCCTGCTTCCCTTCCCTCTCGTCAGCCCTGTTTAGCCAGTCCGCCCTTGCTGGGGGGCCCGAAAAAATTTTTTCACCGGGGCCCAAACCTGCTCTCGGCGGCCCTGGTGATCACTATCCATGTAGCAGCATTTCTTGGTAAATACACTTCGGAATTTGTTGGTCTTCCATTCTAATAATATGTCCATACTGCCAAAATTGAGCCAAAACTGATGGATCAGTTGTCTCAAAGGGAAGATCATTTCAATACGCTCCTCAGTTATCTGCCACATAAGTGCAGTCTCTTCCATTTGAAGAGGGGTAGGAAATTTCAACACAGCCACCTTCCTTTTTTCAAGAAGAGATCCAAATAAGTCCTCAACTACATATGATATACTTGTAGAGAGCTTTTTGCTTAAAATGCATAAGTATCAGGATATTTGTCAAAAGTACAAGTTGCTTAATTTCTCAGCAGCCTTAACTTCATGTCTGTAATTTAAGTACTTAAATGTTGGTCTCTCTTGCATACCAGGAAATAGTTTATTCTATTTTTGGTTTTAGTATATTTTTAAGCCAAAATACTTAAGCCATAAACGAAAGCCTTAAAATGGTTGGACAGATTTTTTAAAATCAAATGCTTTCTAAATTTGGCACACACATGACATCAGTATAATAGATTAGAAGAAATTGTAGGAGGAAGCTACCACCTTTTAATAGCCTTTGAAAAATCCTTAATCTTGCTTTCCATTAATACTGACTAAGAACCCACAGATAATCCCAAATGACATAATGTAATGCATCCTTTAGCCTTGGGTTGTTCTTGGGAGAATAACTCACAGTGACCTGCAGCAGGTTATTGCAATTTGCAATTGTAGGTGTGATGTGGAAAGTAAAATAGCTGTACTGCATATTTTGCTGTCCCTAATACCTTTGTGCTCTAAGCAACTGCCTGTTTTGATTACATGGTACAGCCATCCTTCATTGCATTATGTAATGACTAGAAACACATTCACATGTTAGCAGTCACCATCTGCTGATGAATTTCCTAGGTGCCTTTTGAACATTTATAATGCATAATGCCCTTTTTGGCACATGTGTCTATGAAGACTCTCAAAGGGAATTTAAAATAAGTCAGATCATAATTCTCTACACTCAGGTAGATCCTCAGATGGCTTAAATTGTCATAGCACCATTGAAGTCAATGGTTTAATTGAAGTAGTGTTTAATTTATGCCAGGGCTTACCCTGGCACCTCTAGGCTTGCTGCATCAGTTATGAATGTAAAATAATTGCTTGAGCCCCCGCACCTCTTTTATTACAAATTAAGCACTGAATTGAAGTCAATAGAGCTATGACAATTTATGCCATCTGAGAGTCTGCCCCTCTTAGTCCAGTTGAAAATAGTTTGTAATACTGGAACTGCTGTGCATCAAGTATTTAACTTCTTTGTGCCCCAGTTTCTCCTAGGGATGTAAATAGGGTTTAAAAATAGTAACCATGTAACCTATTAAAATTCTATTGGTTAAACAGTTAACCATTAAGGCGGTGAACTAGGGCTGCGGGGGGTGCTGCAGCACCCTCACGTGTTACACGGGACTCCATTGCCACCTGTTCCCAGCATCCCGGCTGCCACCCACGCCGGGATTCCCACTTCCGCCCATGCCCAACATCCCAGCTGCTGCCAGCACCGGGATCCCTGCTGCTGGCCCAGCACCCGGGGTCCTGGCTGCTAGCCTCGCACCCAGGACTCTGCTGCCTGCCCTGCACCTGGGCCGGTAGTGGATCCCTGGGTGCAGGCCAGCAGCCAGGACCCTGGGCCGGCAGCCAGGAGCCAGGGCGCAGGACTGGTAGCCGGGACCCTTGGCGCGGGGCCGGCAGCTGGGACCCTGGGTGGGGCCGGCAGCAGAGTTTAATCATTAACCAAAACTAATAAGACTGATGCTTATCGGTTAACCAGTTAAACTTTTACATCCCTAGTTTCTCCATCTGTAAAATGGGGAAATAATAATACTTACCTATCTCACATAATTGTTGTGACACTTAAGCAATTGTGGACAAAACCTTATAAAAAGGCACTCTATAAATGCAAAGTATTACAAGAAGATACATGAAAGTGACACTCAAGTTGTGTTCCTATAATAGAAAGGGACATATACAATTACAATGTATGTTACAACTGCAGGATACCAAATCAGATCACTTGACTGCCATGTTAGATGCACAGGGTGTGGAGATGGTGTCTGTGATATAATTAATTCAGTGAATTTTGGATTGACCAGAATAATGTTCTTTTTGAAGGACTTTTAAAATTAAAATATCAAACAGTCACTAGAGTTTCCTACAAATCTGCTTTTTGACTAAACTTCCTTTTGATGATTTCTGGAAACTGTTCCATGTACTGTCATAATGTTCTTCTAATTAGCATTGGATCATATTTTGTCCATGTCTTGTAACCACAGATACATAGTGTTTCAAATAAAGGCTTTATTATAGTTTCCCTATTCTAGAACAAAGTGAGAAAAGCTGGTGAATTATTTCAGATGTTGTAAGTCTGTATAATGGATTGACATTTATAAACACTTTCCCTTGAATTACATGCTAGTTAATTCTTTGTTTTGTTCTTTCATCAAAAGTTTTAATTATTATTGGTTGCATAGTTAGTAATACATTTATATATTTCTTATTATTGTTTATTAGGCAGGTACACAGTCTAATTGCATGCTATTTTACTTGTTCTAATTATTCTTTGCTTTGAATTTCTCTTAATTCTTCATTAGCTAGTGACCACATTTTTAGTGTGTCGAAGCCCACTTGCATGAATAGAACTGTGTGTACAATTGTGTGCCCACATTAGCATGTGAAATGACAGTAGCTGCACATATAAATGTTGGACATATAAATGTCTAACTATCCATTTACAGTATATACACAGTTGTGGTAATTGGTCATATAATTAGGTTTCTTTTTAAAAATCTGGTTTTGTTAATTGTATACAAATTCATATTTAATCAAGAATATATTTAAAATAATATTTTTTAAATTAAGCTTTCATTGAGTTTTGTCTAATTCTATCTGGCATTGCTCACACATTCATGACAGGAAACCTAGGGGAAGCTGCATACAACAGAAGTTGGCTGGCCTATTTCTGTATCCTCCACGAAGACTCAGAGAGATTGCTCCAGAGTTTTCCCACAACTGTCACAGCAAAGAATTGTAAAAGGGTGTGGCCATAGGGAAAATGTGTGTAGTCTCATTTTTATGCTTTTACATACATGTCCTCTCTGACCAAACAATGGTGCTTAAGCATTAAGCTCCCTGCTATTTGAGAAAAAGAATGCATGAAGGGCTGTGCATTGAACTGATTTTAGGCAGAATACAGTGCACAATGACACTACCTTTGCTGCATTTGTGAGTCCATTTTGCAGGACGTTGCACAACGTCCCTGCTTTAGCTAGAAAGTAGTCTGTAATTACTAGCTGTGTACTGCGATAGAAGGAGCGCAGCAGTCTTTGTGCTTTTGGTAACAGCTATTTATGAATCTGCATAGTTCTTTCAAATGTGGTGTCTGCTCAAGAAAAGTAGTCTGTCTTTAAAAAAAATTAATACATGCTAAGGTACTGCATTACCCTATTTTTGCCTAAGTGTTGTAATCAGGAAACTGAGGCAAAATCTTTTTCTTAATAACACTATATATATTTTTTCTTAAACAAATTATTTCATTTCCAAAGGAGGCTCCACCTTCTAGTAGAGAGGGGGGAAAGTCTGTCTTACAGAGGAAGATCCCAAGGAGAGCTCCTTGGTTCTTTACCACCTAAATTAGGATAGGAGGGAGGTGGATGAGTAATGGAGGTGTGGGGCACAGGTAAGGGCCAGCTGCTCTTAGTGCTGGCATGGGCCATGGTATTTGAAAGTGGGCAGGAGTGCTACAAGTCTCAAACAAGGAAGCTTTGATGTCTCCAAGTGAAGTAGGGAACTGCTTTACAGGTAGCAGGAATAGGCTTCCAACATCTCCCTCCTGCCCCCCAATCTTGCTCTCTCTGAGTGGGTGGCACGATCCCATCCTTATTAGCTTCCCCACCTACAGCAGTGCCTAGTGACCCGCCCATCCTCATGTGTATCTTGTAAATGATGTCCTGGCTTCTCTGATGTGGCCTAAACATTTAAACCAACCCAGATCTCTTACATTCTTCTGGTCAAATCTGCTAATTACATCTGTGCATCCAGTTTTACTAACAAAACTGTTTGCATTACCGAGCACATCCTGAACAGATAAAACTGTTTTTCTTTTCATGCTTGTCTCTGTGTTTAAATAAGAAGAGCCAGTTCATGCTGATGTTAACCACTTCTGGGATTTGCCTCTTTTATTCTATTAGTTTAAAGATGTTTGGAGCATCAGTTAGCATAATATCCTACAAGCCATTTTAAAGCCTTTCCAATTTATTGTGAAAGGGACATCATGATGCAACCCATATATCCAGAGGTTCACAAAGTGGCTTCTTTGCTGGAACTTCTCAGTACTCAACACTTTTAAATAGCAGGCCACTTATTTAGACATCTATATATGGTTTTAGGAGCCTAATATTAGGCACTTAAATTTTAAAATCTTGACCTAAATAGTTAAGTGAAAAAAGTTTCCATTGGTGCTGTTATTACTGTTATCCTCATCTTCTGCCTTTTTTCTAGTCCTTTCTATGTGTGCTGCACCCACCTGTTATACTTTGGCTCTATGTAGATTATAAACTCCTTGAACAGGGGTTTGTCTTTTACTATATGTTTTTACAGAAACCAGCATAATAGAGGTCCAATCCTCATTACGGCCTCTGAGTGCTACCGTAAGACATAATCATCACAATTGCCAATCTAGTGTTTGAATTGTATTAACATATATAATCTCAAATTGATTTTTGTGAAAAAAATAAATACCAAAACTGAGTTTCATTAAGTATTTGTTTAAAGTTTAGTTACAGAGCAAAATTCTGAAGTAATGTGTCAGATTATATAACTACAACCTAATTAAGACATTCCCCCACACCTATATGAATGCACATACAGACATGTTTAATGGTTAGTGGGATTAGTGTTATGTCTCTTTTTAATTCTTCTTAAAGGAAGATTTATTATGTGGAATAAAATGTTTTGTCCATTAATAGCAACAACTCTTACCTTACAGTTAAAATGCGACATATTTCATACAGTATGTTAACACATTTATTCAAATCAATTTTTTTTTTCAAAACAGCTACTCCCAAATCAGAATGAACCCAGGGTTACTATTGACTTAATGTCTGAAGTGTCAATTTTTATTAGAATTAATGCAAATTTATTCCATTTGCAGCTAGCTTCCTGCTCGTAAATTGTTCACAAGCCTTTTATATAAGCAAATACAGCCTACATACTGATAAAGAACATATCACAGAATTCCAAAATAGCTTGTAAATACTTAATCCAGACTGACAAATCATTCTGAAATGGTAAGACACAAAGGGAAATATGTCACACAGATTTGGTTCTAGCCTGCTTATAAGAAAAGCCCTGCACAAGTTACTTATCATAAAAGATATAAAAATTTAGACTTTTTAACATGTAAAATCAGTTCTCTCAAGTGGCCTAGTGGTAATAACCCTGCATCACACCCCAAGGGAGACAAAGGCTAAATTCCCAGAAATGAAGGAGCTGCAGCATGGTATTTAGGCTCAGTGTGTCAAAAACATAGAGATCCTTGATTATATTAAAAAAAGGATGTCAGTATTCCTTCTTCTTTTAATTCGGGTAAAAGCCAGGCAAAGGAATGCAAAGCAATTTGTGGGTGGGGTGGGTGCTGCAAGACCACACTGTTTTTTAAAATCAAAATATTTTGTAATTAATTGATGAAAAAATTATTTTTCAGTTAGATTTTTAGGGAATTCTGTTCCACATTGGGAACTACCACTAACTATATGAGTGTACTTCAGCCTTGGGAAATCATCATGTAAATCAGCTACCAGTCCTTTTCCATTCACTTATAAACCAAACCAAACCAAACATTCCTGCAGATTTGGCAAAGCTGGTTTAGATATAGTAGCAAATACCGCCCTCCACCTGCGGTGGCACTCGAGCTTTTTTTTTTTTTTTTTTTTTGCTTGGGGTGGCAAAAAACCTGGAGCCGGCCCTGCTCCCAATAGATCTCGGGGTAGGGGAGAGATTCAGACCTTCTCTCCTGTAAACCCGCCTGTCTTTGCAGTTGTGATTTGTGTGATGCCGGCTGCTGCGGAACCCCCGGCTCATGTGTCCCGGTAAGAGGAGCTGCCCTCTGCAGAGGGCACCTCCCAGCACCGGCTAGTCAGCTGACAAGTCTGAGACTGAGCTGTCAGCCATGGCCGTCCAGCAGCAACAGCCACTGTCATCTTGTGGGCTTTGGGAGGCACTGGAGGAGCATCTGCGAGCCTTGAACATCCCAGTGGTCAGCATGGAGCACCCCGAAGTGAGTGTCAGTAGTATCTATGCAGCCACCTACGATGCTGGGTCAGTGCAGCAGGGAGGGAGGTGCCACGTGTCTGTTAGGGAGCAGGAAGGGTGTACCTTTTTGAATTCCTGTTGGCAATTCCTACATTTGATAGAATTAAAAAAATTGTGGATGGCAGGAGGGCAGTAGATGTAATATATTTGGACACATATTGTGCCACTGTTTTTTAAGCGGCATTCTGTCCCCTGGAGAATTTTGTTTAAAAAGATGGACAATGGATTTTAATAAATCTTTCAATACTATGTCTCAAAATCTTACTAGAAAAATTAATTTGTGATGGCATGGTGTGGCAGATCCCTTCATAGCTTTTGGTACCCTTAGGCTTGATAATAGTGCCTCTCCTGGTACTGGATAAGAGTGTATCACATTTGCTATTGCCTGTGCTGATCCCCCATTCCTCTTTGAGACCAATGGTGCCCGCATGTTGGGCTTCAGACAACTCTGACTCTTTGCCCCATTGGGGCTGGTTCCCCTGTTATCACCAGAGAACCCCAGGGACTCCTGAATATCCAGTTCAGAGTAATCTCCCCTTCATCGTCACCCAATAGGCCCTTGAGATCTTTCTCGGATCACCATCGGTACCGAGATCACCGTCTGTCCTGCAGTCGGGATGGGGACTCTTGGCCAGGGCATGCTGGCCACCAGTGTCTTTACCCTGGTGCCCAGTGGCCTCCTTGAGACACTCTTCAGTCCCCGGGGTCACACTCTTTGACCTGCTCCAGGAGGAAAGTCCTGATGGTGGCTCCTGCTCCCAAACCACCCCATCTGGTAGTGACTGCTGCGTCTGGTCCCTCTCGACTGCTGGGGTTATTCTGAGCAGATCCTGTGGTGCAAGAACAGGACTATTGTTGGCACAGCCAACCAAACCACCTCTTGGTCCTCTCTGGATGACTCTACTGTGCTGGAATCTTCTTCTCCATGCCTGAGGACTTTAAAGAGTATCAGGACTTCCTAAGATGTATGGCCACTACCTTGAGCATCCAGGCAGAATTCCTGCAGGAGAATACACACAAACTGCTAGATATTCTCCAATCATCAGCTCTGGGGAGAAGAACCCTCCCAATAAATGAGCCTCTCTTGGAGCCTGCAAAGGACCTCTGGAATACTCCAGCTTCATTGTCTCTTATGGTAAAGCATTCAGAATAGGGGCACTTCGTTCAGGGTTTTGAGGGTTTCTGCACCCACTTGTCCCCTAACTCTCGGCTGGTAACCGCAGCAAATGCAGCAAGGCAGGTATATGTCCACTCCTAAGGACAAAGAGTCCAAGAGGTTGGACTTTATGCGGGAAAAGATTTATATTTCTTCCCTGCAGATGCACATCGTGAACCAGAAGGCGTTTCTTTCCAAATATGACTTTGTTAATTGGGTGGCCACGTCACGCTGTCTGGAGTGGCTCATGATTGAGAGTGCCAACCTCAGGGCAGACTGTCAAAAAGCAGGACAGAAACCCCAAACCGATTGTATGATCTATAATCATACTTCACCAACCCAGTAACAAGTGTGGACTCTTAAAGCACTATAACAGTCCCACCATGGTGTCAGACAGTCCCCTTGGGCATTTGAGTCTATCTTGCCATTCAGGCAAGCTGGACTTAGTGATAGATGGTCCCTTACACCAAAACGAACAACAGTATTCAGGTTACTCCCAGTCCCGAAGGACCAGTCACTTATTTCAGGGCAGTTGTATTCGGATTTCAAACCAAAGACAACACTTATAGCCAATCCTGTAATAAACTAACTAAAGGTTTATTAACTAGGAAAAATAAAAGGTTGTTGGCGTCACTAGGCATAGCTACCAGGTAACTCGAGGGGGTGGAAGGCCATAAGTGCCGATGAAACCCCCCTGCTCTGGGTCTAAGTGAGCCACAGTAACTCCATCTTGTGAACTTTAACCAGCCTCCATGCTAACAGCCTAAATGCTGAAGCAGAATATGTAACGGTCAGCTTTTTTTAGCAGACAGCTGCAGTTTCGCTCACACTAGCAGAAGCAGTAGTGATAAGAAGGGAGAAAGGAGGAGGGAGAAGACTACGTCTTAGCTTGCAAGGCCAAAAGATAAACATGCGGACGAGAACTTTTCTAACACGCCACAATGTACTGCCTGCTGTAACTGCTGTTGGGAAGGGAGGGGTAAGGGGGGAACAGAACAAAGGCTTGCACACAAACAGCTTGGAATATAAAATGGGAAACTTGCTTGTATTTGCTGCGCTTGATTTGAGACATGCTGGTCTCCTAGTGCCTATTCAGAGCTCTTGAATAAATTTGGTTTGCTTCTCCACCCTGGTGTGTCTATTGGTGCGACGCACACCGGGCAACGAACCCTGTTGCCCCCTCGGGGCCCTCTGGGCCGGCAACAGTTTTGGCGCCCAACGTGGGGCTCGAGGCTGAAATTTAGCCTTGCCTGGATCCCTCCTGGCGGCCGACGGATTACGGCGACGACCGACGCCCAGCGCGCACCGGTGACTTCATCGGGGGCCTCAGCGGAGACGTGGTGTGATCGACCCCGGAGGGCACAACGGTGCAACGCATGGATAGTGGAGAAGCAGTTGTGGGTGACGGTGAGGAACCGGACCCTTGGATAAGGTAGGAACAGACCAGTGGGGACTTTTTGCCTGCTAGAGTATGGGGCAGGGACAGAGTACAGCCGGCGGGGCACAGTGTACGCCCTTAGAATGCATTCTAGCAAATTGGGACGTGTTTGGGTCAGATTCAATGCTTAGAAGTAAATTGAAAAGGTTCTGTACAGTTGACTGGCCTCAATATCAGCTAGAGTGCCAGGAAAAGTGGCCACCGGAAGGATCACTTAATTACAACACAATCCTTCAGTTACTTTTGTTTTGTCAGCAAACAGGAAAATGGAATGAACATCTCTATGCGTATACGTTTATGATGTTAAGAAATAGGCCTGATATTTTGCATAAGTGCCATTTGACTCCGACAAGCTCGGCAGTAACTGCTGCTAAACCCCAGAACCCTCCCACAGTTGTAATGGCAGAATCGGTATCCCCTTCGGCTCCAGCACCCCCACAGGCTCCAGAGAGTACCCCCTCGGTGGGATTATATCCGTTGATTACTGAGAATGTGGTAGCCCGTCCAGGAACACAGGATCGTGCAGCCCAGATTGTGCCAGTGTATTCTCATGTTCCTTTTAACCCAGTGCACCTAGCTGCCTTTAAGGCAGAAGCAGGGAAATTCTCCACAAATCCAAGCAAGTTTATTTCAATCTTTGAAGGGTGTCTAGCAAGCCATACGCCTGACTGGGATGATTGCAATATACTTATGAGAACCTTGTTGTCTGAGGTGGAGCGGAATCAGGTTATAGCTAAGGCCAAGGAGGAGGCACAGAGAAGGCATAATGAGGATAGAGAAGGCAAGCCCCTGCCTGAGGTCGCTGTCCCTACAGCGGACCCCCGGTGGAATCTGAATGAGGAGGGGGATTTGAGGATGCTTAACTCCTATAAGGAACTGCTTATGTATGGCCTCCGGCACTCAGCTGTCCGACATAACAATTGGGCAAAGCCTTATGAGCTAATCCAGGAATCAAAAGAGAATCCGGTGGCTTTCGGGACACCATTACAGCGCATTCGGGACACCATCCGGCAGAGTACTTGCGCAGACCCAGACGATCAGGCCACTGAGGCAATTATAAAGGGTATCTTTACCAGCCGTGCGGCCCCTGATATTAAAAGGAAACTGCAGAAAAAGGAGGATTTAATGGGAATGTCTATGGCTCAGATTTTGGAGACTGCAAATAGGGCTTATACCCTTAGAGAGGGAGAGAAGGAAAAAAGGCAAGTGAAAATGATGGTAGCAGCGGTGCAGGCTGGCGGCAGAGGAAGGTCACAGAAAGGTGAAAGGGGCCGGGGAATGAGAGGTCGTGGACGTGGGCACCCCGGTTCCCAGGAAAGGTGCCTGGGTCACAACCAGTGTGCCATATGCCGAAAGGAGGGACATTGGAAAAATGAGTGCCCTGAAAGGGAAGGTACCCCTATGATGGCAGCGGAGGATCAAGACTAGGGGTGTCAGGGGAGACGGACCATCCTGCCCCCGGAACCCCGAGTAAAAATGAGGGTGGGAAATTCAGAAATAAGACTTTTTAGTTGACTCTGGAGCAGCACGGACCGCTGTAAATCAACCCCTTCAGCTGCCAGTAGCAGACTCCCTCACAGTGGTGGGTGCCACAGGGAAAGGAACTAAGTGCCCAGTGTATGCCCCAGCGGAATGTGCTTTGGGAAACAAAACTGTATCTCACAAGCTGGTTTACCTCCCCGATTGTCCAACACCCCTACTAGGACGGGACCTGCTTTGTCGCTTAGGTGCCACCCTGCATTTCACTCAAGTTGATATAACTCTCACCTTACCCTCTGAGAATGCTTGGATAATGACCCTTGCAGTTGAACCCTCAGCCATGCAAGCCCCAGAGTGGAACCAGTGGGAGGACCAGGTGTATCCCCTTGTCTGGGCATCAGGGGTCCCAGGGAAGGCAACCCATCAAACCCCTGTTCATATTCAGCTCCTCCCAGGAAAAAGCCCAGTGTGAATCAAACAGTATCCAATTAAGAGGAAAGCCAGAGAGGGACTGCAAGAGACTATAGATCGGTTCCTAGAGTACGGTGTACTACGAGAATGCCAGTCAGATTGGAACACCCCCATTCTGCCCGTACAAAAGCCCAATGGCATGTATCGGCTGGTACAGGACCTCAGGGCAGTCAATGAGCGGGTTAAGACTCTGCACCCCCTGGTTCCAAATCCGTATACACTGTTGGCCTCTATAGGGGGGCAGTATACCCATTTCTCGGTCCTAGATTTAAAAGACGTTTCTCGGTCCTAGATTTAAAAGACGCTTTTTTCACGATTCCAGTTGACACCCAATCTCAGGAGATATTCTCCTTCGAGTGGGAGGACAACAGAAGGGTTAAAAAGCAGCTTTGCTGGACGGTATTGGCCCAGGGATTTAAAAATTCCCCCACTCTGTTCGGCCAGGCTCTGGCCAGAGACTTGGAGGAGTGGAATAATTCGGACAGAGTCCTCCTCCTGCAATATGTAGATGACTTGCTAATTGCTGATGTGGGTCTGATCCCTTGTCTCAAAGCCACTGTGAGCCTCCTGAACTTTGTTGGACTCCGAGGTTACCGGGTAGCTCGGAGCAAGGCTCAAATTGCTCTCTCAGAAGTACAGTATCTGGGATTTCACATAAGGCAGGGGGAGAGGCAGCTTTCAAATGAAAGAAAGGAGGCTATCTGCCAAGTTCCTATCCCAAGCAACCGTAAACGGCTCAGGACATTTTTGGGCATGGCAGGCTTTTGCAGAATATGGATCCCAGAGTTTGGACTGTGGGCTAAACCTCTGTATGAATGTGTTAAGGGAGCGGATCATGACCCCTTTCACTGGTCCCCAGAAGTGGACAGGGCATTTAAAATCTTGAAAAGGAAGTTGATGGAAGCCCCAGCCATGGGTCTGCCGGATCTCTCTAAGCCATTCCAACTGTATGTGCATGAAAGAAAAGGGGTAGCCCTGGGAGTGCTTACTCAGTTATTAGGCACCTGGAAACGTCCCGTGGCATATTTCTCTAAACAACTGGATCAAGTTGCAAAGGGGTGGCCAGCATGCTTGAGGGCGGTCGCAGCCACTGCCCTAGTGCTTGGGGAAGCTGAAAAACTGACACTGGGAGGAACTGTGCAAGTGTATATTCCCCATATGGTCCAAACCCTGCTGGACACTAAGGGTGGTCTCTGGCTCACACAGGCTCGGGTTGCTCGGTACCAGGCAAAACTGTTAGAGAACCCTGAAGTTACCCTGCAAACCTGTCCCTCCCTTAATCCAGCTACCCTGCTACCAGAAACAGAAAAGCAGGAACATGACTGTCTGGAAATCATAGATGCCCAATACTCCAGCCGCCCAAATTTAAAAGATCAACCACTCCCAAATGCTGACTTGGAATGGTATACCGATGGCAGTAGTGCCGTTGTAGATGGGCAAAGGAGGGCGGGTTATGCTGTTGTGACCCTTCATGATACCGTGGAAGCTGAGAGTTTACCTGCTGGGACATCTGCCCAACTTGCTGAACTAGTGGCCCTGACTCGTGCACTCGAGCTGGCAAAAGACGAACGGGTTAATATCTTTACTGATTCAAAGTATGCTTTTGGGGTATTGCATGCTCACGCTGGTCTGTGGAAGCAAAGAGGGATGCTAACAGCCCAAGGCTCCCCGGTTAAGCATGGGTCTCAAATTCTCCGGCTGTTAGAAGCAGTACAACTCCCCTCAGCAATAGCAGTGGTGCATTGCAGAGCCCATCAAAAGGAAGATCAAGATGTAACCAAGGGCAATGCCAGAGCAGACAGGGAAGCCAAGCGCGCTGCTACGCTGAAATCACCAACAGAGGAGAATGCCCAAATGCATGCCCTCATCCCATCAGTAGGTGAGCTTGCAGCTCCTCAGTACTCCCATGATGACAAAAACCTGGCTGACAGGCTCGGTCTCCAGGAAAAGGAGGGATGGCTTTATTCCACAGAGGGAAAAATCCTCCTGCCCAAGGGCCTGATCCGACCAGTGTTGCAGAAACTGCATCAAACCACCCACGCAGGCAGAGAGGCTCTTACCCAGTTTATGAATAAATATTTTCTAACCTCTGGACTTAAACCCCTAGCATCACAGGTACAGGCTGAATGTTTAATCTGCCAAAAGAACAACCCACGACCAGCAGTAGCAGTGTTGCCAGCCACTCTGGAACCTACCCCAGGCCCAGGATTGGTGTGGCAAATAGACTTTACTGAGTTTCCCCGGACCCAAGGGTACAGGTACCTCCTCGTCTTGGTGGATCGATTCAGCGGATGGCCCGAAGCCTTCCCATGTCGTAACAACACTGCCAAAACGGTGGCTCTTAAGTTTGCCAAGGAGATCATTCCTCGCTTCGGACTCCCCCAGTGGATGGAATCTGATAACGGAACACACTTCACATCTCAAGTTGTTCAAAAGATATCAAGTGCTTTGCAAATCCCCTGGAAGCTCCACACACCATGGCGACCACAAGCCAGTGGAGTAGTGGAACGCACAAATCAGACACTCAAGCGACACCTCTCAAAGGTCTGTCAGGAGGCCTTTCTTAGGTGGCCTGATGCTTTGCCCCTTGTATTACTCCGCATTCGTGCTCTCTCCAAGGGCACGTTAGGGCTTAGTCCCTTCGAAATTATGTTTGGAAGGGCATGGCCTCTGAACGGTACACCGGTTCTGGCAGGAGAGTGGGAAATGGGGTGTGGTTTCTTGTCTCAGTACATGTGCTCTCTGTCTGCTGTTCTTTCTTCTCTTCACAGATACACCAGAGATTCACAGCCTCTTCTGCTGGATGCCCCTGTCCACTCCTTACAGCCTGGTGACTCCGTTCTCGTTCGGACCTGGAAGGACGAGCCTCTCCAAGAGAAGTGGAAGGGACCCCACACCGTCCTGCTGGTCTCCCACACGGCAGCAAAGGTCGAAGGACACAAGAACTGGATTCATCACTCTCGACTGAAAGCAGTACCCACTCCTGAACAGTGGACTGTCCAGCCTGCAGAAAAGACTGCCAGCGATGATTTGGGACTTAAACTGTTATTCAAAAGACAGTAAGGATATCTGGGAATGCCTGGTGATCTCTTTGAACAGCCACAGCGCACTCCCTGCGAAAACCCTGAGCATTGGTTCTATCTATTCACAGAAGGCCGACCTAACCTATGGTCCTGGTCCTTTTATTTTTTTGATTTGTTTGGTGTCAATAATTTTTATCTTCTGGGCATTTGGGTTGTTGTAATTACAACATGGGTTCAGGTTTAGGGTCTCTCACAACATTCCTTTTTGTCACAGAAGCAATCCTTCTGTTACCTACTGTTTCACCCACATCGCATGCAGGTTGGGGAGCCATCCCTGCAGATATGGCTACCAATACCTATGAGGCCCTGAAAATTGCCTTTGCCCGTGAGTTCAATCTCTCCCACCGTTGGATATGTGCCCAGACTCCCCACCATTCGGCTGGATTGCCCTGGAGAGTAGTTCCCCAAAATTGGTCAGACTTTTGTCAAAGGTGGATGGTTACCAGCAGCAGCACCTCTGACAATTTAAGTTTGCGATCAAACTGTACTGCGGAAGCTCCTTATGGCCTACAAAATGGCTCTTGGAATTCCCACTATAGTAGCGCTCTTAAGCCCCAGCCCATTCGTTTACGCTCTCCACCCACTGGTCTCATATGTTTTCAGCAAGCCAGTACAAGTAATCATACCTGGTTTGCTGGCAGTAGTACATGTAGATTTTATATTGGTCCTGGTATACATCTCACTATCCCTGTACTGAATGCCACTGGTTGGCAAACCGGCACTGCATTCTTTGCCCTTTCCCCACAAGCCACCCTACGAGACCTACAAGGTAACAATGGAAAGGTTAGTTATGGTGAAGCATTCTGGGTCTGTGGTAATAGTGCCTATAAATGGCTCCCTCATGGTTGGCATGGTAGCTGTTACAAAGGCTATCTCGCTCCTCCCCTCTGTGTTCTGACCCAGGCTCCCTCAGGTCGCCCTAGGTACTATCGGTCCTTGCGAGCTACCATTGAACCCATCGGGGAGGGAGACAGGTTTGGGATGATATTCCTCCCTACTTATGGGGTGGGACGGCTAGCCCAACTCTACAGGAGACTGTCTAAATTTCTCACCCAGTTTGCTAATGATACCCTGGCCATAGAAAAAGGCATAAGCTCTGAGCTGTACCAGCTTCGACTGCTGGCTCTGCAAAACCGCCAGGCCCTAGATTATGTGTTAGCCTCACGGGGCGGGGTCTGTGCCCTTATTGGAGAAGAATGTTGTACCTATGTCCCAGAGTTTTCACAGGATATTAACAAGCACATCTTGTCAGCCGAACAGGCCTTGAACCAGTGGAAGGCCCAGGAAGGAGAACCCACTATTTTTGATTCCCTTTGGGGTTGGTTACCTGGTCTAGGGGGACTAGGGGGAGGCATTGTTCGCCTCTTGCTCACAGGTGTTGTGATATGTTTTGTTCTTTTTCTTTTGCTTGCTTGCTTGCTGTAAAGTGCTCATACATAAGATTTGTACCTCCCATTCCCCAGAAGTTCCTTTATACCCTCTCATTGATGATCCCAATTGCATGGCGCTTAATCGCATTTTGTCTTTAGAGTATGAGAAAACTCTGCCAAAGGTTTGTTGAGTATTCTCAAAGGAGGGAATTGTTGGCGTCACTAGGCATAGCTACCAGGTAACTCGAGGGGGTGGAAGGCCATAAGTGTCGATGAAACCCCCCTGCTCTGGGTCTAAGTGAGCCACAGTAACTCCATCTTGTGAACTTTAACCAGCCTCCATGCTAACAGCCTAAATGCTGAAGCAGAATAGGTAATGGTCAGCTTTTTTTAGCAGACAGCTGCAGTTTCGCTCACACTAGCAGAAGCAGTAGTGATAAGAAGGGAGAAAGGAGGAGGGAGAAGACTACGTTTTAGCTTGCAAGGCCAAAAGATAAACATGCGGACGAGAACTTTTCTAACATGCCACAATGTACTGCCTGCTGTAACTGCTGTCGGGAAGCGTGGGGTAAGGGGGGAACAGAACAAAGGCTTGCACACAAACAGCTTGGAATATAAAATAGGAAACTTGCTTGTATTTGCTGCGCTTGATTTGAGACATGCTGGTCTCCTAGTGCCTATTCAGAGCTCTTGAATAAATTTGGTTTGCTTCTCCACCCTGGTGTGTCTATTGGTGCGACGCACACCGGGCAACGAACCCTGTTGCCCCCTCGGGGCCCTCTGGGCCGGCAACAAGGTTATTTAAAAGGTTAAAACACACACACAAATCAGTTTCAATCTTAGATTTAAAAAGGTAATATAAACTTCTATAATAAACAGCTCTATATGTCCTTCAGGGCTGACCCATGCCAAGCAGTAACTGGAAACAAGCCAGCAGCTTTGTTGACCTCCTCGGACTAATGACCACAACAAGAACCACTTCCACTTGTCCAAATAGGATGCTCTGGTGGAGGCCTTCCTATTATTGAACAAGACTTACCGGACTGTTTCTGGACATCATTCCTCCTCCTTGTCTAACCACGCAGCATCCACCTTGTGAGCTGTAGGCAGCTGAACACTAGATTCAAAACCTGACCATGTTGCTGAGTCAGGAGGTTGGGATGAAGAGGAAGGGATATGGGAGGCCAAACCAATAAAGCAAGGAGGTTGGAGAACCAATATTGTCTCAGCCATGGTGAAGCAATGCCAGTGAGAATGGCATGGTCCAATTTCATCTTGAAAATGACCAGTGAGATTATTCAAATTAGTGGAAAAGCATATAGGAGTGCTTATTCTCAGCTCAGGTGAAAAGCATCAGTCAATTGCATATGGCATTGTGATACATGTGGGAGTCTTTATTGCTGCTTGTTTTGCAAAACAGCAGAGAAGACCAGCTACCACTCCAAGGTAACTCCCAGGGCTGAGGAACAAAGAACAAGAGACAACTCCATCACTTCCTATGCAGATCTCTTTCCAGTGCTTGTATGAATTTACTCCAATTTTTCCCAGCTTACCTGGTGCCTCTGCTCTCTGAAACCAAAATATTTATGGAGTTGCTAGGCAGCAGATGCCTGTGTGCTGGTGATACCACAATATTGTTCCATCATCTCCTTTGATGAGGTAAGATATGGACAGGAGAATCCCAGTTGCTCCATAATCTGCCCAGCCAGCTCCATGCTGAATATCACTGCACATTGATTCATGATGGGTTTTCAGAACAAGAAATACAATAACCAAGGGAAGCTGGGCTATCTTGTGATTGGAGGAGGGGCCTGGAAGTTAGGACTCATGGGTTTTATTTCTTTTTGTGTTGCCAATTCACTATGGTTATGTCTACACTGGAAAAAAAAAAGGTCTGTTCTTAACTTGGGTTCGCTAACCCATGTTAACTAACTCAGGTTAAAGTAGCAATGGAAACTGGACATTCCAGATTTTAATTCAGGTTAATAACTCCAATTAAATCTCAGCCTCCCTTGATAGGCTTTACTTGAGCTGTTAATGTGAGTTAAAAGTAGAGTTGTCATATCTTCATTGCTATTTTAATCCAAATTAGCTAACCAGATTTAAGAAGGCACTCTGTGTGTGTGTGGTGGGGTGGGGGTGGAGGGGTGTTTAGCAGTGTAGACATACCTTATGTGGCTTTTACTGAGCAGGTATGGTCATGATCCTACTGGTTTTACTTCTAAAACATTTCCAAAATTCACTACTAGAAATATGTACAGATTGAGGTTATCCCTTTACCTCAGTGTACTAAAAGAGTAAGGTGAAAAGCCAGGGGCAAAAACGATAGATTGTAGAGGTAAAACTGGTGATTTGTTTTAATTGTACCTGCTCAATAACATGATCTGTTTTGCCCTCATCACCTATGGGGATCCTAACCACACTCACGGGTCTCTTCTGTTTCCTGTAGCATGTGTGGGGTAAGGGCAACTATGTCCAGACAAGGATTTAGTCTAGGTCTGTTATTATTAGCTCTGCCCCATACTGGGTGAGCAGAGTTGGGAATGGAGGAAACATGCTGATGTCATTAGGTGCCATTAATGTATATAGTTTGTAAAATTCTTGGGGGTGAAGGGTTTGACACAAATAGTTTGTGCTTAATTAGTTGATCTGCCTGAAGTTATTTCTGAGTCGGAGCATAATTTTGAAAATGAAAACAGTGTTGGTATCTGCCCTGTATTGTTCTTGGTAAATTCCCCATCACACTCTGGAGTTTATAGTAGGGCTGTCGATTAATCACAGTTAACTCACGCAATTAACTAAAAAAAAATTAATCGCAATTAATCGCACTGTTAAGCAATAGAATACCAATTTATTAAATATTTTTGGATGTTTTTCTACATTTTCAAATATATTGATTTCTATTACAACACAAGTTTACAAAGTGTACAGTGCTCACTTTATATTACTATTTTTATTACAAATATTTGCACTGTAAAAATGATAAACAGAAGAAATAGTATTTTTCAGTTCACCTCATACAAGTACTGTGGTGCAATCTCTATCATAAAAGTGCAATTTACAAATGTAGATTTTTTTTTGTTACATGACTGCACTCAAAACGAAACAATGTAAAACTTTAGAGCCCACAAGTCCACTCAGTCCTACTTCTTGTTCAGACAAATAAGTTTGTTTACATTTACAGGAGATGCTGCTGCCTGCTTCTTATTTACGTCACCTGTAAGTGAGAACAGGCATTTGCATGGCACTTTTGTAGCCGGCATTGCAAGGTATTTATGTGCCAGATATGTTAAACATTCGTATGCCCCTTCATGCTTCGGCCACCATTCCAGAGGATATGCTTCCATGCTGATGATGCTTGTTAAAAAATAATGCGTTAATTAAATTTGTCACTGAACTCCTTGGGGGAGAACTGTATATCTTCGGCTCTGTTTTACCCACACTCTGCCATATATTTCATGTTATAGCAGTCTCGGATGATGACCCAGCACGTTTGTTTTAAGAACACTTTCACAGCAGATTTGACAAAATGCAAAGAAAATACCAATGTGAGATTTCTAAAAACAGCTACAGCACTTGACCCAAGGTTTAAGAATCTGAAGTGCTGTCCAAAATCTGAGAGGGACGAGGTGTCTTTCAGAAGTCTTAAAAGAGCAACACTCAAATGCGAAAACTACAGAATCTGAACCACCAAAAAAGAAAATCAACCTTCTGCTGGTGGCATCTGACTCAGATGATGAAAATGAACATGCATCGGTCCACTCTGCTTTGGATCGTTATCGAGCAGAAGAACCCATCATCAGCATGGACACGTCCTATGGAATGGTGGTTGAAGATGAAGGGACATATGAATCTTTAGAGCATCAGGCACGTAAATATCTTGCGATGCTGGCTGCAACAGTGCCATGCAAACGCCTGTTCTCACTTTCAGGTGACATTGTAAACAAGAAGCAGGCAGATTCTCCTGCAAATTGTAACCAAGTTTGTTTGTCTGAGCGATTGGCTGAAGTAAGACTGAGTGGACTTGTAGGATCTAAAGTTTTACATTGTTTTATTTTTCAATGCAGTTATTTTTTGTACATAATTCTACATTTGTAAGTTCAACTTTCATGATAAAGAGACTGCACTACAGTACTTGTATGAGGCGAATTGAAAAATACTATTTCTTTTGTTTTTTACAGTGCAAGTATTTGTAATAAAAAATAGTGAGCACTATATACTTTGTATTCTGTGTTGTAATTGAAATCAATATATTTGAAAATGTAGAAGACATCCAAAAATATTTATGGTATTCCATTATTGTTTAACAACACGATTACTCGCAATTAATTTTTTTTAATCTCTTGACAGCCCTAGTTTTTATATATAAAAAAATAGAAACAAAATTCTTCTGCCTCAAGAACAGTGTAAAATTGAGAGTGCAGGCCAGAGTTAGGTAGTGAATGTATGGTTTGATATTTGGAGCTATGTTATAAAAGGAAAATCTAGGAAGTTTCAAATCTTGTGATATAACATGACTGAGTATGGTGCTTTTCAGAGGGTTAATCATTTTGGTTTTAAACATTCTATTTTAAATCAGGATATGAAGTCAAAGCCCAGCAGGAAGTTTCGTATAAAGGCTTTGAGAACATCTGTTGGGTTTATTGGGTTCTCCCTCTGACATACCATGACTTAGAACCTGACCTCCCTGTAGATCGCCAACCCTCAGCCATAGTTTCTTGCCCCTGGATAATCTCACTGTTCCCAGCAGGAGTTCAGTTCACTCCCAAGGGTCTGCTTTGAGTCCAGTTACCTTTATGACTTTGCAGTGTTCCTCAGGTCCCCCCTGCCTCTGCTCTTTACCTGTACTAGGTTTGCAGCAGTGTCAGTCTACTCCCAAACAAAGGTGGAGGGAAGGGAGGAAAGCCCAACTGCTACCTCAGGCTGGGCTCCATTTGCTACTAGAGCTCACTGGCAGTCTCCAGCTGCCTCACCTCCCAGGCAAACCCCCATGTCTCCCACAGTAATGAGATTCACCTTTTTAAGCTCCCCTTCTCCAAGTGGGGCATATTCTGCAGGTACACCTGGCACTGCTTGCATGCAGCAATGCCTGTTAGCCTGTCAGTGGGATGGGGCATGTCCCATCATACTCCCCTGGAAGCCTTTGTCCCATTCCCATGTTGCTTCAAGGAGATACCGTGGGAACTGGCACAGTTCTTTATGGGAGGGCACTGTTGACATCCAAGTACCACTGATGACAAGTTATCTCAGTGCAAGACCTGAGCCTGGAAGATGCAGTACTGTTGTGACCCTTTCCAAACTCTTCCCCTACTCAGCCCTCTTCCCCCCACCCAACTTAAAAATGTGCAGACCACCCTCTTAAGTGTAATAATGCTCCATATATTGAGAATTATTGGTGTTTAGCCTTCAGTAAAAATAAAAATTGGTGCCACCACTGTTGGAAAAAAATGATGTACTCATCAAATAGAATTCCAAAAGTGGCTGTAAGCCTAATGTAACTATAGACAGATTTTATTTTTCTCCTCTTAAAATTTCTTTATGAAAAGGAACATTTTTTAGACTGAGTGTAAAGTTTAGTACAGTCTAATAAAAGATACCTGCCACTAAGCAACCAAAAAATAACAGGGCATATTGATTCATACTGTATTAATTATATTTTCCAGGTGTTCACTGTTGAAGAAATGATGCCTCATGTCCAACATATGAAAGGCGGTCACAATAAAAACCTTTTTTTTTAAAAGACAAAAAGAAGAAAGGGTTCCGGCCGGTAACAGTTCTGTATGACAGGCAAATTAATTTAAATGACATCGCTAAGAAATTGGGTGTTGGGAATGGAAATCTGAGACTTGCAGATGAAAATGCCATGTTGGAAAAACTAAACGGCTCCTCCATCTCCTCCGCCTGAAGCTGGAGGATGGTGGCTACATGCCGGAGGAGCTCCTGATGAGCCTTGAAATCCTCCTGAGAAGGAGGGGGCGGTGGCACTATGGACTCATCCGGTGCTGACGAGCCGAGCGGTATGGCCCCTAGGGCATCGGGCGGTGCTGGTAGGCCGCACTCCGCGTCCGGTGGTGGTTCGGCACCCGAGGACTGCTCTCGGTGCCAAGGCGGGGACACCGAGGGCGCTTGGGATGCCCCAGCTACGGAGCGGGGCTTCGGCAGTGTGGGCACCTGGGGCCACGGTGCCCACTGGCACCACTGTTCTTGCCATGGTGCCCCTTGCCACTGAGCCGTCTGAGGTCCTACCAGGGTTACATGTTCCTGGGGGCCGGTGCGGCCCGGGGACGGATGGCTGGGAGCCAAAGCGGAAGTGACCGAGGAGCGTACGGTGCCGTAGGAGCGGCTCGACCAGTCCCATCCATGTCGGGTCTGGCCCCGGGATTTAGACCTCGATGACGATGAAACATATACGTCGGAGGTGCTATCTCTGGAGTCCCGTCGGTGACCGCGGCTACGACGCCTCGGTGCCGGTGACTGTCGGGATGCACTCCGAGCATGGCGCGCGCCATGGTATGATCGGCGGTACCGATGGCGTCTAGACCTGCTAACACTGCGGCTGGATGAGGAGCGTCGACGCTTTCTGTCCCGGCGCCTGCGGCCCCTGTGGGCTGAGGAAGACTCCGGCGACTCGCTCCCAGGCGACCCCGACAACAGAGTGGAGGTCTGTCGCGGGCTACGGGAAGGCCTCGTGGATCGAGCAGGGACCTCGACCTCCGACCTGGCCGGTGAGGGCTGGTGGGCGCCCAACGGCAGCTTTCCTTGGGACCGGGGCCCCAACTCGGGCGGCCCGCTCGGTACTGGCCTGACGAGGATGTCGCGCACTGCCTGAGCTGCCTCCGACGTCGACGGAATCCTCATCGTCGGGGAGGTGTGCGCGGACGGGGCCGGACTACTCCGCTCCACATGAGTCGGAGGTCTGGGTCCCGAGGGGGATCGTGGGCTGCCCAACTCGGGTCCAGCCTCACCCATCCTTGTCTCGGTGCCGCTGGGTCTTGCCTTGTTTCTTGGCAGGGGAGCGGTGCTGCTGGTGGATGGGGCTTCACTCCGCACCAAGGACATGGTGCCTGGCACCAGGTCAGTGCACCGGTGCCAGTGCCGACTCCATAAGCAGGGCCCGGAGTCGGATCTCACGTTCGCGCTTAGTCCGGGGCTTGAAGGACTTACAGATTTTACAGCGCTCACTTATGTGAGCCTCGCCCAGACAGCGAAGACACTCGGAGTGTGGATCGCTTCTGGGCATGGAATTGCGACAGGAGTCACACGACTTGAAGCCTGGGGCTTGGGGCATGCCCCGAGCCAGGCTACTAACTGTAGAAACTAGTAACGGTCGAAGATCGTACTACTAAGGAAGACGCTGCAGCAATGCTGGAGCACAAGTTCCGACAACCTTCACTGGCAGCAAGAAGGAACTGAGGGTGGGGGGGGAGTGCACAGCCTTCTTTATAGCGCAATATAGAGGCACCACTCCAGGGGTCGCAGCGGGGCTCCCCCACTATGGGTACTGCTAAGGGAAAAACTTCTGGCACCGGTGCACGTGGCGAGCACGCACACCTACTGTGGAATACACATGAGCAATCACTCGAAGAAGAACTAAAAGTAGGCCGAGGCTTTGCAACACCAGTGGCCCTGTTCTGTGACCGCAGAGATGTGAAATTTGTATTGTCCAATGACAAACTCAGCAACCATGGACTTAAATCCTGAAGACTTTCTAAAGTTCGTGAAATCAACAGGACATGACCCTCATTATCATGCATTTTGATGAAAATATTAAGGAGTTGAATCTCACAAAAATTTAATTATTTCACATTGGGCATCACTTGTTATAAAGAAAAACTGATGAAAGTTTAATTAGAAATACAAATTTTTGAAGTTACAGGCATACACTTAACTATTTTTTCCCATTACCTAAATTTGTATTTTATTATTTGGTGAAAAATACATTGTCTTTAAATTACCCAAGGCTTAATAAAATATTAATTTCAGCTTATGATAAAGATAAGATTTAAGATTCTTTTGCAGCCTACCTGTATGTACACAGTGCGTAGAGCCGTGATACTCAGACTGGGGTTCGCGAGCCGCAAGTGGCTCCTTAGTGTGTCTCTTACTGCTCTTTGCAGCATGATATTAAAACACTGTGTGATTTAATTATTAACCAATCTAAGTTATCAACCAATGAGGATGTTTTTACTATGTTATTAATCAATTGTAGTTGATAAAATGGTAATACAAGGTCTGCCATTTTGCTGTGAGAAAATATAAAAAATAGTAAATGAAACGATGAATTTACACTACTGTAGCTCTTTTGGGTAATGCTGATCACTAATTTGGCTCCTGAACCACTGAGGTCTGAGTATCACTGGTGTAGAGGAATAATCTCTCTCTGAAATAACTTTACACCCTCTTTTTTCTTAAAAAATTGGCTAAAACGGAAATTTCTAATAATTCATACTGTGCTTGAATGTTGAGACTTGAAATACTGTCACTGTTGGGAAAAACTGAATCAACCAAGTTCTAGTATTTGCAGTACATTTGAGACAGTGTTTTAAAATAATAGAGTAACTAACTTCATGAGAAGAATTGTCTATTTCTCCTATAGTGCATCTCCCCGTGTCCGTTCGTCCCCCCACCACATTGTTTCCACTTTTGTGTTTTTTACCTAGAAAACCAACTTGGCTACGTTAAAAGAAAACATATTTGATTGTCTATTATCTTTGCTATATTTTTTCTCTCCTCTCTCCCCCACAATTAGTATCATTTTACAGTCTCAGTGGAAACATGGTCCTTGCTGGGCGTCAGTCCTGTATTCAAGCCACTAGGTTTTTTGTAACAACTTGTCAGTGTTCCTTTCCCACTCTGAACTCTGGGGTACAGATGTGGGGACCCGCATGAAAGACCCCCTAAGCTTATTTTTACCAGCTTAGGTTAAAACTTCACCAAGGCACAAATTCCTTCCTTGCCTTAGTATCGCTGCCACCACCAAGTGATTTAACCACATTCAGGGAGGGCCACTTGGAGCCCTACCTTCCCCAAATATCCCCCCAAGCCCTTACACCCCTTTTCCTGGGGAGGCTTGAGAATAATATCCTCACCAATTGGTACAGGTGAACACAGACCCAAACCCTTGGATCTTAAGAACAATGAAAAATCAATCGTTTTTTTAAAAGAAGAATTTTAATTAAAGAAAAGGTAAAAGAATCACCTCTGTAAAATCAGGATGGTAAGTACTTTACAGAATAACAAAAGACTCAAAAACACAGAGGATTTCCCCTCTAGGCAAAACTTTAAAGTTACAAAAACAGGGATAAACCTCCCTTTTAGAACAGGGAAAATTCACAAGCTAAAACAAAAGGTAATCTAATGCATTTCTTTTTTGCTATTACTTCTGCAAGACTAGATGCTTAGTTCAGATATAGCTAGGGAGATGTATTTTCCCCTGCCCTCTTTCCTGGCTGGCTCCGAGAGCGACAGACAAAAAACCTTCCCCCACAGATTTGAAAGTATCTTCTCCCCTTATTGGTCCTTTTGGTCGGGTGCCCCCAGGTTATCTGAGCTTCTTAACCCTTTACAGGTAAAAGAGGAATTATCCCTTTTCGGGGTAAAGAGGGATTTTATGCTACCCTTAGCTGTATGTTTATGACAACTTCTTTGGATAGATGATAAATTGGGTAATATGAGAGAGAGAGAGAGAGAGAGAGAGAAACTATATTCAAATTTCAGGGTCAGATTATCTCCTCCCTTGTGAAATGCCAGAGAGGCCTTTTTATAAGGAAATTCCTGAAAGTAATTCCTTGCTGAGATTACTCCAGATTGTCCCATCAGAGAAGCAGTATTTGTCCCATCCATCTAAAGAAACACCACTCCAAACTTGGCAGATCCTGAAGGATCCATTGAGGCCAGACCCATCTGCAAGGAGGCTCTGACAACTGGAAGAATCCTACTCTTTGGCAACATGGCTCCAGCGGAGCAGTGCTACTAGAGACTCCCATCTGCAGCACCAGTCAGAAAGGCTAATGTAGCCTGGGGTTGTATTAACTTTTGTTTCTACTTCTACTAAACTGTGGGGACAACGTGCATATTCCCTACCCCCACCCAGCCACCCTGGGAGGGCCCACTGCAGGTATGGGGAGAACAGTGCAGAAGCAGAGGCACCTGAATCTCTCATTTCTCCACTGAGAAGATGGGAGCTGCATGTGGAGAAACCTTCCATGTGTGGATCTTGGAGGAAGAGGTGGGGGTTGACCTTAGGGATGTAAAAGTTTAACCAGTTAACTGATAAGCATCAGTCTTAACAGTTTTGGTTAATGATTAAACTCTTCTGCCGGCCCCACCCAGGACTCTGCTGCTGCCTCGGGCCCGGGGTTGGCAGCCGGGATCCTGGGCGCTGGGCCAGCAGTGGGGATCCTGGGCCCAGGCCAGCAGTGGGGATCCCGGGCACGGGCGGCAGCAACCCCTGCACCCCAAGTTCTCCGCCTTAATGGTTAACCATTTGACCAACAGAATTTTAATAGGTTACACAGTTGCTATTTTTAAACCCTATTTACATCCCTAGTTGATCTAGGCCTTAGTATTTATTATTTTAGTATTATCCACCAACAAGAATGATGCATTCACAACATGAATAACCCCTGCTCTACCCATTGCTCCCCCTCCCTCCCTCCCTTTCAAAAAACCCACCCCTATTTCAATCAGATTTTCTGTTCCCACCAAAGAGAGAGGAGCCAGAGATTCCAGGAAGTCCACCAATCTCTTTTACATGGAAGGGGCTCAGCTAGTATGAGAGACAATATAAAACCCTAAGCTAAATAGAAGTTGAGTATTGAATAGTGAGGTGACACAATTTGCAGATAATCTCAATATAGTCAAGATTAGAGAAAACTAAGAGGAATGCTAGAGAAACCAAATAAAGTTAGGTGAATGGGCAGAATGATAAACACATGAAATTAATTATTAACAAATGCAAAGTAATCCACACTGAAAAGAATAATCCAAACTATTCATGCCTATGGCTGGGTTTTAAATTAACTATAACCAGTTAGAAAAAAGACCTGAGCATCACTGAAGACAGCTCAGTGGAAACTTTTACTCAGTGTACAGCCATGTACAATAAAAGCAAAAAAAATTATATACACAGAATGGAATAGAAATAATAATTAATGTTTTCTGCCATTATATACATCAATGGTACATCTGCACAGGGAGTACTGTGTTCTATTCTGGTCATGCTTTCTCAGAAAAAGAGAAAGAAGAGGTCCAGAAAAAGATACTGAAAATGATCAAAGAAATGGAGAGACTTCTGGATAGAAATCAAAAAGACAGATTGTTTAATTTAGAAAGAAGACAAAAAAGAGAGGATCTGATAGAAGTATAGAAATTATTGAATGCTAAATCTTGAATTTCTATTTACCCCTATTTATTTTTACATAATATGACAATGAAATGTTGCATTATACTGAAAGACAAAATGTTTAAAAGTCATAAAAAGAAACTTTAAAAACACAATGCAGAATCAATCTGTGGCACTCACTATTACAGTACATCAATGAAGCCAAGAAGTTAGTAGGATTCCAAAAAGGAGACATTTGTATGGATAATGAAAACATTCACAGGAACATTGGATATTTTTATAAGGAATATAAACCATCATTCTTTAGGCTATAAGCGAAACTTCCCTGGGACAGGTTTTTCATATTTGTGCTTTACACATTTTTTGCACCTACCACTGAAGCATCTGGCACTTGCTACTTTCAGAGACAGGATATTGGACAAGGTGGGACTGGTGACCTGACCTGATATGGCAACTCCTGTTTTTTTGTCCACCACATAAAGGTGCATAGTCACCACGTTTTCCACATGTAAACTGGCAGATGTCTCAAAAGGGATATAGTTTGACCAGACTGAATTAACAAAAAACTACATGGACGAGTCAATAAGAAGTTGTCCAACTATACATGAGTTTACACATTTCAGTTAAAGAAAAGATCCAAATGCAACATCTTAGTTTGTACTCACTTCGCTAGTGCTTTTTATGTAGCCTGTTACAAAACTAGGTGAATATCTAGATGAGTTGATGTACCCCGGAAGATCTCTGCGTACCCCCAGGGTTATGCATACCCCTGGTTGAGAACCACTGGTTTAAAGGATATAGAGATTGTAAAAGATGTTTGTAGTGAAAGGGGTTATATAAATTTTTTTATTTATTCAGAGGGTAAAAATCATAGGAGCAATAGAAGATCTGCTCATGTCCCTCTGCCCTGAGATGCGATCTGCAAGAGGTAAGTACTGGGAAAGCAGTGACAAAGGGGAACTTCTGCACTCTTTCTGTGCTATTAAGAATATAAGAACGGCCATACTGGGTCAGACCAAAGGTCCATCTAGCCAGTATCCTGTCTTCTGACAGTTGCCAATGCCAGGTGCCACAGAAAGCTGAAGCCCGAGCCCCACTGCCTGGGGCTGAAGCCAAAGCCCAAGCAACTTAGCTTCATGGGGCCCCCTGTGGTGTGGGATCCTGGACAATTGCCCTCCTTGCTACTCCCTAATGCCAGCCCTGGCTTTTAATCTTCCCGATATGCAGAAAAACAGTTGTTGTGGCACAGGTGGGCCGTGGAGTTTTTATAGCATGGGTAAGAACTCAGAAAGAAAAAGGTTGAGAACCTCTGAGGAGGGGACAATCTTGGGAGCTGTCAAGTGCCTGTGTTGAGTTGACTAGTGTTCTCAACTCCCAGTAAACTCCATGGTACTTGAGGACTCTCAGCACCTCTGAGAATTGAGCGCTATCTGCTGATAATTTACTGCATGTCTAGGCCAGACTAAGGAGCAGCTTTTGGATCTGTGCTTAGGTAGATCAACTGGATCCAAATCTGCTTAGAGGGATATGGTAGGGTAGGGCAGTAGTTAGCATTTCAACCCACAAGTCAGGAACAGCAGCTGAGTAGGAGCTGTGGCGCAGTCCCATGGCCTGCTGCAGTTTGAAGGATGAATTGCTCCCAACTCCCTCCTTATTTTTTCCATACAAAGACTGACTGCCTAGGCATTGGGAAGGGGAAGAGTGAATTTCACCTTTAACACATTAATTTTTATAATTTAAATTATATATAATAAATGTACATTTCAGGCTAAAGCCTGCCTGGTGCCATAAAAGTGCATTAGAAGACACAAAGGTGTAAAGAAAGACATAATGGGATGCAAAAGACAGCATGTGTAGGAGGATCTAAAATGTAATATTAGCCAAACTCATGAGTGTATAAAAGAGCTAAATAAATGCAAAGCCAAGAAAGATGCAAATCTGAGAAAAAAGACATGGCCAATCAGAAACCTGGAAAGCACATATGCAGCTTATACATCAGAAGCACAAGATGGCCACAATAGCTGTGCATAATATGCTTCATGGAAAAGCAATAAAACAAGCACTATGAAGTATGTTGGTCATGCCAATATACCACCCTGACCTACAATGGCAGGATTTTTCCTGGGTGGATACACTTTCTGGTATCCCTAGGTACATATTGTTGCCTAGCCTTTGTAGCATATAACTAGGATTTAGCCATTAGCATGTATGCTTGTTAAATCAAGATGGGAATGCTTACTTATATTACTGATGTTGCTAGTAATTCAGAACCTAATGGCATGAGGTGCTGAGTGCGTTGAGGCCATGCAGCAACTCCTAGGGGCAGACCCTTAACAAGAATTCAGAAGTGTGATCAGAACTGAACAAAGAGATGCTTTCAAAATATTTTGTTTCCGGTGTCTCCCACTGTAGGTACCTTCAAGTCCTTATGAATGTATTTAGCACACCAGCACTGTACTTTCTGTCTGACAAACAATGTAAGGGGAAATTTTGTCTATATGGGCTAGATCCACAATGGGGACTTAGGCTCAGGCACTGCAATGCCTAATGTCTAGGCACCCTGCTGCCCAGTAAATTCACAGCCCAGAGTTAGGCATCTAAGAATGGGATTCAGAGAAGCCAGCATGCTGTGTAGCTAAACTAGCTAGTAGGAAATGCTGGGGAGAGAGGTGTGCCTTAAACCCCACTACACAAAGGAAATTCGACAACTACGTTGAGGCTGGAGGGAGGTGCCTCCCGCTAGTTGTGATTCACAACTGTGAATCCTCTTCTGGAGTTGGACACCTAGGGAAAGACAGAGACCCACTGCAGAATATCCTACAGCCTGGTCATTAGGGCATTCACTTGGGAGGTGGGAAACCTGAGTTCAAGTCCCTGCTCTGAATCAGGCAGAGTGGGGATTTGAACTTGGGTCTTCAGAGGAAGTTCTCGAACTATTGAGCTATAGGGTATTTTGGGCTGGGGCTCTCACAGTGTCAAATGTCAAAGTTATTCCACTTTGTATAATCTACTTAAATATTCATTACTGCAGAGCACCATGACCATCTCCACTGTGTTTTGGTCAGAACCTGATCTGGTAGGCATGCTTTTAGGTGGCTTATGAAAATGCCTACAGGATCAGGACCCGCAGGTGAGGTAGACAGGGTAACAGCTAGCATAAGGCTCTCCCAAGGTTTAGGTGCTGAGCATTTCATCACCAGCAGAAATGTAGGCACCTAGAGGACTTTACTGGTGGAAACTTAGGTACCTATGGACTTTAGGCATTTACAGGTAATGGGACAGCTGAACAGGGATTTTGAGGATCTAGATTTTGGTCTTAGGTGCCTAAACTCCTTTGTTGTTCAAGCCCTATAAGCCCAATCCTGCCTCCATTAAGATCAATGAGAGTTTGACACTGAAAATAATGGTAGCAGGATTGGGCTCTCTATATGAGAGCATTAAGTCAGTGATAAAATAATCTATCATTCTGACAAGCTATCAGAATGTTTTTTGTGTGGAGAATGGAAATTCTGTTCAGTGGAGGATTAAGAAATTTGTTTTAAATCCAGTTAGAATGACATCCAACAATTTCAAAATTCTCTGCAAAAGAAAATTAAAAAAAAAATGTTTCAGATCAAAATGTTTTATTTTGACAAAACTAAAACTTGTTTAGATTTAGATTTTTTAAAATTTTATATTATATATGGTACTCCAAAAATTTCAAAATGAAGTTGTTTAGAAAAGAAAAAAATAAAAATGTTTCATTCTGATTGTATTGAAACAGGATGTTTCAACATTGTCAGAATCACCCCCCTGCTAACCCCTCCAAGTTTTGGCAAAATCAATATGATTTACAAAGTGTTTCGATTTCGACGGAACTGCATTCTCCGATGGAAAATGTTTCTGTCCAAGTTTTTCCAACCAGCTCTAGTCTTTATAGATGGTAGTGAAAGCCTAAAAAATATATTATTACTACTTAAAACTATATATAGCTGCCCTGCCAAACAAGTTAAGGAATGTTGTGAACTTGGTGTAAATGTAGTCCATGGTCCTGATTCTGCAAACGCTTATGGTCGTGCTTAACTTTACTTATGGGAATAGTTCCATTAATATCAGTGGGACTAATCATATAAAATTACTCATGTGCATAAGCCTTTGCTGGATTAAACCCTATGAGGTTACACCATTAATTTGATTTTTTCATAGAAATATTAATGCACTTATTGATATACAAGAAAATAAAATGTTGATATTTAATATAAATTGGGATCGAGTGATAAGTCCATGTACGTTTCCCTGGATTAACGAAATCTGTTTTCTGTGCTCTTGCAAATGTCTTCAAGACAACAAATGCATACAAATATTTTAAAAGTACTAATAACATTTATCGATTTTAATGTAGAATTATAATTAACAAAAGAGAATGTCTTATTAATAAAGGAGAATCTTAATGAGTGAATTGATTGTAAAATGCAGATGACATTATTTACATTGTTTTTTGCCATAAGGAAACCTCCTAAGCCATAGTCAGCACACATCAAAACACAAATTTTTTAAAAAATTGTTAAAACACAAACATTTACTATAAGACAGTTTTATCCTGGGAATGCCATTTGTTGAAAAACATTAGGGGAAAAAAAGTCCTAGTAAAATTATTCTTGTCAATCTCCTGTCAAGAACTTCTGAACGTATCTGTGCAGTATAACTTGTGCATCTGGAAAACACAAGAATTTCTATATAGTGTGAATATTCCATCACTCCATCTTTATTATGGAGTTGTTCAAATGTTTTCATGTACGTAAACAGAATTTTCTTTTGCAGTATGCACCAAAATAATAATCAGCACATATTTTTCTTTTAAAGAGCAACATCACGCAGATGATGCTAATCAAATAAGCCAGTGAAGTGCCAGTAAGCTTGTGGGTTTTTTGTATCTGTATATACAGTAAATTTCCACAAAATACTATTGCATTTATTTCAGATTTACAGAACTAAATATAAACTGCTAGATTTTTGCTAATTATTAGCAGAAGCTGTAAGCAATCAGTGGCTAAATTCATAAACAAAAGATGAAAGGTAGCATTTTATTCCTGGAGTAATTCTTGAGATCTTAAATGGTTGGTCCTTAAGGAGATGAGAACTGTCCTTTATTCAGTAGATCTTAACAGTGCAATGTGCAACAATTCCTAAAACCGTCTAAAAAGTTTCATCAGTAGACTCCAGTAGAACTCCTTGATTCAAGGAAGGAAGGAAGGTTTGTATTTCTTGCCTGCTCTATTCACGAAGAATTGTAAAACGTTCCCTTAATGTTTTTTTAAATTATTATTATTGATTCCTATAGTTGACTGTCTTGTTACTTCAGAAATAAAGGCTTCTTACTGAGACACTGAAGGACACTTTTCTCTCTGTGTTCAGTTGAAAGGTAGAAAAAAGAAGAAAGAGAACATAAGAAAAGCTTAAAGTGGAGAAGAGATACAAAATTCAGAGTAAAGTTACTAAAAGAACTTAACAGCATGCATCAGAGATTTAGTGAGAACAAGAAAGGGACAGAATGCCAAAGATAAACTTTACATAAAGGCAGTTTCCCTGCAATATAGAATAGTTTATAAAACTAACATTTTTTGCTTTATAAAACTATTCTTTTGAATTTATCTGTCCCTTTTTAAATAAGTGACTTCAATACTGTTTCATAAGCTCATTTTCTTGAAGCTTCCTCTTATAAAGTTTTAAGTTTTTAAAAGACATCCTAGGAATCTTATATATAAAAATTATGTCATTTTAGAAGGGAAAAAAGTGTTAAGATTTCTCGTTCCCTGCCCAGACAGGCAAAAAAACCCTAACTACAGCTGTCTGTTCTGGCTTTACTAATAAGCAAGATAGAAAACCAGTTAAGCAAGCAATATTTACATCTGTTAATGCAATGTGCACTTATTCTTACACGTAATGCTGTTAGTTTGTTGTAAATGAAATTAATCTCATTTACATTTTGGGCAGGAAACTCACCACTTGGCCCACATCTCATGTAGTGGGTAATAGCATTAGGAGCTTTGTTGCTCCCTAGACCTGCTTTTTGAATTTCTGCTTTCTGGTATAGCTTCCACATCTGCAGGAGAAAAGCATTTCATGTTATTCAATTTGTTTAGCAGGACAAGAAAAAGCCCTCACTTAACAATACGCAGTTACTTAATAGTAGGATATAACTGCTCAAAGGTATAAAAATACTTCTTTGAAGGACAGGGTTGTTGAGGGAGAGGGAAGGAAGGAATTCACAAGAATAATCTACAGACATATATTAAAGGTAAACCTGTTATAAAAGTTCATATTTGCATTTTTAAAATCAAATATAAAATAATCAAATATTACTTTTCAAATCCATAAGAGGATAAATTCAACTTTTAAATTTAATGGCCTTAAATCTGTGCCAGTATGAAAGGGCAAAACACCACTGAAATCAATGGAACTGTGCCCACTTACACCAGCAGAGAAATTGGCTCAACTTTTTTTGTTTGTTTAAACCTAACTGCCAGTAACACATATATAACTATTTACTAAAATGGCTAAATTCAAGTCTGTTAAGTGGAAAATAACCTTTGCATGCAACAGATATAACATGCACAATACAGTATCTTAACTAAGTGTTCACTTAGAAAAGCAAAGCTTCAGGCAAACTTTTCGTTGCAAGCAAAAAATTATTCCTGTTCATGGCAGAACAATTAATTAAATGTCTAATGTCCATTTTTGGCTGATGTCCAAATACTCTGAATTATCACGCAAAATTTGATTTTTTTAGTCTTGGATTTCCATTTCTAAGGCCAGCAGGGACCAGGAGTTGCAGAGACATGGATCAAGAAATGAGTGCACTGAATTGCTTTGTAGGAAGCCCTCTGATTGACCTAGGAGCAACACTGATGGGATCTGAAGGGAATCCCACAAAGCCTCCACAGCTGAAACAAGAATGAAAAGATTCAGCCATGATGTGTGAGTATTTGTAAGGGAGTACAGTCCAGAGGAGAAAAACTCTCTATGCATGAGCACATCTGTTTCCCTCCCCAAATATTAGAGCTGCTGAGCAGCAGTTGAACATGATTGATTTTTCAAGGCCATTAAAATATTCCCTAATAATGGGTCTGCTCCCACTCCCATTGAAATTGATGGGGCAGGATCAGGCCCAACAGAAAACCAGGAACACAGGGTTACTTTTAAAATTCCTACGATCAATAGCACATCAGAAATTTGAAAAACAAGGGGAAATAGTTATAGTGGCCCAAGCTGAAAAAGGTCATTCCAGAACCCCAATGTGAAGATATGAAATTTAAAAGGGCTGATTTTCATTTATACAAAGCCTCTTAATTTCACTCTGGTAGTGTAAGGTGCTGGTAGTGAAAATGAATATAAAAGAAAAATTGCATCCACATTAAGGCCCCTTTCTTTTGCCAGATTTATCATTTTATTAGTTATCAAATTTAACTGGTGAGTGTGGCTCCTCACGACAGACCATCAAACATATCATTACCTACTGCCCAATTTATAAATATGAAGGAGGCATTACTGCAATAAATACTGCTACTCCTGATGTAGCCATTTGGCTTGATCAACTTCAGGTGAAATTGTAGTTGCTGCTCTACACCAGAGCCATATGGAAGAAGAAGATTGGTGTGTGAGAATTTGTTTGTGAAAGGAACGAAAATGATTCAGAGATGGAAGTACACATTGGCTGGAAAAGTTTCCTTTACTTTCTCAATATCAATCTATAAGGATCACATCTAGGGTTGAAAGGGTAGGTTGAAATTCTGTTTCCCTTCAATCGTTGGCCTCATTGCTGAGCGCCAACATAGGTCGCAATGGTGCTGTTGGTTTATTCTTAATAAACTCAATGTACCTCATTATAAGCTATCAGTTTTTCCAAGAAATAGGTTTGCTGTCAGTTACCCAACCCCCCCAAAAGTACCAATGCTTGTAGTGTGCTTTCTGAGTTCCTGTAGGATACTTCAAGATTTTATAGATTTCCTATATAATTCCATAGATAACTTTTAAAATTATTGTGCATATTTCTGTTCAACTGGCAGCACCATATATGTTAAAAAATGAGTTAAACAAATATGGAACAACAAGAAGTGAAGCAGAATGAAATGACCCAAGACTGACGTACTCTGTGTGTGAGAATAAGAAGAATTGTGTTGAGAGCATTTCTTTTATTGTATTTAGGGTAACTATCTTTAAAGGAGATACAGCAATGACATAACCAAAGGATTTGTGCTTCTTAGTTATCAGCCCATAAACTGTGTAGGTGTGCAAACATGGTAAAGGAAGGCTATTTTATGTTTTGGAAGAAGCATAATTTGTTTCTTCATGGAGTCTCTCTAAGACACTTTATGTTCTCCACTTGCTTCCTTCCCACACCTTCAAAAGCAGTTCATCATGCAGAGGAGACCTGGCAATGGATTCTCCAAAGTTCATCAATGATGCTCCTGTATCAGCTGAAGATATTTCTAGAGTGTGACACAATGGAATTACTGCTTCCTTCATGAAGAGTTAAGTGAACTATTCTTGCAGCACTTCTAGTCCTTGCTGACCTGGGACCAAAGGTATCAAATTTGGGTCCCCATGTGGCAGCGCTGTGCACTGCCACACGATTTCTGGCCAAAGAAGCACAATTGTAAAAGTTAGAATATGAAAGTCATTATTTTCAACAAGATATATTTTCTTTCATGCAGGTTTTTATATAGCACAGCTACTTTTGATTTCTCAAATGTAAATATTTAATTGTGTTTCAATTTGTTAAAAAAATGCTGATGTCTACTTAAGGGTCTAGCTCTACAAGCACATGCAATTTATAGCTGAAGTATGGTATAATTTTAAAGTTTTGTTTAAATCGTTTTAAGTTTAAATTGTTACCAGACTTAAAGTGCGATTTCAAGCAGTGGCAGAGATGCTAGAATTTTAAATAGCTTTTTTTCAACATTTTCTGTTTAGCTAAATTATTCCATAAAGCATTGCTAAATTGACAATTTATAACCAAATATTTAAATTATATTTCAGCTGCATTCATATTTAATATAGTCTTATTGTCAAATCTCATATGCCTCATTTTCTAACTAAGCAATGTTCTATCTGCATAGGAAATAAAAGAATTTCCACCATAATTAGTAAAGATTTTATTATTATTATTATTATTATTATTATACATTGTAAAAATTCTCATAAAACTATAGTGTTACTTGACTCCAAATAAAACAGCACATTGGACCACCTCTGTATGTCAGACATGGGAAGACAAACCACAGGAAAGGGAAAAAGAGGTAGAGGAGGATCATTTTTTCTATGCAACTGCTACACTTAATTTGATTGTTACATTTTAAAAAATTACCATTTATGAATATTAACAATTGTTTTATTTATTAAAGTTCAAATATTTTAATAAATATGAATTACAGTTCATATTTATTGTGCAGCAAACTACAGGCACTGAATTATTTGGGCTACAACTTATTCCTTGAGCAAAATGACACACAAAACATAGCATAAATAAAAAGCAAAAGATACTGAAATCTCTCTAACAGGTTGTGTTTTTTGTTTTTGCTAGTATTGTATACGTGCAAGAGGAAAAAATAGGTATTTTTGTATGGGTGATGCATCTGAAAACAAAAGTACAAGTAAGAAAAGTACCTTCCTGTTGGTAAAAAATTACCTGGTTCTTTGTGCCATTTTTGGCAATGCAGCATGCAACTGCTTTAACATGCATTCAATAATGTAGAAAAACAAAATATTTCTAACATGTGACAAATAAAAATACAGAACATTAGTTTGTATTATTAAGGCTTTTAGAGGCATGCAGAAAATATACAGTGCAATTAATGTTTCATGCAAGCTTTGGTGTGATTACAATTTTACATTTATATGCATGGTGTAATACACAGCTGATTTTTATATCACCATTCAGAGGAAAACACCCCCCCCCCCATAAACCTGCCAAGAAACTATTTTTTATTTTTAGTGGAACATTCCCTAAATCAGTGGACATTGAGAACAACATGTGTCATTTGTATTTAATATGACATCTCTCTTATCATACACAACCATACTCATACCAAACAGTTTGGTTATCTTCAGAAACCAGTAAAGGGGATTCAATCTTGCTAGTATTTACACATGCAGAAGAAGCAGTACATTCACTATTTAGAACTGACTGTGGGTTACTGTTATCAGACTTATGGTCATCAGAAGACTGATCAGTTACCTTTGCTGTAGACCTTTGAGGTAATCCACTTATATTACTAACTAATTCAGTGTTAAGGGATAAAAATGGCTGTGACACATGGGCCACAGTAAATGTCCCTGTGCTATCAATAGTTGATATACCAACTTTATCACTGAACACATTAGTGCTCGAAGTTTTGTCAACAACATTTGACTTTCCCATCCTTGAATTCCTAGGCTTCTCAGATTTATACCCCGAGTGATCTGGTTTAACTGTATTATCTAAATCATTTTGTGGAACAGAATCTACATTACAAGATGTATAATGAAAAAAATTAGAGGACTGCTGGTGTGCACAGTACTCACTAGATGCTGATGGAATGCTTCTATCAGCTGTAGATGGTGCTGGATCAATTGATACAGGCTGCCTACTGTCCTTAGATAAAAAATCATGAATGCTTGTCCTTCGAGTAGTTCCTTCTGCTGTAGAAATCACACTGCTTGCACGTGGTAAGGTAGCATAAGGGCTGCAATCTTTGGATTGTCGTTGTGATGGATTTGTTTGTACTTTTTCTTTGATTGACTTGACCTTTCCTTGAGAACCTGACATCAATTTTATTGGAGAGCTGGTAAAGTAGGTATCTTCAGTTTTACGAGGGCTGGGCCTTACAAGCTGTTCAGGTTTAGCTGACCTTCCATCTGAGAAGTCAACTGTGTTTTTCACACTTAATGACCTGACGATACCACTGCTGACAGATGACTGTTTCCTTAGCTTTTCTTTTCCTGCCAACTCAGCAGACTCAGACAAACTTCTCATTACTTCATCTAAAAGATTCTCTTGGCTTGCACACTTTATCTGTCAAAACATACCCAAACAGCTTATTGTGTAGTTCTGATTTAATTTTTAAATTTACAAGATATTTTAGTCATCTTTATTGCATGAAAGTGAAAAACAATTACATTATTTTATTTAAATACTACATTTATTTGAATTGCTTAAGACTACTCATTAGTGGCAAACCTGCAAGTGATATTTTACCTCTTAAATTTGAATTGTATATAACTTTGAGCTATCATATAGATTGGCTATAAGGAAACATTACTACCTTGGAAACTAGACGTCTGTGAAAGGCTGCAACTATCTGGAGTTCATGAGATATTACTTCTCCTCTGATATCAAGTAGCTCAACCAATCAACTAATTAGAACTTCACACTCACATCTTCTCTCCTGCCTTCCTTTTCACTAACTAATTGATAATTTCCTTAACAATTTGAACAATATGTACCAGTGTTTTGAACCTAAGACTAGTGTGTAGAGTTCTGGATTTCGAACCAGGTTCAAGCGGCTGGAAGAAATCCAATATGCAAAGTTGGAAGAAAGTTTCCTTTTCTGTTCAACCAGCTCCATCCATCTGGAATTCATAGGCTATGTCTAGTAGTATTCAAAATCTTGACCAGGAGGAATTTTAAATTAAATCATAACCTCATTTTCTCATGAAAAAGTAAAGAGGTGGCTTGGTAATAGCTCTTAAGCATCAGGGAATTCACCAGTTCAATGATCTCTAGGACCCAGTGGTCTGAAGCAATGCTTGCCATTCTTGAAATCAAAAAGGACAAAAAGTCCTCAAAGGATGGAGTAAAGGGGGAAGAAAGACAAGGATTTGGATACTCCAAGACTAGGTCAGTGTTCGCTGGAGCATCCTCAAATTCACTGACTAAATATGGCCCCCACCAGCAGGTCAGTCTACAAAGGTCTAGAAGGAAGAGTGTTGTCTTCTGTGGCAGGAACAGAATGACTTCTCCAGTTGTGTGGGTCTTTGCTGGTAGCAAGCTCTTGAAGAGGACTTCTGAAAGTGTCTGTTATGCAATCTAACTGAAGATTTCCTCTGGAAAACAGGCTAATTCAAACCTAGAGTCCTAGCCATTGACTTTGTGCTTTTCTTTTTTTCCAAAATTCCAATATTCAGCAAAGCACTTAAACACACATAAATCCATCCATATTCAGCAAAGCACTTAAGAAAAGGTTTAACATTAAGCATGTGAAATGAGACAATCATGGGGAACAGGGATGCACCTAAGCATGTGCTTACATACCTTGCTAAATCAAAGCTCAAGTCATCTGTGTCTTCAAAAGTGAAGTCCACAACTTTTGTCTGGGCCTCAACTCAGAGACCAGAATTCCTGAGCCAGTAGGGTTTCCTAAGGAAGGGAGTCCTAACCAAAGTCCCACCAGTTTTGTCTGAGATATCACAGAAACTGTTGGAAACAGTCTGGCCTTTTTTAAACAACTCCGGAGATTCCTGTTTCTTAACTCAGGAATGTACTGATCCCAAAAGGTGGCTCTGGACCAGAAAAAAAATTATATCTGGCTATAACTGCCACCATTCATAATGTCAGGGAAGATGAAGAATAAACTTTTATTCCAAATATGACCAATCATTTGGACTCAATGACATCTTCACATTTCTAGTTTTCTCACTTGCAACAGAGATCACAAGTGAGTACATTATAGGACGCTGGTAAAATAAATCAAATCCCTCCTTGAGAATTTGGTATGAAGGATTCAGGTTTCTTTGAGACAGAAATACCATAGGCAGGAGTGGTTCGACACCTCTTTAGCTAGCTTCAACAAACCTCCATTGACTGGGAGGGCTATTCTTCCTTTCTCTTGGACTTCCAGGAAGTCCAAAAGTTTAAGTGGTGGCTTCCTGGCCAAAAGTACTAAAAGGATATTGTAGGAGCAGATTTTTGATAACCCAGAGCCCAGTAACATGTTTAAACCACTGCCAGCAGCTGGAGTACCAATTGCTATGCTTATTGCTGAAAGCAGCTAAAAGGAGGCCTTTCTGACACCTCAGCACAGCTAACAGACCAGGAGGGGAGGGTGAAGTGAGTGACTTCAAGGAGAAAACATGACCCTCTGTCCTCCTGACATGAGTTGTATTTACACAGCATGCAGTTTTGCAAGATGGAAAGTCTGGCAATAGTTAACTATTGCTATACAGCTGGTTAACTGATGGAAAGTTCCCCTACCTGACTGATGGAAAATTGCCCACCTGACAGGCTGGAAATCTCCACCCTTAATTTAACTTCTGCTCAGCAATTTTGTTAACGAACAAGCTATGTAATACTAACAAGTTGGATATAAAATCAGGAAGAAATCTGAGCTCAATGGACACTTGAACATTTGGACACCTCTCAAGTTCCCTTGCAGCCGGCCACTGGACGCTTGCAGTTATCCACTTGAGACCTCCCCAAGACCCTGGGTAAATATGAATTTCTTGGGGTGTTTTACTAATCTGTTGCGGACATGTGTAAGTGCTTGAGACTAAGTAAAGTATAGCTTTAAGTAAAAGCACTCTTGTATTGTCCTGTTTGTACCAACCATCTATCGGTCGGACGGCCATATCGCCATTGATTTATTTCCTGACACCACCTCGCACAGTTACCTAGAACTTTGGATTGAAAGAACCCCGGGAAACAATATCAGGAGTTACAGACATTCATCCCACCAAAACTAGAAAGATCCTAGCATCAATTGGAGATGTTGAAACAGGCAAGACAGCCTCCTTAGATGATGAGTTAGAGGGGGGAAACCTCTGAAGACAATCCCACCACTTTCTCCACCTTCATGAGGAGGGCTGTGACAGCAGTTCTCACTGAAGACAATTAGCAGGCAGTAAGAGGAAAGGAAACCACTTTGGGGCAAATGACTGCCCACCCAGCCACTACTGATGAGTATGCTCAGCTGCAGCACTTAGGACAGGAGCCCTCAACTTTTCTTTCCTAATGTGGTCATGAGGGAAGCAGCAACCACTTACAAATTGTTACGCTTTGTATTTATTTCTTTTAAAATTATATCAGGAGTGGATCAGTCTCCTTTTACTGGGGATGCACAGCCAGAGTTAAGTACACTCCCTGTAGGGTTACCAGATAATAACAGTGAAAAAACGGGACAGAGGGTGGGGGGTAATAAAAAATGGGACTGTCCCTTTAAAAATGGGACATCTGGTCACCCTAACTCCCTGCCATCTGACCAGCTCTACTAATCCCAGGTGGGCAGCAGCTGTTTTTCCCCACTGCACACTGAACCAGAATGCCACTTCGCTCCTACTTAGCATACCATCTCATATTACATTCTGTAACCATCACCCTCCTTTTTCTATTTTCCTTAACAAAAACTAAATTTTGGACCTGAAAATGAAGGGCTTTTCTATAGGAACATTTAGTTTGCAGCAAGCTGTGGTGTAAATCTACCCCCACACTAGCTTGCCACAGACTGTCTGTATCGACACTCCTGACACTCATCATCAGTTCACTAATGCACTTCGATATAGTCCTGATTAAAAAAAGACTATATCAAAGTGTATAAACAAACTATTAATGCATGTCAGCAGGGCTCACATGGACAGACACAGGCTAGTGCAGGATATAGTCACACACCCAGCTTGCCATGAACTAATTGTTTGTGTAGACAAACTATTATTTGACAGTGTCTCTTTAAAAGAATTTTAAGGGGGTCCTGCAATGGCATACACTATAAGTACCATATTAAATCTGTGCATAAATATAGGGTATTGTATAGCCCTAAAATTAAAATAATTTTTTTAACTAACCTCTGTAGAAGTAATCTTGTTGCTTTCTTCTAAAAACTGCTGCAGAGTAACAACCTCACTTCCAGGAGAACCAGTTTTGATCTTCTGCTTTCCTTGATTATCCACTGTTTCAGGCATTTTTTCCTTGATCATGAGACTCGACTTGGTGTGACTTTTCAAATACTGGATGGGACTGCTGCTGCTGCTAGACCAAGCCTCATGTTCATGAAGCAGACTAAATTCTCCACTGCTGTGACTTTGTGGCCTACTTTGGTTGTTAACTCCACCTGCTTTTGGGGAAAACAGTATTAAATGTTCTATAATAAAAATTACATGAAAATAATTGTTGAACAGCACATTCTGAACAATATCTGGAGGATTATTAGATGTCATTTAATCAGGGCTGGCTCTAGGCACCAGCAAACCAAGCACGTGCTTGAGGCGGCACAATTTTTTTTTTTTTTTTGGCGCTTTGGCAGTTGTGCTCCTGGAGGTTTTTTTTTTTTTTTTTTTTGCTTGGGGCGGCCAAAAACCTAGAGCCGGCCCTGCATTTAATAATGCCTGTTTATATAATTTTTTTAAAATGTTGAAGATTCTAATTGTCCTATATTACTCAGATCAAAAAATGTTGAAGACTCTAATTGTCCTATATTACTCAGATCAAATATCCTATTCTGAAATCATGTTATAAAATGCAATTTCATTCCCTTGGCTTATCTGTTACAACTTTTTAACCTGATTTTTTCAGTTTTTCAATGGGAAAAAAGCACCCTTCACTTGAAATTTGATTCTAAGAGGTTAAATGTATACAGAAGACTTTATGATTCAGTTCATGTTCAGCAACTCTGTAAAGTGGATACTGTCATCTGCTACTCATGTGACATCTTATATAAATGAGACAGAAAAGGTGGAACATGAATCATATCATAGGACTGGAAGGGACCTTGAGAGGTCATCGAGTCCAGTCCCCTGCACTCATGGCAGAACTAAGTATTATGTAGACCACCCCTGACAGGTGTTTGTCTAACCTGCTCTTAAAAATCTCCAATGATGGAGATTCCATAACCTCTCTGGGCAATTTATTCCAGTGCTTAACCACCCTGATAGTTAGGAATTTTTTCCTAATGTTCAACCAAACCACCCTTGCTGCAATTTCAGCCCACTGCATCTTGTCCCAACCTGAGAGGTTACGGAGAATAATTTTTCTCCTTCCTCCTTGTAACAATCTTTTATGTACTTGAAAACTGCTATCATGTCCCCTTTCAGTCTTCTCTTCTCAAGACTAAACAAACCCAGTTTTTTCAATCTTCCCTCACAGGTCATCTTTTAATCATCCTTGTTGCTCTTCTCTGGACTATCTCCAATTTGTCCACATCTTCCCTGAAATGTGGCACCCAGAACTGGACACAATATTCCAGTTGAGGCTTAATCAGCACGGAGTAGAGCGGAAGAATTACTTCTCGTGTCTTGCTTACAACACTGCAGTTAATAACCCCAGAATGATGTTTGCTTTTTCCCCCCATTTTGACTCATATTTAACTTGTGATCCACTATGACCCCCAGATCCCTTTCTGCAGGACTCCTTCCTAGGTAGTCATTTCCCATTTTATATGTGTGCAACTGATTGTTCTTTCCTAAGTGGAGTACTTTGCATTTGTCCTTATTGAATTTCATCCTGTTTTCATCAGTCCATTTCTCCAGTTTGCCCACATCATTTTGAATTTTAATCCTATCCTCCAAAACATTTGTGATCCCTCCCAGCTTGATATTGTCCACAAACTTGAAGAAAATGACTGCCAATTCTTCAACAGAATTTTCTAGAAAGGCTCCTCTAGAGAGGTTTTCCTTATATTGCCAATGTTAGTTTATTACAATTGTGACCTGACGGAGGAACATAGCAGTAAGTGCAAAAAAAACTGCTGCTATAACAATTTTCTTTGATTTTCAATCTTTCTTATAGGATCAGAGTAAAAGATACTGGTGAATAGTAAACTGCTCTCTACCCTTTTTGTTATTTCTGAATAATGTAATTATATTTGAAGAAAGGAAAATTGTCTACAATAGAAACTGTTGATGTACCATATACAATCTGGGGCACAAGTTAACTCAGGGAATCTTTCACAGTAGAGAGTAACAAAATGAACAAGGCAAAAAAACGCTGTTCTAGTATTCACTTCTAAATTACCAATAAACAGATATTATCAAGAAAGTACAGTAACTCCTAACTTAAAGTCCATCCTGGTTAGGGTTGTTTCATTGTTACGTTGCTGATCAATTAGAGAACATGCTCGTTCAAAGCTGTGCAATGCTCCCTTATAATGTTGTTTGGCAGCTGCCTGCTTTGTCTACTGCTTGCAGAAAGAGCAGCCCATTGGAGCTAGATGGTGGGGGCTTAGAACCAGGGTGGACCGGCAGTCCCCCTATCAGCTCCCTGCTCCCCTAAGTTCCCTGTGCGGCAGCTGCCCAGCAGGCTATCAATTGCCAGGAAGTTCAGCTGACCCTCCCCCCACTGCCACGTGCTGCTCCTGCCCTCTGCCTTGGAGCTGCTCCTGGGAGCCTCCTGCTTCCTGTGCAGAAGGGGGAGGAAGAAGGGTGCTAATGTCAGGGTGTCCGCCTCCCACCGCTCCTGTACCTTATCTCCACAGAGCAGGATGGGGACATGACAGGGCTCAGGATGGAGGGAGTTTGCTGGCAGCAACTGCTGTCTCAACTTGCTGATCTACTTAAAAAGGCAGTGTACTTAGAGTGAGGTCAGCATATTTAAAGGGGCAATGCGCGTCTCTCTCACAAACATGGTGTGTGTCTCTGTCTCTCTCTGCCATGCTGTCTCCCCTCCCTCCATTCTTGCTCACTTGTAGAGTATGAGGCTACATTAACAACAATATGCTAACCCTTGAGGGCTCAGCCAAGTGCTAGTTCCTCATTTAGCAGTAAGGCATTCCCTGGGAAATATCCCACCCTCTGACTTCACCACTTCAATCAAGCTTCACAATCATCATTGCTTTGTACAGTATTAAATTGTTTAAAACTTATACAGTGTGTGTGTGTGTGTGTGTGTGTGTGTGTGTGTGTATATATATAAATAAATAAATAAATAAATATAGTCTTTTGTCTGGCGAAAAAAATTTCCCTGGAACCTAACCCCCCCACATTTACATTAATTCTTATGGGGAAATTGGATTCACTTAACATCGTTTCACTTAAAGTAGCATTTTTCAGGAACATAACTACAACGTTAAGCGAGGAGTTACTGTATTAGTCAAATACATTCTATGAAGTCCTATGAATGGATGCTACTCTAACATGTTCAGCATTCTTCAGCCAGCAGTAAATATAAAATCTTGTGGAATGCCCATCACAAACAGGATTAAAATGTTTTAAAAAAAATCTATATTAATACACCTCTACCCCGATATAACATGACCCGATATAATGCGGGTTCGCATACAACACGGTAAAGCTCTGACACGCTGCTCTGAGCAGCGTGTTAAGGGTGCCGGGCCAGGTCAGGGCCGAGGGGTTGGATAAGGGGCAGAGGCAGGGTCTGGGGGGCAGGAGCTGTGGGAGGGCACTTTTGGGGGCTCCACAGTCCCAGAGTGGCCCGGGGGATTAGCGGGGGGCCGGGAGCAGCCCGCTCTTCTTCCCTCACCCCGGCCCGAGCCGTGTTGCTCAGGGGAGGGGGCTTGGGGGAAGGGATTCCCCCCGCACTCACCAGCAGCGGCGGAAGCGGAGCAGCCTGGCCACAGCCCGCTCCACTCTGCCAGCTCCCAGCCGCAGCGCTCCGCTTCCCGCCGCAGGTGAGTGCATGACCTTTCCCCAGCCGCCCCCCAGCGACACGGCTGGGGCCGGGGCAAGGAAAGCGGAGCGGGCTGGGGCCGCGTCGCTCCGCTTCCCGCCGCAGGTGAGTGCGGGGGGGCATCCTTTCCCCAACCTCCCCCCACTCACCGACAGCGGGAAGCGGAGCGCTGCGGCTGGGCGGTGGCGGAGTGGAGCAGGCTGGGGCCAGGCTGCTCCGCATCCCGCCGCTGCCGGTGAGTGCCTGTCAGGGGGCAGGGTGTGTGGATAGGGGTCGGAGCAGTCAGGGGACAGGGGGGCTGGGTAGGGGGTGGAGTCCTGGGGGTGATTAGGGACAGGGGTCTCTGGAGGGGGCGGTCAGGGAACAAGGAATGGGGGGGGCCAAAGCAAGCTTGATATAACGCGGTCTCACCTATAACACAGTGAGATTTTTTTTGTCTCCCGAGGACCGCGTTATATCAGTTTAGAGGTGTACATGAAATATAGGGAATACTGCTAATAGTGTAGTAACGTTATCTAGTTTTCAAAGGCAAAATTTAAAAGTTTGTAAAGGCGACTGCATTTTATTATATACACATCTCTATATACCTTATAGTTATTTTGGTTAGTTTGCGTTGTACATTTTTACAGATTTTATTTCAGAGATAAGATAAGAAACACACAGATACGATACAAAAAATTAAGGAGTATTATTTCCCTGTTTAAAATGTACTTGAATATAAATTAATTTTGGGCTAAAATTTTTTTTTTTTTTAGAGAATATTTCTTTTTCTATAGTTAAGTCCAAAGCAGATAGCAAAGAGTTACAAAGGGATCTCATAATACTGAGTGACTGGGGAACAAAATGATAGATGAAATTCAGTGTTGATAAATGCAAACTAATGCACATTGGACAACATAAAAATCCCGACTATACATGTTTTTAATGAAGTAAATACTAATGGAAATTGTGTGATCATGGGAGACTAACTTCCCAGATATAGACTGGAGGACAAGTGCTAGGGCTCAGATTTTCCTAGATGCGATAGCTGATGGATTCCTTCACCAAGTAGTTGCTGAACCAACAAGAGGGGATGCCATTTTAGATTTGGTTTTGGTGAGTAGTGAGGACCTCATAGAAGAAATTGTTGCAGGGGACAACCTTGGTTCGAGCGATCATGAGCTAATTCAATTTAAACTAAATGGAAGGATAAACAAAAATAGATCTGTGACTAGGGTTTTTGATTTCAAAAGGGCTAACTTTAAAAAATTAAGGAAATTAGTTAGGGAAGTGGATTGGACTGAAGAACTTGTGAATCTAAAGGTGGAGGAGGCCTGGAATTACTTCAAGTCAAAGTTGCAGAAACTATCAGAAGCCTGCATCCCAAGAAAGGGGAAAAAATTCATAGGCAGGAGTTGTAGACCAAGCTGGATGAGCAAGCGTCTCAGAGAGGTGATTAAGAAAAATACAGAAAGCCTACAAGGAGTGGAAGATGGGAGTGATCAGCAAGGAAAGCTACCTTATTGAGGTCAGAACATGTAGGGGTAAAGTGAGAAAGGCCAAAAGCCATGTAGAGTTGGACCTTGCAAAGGGAATTAAAACCAACAGTAAAAGGTTCTATAGCCATATAAATAAGAAGAAAACAAAGAAAGGAGAAGTGGGACCGCTAAACACTGAGGATGGAGTGGAGGTTAAGGATAATTTAGGCATGGCCCAATATCTAAACAAATACTTTGCCTCAGTCTTTAATGAGGCTAATGAGGAGCTTAGGGATAATGGTAGGATGACAAATGGGAATGAGGATATGGAGGTAGATATTACCAAATCCGAGGTAGAAGCCGAACTCGACCAGCTTAATGGGACTAAATCGGGGGACCCAGATAATCTTCATCTAAGAATATTAAAATATTAAACTGGCACATGAAATTGCAAGCCTATTTGCAAGAATTTTTAATGAATCTGTAAACTCAGGGGTTGTACTGTATGACTGGAGAATTGCTAACATAGTTCCTATCTTTAAGAAAGGGGGAAAAAAAGTGATCCGGGCAACTACAGGCCTGTTAGTTTGACATCTGTGGTATGCAAGGTCTTGGAAAAATTTTTGAAGGAGAAAGTAGTTAAGGACATTGAGGTCAATGGTAATTGGGAGAAAATACAACATGGTTTTACAAAAGGTAGATCGTGCCAAACCAACCTGATATCCAGGAAAACCTGTCATATGAAAGGAGAATCAAAGAGCTTGGCTTGTTTAGCCTAACCAAAAGAAGGCTGAGGGGAGATATAGGATCATAGATCATAGAATATCAGGGTTGGAAGGGACCTCAGGAGGTCATCTAGTCCAACCCCCTGCTCAAAGCAGGACCAATCCCCAAACCGATTTTTACCCCAGTTTCCTAAATGGTCCCCTCAAGGATTGAACTCACAACCCTGGATTTAGCAGGCTAATGCTCAAACCACTGAGCTATCCCTCCCCCCCATGATTGCTCTCTATAAATATATCAGAGGGATAAATACCAGGGAGGTTGAGGAATTATTTAAGTTCAGTACCAATGTGGACACAAGAACAAATGGATATAAACTGGCCATCAGGAAGTTTAGCCTTGAAATTAGACAAAGGTTTCTAACCATTGGAGGAGTGAAGTTCTGGAACAGTCTTCCAAGGGGAGCAGTGGGGGCAAAAGACATATCTGGCTTCAAGACTAAGCTTGATAAGTTTATGGAGGGGATGGAATAATGGGATAGCCTAATTTTGGCAATTAATTGGTCTTTGACTATTAGCGGTAAATATGCCCAATGACCTGTGATGGGATGTTAGATGGGGTGGGATCTGAGTTACTACAGAGAATTCTTTCCTGGGTGTCTGGCTGGTGAGTCTTGCCCACATGCTCAGGGTTTAGCTGATCACCATATTTGGGGTTGGCAAGGAATTTTCCTCCAGGGCAGATTGGCAGAGGCCCTGGGGTTTTTTCGCCTTCCTCTGCAGAGTGGGGCACGGGTCACTTGCTGGAAGATTCTCTGCACTTTGAAGTCTTTAAACCATGATTTGAGGACTTCAATGGCTCAGACATAGGTTTGATACAGAAGTGGGTGGGTGAGATTCTGTGGCCTGCATTGTGCAGGAGGTCAGACTAGATGATCATAATGGTCCCTTCTGACCTTAAAGTCTATGATTCTATGATATAAAATGATGGGGTCTAAATTAGCTGTTATCATTCAAGAAAGAGATCTTGGAGTCATTATGGATAGTTCTCTGAAAACATCCACTCAATGTACAGCGGTAGTCAAAAAAACTAACAGAATGTTGGGAATCATTAGGAAATGAATAGATAAGAAGATAGAAAATATTATATTGCCTCTATATAAATCCATGGTATGCCCACATCTTGAATGCTACGTACAGATCTGGTCACCCCATCTCAAACAAGATATATTGGAATTGGAAAAGATACAGAAAAGGGCAATAAAAATGATTAGGGGTATGGAGCAGCTTCCATATGAGGAGAGATTAATAAGACTGGGACTTTTCAGCTTGGAAAAGAGATGACGAAGGAGGGATATGATAAAGTTCTATAAAATCATGACTGGTGTGGAGAAAGTAAATAAGGAAGTGTTATTTATTCCTTCTCGTAACGCAAGAACTAGGTGTCACCAAATGAAATTAATAGGCATCAGATTTAAAACAAACAAAAGGAAGTATTTCTTCACACAACACACAGTCAACCTGTAGAATGTTGTGAAGGCCAAAACTATAACAGGGTTCAAAAAAGAACTAGATAAATTCATGGAGGATAGGTCCATCAATGGCTATTAGCCAGGATAGGCAGGGATGGTGTCCCTAGCCTCTGTCTGCCAGAAGCTGGGAATGGGCGACAGGTGATGGATCACTTGATTATTACCTGTTCTGTTCATTCCCTCTGAAGCACCTGGAATTGGCCACTGTTGGACGACAGGATACTGGGCTAGATGGACCACTGATCTGACCCAGTATGGCCATTCTTATGTATGTTCTATCTTAGATTTATTTTAAAATAGTTTCAACTTCATATATTGTAATTGCTCCTATTTTAATATTTACTAAATGCATTTGAAGGTCTATTTTATTAATATTCTTCCCTAATTTGGAAAATGAAGGGCATAAAGCAGTGGTGGGCAACCTGTGGGCTGCACACAGCCTGTCAGGATAATCCATTGGCAGGCTGCCAGATGGTTTGTTTACATTTGCACAGCTTCCCGCAGCTTCTAGTGGCTGCGGTTTCCTGGCCAATTGGAGCTGCGGGAAGTGCCGTGGGCCACAGGGATGTGCTGGCCGCCGCTTTCCGCAGCTCCCATTGGCCGGGAACGGCAAACCACTGCCACTCGGAGCTGCAGATGGCCGTGCAAATGTAAACCAACTGTCTGGCAGCCCGCCAGCGGATTACCCTGACGGGCTACATGCAGCCCGTGGGCCGCAGGTTGCCCACCACTGGCATAAAGTGTTAAAAGAAAAACATGCCATGAATTTTTTATTTTATTATTTTACCAGACCATCTTACAAACACAGTCATGGAAAAGAAGCACAGATGGCAATTCACCTGCACCATACCTTTGACTTCATGAAGTGAAGCGTTGTTATTGCTATTGCTAGTGGATGTTCTGCCACTATCAAGGCTGGCTGGTCTGGAAGCTAAATGAAAAGTAAGGAGACAGAATGATAAACAAAATTTTAGCAGATGACACTATGCCTTTACATTCTGATCACAGAATGCTCTGAGGTAGGAATCATGCACTATTTCACAGGCTGAGCACGCCCATTGTCAACAAAGTGTTGTTTCTTACAGATCAGAAAGCGAAGGGATTACCAGGCAGTCCAAGAGGATAGTAAAGGATGCTACGGGAACAGTAAGATACAAGGGGAAGAAAAATAGAAAACAGAGTGCATGTTTAGAACTGAAACAGATTTGCTAGTGGGAAACCAGGATTTTACAGAAGAACACACTGGCGTGCAGAAAGCTGCTTGTGATTTGGTCACTTACAACAAATTTGACAAGTAACCCTGCACACTGTAGAAATGCCACAAACAGGAGCATCTATGCAAGAGCATCTGCATAATTAATGTCCTGTGCTCCTCCCCAATATAAGCAGGGGCGCTGGAACAATTTGTATAATGAGGGTGCTGAGAGCCATTGAACTAAAACTAAATGCTGTATATAATGGAATCCACTTCAAGCCAGAGGGTGCTGCAGCACCCCCCACATCCCTAGTTCTAGCACCTATTAATACAAGGGAAATAATTGCACTGTTAATATTTTCCAAAATACTAAATAACAATATTTTATTTCAATTTTGTTTATATTCATTTTAAAATGTTTTAGTAAAGAAAAATAGTTTGTTTTATTTCTTGTAAGTGCTTCTATTTTAGCTTTTTCACTCTGTATTTTTACTTGATGAAAAGACTTATTTTGTACTATGAAATATATAAAACTTTACTTTAAAATCAAGAAATGAATCACTGAAATCTAAAGTTTTTTTTTAATGCAAGTCAAAATTTCCCTTCTTTCACAATTAAACCCAAATGTATTTGAAAATGGGCAAAAAGAATTTGTATTCTGTTCAGGTGCATTTCATAGATATCTGCTACTAAATATACACAACGGTTAGTGGAAAGATTATTCTATAAAAAAAGAAAAAGTATTAGGTTTGAAGAAATGGCACTATCTAGTCAAGTCATACGCAAATTATAGAAAACATGCTCACTTGCAATGCTGCAATTCACTGTGTGGGCAAACATCGTTAGCATTCACATCATATATTCTCAATTTATTATTTAATTAAAGTTCACATCTTACCATGAACTCTTGATCCTGTACTAGAATCATCACTAATGCCTTGTGGACTTTCATCTTCAAAGGATGTAGTATCTATACATAAAGACATAAAACAGTATGTACATTAAATTTCACAGCAAAAATGTAATTTAAACATTTGTCATCTGTAAAATGTAATGAAATAATTATTTGAAATACAATCCATCTTTCCTTATGTAGCCTTTCTGTAGGAAAAAAATCTAAGGTATTTTACAATTAAAGCTATTAAACCCATTCAATTACTTCTTAGTACTGTAATTCAATTATTCAGGTTGTTTGCTACAGAAGAATATGAAATATGAAGGAGTAAAAACAGATTTATATAAAATTGTTACCAATATAATAACAGAGCAAAAAGCTTCTACCTATACCTTTGTTATTTAGCAATTGCTTGGATCTGAAGCCTGAAGAAGAGTTGACAGTTGCAAAGTTGATAGCTGTAGTAGAGAAGGCCATAGCTCCCAATTCTTTTTTCCTTTTACCCGTAGATACATCATCAGGGCCCTCCAGATGCTCAGAACTACCTGTCCATTGTCCTCCTGCTAGGACCATGGACTGCACCAGGTCATTCATGGCTGGGATGCAAATGAAAGCAAATGAATCAGCACGGTTCAATGTATTTTTTTAATTCCTATTTTGTATTGTAAAAAGTTTGACATTTGTCTAAGCATCAATGCATACTGAATATTGAAAGCTACAAACACAAGATCATCCATGTTATGACATGCAATCAGCTCAATGAATGAAAAGTATTACAGGCCATACTTTCAGTTCAGATATGATTTTTAATAAATGTTATTAGATACAAGTGCCATGCTTGTGCTGCAATGATATGCAATATATATGTTAGAAGCTTTGATATGTTGTTTTGCAAAGACAAATGGAATGAATAAGGGTAAGATGGGTAGAGGTGCTAACACAACATGAACTTTGGCAATGGTTGGGGTCCTTGTTCAGTGCAGGTTACTGCAGGAATACTGTATTTTGCATTATAGTATTTAAAAGGATTTACTATAGAAGTATCCACCCCCTTTTTAAAAAACAAAACATTTTAGTAAAGAAGAAATGACACACATTTGAAAAGAGTAACAGACCACTTTATATCCTTGCACTATTTTCTCTATAGATTCTTTAAACCAAAAATGTAAGATATTTGTGGTTTATAAAAATGCTTACTAAAAGTGGAATTTAAAACTATTCAAATGTCTAGAGTGCACTGTAAATTTATATACACATGCATGCACAATGTGTATATATAATAAATATGTATACAAATATATAAAATGTAATCACAATAAATTGCATATGTATATATACATATATTATTCAGTGCCAAGGTTTTAAAAAAGATCTTACAGCTTCTTGTATTATAGCAGGACTTGCACATTGCAAAATAGTAAAAAAAACAGCACAGTCCAGGGGAAAGGTTAGTGAAAAATTAGTAAAGGAAGCCAGTGTAGCCATTTAAAAGAAGCTGAAGTGTCAAAGTCTTACACATGGAGCGACGGTAGGTGGCCTTCATTTTGTCTTTTTCCTTCGGTCTGTTCCTCAAAAAGGGCAGTCTTTTCAGTGCAATCACTTTTATGTCATAGCATGAGGAAAAACGGAAACAGGGAAATGAAAGAAAAAAGGGAGAAGAACAGATGGAAGTTAATGTTGAAACTAAGGATAGAAATGAATGTTTGAGCTTCAGCTATGTATGTTATGCTAAAAACTATTATTCTCATGCTGCTGAGTGATAATGAAATACGAAAACTACGCTATGAAACCTTCAATATACTCAGAAAAGCACTGAAGACAATGGTGAGAAACGTAATATACTTTGAAAGTTCAGAACTGCCAAATTCTTGAAAAAACAAAAGTAACTTCTTTGCAGAGATTTATATGAACAGATAAAGAGTTTTTCTAAGAAAGTGGAAAATAGATTTATTCAAAAGGCCTAAAATTTGATTACTTTGTGACTTTAATAAAACATCCACTTTTCTTCTCTAAAAAAGAGTTTGAATCTTAATTACTTGCTATAATGTGTCTTTTCTAATTTGCTTTTCTCTTGTACTTTTCACTCATGATTTAAATTTTTATAAGTTTTGATCTATTATGTATTGTGCATATTAATAATTAAATAACTCTCTTTCACTCTTTGTTTCTGTACATTTTCTTTCTATGGACCATCTGTTCAAGGGACTATGTGAACCGAGTGCAGAAAATTGAAATAATAAACTACAAGTTTGTTATAAAGCTGCAGTGGTTGCTCAGATTTCCTGGTTGGCATAGTACCCTGCCAAATTGCTACTGGAAAAAAGTACCAAACAGAAGATTACCACCTCCTTTTGACCAGCCCAAAAAAGCAAACAAAAAACAAACAAAAATGGGGGTGTGGTTATGACACTTTGGGGAGTCAGAAAAGTTAAAATAATACATGTAACATCTGCAAAAAGAACATTAAAAATTATATTAATTATTGCAATTAGAAAAAAGTCACATGTTACTCCTGGAGTGCAGTGCAGCAGTAACATGTTAATAGTGGACATCTGTGTCTTCATGTAGCATCATATAAATGTGTCAGCAGACTGCCAAGCATACAGGAGCCACATGCAAACAATGGTGATGCAAGGGCTTCATCTTTGACAGAAAGGTGCTCAGAAATCATAGATTTCTTACAAATGCCCAGGCCCCTGCTTCATTTGCATGCTACCCGACATCACAATCTACAGGTTTTACACATGCCTTGTCATTTGCCTCAATTTGTTGAACCAATGGCATGTTACATAGCAATTTAATATGCATGCACATGGATTTTTCTATATTTTTAGACACTTCTGCTCCTTCTGTATTTCTCTGCACAAAAGGGGAAATATACCCTATATTTTGTTATATTTATTTTTAGTTTGGTTCAACAGAAAAAGTCAACATGTCCAATTTCTGGTATCGCCATTATGAAGTATTTCTAATACCGCTCTATTATAAGAACCATTTCATGTTAGAATTTATACAGCCAAGCAAAATCACCATGAAATGGTACCAGACCAAATAAATGCTACTTAGCCATAATTATGGTATAAAAATAAAAATAATTACTAGCCTGTCAAAAAAAAATTCACTGGCCCCAAGTGAACAGGCAAATAGAATTTTGCACAGCTAGATTAACAATGTTAGAAATAGTATAACTTCAACTACTTAAATGGACATTGATAAGTAAATTTTTATCTATTAAAACATTCCTTTTATTACCTTTTGTAAATAAAGGTGGTTTCTGGTCTTGCACAAGAGTGCAAGTTGGGAGAAAATGTAAGGATCCCCTTGCACTCACGTACAACAGCCAGACATAATACTGTGGAGGATTGCAAGCACTGGTGGTATCCTTTCCAAAGGAGGAGTACTTGATTGAAAGTGGGTTATCACACTGCTTCCCCTCCACCTTTTGCACTCAGCACAGGGGGGGACATGTACAGTGCACCACTTTGAAATGTGGTGGAGCTCCTGCTGCAGCATGCACGCCCCAGGAGACCTAGGAGGATGTATGTTTGATTCAGCTAGATTGCCTCCAGAGAGTCCTCCTGCAACATGGCTCCATCAATTTAGCACTAAAATATTACAGTAAAAACAAAAGCTATATATTCTACAACTTCCATTACTGATTAAAACTGGTATAGTCTCGCATGCTTTAACCCACTGTTTCACAACGACCAGTTCGTGGACCGGCGCCGTCCCTGAGATCTCCCTGACACAGTTTAGGAAGGTAGCAAGCCGCTACCTGCTATCAAAAAGGTTGAGAAACACTGCAAAATGATGAACATACGGAGAATATTCACAGTTCTAAAGTATAATGGTATCTAGATCAGAGAGAAGCTGCTAATCCCTAATATAAGACAACTGTTCATGCCTTTGGGTGGGGAAGAGTAGGGAGACATAAAGGAAACACACACCAGTTAATATACGTGTTTCTCATATAGGAGACAAGTACACTTAATGCACGTTAACCTTTAGCTTGCTGATCGCATAGATATAGTGGTAGGTAATCAAACATAAAATAAGCTTTTCTGACCTTCTTTCAGCTCAATAAACACAGCTACTTTCAATAATCAGGACGGAACGAGCTGAAAGCAATGTGAAAATGGACACTGATTGGCCACAGTAAGTTGAGTGATCATTAAAGTCTTCATAAAGAAGATATGTTGTCTGTCTAGCTCTGTAAAAGGATAGTTTTATTTCATTGTCACATGCCAAAAGAATGCATGCACCAGTATGAAGCTTATTTCTTGCTTTTGTGACAAATAAAGTATAAATAACTAGTTTTAGCATTAGTGACAGCGAAGTGAGGAACACACTGTGACAATAAGCACTCCCTGCATTCACATTATATACACTACTGTAATAATCTTTGAACAAAATATGCTTTGTGAAGTGTCATTTGAAAACTAATAACTCACTGATCATTGATATTCTTGTGTGATGTATGTACAGGGTGGGTATTAAGAGTGATGAATATATGCTGAAATTATGACTAAAGTGTGTGTAAACCAGGTATGTCATGGAGAGTTTGTAAACAGGACTGCACTAGACAAAGGAATATGTTTTCTCCACCTGGGAGTTACTTTCAAAGTACTTTGAAAGACAATGAGAATGTATTTACATTAGAGAGACAAGGTGGGAAATATTAATCTTTTATTGGACCAACTTCTGTTGCTGAGAGATATAGAACATATGTTGGTCCAATAAAAGATATTACTGTACCCACCTTGTGTCTCTCATATCCTGAGACTGACAGGGTTACAACACCACTGCATAAAATGTATTTACATATCATGTAAACAGATTCATCTAGCTAACAAGGGGTGGAGGCAAATCTCACACTAACAAGTGGGGCAGAAGACAGCATGGTGTCTACACCATGCTGTCGGGAGAGAGAAGCTTGGTCTGGGTTTTACTTTTCAAAGAATACATGGCAAAGGTTTACAGGTCTATAAAGATAGAGCGGCTGAATCTCAAGTGATAAGCAATTGAATCAACTGATTGTATACAATATTACTGTACTGTATTAGAAAAGTGTATAGAGCAGTGACACACAGACTGAGGCTTGGCAGCCACAAGTGGCTCTTTAATGTGTCTCCTTGCAGCTCTTTGCAGCACATATTAAAACATGGTATGATTTAATTATTAACCAATCTAAGTTATTAACCAATCAGGATGCTTTTACTATGTTATTAACCAATTGTAGAATACTTGGTCAGTTGTTTTGCTGTGAATATATATATACACACACAGACACACACAGAGTAAATGAAACAATGAATTTATACTACTGTGGCTCTTTTGGGTAAAGCTGATCGCTAATTTGGCGCCTAAACCACTGATGTCTGAGTATCACTGGTACAGAGTGAGGTCTTTTCTGAAAGCCTATGGCACACTGGTGATTGATATCATTGTGAATTGTATGCATTATCACTATATAAGGAATTATGGATACTCATTGATATTGGGCTGTACAGTCTCTCCAGACAGGAGGGAATGCCACAGCTATCTACTTGTTTCCTATATAAATTAAGCGTGGTGGAATCAGAAACAATGGAAACCCAATTTACATAGAAATCATACAGGGGGATGAAAAGCCCACAGGAAGAGAAAGACACCATGAGATCATTCTGCCTCTTGAAAAAAGTTAATTGAATTTTGGAAGATATAAGCAAGGAGAGAAGCCATCTTGGGCATCCATCACTAGACAGATACAAGAGGCCAGAGCTCTTCCAAGCTGAGAAAAATATGTCCTTCAACCAAGGGGGGTTGAAGTCTCTGGAACTGAATATAAGTGAGAAATCTGTTTAGGCAAAGATCTTTCACCTAAGATGACAAGGGAAGCAAGCACCTTGTACTTTTTTGGAAGGTCCTGACTGGGGGAAAGTTGGCCATGGAAGGGAAAAAGAATGACTAGGTAGAGAAACCAGCTTGAACAAAGACTGTATCTTGCTAGATTAGGTTTTAGACTTTCAGATTCATTTTCACTTTTATTTGCTTGTAGCCCTTTCTAACTTTATTGCTTTTACTTAGCATCACTTAATATATGTCCTATTGTTAATAAATCTGTTTTATTTTACTATAAACCAACTCAATGCTGTGTTTAAAAGGAAGGGTGCATTTACTCCAATTAAGTTAATAAGCTGTGATGTAGTTTTGTCTCTTTAAATTATGGAGTAATGAACATTATTATTTCTCTGAGCTGTCCAGGAAAGGGCTGAACATATCAGGGCACACAGTTTTGGGGAAATTTGGGACCGGGAGTGTGTTGCGGTCATCTTGATGGTTGTAACCCAGGCTGGTTGAAGACAGAGTGTGACTGGTGTGTTGCTGGCAGGCTGCTGGCATCAGACTGCTGGACCCAGGGCTGCTGCTATATACAGATACTCATAGTGGCAGGCTGCTTGTGAGCAGCCCAGGTTGGGAGCTACAGCACCGAAGAGCTGTGAGGCACCCAGGGTTACAAGGCAGGTGGTGACAAAATCCTTTACTGGTCTGGACTGCCACCTGAATCCCATGACACACAGTCCCTCTTTTTTCTTATTGAGGAGTTAATTTTATTGTGGTTGTTTCTAACTGCATTTTGTTTTTCATCCAAACTGACAAGAAATTACCTTTGATTATGTGTTTTATAAAACCTGTGTTCATACTACAAAAAGTATACAGTAACAAGTAAATTATTACAGTTAAGACAACAATTATCAGTACTTCATGGTGATTTTTGGTCTCTAAGAAACAGATCCACAAAAAGGGTTGGTTTGTGGCCCTCAGCATACCTACAAAATGTGAGATGTAGCTGCAGATACTGATGGTGCCTAGCTCACTAAAGCAGATATCAAATCTGTCCTTTGGTAGAATCTGCTCTTCTTCTTGTTGGAATCACATATGTGTGGCCTATGGCTGAAATATTGCCTGAAAAATCCTTGTGACTGGTAAAAGTGGAAGTGCTTTTCTTGGCAGACACAAAGTAATGGCCAAAAGGTTTTAAACATGCCCTGGCATCTTTAATGTGGTGTATCTGTTTTGACACTGAACAATTCGGGGTCCTCAGAGATCATCTTCTATTGCCTTTTGTACCCCCCATTAGTAAGGCAAAGGATTTTAGCCACAAAGACAAGAACAACATTACAGTGGTTGCCATTGTTCTCAAATGCAATTGGAAGAAGAGAAAGTTACTCACCTTGCAGTAACTGAGGTTCTTTGAGATGTGTGTCCCTGGGGGTGCTCCACTCCAAGTGATGGTGCGTCCCGTCGCTGTTGATCGGAGATCTTCGGTAGCAGTGCCTGGTCGGGACGCATGCGCTCAGCTGCTGTCTCGTGGTCTCGTAAGAGTTTGCCTGAGCGCGCGCGTCTCGTGCACCCCTCAGTTCCTTCTCTACCATGGAGAAGTCAGTATAGAACTCCAAAGTTGAGGGGAGGAGGGTGGGGAGTGGAGCACCCATAGGGACACACATCGCAAAGAACCTCAGTTACTGTAAGGTGAGTAACTTTCTCTTCTTCTTCGAGTGCTGTCTTTGTGGGTGCTCCACTCCAGGTGAATGTGAAGCAGTACCCACTAAGGCTGGTGGGACTTAGGAGTTGCGGCAATGAGTACTGTAGACAGTACTGTATGGCCTACTATTGTGTCTGCTGTGGTATCCTGTGTGATAGCATAGTGTTTAGTAAATGTGTGTTCAGATGACCACATGGCTACCTTACAGATATCAGGAATGGGTACATTATGGAGGAAAGCAACGGATGTTGACATAGCTCAAGTAGAATGAGTTCTGATGCCTTCGGGCGGTTGAGCATTTTGAATGTGATAACAGGATCTGATGCAGTCATAGATCCACTTGGAAAGTCGTTGTTTAGAAAGTGCTGCACCCTTTGATCGCTCGGTAGTGGAGACAAATAAGCGGGAGGGCTAATGAAATGGTTTAGTCCTATCTAAATAGAACGCCAGTGCTTGTCTGACATCGAGGGTGTGCTGCGTTGCCTCGTGTGGAGTCTCGTGAAGTTTGGTATAGAATGTAGGTAAGTATATTGGTTGGTTAAGGTGGAAGGTTGATACCCCCTTAAGGAGAAATTTAGGGTGGGGTCACAGAGTAACTTTGTCTTTGGAGAAGGTTGCGTAGGGAGGGTAGGCCATCAGGGTGCTGATTTCTCCTACCTTCCTTGCTGATGTTATGGCAACCAAGATGGCTACCTTCATGGACATATGAAGAAGAGATGAAGTAGCTAAGGGCTCGAATGGAGGTTTCATAAGACCGCGAAGAAAGAGATTGAGATTCCATGCAGCTGCGGATGCATAAATCTTGGGGTAGAGATTTTCTAGGCCCGTAAGGAAGCGTTTTATGGTGGGGTGGGCAAAGAGTGAATATCCGTCTAATGAATCATGGAAGGTAGTAAGGGCCGCTAGGTGTACCCTGATGGAGCTGAGCGAGAGTCCGTCCTGTTTTAGTTTCAGGAGGTAGTCTAGGATGTTAGGAAGGGTCACGATATGGGGTGATAAATGTTTGTTTGAACACCACAGGGAAAACCGCTTCCACTTCTGCAGGTAAGTTTTACGAGTGGAGTCTTTTCTACTATGCAGGAGGACATATCGGACTTGCTCAGAACAGGCTAATTCATGGTTCTGGAACGATGTCAGGTGGAGTTTCTGGAGCTGGGTGTGAAGAATTCGTCCGTTGTCCTGGGAAAGGAGATCTGGTCTGTTGGGAAGAGTCCGTGGAGATGTGGAGCAGGTAAGGATACCATGTCTGTCTCAGCCAAGCTGGGGCAATGAGTATGACCTCTGACCCTTGTCGTCTCTGATCTTGCGTAGGACCCTGTGTATCAGAGGGATCGGTGGAAAGGCATACAGGAGAGAGTTGTTCCACGGAATGAGGAATCCTGCTCTGGAGCAAAAGAGGTGGCATTTGCGATTCTGGGTTGTGGCAAAGAGGTCTATTGACGGGGTGCTCCATTGGGAGAAGAGCTGTTGTAGTATCGTGGGGTGCAATTCCCACTCGTGTTCTTTGGAGAAGTGTCTGTTGAGTGTATCGGCGGTAGTGTTGTGACAGCCAGGTAGGTACGACACAACAATTTGTATGTAGTGCTGTATGCACCAATTCCATAATCGGATGGCTTCCATGCATAGGGAGTGCGATCGTGCTCCCTCTTGTCTGTTGATGTAAAACATACACGCTACATTGTCCGTTAGGACCCGGATAGATTTGTTCTTTATGAGGGGAAGAAAGTGGAAGCAGGCTTGTCTCACAGCTCTGAGCTCTAGGAGATTTATGTGTAGACGTGTGTCTGGCACAGACCAGCGGCCTTGTGCCGTGTGTCCCTCCAGATGCGCTCCCCAACTGATCAGGGAAGCGTCCGTGGTGAGCATGAGCGTGGGAGATTGTTGCTGAAAGGGAACGCCTATGCCAAGGTTCTCTGGTCTTGTCCACCATTGCAGGGAAGCTAGTACGTTCGCTGGAGGAGTCAGCAGCGTGCAGAGGCTGTGCCTGCTGGGTTTGAAATGTGAGTTGAGCCAACCGTGAAGACATCTCATGTGCAGCCTGGCGTACTTGACCACGAAGGTGGTGGCTGCCATGTGTCCAAGGAGCTATAGGCAAATTCTTGCCTGTATCCTGGGACGAACAGAGAGTGTACGTACGAGATGTAAGATAGTGAGGAATCGGTTGTGTGGTAGTGAGGTTCTGGTTCGAACTGAGTCCAGGTGAGATCCAATGAATTCGATCTGCTGTGTAGGCATCAGGGTAGATTTTTGGACGTTTATTTGTAGGTGTCATAACTATAAAGGGAAGGGTGACAGCTCTCCTGTGTACAGTACTAAAGTCCCTCCTGGTCAGAGACTCTAAAATCCTTTTACCTGTAAAGGGTTAAGAAGCTCGGGTAACCTGGCTGACACCTGACCCAGAGGACCAATAAGGGGACAAGATACTTTCAAATCTTGGGGGGGGGGAAAGGCTTTTGTGTGTGTCCTTTGTTTAAGGGGTTGTTCGCTCTTGGGACTGAGAGGGACCAGACATCAATCCAGGTTCTCCCCATCTTTCTAAACAAGTCTCTCTTATTTCAAAATTGTAAGTAAAAGCCAGGCAAGGCGTCTTAGATTTACTTTGTTTTCTCAGCTTGTAAATGTACCTTTTACTAGAGTGCTTTTCTTGTTTGCTATACTTTGAACCTAAGACAGAGGGGATTCCTCTGAGCTCTTTAAGTTTGATTACCCTGTAAAGTTATTTTCCATACTGATTTTGCAGAGATGATTTTTACCTTTTGCTTTAATTAAAAGCCTTCTTTTTAAGAACCTGATTGATTTCTCCTTGTTTTAAGATCCAAAGGGGGTTTGGATCTGTATTCACCAGGAGTTGGTGAAAGGAAGGAGGGGGGAAGGGTCAATTTCTCCTTGTTTAAGATCCAAGAAGTTTGGATCTGTATTCACCAGGGAATTGGTGAAAGGTTTCTCAAGGCTTCCCAGGGAGGGAATTCTTAAGATGGTGGCAGCGGACCAGAGCTAAGCTGGTAGATAAGCTTAGAAGTTTTCATGCAGGCCCCTACATTTGTACCCTAAAGTTCAAAGTGGGGATACAGCCTTGACAGTAGGCCCAAGCTGTGGAAGAGTGAAATGGTGAAATGGGTAACTTGAAGTGTCTCGTCATATGAGTTGCCCTTGATGAGGCAATCGTCTAGGTAGGGGAAAAGTATGATCCCCTGTCTGCAGAGATGGGCCATGACTATGGCTAGGGTTTTGGAGAATACTCTCATTGCTGTGGAGAGTCCAAAAGGGAGTACCCTGTATTGGAAATGGTCGTGTCCGATTGTGAAGTGCAGGAAGTGTCTGTGGGCCGGATGAATGGATATGTGAAAATAGGCATCCTGTAGGTCGAGGGCTGTGAACCAGTCCCCTTGTCCAGCGCAGGTATTATTGTGTCCAGTGTGACCATCTTGAATTTTTGTACTCTTACGAGGGCTCTGGGCTCGGGCCGGGAATGAGGAGTTCAGGGTCTGGGAAGGGGCTCTGGGCTGGGGCAGGGGGTTGGGGTGCAAGGGGGTGAGGGCTCTGGGGTGGGGTCGGGAATGAGGGATTTGGGGTACAGGAGGGGGCTCCAGGCTGGGGGGGGGCAAGGGATTTGGAGTGCGGGAGGGGGCTGCGGGTTGAGACAGGGGGTTGGGGTGCAGGCTTACCTTGCACGACTCCCGGGCAGCAGCGCGGGGGTGGGTGGGGGGGAGGGGCTAAGGCAGGCTGCCTGCCTGTCCTGACATAATGTTATGCATGCGCCGGAAGCAGCTAGCAGGTCTGGCGCTAGTAGGTGGCGGCGGAGGGGGGCAGGAGGCGCTGCTCTCGCCCACAGGCACCGCCCCCCCAGCTCCCATTGGCCGAGTGCAGAGCTGGTGCTCAGGGCGGGGGCAGCATGCGGAGCCCCATGGCCTCCCTGCCTAGGAGCCGGACCTGCTGGCCGCTTCCGGGGTGCAGCGCGGTGCCCCAGGACAGGTAGGGACTAGCCTGCCTTAGCACTACAGCACCGCTGACCAGATTTTTAATGCTCCGGTTGGCGGTCCCGACTGGAGCTGCCAGGGTCCCTTTTTGACCGGATGTTCCAGTCGAAAACCGGACACCTGGTCACCCTAACTGAATTATCTCTGAAATCAAAATAGCCACGTTAAGAGCTACTTGAGCTGTTGACCTGACCATGTCTTTAGCTTATACAATCATACCAATTAAATACAACGGTTGTTAATAACTTAGCTTAATTACAATTTTTTTTTCAAATATAGCCTATGCACAAGATTTCAATTAATTTTAACTACTGTATATAGAGGAAATTTTGAAGAATCTGTGTTATTCCATTAGTAAGATAATTTTGGACAAAGAAAAGATTGACACCAATGCTAAATTTCTTAAAGGACCCAATTTAAAATTAATTTTAACTCATAAAACAACAGATTTACTTGTAAATTCTAAAAAAAAATTCTATATTTAAAGAGTGATTGCCGAAAGTTTGTGGAAGAGCATAGAATCATAGAATATCAGGGTTGGAAGGGACCTCAGGAGGTCATCTAGTCCAACCCCTTGCTCAAAGCAGGACCAATCCCCAACTAAATCATCCCAGCCAGGGCTTTGGAAGCCTGACCTTAAAAACCTCTAAGGAAGGAGATTCCACCACCTCCCTAGGTAACCCATTCCAGTCCTTCACCACCCTCCTAGTGAAAAAGTTTTTCCTAATATCCAACATAAACCTCCCACACTGCAACTTGAGACCATTACTCCTTGTTGTGTCAAGATATGCTCTATTTTTCATATATAACAAAATGGATGAATCACTGCTTTAAGCGCAAAACAGAACTCAACCTTAGCCATGAAACCATGACCAGTGCCTCCATAATAAAGAATAGGAGAGTTCTCTGTCTCTAGATTCAGGGCTTCAGCAAGTCTCACCAGGAGAGGTAGAGAGACTGACATTAAAGCCTAAGAATAATCCAGAAATTAGGAAGATGGTGATTCTCCCTCTTGAGAAGGTTTATCTACCTGAAGCCTCTTCATCTTCACAATCTTCTGAAGCCAACAAGGGCCTAGGAAAAGACAGCAGTTGAGAGGACAGATATTCAATTTTGGAAATGGAGATCTGACAGGAGTCTCTCTTTAGCTCTTTTTCAGGGAAAAGACTTATGACTCTTTTGGACCCCAGAAAGTTAGTTGAGCCAACATCACTCAATAAAGCCAGGATCCCCACTTCATAGGGATAAAAGTGGATTTGAGGATCCCAAGTTGTAGTTCTTAGTAGGTGTCAAGGTTCCTTCCCCACTCTGAACTTTAGAGTACAGATATGGGGACCTGCATGTGAACCTCTAAACTGAATTACCAGCTTAGATCTGGTTTTGCTGCCACCACTCCCAAGTACTAACTCCCTTCCCTGGGTAGCCTTGAGAGACTTCTCCACCAATTTCCTGGTGAACACCGATCCAAACCCTTGGATCTTAAAACAAGGAGAAATTAACCATTCCCCCACCAATTCCTAGTGAGTCCAGATCCAATCCCCTTGGATCTTAAAACAAGAAAAAATCAATCAGGTTCTTAAAAAGAAGACTTTTAATTAAAGAAAGAAAGGTAAAAAATCATCTCTGTAAAATCAGGATGGAAAATAACTTTACAGGGTAATCAGATTCATTAGAGCCCAGAGGAACCCCGTCTAGCCTTAAGTTCAAAGTTACAGCAAACAGAGGTAAACCCTCTAGCAAAAGGTACATTTACAAGTTGAGAAAACAAAGATAAACCTAACACGCCTTGCCTGGCTGTTACTTACAAGTTTGAAATATGAGAGACTTGTTCAGAAAGATTTGGAGAGCATGGATTGATGTCCGGTTCCTCTTAGTTTCAAGAGCGAACAACCCCCAAAACGAAGAGCACAAACAAAAGCCTTCCCCTCACCAAGTTTTGAAAGTATCTTGTCCCCTTATTAGTCCTTTGGGTCAGATGTCAGCCAGGTTACCTGGGCTTCTTAACCCTTTACAGGTAAAAGGATTTTGGTGTCTCTGGCCAGGAGGGATTTTATAGTATTGTACACAGAAGGGCTGTTACCCTTCCCTTTATAGTTATGACAGTAGGTTTACAGAATAAAACTATCTGAGAGGAGTGGAAAGCCCCAGAAGGCGAGGGATCCTAGGCGAACCTAAGGCTCCATACATTATGACATTGAGGTTGACCCTCAGCCATGGAACCTACTTTTCCAGGAAACTGTACTGATGAAACATGAAAAGGGATTGATTACATTGCAAAAGAAAATTCCTTGCCCAGAGCTACAAAAGAGAAAGATGACAAAGCTTGACTTGCCCACAAGCTGAGTTTCTCCTATTCACTTAGAATCCAATAGACTGAGGTGGGCAAACTACCGCCTGCGGGCCACATCTGGCCCATCAGACCATTTAATCTGTCCCTCAGCTCCAACCGGGGAGTGGGGTCGGGGGCTTGCCCTGCTCTGCGCGGTTCCCAGGAGGCAGCTGCCATGACCCCCCTCCAGCTCCTAGGTAGTACGCGGAAGCGTGGCCAGGCGGCTCTGCAGGCTGCCCCGTCCACAGGCGCTCACCCTCGCAGCTCCCATTGGCCATGGTTCCCAGCCAATGGGAGCTGCAGAGGTGGCGCCTACGGACAGGGCAGTGTGCAGAGCCGCCTGGCCGCACCTTGGAGCTGGAGGGGGACATGCTTCCAGGAGCTGCTTTCAGTAAGTGCCGCCTGAAGTCTGCATTCCTAAGCGCACCCCCCCTCTCCGCGCCCCAATCCTCTGCCACAGCCTGATCCCTTTCCCGCCCTCCGAACCCCTCGGTCCCCTGGAGCACCCTCCTGCACCCCAAAGCCCTCATCCCCGGTCCCACCGCAGAGCCCACACCCCCAGCCGGAGCCCTCACACCCCTCCTCGGTACCCCAACCTCCTGCCCTGATCCCCCTCCCGCCCTCCGAACCCCTCAGTCCCAGCCTGGAGCCCCCTGCTGTACTCCAAACCCCTCATCCCCAGCCCCACCCCAGAGCCCACAACCCCCTCCTACACCCTGAACTCCTCATTTCTGGCTGCACCCCCAGCTGGAGCCCTCACCCCCTCCCACACCCCTACCCCCAATTTTGTGAACATTCATGGCCCGCCATACAATTTCCATACCCCGATGCGGCCCTCAGGCCAAAAAGTTTCCCCACCCCTGCAATAGACCCTCCAAAATGGGAATGAAAGGTGGGATGTGTGGATATATCTCCTCAAAGAACTCCAGTTATAGATGAGTAACTTCTCTTTCTCTTTTGAGGATTGTCAGTACAGGTTTCCACCCTTGGAGATTCACAAAGAGTAATAAATCCCTAAGGAGATGGGAATGAGGAGGATTATTTAACGGAATAATGATTATTGTAGAATTGCTCTCCTGGACTGGGCATCAGATCATGAGGCTAGGCCAACAGTGATGCTGTGTAAAAATATTGACTGCAATCCTGGCAGCAGCTCTGTATATTTCCAAAACTGCAACATTCAGGGATCTGAGTCCCCATTATCACACAGCATTTTTGTATAAAGGATCTAATCCACTTTGACAAACATTGATAGGAAATATTGGAAATATTTTGTTCCATGATCCTGTCACCATAAACCAGAAATAATATGGAATGGTGTTATTTTATTAAGGTACAAGATAAAAGCCCTCTTAGCAACTAGTCACTGCTTTGTTGAAGATCCTTGTCTTCTTAAACCAGGGCCTGTTTTTATCATTAATGGATTTATGAAAGATTTAGTATAGTTAAGGTCCTCTCTTATACACAAGCAACTCTTGATAGCACCACATTTGAGGGGAGACTAATTCTTGAAGTGAGGACAAAATGAATGAAGGCAAGCAAAATAAAAAAAATCCAGTATTTATATAGGCAAGGGAAGGGTTGTAATTATTTTAATCTGCATCAGGTTTCAAATTGCTTCTTTTTAAAGGGTCACATAACCTTTTATAGCCAACTCCTTTTAAGAAACTAGGAATTTCAAGCACTTCTTTTCAGCAGGATTGTCCCTACATGCATTGGCACCCTATCCAAAGACAGACTCTTCCAGATTCTCTTATGCTCTATTTTTAATTTCCGTAAAAGTATGAAATAATACAGAATTTTTTTATTTTTTATTTTTATTAAGTTTGCACAGTAAGAGCCAAAATCAAAAACCACCATGAGAGATTTTTTTTTTTTTTAAATAAAGAAAATTCTCACCTGGGATGAAAATTGGAATACCAAATTTTCACCTTATATATTCTAAGTCACTTAGATATTAAACTTTAAAAGGTATGAATTGTAATATGAGGGTACATTGATGCTTTATATGTAACATCAATATCTCACTTGTAATAAATTTATTAACTAATCAATAATGCAACTTGTTTAACATGAAATGTAATGGCAAAAAACTAATTACCTGCCACTAGAAATTTCATGACTTAAATTATTGATGAACAACAAAAGAAACAAGTAAAGGGTGTATAAAATACTCTAAGCTATGTGCATCCTAACGGCTATGACAAAGTGGCTTATTCAGGGTTAACACTTCATGTCTGGCAAACGTCAATTCCCCCTACATCAGGAACTTATCCGTTATTTCTCTCTGTAGCTCTGCCTATCTCTAGGATCAGCAGTGATCTGTGTCCTTCTAACTGCTTATATCACTCCACAGCTCTTTCTATTCTCTATTATATTGTTGCCAAAACCCATCACCATGAGTTTCAAGAGACACATGATCTTTTTAGCAGCTAATGGTTGTTAGTATGGACTAGATGACACATCTGAAGGAAGGGAGCAGAAGGAGACTCCACCGATTGGAAGGCAAAAGATGCACTGTCCTAGGGATGAGGGTTCCACAACCACCACTCCCAAGAGGAGGAGGAGGGTGGTGGTGGTCGGGGACTCCCTCCTCAGGGGGACTGAGTCATCTATCTGCCGCCCCGACCGGGAAAACAGAGAGGTCTGCTGCTTGCCAGGAGCTAGGAGACACGATGTGACGGAGAGACTGCCGAGACTCATCAAGCCCTCGGATCGCTACCCCTTCCTGCTTCTCCACGTGGGAACCAATGATACTGCCAAGAATGACCTTGAGCGGATCACTGCAGACTACGTGGCTGTGGGAAGAAGGATAAAGGAGTTTGAGGCGCAAGTGGTGTTCTCGTCCATCCTCCCTGTGCAAGGAAAAGGCCTGGGTAGAGACCGTCGAATCGTGGAAGTCAACGAATGGCTATGCAGGTGGTGTCGGAGAGAAGGCTTTGGATTCTTCGACCGTGGGATGGTGTTCCAAGAAGGAGGAGTGCTAGGCAGAGACGGGCTCCACCTAACGAAGAGAGGGAAGAGCATCTTCGCAAGCAGGCTGGCTAACCTAGTGAGGAGGACTTTAAACTAGGTTCACCGGGGGAAGGAGACCAAAGCCCTGAGGTAAGTTGGGAAATGGGATCCTGGGAGGAAGCAAGAGCAGGAGAGCGCAAGAGGGGAGGACTCCTGTCTCATACTGAGAAAGAGGGACGATCGGCGAGTTATCTTAAGTGCCTATACACAAATGCAAGAAGCCTGGGAAACAAGCAGGGAGAACTGGAAGTCCTGGCACAGTCAGGGAACTATGATGCGATTGGAATAACAGAGACTTGGTGGGATAACTCACATGACTGGAGTACTGTCATGGATGGATATAAACTGTTCAGGAAGGACAGGCAGGGCAGAAAAGGTGGGGGAATTGCATTGTATGTAAAAGAGGAGTATGACTGCTCAGAGCTCCGGTATGAAACTGCAGAAAAACCTGAGAGTCTCTGGATAAAGTTGAGAAGTGTGAGCAACAAGGGTGATGTCGTGGTCGGAGTCTGCTATAGACCACCAGACCAGGGGGATGAGGTGGACGAGGCTTTCTTCCGGCAACTAACAGAAGTTGCTAGATCGCAGGCCCTGGTTCTCATGGGAGACTTTAATCACCCTGATATCTGCTGGGAGAGCAATACAGCGGTGCACAGAAAATCCAGGAAGTTTTTGGAAACTGTAGGGGACAATTTCCTGGTGCAAGTGCTGGAGGAACCAGCTAGGGGCAGAGCTTTTCTTGACCTGCTGCTCACAAACAGGGAAGAATTAGTAGGGGAAGCAAAAGTGGATGGGAACTTGGGAGGCAGTGACCATGAGATGGTCGAGTTCAGGATCCTGACACAAGGAAGAAAAGAGAGCAGCAGAATACGGACCCTGGACTTCAGAAAAGCAGATTTTCACTCCCTCAGGGAACAGATGGGCAGGATCCCCTGGGAGAATAACATGAAGAGCAAAGGGGTCCAGGAGAGCTGGCTGTATTTTAAAGAATCCTTATTGAGGTTGCAGGAACAAACCATCCCGACGTGTAGAAAGAATAGTAAATATGGCAGGCGACCAGCTTGGCTTAACAGTGAAATCCTTGCTGACCTTAAACGCAAAAAAGAAGCTTACAAGAAGTGGAAGATTGGACAAAGAAGCTTACAAGAAGTGGAAGATTGGACAAATGACCAGGGAGGAGTATAAAAATATCGCTCAGGCATGCAAGAATGAAATCAGGAAGGTCAAATCGCTCTTGGAGTTGCAGCTAGCAAGAGATGTTAAGAGTAACAAGAAGGGTTTCTTCAGGTATGTTAGCAACAAGAAGAAAGTCAAGGAAAGTGTGGGCCCCTTACTGGATGAGGGAGGCAACCTAGTGACAGAGGATGTGGAAAAAGCTAATGTACTCAATGCTTTTTTTGCCTCTGTCTTCACAAACAAGGTCAGCTCCCAGACTGCTGGACTGGGCAGCACAGTATGGGGAGGAGGTGACCAGCCCTCTGTGGAGAAAGTGGTGGTTCGGGACTATTTAGAAAAACTGGATGAGCACAAATCCAGGGGTCCGGATGCGCTGCGTCCGAGGGTGCTAAAGGAGTTGGCGGATGTGATTGCAGAGCCATTGGCCATCATCTTTGAAAACTCATGGCGATCGGGGGAGGTCCCGGATGACTGGAAAAAGGCTAATGTAGTGCCCATCTTTAAAAAAGGGAAGAGGGAGGATCCGGGGAACTACAGGCCAGTCAGCCTCACCTCAGTCCCTGGAAAAATCATGGAGCAGGTCCTCAAGGAATCAATTATGAAACACTTAGAGGAGAGGAAAGTGATCAGGAACAGTCAGCATGGATTCACCAAGGGGACGTCGTGCCTGACTAACCTAATTGCCTTCTATGAGGAGATAACTGGCTCTGTGGATGAGGGGAAAGCAGTGGATGTGTTATTCCTTGACTTTAGCAAAGCTTTTGATACGGTCTCCCACAGTATTCTTGCCGCCAAGTTAAAGAAGTATGGGCTGGATGAATGGACTGTAAGGTGGATAGAAAGCTGGCTAGATCGTTGGGCTCAACGGGTAGTGATCAATGGCTCCATGTCTAGTTGGCAGCCGGTTTCAAGCGGAGAACCCCAAGGGTCGGTCCTGGGGCCGGTTTTGTTTAATATCTTTATTAACGATCTGGAGGATGGTGTGGACTGCACTCTCAGCAAGTTTGCAGATGACACTAAACTGGGAGGCGTGGTAGATACGCTGGAGGGTAGGGATCAGATACAGAGGGACCTAGACAAATTAGAGGATTGGGCCAAAAAAAAACCTGATGAGATTCAACAAGGACAAGTGCAGAGTCCTGCACTTAGGACGGAAGAATCCTATGCACTGCTACAGACTAGGGACCGAATGGCTAGGTAGCAGTTCTGCAGAAAAGGACCTAGGGGTCACAGTGGACGAGAAGCTGGATATGAGTCAACAGTGTGCTCTTGTTGCCAAGAAGGCTAATGGCATTTTGGGCTGTATAAGTAGGGGCATTGCCAGCAGATCGAGGAACGTGATCGTTCCCCTTTATTCGACATTGGTGAGGCCTCATCTGGAGTACTGTGTCCAGTTTTGGGCCCCACACTACAAGAAGGATGTGGAAATATTGGAAAGAGTCCAGCGGAGGGCAACAAAAATGATTAGGGGTCTGGAGCACATGACTTATGAGGAGAGGCTGAGGGAACTGGGATTGTTTAGTCTCCAGAAGAGAAGAATGAGGGGGGATTTGATAGCTGGGGGTGGGGGTGTTCCAAAGAGGATGGAGCTCGGCTGTTCTCAGTGGTGGCAGATGACAGAACAAGGAGCAATGGTCTCAAGTTGCAGTGGGGGAGGTCTAGGTTGGATATTAGGAAACACTATTTCACTAGGAGGGTGGTGAAGCACTGGAATGCTTTACCTAGGGAGGTGGTGGAATCTCCTTCCTTGGAGGTTTTTAAGGCCCGGCTTGACAAAACCCTGGCTGGGATGATTTAGTTGGGAATTGGTCCTGCTTTGAGCAGGGGGTTGGACTAGATGACCTCCTGAGGTCCCTTCCAACCCTGATATTCTATGATTCTATGGACACAATATGGAGAGGCATACTTGAGGAGGGTGGGAGTCTCATGGGAATGAGAGAAAACAAACAAAGCAAAAGGAGGTGGATTAGGGAGAGAGGAGCATTTGAAGTTCTGACAGGCTAAATGCCGTTATTCTGATCCAATAAGCCTAATTCTGCATCCCTGATATACTATAGATTTATTTTAATGTATTTAATTACATTTACTGAAATGCTAAAATAGGGCATCTATCCATACACTCTAGGTGGGGTCTGAACCTGCACCACTGAAGTCAAGGGGAGCTTTGCCATTGACCTAAAGATTACAGGCCTTGGTAGCTCTTAACATTACTTAAAGATTTCCAACTGACTTGTTCTTTTTTAAGTAGTTTTGAAGTTTTTACCACCTATTGGAAATATATTTAACCAAACAGTATTTCAAACGAAAATCATTTTGTAACTACTCACTACTGCTCTTTTTGGTTCCCAGTGTCTGGCCATCTTCAAGAGAGTTTGAGCCCACAGAAGAACTATCTTGACTGTCCTGATGGGGTAGCTGAAGAAATCCTTCACTGGACTCCGAACGGGTAGGTGTAAGAGTCAGAGACTTCAGACGTTCGCGGTTAACATCTTTCTTAGATTTTATCAATTTCCTCATTTTTAGAGTAATCCAATTGCCCCTTCTGTTATAATAAAATTAAACCCATTATTGCATTTATAATTCATTACTTTATAAAATGCATAATTTAAAAAATAATTTGTATGCAAGTTTAACTACAATATGTGGGCATGCTCTGCTCCCATGGAAGTCAATGGGAATCTTACCATCAACTTCAATTGGGGCACAAATGGATCCTTAACTTGTTTAAATTTCTGGTTATACTAATTTTCATAAAATATATTCAAGCAGTACCTTCTGGGGGGGGATGGCTCATAAAATTTATACTGATCCATAATCTTCTCCTCTAATTTCTCCTTTTGTCGTCTCAATTCATTTAACTTGTCACTGTAAACAGAAATTAATCAAAATTGCTATTTTAGCAGTTATGTATATATGTTTATATAATATTACATGTTTCTTTGCATTTTTAGGTATCTGAGAGCAGACTTTTTCACCTAAGAATAAGTGGGAGCCGCATAAAAATTGCCAAGAAACAGAGGTCTCTAAGTAATAAAGAGGAAGAAAGAGAAATACAGAAAATAGGATGTAAAGATATATCTAAATGAAGACATTTTAAAGACTTTCATGGGCCATTTACAGTCTTTAATATGATGTAATGCTGTACTTTATGAACACAGCATGCACATATAGGATACAATAAAGTAGTATTTAAAAACACTTTATTTTTACTGCTAAAAGAAGCAAAAGTTCTCTCCTGGAAAAAGCAACAAAATTTTCAAAGAATTCTGGGATGCTTGAAGTGGAAGGAGGAATACATTTTTTTTTTCATTAGATCCACATACCATAAAAACCATGTATCTTTAATTATTTAGTTTTAAAAATCAACATTTCTGGTTGTGATTATCAGCAATTCATATATAATGCAATCACTTTAGTTATGTTCGAAGAAAAAATACAAGAGAATAGGGTATGAGAGTATTACGTAATGTATCAGCCAGTAGAAGGTGGTTTTTTACATTTGTAAGCTTGCCGTTGTCACATTTCTGAACAGCGGTTTCATAATTTTTGGTATACCTACATGTACTGTCTTTGTTCAACGTGGAAAAGATCCTTGCTTTCCATATTCTGCTCCAGTAATGTTCTATTCTGTAGCATTAATGTCTGAATTTGATCAAGTAGATGTCTGTTTTCTTCCTCCAGATTTCCTTTAAGCTGGCTAAGCAACTGTTAAAAATGTACAAAACAGGACTTAATATAAAACTGAGCACACTGCCTGATTTACAGGCTTATCTAGAAAATATAAGCAGGACACACAAAGGCTTCAGTAAATCAGGCAAAAGACATAGCAATATCAAATAAATCGACTCAGAAATGTTTCTTTTAACATTTTAATATTTTGTTTATTGGCTGGATTCACTTTAACCAGCAGAGCAATCATAATTGTAATAGAAAAATATCTTATTAATATAGGAGTTAAGAAACTACTTTTGACCTAAACTCTTGACAGTGAATACCAGGACATACATTACAAAAATAAAAATAAACAAATTTCCTTTGTTTTTGAGATGAGTTTTAAGGGTATTGTTAAGTTGTTGCAGCCAAACACTGTGGCCCTGAAATAGCTTATTGCCAAGCAGACACTAAGAGAAGCTGAAGAAGCTTTAAAGTTCCTTCAGTGGATAGTTTCAATTATCCTTTCTGAAGGATCTTTTTTGGGGGAAAAACCCACTCACAGCAGGAAATGGTGTCTTTTCCAGGGATGCCACTGCTGCATTAACTATAGAGAAGATGAAGAAGAAATCTCTGGGTTGTACTATAATGTAGAATTTCTGGACTTGCTGAGTAAGCCTTTCCTATTGTTGGGTGTTTCCCATTCTTCCCTAATGATGTCCTTGAATGAGGAATTTCAGGGAGACAACTTGATTTTGGATAGAAGATTTAGCTTGCTTGTCTTCTTTCTCTGGTAGCCACTTCTTTCCTCCTCATAATGTCAAACATATCTATGGGCTTGTCTACATTACTGGCTTCGAGGGGCAGTGATCAATCCAGCAGGGGTCGATTTATCACGTCTAGTCTCGACATGATAAATTGACCGCTGAGCGCTCTCCCGTCGACTCAAGTACTCCACCAGGGCAAGAGGCGCAGGCGGAGTCGACGGGGGAGCGTCAGCCGTTGACTTACCACAGTGAAGACACTGCGGTAAGTAGATCTAAGTACGTCGACTTCAGCTACGTTATTCACATAGCTGACACTGCGTAACTTAGATCGATCCCCCCCCAGTGTAAACCAGGCCTAAGACCGAGAACCTTTCCGAATTCTCTAGTTAGGGATTATGCTATGAAGCTGAGTTCCCCTACTATGGAGATAGGCTGAAACTCACGGCTTTTTTGTCTTTTACTTTATTTTTGCTTTTAGATTACAAATATTTGCACTGTAAAAAACAAAAGAAATGGTATTTTTCAATTAACCTAATACAAGTACTGTGCTGCAATCTCTTTATTATGAAAGATAAACTTGCAGGTGTAGAATTATGTGCAGAAAAAAACCTGCATTAAGTACAAAAAAATAACTGGATTCAAAATAAAACAATGTCAAACTTTAGAGTCTACAAGTCCACTCAGTACTAATTCTTGTTCAGCCAATTGTGCAGACAAACAAGTCTGTTTACATTTGCAGGAGATAATGCTGACCGCTTCTTATTTACGTCACATGAAAGTGAGAACAGGCGTTCACATGGCACTGTTGTAGCCAGCGTCGCAAGATAATTACATGCCAGATGCGCTAAAGGTTCATATGTACCTTCATGCTTCAAGCACCATTCCAGAGGACATGCATCCATGCTGGTGATGGGTTCTGCTCAATAACAATACAAAGCAGTGCGGACCAACGCATGTTCATTTTCATCATCTGAATCAGATGCCACCAGCAGAAGGTTGATTTTCTTTTATGGTGGTTTGGGTTCTGTAGTTTCCGCATCGGAGTGTTGCTCTTTTAAGACTTCTGAAAGCATGCTCTACACCTTGTCCCTCTCAAATTTTGGAAGGCACTTCAGATTCTTAAACTTTGGGTCGAGTGGTATAGCTATCTTTAGAAATCTCACATTGGTATCTTTGTGTTTTGTCAAATCTGTAGAGAAACTGTTCTTAAAATGAACAACATGTGCTGGGTCATCATCTGAGACTGCGATAACATGAAATATATGGCAGAATGCGGGTAAAACAGAGCAGAAGACATACAATTCTCCCCCAAGGAGTTCAGTCACAAATTTAATTAAGGCATTATTTTTTTAAAGAGTGTCATCAGCATGGAAGCATGTCCTCTGGAATGATGGCCAAAGCATGAAGGGGCATATGAATGTTTAGCATATCTGGCACATAAATACCTTGCAATGCCGGCTACAAAAGTGCCATGCGAACGCCTGTTCTCACTTTCTGGTAACATTGTAAATAAGAAGTGGGCAGCATTATCCCCCATAAATGTAAACAAACTTGTTTGTCTTAGCGATTGGCTGAACAAGAAGTAGGACTGAGTGGACCTGTAGGCTCTAAAGTTTTACATTTTTTTGTTTTTAAGTGCAGTTATGTAACAAAAAAAAATCTACATTTGTAAGTTGCACTTTCACAATAAAGAGATTGTAGTACAGTCCTTGTCTGAGGTAAATAGAAAAATACTATTTCTTTTGTTTATCATTTTTACAGTGCAAATATTTGTAATAAAAATAATAATATAAAGTGAGCACTGTACACTTTGTATTCTGTGTTGTAATTGAAATCAATATATTTGAAAATGTAGAAAAATATCCAAAAATATTTAATAAATTTCAATTTGTACTCTGTGGTTTAAGGAGTCAGGTCAGGCTATACCTGATACCTCATCAAACCCACTGCCTTGTGGGTGGCCTGGGAGGATGTAAGGCTAAGGGAGCAACCCCTGACAGAAATACTCCACTGCCTTGTGGGTGAATTAGGGAGTATGTAAGGCTATGATAATAAACTCAGACAGAAAATCTGGAGTGGAGCCCTAAAGGTGATCAGGTACTAATATTTTACCTACAAAAGCAGATACATTAATAAAAAGTCTAGCACATTGCATAATATTATCTGCATTTACAATGCTATAGTAATTGAAGGATTAACAGAAGAGATTAAAAAATTAATTTACCTCACACTGATTATTCAGTTTTGTAGATGTAATATCCAGTTGTTGGTACTGTTCTTTCAGTTTAGAAAATTCAGCTTCTAATCGTGTTTGTTCTAGTTTGGAACTGTTCAATAAGCTTTTCAAATTCTTATGGTCAGTTTGAAGAACTTCATTCTCTCTCAAAAGTTGATTGTATGTATGATTTAGCCTGTAATTAAAAGATGTCATATAAGAATATTATAGATAAAAAAAATACATATTTTAACCTGAATTTTGTTTCAAGCATGTAACTTCCATAATTCCATGCTGTTTGTAACATGGGTGACACACATGCTTTGGAAGGGTATATATACTAATTAATAGCCTCTAGTCACCAGTCTGTTTAGATCAAGATATTCTACTCTATGAAAATTCTATTCTCGTTAAGAGATAGGAAGAGTGATTGATTTCTGGGAAATAATATTATTATAGATTTCAAATTGTGGGCAAATAATTTTCTTTTAAAAATGAAATACCTTTCATATTTTAACTCAATGCTTGGGAAAAACACAAGGCTGCTGAAAGTTTCTATACATTTAAAAAAAGAAAAGATTTAAGTGAAACTTTTTTTTAGACAAAGGACAGTTACCTGTTCCCTAACTGGCGTTCTTCAAGATGTGTTGCTCCTGTCTATTCCACAGTAGGTGTGCGTGCTCGCCACGTGCACCAGTGCTGGAAGTTTTTCCCTTAGCAGTACCCATAGTGGGGGAGCACTGCTGCGACCCCTGGAGTGGCGCCTCTATATCGCGCTATAAGGGGAGCTGCGCACTCCCCCCACCCTCAGTTCCTTCTTGCCAGACAACTCCGACAGAGGGGAAGGAGGGCGGGGTGTGGAATAGACAGGAGCAACACATCTCGAAGAACACCAGTTACGGAACAAGTAACTGTCCTTTCTTCTTCGAGTGATTGCTCCTGTGTATTCCACAGTAGGTGACTCCAACCTATATCTGATGGAGGTGGGTAGGAGTTTAAAGGTTAGCGGGACGGAGTACCGCCCTACCAAACCCGGCGTCATCCCGTGCTTGGGAGACGATCGCATAGTGTGAGGAAAAGGTGTGGACAGAGGACCACGTGGCAGCCCTACATATGTCCTGGATAGGGACATGGGCTACATAGGTGGCCGACGAGGCTTGAGCTCTCATAGAATGGGCCTTTACGATAGGTGGTGGGGGAACCCCAGCCAAGTCGTAACACGTGCGTATGCATGAGGTGATCCAGCGGGAAAGGCGCTGGGTAGAGACCAGTTGCCCTCTCATACGCTCGGCCGACGCAACAAACAGTTGCGAGGATTTCCTGAATGGCCTGGTCCTGTCGAGGTAAAAGGCCAGTGCCCTACGTACGTCTAGCATGTGTAGGCGGCGTTCCTCGTTGGAGGAATGGGGCTTAGGACAGAGTACCGGTAGGAAAATGTCCTGATCCATATGGAAAGCGGAGACCACCTTGGGGAGAAATGCAGGGTGTGGGCGAAGCTGGACCTTATCCTTATGGAAGACCGTATACGGGGGTTCCGAGGTCAAGGCTCTAAGCTCCGAGACCCGACGGGCTGAGGTGATAGCCACCAGGAATGCCACCTTCCAGCATAAGTGGGCCCAGGAACACGTGGCCAAGGGCTCAAAGGGAGGGCCCATGAGGCGGGATAGCACTAGGTTTAGATCCCATTGTGGGACCGGGGCCCTGGCGTATGGGAATGTACGGTCTAGTCCTCTTAAAAAACGGGAGGTCATCTCATGGGAAAAAACAGAGTGACATTGCAGCGGAGGATGAAAGGCTGAAATGGCCGCTAAATGTACCCTGACCAAGGCCGAGAGAACCTAAACCTAAACCATTTGGCTAAATAGATCTGCTGTGTAGACGGCTTTCTGCTCTCTAGCAGAATCCATCTGACCTCCTCCGAACACCTTCCCTCCTCGTTCAACCATGGAGCAACCATACTGTCAAGTGAAGCACGGCCAGGTTGGGATGAAGAAGGCATCCCCTCTCCTGGGAGAGGAGATCCGGGCGGAGTGGCAGCCTCCGCGAGGGGGCCGCCAACAGCTGCAGAAGGGTCCCGTACCAATGCTGTAGGGGCCAATCCGGGGCTATGAGAATAACTCTTGACCCGTACGTCTTTACTTTCTGCAGGACCCTGCCTATCAGTGGGAACAGTGGAAAGGCATAGAACATTTGGCCTAATCACCGGAGGAGGAGTGCAACCGAGGTCGCCCCCCTTTCCACCCCTGCCCTGGAGCAGAACTGGGGGCAGAGGTGATTCTGGGCGGTAGCGAAGAGATCTACCCAGGGAGCTCCCCACTCTCGGAAGAGTTGCTGGGCGACCTCCCAGTGGAGTGACCACTCGTATTGGTGGGAGAAAACCCTGCTGAGGTGATCGGCTCGCGTATTGCGTGTGCCGGGTAGGTGAAAGGCCCTCAGAGAGATATCGTGGGCTATACAAAATTCCCATAGGTTGAGGGTTCCTGGCACAATGCCGAGGAGCGCGTGCCTTGATGTAATACATCGCTGCCGTATTGTCCGTGGTGTTCCCCAAGGGTCAGTCCTCGGACCAATCCTATTCAACTTATTCATAAATGATCTGGAGAAAGGGGTAAACAGTGAGATGGCAAAGTTTGCAGATGATACTATTCTGCTCAAGATAGTTAAGACAAAAGCAGACTGTGACAAACTTCAAAAAGATCTCACAAAACTAAGTGATTGGGCAACAAAATGGCAAATGAAATTTAATGTGGATAAATGTAAAGTAATGCACATTGGAAAAAATAACCCCAACTATACATACAATATGATGGGGGCTAATTTAGCTACAACAAGTCAGGAAAAAGATCTTGGAGTCATCGTGGATAGTTTTCTGAAGATGTCCACGCAGTGTGCAGAGGCGGTCAAAAAAGCAAACAGGATGTTAGAAATCATTAAAAAGGGGATAGAGAATAAGACTGAGAATATCTTATTGCCCTTATATAAATCGATGGTACGCCCACATCTCGAATACTGCGTACAGATGTGGTCTCCTCATCTCAAAAAAGATATACTGGCACTAGAAAAGGTTCAGAAAAGGGCAACTAAAATGATTAGGGATTTGGAACGGGTCCCATATGAGGAGAGATTAAAGAGGCTAGGACTCTTCAGCTTGGAAAAGAGGAGACTAAGAGGGGATATGTTAGAGGTATATAAAATCATGAGTGAGGTGGAGAAAGTGGATAAGGAAAAGTTATTTACTTATTCCCATAATAGAAGAACTAGGGGTCACCAAATGAAATTAATAGGCAGCAGGTTTAAAACAAATACAAGGAAGTTCTTCTTCACGCAGCGCACAATCAACTTGTGGAACTCCTTACCTGAGGAGGTTGTGAAGGCTAGGACTATAACAGCGTTTAAAAGAGAACTGGATAAATTCATGGTGGTTAAGTCCATTACTGGCTATTAGCCAGGATGGGTAAGGAATGGTGTCCCTAGCCTCTGTTTGTCAGAGGATGGAGATGGATGGCAGGAGAGAGATCACTTGATCATTGCCTGTTAGGTCCACTCCCTCTGGGGCACCTGGCATTGGCCACTGTCAGTAGACAGGATACTGGGCTAGATGGACCTTTGGTCTGACCCGGTATGGCAGTTCTTATGTTCTTATGACTCTGACCATCTTCCCCCGTAGGTGTGGGCTGAAGGCTAAGCACACCAGGCGCACCACCCTGAGCTCCCTGACGTTTATGTGCAGGGACAAGTCCGAGGTCGACCATCTGCCCTGGGTTTGGAAGCTCCTCACATGGGCTCCCCACCCCAGGTCCAAGGCGTCTGACACCAGATCTAGTGAGGGAGGGGTCTCTCAGAAGGGAATCCTTTGTAACATGTTGGTCGGGAGGGACCACCATTGCAGGTTGGCCACTACGTTGGGAGGTAACGTGACAACCTTGTCCAGGCTGTCCCTGGCCTAGGAATATTGGGAGGCCAGCCAGAGTTGGAGGGGCCTCATTCTGAGCCTGGCATGTCGCACCACAGAGGTGCATGCTGCCATGTGGCCTAAGATTTGAAGGCACACCCTTGCCGTCGTTACGGGGAAGGCCGTGACTGAAGCTATGAGACTTTTGAGCATCTTGAACCTGTCTCGGGGGAGAGAGGCCGTGGCCACCACTGAGCCTAACAGCGCTCCTATGAAGTGTATGCGCTGAACCGGCACTAACGTGGACTTGTCCTTGTTCACCACTAGGCCTAGACTCTCGTAAGTGGCCAGCAGGAATTTCAGCTGGGCCTGCACCTGGGACCGAGACTTGCCCTTGAGCAGCCAGTTGTCCAGGTAGGGGAAAATTTGCAGCCCGTTCCTTCTGAGGTGGGCTGCCACTACCGCCATGCATTTGGTAAAAACCCTGGGGGCCATGGAGAGGCCAAAGGGAAGGACCGTAAACTGGTAGTGGTCCCGCCCCACCAGGAAGTTGAGGAAGCGCCTGTGACCCTCGAAAATATGTATGTGGAAATACGCATCCTGGAGGTCCAGGGCTGCGAACCAATCCCCTGGGTCTAGGGATGGAATAATAGAGGCCAGGGAAACCATACGGAACTTATTTGGGCATAAGCTTTCGTGGGTAAAAACCTCACTTCTTCGGATGCATAGAGTGACATACAGAACTTGTAATGGACCATAAACTGGTTGAGGTTCTGCAGGTCGAGGATGGGCCTGAGCCCACCTTTTGCCTTCGGGATCAGGAAATACTGGGAGTAAAAACCTCTGCCCTGAAATTCCCGAGGTACCTTCTCCACCGCACCTAGGGTAAGGAGGCGCGTCACCTCCTGGTCTAGGCCCCCCGGGGGCCTCCAGGGGCCGGGGGTGGTGGTGGTGGGGGGGGCGAAGCGAAGCGAACTGCAACATGTAGCCCTTGGAAATGGTGCTGAGGACCCACTGGTCCAACGTTATACGGGACCACTGCACTCGGAAGGCAGATAAACGGTTGCAGAACACAAACTTTATTAACTGGGGGGCTTCCCTGGCAACAGGCCCGGTGGCCCCCCTCAAAGAGTCAAAAGCGCCTCTTCCCCTGCCTCTTGCCCTTGGCGGGCCCAGGTCGCGGGGACCTGCGTCTCTGCTCCCTCGGCTTCTTAGGCGGGGGGGTCATATCTGCCTCTAGCCGGAGGAACCGAGGTCTGTGGCCTGGATTTGTCCTTAGCTGGTGGGACATATAGGCCCAGAGTTTGTAGGGTGGTGCGGGAGTCCTTCATCACGTGCAGACGGGTGTCTGTCTGATCCACAAACAGGGCCTTCCCGTCAAAAGGCAAGTCCTGCATGAGGGACTGGGACTCCGTGGACAGTCCTGGCAGCGAGAGCCACGACGCCCTGTGCATCTCAACAGCCGAGGCCATCGAACGGGCTGCTGTATCTGCCGCTTCCAAAGCCGCTTGGAGGGCCGCTTTCGCCGCCACCGCGCCTTTGTCAACCAAAGCTCTGAACTCCTTCTTCTCCTTTTCAAACTTTGGCAGAGACCCCCACAATTTAAAATCATACCAGCTCAGGAAGGCTTGGTGATTTGCCACCCTGAGCTGGAAGCTTGCCGATGAATAAACCTTCCTGCCGAAGGTATCCAGTCTCCTGGCGTCTTTATCCTTGGGGGTGGGCGCGGGTTGGCCATGCCTCTCTCGGTGGTTTACAGACTGCATCACCAGAGAGTTGGGTGCCGGGTGAGAGTACAAATATTCGTGCCCCTTTGCTGGCACAAAGTACTTTCTCTCCGCCTTTTTAGAAATAGGTGCCAAGGATGCCGGGGTTTGCCAAAGTGAAGTCAAGATATTGGCCACCCCCTGGTGGAGAGGTAGGGCCACACGGCCCGGTGCCGAGGAGGACAACACGTTGAACAAAGTGTCTGACGGCTCCTCCATCTCCTCAGCCTGGAGCTGGAGATTCGAGGTGACCCGCCTAAGGAGCTCCTGGTGAGCCTTAAAATCTTCCTGCAAGGTGGGTGGTGGCACCGCAATGGATTCCTCTGGTGATGGTGAGGGGACCAGAACTGCCCCCAGGGCATCGGGCGGTACCGGTGGTTCAACCCCCAAGTCCGAGCCCGGGTGTGGTGCTGCTGTCTCGGTGCCAGTTGACTTTTCCCAGTGCCGAGGTGGGGACGTCGAATGTACCTGCGATGCCCCGGCCACTGAACGGGGTCTCGCCGGTGCCGGTAGTTGGAGCCAAGGTGCCCACTGACACCACTGCCCTTGCCAGGGTGCCCCTTGCCAGTGCCCCTCCTGGGGACCTAGTGGAGCCGCTTGATCGTGCGGGACGGCGCGGCCCGGGGATGGGCGGCTGGGTGCCGAAGCCGCTGAAGAGTGCACGGTGCCATACGAGCAACGGAAGCATCCACGGCCGTGTCGGTGCCGGCCTTGAGATTTAGATCTCGACGAAGAACACCTGTACCCGTCAGAGGTACTGCTTCCAGATTCCCCCCATGGCTACGACGCCTTGGTGCCGGTGCCAGCCGAGGGGTGCTTCGCGAATGACGCCTGTCGGAGCGAACACTCGAATCTGAGCGTCGGTGCCGATGGTGTCAAGACCTGCTCCTATAACTCCGATAGGAAGAGGAGCGTTGACGCCTCTTGTCTCGGTGCCTGCGACTCCTCCGGGTAGTGGAGGACCCTCGGGACTCCCTCTCAGGCGAATCGGCCAACGGAGTGGAAGTCTGACGCGGGCTACGAGATGGCCTCGCAGAACGGGTAGGCACCTCATCCTCGGAGCGGGGGCTATGCTGGACCGGGGAGGGTTGATGAGCTCCCAGCGGTGGCTTCCCTCAGGAGCGAGGGCCCGTCTTGGGCGGCGCACCCGGCACCGGAAGGGCGAGGATGTCACGCGCTGCCTATGCTGCCTCAGGCGTTGACAGTATTCTCACTGCAGGAGAGGCATGCGTGGATGGGACCGGACTACTCTGCTCAGCGCGAGGCGGAGGTCTGGGTCCCGAGGGGGATCGTGGGCTGCCCAACTTGGGTGCAGCCTCATCCCTGTCCTTCTCTCGGTGCTGCTGAGTCTTCCCTTGCTCCTTAGCGGGGGAGAGGTGCCAACTAGTTGATGGGGCATCGCTCTGCACCGACGACGCGCCCGGCGCCAAGTCGGGTCGGCGTGCCGGTGCCGGGGCCAATGCCGACTCCATTAGTAGGGCCTGGAGACGGATATCCCTTTCACGTTTCGTTCTTGGTTTGAACGATCTGCAAATTTTACAACGCTCACTTACGTGAGTCTCGCCCAGACAGCGAAGGCACTGAGTGTGTGGGTCGCTTCTGGGCATAGAACTGCGACAGGAGTCGCACGACTTGAAGCCTGGGGCATGGGGCATGCCCCGAGCCAGGCAACTAACTAGAGAATCAGACTACTAAGAAGAGTTGTACTACTAAGGCTAGAAGCGCTACAGCAGAGCTGGAGCACGAAGTTCCGACTACCTTCACTGGCGGCAAGAAGGAACTGAGGGTGGGGGGAGTGCGCAGCTCCCCATATAGCACGATATAGAGGCGCCACTCCAGGGGTCGCAGTGGTGCTCCCCCACTACGGGTACTGCTAAGGGAAAAACTTCCAGCACCGGTGCACGTGGCGAGCACCACACCTATTGTGGAATACACAGGAGCAATCACCCAAAGAAGAACCATAGTTAGGATCCAATTCTGGTCTCAAGTAAAGGACAATAAAAGCAAAGCAGAGATTTACAGTAGTACACTAGATCCTGTTTAACTGTGGAACCAGACCAAAAAAAGAAGGAAACTTGCTGCACAGGAGAGCGAGACATTCCATTATTTGGAGTAGAAGCCATGTGTAGTAGGTGGGATCCTTCACTCTTTAGAGGAGTCTGACCTAAGCCCAAAGAAGTCTCAAGAGTGGTGAGAAAATGAGGCAGGGAAACATGTATGTATTTTTACTGTTTTGGACAGATCTGTAAATTTCTTGTACTAGCTAAAGTAAAGAACAATTGTTTAGGAACCCTATAAAGTCTCTGTGTCTATTTGCTTTTAACTATCACATGTCCTCAAAGAGGTGAATTGTAAATTCAGAGCACCTATAAAGTTGTAGCTCTGGAAAGAGTGTGCTTAAGTTACTGGGGAGGCTGAGTGGGTCAGTACTGGTCCAGGAAGCCTATGACAACTGGGTAGTGGGGCCTCATTTCCATGAAGAGATAAAAGTCAGTCTGTGCACAGGAAGTGTAGTCCAAAAACCTACTCAGATCAAGGGAAACTTCAGGGTACACAGACCCAGTTTGTACAGCTCAAAACACAGCAGCCTGATGTGCATCCAGCTAGGGGGAGCTCTACCAGGGTTGTACGACAACTACGTTTTGCAAGTTGGGGAGGAAATCATTAAAAATCCTCTCATTTCACAGGGTTAGACTGTGACTTGGACTACATGCCCATGCAGAGGAGACATACCATATGCAATAATATACTGTATATACAAAGGCATATCCTATATGCAATGATACAAAATATTACACATGAGCAAATTAACTTAGTTATGGTTGCTGTGGGAAATGCAAGTTTGAATTTCTTGACTTTTATTATCAAGTTTAAAACCTCAGCCTTAATACTGTACAAATGTTGGCTTTTTCATTTAATAACATATTTAAATCTAAATCAAATATCAGATTTTTTCTTTACCTATCATTTTCATCACAAAGTTTTTTGTATTCTGCTGCTACAGTTTCGTGTTTTTTGCTTTGCTGCAACATTTTCTCTTGTTCTACTTTAAGCACTTTTTCCAACTCCTCTAATTGTACTTTTTGTTTCAGCAACTGATTGTACCTGTAAACAAGATTAATATAAAAACTTTGGTTATATCCTCTAGAACTAATAAAAATAGCTAAGGATGTAATTTCAATTTTGAACAAGGAGAAATTTATTCAAGGAGTTAAGATCTAAATGACATATTAAAGAAACATTCATTTTATTGAACCTAATTTATACAACAATGTTCTTGTATTATTATGAAATGCAGGTTTTTAATTTTACTCACAAGATTCATCTTACATATTAATGATTACCTATCTTCTAAGTCCTTATGTTCCACCTCAAGATTTTTGTGTGCAGACTTGAGGCTTCCATGTTTGGCAATTAGAGATTCATATTCGGAAGCTTGACGTTCATTAAGATGTTCCAGTTTTTCATGATCTTTGACCAGTGAATCATACAATGACTTCAGATCCTCTCGTTCCTTGAGTATAGATTCATTTTCATTTTCCAAGGCAGACTGTTGGATCAGCAGTTGTGCATTCTGATTCATAAGAGATGTACTTTGAGAATTAAGGGTAGAATTTTCAACCTGCAGTTGTAAACAGTGTTATCAGAAATAAAGGAAAGTCCATTTAATTTAGTATTATCAACAATGAAAGTGGGGATTAGCATACTATCATAGTTATTAAGGTAACAAAGGACTTTCAGGTCCTTTAATCTAGTCTAACTCAACCCTAGTGAAGGACTGGCCTCAAAATTAATTAATATTTTTTATTTAATATACTTATAAATACTTCAGTGACTTCAACAACTTCATTAGCCAAGTTATCCTATTATCTAATGCACCTTAATGGTAATAATTTTTCCTGATACTTAATTTAAATGGTGTATTTTAGTTTCAGTCGGTACATCCTTAGGTAAGTCATTATGGCCACAATTCAGGAAAGCATTTAAGCATATGGTTACGTTCATTTCTATTCAGGAAAGCATTTAACCATGTGCGTAACTCCACGCCTCCTCTTAAATGCTTTCCTGAAGAGAGATTCTTTCCTATTTTGAAGCAGTGAGGTTGACAGGTGTATTAAAAATGTTTTGGATACCAATGTTTATCACTATCTGATCACTAGAAATCCTTTGAACAGGTGAGCCAGAACTGTGACTATTACTTGAAGAAAGGAAATTTTCAGGTAAGCATGCATGTTTTTTTCTATTCTTTATTGTATTTCAGAGATCCATTACAATGGGATTTCTATCAACAGAGTCCATCTAGAATGGGGAAATGGAAATAATGTTAAATCAATAGCACCTAAGTGAAACTGTGTTCATTCTCTTTTACTGAGGAACTACACTGCAGAGTGCCCTTCTACCAAAAATAATGGCAGCTGACGAATGGATGCCCAATTTATAAAATTTGGAGACAGGGTGCACTGATAAACAAGTGGCTGCCTTGAAGATCTTCCCATGGAGGCATACAATTTTTCTACCCATAAAGTCACCATTGCATCATTGCCCTTAAGGCATGGGCCCTGAGGTTTGACAGAGATGTAAGACTCCTTATTTTGTATGCCTCTGAAATACTCAGTTTAATCCCTGGACTTCGTAAGGGGTCTAGTACACTTAGTATATATCCTGAAGTAATGGCAAACATCAAGTGTGAATTAGAACTTCTCCCATGGGTGGGAGGGCTTGCGGTAGAAGCACAGAAGGACTATTTCTTGATATGTATTGAAGATGGAAATTAATTTGAGGAAGAACCAACCTAGCATTTAAAGGCCCGCTCTGTCCAAAAGGAACACACAGTACTGAGATCCTTTTGAGAGGACTTCTGTGGTGGATGTATCAGCCACCCATGTTTTAAATGGAATTTAACAATTCCTTCCTAGGTTCCAAAGGGTGCAGTTAGTACAGCAAGGGCTAGATTGTGACAGTGTGAAGAATGTATCAGAAAGGCTTTCCAATAGAAGCATCTGATGTCCAAGATATACAGACATTTTTCTTCTTTCAAATATAGAATACTTGCTAATATGGATATTTGGCCTTAAAGGGTGATGGCTTTGAAGCTCATATTGAGGCTTTCTTGGAGAAATTCTAAGATATGTTTAACTTCTGCTGATGCAGGGACACAACTTGACATCTGCAGCAGTACCTGACTCTTAGCCAAGTTTTGGAGTATGTCTTATTTGTTGCCTGTGTTTCCTAGATACTTTCCTTCAAAAACCAAGCAGCTAGGTTCTGTCTGTCCGGATCTGGATACAGGATTGGTCTCAGAGACAATAACTTGTCTGCAGAGTAAGTATATTAGTGGTATACATGCTAGATTGAATAGGTCAGAGAACCATCATGTACTCCTCCACCTATAAGGGGCTATCAATATTACCATTGTTCCCCACCTCCCCTTTTTCTGTATAGTCCTTGGGATTAGCAGGATGGAAAATTTCGTACCCAATAATTTTCATTCTACTAGCAGCATCCCCACAATTCTGATATGTATGGGCTATTCCCCTGCTGTGTGCATTTTCTGGAGGTCGTTTAAAGCTGCAGAAGTCTGTGCTAGCCACACCCCCTTTGCCTGCTTGCTGCCAGATGATTCATTCCAAGCTGTGAAAAAAACTCTTAGACAATTATTAGTAACAATAATTTCAGTGCCAACCAATTAACTATGTATAGTAGGCCACTACATAAGAAGCAACTATCCAAATAAAATGCTAACCTGTAGCGGTGAAGCCATACAGGTTGGGTAGAACTGTGGGAGATGCTGCTAGCAGAAAGGAAATTATCAGATTAGAAATTTTCCATTCTGCAGCCCAGCATCTCCCACAATTCTGATTCATATGGGAAGTAGTGAGCAGTGAACAGGAGAAGGGAGAAATACAAAGTGAACATAAAAAATAGGAAAGCTATGCTTTTTTGAACTGCTCAAATGGCAAGGTTATGTCTGGACCACCACCTGCAGCACCTTCTTGTCCAAGGAGTGCTCTGTAGAGACAGAAAGTCCACCTTATACTGTTTGATAGAGGTGTTGGCCAATGGCCATGTGGCTGCCCTAGAGATATCTGCGGTGGAGCACATGCTTTTTGGGCCCATGAGGTTGCAATGGGTCTTGTAAATGTGCCTTGATTCCTTCTGGAAAAGGTGGGCCAGATGGCTTGTATGCCTCAACGATGTACGTCTAATCCATCTAGTAAGAGATAGTTTGGATACTCTAAGCACTAAACAGCTCAGGATTAAAGGAAATGAACAGGAAGCCCAATCTCCTTGTGGATTCTGTAAACCTGATATAAGTCTTTAGTGCTCTCAGTCTGCCTTTTGGTTCAGCTCTCCTTTGATGTGTATTGTCTTTAGAGAACGGAGAGTTTTGTCTGCCCATTCCACAGTCTCTCCATTACTTCTGCATGTAGCGCTACACTGCTTGTTCCCCCTTGATTGTTTATGTATGCAGCTGTGGTCATGTTACCTGGTTGGACCAAAACGTTCTTGCCCTCTAGGTAGCTCTGGAATCTCAGTAGAGCTAATTTAACAGCTGTGAGCTTCAAGAGCTTGATGCTGTGGCTCCTTTCCCCAGAACTCCAGATTCCCTGTGTCATTCTGGGTCCCAGAAGTGCTCCCCATCTCTCAGAAAAGTGTCTGTTGTGAGAATCTGCAAGCCGGGAAGGCATATGAGAAGACCCCTACAGACATTCTCTATGGCCAGCCATCATCTTAGGAGAGCTAGTACCTGACTGGGAACCAGTATCTGGTCTTGCATTAGCTCCAGGCAATGGTCCCATTCTCTCAGAAGAAAGACCTGGAGACCTGATATGTGACTTCACTTATGGGGAGACCCGTATGTGCGAGACAAAAAGGCCCAGTGGCTAGACACCCTGAACTATGGTTGGCCTCAAGCATTTGTTCATGGATATCAGATCCTGGATCTTCTGGAATCTGTCTAGCAGTGGGCAGATCTTCATCACTGAAATGTCTGTCTCCACTCCCAGTGAATGATGTTTGTTGAGGGAATCAGGGAGCTTTTCTTGGTGTTATTGCAAAGTCAGGCACTTGGAAGCAATCCAAAGTCTATTGCGTGCTGCAGCCTGTGAGCTGTGCCTTGCTGTGACCACTACCAACCACCTAAGACTGTAGGTGCAGAAGATGGATCAAAAGGAAGAGTCTTTGTTATGCTCAGAATTTTGTTGGTTTGGAGGAAAATGAATCTAAGTTTCCTTGGAAGCTTCTGCTCCAGATTTTTTCCCCTTGCCAGGGTATCAGGGTCCTTTCTTGGATATCCTGTATTGGTAGCAACCTGGATTGCTGTAGGCTTTGACAGTCAGGGCTGAGGCCTCTCTGCAGTGTCAGTTACTAATTTCTCTAATGTTTCTCCTACTAACTCTTCACCTGTAAGTTTGGATGCACAAGATATCAGTTTAGGATGAACAGTGACTATTCATGGATGTAACATGACATCCTTGTAGCCACCAAGTTAGAATCCATTGCTCATCACAAATCACATTAAGGGCTTTACCAAGACAGGACCCAAGACATCTCATTTGAAGCAAGGATCATACCCCTAGAAGATGAACCACTTGTTTACAAAAAAGTAGGTTTTCCTACTAAAGACATGAAAAGCTTTTGGTTTGAACAGCTATAGATGAGGCTTTGAAATTGCTGAGTAGTGTATCATCACTCTTATGGTCTATGGGGTCTTAGAACGAAGTCCCCTTCTGAAGGTGTGACTATCTTTCACTGGTAGAACTCTGGCTGCACCAACCTTAGGCTCCAAAACTTGTGAAATGTCTTTGTTTTATAGATAGATTAGATAGACTAAATAGATATAAACATTTTAGTTTAACATTTGGTTTAATCAGGTGACCTTATTTGGATGTAATGATGCCCTCAAAGGAGGCATCAATGGGAAAATGTATCATAATTATGTTTGGAAAGAAAGATGTGTTATTAATATTTATACATTCCTTACTGCCCACTCACTGACATCCTGTCTTAAAAAAGCTATGTAAATTGTTGGTGTGGGGTTTGTTTGTTTGGTAGGTGTGGTACTTCTTCCACGGATGTTTACGATGGGGAGAGGGTAGTTTACTATTCATCTTGGTCTGGGGATCCAGACAACAGAGGAGGGATACTGGTACACATACTTCAAATGTGCAAATATCTTCTTAACTGTCCTCAGGAGCCTGAAAGGTGTTCTGCCTGCTCCCCTTGGCTGATGAGCACCCAAGTAAGTGCTGTACGAGGAACTTAGAACCATTTGGACCTTTACTCAGGATTGAACATGGGAAAGGATTTCTCACTTACCCCTCTGTAATCCCACAAAGGTGCAGCTTCATGGGGAGTGGATTTCTCAAGAGCCTCTGTTCTGGTCACAGACTGCCTGAAGTACTCTAGGCTTTAATGTGAAGCCAGCCTGTGGAGCAGGGGAGCGATAGAGAGACAGACCCTCATCTGCTGTCTCAAATCTTAGCCCCTTTCCTTGGCACATCGACAGTCCTTGGGCTGAAATCAACACGGGCACAATTTCCATTAGGTTGCAGCCTGAGACAGAGCTGCACAGGAGGCACAGGCTTCTCATCATGCCCAGACATGCTGTAAGTTGGGGAAGGGGTGGTAAGCATGGTACAGAGCACTGAGAGAGAGACTCTGTGAAGATAAACCCCAGCAAACACTCCCTAAGGGGGAAAAGGCAAAGGAGAAGAGGTTTAACCCCTGATTTTTCACCCCACTTGTTCATTAACAATAATAATCCCTGCCTTGCAAAGGACACATTTGCTTTTGCTGTTTTGGGAGGATTTACTCCAGAGTATCATGAGAATTGCCTGATTCACAGTGCGAGGAAGGAGAGTTGTGTAGTTGTCCTGCTTCTCTCCACAGGGATTCTAAGACCCACTTTAGGACTTGTGGGGGGAACCAGTAGCCCAGAAAGGCTCTAATCTTTATGGTCCTTTGTTGCCCTGGACCTACCCAGAGTCATTTCATTTGGATGAAGTTCTCCTAGTCATAGAATCATAGAATATCAGGGTTGGAAGGGACCTCAGGAGGTCATCTAGTCCAATCCCCAACTAAATCATCCCAGCAAGTCCTCAGAGCCTACTCTATGTCTCATGGTTGGGTTCTTCTGTGTAGTTGCAGCTACTTCGGGGGGTGGCGTAGAGAGGCCCCAACTTGTCTGACTCAGAGCCCTGTGTCCTAACAGATATACGGTCAGCTACATGCAGGCTGGGCATTTTTTACCTTCTGCTGAGCCTGAGAAACTTATCTCATATACAGAGCACCTTTTGGATTTTGCCCAGTGCTTGCATGGTTGTTCTGCCAGGCCTGAAAGGGGGAACAGCAGCTTGGCAGGGAGGCACTGCAGCGGAGATTTCATATGGCTGCTGCCACCAGAGTGCTCAGAACCTGAACCAGGAAGTGGTGAGAAGGTTTGAAAGCAAATAAAAAGGCTTTAACTGCCTGAAAAATGGCTAAACATTTTTTTTAAAAAAAAAGCATGGGAGTGAAGCAAACCACCACTTGACTGCTGCCGTGGAGACAGAAGATCTGGCAGCAAGCACGAGAAGGAGGCATGGCTAGCATAGGCTGTGCTGCAGCTTTGAACCAGAAACTGCACACAGGAGGGCAAGAGCCTATATCAGAATTATGGGAGATGCTGGGCTGCAGAAAAGGATAAGGTATACAGACGAGATCTTGGCCAGTTTTGAATGTTTATGTTGTTTCAGCCTCTGGATTCAGTCACCTACAGAAATAGCAAGGTGCCTTCTTGTTTCTGGAAGAAAACAGGTCCATCACTGGTCTGCCACATAAACGGACGAGGGATGAGAATATTTCTGAGTGTGGACTCTATTCCACTTGAGTTAATGTTTGCAGAACCAATCTATCTTTTTCAATTTCCCTTGAGGTGCAGGATGCACAGCAACAAAAAGTGTTGTTCTTCTCAAGTCAACACGAGCAGAGCTTTTTTCTTAAATGGTAAGGATTATGTTTGCTTAGTGAAGCCATGTCGGTTGTGTTGTCCTTCATAACCAACATATGTGTACCGCCTAAAGAGAGGGTCAATGCTTTGAGGCCAGAACTGACTACTATGAGCTCTAGCCAGTCAATGCTATGCTTTCTCTCTTCTATGGATATGATCCCTGAATTGTCACAGTGTCTGAAAGCACCCTCCTAGTTTCAACCTCCTAGACGAGGGATCGGCAACCTTTGGCAAGCGGCTCACCAGGGTAAGCACCCTGGCAGGCCAGTTTGTTTACCTGCCGCGTCCGCAGGTTCGGCCGATCGCAGCTCCCACTGGCCGCGGTGCGCCACTCCAGGCCAATGGGGGCTGCGGGAAGCGGCGTGGGCCGAGGGATGTGCTGGCTGCTACTTCCCGCCACTCCCATTGGGCTGGAGCGGCGAATCGTGGCCAGTGGGAGCCGTGATCGGCCGAACCTGCGGACACAGCAGGTAAACAAACCGGCCTGGCCTGCCAGGGTGCTTACCTTGGCAAGCCGCATGCCAAAGGTTGCCGATACCTGTCCTAGACTGATGTCTGTTGTGATTATTGTTCCATCTCACTTGCTGACTGCCTCTTTGAGGCGAAATCCTTTTTCATCAACCAACTGAAGGAGATAGATACAATCCATAAGACTATGATTTTCACAACAGGCTGGAGTAGGATGGGATGTGGAAAAAATAACAGAGCTGCAGAGGTCTCATATGTATCCTGGCCCACTGCAGATTGTCTCTGGAAGATACTAACAATCCCAACATGTTTAGTAGGGCAGGAAATGATGTTTCTTCAGCAACTTTTACTTCCTTTATAGACTGCTTCATCTTTTTCTGGTAGTCTCTGGAGATGATCTCCTTGTGCCTCATTGGGTCTATCTTCATAACCAAAAGAATGATGAAAATGTACTGGGGATAGCACATTTTTTCTTCTCTTTATCACAAAACTATAATGTTCCAGAAGCTGCATGGATTTCAGGTGATTTGATTCTGCTTTCTCTGTGGCTAGAGCCCTGATCAGGTCATCCAAGAAGGGGTAATGCTGCTTCTAATACTACTATTGTATATCTTCTCTGGACTACATCCAGAACTTATTTGTTCAAAGTCATCAGCAGTCATCAATTCACAAATTAAAGGCGTCTGATACCAATTTGGTGTTCATTTTGGACTAGGGCTAGGAAGGGAGTCATTCAGTGTGTTTTGAGGCAGCTGAGAGCTGATCTGAGAATTCATCTCTGTTTCAACCTTTTCTGGTTTAATTATATCTTCTTGTGTGCTGTGTTTGTTAGCGTGAAATACCAGAAATGATTGGTTAGACTTAAAATAAGGCTTTTACTTTCTGTAATGTATAATAGCAGGGGTCAAGGCTCTTTTGGTCATTTCTGATGATTCACCTATTTTCCCATAGATTCTCTAAAGAGCTTGCCTCTGGGTACTAAGTATTTTGAAGCCTCTATAAGTTGTTTAGTTGAGATCCATGGAACTTCATGTGCCTCTAAGAGACTGCATTGTATCCCACTGCTCTAACTAAGAACAAGGGATAAAGGTTTCAAGTGATGATCCAAAACAAAGGCAGCCACACGAGAGATTTTCCAGAGAGAGGCCCTTAGGCTGTATCCTTTCTTAGTTCTGAGTACAATGTCTACAAGAGAATCTATCTATACCAGCATTGGCCAGGCAAAACAAACAGAAACTGCTGAGGTTTTCATGGTGGCTGTTGTAGCTTCATTATTCCTGTGAAGGGAGAAGTCTAATTCTTATGTCCAGGTGACTTTATGAAAGAAATCTAATTCACTGGGAGTGTCCTTCACCAAAGAGGATAAAGCCAAATCTGCCATTGCAATGAAACTACATCAGATTTCAACTGATGTATGTTATAGTCCTTTTTGGCCTATTTTCCTAGATTCTTCAATGTAGCTGTGAACTCCCCGTCATCTCTTATGATATCCTGCAAGACCATATGGAAAAGGATACATGGTTCCAATTTGAACCAAATAGGAACTACTTCCTAGTTATTTCAATTCCTTTCCCCTTCTGTTCAGATTCCTTTTCTTTCTGGGGGTCTGGAGGGATATTAGAACTGGAGTGGCCTTTCTAAGAATGGTAGCAATTTGTTCACAATATCTTGTTAATTGAGAGCTTTGTATGTACTCCCTAAAGCTGTTTGATTCTTGGAGCCCTAAAAAACACAAGATCCATTTGCTAGAGGAATTCATTTATTGGAGAAACTGTATTTGAAAATATAGATAGCCTGGGAGGGACGGCAATTTAGGTTTGATTTCCTTAACGTATCTTTGTGAATGTTAATTTTGTTTTCATAGCTCCCAGGACCAAAGCATATGGCTTTATTTTTTTCTGAGCAAATTACACTGCACTTATCTGAATTAAATCTCCTATTAATTTTGGCCCACTTCTCTACATTTTCATGGCCATTCAGTGAGCTCACAATCTTTCTTCTTTTAGTATTATGTGTCAATTTACACTTCATTACTTCTAACTCATTTAAGAAAATATTAAAGAGTATCTCACTTAATATGAGTGCTTAGGGTGCTTTAACTGCTTACATCACCAGAAGAAGGTAAAAAAAGGGGTGTGGAAGGAGGCTGAAAAAGTACACTTAGTTCCTCTGCATAAATTCCAAGGGTTTTAAACATGATAAATGTATGATGTAAATATCTTGTTGTAGCAATTTATTACTGACTGTTATTAGTGCAAACTACAAATGGTGCAAGGTGCTTTGATTTCCATATCAACTGAAATTGTGATTGCTAGTGTCAAACAGTTAACAGCAAAGCTCTGACCTGAAAAAAATCTACATTTATTTTGAATCAGATGATAAAAGCAAAATATAAAAATATAACCTGAAGCTTGGCATTCTGAGTTTGTAAGGTTGTATTTTGCTCCTGTAAAGAAACAGTCTGTCTCTGAAGTGACAGAATCTGAGCTTGTAGATTATTGTTCTGGGTCTCAAGTTGCTTTAGTTGAGTTTTCAGTGCTTGTTTCTCTGCCTGCAGGGTAGCATTCTTAAAAAAAAAAAAAGGGTTAAAGATAGAAGAATCATGCATATCAACAGGACATTGTTTATATTTTAGGTTACTTTACCTACAAAGGAAATTATTTATTTTAAATACAAATAAGATGAAGTTATGGGTTTCCATTGAAATCACAAGAGAGAAGCAATTGTGAGATAAAGCTTCCACACTGTTATTAATTTATCTGTTTTTCGGTTAGGAATGTAGTGGCCACACTAACCTGAGATATTCATACAGGGATGGAGGGAGGGCACATTTTCAAAACTGGCCCCAAACTAGACATTCAAATGGCACTAATACAATTACAGTCTTACACTCAAATCCCTGTTTGTATGTGACACCCATGGATGTGTCATTGGCAGCAGAGATTGAACCTGGAACCTCTGGTTCTAAAACTATATGCCTCTACTATTTAAGCTAAAAGACCCAGGTCTGACAGTGCAAAGACTGTAGGAGACCCATAAAGCGCTATGTGGTTCAGCCCCTAGAGAAGGACAGAGTCATACTGTGTAAGTGTGAATTACACATTCCCCCTGGCAATGGAAGTTCATCCTGAGGCCTGGTCTACACTAGGGGGGAGAGGGTTGCAAGCTAAGTCAGTCTAAGTTACGCAACTTCAGCTATGAAAATAGCGTAGCTGAAGTCGACGTACTTAGAGCTACTTACCGCGGTGTCTTTGCTGCAGTAGGTCAGTTGCTGACGCTCCCCCGTCAACTCTGCCTGCGCTTCTCGTTCCGGTGGAGTACCGGAGTCGATGGGAGAGCGCTCAGCGGTCGACTTATCGCATCTTCACTAGACACGATAAATCGACCCCCGCTGGATCGATTGCTCCAGAGGTAAATGTAGACATGCCCCAAGTGTCAGGGGTCTATCCAGATTAAATCTCCACAGGGGTCATCACTTGTAATGTGACATTCTTGGGAGTAAAAGCATGACCCTCTACTGGCTGAGCTAGAAAACCCATGTTTGTTAACTCACATTTTTACTCTGGCCACCTCACTCTCACATCACATTAAACAAGTAAAATTGAAACAACTTACATTCCTTTCTACTTCTATTAATCTATCTTTAACCTTCAATAGTTCTCTAGTAGTTTCCTGACTTTCCTTTTCCCATTTATTGACAGACTGGGTTTCTTCACCAGTTCTTGGAGGAGAATTCTGTACCATCCTTTCCTCCTCTTGTCTTTGCTTGAGGGCTTCATAGTTTTTTTTCACCTAAAATCAATTAAGACAATTACAAAAATTGAAAATATAACCCCAAACCTCTTTTTTAACTATGTGTGAATGTAATTTGCACAGGACAAGAAACTCAATGAATATTTTTAATATTTATAATTGTCAATTTAACTGTGGGAGTTTACACATATTATATAAATATAAAACATGAAACTGCCAGCAGAACAACTACACCCCTATCTACTATGTGTTGGATATAAGTATCTTTTGTGCACTCAACTGTACCTCAAATTAATTATACAAGTGTAAAAATCTAGATGGGTAAATTTCATAGATGACCATCCCATTCCAGATGTTTAAAGTTGTATCACTAAATTCTAGATTTCTTGGGAAGTGAGGATCCTTTGTACCCCAAATCAAGCCCTGAGTTCAACTGCATTTTTCTCTTTTACCCACCATCAAAGCTCTGTGACTTGGCCCATGATGTAACTCTTAGTTACAACCTGTCTTATCACTTATTTTAACTCTTATCTGCAAGACACAGTCCTGCCAACTCTGTGAGTTCAAAAATTATGATCCAGGACAAGAGAAGTCAGGAGATTGGCTTGAAAATCATGCATTCTGTAAAAATATCAATATTCCTTTTTGGTTTGCTTTTGGGATTTCTTTTATAAAGTCTTAGAGATCACCCTTTGCTCTCCCTTATGTGTGAATTTTTCGATGAAAACACAGACAAAATGCACCTACAGAAATTGAGGGGGTCCTCCCCTCTTCTTTTTCCTGACAGATGGGAGGCAAAGGTTCTCTGAACTCTCCCCAATACATGCTCTTTCCCTTCCAGACAGTTTCTGGGTACTACTGTCAGGTCCCTACTCTGTTTCCCACCACCTCTCCATTGAGTACTCCTGGCCTTCCCCAAACATCATCCTCTGCCTCTCCACTGGGCACTGTATTGTCTTTGGCTCCCTTCTCTGGCATTTTCTCCTACCTTAATGAACACTGCTTCCTGTCCTCTTCCCCACTATTACCTATGTACACTATTTCAGCAGCAGCGTGGAGAAAAATGCAAGCTGAAGATGGGTGGGAACAGGGATACCCCTCCTCAAAGTGACCCTCTTTAATCACCTTTCCTGAGGGAATTGGTAGTGTCTTGGAGTTGCCACTGGCTGGTGTCTCTAGACTAGGATTCTGTACATGCACAGCAGTACAGAGCATGCAGCTGAGACACTGGAATGATCAGTAAGCCAAGGAAATGAAGCCTCTAGTTTCAATTACAACAATTGTTCACCCATAATTCTTCAACTGAAAACCACTGTACATGACACTGAACAGCAAATACTGCAAAAATTGTAGCTCTTGAGATAAATTCACAAGAATTAGCAATGCTGAAGACACAACACTCTTGTCTTAAGGTCTAAATTCAGTAAATAATTTGTTTTTAAACACTGTTCCTCACACACACCAAATATTGTAGAAAAATTCAAGACCTCCATCATGAATCACCACTCTAATATTTTTACCGAACAAAGATCTGAATTCTTATGTAACGTGAGTTTTTGAAAATTTAGTGCTAAGAAAATTACAGACAAGCTTTCCTGTGTCTTGTAATATAGAATGCACTACTTCTGAAGCTTATGTATTTTGAGAGATAAGTGAATTATTTTGTCAAGTGTACTTAATGTTGTAAGAATATCATTATAAACTGTAAATAAAATTGGAAAATAAGAATGGTATTCAAGAATTTTATAACCTGAGGAAAAAAATGGTCATGTCATTTTTTCCTTACTGTTTTAAGTTCCTGGCGCAGCTGCTGGTTTAAATTTGTTGACTCTTCTAAACGAGCTTCCAAAGCTGCAATTTTTTCTTCTTTTATTTCTAGAGACTTCTTTAGTGTAGACTCTAATTTTGACTCCAAAAGCTTGTACCTACTACTCAATGAAATTTAAAAAATATATATTTTTATTATTTCAAGAAAGATAAAAAATTCTTTAAGACTTTTTTTTAAATGACATACATATTTTAAAATTCTAGGTGAATATAGTGCTCTTGAAAAAATGGTTACTAACCTTCTGTAACTGTTGTTCTTTGAGATGGGTTGCACATGTCCATTCCAATGTAGATGTGTGTATGCCCCAAGCACAGTCACCGGAAATTTTCCCCCTAGTGGTTAACTGCTGGGTCATCCTGGCACCCTCTGGTGTCACACACTTATAGAACCAGAATAAAGGGCTTGCCAACCCTGCACCCCCTCAGTTCCTTCTTTCCAGCTAACTCCATTAAGAGAGGAAGGAGGGTGGTTCTTGGAATGTTCTTGAAGAACAACAGTTATGGAAGGTTAGTAACTGTTTTTTCTTCTTCAAGTGCTTGCACATGTCCATTCCAATGTAAGTGACTCGCAAGCAGTTGTATAGGAGATAGGCTTGGAGTTCATGGACATGATGACAGCCTGTTGGGTGATGGCTAAGGATCTGGTTTTGTCACAGAGATCACGGATTATTTGACTTTAATGGACCTCCGTGACTTCTTCGGCTGACTCAGCCTGCCGCAGTGGTGGGACTAGAGCAGCAGTGGCCCCTGGGGCTGGAAACACGACCGGGGCTCGGTCAGCCCCCACCGCAGGAGCAGCGGCAAGGCCGGAGCAACGGCTGGTGGTCAGCCCCCAATGGGGCTCTTACTATTAGTCTCCCTCCCCGGCTATTTTTAGTAAAAGTCACGGAGAGGTCGTGGGCTTACATGTATTTGTGTTTATTGCCAGTTTTGCAGTCCATGACTTTTACTAAAAATACCTCTGACAAAATCTTAACCTTAGTGATGGCATAGTGTGCTGAGAACGTGTGCACTGATGACCAGGTTGCCACCCTGCAGATGTCCTGAATAGGGATTTGCACTAGGAAAGCGGCTCAGGAGGCCTGTGATCTTGTGGAATGAGCAGTCAGGTTAGCTGGAGACGGAACGCTTGCCTACTTATAACACATGCGAATGCATGATGTGATCCAGGACGAGATTCTCTGAGTGGAGATAGGGAATCCCTTGATCCTCTCTGCTACCGCTATGAATAGCTGGGTAGATCTATGAAACGGCTTAGTCCATTCTATATAGAACATTAGGGCCCTTCTAACATCTAGAGAGTGTAGCCGTTGCTCCTCCCTATTCTCAGGTGGTTTTGGGAAGAAAACTGGAAGGAACATTGCTTGACTGCAATGGAAGTGCAAAAACACTTTTGGGAGAAAAGCAGGAAGTGAACACAACTGTACCTTATCCTTGAAGAAAACTGTGTACAGGGGCTCCGACGTGAGCCACGCATCTCTGAAACCTTTCTGGCTGAAGTGATGGCCACTAAAAAGGACACCTTACAGTAGAGGTGAGTTAATGAGAATGTTGCCAGCAGCTCAAGCAGGTGACCCAAGACCCATAAGCTTTGATAAGACGATTTAGGTCTCAGGGAGGAATGGGATCTCTAACCTGAGGGTATAACTTCTCTAGGTCTTTAAGGAAATGGATAACTACCACATGAGAGAAGACAGACTGCCTGTCGACTGGGGGATGGAAGGCTGATATCGCTGCAAGGTGGACCTTGACATAAGAAATAGCCAAGCCTTGCTATTTCAGATGCAACAGGTACTCCGATATAACTTGCAATGAAGAACTCAAGGGTGGAATTACATACTGGGAAGACCAGATGGAGAACTGCTTCCATTTTGCAAAGTAAGTAGCCCTGGTGGAGGGCTTCCTACTACCTAGCAGGACCTGATGAACCTGCTCCAAGCAGGCCTGCTCTTCAGGATTCAGCCAGGGAGCTTCCAAGGCCATCAGATGAAGAGAGCTGAGGTTCGGATGGAGCAACCAACCATGGTTCTGGGAGATCAGGTCTGGCTATAAAGGAAATGGGAGCAGGGCCCTCCACTGAGAGGCCTAACAGGGTGGCGAACCAATGTTGCCTGGGCCATGCTGGGGCTATGAGAATGACCTAGTCCTGCTTGATCTTCATCAGAACCTTGTGCACTAGTGGGATAGAAGGAAAGGCGTAATACAGGTGAGCTGTCCACAGCAGTAGGAAAGCATCCATGAGAGACTCCGGGCTGTGGCCTCGCAGGGAACAGAACTGGTGGCATTTCCTGTTGATTCAGGTAGCAAACAGATCTATCTGGGGAGTCCCCCACTATTGGAAAATGTCCCTTGTGATGTACGGCCAAAGTGACTACTTGTGGTGAATGGAGAAAGACCTGCTAAGGCGATCTGCCAGTTGGTTCTGCACTCCCAGGAGGGAGAAGCCTTGAGGTGGATTGAATGTGTTATGCAGAATTCCCACAGATGAACTGCTTCCTGGGACAGCAGGAAAGAACGTGCCCCACCCTGCCTCTTGATGTAAAACATGGCTGTCATATTGTCCCGGACAGCCAATACGTCTTTGTTCACAATGTGAGACAGAAGGATAACGAGAGAGAGTTCTTCTGGAGACTAAAGGCCTTGAGTCCTGAGGGGCCCAAGTGGGTTCCCCAACCCAGCACCAACATGTCCGAAACCAGGGACAACGAAGGTTAGGGCTACGAAAAGGATACTCTCACACAAATCACGTGATGGTCCAGCCACCAATCCTGGAAAATGAGGACCTGAGGAGGTACGGTGAGAACCGAGTCCAGATGGTGACAGATAGGTGAGAACACTGTGGCCAGCCATGCCTGAAGAGGTCTGAGGCGTACCCTCACATGTTGCATGTGGCCCAGGAGTTTCAGACAGCTCCACACTGTGGTAACTGGTTGGGCCTTGAAGGACCTTATCAGGACTGTGATCGCCTGAAACGAATCTCCTGGGAGGAAGGCTCTGGCTTGAGTGGAACTAAGTACTGCTCCAATGAACTCTATCCTCTGCACTGGGACGAGGGTAAACTTTTGCATGTTTATTTGCAGGTCTAAGGCCTGGAAGGTTGACTGGATGAGCTGGATTCTGGATTCCACCTGATCCCTGTGCACTCCCTGTTTCCTCAGGAAGGCTGCTACCATCACCATGACTTTGGTGAAGACATGTGGAGCAGCTGACAGGCCGAATGGAAGCACCGCAAACTGATAGTGTGCTTGGTTCATGACAAATCTGAGGAACCTTCTGTGGCCTTGGAAAATCGATATGTGGAAATATGCATCCTTTAAATTGAGGACAACACACCAATCCCTAAGATCCAGAGAGGGAATGATGGAGGCCAGAGCGATCATACAGAACTTTAGATTCTTGAGGTAGCTGTTGAGGTGGCGCAGGTTCATAATAGGTCTGAGACCACCCTTGGCTTTCAGAATTAGGAAATAATGGGAGTAGAACCCCTTTCCTCTCATGTTTTGTTGAACCTCTTCCACAGCTCCCATCTGAAGGAGGGATTGGACTTCTTGGACGAAGAGTTGCTCGTGAGAAGGGTACCTGAAGAGGGATGGGGAGGGGAATAGGAAGGGTGAGTAGAAAGAAACTGGAGACTGTATTCTACTTCCACCATGCTCAGCTCATGCTCAGAGGTCTGAGCTGATATGGGTCCAGGCACTGATAAATTGGGACAGGCGGTCCAAAAACAGAGGGGCAACTGCATCCAATATAACAGGGACTGGGATGGCAACCTCAAGCATCCCATCAAAAGGAGAGCTTCAAGCTCCCTGAGTGCCTGGGAGCAGCATGTGTCGGCCCCAAGTTGGAAGCTGGTGGAGGAGACCTACGCTCAAACCTCCTGCTCTTTCTCCTCTGTGGGTCTTGGCAGGCCGGTGGGGCAAAGCATTGGTCTGCTCAGAGAAGAGTGAGGATCCTTCAAAGGGGAGATCCTGGAGGGCTTGCTGGACCTCTTCAGGAAGACCGGAAAACTGTAACCAAGAGCTCCTGTGCATGGTTACCATTGAGACCATGGATCTGGCTGCAGAATCAGTTGCGTTCAGGGCTGCCTGCAAGGAGGCCCTCGCTATGGTTTTCCCCTTGTCAACCAGCAAGGAGAACACCTGGCTAGCTTCCTAAGGGAGCAGATCTTTAAACTTGTGTATGACATCCCACATATTAAAGTCATAGTGACCCAGCAGTGCCCGCTCGTTTGCTATTTTAAGTTGCATCCCTCCAGTAAAGTAGATCTTTCTGACAAATAAGTCCAAATTTTTGGAGTCTTTTGCCTTAGACAGTGTCCCCAATTGCCCTGGGTGATCTCTTTAATTGGTGGACGATACTACTGGGGACCCCAGGGGGATACAAGTATAAGAACTTGTAACCTTGGACTGGCAAATAATACTTCTGCTCCGTATGTTTGACATAGGGGGAAGGGAAGCAGTGGGTCTGCCACAGAACCGTAACAAGGTCCATGATAGCCTCATTGAGTGGCAGGGCCACCCTTGAGAGGCCCTCTGCTGTCAAGATGTCCATGAGAGGACTCTGTGACCACCTCTGCCTGGATGTCCAAATTCAAGGCCACCCGCTTTAACAAATCCTGGAGAGAGCCTTGTGGTCATCTTGGGAAGAAGACATGCCAGCTGCCAATACTGTCTCATTCGGGGACGAGGAGGTGGAAGCATTGGTTGAGGGCCCTCCACCCCTCCTTCCATATTGGCCAGGACCCACGGGCCCTCTTCTAGAAGCTCGGTACTGGAGTCCGGATTGGGAGTCTCCCGTCGAGGCATTGGTAGTGCTCTACTCTCGGAAGCCGCCAAATAGGAGCACCTTGAGAAAGGACCCTGGGCTGGGGGGGAACCTGCATGGGGTCCAAAATGGCCATTGCATTGGCACTGGCCCCGAAGGATGAGAGGGCCAAGCACTCGGTGGTACCACTGTGTTTGGTATGGTGGGATAGAAGTGCCTCGGGGGTGGCTGCAAGGGTGAGAGGAGTGTGACCCCACTTCTGACTCTGAAGACAAAAAGTCTGGGCAAGGTGACCAGGGAGGTGTTGACCCCATTGTTGCCGGAGATCAGTGCTGTGATGATGAAGTCTGTGCTGAGGCTAGCATGGAGGGTTTTCCCTTGGATGGTACCATGGGTCCTGATACTTGGCAGAGGCTGGGAGAAGATGGTTCCCTGTCTAACTGTACCGGTGGTGCCAATTCCTGCACTGCCGGAGATATAGGCACTGGCAACAAAAGCAGGTCCCTGGCTGCTATGAATGCCTCCAGAGTTGACAGCACCGTAAACATACTGATACCACACTGCCTGCCTGAAGATGAAACCTCTGGAGCCAGAGTCCCTGAGACCTGCATAGGCACCAGAGTCACTGGTACCTGCTGCTGTGGTGCCGAGGTAGAAGAGTGGCCTGACACAGTTCTCACTCTATCCCAGTCCCCATGCCTGGTCGACTTCAGCGCCGGGGATTGAACCCTCTCAGCCGGCTGCCTCTTGTGCTTCTTTTTAGGAAACGAGGATGGGGAATGGCGCCAAGACTCTTGCACGGTGGTAGGAGCACTCCGCACGAATGCTGAGTTACTTGGTGCCGAGTCCGAGCAACTTGGTTCCGAAGCGGGTCTCAGAGCTGCCTCCATAAGAAGGGACCTTCAAACTTGCCTCTCGATCCTTTTTTCGTGCAAAGTTTGAAGTCCTTTCAGATCTGGCCGTGGTCCTTTCAGTCAATCTCTGCCAAGCACTTGAGACACCTCGACTACGGGTTTCTCAAGGGCTTTGACTTGCCACAGGAGGCACAGGGCATGAAGCCTCATGACTGAGGCATGCGCCGGCACCAGGGAGTGGATGAACTTTGCCAATTGAAGGAGAAAAGGTCTGCCCTTATAGACTAAAACTGACTAACTATATATAACTAATTTAACTATATACACCACAAAAAAACAGTGAAAACCACTGGGAAAGTTTGCCGAAGCAAAGAGAGCAGTTTCAGAGATCGTCATGGGCGGTAAGAAGGAACTATGGGGACGCAGGGTCAGCAGGGCCCTTTATACTGGCACTATGAGCGCACGGCACTGGAGGGCGCCAGAGCTGATCTGATAGATACCACTAGAGGAAAAATTTCGGGTGACTGTGCTCGAGGCATGCACACGCCTACATTGGAATAAACATGTGCAAGCCCTTGAAGAAGGTGTTGGACTGATTGCTAGTAGTGGCAATGTAAGTTACCTGACTCCCTGCCAACATGCTTCACTGGTGTCTTGTAGGGAACACATGTAGGAGTGAATGTAGTTCAGTATCCATGCCCATTCAATTATAGGAATCTCTGATGAAATTGCAGAGAAAAGTACAGTACCATTTGGCATGGATTGGATTTACCCAACATTAATGATGAAAGTCTCATTATCCTATTACCAAGACTTGAGTCCTCCAATACTCTCTTTAGATATTTTTAAAGGGATAGTCGTCAAAGTTGTCACATCTTGTAAAATTTTACACTCTAGCTCCCTTTTAAAATATATTCCTTGATACAGAAAAAGCTACCATATCTACAAAATCAACTCTTTCTTTTGGCTCCATTTCAATCAGCCAAGCATGGAACTGAACTTGATTAGACTTCTGTGCACTGAAGTATTTGGAAAACAAGATTCTCATCAGTTTCTATTCCCTGCTTGCTCCCAAACCAGAAGCACAAAGGAGGAGGAGTAACAGAGTATTGTGCACGTGCATGCTTATTTCACGTACATGCTCACGTGTGAATTGCTCACCCAGCTCAGCTCCTGGTATTTAGAGCCTTTGTTTGGGAGGATTTTACTATATTATGGAGCATGAAAACAAAACAAACCCCTCCCCATATATTTAGGGGTAAGTGGTCATATTTAAAATATTTAGGTTTGGAACAATATCTCTTGAGATTGTCAGTGACGGACAATCTTAAAGAACTGTTGTCTCTTTCAGAAAAACTTAAAAGTCACAGTCATTAAAAAAAAAATAGCTTAATCATTTTACTTATTCCCTCATTTGTATATGCTCTCAGAACTTAGAAAGCAACATTTTTTTTATTATTTTTATATTAGCCATTTACACTTTCTCCAAGCGTAAGGCAAAATTGAACACCTGTTAGCCAGTTGATTTAAAAAAAAACATATTGGGCTTATTAAATGGAACACACTGTCTGTGATTCTTGAAGCCACAACAGCTACACCCTGACAGGAATTGAAGCAGAGGACCAAGAGTAAAAGGATTAAAAAGAGGATGCAGTGGCCTTAAAGAGTCACCATCATATGAGAGGGAAATGACCCCAGAATTTACCTATTTGAGAACCCATGTAAACATCAAATTGCAAATAAAAAAATCTTGCATCTGTAACTGAGAACTAGACTAGTCTATACAGAGAAGTGAAAAGGAAAAAGACTAGCAGAGACCTCACATCCAACCTCCATGGATTAGGAGGCTGCAAATGCGAAGACAACTTCTAACCTCATTTGAGACTTCGATGCCAGATTGGGGTGGAAGAACCATGAACCCACTTTGTCTAAAGATAAAAAGCCAACCCTAAGTGCTTGAAGGTGCAAAGCAACAAACTGAAAAATCTTTAATGTCATCATTATCAGGCTATGTGAGATTAGGCCCAGACAGAGGAAAGATTTTAAGATATTGCTAACAATGCTCAGTACAAAAAATGCCAATCCCACCTCCATCCCAAGAAAGGAGACAGGCTAGATGTGGAATCAAGTATCAGGGGGTAGCCGTGTTAGTCTGTATCTACAAAAACAACAAGGAGTCTGGTGGCACCTTAAAGACTAACAGATTTATTTGGACATAAGCTTTCGTGGGTAAAAACCTCACTTCTTCGGATGCATAGAGTGAAAGTTACAGATGCAGGCATTATATACTGACACATGGAGAGCAGGGAGTTACTTTGCAAGTGGAGAACCAGTGTTGACAGGGCCAATTCAATCAGGGTGGATGTAGTCCACTCCCAATAATAGATGACACCTCATTACAGAAGCAGCTTTTCCTCTCCTGGAATTGACACCTCCTCATCTATTACACCCTTGCCTTGTCTCTTTTGACTTTTGCTAGGACCCTGCTGACCAGCAGAATTGGCAGGAATGAGTACATCAGATCCCCCTCCCATGACAGAAGGAAAGCATCGGAAAGGGAGACCCTGCCTAGGCCCTGGAGAGAGCAGAAGTGCTGGCACTTCCTGTTCTGCCTGGTGGCAAACAGGTCCACTCGGGGAGCCCCCCACCTTTGGAAGAGCACCTGGACAACCTCCAGGTGGAGGGACCACTCGTGGGGAGAGAAGAAGGACTTGCTGAGGTGATCCGCCAGTGCCTTCTGGATGCCGCAGAGGTGCGATGCCTCCAGGTGGATGTCGTGCTGGATGCAAAAGTCCCACAAACGAAGTGCTTCCTTACAGACGGCCAACGAGCGAGCTCCCCCTTGCCTGTTGATGTAAAACATTGAGGCTGTGTTGTCTGTGAGTATATGTGCACTTTGACTGGAAAGGTGTGGCAGGAAGACTCTGCAGCTCCTCTGGGGACCATGTCCCTTGGGTCTGCAATGTGCCGAGATGCGCTCCCCAGCCGAGGTCGGAGGCATCCAATATCAGAGATACCAAGGGTTGGGACTCTGAAACGGAACTCATTCCAGGACCACCTTTGGATCGGTCCACCACTGCAGGGAGGCAAGTACCTTTGGTGGAATCATGACAATCTTGTCCAGATGGTCTCTGGGCGGGGTGTAGATTGTGCAGTCCCGGGCCACAGTGAGGGGATACGTAGAGATGCTGGCAATGAGACCTGCCATTGTCTCTAATCTGTCCTGCAGCAGAAATGCTCTGGCACGGGTGGAGTCGAGGACTGTTCCGATTAATTTTATGCACCGGGACTAACACTGATTTTTCCTCGTTTATTAACAGACCCAGAGCACAGCACATGAGCTGCAGCACTGAGATATTGTGTTGGACCTGAGACCTAGATGAGACCCTTGATGAGCCAGTCGTCGAGGTACGGGTAAACCTGGATACCTCGCCGCCTGAGGAAGGCCACCACCACCGCCATGCATTTGGTAAACACCCTCGGAGCTGTAGCCAGGCCGAATGGGAGCACTGCGAACTGGTAGTGAGCGGGACTCACTGTGAAGCGCAGGAATCATCTGTGTCCCTGGAATATTGACACATGGAAGTACGCATCTTTCAAATCAAGGGTGGCGTACCAGTTTCCCGGATCCAGGGAGGGAATGATGGAGGCCAGGGAGACCATGCAGAACTTCAGCTTCTTGAGATAACTCCCTGAGGAACTTGATGTAAGAATGAGAAGGACAATTTAAGAAAACAAGCATTCGTCAAACAACAATTGATTACACCATGATGGTGCAAAACTCATTGGTCCCAATGAAGGAAAATCACTATATAAGCAGGATGCCTTGCCGTGAAACTTTGGGTTTGTCCTGCCAAGACTTCCCCGGAGCATCATGTCGTGACTGACGGAGCCCGGCTCCTCCCTACTGGTGATCAAACTAGCTGGCCACTAGCTTGATCTGGACTGATAACTATAACATTGACTGGCGGGAGAGAGAGAGAGAGAGTGTGTGTGTGTGTGTTTGTGTTTGAATGCATATGGTAATTGTTGTATCTTCAATAAATGTGGCGTATTGCCTTTTCCCCTGAAAAAGATCCCATGTGCTTCTTATAAGCATAACATTTTTGGTGGAAAATTGTGAAAGGGGGAAGACATGCACTGTGATTGTTGAAAATACTGCCAAATATTGCTAAAAGGTATACCATACATATAAAGTGATCAATCATTCAGGTGTGCACACCCCCAGTTGTAGATGTGCCGGGCCATAAGGGGGAGGGTTAGAGTCCTCACTCCTACCCGTCTGTCGGGGAAAAATTGCAAAGGGGAATATACCCTCGATTGTAGCAGGATCGAGCCCAAAAGGTAGGGGGCTTAGAGTTTCCCCTTCTTGCTCTGTTAGGCAGAGTTCTTTTTAGTGGGTACAGACTTTTGTGTTTTGTAAGTCCCAGCACGAGCGTGGGTGGAAGAGTTATAAAGGTAAAAGAGATTCATAAAGAAATATGTTCAGGTGGTATTTTCTATGAGACCCAACTCTGAAGGATATGGGAGTGTGGGCAAATAGTGGTAGCACCTGTGTAAGAAATGTTTAAAAGGAAGCAATTCAAAGATGATACTTTGTTCAAGAGATTACTCCTTTTAAACAGATCTTGCTCTGTTAAACCAAACTGTGAAGGATATAGGAGTTTGGGCAGTATAGTATTTTTTTGTGAGTGATATTGTGGTGATTTCACAATTGAAAGAAATGTTTAAGGAAAGGGACCAGGAGGGGTGGGGGCTAGTTGAGGAGCCCACCCTCCTTGCTAAATTGGAGTGGAACAAAGCCTGTGTCCATGAAAAGGGACGGTTCAGCGAGGAAAGCAGGATCGGGCCCAGACAAGCAGGCAGGCAACAGATAACAAAAATTGGAAAATAGGTTGGAAGCCCTGAGGGCATAGTGGCAGGAGTAAGAAAAAAAAGTAAGTACAGGCATGGGGAATTCAGATCCCTGGAACAATACTTGGAATGGTGAAATCTGAGTTGATGAAGGTGTCATTTTGGGAGATAAGCATGTGATTTAATGAAAAAGCGTGAGAAGTTAACTCTGCAGAGGCTGGAGGGAATTAAGCAGTTAAACATTGTAAAAATGTTAAAAAGGAAAAGTGTTATAGAAAACCCACCGCTTATGCCCAAATAAATGTGTTAGTCTCTAAGGTGCCACAAGTACTCCTCGTTGTTTTTGCTGATACAGACTAACACGGCTATAACTCTGAAACCTGTTATAGAAAGAGAATTCTTGGTTTCTTCGCAGCCATTCTGAAGGGAAAATGGGCCCTTTTCCAAAGGAATGTCTGTAAATAAGCCAGGCAAAGAGACAATCTGATTTAAATCATTTGACTATGAACTATTTAGTCAAATTCGCTAAAAGAACATAAGGGGTTTCTATTGGAACTTAACTGCCCCCAAATGTATACAAATGTAATCTATGTATAGCTGTGTAAAAATTAAAGCAGTGTAAGGGATGTTAAAGAAAAAGAATGTGTGTGTATAAATATATTGTGTAAATATGTAGAGTGTTTAGGACCTAAACCAACACTCCTGGTTTGTAAAACTCTTGTTTTATAGGTTTAAGATTAATTTTGTTTTTAAAAAATACCACTAAAATCCATTTGAATCTTTTATTCAAAGTTGCAAAATCGAGAAACACTTTTTGCCAGACACAGGTAACTAGTGTTGTTTGGCTTTGGTATTTAGCATTTAACCCTTAAGGTACCTTAATGCTTTATAAGTTCAATATTTTTTTAAAAGACCGAAGTCATGGCTGCAGCGGGGCAGTCAAAACCAGGAGAATGAGAAAAGATTCTGGATTTGTTTTTTGGTAAAAAAAATAGCAGATAAGAGCTGTAGTAAAAGAATAAGAAATTGAAAAAAAAAGACAGTGCCCCACACTGAGCCTTAAGGTGGCTCTGTGTAATCAAACTGTCACTTTGATAAGGTGTAGCAGGGTGGTCACCCCGCTCCTGCCTGGAAGGGCTTAAAGCAGCCTGGGAGAGGGCTGTGGCAGAGGAAAGCTGGGCTGATGGGGAAAGCAGCCACAGCTTTGGCAGTGCAATTAGGGCCAAGCTGGCCCTTATAAGAGGGAAGTGGGCCAGGAGCAAGCAGTCTCCCTCTAGCTGAGGAGGGAGATGGACCTAGCTGCCTGAGTGCTAAAGGGTACTGGAGTGAAGCAGGCCTGGGGAAAGGCCAGAGGAGCTGGGGAGCTCTGGGCCAGCAACTCCCCAGGCTACAGGGCCTTGTACAAGGCCCCTGGAGGTACTGGGTTGCAGGGAAAAGCAGCAGGTCAAAACCTCCCTTGCCTATGATGACTGGCTTATACAGACTGCAGTCGGCCCCAGTGAGCGGGGGCTAGATGGTGACTGGCAGTAGCCCATGACTGAGGCAAGGTGGCGATAGAAGGTTGGGGGTTCCCCTGGGTGGGGAGACCCTGAGACTGCAGGGGTATTGCCAGGGGGCAGCACCCCAAACACGAGGGGCACCGGGTCCTGGGAGGGACACGGGGGCCAGTGACAGCGGGACACCGGCCTGCAGAGGGCGCTCCAGAGGCTGGAAGAGCTAATTCCCGAGACGACCAGCAGGAGGCGCCGCAGGGGTGAGTCCGTGCATTGTCACATAAGGGTACATAAAAACTCTGTGAGCACAAAAGAAATAGTTACACCTTATGTAAACATTGATATGGCTAATGTTATAGAAGTTAAACTATGGAAGGAATGTGCATTTTCCCCAGAACATGTGCAGTGTATATTGTAGAAGGGATAAAAAAAATCTGAAAACATACCATACTACTTAATTAAAATCCTATTAGGGCTCCAAAGGGAGCCACAATAGGTTGTGTTTTCTTTTTCAGATCGCTGTGTGTTTTGGAAGCAGGAGTTAAAAGTGGAAAGTAATTAAAACTCTGTTGGAAGTTGATTGTGTCCCTTTTAAGACAGAGTCTCTGAGCTACTGATGGCTTTGGATCCAAAAGCAAGCCAGAAAGCATCTGTGTTAATGCAAATTACCTAACTGATAAAGGAAGAAAAGAACTGCCCATAAATGGCAGCACAAAGGAATCAAACCAAAGGACAAGAAGGGAGACAGGAAGATCAGAGGAAGGTAAGGGCACTAGTAGAAATGCTGGCCCCTACTGACACGCACTCTTTAAGAGTACTGCTAGGAGGATTCAATTTTCTTAGACCACACATTTATAAATATGCTGAAATAACTCACCCATTGTGGAAACTGCTAAAGAAAAAGACAAAATGGGAATGGGGATAAGAGCAGGACTCCGCTTTAACCCTGCTAAAACAGAAGGCTCTCACAGCCCCAGCCCTGCATTTCCACAATGAATCACAACCTTTTGTTATTTGTTTGGCGGCTAATAACATGGCCTTGGCTGCCACACTATTACAAAATATTGAAAAAGGGAACTGACATGAATGTCCAGAGGTCACTCTAGAGTGAAGAATTGCCTTGGTAGAGGCACCCCCACTGGAAGAATTAGATACCGTGGGCCAAGAAAAGCACGTCTGGTTTACTGACAGGAGTGCAATGGTAGTAAAAGGGAAAAGATGTGTAAAATATGCTGCCATTAACTTTGAAAAGGAAGTCATTCAGGGACATTTGGACCATGGATCGACTCAGCATGCTGAGCTCCACACAATTTATCAGGTTTTAAGGCAATATGAAAATTCCCCAAGGCCCGTGTATATTCATGCTGACAGTGATTTTTGTGTGAAGGGGATACAGTTTTGGATATATGATTGGTATAGGAATGGGTGGAAAGCAGCAGATGGAAAGGATATTGCATATTCAGAGGAATGGAAATGGATTTACCAGTGGGTAACAAAGAACCCTAAACAGTTAAAGGTGCGACATGTAAGGGCACACAATAAAGGAACAGGTATGTAGGCCACCTGGAATAATCGGGTAGATACAATAGCCCGACAGTATGCCATAGCAGTTGTAACCAGAAGTCAGAAAAAGAATGTCTGTGCTGACACATCTGAGCTAACAGATGGCACTACAGACCGCCCAAGTTCCAGGAAAAATAGAAAGGCAAGAGTTACTTAATGTAGCCCATCAGTTTATGCATGAAGGAGTGGAAGGGACTTTAAGAAGGCTAAAGCAAGTAGCAGAACAGGAGTGTATGAAATATGATGTTAAAACATGGGTGCAAAATTGTGTGCGGTGCGCTCAGGACAAGGCTCATCCTCCGCACTGGCAACCCATGATGCACCAACGAAGGCTTGGGCCATGGCACAGGGTTCAAATTGATGTGATTGATAAATTGCCAAGGAGTAAGGAAGGATTCCAGTATTTATTGGTGATAATTGATTCCTTTTCAGGATGGGTGGAGGCACTTCCTACTAAAGATAACAGCACCAAGGTAGTGGCCAAAAAGTTTTTTAATGAGGTAGTATGTAGATATGGCACCCCTGAAATAATAGATTCTGACAATGGGGGAGCTTTTGTAGGAGAAATCTTTACAACAATGATACAAGCCTTGGGAATTAAACAAAAGCTCCATATACCATACAGGCCTCAGTCCTCAGGCCAAGTAGAGCACATGAATCGCACTACTAAGGAAGCGCTCTGGAAGGTAGTAAATCACACAGGAAAAAACTGACCAGATAAACTGCCTCTGATTTTGGCTGCCATCCACAGCAGTGATAGACTAAGAACAAAAATTCAATCCTTCCAAATCCTGTTTGGACATCCAATGAGCCAATGATTGATCCTAGTTACCTGGTACAGGGTCAAGAAGAGACCTCTAATATAACCCAGCATGATTATTTTCAATGGCTCAAACAGTTACAAGAAGATAAAACCACCCTCCAGTATAGGGTTAATCAGGCCATCGAACACATGAATAACAAAATTCAGAAACAAAGGCCCACAAAGGCAGCCCTGTGGGAAACAGGGGACCAAGTCATGTACCTTAAAATGGGGAAAAGGGGTCACTCGCTAGTGACTCCATAGTGGACCGCCTTAGCCCATTGGTATACCGCATTGAAAAAGATGGAAAACTGAAATGGATACATGTTTCACAAATTAAATTGTTTACATAAATAATGATGTTTGAATTCTTTGCAGAAAAGGACATCCTGGAACCTGAGCACAAAGCGCTGCTTAACCACCACAATTTTAATCCATATAAAATGAGACTCCAGAGTAAGGTCTGGCTTTACCTGCTTCTGGGAACTTTTAGTGCCTAGATAATTAGAACAGTCATGGCAGAAGATGCAGCCCTCCTTATAAGCCAATATTTAAGGAATAATTCACTCCCTGCCAACCAATCATGGATTCCTACCCGTGATCCAGTGATCCTCATGGAATGGTATGATAAAAATACTAGCCAACTCTTAAAACCCTTAGGAAATACCAATATGTATGCCTGGAAAGGGGAAGTGGGACTTAAGGTTCACCTTATAAACACCACAGGAATACCAAACCACTGGGGAATAGGGGTTATAATAGAGGGTCCCTATGGGGATACCACCTGGAGTTCCAGCTACCCACGATTACCATATCAGTGGGATGAGCCTGTTAAGACACGAACAATACTAACAGTTATTGTGAAGTACTGTCCAATACCCTGTAGTAAATTGGAACCTAAATGTTCACCCTACTCCCTTCCTATTATAACGGCCTGGATAAAAACACATCAACCCTCCAATGGCCGAGCAAAACGAGATGTAGTAGACACCATATTAGGAGGAGTTGGATTTGGAGCAGGAATTATGAACACTGTAGACCTGGAGGTAATTAAGAATAAATTAAGTTTTTCTTGTCAAATCTGGGAAACCTAAAAGCAACAAGGAATATGTGGCGGTGGCTAAACACAACCTCCTGGCTGCTGTATAAACAACAAATAGAATTAGGAAATAAAACTGCCTTGGCTATAAGATGCACTGAGATGTAAATTCTTAGTTTAGCATCACTTTAACACAAAATTACACAAAAACAACGAAAGAGGTCCTTGTTTGACACCTACAAATATGAATGGATGCAATATGTTTCCAGCATGGTTAAGCCTGATTTGTTATTAGGTGAAATTATTGTTAAAATTGCTCAACAACAGTCTGTGGAGACAGAAATATGGAAAGTGAGCCCGCTCCCAAAATTGACCATGGGATCCTTTTGGCTACCCTGGGTTATGGGTCAGTGGACTGGGAAAGAGGAGAAATTATTGGACATGTATGGAGTGGAGCCCTCAGAAATGGGTGTGCTTGTTCCTACCTGTCACCACAGAACCATGTAACAAGTACACATCATTGGGAACATGTGTATGGGACGAACTAGAAAATGTGACGCGTGTTTTGTACAACAGACAATGTGTATGTGTTACATCCTGGGAAACAGTATTTTGGGAGGATGCAAATATTAGCCAACCCCCAGTGGATGAATGTAAACGTGATGCCCGTGTATTCTATACTAGCAATCACACGTACTATTTACTAAAGATAGAAGAAGCACAGAGCACTATAACCGCCACCCCGGTTAATTTCTCTGTTACCCTTGGCCTGGATTGGCACGATCTAACTGATCACTTGTCAAAAACAAAGGTAACTCAGTTTTTACAACAGACACAAAGGGATATAGGGAAGCATGTCATTCAAATATTACATGCAAATGAAGACATGCTAAAAATTGCTAGGTCTAAAAAAGAACTGACAACCTATCACTGGTACGACGTTTTTACAGGCTGGTCCCGACCTCTAAGGGCATATTGTCTATTATGTTTCACCCATTACTAGTTGTGTTAATATTGTCCTGTGTTTGCTTGCTAGGAATGTGTTGTATGTGCTGTTGGATAAAAAGAAAGTTTGTTAAATTACAACCACAAGCTCAAATTGTCTCTCAGTATATTGCTATGAAACAATTGTATAAAATATGACCCACTCAAGAATTGTTCTTGAAGGGTCAAAAGGAGGACATGTAGTAGTAGGCTTTTATGTTTGTATTTTATATAATTTAGAATGAAGGATAAAGAATAATAATATAGCATGTATTAAATGTATTGGTGTATGATTTGACCATATCCTGACAGCCACTCTTTTTGAATAGCAGAAAAGAATGGCTTAAAGGGCCATTTGGTAAAGATGCATTAGCCGGATTCTGTGACTGGGCTGATTTCAAGGCAATAACAGATCTTTTTGGGGTCACCAATTTGTTGTAGGTTTAGCATTTTAAAATAAGTAAAAGAATACCATGATTGTTTTTCTTTTGCATTGTAATTTGATGTTCCTGTTCAAAATGTTCTGTGTAAATTAATTCTGTTTTGTGTGTGAATGAGGAATGTGTGTGTTAAGAGGTAAGTGTGAAGGCCATCGCTGAACCAGATGTTCTAGGGAGAAACCGGAGACAGACACAAGGGCGCCAGGAGGTTGCAACACGCCCCTATTGAAATGTCAGAGGAGGGAAGATTGACAACTCTAAAGATGAGACAGGCACCTATCAATGGGGACAAGATAGCTATGATCAAAACTAGCATGGGATAACTCCCTGAGGAACTTGATGTAAGAATGAGAAGGACAATTTAAGAAAACAAGCATTCGTCAAACAACAATTGATTACACCATGATGGTGCAAAACTCATTGGTCCCAATGAAGGAAAATCACTATAGAAACAGGATGCCTAGCCATGAAACTTTGGGTTCGTCCTGCCAAGACTTCCCCGGAGCATCGTGTCGCGACCCGATGGAACCCAGCTCCTCCCTATCGGTGATCGACCTAGCTGGCCACTAGGTTGATCCAGACTCTGGACTGGTAACTAGAACATTGACTGGTGGGATAGTGTGTGTGTCTGTGTGTGCTGTGATTGAATACATATGGTAATTGTTGTATCTTCAATAAATGCGGCGTATTGCCTTTTCCCCTGAAAAAGATCCCGTGTGCTTCTTGTAAGCATAATAGCTGGACACTCGAGGACGAATAAATCTTTCTTCCAAACAAATCGAGCCTCTTCGAGTCTTTATTTTTCGGGGTGGAGCCTGGCTGGCCTTGCCTTTCCTGCTCATTAACCACGGAGACCACTAGGGAGCTTGGGGCAGGGTGTGTGTAAAGGTCCTCATGAGCTTTAGCAGGCACATAGTACTTGTGTTCTGCCTTTTTTGAAATAGGGGGCAGTGATGAGGGGCTCTGCCACAGAGACTTGTTGATCTTTGCCACCCCCTCATGCAAGGGCAACGCCACCCTGGCTGGGACATCAAATAGGGACATCAAATAGGGAGTCCGAGGGTTCCTCGAGCTCCTCAGCATGAAGCCCCAAGTTCGAGGCAACCCTTCTTAGCAGCTCCTGATGGGTCTTAGTATCATCCTGAGGGACTGGATGAGAGGCCCTGTAATCACCTCATCAGGCGGCGACGAGGAGGAAGCTGGTACCAGAGGATCTGCTGCCTCCGAAGGCTGCTCGGCTGGTTCCTCCATGGGAGCTGGGTGGAGCTGAGGGGTCTTTTCCACAGAGCCCTCTGCATCAGGGGGCGGTCGGGAGGCCGTGGCTGATGGTTTATCCGAGGCGCCGAAGGCTGACCTGAGCCCTTGCGAGGACTGCAGGAACCCCCAAGGATTCCAAGGGGCAGGCCACTGGCTCTGGGGCCACGATGCAACAGGCGGTGCCACCTGTAGAGTGGGTACCCTTGTGCGGGGCCCTGGCCTGCTGGTATGGACCCGTTTGGTACCGGAGTCCAAAGAGGAGGGATCACGTCCGAGAGACCAGGACGGTGCTGACCGTTTGTCCTGGTTGCGACAGTGCCGATCCCAGTCCTGCAACGGGGATCTGTCAGAGGGTGATGAGTCCCTGCACCGAGCTCCCGGAGACCGATGGCATTTGGCAGATCTGCGATGGTGGCCTGGCAATTGATGCTTCATGCTTCTTTAGTGGTGCCAGTCCACTGGTGGGACCAAGTCGGCCGTCGAGGTGGGGAACGTCAACCTGATCGCAATGACCCGTACCGGCGACCAGTAGTGAGGCTCTCGGCACCATTGGCTTGTGCCCCTGGAGGGGTGTCGCACACTTGGGAAGCAGCTAGGTTGGTCCCAATATTGGGACTGCAGGGATAGGCGCACTTCCATGGGCCTGCGCCAAGTCACCGGCAATTTGTGTCTCGAGCCCGGAGAGCGGTGCCCTGAGTCTGGAGACCGGTGAGGGCTCCTTCCAGCTGGCCTCCCTATGTCCAAGGCCTGGCAGCTCTGCACGGCGAGCACTGGTGGGACACTCCTTGAGGAGGAGAGCAGTGCCGCACAGATGAGGACCGCTGGAAAGGTCCCATGACAAGTTTGCCCTTAGAATGGGGCACCACCGTGGCTGGTGTGGGCGGCACCGGTAACAGTAAGACGTCCTGCACCGCCTGCAAGGCCTTGGGCGTTGATGACATGTCCAGGTACCGGAGACCTGCGTCACTGTCTGGGGTGGCAGGCGCGTCTCGGGATGGGCTAACCCGCTTGACTTGAGCCGGGGCCTAACTCCCGTACAGAGGTGAGAAGCTGCCCTGCACGGGTCCTTGCTCCCCTCAGGCCCTCTCCTTTTCTTTACGCGATGTCAGAGATCGTCCCCTCCTGGCCTTTCTTTGCCTCCTGACGGGTGCCGGGGGGGGGGGGGGGGGAAGGGGGAGAGAGGAAATCGGCATCGGTCCGAAGATGGCACCAGTGGAGTGCTCTGTACTGATGCCGCAGTACAAGGAGCAGAGTCCTACCTGGATGGCTCCAGTGCCAGTGCCGATTCCAGAAGGAGCACCCCGAGACGTATGTCTCGCTCCTTCTTTGTCCAAGGTTTGAACCCCTTGCAGATCCGACACTTGTCACTGATATGGGTCTCGCCCAGGCACCTCAGACAGCTACTATGAGGATCACTGATGGGCACTGGTTTTTTGCAGCGATTACAGAGTTTGAAGCCTGGGGATCGGGGCATGCCCAGTCCCTAGGCTGAGTCCCGCCCGGGACTAACCAACTACACTAAGGGAAACTACTAACAACTTTTAACTATTTACAGAAAAAAGTTTGTCTTAATGGATTAAGAATGAAAAGGCTTGCCAAAGCAAGAGATGTTCCAGCACGGTTATTGGTGGTAAGAAGGAACTGAGAGTGGGGGGAGCCGGCGATGCCCCTCATACCGCGCCATACAGGCACCACTCCAGAGGCCGCCAGAGCTGGTCCCCTACGGATACCGCTGAGGGAAAAACTTCCGGCACCGGTGCATGTGGCGAGCACACACACCTACAATGGAATGGACATGAGCAAGCACTCGAAGAAGAAGTAAGCATGTTGAGGGCCGAGAACCAGTATCCCTGTTCCAACACTAGAATAATCATTAATAAAGTGACCATCTTGAACTTCTGAGCCTTGACAAATTTGTTGAGTCCTGTGAGCCTAATATGGGTCTCCAATCTCCCTTTTTATTAGGTATCAGGAAGCAACAAGAGTAAAAGCCTTTCCCTCTTAGATGTTGAGGTACTGGTTCGATGGCTCCTACACTGAGGTGTTCTATCTCTTGTTGTAACAGGCTCTCATGAGAAGGGTCCCTGAAGAGAGATGGGGAAGGGTGTTGGGGGGGGGGGGGGGAAGGGAGATGAAATGAATGGAGTACCCATCTCGAATAATCTCCAGCACCCATTTGTCAAAAGTTATCTGTTCCCAGGCATTGCGGAAAAGGGCAAGATGGCATCCATGGGGGTGAGAAAGGTTGTCCAGTGTTAGATGGTATTGGAGGGAGTGATATGATGGCACCTTAACTAACCCATCAAAACTGTTGTTTTGAGGTGTATGGCTGGGAAGAAGTAGATTGAGGGCCCGAAGCTTTCCATTTGGAGAACCTAGATTTTTTTCTTTGGGGCTCATAAGTGTTGGGTTGAATATTGTGATGAGTGGGGTCTGAATGAGGGCTGAGGACTATATTTTCTCTTCTGCCCAGGTATGTAAATTCCAAGCGACTAAAGGAGTAGTCCCTGGAGTCTTTCAGTATGTGGAGGGAAGCGTCCATCTTGTCTGCAAACAATTTTGTACCTTCAAAGGGAAAGTCTTCCACGGTGGTTTGTACCTCTTTAGGGAAGCCCGATAAGTGCAGCCAAGAGGCTCGTCTCTTCATGATGGAAGTGGAGAAGGAACATGCCGCTGTGTCAGCTGCATCGAGTGCCAACTGGAGAGCCATCTTAGTCACCAGTTGCCTCATTAATGATGGGTTTGAATTGGTTCCTGTGAGAATCTGGGAGCTGCTCAATAAAGGAACTGAATTTCTAATAGTTGATATAATTGTATTTTTCCATTAATTGCTTGATAATTTGCAATATGGAATTGTAAAGTGGCTGATGAATAAATCTTTCTCCTAAAGAGATTGAGGCACTTCCAATCCCTATCGTAGGGGGTGGATTTCATGTGATGATGTTGGCCTCTAGAGTTCATCATGTCCATAATGATCAAATTAGGGAGCACGTGGGAGAAGAGAAATTCTGTGTCTTTCGCGATACATAATATTTCTTATTGGCCCACTTACATGTTGGCGGGACCAACACAGGGGACTGCCATATAAGTTTAGCAGGATCCAAGAGAGCCTCATTGATAGGGAGGGCTATTGTGGATGAGGCAAACGAGTGTAAAATGTCCAACAGTTTATGGTGTGACACGGTCACCTCCTGCAGTGTTAATTGTAATGCCTCTGCCACTCTTTGAGCTAGCTATTGAAAAAGTTTGAATTTGTCTGCCAACAACAGTGGACGGGGCATTACTGTCTCATCTGGTGATGAAGATGAGAAGTTATTGAGGAAGACGCTACACCCCAGACTATCGACCTCTTGTTCCTCCCTTACCTGTTCAGGGGCCTTGAACACCCTAGATGCAGTGGCCAAAGGAGAGCATCTTATTGGCTCCTGATAGGCCATGCTAGAGCCTTGGGAAGGACAATGCCTATATGCCTGCCAAGGGTCCCTGTTAGGCCACTGGGATGGTGGGAAGGGTCCCGGTTGTTGGTACCATGGCTGCCCACACCAGGGAGATTGAGGGTCAGAGGGACAGTATGGTTGAGGTCCGTATTGGTAATAGGTACCACAGGGTGCCTGAGAGGAGCAACGGGAGACTACATCCTCCTGCTCACTGTGTGATTCCCCACTCGAGAATGGTGGTGTATGGCATGATGTCAAAGGTGAATCTGGAGGTTGAGGTGGACTTGGTACCAGAGCTCCAGCCCTGAATAGAGGCGAGTCCGGTGCATCAGACACAGAAAGGTCTCTTGAGTATTAGAAGTCTGGCGGTGCCATAGGCATCGGTACCGATAGTGGTTGGCAGCGCCGGGATGACTACATTGATGGTGCTGGAGATGCAGTCCAGTCTGAACGATCTTCCGGTGTGCCAAAGACGGTACTGACGTTGATGTCCATACCAAAGGCGCCTTCCCCAAGGCAGATTCTCTATCTTTCTCTTACCCTATCAGTACCGATGTTCCTTGCCTCTGCCAGTGGGTCCTTAGGCATACACACTGGTACCGAGTCCCCAGATGGGAGGGTGCGGTTAGGGTTGAAGAAAAAATGAAGTTTAAAGATTTTTTAAAACAAATAAAAGAATAAAGACATGTAAAGGAAACTCTAAGAAGTAGTTTCCCCTTTTTTACAAGTAGCAAGTCTTTAGAAGTTAATGATCTGATAATGGACAGCTAAACTCCGTCTCTAGCTGGGGAGGTTAAGAAGGAACTAAGGAGGGTTTGCCTGCGCAATGCTGGTTAGCTTCATGGCAGAGCTCAGGTGGGGGACAGCACATGTGCAGGCCAAACAGACACTGCTACCAAAAGTCTCTGATCAGCAGTGCAGGGATGCAAACTCATCTACAGTGAAGCACCCATAGGGACACTACTCGAAGAAGAACATTTATTACCATATTATAATACTTTCAAAGACACTCCCATTTTGGGCCTAACTCTATTTAATGTCTTTTTAAAAATAATGATATATGGAGAAAACCGTAGATCTACCAACATGATATATGCCATCATGTGCCAGCAATGGCCCTCTGCCATATACATTGGCCAAACCGGACAGTCTCTATGCAAAAGAATAAATGGACACAAATCTGACATCAGGAATCATAACATTCAAAAACCAGTGGGAGAACACTTCAACCTCTCTAACCACACAGTGACAGACTTGAAGGTGGCAATTTTGCAACAAAAAAACTTCAAAAACAGACTCCAAAGAGAGACTGCTGAACTTGAATTAATACGCAAATTAGATACAATTAACTTAGGTCTAAACAGAGACTGGGAATGGTTGGGTCATTACACTAATTGAATCTATTTCCCCATGCTAACTATCCTCACACCTTCTATGGGTCATCTCGATTATCACTTCAAAGGGTTTTTTTCTCCTGCTGATGATAGCTCATCTCAATTGATTGGCCTCTTACAGTTGGTATGGTTACTTCCACCTTTTCATGTTCGCTGTATGTATATCTTCTTTCTGTGTGTTCCATTCTATGCATCCAAAGAAGTGGGCTGTAGCCCACGAAAGCTTATGCTCAAATAAATTTGTTAGTCTCTAAGGTGCCACAAGTACTCCCATTTTATTATTGCAAATGAAAAACAAACGTTTGCCAAACTATCCCAAACTGGTCTAGGCACTCTCACCTGTCATCTGTGCTCTGTTCATCATGCAAGAGGCGCTCTTTATTTAAACCTATCTTTTCAAGTTCATGGGTAAGTTTTTCAAGATCATTATTCATTTGCTGGGTCTTCAGTTTTTCATTCACCAAATCCTTATGCAAAATAAACAAAAATAAATCAATCTAAAATGTTAAATTAATAATGCAGACTTAGTTTCTGGAAACTGTCTATGCACTAAATTTCTATGATTACATGTAGCTTGTACAACCTGTTAATATAACTTCTTCCTTCCTCCCAACTATTAACATCTGGTTAAATCAGAAATTATATCCTAAATACAAGTCTGATTTCATCTTAGATGTTTACCTCCTTTTTTTTTTTTTGCACGACTTCCCTTCTAAACTTGATTTGAACATGAGGATAAAAAAATACCAAACTAGTTTAGCAGTATCAGAGTGAAACATATGCATGATAATTATTAAAGTTTAACTACAATATTTAATATGTAAATACTATTAATTTAAGCACACCAACAAGATAGGAACATGATTTTTTCAGAAATTACTAGTAGACATATTTTCTGTATGTTACAACTGTTAAAAAAGCTATTATGATATTATAGACACGCAGCACTTAGCTGTATTAGATTTATGTCCGATAGAGAATAGACGAACGGAAATTAGTTTCAAATTACCTCTCGTAATGTGACAAGTGTTTTCTTATCAATGGTAGCTCTTTTCACAAGTTCTTTATTTTCTTTTTCTAGCTCTTTTAGACGTACACAAGACTCTTTAAATATACCTATTTCTTTACATAGAGATTTGTTTTCCTTTTCCAGATTACTAATTTTTATATTGTTCTCTTCTAAAGTACTGTCTTTAATTTCTGCTTGTTGTCGGAGTCTCTTATTCTCTTTTTCTAGTTGTTTCTTATCCTTTTCCAGCTGAGAAGTCTCTTGTTCCAACAGCTTATTCTCCTTCTCTAATTGCTCTAGGCGTTTACTAGAGATTTTTAATTCTTCCAGATTCTTTTGCAGAGTTTGGTTTTCAGACTCTAAATCTTGTAGTTCACTTTCCAATTGTTGAATCTTTTTGTTACTATTTTCTAATGCTTTCTGTAGCCTTTGGTTTTCTGTATCTAAACCTTGGTAGCTGACTTCTAAACGTTCTGTTTTCTTACACGAAGCTTTCATAAGCTCCAACCCTTTTTTAAGTTGCTCCTTTTCACTTTCCAATTCCTTATTTTCTAACTGTAATTGAGCCATCTTGATGCTTGTACACTTCAAAGATTCAACTGTTCTTCTTAGTTCTAAATTTTCTTCATCAAGTTGTGAATTCTCTTTCTCCAATGATTCTAACTGAAAAGTAAGGTTTTTTAAGCTATCTAAAGTTTTTTTCAACTTTCTATTTTCCACTTCCAGGTCTGAGTTTTCTTGCTCTAAGGCTTCTATCTTCTCACAAGTAATTTTTAAATTGGTAATCTTTTTCTGTAATAACTCATTCTCCTTTTCAAGATGATGCAACTCATTCTCAAGCTCTTCTGCTCTCTCTCCTTTCTCTTTATAATGTTCCAGTTCTTTCCTCACTTGCTTTTTCTCAAATTCAATCTTATTTAGCTTACTGCTGGTCTCTTTGATAGATTCATGGAGGATTTTATTTTCTTTTTCAATGTCTTTCACTCTTGCTTCAGCACTGATTTGGGACCGTTGCCTTAGAGCAGCTACTGTTTGATTCAAATGCTCATTCTCCTGTTCCAATATTTTAATCTAATTATTTGAAAAAAAAATTATAAATTTAGGTCAGTACCATGCCAAAAATAATTTATTTCTATATATAAACAGCAGCCTACTGAGGTAGGACAGATGGAGATGGATTATATTATACATCACTTCCTTTTTAATATAAGGTAAAATTAACGTTCTGCTGTGGTTTATTCTACTATATTATATACCATGTAACATAACACACATCGTGTGTGTAGAGGTGATGGTTATGCAATCAACTGTAAATACAGACAAATTTTCAAGTACATTAGTTTGTCTATTTTAAGATTATACAAACAGTCAAAACCAACATACATTACTAGCTTCACTCTCTTTCTGGTTGCCATTTAACCCAAGAATAGATTCTTTTCCCAAAACAACATCTTGAGAGATATAATATATTAGAAATAGGCATATCAGCAAAAATCCAAACATCCAGTCAAACTATGGCAAAAGGCTTATTCAAAGATTCTAAACGCAGTTTAAGAAAAAAATACCTCATCATTTTATTTGAAAATATAGAAAGTTCATCTTTGAGGTTTGCAGAGTCCATAATTGCAGCTCCACTGATTTTTGTGACTGTTTACGCCAAGGATATTTTAACCTTTCATTAAAAAAGTTACTAGTTCTTTTTCTTGCAAAGATTATGTTACTTGCCTGTCTCTCTGAGTTTTCTCGAAGTGTCTCAATGGATTTTTCAAGTTGTGCTTTTTCTTTCATCAGATCTTTGCTCAGATTTTGACTATTCTGAAGACTTTGTTTCTCTTGGCTAATTTCATTCTCAAGTCCTTCCAACTGGGGAGGGGAGGAAACATATTTAAAATTCATCCAGAGATGACTATGAACATAAATGACTATTCTTACTGAGGTGAAGTGAAAATATTATAATTATTATTTTTGTTTTCCATATGTTGTATATGGCCTGATCTAACACCTGTTAAAGTCAATGGAAAGATTCTCATTGACTTCAATGGAGTTGGATCAAGTCCATAAATTTGTATTTAAGATCCGTCAAATATTACAAACTCTATCCCACCTAAAATAAACTTTAATCTAAAAATAAAAAAATCTAGCCCCCTTTGTTGTAAAGATAGCCTTCAATACGGAAAATCATGCATTATTCATGATGATTTTTTGAAACGTCACAATCGCTGCACACTTGACCTGTGTTTTCAATTGCTACGTGACCAAGGTCTTACCTTCCATGATTATTCCAAGCATCTGGAATCTTCACAACACTAATTCATCTGCAGCACAGAGAGTTCCTTTATCCTATTTTACAATTATTTTATTTATTAACAGATCTATTCTTTTATAACAGAAATTGGACAAATTGGAGAGAGTCAAGAGGAGAACAACAAAATGATAAAAGGTTTAGAAAACCTGACTTATGAGGAAAGGTTAATAAAAGTAGACATGTTTAGTCTTGAGAAAAGAAGACCGAAGGGGGACCTGATAACAGTCTTCAAATATTTTATGGCTAAAGAGGACTGTGATCAAATGTTCTCTATGCCCACTGGAGGTAGGACAAGAAGTAATGGGCTTAATCTGCAGTAAGGGAGATTCAGGTTAGTTATTAGGAAAAACTTATTATTAAGCTCTGGAATACGCTTCCAAGAGAGATTGTGGTTTTTAAGAACAGGTTAGACAAACACCTGTCAGGGATAATAATAATAATTAATAATAATACTTTATTCTGCCTCAGCACGGAAGTCTGGACTTGATGACTTCTCAAGATCCCTTCCATCCCTACAGTGCTATGATTCTATGAAATCTTACAAAACTTGTTTTACAACTTAAATAGAGATAAACTCAGTATACACAAAATAAACAATTATAAATTGGCTTAATGAAGTCCCTAAAGCTGTACTGAGGTGGCCTGCTGCTACCAGTTGCTTTCTTCAGCTTTATGGAATTGATCACAAATTGTGGTTGATGCTTTTCTACTTTTCATCTTCTTCTTCTATCTTGTCTGTTTGTAGTGTCAGTTAAAGTATTTGTGTACATCTACACCGCATACTTCTTTTAGCAGCATGTAGTGTACATACATATTTAGCCCCCTTTGATGGGGGGTCTACCCCACACAGGGCTTGAAAGGATTGCACCTGGAGGAGGACCAGGGAGCAGGAGTTGATTAAATGAGGCTCAGCTGAGTACGAACAGGAAGGACTTGTATAAAGCCCAGGATTCTGGTAGCAGAAGGGGGGCTGAAGGGAAGTAATCTGCAATCACTCCCTGGGAGAAGGGAGGTGTGATTCATAGATTCTAGGACTGGAAGGGACCTCGAGAGGTCATCGAGTCCAGTCCCCTGCCCGCATGGCAGGACCAAATACTGTCTAGACCATCCCTGATAGACATTTATCTAACCTACTCAAATATCTCCAGAGATGGAGATTCCACAACCTCCCTAGGCAATTTATTCCAGTGTTTAATCACCCTGACAGTTAGGAACTTTTTCCTAATGTCCAACCTAGACTTCCCTTGCTGCAGTTTAAGCCCATTGCTTCTTGTTCTATCCTTAGAGGCTAAGTTGAACAAGTTTTCTCCCTCCTCCTTATGACACCCTTTTAGATACCTGAAAACTGCTATCATGTCCCCTCTCAGTCTTCTCTTTTCCAAACTAAACAAACCCAATTCTTTCAGCCTTCCTTCATAGGTCATGTTCTCAAGACCTTTCATCATTCTTGTTGCTCTTCTCTGGACCCTCTCCAATTTCTGCACATCTTTCTTGAAATGCGGTGCCCAGAACTGGACACAATACTCCAGCTGAGGCCTAACCAGCGCAGAGTAGAGTGGAAGAATGACTTCTCGTGTCTTGCTCACAACACACCTGTTAATACATCCCAGAATCATGTTTGCTTTTTTTGCAACAGCATCACACTGTTGACTCATATTTAGCTTGTGGTCCACTATAACCCCTAGATCCCTTTCTGCCGTACTCCTTCCTAGACAGTCTCTTCCCATTCTGTATGTGTGAAACTGATTTTTACTTCCTAAGTGGAGCACTTTGCATTTGTCTTTGTTAAACTTCATCCTGTTTACCTCAGACCATTTCTCCAATTTGTCCAGATCATTTTGAACTATGACCCTGTCCTCCAAAGCAGTTGCAATCCCTCCCAGTTTGGTATCATCCGCAAACTTAATAAGCGTATTTTCTATGCCAATATCTAAGTCGTTAATGAAGATATTGAACAGAGCCGGTCACAAAACAGACCCCTGCGGAACCCCACTTGTTATGCCTTTGCAGCAGGATTGGGAACCATTAATAACAACTCTCTGAGTACTGTTATCCAGCCAGTTATGCACCCACCTTATAGTAGCCCCATCTAAATTGTATTTGCCTAGTTTATTGATAAGAATATCATGCGAGACAGTATCAAATGCCTTACTAAAGTCTAGGTATACCACATCCACAGCTTCTCCCTTATCCACAAGACTTGTTATCCTATCAAAGAAAGCTATCAGATTGGTTTGACATGATTTGTTCTTTACAAATCCATGCTGGCTATTCCCTGTCACCTTACCACCTTCCAAGTGTTTGCAGATGATTTCCTTAATTACTTGCTCCATTATCTTCCCTGGCACAGAAGTTAAACTAACTGGTCTGTAGTTTCCTGGGTTGTTTTTATTTCCCTTTTTGTAGATGGGCACTATATTTGCCCTTTTCCAGTCTTCTGGAATCTCTCCCGTCTCCCATGATTTTCCAAAGATAATAGCTAGAGGCTCAGATACCTCCTCTATTAGCTCCTTGAGTATTCTAGGATGCATTTCATCAGGCCCTGGTGACTTGCAGGCATCTAACTTTTCTAAGTGATTTTTAACTTGTTCTTTTTTTATTTTATCTGCTAAACCTACCCCCTTCCCATTAGCATTCACTATGTTAGTCATTCCTTCAGACTTCTCGGTGAAGACCGAAACAAAGAAGTCATTAAGCATCTCTGCCATTTCCAAGTTTCCTGTTACTGTTTCTCCCCCTTCACTGAGCAGTGGGCCTACCCTGTCTTTGGTCTTCCTCTTGCTTCTAATGTATTGATAAAAACTCTTCTTGTTTCCCTTTATTCCTGTAGCTAGTTTGAGCTCATTTTGTGCCTTTGCCTTTCTAATCTTGCCCCTGCATTCCTGTGTTGTTTGCCTATATTCATCCTTTGTAATCTGTCCTAGTTTCCATTTTTTATATGACTTACACTTACTCCTTGGGGGGAGGGAGTTTGAGCTGGTACAACCAAAGGGGGGGATGACTAGAAGCTGTAAGAAGGAATCCAGGGAAGGAGCAACAAGGGCTGAGGAAAAGCATACCATAGTTGCCCAGTACAGGGTCCCTGGACTGGAACCTGGAGCATTGGGTGGGCCTGGGTTGCCATACTGGCCACTGGGGAAGTGGCACCATCAGGACAGTGCTGGAGAAGACTGCCTGAGACTGTATGGAAGGACTTTGAATAAGCCCTAGAAGGGGAAACCATGTAGTGACCCAGCTGGAGGGCTGAGTCATGAAGAGGAGGCTTCAGTTCCTTGAGTGAGAGGGGCTGCAGGGCGAGTCAGGACAGGTGAAGACCAAATCAAGGCCAAGGTGAAGGCCAAATCACACTTGGAGTTGCAGCTAGCAAGGGATGTTCAGAGTAACAAGAAGGGTTTCTACAGATATGTTAGCAACAAGAAGATGATCAGGGAAAGTGTGGGCCCATTACTGAAAGAGGGAGGCAAACTAGTGACAGAGACTGTGGAAAAAGCTAATGTACTCGATGCTTTTTTTGCCTCTGTCTTCACGAACAAGGTCAGCTCCCAGACTACTGCACTGGGCAGCACAGTATGGGGAGGAGGTGACCAGCCCTCTGTGGAGAAAGAGCTAGTTTAGGACTATTTAGAAAAGCCGGACGAGCGCAAGTCCATGAGGCCAGATGCACTGCATCCGAGGGTGCTAAAGGAGTTGGTGGATGTGATTGCAGAGCCATTGGCCATTATCTTTGAAAACTCATGGCGATCGGGGGAGGTCTTGGATGACTGGAAAAAGGCTAATGTAGTGCCCATCTTTAAAAAAAGGTGGAGGATCTGGGAAACTACAGGTCAGTCAGCCTCACCTTAGTCCCTAGAAAAATCATGGAGCAGGTCCTCAAGGAATCAATTTTGAATCTATGAATTTTGAAGCACTTAGAGGAGAGGAAAGTGATCAGGAACAGTCAGCATGCATTCACCAAGGGCAAGTCATGCCTGACTAAAATAATTGCCTTCTACGATGAGGTTACTGGCTCTGTGGATGAGGGGAAAGCAGTGGATGTGTTACTCCTTGACTTTAGCAAAGCTTTTGATACAGTCTCCCATAGTATTCTTGCCAGCAAGTTAAAGAAGTATGGGCTGGATGAATGGACTATAAGGTGGATAGAAAGTTGGCTATATTGTCGGGCTCAAGGGGTAGTGGTCAATGGTTCCATGTCTAGTTGGCAGCCGGTATCAAGCAGAGTGCCCCAAGGGTCAGTCCTGGGGCCAGTTTTGTTCAATATCTTCATTAATGATCTGGAGCATGGGATGAATTGCACCCTCAGCAAGTTTGCAGATGACACTAAACTGGGAGGAGTGGTAGATACACTGGAGGGTAGGAATAGGATACAGAAGGACCTAGACAAATTAGAGGATTGGGCCAAAAGAAATCTGATGAGGTTCAACAAGGACAAGTGCAGAGTCCTGCACTTAGGACGGAAGAATCCCATGCACTGCTACAGACTAGGGACCGAGTGGCTAGGCAGCAGTTCTGCAGAAAAGGACCTAGAGATTACAGTGGCCGAGAAGCTGGATATGAGTCAACACTGTGCCCTTGTTGCCAAGAAGGCCAACGGCATATTGGGCTGTATTAGTAGGAGCATTGCCAGCAGATAGAGGGAACTGATTATTCCCCTCTATTCGGCACTGGTGAGGCCACACCTGGAGTATTGCGTTCAGTTTTGGTCCCCTCACTACAAGGAGGATGTGGAAAAATTGGAAAGAGTCCAGCGGAGGACAACAAAAATGATTAGGGGGTTGGAGCACATGACTTATAAGGAGAAGCTGAGGGAACTGGGATTATTTTAGTCTGCAGAAGAGAAGAATGAGAGGGGATTTGATAGCTGCTTTCAACTACGGGAAGGGGGGTTCCGAAGAGGATGGATCTAGACTGTTCTCAGTGGTAGTAGATGACAGAACAAGGAGTAATGGTTTCAAGTTGCAGTCGGGGAGGTTTAGGTTGGATATTAGGAAAAACTTTTTCACTAGGAGGGTGGTGAAGCACTGGAATGGGTTACCTAGGGAGGTGGTGGAATCTCCTTCCTTAGAGGTTTTTAAGGTCAGGCTTGACAAAGCCCTGGCTGGGATGATTTAGTTGGGGATTGGACCTGCTTTGAGCAGGGTGTTGGACTAGATGACCTCCTGAGGTCCCTTCCAACCCTGATATTCTATGATTCCCCTTGCTAGAGCCTTTTTTCATTGCAGTGAAAGACTCCAGCAGTGGGGAGCAGCTGAAGCCTTTCCCCACTGCCGGAGTCTTTCACTGACAAATATAGCTACACACTGCAGTGGTGACGAAGCTTGCTTTTCACAATGGTGTGTAGCTACATATACACTACATGCTGGTGACACTGGTGTGTAGTGTAGACATAGCCTCTGAGTCCCTTTGTCCTGATCACTTTATCTATATTATCTGCATTGTGATGGTCTGGAGAGGCCACTTATTAAATTATTTCAGCAAAGTAAAGATATGGGGATCTCCCTTATCCTCTGATTCTGTTAGAGTTCACCCCATCTCAGGATAATGCTAAACCATCTCCATCAGTACTTTTATCCCCAGGAATCATAAGTATACATTTTAAGAATACATTTTTTGTCTATAAAATGGGCCAAATTTTACTAGATGATGGATATTTCAAAAAATTTCCTTAGGAAAGATTCCCTTTGCTCCTACAAGGCATTAACTGCTTCCCCACCCATGCTTTCATTTCTACAAGTTGAATGCTGTGCCATACTACATTATACTCTATATATTTTTAAAGAACTCAGGATAAACTTTTCCTGAAAGGGGTACTTCATATACCGAGTTTTTTGCCAAATGGTGCTGCCGCCTCCCACCTTGGTTATGAGAATGCATAATTGTTTAAATGTGGAAACAAATGAACATATTTCCTAGTCCCCCACTCCTTTTGTTTGTAAGCACTTGCATCCACAGGGCACAGGCTTTATCACAGGCAAAGTGAGAAACTTTTGTGGGAACACTTGTTAAAACTGACAGGACACCATTTCAGCAATATTTCTAATAATGGCTTCAAACCACCATTATTCTTACATCAAGTTGTGAACCACCCACCACATATGGGGAACTAACTCAGTTTTTCTAGAGTCCATCCTTCCACTACAGACCAAAGATTACAATATCTGACATCTTAGCCTTCAGATCTGCCACAAGGATAGATACTATAGGAAGTAACAAAATAATTATGTGAGAAATATAATTCAGAGACGACACTTCCCTCATTCACATACCACTAAGGGCCAAACATACCAAGCGTCTACGTTCACCATTCATATGAAGGCTGAAAACTCCCTGTAGTGGGGTAGTCACCCCACTCCTGCCCTGAAGGGCTTAAAACAGCTGTGGGAGAGGGCTGTGGTGGGGAAAAACTAGGCTGATTGGGGGAAGCAGCCACAACTGGGGCCACGCCCCAATCAGGCCACAGCTGGCCCTATAAGAAGGCTGAGGGCCAGAGGCTGGCAGACACACTCTCTAGCTTACTTGAGAGAGAAGGGCCTGGCTGCCTGGGAAGCTGAGAAGGGTATTGTCAAGGCTGTATCCCCACTTTGAACTTTAGGGTACAAATGTAGGGGCCTGCATGAGGACTTCTAAGCTTAACTACCAGCTTAGTTCTGGTCCGCTGCCACCATTCCCTACCCTGGGAAGCTTTTAGAAACCTCTCACCAATTCCCTGGTGAATACAGATCCAAACTCCTTGGATCTTAAACAAGGAGAAATGGACCCTTCCCCCCTCCTTCCTTTCACCAACTCCTGGTGAATACAGATCCAAACCCCCTTGGATCTTAAAACAAGGAGAAATTGACCCTTCCCCCCTCCTTCCTTTCACCAACTCCTGGTGAATACAGATCCAAACCCCCTTGGATCTTAAAACAAGGAGAAATCAATCAGGTTCTTAAAAAGAAGGCTTTTAATTAAAGAAAAAGGTAAAAATCATCTCTGTAAAATCAGTATGGAAAATAACTTTACAGGGTAATCAAACTTAAAGAGCTCAGAGGACCCCCCTCTGTCTTAGGTTCAAAGTACAGCAAACAAAGATAAACACTCTAGTAAAAGGTACATTTACAAGTTGAGAAAACAAAGTAAAAACTTGCCTGGCTTTTTTACTTACAAGTTTGAAATATGAGAGACTTGTTTAGAAAGATGGGGAGAACCTGGGTTGATGTCTGGTCCCTCTCAGTCCCAAGAGCGAACAACCCCTTAAAACAAAGAGCACACACAAAAGCCTTCCCCCCCCCCAAGATTTGAAAGTATCTTGTCCCCTTATTGGTCCTTTGGGTCAGGTGTCAGCCAGGTTACCCGAGCTTCTTAACCCTTTACAGGTAAAAGGATTTTGGAGTCTCTGGCCAGGAGGGATTTTAGTACTGTACACAGGAGAGCTGTTACCCTTCCCTTTATAGTTATGACAGGTTTCTAGGGTGGAACAGTGCTGGGGAAGGGCAGAGGGAGCTGGGGAGCTCCAGCCTAGCAAAGCCCCAGGCTGCAGGCCGAGTTAAGGGCCCACAAAGGTACTGGGGCTGCAGAGGGGCATCCGAGATATAGACAGAGGCAGCTGGTCCAACCCCCCTTGCCGATAAGTGGTTTATAGACTGCAATCTTCCCCAGGGAGAGGGGATGACTGGCAGTAGCCACTGAGGCAAGGTGGGGATAGAGGGTTGGGGGTTCCCCTGGGAGGGGAGACCCAGAGCGGGGTTACTGCCGGGGCGGAACCCCAAGGTAAAGGGCACCGGGGTCTGGGAGGGACACAGGGGCCAGCGGCAGGCGAGACACCAGCCTGCAGAGGGCGCTCTGGGCTGTAAGAGCTAATTCCTGAGACGACCAGCAGGAGGTGCCGCGCCGGTGAGTCGTCACCCCGTGACACTCCCCTATACCTATCCTATTCTCTCTCCTCATTGGGCTGGTGACAACCTTCAAATGAAGTTTTAAGATTCATCTTTACCTCACTTAATCTATGGACTCTGACCACAAATTCCATAGCATTCTTGGGCTAAGTGAGGTCTTTACTTGTGCCCTTCCTAGAGGGAAGACAGCATGTGCAGTAGCTGAGAGGGATGAGGTATGGAACATGCTTTCAGAAGTCTTAAAAGAGCAACACTCCAATGTGGAAACTTCAGAATCCGAAACACCAAAAAAGAAAATCAACCTTCTCCTGGTGGCATCTGACTTAGATGATGAAAGTGAACATGCACTGACTGGTCTGCACTGTTTTGGATCATTATCGGGCAGAACCTATCATCAGCATGGATGCATGTCCTCTGGAATGGTGGTCAAAGCACGAAGGGACATATGAATCTTTAGCGCATCTGGCATGTAAATATCTTGCAACACCGGCTACAACAATGCCACGTGAACACCTGTTCTCACTTTCAGGTGACATTGTAAGTAAGAAGCGGGCAGCATTAACTCCTGCAAATGTAAACAATTTTTTTTGTCTTACCGATTGCCTGAACAAGAAGTAGGACTCAGTGGACTTGTAGGCTCTAAAGTTTTACATTGTTTTGTTTTTGAGTGCTGTTTTTTTTTGTACATAATTCTACATTTGTAAATTCAACTTTCATGTAAAGAGATTGCACTACAGTACTTGTATTAGGTGAACTGAAATACTATTTCTTTTGTTTATCATTTTTACAGTGCATATATTTGTAATAAAAAATAAATATAAAGTGAGCACTGTACACTTTGTATTCTGTGTTGTAATTGAAATAAATATATTTGAAAATGTAGAAAACATCCACAAATATTTAAATAAATGGCATTCTATTATTGTTTAACAGCACGATTAATAGTGATGAATTTTTTTTAATCGCTTGACAGCCCTAGCTATTAACATAATTTTATATGGCAATATAAAAGCTTAACTCTATTTTGACATTTGTTGTCTGGTAATGTGGATTCACCAAGGACAAGTCATGCCTGACCAATCTGATTGCCTTCTATGATGAGATAACTGGCTCTGTGGATATCCGGAAAGCAGTCGATGTGATATGTTTTTATTTTAGCAAAGCTTTTGATATGGTCTCCCACAGTATTCTTGCCAGCAAGTTAAAGAAGTATGGATTAGATGAATGGATTATAAAGTGGATAGAAAGCTGGCTAGATTGTCGGGCTCAACGGGTAGTGATCAACGGCTCAATGTCTAGCTGGCAGCCGGTATCAAGTGAAGTGCCCCATGGGTTGGTCCTGGAGCCAGTTTTGTTCAACATCTTTATTAATTATCTGGATCAAGGGATGAATTGCACCCTCAGCAAGTTCACAGATGACACTAAGTTGGGGGGAGAGGTAGATATGCTGGAGGGTAGGGATAGGGTCCCGAGTGACCTAGACAAATTGGAGGATTGGGCCAAAAGAAATCTGATGAGGTTCAACAAGGACAAGTGCAGAGTCCTGCACTTAGGAAGGGAGAATCCCATGCACCGCTACAGGCTGGGGACTGACTGGCTAAGCAGTAGTTCTGCAGAAAAGGACCTGGGGATTACAGTGGACGAGAAGCTGGATATGAGTCAACACTGTGCCCTTGTTGCCAAGAAGGCCAACGGCATATTGGGCTGTATTAGTAGGAGCATTGCCAGCAGATAGAGGGAACTGATTATTCCCCTCTATTCGGCACTGGTGAGGCCACACCTGGAGTATTGCGTCCAGTTTTGGTCCCCTCACTACAGAAGGGATGTAAATAAATTGGAGAGAGTCCAGCAGAGGGCAACGAAAATGATTTGGGGGTTGGGCCACATGACTTACAAGGAGAGGCTGAGGGAACTGGGTTTATTTAGTCTGCAGAAGAGAAGAGTGAGGGGGGATTTGATAGCAGCCTTCAACTACCTGAAGGGGGGTTTCAAAGAGGATGGAGCTACGCTATTCTCAGTGGTGGCAAATGACAGGACAAGAAGCAATGGTCTCAAGTTGCAGTGGGGGAGGTATAGGTTGGCTATTAGGAAACACTATTTCACTAGGAGCGTAGTGAAGCACTGGAATGGGTTACCTAGGGAGGTGGTGGAATCTCCATCCTTAGAGGTTTTTAAAGCCAGGCTTGATAAAGCCCTGGCTGGGATGATTTAGTTGGTGTTGGTCCTGCTTTGAGCAGGGGATTGGACTAGATGACCTCCTGAGGTCTCTTCCAACTGTAATATTCTGTGATTCTATGAATGTATTATTGATGAGAGCAAGAGTCTATGAGATCTCCTCATGTAAAGATTACATCTGACCACATTTTTTGTAACAAGTAATGAGATAAAAAAGCTAAATTAACTGTCTTGTGTTTAGTTGCAGAAGTGTTGCAAATTGAAAAGGTAAATCTCTTGAAAATCTGCTACTGGGGAAAAATCTGGAAAGGCGAATTCCCCAAACTTACTCAAGTCTCAACTGCTAAAATTATTTCAACTGTCTCTGGCATCCAGATAACTGTCTCACTGATACCCAATGTTCTATTCAATCTGTTCAAAATTCCAATCTAATAATTTTCTATTATGAGGCTGTGGTGCTGGGTACCTTAGTACATCATAAGAGAAGTTTGTTGGGGAACAATGATTAAAAGGCCCTAAAATAGAGGTATCCCTCAAAATGCAACACAGGGAAAATTACTACAAATCTTTTTATTTTTATTTTTTTGGTAATGATTCGCAAACATAATGTTGGACTTAGGGTATGTCTACACTGCCGCGCTAGTTCGGCGGCTGGGGATCGAAGTTCCGGGTTCGATTTATCGCGTCTGGTGTGGACGCGATAAATCGAACCAGGAAGTGCTCGTCGTCGACTGCGGTACTCCAGCTAGACGAGAGGAGTACCGCGGAGTCGACGGGGGAGCCTGCCTGCCGCGTGTGGACCGCGTCTGAACCGCGGTAAGTTCGAAGTAAGGTATGTCGAATTCAGCTACGTTATTCACGTAGCTGAATTTGCGTACCTTACTTCGACTTGGGGGGTAAGTGTAGACCAAGCCTTAGAGTGAAAGCCCTTTGAAAACCCATGTTTAAAGAAGATAAAGAAAATACTGACATTTTGAGGTTGTGGCACTTTTTAAACCCCAATAGATTAAGGGGTAGAATAATATACACAACATAATGGATTACGATAATGAAACATAAACATGAGGAACTGCTAAATGGTAAGATTAAGATCCTTGTTACTTATACTATAATAATTTACAGTTATGGATAATGAATGAGTTTAGATGAGATAAAACTTACGCCAAGGCCTTGCTGGCATAAGTGTGGTTTTGCCAGTTTTTCTCCACTTGTAGAGATTTGCTTAAAATAATGCTATTGCTGACAGGACAAAAGTAATATGTTGTGCTGGAAGATGTTAGGTAAAACATACACAAACTTGTAATGATAAGAAGCCCCCTCTACTGGGAAAACCCAGAAGCAGGATGAGACAGAAACAGAATAACGAACAGCAAATGTGTAAATTGTAGCTTAGACATACATATTGTATGTTACCTAAGACAAATACTAAATGTACTTAATGCTGATTGAAGAAAGGTTCATAAATATGTAACAAGGAAATATATATATATAAAATATATATGGATATATAAAAAGACGCTATATACTATTTTCTTTTACTAGTCGAGAAACTGAATGAATTGGACTGATGGACCAGACCAGAGCTCAGAGGTGGCAATGACCATCACGAAGTACAGGAGGACTTCCCAGTGCCCCAGAATGCAGTAATTTGAGCCTGCTGTAGTGTTTTGAGATCACATATGAACACCTTCCAATGGCTGCAGAGAGAATGCAACCAAATTCAACAGGATGCTGGAGGGAAGAGCAATTGATGGTAAATGAAGAGTGAGGGAAGGGTTTGAAAAGCCCACTCCCCAGCTACCAGAGTGTGAGGGAATTAAAAAGCAGAGTCCCAAGTCTCAAACTCCCAAATTACACCTCTACCCTGATATAACGCGACCCGATATAACACAAATTAAGATATAACGCAGTAAAGCAGCGCTCCGGGGGGGGGGGGGGCTGCGCGCTCTGGCGGATCAAAGCAAGTTCGATATAACACGGTTTCACCTATAACGCGGTAAGATTTTTTGGCTCCCAAGGACAGTGTTATATCAGGGTAGAGGTGTACTTACTGTTTGAAGCAAGGAAGGAATGAAGGAAGCTGCAAGAGCATCCTGTGAAGGAGCAGGCTATAAAGGCTAAAAAGCAGATGCAAGAGACAGAAGGGGGGGGGAGGGGAAGGGAACCACCATAGGTGTACCAGACAAACACTGTTCAGAGAAACCAGCCAATGGAAGAAGAGGGTAAAGGAATCTGAACTTGTAGAGCCATTATCCCTCTTAGGACCTGGAGCCTGAAGAACTTGTGCAGGGTCCACAGGGAGGGGGAGGTTTAAGATTAATACTGGAGTACAATCTCTTTATCATGAAAGTTGAACTTACAAATGTAGAATTATGAACAAAAAATAATTGCATTAAAAAACAAAACAATGTAAAACTTTAGAGCCTACAAGTCCACTCGGTCCTACTTCTTGTTCAGCCAATCGCTAAGACAAACAAGTTTGTTTACATTTACGGGAGATAATGCTGCCTGTTTCTTGTTTACGTCACCTGAAAGTGAGAAAAGGCATTCACATGGCACTTTTGTAGCCGGCATTGCAAAGTATTTACGTGCCAGATATGCTAAACATTTGTATGCCCCTTCATGCTTCAGCCACCATTCCAGGAGACATGCTTCCATGCTGATGATGTTCATTAAAAAAATAGCGCGTTAATTAAATTTGTGACTGAATTCCTTGAGGGAGAATTGTATGTCTCCTGCTCTGTTTTACCCGCATTCTGTCATATATTTCATGTTATAGCAGTCTCGGATGATGACCCAGCATGTTTGTTTTAAGAACACTTTCACTGCAGATTTGACAAAATGCAAAGAAGGTACCAATGTGAGATTTCTAAAAATAGCCACAGCACTCGACCCAAGGTTTAATAATCTGAAGTGCCTTCCAAAATCTGAGAGGGACGAGGGGTGGAGCATGCTTTCAGAAGTCTTAAAAGAGCAACACTCCGATGCGGAAACTACAGAACCTGAACCACCAAAAAAGAAAATCAATCTTCTGCTGGAGGCATCTGATTTAGATGATGAAAATGAACATGGGTTGGTCTGCACTGCTTTGGATTGTTATCAAGCAGAACCCATCAGCATGGACGCATGTCCTCTGGAATGGTGATCAAAGTATGAAGGGACATATGAATCTTTAGTGCATCTGGCATGTAAATATCTTGCAACACTGGCTACAACAGTGCCATGCGAACTCCTGTTCTCACTTTCAGGTGACATTGTAAACAAGAAGCGGGCAGCATTATCTCCTGCACATGTAAACAAACTTGTTTGTTTGAGCGATTGGCTGAACAAGAAGTAGGACGGAGTGGACTTGTAGGCTCTAAAGTTTGACATTGTTTTATTTTTGAATGCAAGTATTTTTTGTGCATAATTCTACATTTGTAAGTTCAACTTTCATGATAAAGAGATTGTACTCCAGTATTTGTATTAAGTTAATTGAAAAATACTATTTTTTATTTTTACAGTGCAAATATTTATAATAAAAAATATAAAGTGAACACTGTGTACTTTTAATTCTGTATTGAAAATGAAATCAATATATCTGAAAATGTGGAAAACATCCAAAAATATTTAAATAAATGGTATTCTATTATTGTTTAACAGTGTGATTAATTGCGATTAATTTTTTAAATCATGATTTATTTTTTTAATTACTTGGCAGCGCTAGTCAAGAGCTACACTCCATGCTTCCAGGAAAGAGGCACAGAAAAAGCCTGAAGGTTTGGGGGTGGACTCAGCCTATTAAGTTTTTTGAGTCAGGCACTTGGGCTTTCATTATGCTTTGTCTCCATACTTCCTGGTAGATGGTGCTCTAACACCAGCTGTTCTGTTCTTCCAGCAAGAGGGGAGAAAAGTGAGATGCTCAACAAAATTCAGTTTAAGAATATATTTGGTGACTTCTTCAGTATCTATGAAACTGGGAGCTTTTTAAAACTAGATTCTTTATATTGGTTCATATTTATTGTTAAGTTCTTCAGGATAAATATCTTAACATCTCTAAATATCAGGAGATGTGCTGTGTTTTATGTATCTTTTCTAAGACTGGAAACTGAAGTTAATGTTGAAAAAGTAACAGTACAACAAAGAAAAACGTTACAGTTTTACAAACACAGACATCAGAAATCCAAGAAATTCTAGGTTAAGGTTAAATATAAAACAAAATAACCTTCAACAAATCCAGTGTTGTGAAGTATGGAAATTCCTAGTTAAAGTACTATGAACAACCTTAATGTTGCCCCATGCTCCCCTACACAAACATACATACACAGTTCAACCACCTAGCTCAGGGGTCGGCAACCTTTCAGAAGTGGTGTCATAACTATAAAAGGAAGGGTAACAGCTCTCTGTGTACAGTACTAAAATCCCTCCTAGCCAGAGACTCCAAATCCTTTTACCTGTAAAGGGTTAAGAAGCTCGGGTAACCTGGCTGACACCTGACCCCAAGGACCAATAAGGGGACAAGATACTTTCAAATCTTGGGGGGGGAAAGGCTTTTGTGTGTCCCCTTTGTTTAAGGGGTTGTTCGCTCTTGGGACTGAGAGGGACCAGACATCAATCCAGGTTCTCCCCATCTTTCTAAACAAGTCTCTCTTATTTCAAAATTGTAAGTAAAAGCCAGGCAAGGCGTCTTAGATTTACTTTGTTTTCTCAACTTGTAAATGTACCTTTTACCAGAGTGCTTATCTTGTTTGCTATACTTTGAACCTAAGACAGAGGGGATTCCTCTGAGCTCTTTAAGTTTGATTACCCTGTAAAGTTATTTTCCATACTGATTTTGCAGAGATGATTTTTACCTTTTGCTTTAATTAAAAGCCTTCTTTTTAAGAACCTGATTGATTTCTCCTTGTTTTAAGATCCAAAGGGGGTTTGGATCTGTATTCACCAGGAGTTGGTGAAAGGAAGGAGGGGGGAAGGGTCAATTTCTCCTTGTTTAAGATCCAAGCAGTTTGGATCTGTATTCACCAGGGAATTGGTGAAAGGTTTCTCAAGGCTTCCCAGGGAGGGAATTCTTAAGATGGTGGCAGCGGACCAGAGCTAAGCTGGTAGATAAGCTTAGCAGTTTTCATGCAGGCCCCTACATTTGTACCCTAAAGTTCAAAGTAGGGATACAGCCTTGACATGGTGGTAGCGGTGGGATCGTTTTAAACCCAAAAGCCAGTAAGAGATTTTTTTTCCTTCTAGCTGCTTGGAGAGCAGAGCTGAAGGTAGATGCATATCTTATCTCTCCTTGCCTGAAGGCAGAGGTGTTAAGTTTTTTTAACAAGGTCCTTTGTTAAGAGAAGGGTTCAATTAATGAGCAAACAACTGGTAAAGATAATTTACAAGCTGAATTGTGTTTTTTTTCTTTTTTACATCCTCGGAAGTAGCTAGTTAGAAACTCTCTGTTAACTCAGCAGCACTCAGCAGGAGCCTGAGCTAAGTACATCCCAGTTTCAGTCAACTGCAGAGGGGTGTGACCCAGCACAAGAAAACCAGGAAAATGACTACCAAAGAAGAAAAAGCTAAAGAGGAGGCCCACAAGAGAGCTATGGAGCTGAAAGAAAAAGAGATAGAGCTGAGAGACAGAGAAGAGAAAGCCAAAGAGGAGGCCCACAAGAGAGAAATGGAGCTGGAAAAAGCCAAACAGGAGGCCCATGAAAGAGAAGAAAAAGCCAAACAGGAGGCCCATAAAAGAGAGATGGAGCTGAAAGAAAAAGAGATGGAACTGGAAGCAGCAAGGACTAGGCAGGGTGCATCAGACCATCCTAACAACTCCTCTCCAGGTACCACTTCCCATCCCAGGAAATTCCCCACCTACAAGGCAGGCGATGATACTGAGGCCTTCTTAGAAAATTTTGAAAGGGCCTGCCTTGGATACGACATCCCTCCAACCCAGTACATGGTAGAGCTGAGGCCGCAGCTCAGTGGACCCTTAGCAGAAGTGGCGGCTGAAATGCCTAAGGAACACATGAACAGTTATCAACTTTTTAAAAACAAGGCCAGACTCAGAATGGGGCTAACACCCGAGCATGCCCGTCGGCGGTTCAGAGCCCTAAGGTGGAAACCAGATGTGTCATTTACCCAGCATGCCTATCACATTGACAAAAATTGTGATGCCTGGGTATCAGGAGCAAATGTTAAATCTCTGGAAGATCTGCTTTCCCTAGTAAAAATGGAGCAGTTTTTAGAGGGTGTTCCTGAGGAAATAGAAAGGTACATCCTAGATGGGAAGCCCAAAACTGTAACCGAGGCGGGGGAGATTGGAGCCAAATGGGTGGAGGTGACAGAAAAGAAAAAAGCTAGTAGCAGTTGGAGCGAATATCAGAAGGGGCAAGCCGAAACAAAACCTTATCACCGGGGACAACCCAAGACCCCACCCACATCCCAAGGGAAACCCCAGACGCCTTCTCACCCCACCACACCAGTCTCCAGCAACCAACATCGCCCCGGTGATACCTTAGCAGGGCGATGTTTTAAATGTAATGAACTGGGGCATATAAAGGCTCACTGCCCCAAGAACCCCAACCGATTACAGTTCATTACACCCCAATCACACCAAAGAACCCCAGACCCAGATGCCTCTCTCATACCCTCGGAGCGAAGGGAAACCTTGAGAGTGGGCGGAAAGAAGGTTATCGCTTGGAGGGACACTGGGGCACAAGTGTCAACTATCCACCAATCCCTAGTGGACCCCAAACTCATCAACCCTGAGGCTACAGTGACAATTCAACCCTTCGTGTCACAGTCTGTAACCTTGCCTACAGCCCAGTTGCATGTCCAGTACAAGGGCTGGTCAGGAATGTGGACTTTTGCAGTCTATGACAATTATCCCATTCCCATGCTGCTGGGGGAAGACTTGGCCAACCATGTGAAGCTAGCCAAGAGGGTGGGAATAGTCACCCGCAGCCAGGCTAAGCAAGCTTTCACCCCCATCCCTGTTCCTGAGCCGGTCACCAGGGCCCCGTCTGTGTTACCGGAGACCCAAAACCAGGTGGTGGAACCGGATCCCCTGCCAACGACTGCAACAGCCGTAGTGGATCCAATCCCAGAGACCCAGCCAAAGCCAGTCCCAGAACCGGAACTGGCAACGCAACCAGCACCAGAACCATTGCCAGCACTGAGTCCAGCGCTTGCAACCCCGTCTACAACTCCAATGCCAGAGGGCACCAGCGAGCGTAAACTGGCGGAAGCAGCAGATAACCCTACCCAAGAGGCTCAGCCAGAGCCTGAAATACCACATAGTGCACCAGCGGACAGCGGTTCACAGTCAATGGAAAAAGCCCCAGCACCTGCATCGCTTCCAGAGGGACCAAGCCCCAGTCCACAGTCCAAGGAGGAACTGATGTCTCCAGCATCAAGGGAACAGTTCCAGGCCGAGCAGGAAGCAGATGACAGCCTTCAAAAAGCTTGGGCAGCGGCACGGAGCACCCCACCGCCTCTCAGCTCTTCTAACCGATCCCGGTTTGTTGTAGAAAAAGGACTTTTATACAAGGAGACTCTTTCTGGTGGGCACCAGGAAGACTGGCATCCTCAAAGACAGCTGGTAGTTCCCACTAAGTATCGGGTAAAACTCTTGAGCTTAGCCCATGATCATCCCAGTGGCCATTCTGGGGTGAACAGAACCAAAGACCGGTTGGGGAAGTCCTTCCACTGGGAGGGAATGGGCAAGGACGTTGCTAATTATGTCCGGTCTTGTGAGGTGTGCCAACGAGTGGGAAAGCCCCAAGACCAGGTTAAAGCCCCTCTCCAGCCACTACCCATAATTGAGGTCCCATTTCAGCGAGTAGCTGTGGATATTCTGGGTCCTTTCCCAAAGAAGACACCCAGAGGAAAGCAGTACGTACTGACTTTCATGGATTTTGCTACCCGATGGCCGGAAGCTGTATCCTTAAGCAACACCAAGGCTAAAAGTGTGTGCCAGGCATTAGCAGACATTTTTGCCAGGGTAGGGTGGCCCTCCGACATACTTACAGATTCGGGAACTAATTTCCTGGCAGGGAACATGAAAAACCTGTGGAAAGCTCATGGGGTGAATCACTTGGTTGCCACCCCTCATCACCATCAAACCAATGGTCTGGTGGAGAGGTTTAATGGAACTTTGGGGGCCATGATACGTAAATTCGTAAATGAACACTCCAATGATTGGGACCTAGTGTTGCAGCAGTTGCTTTTTGCCTACAGGGCTGTACCACATCCCAGTTTAGGGTTTTCACCATTTGAACTTGTGTATGGCCGCGAGGTTAAGGGGCCATTACAGTTCGTGAAGCAGCAATGGGAGGGGTTTACGCCTTCTCCAGGAACTAACATTCTAGACTTTGTAAGCAACCTACAAAACACCCTCCGACACTCTTTAGCCCTTGCTAAAGAAAACCTAAAGGATGCTCAGGAAGAGCAAAAGGCCTGGTATGATAAACATTCCAGAGAACGGTTCTTCAAAGTAGGAGACCAAGTCATGGTCTTAAAGGCGCTCCAGGCCCATAAAATGGAAGCGTCGTGGGAAGGACCATTCACGGTCCAGGAGCGCCTAGGAGCTGTTAACTATCTCATAGCCTCCCCCACCTCCAACATAAAGCCTAAGGTATACCATGTTAATTCTCTTAAGCCCTTTTATTCTAGAGAATTAAACGTTTGCCAGTTTACAGCCCAGGAAACTGATGACGCGGAGTGGCCTGCAGGTGTCTACTATGAAGGAAAAAGGAATGGTGGCGTGGAAGAGGTGAACCTCTCCACGACCCTGGGACGTCTGCAGCGACAGCAGATAAAGGAGCTGTGCACAAGCTTTGCACCGATTTTCTCAGCCACTCCAGGACGGACCGAACGGGCATACCACTCCATTGACACAGGTAATGCTCACCCAATTAGAACCCCACCCTACCGGGAGTCACCTCATGCCCAAGCGGCTATACAAAGGGAGATCCAGGACATGCTACAGATGGGTATAATCCACCCCTCTACCAGTGCATGGGCATCTCCAGTGGTTCTAGTTCCCAAACCAGATGGGGAAATACGCTTTTGCGTGGACTACCGTAAGCTAAATGCTGTAACTCGTCCTGACAACTATCCAATGCCACGCACAGATGAGCTACTGGAGAAATTGGGACATGCCCAATTCATCTCTACTTTAGACTTAACCAAGGGGTACTGGCAAGTACCCTTAGATGAACCCGCTAAGGAAAGGTCCGCCTTCGTCACCCAGGCAGGGGTGTATGAATTCAATGTACTCCCTTTCGGGTTGCGAAATGCACCCGCCACCTTCCAAAGACTTGTAGATGGTCTCCTAGCAGGATTGGGAGAATCTGCAGTTGCCTACCTCGATGATGTGGCCATTTTTTCTGATTCATGGACAGAACACCTGGAGCACCTGAAAAAAGTCTTCGAGCGCATCCGGCAGGCAGGACTAACTGTTAAGGCTAAAAAGTGTCAAATAGGCCAAAACAGAGTGACGTACCTGGGGCACCAGGTGGGTCAAGGAACTATAAATCCCCTACAGGCCAAAGTGGATGCTATCCAAAAGTGGCCGGTTCCAAAGTCAAAGAAACAGGTCCAATCCTTCTTAGGCTTGGCCGGATATTATAGGCGATTTGTACCACACTACAGCCAAATCGCCGCCCCACTGACAGACCTAACCAGAAAGAAACAGCCAAATACAGTTCAGTGGACTGATAAGTGTCAAAAGGCCTTTAACCAGCTTAAGGCAACACTCATGTCTGACCCTGTGCTAAGGGCCCCAGACTTTGACAAACCGTTCCTAGTAACCACAGATGCTTCCGAGCGAGGCGTGGGAGCAGTTTTAATGCAGGAAGGACCAGATCAAGAATTCCATCCTGTCGTGTTTCTCAGCAAGAAACTGTCTGAGAGGGAAAGCCACTGGTCAATCAGCGAAAAGGAATGCTACGCCATTGTGTACGCGCTGGAAAAGCTACGCCCATATGTTTGGGGACGGCGTTTCCAACTACAAACAGACCATGCTGCGCTACAGTGGCTTCATACCGCCAAGGGAAATAACAAAAAACTTCTTCGGTGGAGTTTAGCTCTCCAAGATTTTGATTTTGAAATACAACACATTTCGGGAGCTTCTAACAAAGTGGCTGATGCACTCTCCCGGGAAAGTTTCCCAGAGTTAACTGGTTAACAATTGTTTTTGGAATGAAACATATTGTTAGTTTTTATATAATCAGTAGTATGTCTAAAGGTACGTGTGTCTTATTAACTCTGTTTTCTCCTAGAGCTCCAGGAAAGAAATCACAGCCAGTGTGGAACCAAACGTCCAACACTATCTGTGATTTGGGGGGCGTGTCATAACTATAAAAGGAAGGGTAACAGCTCTCTGTGTACAGTACTAAAATCCCTCCTAGCCAGAGACTCCAAATCCTTTTACCTGTAAAGGGTTAAGAAGCTCGGGTAACCTGGCTGACACCTGACCCCAAGGACCAATAAGGGGACAAGATACTTTCAAATCTTGGGGGGGGAAAGGCTTTTGTGTGTCCCCTTTGTTTAAGGGGTTGTTCGCTCTTGGGACTGAGAGGGACCAGACATCAATCCAGGTTCTCCCCATCTTTCTAAACAAGTCTCTCTTATTTCAAAATTGTAAGTAAAAGCCAGGCAAGGCGTCTTAGATTTACTTTGTTTTCTCAACTTGTAAATGTACCTTTTACCAGAGTGCTTATCTTGTTTGCTATACTTTGAACCTAAGACAGAGGGGATTCCTCTGAGCTCTTTAAGTTTGATTACCCTGTAAAGTTATTTTCCATACTGATTTTGCAGAGATGATTTTTACCTTTTGCTTTAATTAAAAGCCTTCTTTTTAAGAACCTGATTGATTTCTCCTTGTTTTAAGATCCAAAGGGGGTTTGGATCTGTATTCACCAGGAGTTGGTGAAAGGAAGGAGGGGGGAAGGGTCAATTTCTCCTTGTTTAAGATCCAAGCAGTTTGGATCTGTATTCACCAGGGAATTGGTGAAAGGTTTCTCAAGGCTTCCCAGGGAGGGAATTCTTAAGATGGTGGCAGCGGACCAGAGCTAAGCTGGTAGATAAGCTTAGCAGTTTTCATGCAGGCCCCTACATTTGTACCCTAAAGTTCAAAGTAGGGATACAGCCTTGACAAGTGGTGTGCCAAGTCTTCATTTATTCACTCTAATTTAAGGTTTCACGTGCCAGTAATACATTTTAACGTTTTTAGAAGGTCTCTTTCTATAAGTCTATAATATATAACTGAACTATTGTTGTATGTAAAGTAAATAAGTTTTTAAAAATGTTTAAGGAGCTTCATTTAAAATTAAATTAAAATGCAGAGCCCCCTGGACTGGTGGCCAGGACCAGGGCAGTGTGGGTGTGTAAAGGTGCGGCGACTCAGCCCTGCGGTGCCTCCTGCTGGTTGTCTCTGGGAATTAGCTCGTCCAGCCTCCAGAGCACCCTCTGCAGGTTGGTGTCCCCTGCCACTTGGCCCCTGTGTCCCTCCCAGACCCGGTGTCCCGTTATCTGGGGTGCTGCCCCTTGGCAGTAATCCCTTTGTCTCAGGGTCTCCCCTCCCCAGGGAGCCCCCACCCACTATCCCCACCTTGCCTCAGTATAAGGCTACTGCCAGTCATTGTCTAGCCCCCGCGCCCTGGGGCAGACTGCAGTATCACCCTACTCATCACCAGCAAGTTTGGGTTTGGACCTGCTGCCTTTGCCTACCCCGGGCTGCCCTCTGCAACCCCCAGTACCCGTTGGCCTTCTGCTAGGCCGCAGCCTGGGGCTTTCCAGGCTGGAGTCTCCCCAGCTCCTCTGCCTTTCCCCAGCCCTGCTCCACTCAGGTACTCTGCTCAGCTCCCTGCAGCCAGGTCTATCTCCCTCTACAGCTAGAGAGAGACTGCCTAAGCTTCAGCCTAGCAGCCCCTTTATAGGGCCAGCTGCGGCCTGATTGGGGCATGGCCCAGCTGCAGCTGTTTCCCCAATCAGCCTAGGGTTTTCTCTCTCAGCCACAGCCCTCTCCCCGGGCTGTTTAAAACCTTTCAAGGCAGGAGCGGGTGACCACCCCGCTACAGGGTGCCACTGAAAATCAGCTCACGTGCCGCCTTTGGTAGGCGTGCCATAGGTTGCCTACCCCGACCTAGCTCAACACAGTCCACACTTAGTTCAACCATTATTCAGCAAAAAAGTTTGTATTGATGCTGAAAACAGCTGGCTGAAACCTTTACAGTTCCTGAGCTGTGCAGAAACAACCATGATGGTTATTCCAGAGTTTAGTTAGTCACTAGTGAACACGTCCAAAACTAAACCACCCAGTTCTCTCTAAATTAGTTCTATGTACTAGATCACATCAAGGGCTCTTAAGTCAAACAGGTTTCTAGGCCAAACTGTTCTTAAAATATAATGTGACAAAGATATGTCATTAACTTTTTGAAAATTATTGTAACATCTATTTTAAGTTCCATACTTGTCAGATTCACTGCAACAGTCTCATCAAAATTCCACTTTGGCTAAAGACCACAGATGCAAAATCTTAAATATAAACAACTTTTTTGAGAGAGAGAGAGAGATTGTAGCAGAGGGGGAAAAATCAGATTCAGAATGGAAAGCCTGCTTTTGTCTTAATTATGAAAAGACTAATCTCTCTTTCTCACACAGACACACAAAACACTTTAGCACATGTGAGTAATGCATCCATCCCAAACTCATACCGATAAAACCTGACATACCACACCTTTTATAGTCTATTTGATCATATTATACATGCACATATTGATGGCTACCTTTTTGCCAAGTCTTTGGTTTTCTTTTTCCATTTTCAGAATCTTTGAATTACTGCCTTCTACAGAACCCATTGCATTTTGTAGCTCTTCCACCATCTTCAGCAAACTTTGGTTTTCCATTTCCAGCTTCAGCAATCTACTTGATGTCAATTCATTCACTTCATGGCCAAGTGACTTTCGTGGCACTGTAAGATTTAAAAGAAATAGAGGTTACTTATCATTAACTGAAGAACTTTGAGGTGAGTCTGTGAGACTTGTGGGATAAAAAGGCCTGCACCATGATCCTCCAAAATCTTCTAGTCAGGATTGTTTGTTGGGGCCACTCAGACACCTCTCTCCCCCACCTAAGAACAACTATGAAATTGTGGATGAAGGAGGACTGAAAAAAAGATTACTAACCTCTCTGTAACTGTTGTTTTTTGAGATGTGTTCCTCATGTCCATTCCACTTTAGGTGTGCACGTGCCACATGCACAGTTGCTGAAGATTTTTCCCTCAGTGGAATCTGTCAGACCGGCTCTAGTGACCCCTGGTGCCACGTGCTCATGCGTCGGTATAAGGGTCCAGGCCAGCTCTGCACCCTCTCAGTTCTTTCTGGCTGGCTAACTCTGACCAAGGGGCAGAAGGGTGAGTTGTGGAATGGACATAAGCAACACATCTCAAAGAACAACAGTTACAGAAAGGTTAGTAACCGTTTTTTCTTTGAGTGTTTACTCACGTCCATTCCATGTTAGGTGATGTCCAAGCGGTACCTTAGGAGATGGGCTCGGAGTTCATAGACATGTGGATTGCAACACTGCTCTATCAAACCTGACATCATCTCTAGCCTTCTGGGTGACGGTGTAGTGGTATGAAAAAGTATGCACCCACGATCAAGTCGCTCCTCTACAAATATCCTAGATTGGGACCTGGGCCAGAAACGCTGCTGAGGAAGCTTGAGCTCTTGTCGAGTGGGTGGTCAAGAGGGCAGGAGATGGGGCACCCGCCTGCTCACAGAATGTGCAAATGCAGGAAGTGATCCAAGATGAAATTCTTTGGACCAAAATTGGCAGGCTTTTCATCCTGTCTGCTACTGCCAAAAAGAGTTGCATAGACTTACAGAACTGTTTGGTCCTTTCTATATAGAAAACCAGGGCCCGCCTACCATCCAGCATGTGGAAATGCTGCTCCTCTCTATTTGTGAGCAGTTTGGGGAAGAATACTTGCAAGAAAATAGTAATCAGGCTATGAAACTGCGAAACCACCTTCGGGAGGAATGCAGGGTGGGGGTGAAGTTGTACCTTGTCCTTAAAGAACACTGTATAAGGGGGTTTTGACGTAAGGACCCTGATCTCTGACACCCTCCTGGCCGAGGTAATTGCTACCAGGAAGGCAACCTTCCAAAAGAGGTACATCAAGGGGCACGATGCCAGTGGCTCAAAGGGAGAGGCCTGAGAGTCTTGACAGGACCAGGTTTAGGTCCCATGGTGGAATGGATTCACGAATCTGAGGGTATAGTCCCTCTAAGCCCTTGAGGAAGTGAATTGACATTTTGTGAGGAAAAAACGACCTACCATCCACCAAAGGGTGGAAGATGGAAATGTCCACTAGGTGTACCTTAATCAACTAAATGGCTAGGCCCTGCTGTTTCAGATGAAGCAGATACTCCAGCACAGACTGGAGAAGTGACCTACCGGGTGAGAGGCCACATGGAGAAACACTTCTACTTGGCAAGGTAAATCGCTCTAGTAGATCGTTTCCTACTACATAGCAATACCTGGTGGACTTGCTCCGAACAGGCCAGTCCCACTGCATTTAACCATGGAGCTTCCATGCAGTCAGGTGGAGGGCCTTGAGGTTTGGGTGGAGAATCAGCGGTGATTTTGGGAGATCAGGTATGAGAGGGGAGGGAGCGGCATTGGGTTCACTATAGGTCCAATAACGTGCCAAACCAGTGCTGGCATGGCCATGCTGGGACTATAAGAATAAAAGATGGTTACTTTTCGTAACTGTTGTTCTTCGAGATGTGTTGCTCATGTCCATTCCATTGTAGATGTGTGTGCTCGCCACATGCACCGGTTCTGGAAGTTTTTCCCTCAGTGGTAGCCATAGGGGACCAACTCTGGTGCCCTCTGGAATGGCGCGTGTATGCATCAGTATAACGGGCACTGCCGGCTCCCCCCTCCCTCAGTTCCTTCTTGCTGGAACTCCAACACAGGGGAAGGAGGGTGGGTCCTGGAATGGACATGAGCAACACATCTCGAAGAACAACAGCTACGAAAGGTAACCATCTTTTCTTCTTCAAGTGCTTGCTCATGTCCATTCCATTGTAGGTGACTCCCAAGCAGTACCATCAGAGGCGAGTAGGAGTTCATGGACATGTTGACTGCATCACAGCTCTGCCAAATCCAGTGTCATCTCTGGCTTGCTGGGTGATGGCGTAATGCGCTGTGAACGTGTGTACCGAAGACCATGTCGCAGCCCTGCAGATGTCCTGGATAGGGACGTGCACCAGGAAGGCAGCTGAAGACGAGTGAGTCTAGTCGAATGAGCCTTCACTATTGGTGGAGACACAGCCTGCACCAACTCATAACAAGTATGGATGCTGCTTGTGATCCAATTCGAAATCCTCTGAGGACACCAGAAGGTCCTTCATCCTGTCAGCTATCGCGATAAAGAGCTTGGTGCGCTCCAGGTAGAATGCCAGGGTGCGCCTGACATATAGAGTGTACAGCAAACTCTCCTTATTGGTCGTGTGAGGCTTTGGGCAGAACACAGGGAGGAAGATATAGAATCATAGAAGATTAGGGTTGGAAGAGACCTCAGGAGGTCATCTAGTCCACCCCCTGCTCAAAGCAGGACCAATCCCAACTAAATCATCCCAGCAAAGGCTTTGTCAAGCCAGGCCTTAAAAACCTCTAAGAATGGAGATTCCACCACCTCCTTAGGTAACCCATGCCAGTGCTTTGCCATCCTCCTAGAACAGTTTTTCCTAATATCCAACCTAGACCTCCCCCACTGCAACATGAGACCATTTCCCCTTGTTCTGTCATCTGCCACCACTGAGAACAGTCTAGATCCATCCTCTTTGGAACCCCCCTCAGGTAATTGAAGGCTGCTATCAAACCCCCAGTCACTTATCTCTTTTGCAGACTAAATAAGCCCAGTTCCCTCAGCCTCTCCTCGTAAGTCATGTGCCCCAGCCCCCTAATCATTTTCATTGCCCTTCGCTGGACTCTCCCCAATTTGTCCACATCCTTTCTGTAGTGGAGGGGCCCAAAATTGGACACAATACTTCATGTGGCCTCACCAGTGCCAAAGAGGGGAATAATCATTTCCCTCTATCTGCTGGCAATGCTCCTACTAATGCAGCACAATATGCTGTTAGGCTTCTTGGCAACAAGGGCACACTGTGGACTCATATCCAGCTTCTCGTCCACTGTAATTCCCAGGTCCTTTTCTGGAGAACTGTTTCTTAGCCAGTCGGTCCCCAGCATGTAGTAGTGCGTGGGTTTCTTCCGTCCTAAGTGCAGAACTCTGCACTTGTCCTTGTTGAACCTCATCAGATTTCTTTTGGCTCATTCCTCCAATTTGTCTAGGTCACTCTGGACCCTAACCCTACCCTCCAGCGTATCTACCTCTCCCCCCAGCTTAGTGTCACCTGCGAACTTGCTGAGGGTACAATCCATCCCATCATCCAGATCATTAATGAAGATGTTGAACAAAACCGGCCCCAGGACTGACCCCGGGACACTCTGCTTGATACCAGCTGCCAACCACAAATCGAGCAGTTGATCACTACCCATTGAGCCTGACCATCTAGCCAGCTTTCTGTCCACCTTATAGTCCATTCATCCAATCCATATTTCTTTAACTTGCTGGCAGGAATACTGTGGGAAACCATATCAAAAGCTTTGCTAAAGTCAAGGTATATCACATCCACCGCTTTCCCGATATCCACAGAGCCAGTTATCTCATCATAGAAGGCAATCAAGTTGGTCAGGCATGACTTGCCCTTGGTGAAACCATGATGACTGTTCCTGATCACCTTCTTCTCCTCCAAGAGTTTCAAAATGGATTTCTTGAGGACCCGGGGACTGACAGGTCTGTAGTTCCACGGATTCTCCTTCTTCCCTTTTTTAAAGATGGGCACTATATTTGCCATATATAAGATATCCTGGTTGACATGGAAATGCGACATCACCTTTGGCAGGAAGGCTGGATGGGTCCACAATTGTCCTTGTAAAATACCGTGTACGGGGGCTCCGAAGTGAGGGCTTTAAGTTCAGATACATATCTCGCCAAGGTAATAGCTACAAGGAATGCGACCTTCCACAACAAGTGGGAAAGGGAACAAGAAGCCATAGGCTCAAAGGGCAGATTTGTGAGCTTGGAGAGGACCAGGTTGAGGTCCCATTGGGGAACTGGGTCCCAGACCACTTGAAAGAGTCTTTTAATGCCCTTCAGGAACCTGATCGACATCTCATGCGAGAACACCAATCTACCCTGGATACAAGGATGGAAGGCCGATATGGCAGCGGTGCACCTTGATCGAAGAGAAGGTGAGACCCTGGTGCTTTAAGTGAAGCAGGTAATCCAGAATGAACTGCAGAGACAACTGGGTCGGGGAGCTATTCCACTCTGACGCCCAGCAGAAGAAACACTTCCACTTTGCCAGGTAAGTTGCTCTGGTGGAGGGCTTTCTGCTCTCCAAGAGAACCTGCTGTACCTGACTAGAGCAGGATTGTTCCTCTGGATTCAGCCACGCAGCATCCAAGCTGTGAGGTGGAGAGAGGCAAGGTTCGGGTGCAGGAGTCGACCGTGATCCTGTGAGAGTAGGTCCGGGTGGCTGGGAAGTGGCCATGGGGCTGCAACAGCCAGGTCCATGAGCATGCCGAACCAATGCTGGAAAGGCCATGATAGGGCGATCATAATGACCTGTGCCTTGTCCCTCTTGATTTTTGAGAGGACTTTGCTGATGAGCAGAATTGGCGGGAAGGCATACATCAGGTGCCCGAGCAAGACAGGAGAAAGGCATCGGATAGTGAGCCTCTACCGAGGCTTTGGAGAGAACAAAACTGATGACAGTTTCTGTTCTATCTGGTGGCGAACAGGTCCACTTGGGGAGCACCCCACTTCTGGAAGAGCATTCTGACAACCTCCGAGTGAAGGGACCACTTGTGGTGAGAAAAGAAGGACCTGCTAAGGTGATCCGTCAGCATGTTCCGGACACTGGGGAGGTGTGAGGCTTCCAGGTGGATTGCATGCTGGATGCAGAACTCCCAGCACAGAGCCGATGAGCGAGTTCCCCCCTGCCCGTTGACATAGAGCATGGAGGCCGTGTTGTTCGTCTTTCACCACCTGGCCGGAGAGTTGGAGAAGGAAGACACCGCAAGCCAGGTGGATGGCTCTGAGCTCCCTGATGTTTATATGCAATGTGAGCTCCTTTCGAGACCATAACCCTTGAGTCCGCAGCGTACTGAGATGCGCTCCCCAACTGAGGTTGGACGCATCTGAAATCAGGGAGACCGTGGGTTGCGGGCTCGCGAATGGCACACCTTCCAACACCAGAATCGGGTCAGACCACCACTGCAGAGAGGTAAGCACTTGCGGAGAGATCATGATGACCTTGTCTGGGTGATGTCTGGCCAGGGAGTAGACCGACACCTGCCACATCTGGAGGGGATGCAGCCTGAGTCTCACATGTCATATTACGTATGTGCACCGTCTGAGACAGACCCAGACAGTGGTGAGCAGATGGGCAGTGATGCTGGCAATCAGATCTGACTTTGCCCTGAACCTGGCCTCTGGCAGGAATGCTCTGGCTTGGAGAGAGTCAAGTACCGCTCTGATAAACTATCAGTTGGACCAGGATCAACACTGATTTTTGTTTGTTTATCAACAGGCCCAGAGCTTAACAAATGGCTTGCAACATCTCAATGCTGCGCTGGACCTGGACCCTGGAGCGGCCCTTGATGAGCCAGTCATCAAGGTATAGGTAAATCTGGATACCCCGACATCTGAGGTAGGCCACCACCACTGACATGTATTTCGTAAACACCCTCGGTGTCGTTGCTAGGCCAAAAGGGAGCACTGCGAATTGGCAGTGTGTGGTCCAACTACAAAACGTAGGAACAGTCTGTGTCCGTGAAATATCGATATGTGAAAGTAAGCGTCTTTCAGATCGAGGACAGCATACCAGTCTCCCGGATCCAGGGAAGGAATGATGGAGGCCAAGGAGACCATGCGGAACTTCAACTTCTTGAGATACTTGTCGATGTTTCGCAGGTCAAGGATGGGGCATAGACCCCCCTTGGTTTTTGGGATAAAAAAAATAGCATGAATAAAACGCTTTCCTCCTCAAGTGCAGAGGGACTGCCTCCACGGCTGCTACCCACAGAAAGCCCTGCACCTCCTGAGCGAGCAGATACTCGTGAGAAGGGTCCCTGAAGAGGGACGGGAAGGAAGGGTGGGAGGGGTGGATAGAAATAAACTGGAGGGTATATCTCCCTGCTACTGTTCTGCATTGCAGAAGCCGAGGCAGGGAGGCAGGAAGGAAGGGGGACAAATGGTTGGAAAATAACATGGGAGCAGGATCCAGCACACAGAATGGAAGGTAACTCTTGAGCACACCCTCAAAATGCCTGCTTGTTACCTGATTAGTTACAGGTGGAGCTCGAGTGAGCTGAGGGTGCCAGCTGATGGCCTTGTCGGCGCTTACAGTCCTTGCCCTTCTTGCGGAAGGGGTCTGACCGAGGTTGGCTCCCAAACCGGTGGGGCTGTTGTGGCTTAAACCACTTCCTCGTTGGCCCTGGCGTGTAAAGGCCCAGGGAGTGCAAGGTAGCCCTAAAGTCTTTCAGGCCATGTAATTTACTATCTGTTTGCTCCAAAAACAGTGCCAGGCCATCGAATGGGAGGTCCTGGATGGATTGTTGAACCTCCATCAATAGGCCCGATGACTGCAACCAGGACATCTGCCTCATAAAAAAAGACCGAAGCCATGGATCACGCCGCAGAGTCTGACGCATCTCAGGCCGCTTGGAGGGCTGCCCTGACCCACAACTCTGCCCTCATCGAGGATAGCCAGGAATTCCTTCTTGGGCTCCTCTGGCAGTGAATCTGTAAACTTGGCCATGGAATGCCAAATATTAAAATCGTAACAGCCAAGTAAGGCCTAATGGTTGGCCACTCTCAGCTGGAGGCTGGACGTAGAATAAATTTTTCTACCAAAGAGATTGAGCCTCTTTGCCTCCTTGTTCTTAGGTGTTGATCCTGGTTGGCCCTATCGCGCTCAACATAACTAGTGAGCTTGGGGCAGGGTGGGTATAAAGATACTCAATACCCCTTACTGGGGAAATAGTATTTTCTTTCCACCCGCTTGGAGATGGGGGGCAGGGAGGAGAGTGTCTGGCACAAGGCCTTACTAATTTTCAATACTCCCTTGTGCACCAGCAATGCCATCTTGGAGGGGGTGCTCCACTTAGCACATCGAACAGGGAGTCTGAGGGCTCCGCCAGTTCCTTGGCTTCCAGCCCCAGGTTTGAGGCGACCCTCTTCAAAAGCTCCTGGTGGACCCTTGCATCATCCTGGGGAACCGAGTGAGAGGACCCTGCTATCACCTCATTGGGAAAAATGATGAGTCAGGTACAGGTGGGTCTACCAACTCCACCATTTCTGCCATAGGAGCCTCAGCCAAGGCTGGCTGATCCTGGGGAGCTTTCTCTGACTCCACGTCTGAGTCAGGGGGCGGGTGGGAGACTGTCGCTGACCGTATTTCAGAAGCTCCTGAGGCCGATCTATGCTCCTGCAATGGGTGGGGAAATCCCCAGGGGTTTCATAGTTGCCAGGGAGCCAGCCATTGGCCCTGGGGCCATAGTGCCACTGGTGGCCCAGAGGGGAATACCAGTGCCCAAAGTGGGTGGCCTTGACCTGCAGGAAGGGTCTCCTCCTCACTGTCTGAGCCCGAGGAGGGAGAGACATGTCTGGAGGACCAGGACAGTACCAAGGCCGCCTGTCTACCCCAATCCTGTTGGCTCTGGCTGCAGACCTCCATTGAGGGCCTCTATGGGGGCGATGGCGCTGGTTGCCGCGACTGCGGTGATCAGTGGTGGCATTCGGCGGATCAGCGATGGTATCCTGGCGATTGATGCCTCACACTTAAGAGAGTGGTTCTGCTCTGTAGATTCTGCTCTGTAGATTGGGAGCGGGAATGAGAAGACCGATGTGTCTGAGACCGTCGACGTGCCCGCGGTGAACCGTACTGAATAGAATAGAATATGAATATATGGAGATATACCTATCTCATAGAACTGGAAGGGACCTTGAAGGTCATCGAGTCCAGTCCCCTGCCTTCACTAGCAGGACCAAGTACTGATTTTGCCCCAGATCCCTAAATGGCCCCCTCAAGGATTGAACTCACAACCCTGGGTTTAGCAGGCCAATGCTCAAACCACTGAGCTATCCCTCCCCCCCTTGGCGATCCAGCGACTGGTGATGGGGCTCTGGGGACCGGCGTCTCAACCCTTCAGAACAGTGCCATGAGCTGGGAGAGCATCTCAGGCCAGACCGCTGGTGATTGATGCCTAGAGCCTGAGGAATGCTGCCTAGAGTCCGGGAACTTTGGCAGGCAAGCCGACTCGTGTCCGAGAGCTGGTGGCGCTGTTCAGGTGAGTGCTGACGGGGCACCCCCTGCAGCGAGGAGCAGTGCCGCACTGATTGAGACTGCTGGAAGGGACCCAAGGCAGATTTATCCATCGAACAGGGCACCTCAGCAGCCAACGTGGGCGGCACCAGAAGGGACAGTATGTCCTTAGCAGCCTGAAAGGCCTCCGGCATGGACGGCACAGCCAGGTGCTGAGTGCCTCTGCCTCTTCCTGGGCTGGCAGGAGCCTGGCCACCGTCTGGAGGGGAAGGGCTGCACTGTGCTGTCCTCCTACTCTCTCCTTCCCTTTACGGGATGTAGGAGAATGCCCCCTCCCAGCCTTCCTTTGCTTTTTAGCCGGTACCAAGGATGGGGATCAGTGCCAGTTGGAGGTCAGTGCTGGTGGCGCCCTCCACCCTGAGGCCACAGTGGTTGGAGTAGAGTCCGATCTCATCAGCTCCAAGGCTGGTGCGAGGGCCGACTCCATAAGGAGTACTCGGAGATGAACGTCCCAGTCCTTTTTGGTCCATGGCCTGAAGCTCTTCCAAATGCGACACTTGTCACTTACGTGGGTTTCCCCTAAACACTTTAGGCAGCTTCTATGGGGATCACTGACTGGCATGGGTTTTTTGCAACAGTCACAAGGTTTGAAGCCTGGGGCCCGGGGCATACCCCGTCCCTAGACTGAGTCCTGCCCGCGATTAAGTATTTCTAACTTAACACTAAGGGAACTATTAACTATACAACTTTAAACTACTATATACAACAAATTCACTACTAGGCACAGTAGAGACAGAAAGAAAAGCTTGCGAAGCAAGGAGACGTCCCAGCACCGTCACTGGTGGTAAGAAGGAACTGAGCGAAGGGGGAGCCAGCGACGCCCCTTATACCAGCGCATATGCACGCCACTCCAGAATTTCTTGAGATAACTGTTGAGGAAATGCAGGTCAAGGATGGGTCTGAGACCCCCATTTCGCCTTCAGGATTAGGAAATAACAGGAGTAAAACCCTTTCCCTCTCAAGCTCTGAGGTACCTTCTCCACAGCCCCTACCCGGAGGAGGGCTTGCATCTCCTGGGGTAAAAGCTGCTCATGAGAAGGGTCCCTGAAGAGGGATGAGGAAGTGGGGTTGGAGGGAGAGATAGAAATAAACAGGAGAGTGTAACCTTCCTCCACTGTACTCAGTATCCAGCGGTCCAGGCTGAAGCGGGAGAGAGAGTTTGAAAACAAAACGGAGGCAGGATCCAGTACAGAAACTGGTATAACGTCTTCAGGCACCCCCTCAAAAGTTCTGCTTGGGGCCTCCCAAGTATCTGTGAGAGACCGGGAGCGAAGCTGAAGTGGGTGGGGGCAGATGTCTTCATTTATAACCCATTTTGCTTCTCAAACAGGTCCTGGTGCGGTGCTGGAGCCAAGAAGCAAACCAGTTCTTGAGGCCTGAAGTGTTTCCTTGATGGCGCTGGTGCATATATACCCAGGGACTAAGAGTGACTCTAGAATCCTTCAGGCCGTGAAGCTTCACATCCATTTGTTCAGAGAAGAGTAAAGGTCACTCACAGGCATGGGCTTGCTGCAGGAGGCAGAGGGCTTGAAACCTGGGGACTGAGGCATGCCCCAGCACCAGGAGTGGACGAAAGTCTGCTAACAGGGCGAGAAGTGCCAACTAACTATATACAACTAATCTATAACAGTCCAAACTGAGAAAATAAAGAACTGGGATAGGAAAACCAGTGAAAAAGGACTAAACTAAAACCACTGAGTAAGAGTTTGGTGAAGCAAGAGGAGCTGTTCCAGCGACCATCATGGACAGTAAGAAAAAACAGAGAGGGTACGGAGTTGGCCAGGCCCTTTATGAGTGCGCGGCAATAGAGGGTGCTAGAGCCGGCCCAATGGATACCCACAGAATGTTGGGAATCATCGAGAAAGGGATAGATAATAAGACAGAAAATATCATATTGCCTCTATATGAATCCATGGTACGCCCACACCTTGAATACTGCGTGCCGATGTGGTCGCCCCATCTCAAAAAAGATATATTGGAATTGGAAAACGTTCAGAAAAGGGCAACAAAAATTATTAGTGGTATAGAACGGCTTCTGTATGAGGAGAGATTAATAAGACTGGGACTTTTCAGCTTGGAAAAGAGGTGACTAAGGGGGGATATGATAGAGGTCTATAAAATCATGAGTGATATACAGAAAGTAAATAAGGAAGTGTTATTTACTCCTCCTCATAATACAAGAACAAGGGGCCACCAAATGAAATTAATAGGTAGCAGGTTTAAAACAAACACAAGAAAGTATTTTTTCATGCAACACACTGTCAACCTCTGGAACTACTTGCCAGAGGGTGTTGTGAAGGCCAATACTATAACGGGGTTCAAAAGGGAGCTAGATAGATTCATGGAAGATAGGTCCATCAATGGCTATTAGCCATATTAGGAATGGTGTCCCTAGCCTCTGTTTGCCAGAAGCTGGGATTGGGTGACAGGGCATGGATCACTTGATGAAAACCGGTCTGTTCATTCCCTTTGGGGCACCTGCCATTGGCCACTGTCAGAGGACAGGATACTGGGCTTGATGGACCTTTGGTCTGACCCAGTATGGCCATTCTTATGTTCTTATGAGGGAAAAATCAACGACTGAACGTGGACCTAACATGGAATGGACATGAGCAAGCACTCGAAGAAGAAGTACCAAAATAAATATCAGCTCTGGATGCCAGCTCAAGAAAGCATTACAAATTATTGCAATTTCACTTTTCCAAATCAGAGCTCAGCTAGGGAAACATTTGCTTGAACCACATGCAGAGAACTTCAAGTAGCGGCTCTGCAAAACTGTATGAGGAACATTGTGCAAAGACATCCTATAGATGCTGCCTTCAATCTAGCTGGGTATGCTTTGATACAATGGTCTCAACAACAGGTCTGTGGACTGGCACCAGTCCCTGAGATCTCCCTGACACAGATCAGGAAGGAAGGAAGCCAGTACCAAAAAGGTTGAAAAGAGAGGGTTAGTCACCCTCTGCAATAACTAAGGTTCTTCGAGATGTGTTCCCCTATGGGTGTTCCACTGTAGGTGCGGCAACGCCACCTGCACCTGGGCTCGGAGATCTTCACTAGCAGGGCCTGTCTGACCGCACATGCACACCTCACCTCTCTTGTGCTGTGTGCGGAACGTCAAGTGCTGTGCAGTCCGACCACCCCCAGGTCCTTCTCTGCTGCAGAGCTTATATTTTTGGCTCCGAAGGAGAGAGGAGGAGGGCAGGTAGTGGAGCACCCATAGGGACACACATCTCAAAGAACCTCAATTACTGCACAGGGAGAGTAACCCTCTATTCTTTGAGTGATGTCCCTTTGGGTGCTCCTTTGTAGATGACAAAGCAGTGCCCCTAGTTGGAAGGCTGGGGTTTTGGAGTGACATGTACTGCTGAGGATAGGACAGCATGTCCAAGGAGAGTACCTGCTATGGCATTGTGCATAATAGCATAGTGCTGGGCTAAAGTGTCTGTCGATGTCCATGTGGCAGTCTTACAAACGTCATCAGTGGAGACATTATTAAGAAAGAAATCGTGGAAGATAACGATCATGTGGAATGTGTTCTGATTGAGGTAGGAGGTTGTCTATCATGGAGTTCGTAAGATAAATGTATACACTGTGAGATCCATTTACAGAGGCATAGTTTAAATATAGCAGTGCCTCTGAATTATTTGGTGGTGGGGAGAAATAATCATGGCAATTTCCAGAAGGATTTAGTCCTGTCCAAGTAGAAGGCTAATAGTGCTCCTCACAAGAGCTGCCTTCTGTTGATTTCTGTGAGGCTTCGGGAAGAAGCAAGGGAGGTATATCGATTGACTGAGATGAAAAGATGTTGGGAACTTTGGTAAGGATCTTGGGTGTGGGTGTAGTGTAAAGGACAGTTACCTGTTCCATAACTGGCGTTCTTCGAGATGTGTTGCTCAGGTGTATTCCACAGTAGGTGTGCGTGCTCGCCACGTACACCAGTGCCGCAAGTTTTTCCCTTAGCAGTACCAGTAGGAGGGGAGCACCGCTGCGACCCCTGGAGTGGTGCCTCTATATTGCGCTATAAGGGGAGCTGTGCACTCCCCCCACCCTCGGTTCCTTTTTGCCAGACAACTCCAAAAGAGGGGAAGGAGGGCGGGATGTGGAAAACACCTGAGCAACACATCTCGAAGAACGCCAATTACGGAACAGGTAACTGTCCTTTCTTCTTCGAGTTATTGCTCCTGTCTATTCCACAGTAGGTGACTCCAACCTATATCTGATGGAGGTGGGTAGGAGTTTAAAGGTTAGCGGGACGGAGTACAGCCCTACCAAACCTGGCGTCATCCCGTGCTTGAAAGACGATCGAATAGTGCGAGGAAAAAGTGTGGACAGAGGACCACGTGGCAGCCCTACATATGTCCTGGATAGGGACGTGGGCTACCTAGGTGGCCAACGAGGCTTGCGCTCTCGTAGAATGCGCCTTCACGATAGGCGGCGGGGGAACCCCTGTCAAGTCGTAACACGTGCGTATGCACGAGGTGATCCAGTGGGAAAGACGCTGGGTGGAAACTGGTTGCCCCCTTGTACGCTCGGCGGACGCAACGAACATCTGCGAGGATTTCCTGAACGGCCTGGTTCAGTCCAGGTAAAAGGCCAGCGCCCTACGTACATCTAGCGTGTGTAGGCGGTGTTCCTCGTTGGAGGAATGAGGCTTAGGATAGAGTACTGGTAGAAAAATGTTCTGATCCATATGGAAGGCGGAGACCACCTTCGGGAGAAACGCAGGGTGTGGGCGAAGCTGCACTTTACCCTTGTGGAAGACCGTATACGGGGGTTCTGAGGTCAAGGCCCTAAGCTCCGAGACACGACGGGCTGAGGTGATAGCCACCAAAAATGCCACTTTCCATGATAGGTGGGACCAGGAACACGTGGCCAACGGTTCAAAGGGAGGACCCATGAGGCGGGATAACACTAGGTTCAGATCCCATTGTGGGACCGGGGCCCTGGCGTACGGGAATGCACGATCTAGGCCCTTTAAAAAACGGGAGGTCATTTGATGGGAAAACACCGAGTGACCTTGCACCGGAGGGTGGAAGGCCGAAATGGCCGCTAAATGTACCCTGATGGAGGCAGGAGCTAGACCTTGGGTCCTAAGGGACAGGAGGTAATCGAGAATGAGCTGGAGGGATGCGGATGATGGGGAGGCACCCCGCTCCCCCGCCCACCTGGAGAACCTAGACCATTTGGCAAGGTAGGTCCGCCATGTAGACGGCTTTCTACTCTCCAGCAGAATTCGTCTTACATTCTCCGAACACTTCCCTCCTCCTCGTTTAACCATGGAGCAACCACGTTGTCAGGTGGAGCGTGGCCAGGTTGGGGTGGAGAAGGCATCCCCTCTCCTGGGAGAGGAGATCCGCGTGAAGCAGCAGCCTCCGTGGGGGGGGGGGGAGGGGCGCTAAAAGTTGCAGAAGGGTCCCGTACCAATGCTGGCGGGCCCAAACCGCGGCTATGAGGATAACCCTCGACCTGTCTGCCTTTACTTTCTGCAGGACCTTGCCTATCAGTGGGAAGGGTGGAAAGGCATAGAACAGTTGGTCTGACCACCGGAGGAGCAATGCATCCGAGATCGCCCCCCTTTCTGCCCCTGCCCTGGAGCAGAACTGGGGGCAGCGTCTGTTCTGGGCGGTAGCAAAGAGGTCGACCTGGGGAGCTCCCCACTCTCGGAAGAGCTGTTGGGCGACTTCCCAGTGGAGTGACCACTTGTATTGGTGGGAAAACACCCTGCTGAGGTAATCAGCTCGCACATTGCGTGCGCCGGGTAGGTGGAAGGCCCAAAGGGAGATATCGTGGGCTATGCAAAACTCCCATAGGTCCAGGGCTTTCTGGCACAGGGCCAAGGAGCGCGTGCCCCCCTGCCTGTTGATGTAAAACATCGCGACCGTGTTGTCCGTGAGGACTCTGACCGCCTTTCCGCGAAGGTGCAAACTGAACGCTATGCACACTAGGCGTACTGCTCTGAGCTCCCTGACGTTTATGTGCAGAGACAATTCCAAGGTCGACCATCTGCCTTAGGTTTGAATGTTCCCTATATGGGCTCCCCAGCCCAGGTCCGAGGCATCCAACATCAGGTCTAGTGAGGGAAGGGTCTCGGAGGGAATCCCATTCAGCATATTGCTCGGGAGGGACCACCAATGCAGAGTGGCCACCACGTCGGGTGGTATCGTGACCACCTTGTCCAGGCTGTCCCTGGAGTGGGAATACTGGGAGCCAACCAGAGTTGGAGGGGCCTCATTCTGAGCCTGGCATGTCGCACCACGGACGTGCATGCTGCCATGTGACCTAGGATTTGGAGGCACACCCCCTTGCCATTGTCACGGGAAAGGTCATGACCAAGGCTACGAGACTTTTCAGTGTCTCGAATTTGTCCCGGGGAAGAGAGTCTGTGTCCTCTACTGAGTCTAGCAGAGCCCCTATGAAGTGTATGCGCTGAACCGGTACCAATGTGGACTTGGCCTCGTTCACCACTAGGCCCAGACCCGCGCATGTGGACAGCAGGAATTGCATCTGGGCCTGTACCTGGGACCAAGAGCTACCCTTGAGGAGCCAATCGTCCAGGTAAGGAAAAATTTGCAGCCTGTTCCTCCAGAGGTGGGCTGTCACCACTGCCATGCATTTGGTAAAAACCCTGGGGGCCGTGGAAAGGCCAAAAGGGAGGACTGCAAACTGGTAATGGTCCCGCCCTACCAAGAAGTGGAGGAAGCGCCTGTGACCCTTGAAAATATGGATGTGGAAATACGCATCCTGGAGGTCCCGGGACGCGAACCAATCCCCCGGGTCTAGGGAGGGGATTATGGAGGTCAGGGATACCATGCGGAACTTGTAGTGGACCATAAAGCTGTTGAGATTCCGCAGGTCCAGGATGGGCGGGAGCCCGCCTTTCGCCTTCAGGATCAAGAAATACCGGGAGTAAAACCCCTTGCACCGGAATTCTACCGGTACCCTCTCCACCGCGCCCAGGTTGAGAAGGCGCGCCACCTCTTGGCTTAGAAGGTGGGCCTGTTCCGGGTCCCCGAGGTCCTCCCGGGGCAGGGGGTGATGGAGGGGGGTGGTGAGGCAAACTGCAACATGTAGCCCCTGGAAATCGTGCTGAGGACCCACTGGTCCGACGTTATACGGGACCACTCCACTAGGAATGCAGATAAACGGTTGCAGAACACAAACTTTATTAACTGGGGGCCTTCCGCGGCAACAGGCCCGGTGGCCCCCCGCCAAGAGTCAAAACCGCCTCTTCCCCTGCTTTTTGCCCTTCGAGGGGCCTGGTTGCGGGGCCGAGCGGGACTGATGCTGGGACCTGCGTCTCTGCTCCCTCGGTCTCTTAGGCGGGGGGTTCATATCTGCCCCTAGTGGGAGGAGCAGAGGTCTGCAGCCTAGGTTTGTCCTTTGCTGGCGGGACATGTAGGCCCAGAGTTTGCAGGGTGGTGCGGGAGTCTTTCATCCCATGCAGGCGGACATCGGTTTGGTCCGCAAACAACGCTTTCCCGTCGAAGGGAAGGTCCTGCATCAGAGACTGGGACTCTGCAAACAGGCTGGACAGGAGAAGCCACGACGCCCTGCGCATGGATATGGCCGAGGCCATTGAACGGGCTGCCATGTCGGCCGCATCCGAGGTGGCCTGGCGGGCTGCCTTCACCGCTGCTGCTCCTTCCTCAACCAGAGCCTTGAACTCCTTTTTGTCCCACTCCGGGAGAAGAGGCTCGAACTTTGGCAGAGACCCCCACAAGTTAAAGTCATAGCGGCTCAACAGGGCTTGGTGGTTGGCCACCCTGAGTTGAAAGCTTGCGGAAGAATAAACCTTCCTGCCAAAAGAATCCAGTCTCCTGGAATCTTTGTCCTTGGGGGTGGGGGGGGGCTGACCGTGGCGTTCCCGGTGGTTCACTGACTCAACCACCAAAGAGTTGGGTGCTGGGTCCCTTAGCTGGGACAAAGGACTTCCTCTCTGCTTTCTTGGAGATGGGCACCAAGGAAGCTGGGGTTTGCCATAGGGCAGTCGATATGTTGGCCACCCCTTGGTGGAGAGGTAGGGCCACATGGCCCCGTGCCGGGGAAGAGAGCACATTGAAAAGGGTGTCCGACGTCTCCTCCATCTCCTCAGCCTGGAGCTGGAGATTTGAGGACACCCGCTTGAGGAGCTCTTGATGAGCTTTAAAGTCCTCCTGTAGAATGGGTGGAGGGGCCGCTATGGTCTCCTCCGGTGCCAGCGAGGGGGCCGGTCTGGCTCCCAGGGCATCGGGAGGTGCTGGAGGTTCAACCCCCAAGACCGAATCCGGGCCCGGTGCCGCCGGTTCGGTACCCGTCGACTTTTGACTCTGTCGAGGGGGGGACACCAAATGGGCCTGTGATGCTCTGGCTACCGAGCGGGGTCTCGCCTGGGCAGGCACTTGCGGCCACGATGCCCATTGACACCATTGCCACTGCCACAGTGCCCCCTGCCACTGACCGGCTTGGGTGCCTTGCGGTGCAGGCTGCTCTTGCGGAGTGGTGCGGCTTGGGGATGGGCGGCTGGGTGCCGAGGCCGAGGTCGCTGTTGACCGCACGGTGCCATAAGAGCGGCGGGAGCGTCTACAGTCGTGTTGGTGCTGACCTCGAGATCTGGACGTCGACGATGAGGAGCGGTACTCATCCAAGGTGCTGCTCTCGTAGTCATCCCGGCAGTCGTAGCTACAATGTTTCAGTGCCGGTAACACTCGAGGGGAGCTCCGAGCATGGTGTCTGGCGGAGCGGGCACTCGAACCCGAGCGTCTATGACAATGGCGTCGGGATCTGCTCCTGTGGCTAAAATTCGAGGAGGAGCGTCGACGCCACTTGTCTCGGTGCCTGTGCCCCCGGTGGGGTGTGGAGGACCCTCGAGACTCCCGTGCGGGCGAGTCAGCCAGTCTGAGTGGAGTGGAGGGCTGATGCGAGCTATGTGAGGACCTCGTCGAACGGGGCGGCGCACGGTCCTCAGAGCGCGGGCTATGTCTTGCCAGGGAGGGCTGGTGTGCTTCCAACGGCGGCTTCCCTCAGGAACGGGGGCCCGTCTTGAGCGGCGCACCCGGCATCGGAAGGGAGAGGATGTCATGCGCGGCCTGTGCAGCCTCCAGCGTCGACGGCATTCTCACCACGGGAGAGGCACGCGCAGACAGGACCGGACTACTCCGCTCAGCGCGAGTCGGAGGTCTGGGTCCCAAGGGGGATCGTGGGCTGCCCAACTCGGGTCCGGCCTCACCCCTGTCCTTTTGTAGGCGCCGCTGAGTCTTTCCCTGCTTCTTAGCGGGTGCACGGTGCCGGCTGGTGGAGGGAGTCTTGCTCCGCACCGAGGACGCGGTGCCCGGTGCCGAGTCCAGTCGGCGCGTCGGTGCCAGGGCCATTGCGAATTCCATTAGCAGGGCGCGGAGCCAGATATCTCTCTCTCGTTTACTTCGAGGCTTGAACGATCTACAGATTTTACAGCGATCGGTTACATGGGTCTCACCCAAGCAGCGGAGACACTGAGTGTATGGGTCGCTTCTTGGCATAGAACTGTGACAGGAGTCGCATGACTTGAAGCCTGGGGCACGAGGCATGCCCCGCACCAGGCAACTAACTAAGAAGTTATCCAACTATTGGAGAAGATGAGTACTACTAAGGCTACTAGAAGAGGTACAGCAAGGCTGGAGCACAAAGTTCCGACTACCTTCACTGGCGGCAAGAAGGAACTGAGGGTGGGGGAAGTGCGCAGCTCCCCTTATAGCGCGATATAGAGGCGCCACTCCAGGGGTCGCAGCGGTGCTCTCCTCCTACGGGTACTGCTAAGGGAAAAACGTCCGGCACCGGTGCACATGGCGAGCACGCACACCTACTGTGTAATACACCTGAGCAATCACTCGAAGAAGAACTTTGTCTTTATAAAACGGTGTGTATGGTGGATATGCCAGGAGGGCCGAGATTTTGCCCACCTGTCTAGCAGAGGTGATGGCGACAAGAAGGCCGTTTTCATTGATAGATGTACATAAGAACAGGTTGCCATTGGTTCAAACAGGGGCTTAGTCAGAGAACGTAGGACTAGGCTGGGTTCCCAGGTCAGGATCAGGTCTCGTATATGGGGATAGAGATTTTGAATACTCCTCAAGAAGCGATTTGTGAGCTGATGTGAAAAGACGGAGTGGCCGTCAATGGGGAAGTGAAAAGTAGTGATTGCCACTAAGTATACCTTAAGAGAGCTATTGGCCAATCCTGACTGTTTAAGGTGTGGAATGTAGTCAAGAGTAAGTGGCAATGAAGTGTGTGCTGCGTCAACCTGGTATGAGGTGCACCACCAGTGAAATCTTGTCCACTTATGAATGTAAATGCTCTGGTCGTGTCATGTCTGCTATTCAAAAGTATGTGTTGGACTGTGTCTGAGCAGGTGATTTCCAGACCCCGGAACCATGGAAGAGTCAGGCTTTGAGGTGGAGCATCTGTGGATTGGGAAGGAGAATGCGTTCTGTGTCCTGTGAGAGGAGCCCCTGCGTTAGGTGGAGAGAGATTGGTCAGCATACCATCAACGTAGAAGGTAAGTAGATCAGAACTTTCGTGGCCATGTTGGAGCTATTAGTATGACATGAACTCAGTCCTTCTGTATTTGTGAAGTACTCAGAATAGGAGGGGAAAGGGAAGGAAGACATAAAGGAGTGGTGCGTTACAGGTTATGAAGAACGCGTCTTCCAGAGATCCACACCCCAGTCCTGCTCTGGAACAGAATTGAGGGCAATGGGCGTTGTGTTGAGTGACAAAGAGATCTATGGTGGCATGGCCCCATCGGCTGAATATGAGCTAAAGTGCTCATGTATCCAGCTCCCATTCATGATTGTGTGAGAACGTTCTGCTCAGTGCATCCGTACTGGTGTTCCAGGAGGTACGTGGCTGAAATGCAGATGTTGTTCTGGATATACCAGTTCCACCATTTGATCACCTCTGAGCATAAAGGGTGGGACCTCAGTCTGCCCTGCCTGTTGATGTAATACAGCGAGATCGTTTGTCATCACACTTATGGTATGATGTTTGAGAAGTAGGAAATGTCGGCAGGGATTGCAGACCACTCGTAGTTCTAGGAGGTTGATGCGTAAGGTGGATTTGGTGGATGACCATCTCCCCTGCACTGTGTGTTTGTGTAGATGTGCCCCCCAACTGATTAGGGAGACATCGGTGGTTAGGATCACAGTCGGTGATGGTTGTAGGAGAGGAACTCTAACACAGACGTTGCTGGGCTGTGTCCACTGTGCCTAGGGTAGTCTTCACTGAAAATGCCAAGGTCATGGCAGGCTGCAAAAAGGAGAGCAGATTCTCCTAACACTGGTGGTTAACACTGAAGTTAGACTCACCAACTTGTCAGAAATTGTGCTCCTGATCCCCCACATTGGTTGTCAAGAAGCTAAACAGGAAATCACACAGCCCCCTTTATTGCATTCCAGTTCTCTGGTTCTCAATCAGCACATAGGTCCAGTACAGTGAGAAGTTATTTAAAAACTCTGCTCACTATACAAAATGGTCTTCTGATCCACAAAGGGCCAGCCACTTTACCAGATCAAAATTAGTTTGGATCTTACCCAAAATATCACACTGCCAGCCAATCCTTTAGTATCTAAAACTAAAGGTTTATTATAAAATAAAAGAAAGAACAAAAAGAGAGTTGTTAAAGGAGTCAGATACATACTTAAGATTTCAAAGTCCATATTTCAGGTTCTTAGCAGTAGTGGCGAGTTTTCTGGCTTGAAAGTCCCCCTGGAGCACATCCACAGCTTGGATGGGTCATTCAGTCCTTTGTTTAATGCTTCAGTTTGTAGAGAACTGTTTGTAGAGAACCTCAGTTTCCAGAGGTTGGAAGCAGGATTGAAGACCAAACTGGGGAAAATGCAGCTGCCTTTTATATTCTTTTGCCCTGTGGCTCGTACTCCATTTGTCCCAAACACAAACTTACAGCACATGGCATAGAAAGCCTTAGAATTCTCTGTCCACAAGCATGCCCCTACATGTCTTGTTAATTCATAAGGTGTAGCTCCTGACATCTCTCAATGGGTTAATTGTATAGCTGATTGCCTTTGATAGGTCATCAAGGAGGCTGGATAATGCTGATGCCAATCTGTCTGGGACTTCACTTCCTCTGCCATCAGATCTGACCCCTTCTCAATGAGTCCAATTAGCAGGCACTGCCAATGATGTTGAAGGTAGCTTAGGGAAACCAGAGTTGGAGGATTTTGGAGCCGATGAAGGCTGTGCTATGCTCTTCTTGGAATCCCAGCCTGGAAATTTGGGCGTTTCTGATTATTTTGCCTGCAGAGATTCCCACAATAGGACATTCTAGAGCAGGGGTCGGCGAATTACCCGGATGGGCTGCGTGCCGAAAGTTGCCGACCCTGTTCTAGAGCTTCAGATGATGATCCCTGCAGGCTGTGGGTGAGACAGATCAGCAGACCTCACACCTGTCCAGAACCATCAACAGGATTATGCCAACACTCCAGTTCTGTATGGGACTAGATGATGCCTGTGCTGGATAGGCACCCTTTCTTCTGTCTTAAATAAAGAAAAGTTGACTAACTACAATGTAACTAAAATAAAAATAACCCTAACAGGGCAAAAGAAAAAATGACAAGAGAAGCATCTAGGACACTTCACACACACTGAGTTCACCGCACCTTCAGAGGTTCACAAAGAACTGAAGGATGGTTTGGACCCCTGAGTGTAGTTTTGGGGGGAGGGCATTGCCCCCCAAACTGCAAGCCTTGGACAGGCGCAAAATTTGCCCTCCCATGTGCAGCCCCATTGGCCTGATTGGAGCTGCCTCCCCAAATACAGAAGTAAAACTATGCCCATGTTTGGGCCATTCCCCTTTACAGCCTCAGAATCCTGCACTAGATGAGGGAGATTCCAGAGGCACACAGCACAGGGGCTTTAATTTTACAAGTGGGAAGCTACAGAGGCCATTCAAAGTGGAACTATCATCAATAACAGATGTCCATTTTAGCCAGTTGATTCCAAAGAAGATGGGAAAATGGCATATTTTTCTTCAGCATGTCTCAAAAATCATTACATAAATAAGGTCTTTTAGTTATTTTCATGCTGTTTTCTAAATTAAACAAATTGGGTCAGATTGTCAGCTGGTGTAAAGCTCTACTGAAGATGATTTCACCTTGTATGTATGAGTGTAGAAATAACTGCATGCAAATAGGCCACTTCAAGCATCATTATTTTCAAAATTATTTCATAGTATTACTCTGATACCCTGTTTAGCTATACTATTCCAAACTTCTATTTAAAACTAGTGGCAAGTATTCATTTACCTTCAGAAAGCTCAGTAGTTCTGTTCATCTGTTCAAGTTCCCAGCCAAGATGTAATGATTCATCCATGCTTTGTTTCTGAGCCATTTCTAGAGTCATATTTTCCTCCATGAGTTCCTCGATTTTTTTTCTGTCCATGTCACGCTCCTTAAAAATTATTAACATGAAACTTTAAAATAGTCTGCCTCAAAATGCACAAAAATATAAAATTCAGTAGCCATTTGTGACGTTGCACTCCATATGCTTTATGTAAATATGCTTGGAATGTGAATATAATGTAACTGGAATATGCTTTATGCAAAAGGTCTCTTGTAAGGAATCATTACAAAGCTTATAACCTACTAAGTGTGTTCATCCTATTTGTATAAATGTATCATTCTTGTATCTGAAGCTAGAAATATGAAGTATTACTCTGAAATCCTATTGTAACTATGCAAAGTGTGGGCCATTAATGGTGGCTTGGAATCTTGATGGCTCCCATTAACTAGGACTATTGGTTGTAAATGGCTCTGTTTACTTGTAAGTCTTCCTGTATATGTGTGTGTGTCAGACAGTGAGTAATGAAGTCTCACAGTACATGTGAACATGTTACATGATACTGTAATCCATCTTAAACCTGGTGCTTTTCCATTTAGAAGGAAGGGTGGGAACCCAGAGAGAGACAAAGGATTCCCGCCTTGTGCCAAAGATATAAAAGGGGGTGGAACAGAACAAAGTGGGCTGCCAGTCATGAGAAATCCCCTAGTTACCACCTGAGCTGGAACTAACAAGAACTGTACCAGGGGAAAGGATTCGGCCCAGACTAAGAAGGAGTCTAGTCTGTGAAAGAAGCTTATTGGAACATTTCTGAGGGTGAGATTTACCTCTATTCAGTTTCTTAAATGTATTAGGCTTAGACTTGCGTGTTTTGTTTTCTTTTGCTTGGTAACTTACTTTGTTCTGTCTGTTATTACTTGAAACCACTTAAATCCTACTTTTTATACTTAATAAAATCACTTTTGTTTATTAATTAACCCTGAGTAAGTGATTAATACCTGGGGGAGCAAACAGCTGTGCATATCTCTCTATCAGTGTTATAGAGGGTGGACAATTTATGAGTTTACCCTATATAAGCTTTATACAGAGTAAAACAGATTAATTTGGGGTTTGGATCCCATTGGGAACTGGGTGTCTGGTTGCTGGAGATAAGTGATTTGCTGAGCAGTTTTTGGTTAAAGTCTGCAGCTTTGAGGGAATGCACCAGACCTGGCTCAACAAGACAGGGTTCTGGAGTCCCAAGCTGGCAGTGGAAAACAAGCTCAGAGGTCATTCCAGCACATCAGGTGACAGTCCCAAGGGGGTCTCTGTGACCGAACCCGTCACGCCGTTATTTTACGGAGGTGGATTCTCCGGTCTACTAAGGCCACTTCTGGACTGATTACAATGGCCTCAAAGTGCCTGGAAGCAAATGATGGAAAATTTCCCCTGCACAGAGGAACTCTCTGTCAGCATTAAGCTTGTGGAGGCGGCTCTACTCACTCCTGTGCCAGTCCTCCACCCCCAGCTCCAAAGTAAAGGGAAGAAGGGTGTTTATTATTTTGGTAAGGCATACTAGAATTTTGGTAAGATAAATAAGAGAAATCACAGATTAAAAAAAACAAAAATAATGTTAATAGTTATACAAACATTATTTGTTTTTTTAAACTTAATATTGCATTGTCTGGATTAGAGCTGGTCAAAACACAGAAACTATTTTTGTGAAAATATTTTGAAAACTTTACTGTTTTTTGTCAACTTTCCAAATTTTAACCAATTCAATTTTGGATGAATATTCAACCAGATACCATCTTTATTTCAAAGAAGGTTTTAATTGTTATCACTGGTTCTATATTCCTGCTCAACAGACTCTATCCACCTAATTAAATACTGTGTAACTTTTAGGTAGGTTCTTCCCCTTTGGAATAGATGTCTCTTTATGCAGAACTGAAGCTATTGAAGAAAATAACATCTTGTTTGTGTGTCTGAAAATTTTAAGCTACTCAGGCCTTACTTTTTTCTTCCACTGAGACTTGAAGTCCTTCCATTACTAAAACTTTCAAATGCAAATTAAAAGCACAACAGTTATATTTTTCTTAAAAACACAGGTATGAGTGTCATCTTCTATTTAAATACTTACCATCTCCATATCATGTAGTTTAGCTTTTAATTGCAGATTTTCCTTTTCCAGTTCATGTAATTTATCAGAACGGGCTCGGGTCCCCTCTAGTTGATCTTCCAACATTGTCTTTGTTTCCAACAATACTTGATTGTCTTCTTTTAACTCCTTCAAGAATTAAATAGAAATCAAAGTTTTCTCATTCATACCAAACCTGATTTCAGCATATCTAGTTTTTAAAATATCAATGTAAGAATACAAAATGGATTTTAATGGTAAAAACAAAAACTTGTTTTATACTATTTTCTAGGGCTGTTGATTAATCGCAGTTAACTCACGCAATTACCTCAAAAAAATTAATCGCTGAACCAACAAGAGGGGATGCCATTTTAGATTTGGTTTTGGAGAGTAGTGAGGACCTCATAGAAGAAATTGTTGTAGGGGACAACCTTGGTTCGAGTGATCATGAGCTAAATGGAAGGATAAACAAAAATAGATCTGTGACTAGGGTTTTTGATTTCAAAAGGACTAACTTAAAAAAATTAAGGAAATTAGTTAGGGAAGTGGATTGGACTGAAGAACTTGTGGATCTAAAGGCGGAGGAGGCCTGGATTTACTTCAAGTCAAGGATGCAGAAACAGTCAGAAGCCTCCATCCCAAGAAAGGGGAAAAAACTCATAGGCAGGAGCTGTAAAAATTGGAAAAATTGGAAAGAGTTCAGCGGAGGGCAACAAAAATGATTAGGGGTCTGGAGCGCATGACTTATGAGGAGAGGCTGAGGGAACTGGGATTGTTTAGTCTCCAGAAGAGAAGAATGAGGGGGGATTTGATAGCAGCCTACAACTACCTGAAAGGGGGTTCCAAAGAGGATGGAACTCGGCTGTTCTCAATGGTGGCAGATGACAGAACAAGGAGCAATGGTCTCAAGTTGCAGTGGGGGAGGTCTAGGTTGGATATTAGGAAACACTATTTCACTAGGAGGGTGGTGAAGCACTGGAACGCGTTACCTAGGGAGGTGGTGGAGTCTCCTTCCTTGGAGGTTTTTAAGGCCTGGCTTGACAAAACCCTGGCTGGGATGATTTAGTTGGGAATTGGTCCTGCTTTGAGCAGGGGGTTGGACTAGATGACCTCCTGAGGTCCCTTCCAACCCTGATATTCTATGATTCTATGATTCTATGTAGACCAAGCTGGATGAGCAAACACCTCAGAAAGGTGATTAAGAAAAAGCAGAAAGCCTACAAGGAGTGGAAGAGAGGAGGGATCAGCAAGGAAAGCTACCTTATTGAGGTCAGAACATGTAGGGATAAAGTGAGAAAGGCCAAAAGCCATGTAGAGTTGGACCTGGCAAAGGGAATTAAAACCAATAGTAAAAGGTTCTATAGCCATATAAATAAGAAGAAAACAAAGAAAGGAGAAGTGGGACCGCTAAACACTGAGGATGGAGTGGAGGTTAAGGATAATTTAGGCATGGCCCAATATCTAAACAAATACTTTGCCTCAGTCTTTAATGAGGCTAATGAGGAGCTTAGGGATAATGGTAGGATGACAAATGGGAATGAGGATATGGAGGTAGATATTACCACATCCGAGGTAGAAGCCAAACTCGAACAGCTTAATGGGACTAAATCGGGGGTCCCAGATAATCTTCAAGAATATTAAAGGAACTGGCACATGAAATTGCAAGCCCATTTGGAAGAATTTGTAATGAATCTGTAAACTCAGGGGTAGTACCGTATGACTGGAGAATTGCTAACATAGTTCCTATTTTTAATAAAGGAAAAAAAAGTGATCTGGGTAACTACAGGCCTGTTAGTTTGACATCTGTAGTATGCAAGGTCTTGGGGAAAAAATGTAAGGAGAAAGTAGTTAAGGACATTGAGGTCAATGGTAATTGGGGCAAAATACAACATGGTTTTACAAAAGGTAGATCGTGCCAAACCAACCTGATCTCCTTCTTTGAGAAGGTAACAGATTTTTTAGACAAAGGAAACGCAGTGGATCTAATTTACCTCGATTTCAGTAAGGCATTTGATACGGTTCCACATGGGGAATTATTAGCTAAATTGGAAAAGATGGGGATCAATATGAAAATTGAAAGGTGGATAAAGAACTGATTAAAGGGGAGACTACAACTCATACTGAAAGGTGAACTGTCAGGCTAGAAGGAGGTTACTAGTGGCGTTCCTCAGGGATCGGTTTTGGGACCAATCTTATTTAATCTTTTTATTACTGACCTTGGCACAAAAAGTGGGAATGTGCTAATAATGTTTGCGGATGACACAAAGCTGGGAGGTATTGCCAATACAGAGAGGGACCAGGATATCCTACAGGAAGATCTGGATGACCTTGTACACTGGAGTAATAGTAATAGGATGAAATTTAATAGTGAAAAGTGCAAGGTCATGCATTTAGGGATTAATAACAAGAATTTTTGTTATAAACTGGGGACGCATCAGTTGGAAGTAACAGAGGAGGAGAAGGACCTCAGAGTATTGGTTGATCACAGGATGACTATGAGCAACCAATGTGATATGGCTGTGAAAAAAGCTAATGTAGTCTTGGGATGCATCAGGCAAGGTATTTCCAGTAGAGATAAGGAGGTGTTAGTACCGTTATACAAGTCACTGGTGAGACCTCATCTGGAATATTGTGTGCAGTTCTGGTCTCCCATGTTTAAGGATGAATTCAAACTGGAACAGGTACAAAGAACGGCTACTAGGAGGAATGGAAAATCTGTCTTATGAAAGGAGATTCAAAGAGCTTGGCTTGTTTAGCCTAACCAAAAGAAGGCTGAGGGGAGATATGATTGCTCTCTATAAATGTATCAGAGGGATAAATACCAGGGAGGGAGAGGAATTATTTAAGCTCAGTACCAATGTGGACACAAGAACAAATGGATATAAACTGGCCATCAGGAAGTTTAGACTTGAAATTAGACAAAGGTTTCTAACCATCAGAGGAGTGAAGTTCTGGAATAGCCCTCCAAGGGGAGCAGTGGAGGCAAAAGACATATCTGGCTTCAAGACTAAGCTTGATAAGTTTATGGAAGGGATGGTATGATGGGATAGCCTAATTTTGGCAATTAATTGATCTTTGACTATTAGCGGTAAATATGCACAATGGCCTGTGATGGGACACTAGATAGGGTGGGATCTGAGTTACTACAGAGAATTCTTTCCTGGGTGTCTGGCTGGTGAGTCTTGCCCACATGCTCAGGGTTTAGCTGATCGCCATATTTGGGGTCAGGAAGGAATTTTCCTCCAGGGCAGATTGGCAGAGGCCCTGGGGGGTTTTCGCCTTCCTCTGCAGCGTGGGGCACAGGTCACTTGCTGGAGGATTCTCTGCACCTTGAAGTCTTTAAACCACAAGTTGAGGACTTCAATAGTTCAGACATAGGTCAGGAGGTCAAACTAGAAGATCATAATGGTCCCTTCTGACCTTAAAGTCTATGAGTCTATGACTTGTAGGCTCTAAAGTTGTACATTGTTTTATTTTTGAATGCAGGGTTTTTTTTGTATATAATTCTACATTTGTAAGTTCAACTTTCATGATAAAGAGCTTGCACCATAGTACTTGTATTAGGTGAACTGAAAAATGTTATTTATTTTGTTTTTTACAGTGCAAATATTTGTAATAAAAAATAAATATAAGTGAGCATTGTATACTTTGTATTCTGTGTTGTAATTGAAATCAATATATTTGAAAATGAAGAAAACATCAAAAATATTTAAATAAATGGTATTCTATTATTAACAGCACGATTAATTGTGATTAAGTTTTCTAATCGTGTGATTAATCGCGATTACTTTTTTTAATCGCTTGAGAGCCCTACTATTTTCATAAAAAATACATTTACAGCTGCATGTTACACAACAAAATGTACGAGTGCTAAAAGTAACATCTGAAATATTAAAATCAGACCTCTATTATGATTCAAGCAGACTGAAGTCTATATGAAATTTTAAGTAACTGTACTGTAAACATTTACTATCCAACCATTATTAGTTTAGGAAAAAGAAATGTTCAGTAAAATAATATGGATAAATGCATTGCCAATAATCGTATTTGGCCTCAATTATACCTGGATTTTGAAATTTGATCTGTAAAGACACAATCCCAGTCAGTGTCCTGGCTGCAACAAACAGGTGTTGTAGGGTTGTTGTTTTTTTAAACAATGTTGGCTTCCCTTGCACAGAGGAACAATACTAGTTTTGCACTACTTGGAGGAGTAGTGGCGGAGGCTGGATTTTCCTTGTAGAACATTGGAAATTAAGCCACTCTAGTTTAAGCAATTGTTGTTCCTGTTAACTGAGTTGCACATTCAAAATACCACCAATATTTCGAAATATTAGGCAAAAAGTACTTGTTCAACTGCAAACCACCTCTTTGCTCAGTAAAACACCTCTCCCTCTTCTTTGTGCCACCATTTAATAAATTATTTTAATATCAAATAGATCCCTCAAGTATTTGAGTTGAAGGAATTAGAGATCAAAGCATTAAAGAATACTTTCTAATAAAGCATAATTACTTGTATACGCAAATATATCCATTTCGCCTAGACCCATAATTACATGTCTAATACTGTTGAAAATGCAATAGCATGCTTAAGGGGTCCCAACAGCTTCAACTGATGCATATGTACTAGCAGTTTTCATATCCTTTAATGGCATCTGACAAAAATATTAAGGAATGTACAAGAACTCAGTTTTACTCATGCAAACCAAGAATATCTTTTTCAAATGTCAGCACAAGCCAGCTGCTATCTATTAAACTGATCACTGAACAAAAAAATCTTGACTCTTCATATTCCTTACTTCACAAATGTTAAAAATTATTTTCGAATATTATTTTAGGTGCATAAATGACTAGTTTATTAACTACTGTCTCTATTCGGGCATCCGTGGACACTTGAAATGGTTTCAAAGTTTGCAGCCTATAAATAAAAGTTATAAAAAGAGAAACAAAAAGGTGGAGGGTGGGTTGGCGGTGTTCGTTTGTTTGTTTGAAACCAGCATTTTAGGAACATGAAAATTCCATCTGTTTAGCTACTTGGCCACTTCGTTATTTTCAGTTCTGCCTTCATCAAGTCTTTCATCATAAGGTTCTTGAAATCATTTATGGGTGAAATTCATCCCTTTCAGATGGCCCACATATGAGAGTCCTCTGCTTTACAGGCACCCCATGGAAAACGTACTATGTGCTCTAGCATCTGACTTTCAAATGATCACCTTCAGATTAATTTTCTTGACCAATTTCTTCAAAATTTTGTTTCATTATCATTTGCATGATTTAAACTCTATGCTCTCATTTTTGTGTGGAAATTTTTAGTTTCTATGCTTTTTGTGTAATTTGAACATATTTGGGGAAAAATAGCTTCTTGTTAATTAAAATATTTTCTGCAATCTAATGTTAAATTTTATTTTGCCCTTAATTTATGTGTTTCTGCAACACTTATGGTTCTCCAAATCAGTTTCTCTATATTTTAAAATAATTTCATTTTTTTCTAAAGAGACAAGGCGGGTGAGGTAATACCTTTTATTGGACCAACTTCTGTTAGTGAGGGAGACTAGCTTTTGAGCTTACATAGTGTTCTTCTTCAGGTCTGGGAAAATAAGGGCAGGTCTACACGCTGCTGTTGCACATCTGGTAAAGACACTCAAGCTTCTGGGAGAGAGCTCACCCATTGGCTTAACATCTCCACCTCCATGAGAGGCAGTAGCTATGTTGGCAGGAGAGGCTCTCCTGCCGACATATTGCTGTCTACATGGGGGATTAATGTCGGTATAACTACATCGCTCAGGGGTGTGGATTTTTCACACTACTGAGCTATGTAGTTATATCAAAGTACTAGGGTGACCAGACGTCCCGATTTTATCGGGACTGTCCCGATATTTGCTTGTTTGTCCCGCGTCCCCACCGATGTTCGGTCGGGACACTGGACAAACAAGCAATTTTGCCCTCCGCTCTGGCTCACAGGCGGAGCCTGGAGGGGCTCTCACCCGCCCCTGCCCCGACTCCGCCCCCTCCCTCTCCCATTGGATCCCTCCCCAAATCCCCGCTCTGGCCCCACCTCTTCCCCAACCACACGGCATTCCTCCTCCCTCCCAGGCTTGCACACGGGCCATGGCCGGGGCCGGGAGCGCAGCGCGGAGGCTGCTCCAGCCCTGCAGACCCCGGGGCAACACGGTGGGTCCGGGGGCAGCGCGGAGCAGGCAGGGTCCGGGCGGGGGGCAGAGAGCTCCCCGCAGCTGGAGAGGGACTGCCCGGGCGAGTGTTCCAGGCGGGGCGGAGCGGAGCAGCCTCTGCTGTAGGGCAGGTGCGACGGAGCCCGGGAGTGGCTGGGCTGGGAGCTGCAGGAGGGGCCCGGAGCGCGGCTCAGCTGCACAGCTCGGAGCCCAGGCTGGGCCAGGGAGCGAGGGGATATTGGGGGTTGGAGCCGAGAGTTGGGTGGAGACGAGGCTGTGCCACTGCCGGCTGGCGGCGGAGGGGGGGGGGGCGCTCCGATTTTTTTTTTTTTGCTCCCCCCCGTGTACCGATATTTCATCTTTGTCATCTGGTCACCCTACAAAGTACACATGTAGTGTAGAACAAGCCTAACTTAAAGTATCACTACTAAACACAGGGGTTGAACAGAATATTTAACATAAGTAGTTAACACATATTTCAAGGACCATTCAAAGGTAAGTGGCCTGTTAACACCCCTTCAGTCATAGAGAAGAAAGGAAGGGAAGGGGGGGGGAAACAGCTGGAGGGGTTGTTAGTGGGTTACATATCGTTGTAATAAGCCATAAATCTCTAGTCTCTAGTGTCTCTAGTCAGTCCATGATTTTTAGTGTCTAGCAAAGTTATGAATTTAAGCTCCCAGGATCGTCTTTTGAAAGTGTTGTGCAGGCTTCCTTTCAAGATGAGGACTGAGAGGTCAGATATAGAGTGATCTCTCTGGGAAGAAGTGGGTTGTAGCCCACGAAAGCTTATGCTCTAATAAATTTGTTAGTCTCTAAGGTGCCATAAGTACTCCTGTTCTTTTTGCGGATACAGACTAACACGGCTGCTACTCTGAAACCTCTCTGGGAAAAGTATTCACCCACAGGTGATAGGGTGTTTTTGTGTTTGATCATTTTCCTGTGATTGTCTGGTTTCACCCACATAATTGTTATAGGGGCATATAGTGCACTGGATGAAGTACACCATATATTGTGATAGGCATGTGTAGGACCCATGGATCTTGAAAGGTGTGTTGTCGGTGGGTTATGATCATTGTAGCAGTGGAGATATGTCTGCAGGTTTTGCATCTGTTGTTTTGGCAGGATATGGTGCTGCTGCTTTGAGTTGGTGTGTCCTGGTCTGTGGGGAGCCTGCTTTTGATGATGAACTTGGAGAAGTTGGGTGGTTGTTTGAAGGCCAGAAAGGAGGGTTCAGCAAAGATTTCTTTCAGAATGGGGTGCCCATTGAGTATGGGTTGTAGTTTTTGAATGATACCCTAATATGGGTTTCAGTGTAGGGTGGTAGGTGACAACTACGGATATGCAGTCGGAGGGGGCATTATTTCTGTATTGAAGTAGGTTCTCTCAGGGTATTTGGGCAGCCCATTCCATGATGCAATCTACTTCTCTGGTGGAATGACCATGTTTAGTGAAGGTAAGCCTGGGAGCTTAAATTCACAACTTTGCTAGACATTAAAAATCATGGACTGAATAGAGACACAGGATTTATGGCTTATTACAACAATCTGTTACCCACTAACAACCCTCCCCAACTGATTTTTTCTCCACTCCTCCCTTCCTTTCTTCCCTATAACTGGAGGGGTGTTAACAGGCCACTTCACTTTGAATGGTTCCTTGAAATGTGTGTTTGCTATTTATGCTAAATAATCTGTTCAAATCTTGTATTTAGCAGTGACACTTTGGTCACATCTCCAGTTAAAATACTGCATTGGCGCTGCATTTGTAGTGCTTTAATGAAGATCCTCTATGCCGACAGAAGAGAGTTCTCCCATTAGCATAGTTCATCCACTTCCTTGAGAGGCAGTAGCTACAGCACTGTCTACACTGGGGGCGGGGGAGGGGTGGCTAGGTCGATATAACTATGTTGCTCAGGGGTGCGAAAAATCCACACCTCTGAATGACATAGTTATACCAATATAGGTCTGTAGTGTAGTCCAGACCTTTGAGTTAGTTTCCCAGACCTGAAGAAGAGTTCTATGTAAGCTCGAAAGCTTGTCTCTCTCACCAATAGAAGTTGGTTCAATAAAAGATATTAACTCACCCACCTTTTCTCCATAATACACTGGGATCAACATGGCTACAACAATACTTCACTGTTCTCTTACATTTGAACCTAACTATATTTCTCTTTGGTACACCCTATAATTCATACACACAAAATCAAGAAGTCAATTCCAACTTTTCAGCAAAGATTTAATAGCGGAGTACAACAGTGAGGTCTCGTATTACTAAGATTTCTCTACATTTACAAATTATATTACAGAAAATTTGCAAATATACTATAAAGCATTACAAAATATCAAAACTAATTTATACTTTTCAATTAAATGAATAAATGCATTTCTTTCCCCAAGGATTTAAAGTTTCACATCAACAACGCATCAAATCCTTCCACCTCCTTATCCACATCTCTTTGTTTCACGTTCAACCATGTGTGGCAAGGCACCTTCTCGGTCTCACCAGCCTCAGCTGCTTTTAGCCGTGGTGAGACAGGCTTGGGTAAAACAGTCCCTCTTGGTTCCACAGGGGAAGTCCGTTCCTTCTCTTCACCAGCCTTTTGTGCTTGTTTTTCCTCCCTTATTGGAGGGAATGCAGCCTCCCCTCCTGGTGAGGCTCGCTGTCTCACAGCTCCTAACCTACTGGCAGCATGACTTCTTCTCTCTCTCCTCCTCTTCTCCCAACAGGGGAGGGTTTAAAAAGATCTCAAGCAGTCCTTAGTTGGAATCAGCTGATCCTAATTAACCTCAGGTAACTCCCTCTCAGCTGATCCTAATTGATTCTCTGGTAACCCCTTCTCAGCTGAACCTGATTGACCCTCCTCAGTTGATAGGGAGGAGGGCCTTTTAACCTTCTGGGACTGTTTTCTACCCCTCCTCCCCCCGCAGCTGTCTGTCCTGAGTTTATCACATATCCCCTGCCCAATTCTACAGGGTTGGGCTACTTGGATCGGCAAACAATGCACCCTCGACAGGCCATCTGCGTTGCCATGCTTGATTCCGGACCTATGTTGTACTCTGAAGTGGAAGGGTTATAGCGACAGGAACCATCTTGTTACTTTTGTGTTTCTTTCTTTGTTTTGCTGCATCCACTTCAGAGGGGCATGGTCCGTGATGAGGGTAAACCGAGTAGCTAGTAGCGAAGACTTTCTATGGCCCACTTTACCGCCAAGCATTCCTTCTCTACTACGGCATATTTATGTTCCCTGGGCAGGAGTTTCCTACTGAGGAACAGGACTGGGTGTTCTTCTTCTCCAACCATTTGTGAAAGAACTGTTCCCAACCCAACCTCAGAGGCATCGGTTTGCAAGATAAACTCTTTCTCCCAGTCTGGAGCTACCAGCACTGGGTTGGTGCAGAGGGCGGTCTGCAGATCTGCAAAAGCCTCCTCGGCCGCACTGGTCCATCTCTACTGTCTGGGCCACGGGCTTTTGTTAGGTCTGTTAACGGGCATGCCCTGGTGGCAAAGTGGGGGATGAACCACCTCTAGTATCCAACTAGTCCCAGGAATGCTCTGACCTGTTTCTTCCGGACTGGTCGGGGTCAATTCTGTATTGCCTCTAACTTGTTGAGTTGGGGCTTCACCATGCCCCTCCCCACTATATACCCAAGATATTTGGCTTCTGCTAGCCCAATTGCGCATTTGGAGGGATTTGCAGTCAGCCCCGCCTTCCTCAGGGTGTCCAGGACTGCTTCCGCCTTCTCCAAGTGCATCTCCCAGTCTGGGCTATGTATAATGGTCGAGATAGGCAGCCGTATACTTGCCATGTGGACGCAACAGTTTGTCCATGAGTCGCTGGAAAGTTGCGGGAGCCCCATGTAAACCAAAAGGGAGGATAGTGTACGGATACAGTCCCTCTTGTGTTGAAAAGGCCATCTTCTCTTTGTCAGTCAAGGCCAGGGGGATTTGCCAATAACCCTTGATCAGGTCAAGGGTGGACAAAAATCGTGCTTTTCCTAATTGGCCAATTAGCTCATCTATCCGGGGTATAGGATACGCATCAAATTGGGACACTTAATTCAATTTCCGGAAGTTGTTGCAGAACCTCATACTGCCATCAGGCTTAGGTACTAGGACAACTGGACTTGAGCATTGGCTATGAGACTCTTCAATGACTCCTAGCTTCAGCATTTTTCTGACTTCTGTCTTGATCTCTTTTTGCCTCCGGGATCCGGTATGGCTTAACATTCACCTTCACTCCAGGCTCTGTGAGGATGTGATGGTAAATCTCAGTCGTCCTGCCTGGCTTTTCTGACAATACGTCCTGGTTGCATTTGATCATGTTGATCACTTCAGTTAGTTGGTCAGGGGGTCTATTCTGGGGATATTCCCACTTGGCTGGGCTGGATGCTTTCGGGGGGTGGCGACCCTAGAGTGACCACATGAGCTTCTCTGTCTTGCCAAGGTTTCAACAGGTTTATATGATAGATCTGTTCCAGCTTCCAGTGACCAGGCTGTCGGACCTCTCCAATGCCTTCTATTATCTCCTATGGCCCCTGCCACCTGGCCAGGAGCTTGCTCTTCGCTGTGGGTACGAGCACCATTACCCGATTTCACACCTGGAATTTTTGGATCGTTGCTTGGCGATTGTAGTATGTCTGTTGGTCCCCTTGCGCCCTCTCCATGTGTTCACGCACTATGGGGGTGACTTGGGCTATCCCTTTCATCTGCAACACATGCTCGATGATGTTTCTCCCTGGGTTCGGCTGTTCTTCCCAACCCTTTTTGGCAATGAACAGTATGCCACGGGGGTGGCAACCATAGAACAGCTCGAGTGGGGAAAACCCAGTTGAAGTCTGAGGAACCTCCCTTATAACAAACATTAGGTATGGCAGCAGGGCATCCCAGTTCTTCCCATGTTCTTTAATGTTCTATTAAAACATTTGACAAGGCCATCGGTCTGCAGATGATAGACTGACGTCCTTATGGTCCATATGTGGAGCATTGCGCATAAAGCCTTCATTAATTTAGACACAAAGGGATCCGCCAGGATCTCTTTGGGTATCCCCACTCTAGAAAAAAATTGGCTCAATTCCTTAGCTATGGTCTTGGACACAGTGTTCCGTAGGGGAACGGCCTCGGGGTATCGGGTGGCATAATCTAGCACAACCAGTATGTGCTGATGGCTTCAGGCTGATTTCTCCAGTGGCCCTACTAGGTCCATAGCTATTCGCTCGAATGGGACTCGGCAGAGGTACCAAAGGGGTCCTTAAGTGTGGTCGGGGGCCATGTAATTGGCATTCCGGACAGGAGGCACAATATCGTCGGACCGCCGCATAAATTCTGGGCCAAAAAAACCTCTGCAGAATTCAGTCGAGGGTTTTATCTACCCCTAGATGCTCCCCAAACAGATGGCTGTGAGCTAGAACCATCACGCCCCTCTGATGCTTCTGTGGTACTAAGAGCTGTTCCATGACTTGCTCTTGGACCCGGACTACTCTGTATAGCAGATCCCTCTTTATCGTATAATATGGCCCTGGGCCCTTGGCTCTCCCTTCCACAGGGACCCCATTCACCTCAACTACTTCTTTACAAATATTGTTATATATTGGATCATTGGACTGATCCTGCCCAAAATTCTCCAGTGAAGGTCCAATTTGCCCAAACTCAGGGGGTTCTATTTCCATCTCCCTCTTGAGAGAGGTCCCCGGGGAACTGGGTCTGGCTGCTGGTTCGTCGACCCCCTGCACAGTCCCCTTGTCAGTTGGGCCAACTCTTTCCCCTACGAGTATAGGCTTCTGGTTCTGGGCCAAGATTTCTTGTTCCCTTCCTCTTATCTGCCCTCCTTTCTCGCTGAGTCTTCCTGAGCTTCCCAGGGGAGAACAAATCCTGGGCAAAGTCATGGAAGACCGGGGGGAGGGGGGAGAGAACTATCGGGGTCATCCCATTGCTCTCAGGGTTATTACCTTCTTCTGACTCCTCTCTGCGAAGTAGACCGCCAAACCCTGGGAAGTCTCGTCCTATAAGGACTGGATAGGGGAGTTTCGGGCCCACCACCACCGTCACCTTAATGGGGTTTCCCAGGACTTCTATTTTTACCGGGATGGTCGGGTAGTAATTGATATCCCCATGTAAACAGGATATTCCTGTGCTCTTGGCCTGGGATAGTTGGTCTTGCCCGATCAACATTCCAGAGACCAGCATGACCGCACTTCCTGAGTCCACTAACGCGGTGGTCTCTATGCCATTAATTTTAACTGGTCTAGTATATCTATGAGGGACCATCACAACCCCTACTAGATTTATTAGGTTGCATGGTCCTTCTAGATCTCCCAGGTCACATTGCATGGGCTCTTCTAGGTTCGGGCATTGGGTAGCTATATGCCCTATTTCCCCACATGCATAACACCGGTACCCCGCTCGGGGCAGCCCCCTATTTTTCGGGCTGTTAGGCCTTACCCCCCCCGAGTCTTCCTCCCCCAGTCCCCAAGTCCCTCTGTGATCTCCGGCTGCTCTTCAGCCTCCTTCCTCCCCTCCGTAGTTCTGCCCAGGGCAATGACAACTCGGGCCCTCAGCACAGAGACTTGCCTTCTATTCTGACGCCTTCCTTCCCCGGTGGTCCAAGAAAGTTCCTGGGCTGCTGGGTGTCTCTCTATGAGGGCAACTAGCTCATCATAGGAGGCGGGATCCTTTTGACTGACTCTTCCTCGTATGTCCGGTGGGAGCCCTCTCATGTACCTGTCCAAAACTATGATTTCCACAATTTTCTCTGGGCCGTGGGTCTCGGGGCGCAGCCACTTCCTGGCTAGGTGGATCAGGACAAACAGCTGGGATCTCAGTGCTTTGCTGCCCCAGTATTTCCACTCATGGAACCGCTATGCCCTGATAGCTGTCGTCATGCCAGACCTCGCCAGGATCTCCGCTCACAAATCCCACCCTGACACCACATATGGCAAGGCACCTTCTCGGTCTCACCAGCCTCAGCTGCTTTTAGCCTTGGTGAGACAGGCTTGGGTAAAACAGTCCCTCTTGGTTGCACAGGGGAAGTCCGTTCCTTCTCTCCACCAGTCTTTTGTGCTTGTTTTTCTCCCTTATGGGAGGGAATGCAGCCTCCCCTCCTGGTGAGGCTCGCTGTCTCGCAGCTCTTAACCTACTGGCAGCGTGACTTCTTCTCTCTCTCCTCCTCTTCTCCCAATAGGGGAGGGTTTAAAAAGGTCTCAGGCAGTCCTTAGTTGGAATCAGCTGATCCTAATTAACCTCAGGTAACTCCCTCTCAGCTGGTCCTAATTGATTCTCTGGTAACCCTTTCTCAGCTGAACCTGATTGACCCTCCTCAGTTGATAGGGAGGAGGGCCTTTTAACCTTCTGGGACTGTTTTCTACCCCCTTCCCCCCCTTGCAGCTGTCGGTCCTGAGTTTATCACACATGGATCAGACTTCCTCCCTGTGAACAGGTCAAAATACTGAACCTTGTGCTTACCAAAGACCATTCTACCAATGTGGAATCTGAATGCCTTCCAGAGCTACAAATAATTACAAGCGTGACTATCACCTGTAATGCTGAGTTCTTCTCCACTCTGCTCTCCTCAGGAGGAAAGATTGCCTGTACATAGTATGTTTTAAAAAAATATTATTTTTGCTGTGCACAATCCCACTGTGCCTGAGGAATGGAGTTATTCAGGGCAGTTGAGGTCACAGAGAGCAAGGTGGTTCTTTACATGTTCCAGGCCTAGCATATTTAATATCTTGAAAACAAGGTCAGAGACCTTAAATTTGATGTGGTCTTCTGCAGGTAGTGAAATATGGGATGATACGCTCTCAGTAACTGGTGTTGCTGAGGAAGCTAGCTGCTGTATTCTGCACAAATGCTGTTTTTTCCAGGCTAATGCTTTTATATCTAGGTAAACAGTGTTGCTGTAATCAAAAGGTGAAGTGAAAAAGGCATGTACTAACAAGGTGAAATCATCATCTACAAATATTAAGTCTCCTAGCCAGCTGAAAACAGAACAACACAGGAATTGCCATACCTTATCCGAACAGTTTTGTCCTGTTTTTGACAGTAGCCAGCCAGATGCTTCAGAAGAAAAAGCAACAATTCCCCATAGAAGTCCTTTATGCAATAATCTGCTTATTGGGACTTTTTTTCTACTCTCATCAATTAGTAGCTATCTTATGTTTTTAAATATGGTTTTTATATTCTTCAAAAATGTTTTATCCTATCTAATGTAACTGTGAATGTTCCAGTCTATATGAATGTCTAGTCCTTTTCTGAATCCTTCTAAGGTCTTGGCTTCAATGATATCCGACTATGTGTTTCATAGCTTAATTATGAACTGCATACAAATGTATTTTCTTTCATCAGTTTCAAATTTGTTGTCTTGCAATTTCATTGATTCCCTCATTTCTCTATGAAAGGAAAGAGTAAAGAGTAGTATCAGACTGACTTTCTCTATATCATACATTATTTTACATATTTCTGTCATGTGACTTTTTATTTGATCCCTTTCTAAATTTAGTATTCCGAATTTTCCCCCAATTTCTCTTTATATGGAAGTATTTTCATGTTTCTAATAATCTTTATCATCTGTCTGTAAAACCCCTTCTATTTTCTGTTATATCGTTCCAAGTTGAGTGACTAGACTTAACACAGTTTTCAAGGTAAGGATGTCTCATCAGGTTATATAATGTCATTATAAAAGTTACAGTATTTTATATCGTACGTTATACAGAATAACACTGGTTTTTTTTTTGACTGCTGCTTCATAATGAAGACAGGACATTAGTGAAATATCAAAATGACACCTAAATTTTTTCCAGAGTTAGTTTTCAACTTAGCAACATAGTTCAAATTATTCCTTCCAATAAATATTACCTTGCATTTATTTAATGTGATCTGCCAATTTGTCTAGTTTTGTTAGGTTCCTCTGAAGTTCCGAACAGACTTTTCTGATTTTGACTACCCTTAATAATTTTGCATCCTGTGCAAATTTTGTGACATCCCCATTCACCTGCCGTTTCCAGACAAAGGTCCTGGCCTTAGTAAAGGTAATTGGGCATCCCACTGTTTGCCATGTAGAAAATTGATAATTTACTCTTAGTTTGGTTTCTTTTTTGTCTCTTACCAATTTCTAATCCATGATAGAATTTGAAATGTCTCTTCAATTCTATCTCTGTGTCTTTCCCCACGTTTTATGCATGAAATACCCTCCTAATCCTTGTTCACCAGGCCACCTTCTTTTCCTCATTCAGATCATTCCTGAAAACTTCCTTCCCCCATGATGCCCAAAAGAAGTGAATGAAAAATTAAACTTAAAATAAATTTCAAGCTAACTCCCTCCTCCGTGTTTCCCATGTCTTCTTTATGTTTGCTTGTAGACCCTGATCCCGCAAGTGGGTCTGCATAGATGGACCCAGTCACTAACAGAGAGTCTTGCCGACTTCAAATGAAACTCCATGTGGGTGGATGTTTGAACACTCATCTTGAAAACGACCATTTATCAGACAAGATAGAATAATATATTGCAGTGCAAGAATCTATCAAACTGCTTTAAAGTCTTCATTTTTTTCATGTTGTCAAAATAAAAAAAAAAGAGAGAAAGCAATATCAACGGGCAACACGTTTTTGTTTTTTTTTTACTAAAAAGCAACAAATTGTATGTGATTAAGAATTGTTTTAAATATACCTCAACTCTAGCCTTGTAGAATACAATATCATGCAACCTCTCTTTGTATCGGCTGACTTCACTTTCAAGCTTGTCAACTCTGATTGCCTTCTCACGCAGTGCATCTAACTCATCACGGTACACTCTGGCAGAGCGAGCATCCGAAAGCAAATTCATGTTCTAGAAAATAAAAAATTAAGTTATATGATAGGTAATCTGTGAGATGATGTATTGTTCTTCTCTTTTTCTATTTTTTCACAAACCTAGATGGATTGCCAAGTTAGAATATACAGACATAATATATTTACACAAATTACATGTCTAGATTTTGTTTCCTATCTAACACTAAACCTCTTGAAAGGGGGTTCAGTGAGTTTCAACACATTGTTCTTTCAAGTAGAACAAAGACAAATACTTCAATGTGATTAAATTCCTACCCGAAAGATCCATATTATTTGTCATTTCTTACATGAGCAACTTGAAAATGCTTTAAAGAAAGTACGGAAATTCTGAATCTTCATGTGTCTTAATTCTCAATTCAAACCAAAACTGTGATGGGGTGTATAGGAAGGGCCCCTTCACCATCTGGCCCTGTCTGTCATGCATGATAGGGAGGAGACCTTTAAAAGGGAGGACCCGGCAGTCAATGGGGGGAAAGGAGCAAGATTGCCCTAAATAGCAGACAGTAGGAGCGACTTCTGATGCTGCAGAGGGAACTACTAAGCAGGAGATCTTCACCACAACCTTGAGGAGAGTACAGTGGACTACCAGGGTAAGACAGACAGGCGGAGCCTGCCACAGAGATCCAGCCAGAGCAATTTCCCCAAACCTGTTACATTAAGACTGGCACCACCCCACCCCCTTTTGCTGGGACCTCAGGGAGGGAGTATCCCTGAAGGTGTGGGTATTTGTGACTTTCATTTTGATCCCCCAGCTGGAGAGATTTAAGCAGGGGTGCCGTTTCAGATTATGGTGGGGGGGGGGGAGGGAGGCACAACTTTAACTGTGATTCAAGGGACTACTTAGGCAACTGAAAACTAATTTTTTGCAGATAATAACTTAGAAATTAGCTGACAGAAGCACTGCATCTAATTCCTATATAAAGAAAGCCACATTTTAAGTGTATATGTAAGATTAGAACAACCAGGAGATAATACAGCAAGATATTGCCAATCCCAAACCTCGAGGTATCAGTTTTGAAGCCTTGACACAGATATCAGATACACATGTTTGGATGTTAGCAGCATGGATCTATAACGAACAAATTTTGGCAGCCAAATTTTACAAATTGTTCAGATTGGTTTGGGTTTATGTTAACTGAAGGGTTTATACAAATAGTTACAATAAATACAAAGGATTAAGTTAGAAGAATGTTTCTAGTGTGTTGCTGTGGATTAGTGAGAGTAAACATCACCACAATGAAATTCACAGATGGTACTGAAGTTTATGAGATTCTGCCATACCCTCAGAAATGTTAGAGTAAGTACAACAGGAGATAAGAATACTTACCAGCTGGAAAAGAAGGAGATACAGCAGACAGCTGCAAAATAGCTGCTTGAGAGCAGCAGTTGAGGGGCAGCAGCTCCTCAAAAGGTATTCTGGGGAAAGGTCCTAGAAAAGTGCTGGCTCTGTGGATGAGGGGAAAGCAGTGGATGTGTTATTCCTTGACTTTAGCAAAGCTTTTGATACGGTCTCCCATAGTATTCTTGCCACCAAGTTAAAGAAGTATGGGCTGGATGAATGGACTATAAGTGGATAGAAAGCTGGCTGGATCGTCAGGCTCAATGGGTAGTGATCAATGGCTCCATGTCTAGTTGGCAGCTGGTATCAAGCGGAGTGCCCCAAGGGTCGGTCTTGGGGCTGGTTTTGTTCAATATCTTCATTAATGATCTGGAGGATGGCGTGGATTACACCCTCAGCAAGTTTGCAGATGACACTAAACTGGGAGGAGTGGTAGATACACTGGAGGGTAGGGATAGGATACAGAGGGACCTAGACAAATTAGAGGATTGGGCCAAAAGAAATCTGATGAGGTTCAACAAGGACAAGTGCAGAGTCCTGCATTTAGGAAGAAAGAATCCCATGCACTGCTACAGACTAGGGTCCGAGTGGCTAGGCAGCAGTTTTGCAGAAAAGGACCTAGGGGTTTCGGTGGACGAGAAGCTGGATATGAGTCAACAGTGTACCCTTGTTACCAAGAAGGCTAATGGCATTTTGGGCTGTAGAAGTAGGAGCATTTCCAGCAGATTGAGGGACATGATCATTCCCCTCTATTCGGCATGAGTGAGGCCTCATCTGGAGTACTGTGTCCAGTTTTGGGCCCCATACTACAAAAAGGATGTGGAAAAATTGGAAAGAGTCCAGCGGAGGGCAACAAAAATGATTAGGGGGCTGGAGCACATAATTTATGAGGAGAGGCTGAGGGAACTGGGATTATTCAGTCTGCAGAAGAGAAGAATGAGGGGAGATTTGAAAGCTGCTTTCAACTACCTGAAAGGGGGTTCCAAAGAGGATGGATCTAGACTATTCTCAGTGGTACCAGATGATAGAACAAGGACTAATGGTCTCAAGTTGCAGTGGGGGAGGTTTAGGTTGGATATTAGGAAAAAAATTTTCACTAGGAGGGGGTGAAGCACTAGAATGGGTTTAAACTGTTTTGTCCAAGAATAGGGTTCAGCCATCAAAACGGCAAGTCCTCAATTGTTTGCTGAACATCCAGCGCAATCCCTGAGTTCTAGAGCCAAGAAACCCTTCTCATAGTAATAGCTTAGGCCTTCCCCCTGGCCAAAGTGACCGCCATATTGAGGTCAGATTGTTTGGCCATCTTTGCCACTAAGGAGCCCTCAGCAACAAACTCCTGAAATTCATCCCGGGAGGTCTCAGGCAACTGCTCCTCAAACTTAGCCATAACTAATCAATTAAGAAAGTCATATTTGGTCAGCAGGGTTTGCTGATTTGTAACCCTCAGCTGAAGGGACGACAGGGTGTAGATCTGCCCTCCCTACCCTGTATCAAGGGAGGGTCAGACGTCCCCACACCATCCCGCATGCCGGAGTTGGTACTGAGCTGATCTGAGCTCTTAGGGGAGGCAGAAGAGTCACTTCAGAACCCGGAACATCCCCAGTTGCTTTTATGCAACCTCTTTCTTGGTACTGACGACACAGAATTACTTCTGTGCCTTTCTGGAGGTGACCCAGCCCCAGAACTGAGGGAAGCCGCTCTCTCTCCAAGCGCAAGGGTGATATGCGGCCTGAGGAAGGACTCGGAACCTGAGGAAGGCCTCTGTACCAGGTCAGGAATCATGGGCTGCTCAAACAGGTGCTGCTTCAGGCAAAGGTCCCGCACCACCTGAGTCCTCTTCTTGAACAAATGACAGATCGAGCAGCATTCCTTCAGGTGGGCTTCACCAAGTCAAAGCAGGCACTGCATGTGGGGGTCAGTGTTGGGCATCGCCCCACACGAAGGGCACTGCTTGAACCCTACTGAGGGCATCACCGGGCGGGGGGGCACTACCACTAAAAATAACACTGTACTAACTCTAAACTAACTAACTACTAATAATCAACTATATACACAACAACTAGGCTAGAAAATATAAGTTCACGAGGTTGTGGAGCAATAACCACAGAGAGCTCCAACTCCAGCTGATGGGCTGAAAGAAGGAATTGAGGGGGTCGGAGTGGCACCGCCTTATACAGCCAGAGAGGGGCGACAGCCATGAGGCACGTGCACTGCCCCTCTGTGGGTACTAGGCAAAAGTCTGGCTCCAGCGCATGAGGCGTGCACACACCTACTTGGAATACATATCTGCATTTACTCAAAGAAGAATCTCTTTTTGTACATTTGTTCATCTCTCTACTGATCACGATAGGAGGACCAAAGCTTTTCCATTTACGATGATATCTATGAATGACCTGAAATATGGTTTTATATATAGGTGTACTGAAGAACAATTGAAAAATGCCTTTTCACCCGTTGTCTATCAACAGGCATACACAAAATAGAGAATTAAAAAGGAAGGTTACTGTAGCTTTTCAAGATACGCTCTGTACATTCATATTTCTGGGGTATTCTGGTGGTACAACATAGATGTGAGACTTTTGCACAGGCCACTCATAGAAGACCCATTAATATATAATAAGTGATCATTTTTGCAATTAAGACAAATTGGATAAAATCAATCAATTAATAAGTTATAAACGTTCATATATATAGGTGCGATATTAATGCAACAAAACAAAAACACTGTATAAGCTGAAAAATGAAAATAATACTGTTATTGAGGATGGTCAAATTCTTAAAAGTTATGTTGACTTTGTATAATAGATGTCCAAGATACACACCTCCTGCTGCAGTATCTTTAGTTCAGCCTCCATCTGTTCAAGTTCTTGTTTACAATCCAGCAGCTGCTCAGTTTTTTCCTCCCTTGAATAAACAAAAAATGTAATTAAAATAATATAGTACTATACCATTATACCACTGAATCAGTGTCTTATTTGCCAATATTTAAATTACTGACAGTAGCTGGGCAACAATAACTACTTCTTGATATTACTCAAACTTTTCTTTATTTAATCCATAATTTCATGGGAGTGCGAGTTGTGCATTGCAAATCAAAAGCTACAGCAAATTAATGTATGTTATAGAGAACACAATTTTTGAGGAATAAAGTGTTACTAACTTGTTTCATAATGGCTGTTCTTCGAGATGTGTTACATATGTCCATTCCACCTCAGGTGTATGCGTACCCAGTGCACTGTTGGAGATTTTTCCATCAGTGGCACCCGTCAGGGCACTACATGTGCCCACTGCTGCCTCGGACTGCTGTGTGATGGTATAAAGGGCAGAATGCCCTCAATCCTCCACAGTTCCTTCTTACCAGACAGACTCCAATATAAAGGAAAAGGAGGGTGGGTCTTGGAATGGAGATGTGCAACACCTCCAAAAGAAAACACTGTTACTAACCTTCCATAACCGTTGTTCTTCAGAATGTGTTGCTAATGTCCATTTCATGTTAGGTGTGTGCGTGCCATGTGCACCATTGCTGCAGATTATTCCCTTAGCGGTATCTGTAGGGGCCGGTGCTAGCGCCCCTGGAACCCTGCGCTTATGCGCTGGTATAAGGGGCGCCACTGGCCCCGCACCCTCTCAAGTTCCTTCTTGCTGGTAACTCTGACAGAGGGGAAGGAGGGCGGGTCATGGAATGGACATGAGCAACACATTTTGAAGAACAACTGTTACAGAACATTAGTAACAGTTTTTTCTTCAAGTGCTTGCTCATATTGATTCCATGCTAGGTGACTTCCAAGCAGTATCCCTGGTGGTGGACTCAGAGTTCATGGACGTGTCGACTGGAACACTGCTCTCCCAAAAGTGGCATCGTCACTGGCCTGCTGGGTGATGGCATAATGGGACGTGAAGATATGAATTCATGACCATGTCGTGGCCCTGCAGATATCCTGGATTGGAATCTGCACGAGGAATGCTGCTGACAAAGCCTGGGCCCTTGTAGAATGGGCTGTAACAATGGCCGTAGGCGGAACTTTCGCCTGCTCGTAGCACATCCTGATGCTGGCGGTTATCCAGGCTGAGATCCTCTGGGATGATACCAGCAAATCTTTTATCTTGTCCACCACCGCTATAAAGAGCCGTGTCGCCTTGCGGAAGGGTTTAGTCCGTTCGATATAGAAGGCTAGTGCCCGCCTAACATCTAAGGTATGCAGCTGACGTTCCTCGTCCAATCTGTGAGGCTACGGAAACAAGACAGGAAGAAAAATGTCCTGGTTGTTATGGAACTGTGACACCACCATTGGCAGGAAGGACTGGGGAGGGCGGGGGGGATGGAGAGATAGTAGGACCTTGTCCTTGAAGAACACCGTATAAGGGGGTTCTGAAGTTTGGGCTCTAATTTCGGAGACCCTTCTGGCCAATATAATTATCACTAGGAAGGCCACCTTCCATGAGAAGAGCAGCAGCAAACAAGATGCCAACAGCTCAAAGTGGGGGTCCTGTGAGCCTTGACAGTACCAGATTCAAGTCCCATGGGGGAATTGGGTCACAAAACTGAGGGTAGAGTCTTTCCAAGGCGTTAAGGAACCTGACTGTTATCTCATGCAAGAAGACTGATTTACCTTGGACCAGAGGGTGGAAGGCCGAGATGGCCACCAGGTGGACCTGGATTGACAATAGGGTCAGACCCTGGTACTTCAGGTGTAGTGAATAGTCCAAGATGGACTAGACGACCGAGATGGGGAAAGACCCCGATCAGAGGTCCAACAAGTGAAGTGCTTCCACTTGGCAAAATAGGTTGCCCTGGTAGAGGGTTTTCCCCTACCCAGTAAGACTTGCTGGACCCGCTCCGAGCAGGCCCGTTCCTAAGGGTTCAACCATGCAGCATCCAAGCCATCAGATGCGGGGACGCAAGGTTTGGGTGAAGCAACCAACCTTGGTTCTGCGAGATCAAGTCCGGGCGTAGCGGGAGCTGTAGTGGGGCTGCTACCAAAAGGTCCAGAAGCGTGCCGAACCAATCAAGATAACCCTCGCCTTGTTCTTTTTGTGATCTTTAAGAGGACCCTGTGGACCAAGGGTGTTGGGTAGGAAGGCGTACAGCAGTCCCCCTGCCCACAAGAGCAGGAAGGCATCAGACAGGGAGCCCTGGCCGAGACCGCACATGGAGAAAAATTGCAGGCATCTCCTGTTCTGTCTGGAAGCGAACAGGTCCACCAGGAGAGTCCCCCATCTCTGGAAGATGGAGTTGACAACCAACGGGTGCAGGGACCACTCATGGTGAGAGGAGAAGGACCTGCTGAGGAGATCCACCAGTGCATTCCGGGTCCCTGGGAGGTGTGACGCCTTGAGGTGAACGGCGTGTTCCACACAGAAGTCTCACAATCAAAGAGCCTCCTGACACAGGGCTGAGGAGCGAGCTCATCTTTGTTTGTTGATGTAGAACATCGTGGCCATACTGTTTGTCAAGATCTGTACCGCTCTGCCTGATAGGTAGGGAAGGAACACCTAGCAGGCCAAGCATATCACCCTGAGTTCCCTGACATTTATGTGAAGGGAGAGATCTTCCTGGGACCAAAGGCCCTGAGTACAGAGACTGTCGAGGTGGGCTCCCCACCTCAGGTCTGAAGCGTCTGAGACCAATGTCACCGACCGGAATCGGGCAGTGAAGGGGACTCCGTTCATCACCATCCGCGGTTCTGTCCAGCAAGTCAGTGATGCCAGAACATTCGATGGAATTGTGAGAACCAAGTCCAAGTGGTGTCTGCTGGGGGAGTAAACTGACGCCAGCCACATCTACAGAGATCTGAGATGCAGCCATGCATACTGCACCACATAAGTACATGCTGCCATGTGGCCCAGCAGCTTGAGGCATACCCACGTGGTCGTGAGCAGATGGGCCTTGATGTGGGCGATGAGTTCTGACATCGCTTGGAACCAGGTCTCCGGCAAGTAGGCTCTGGCCTGAGTAGAGTTGAGCACCGCTCCTATAAACTCTATTTTCTGAACTGGGATCAGAGTTGATTTCTGCTCGTTCATAAGCAGACCCAGCTCTCGATGGGTGGCCCGTACTATGCTGATGCTGTAATGCACCTGAGCTTGTGAACTGCCTTTGATTAGCCAGTTGTAAAGATATGGATAGATCTGCACGCCTCAACGTCTCAGGTAAGCTGCCACCACTGCCATGTACTTTGTGAAAACCACTGGGGCTGACAAGAGACCGAAGGGGAGTGCAGTGAATTGATAGTGGCGCAGTATCACCACGAACTGGAGGAATCTCCTGTGCCCACGGAAGATAGAGATGTGGAAATAAGCATCTTTTAAATTGAGGGTGGCATACCAGTCTCCCGGATCCAGGGCGGGAATGATGGAGGCCAGAGAGACCATGCAGACCTTCAACTTTTTGAGATATTTATTGAGTCGACGCAGGTCTAGGATGGGCCTGATGCCCCCTTTGGTCTTTGGGATTAGGAAATATCGGGAGTAAAAACCCCTTCCTCCTCAGATCTCGAGGAACTTCCTCTATGGCCCCCACAAGCAGGAGGGCTTCCACCTCCTGGATAAGGAGCTGCTTGTGAGAAAGGTCCCTGAAGAAGAATGGGACTGGGAGGTGTGACGGGGAGGATGGATGAAAACTGCCACAGTGTTGAGCACCGAATGGTCCAAGGTTATTTGTGACCATGCAGTACAGAAAGGAAACAAGTGGTCCAAAACCAAAAGAGGGCATGGATCCTGGGTCAAGTCTGATACGCCATCCTCGGGCACACTCTCAAAAGGCCTGCCTTGAGTGACCAGGGTATCTTCCTGAGCCCAATTGGGGAACCAAGGACGACTGAGTGGGCTACCAGTGCTTATATCCTCTCCCTTTTTTTCTGATAGGGCTTGTGCCTGGGATGACCTGAGAACCGGGGAGGCAGCTGCAGCCGGAGTGTCTTCTGGAGGCCAGAGCCGTGTACAGGCCCAAAAAGTGCGGAGTGGCCCTAAAGTCCTTCAGGCCATGCAGCTTAGTGTCCGTCTGCTCCGAGAAAAAGGGGAGGTCTTGGACCGACTACTGCACCTCGTGAGAGACCCGATGACTGCAGCCACAAACTGTGACACATAAGACACCGCCCATGCCATTGACCCTGGCTGCTGAATCAGCCGCATCTAAGGCAGCCTGAAGTGAGGCTCTGGCCACTGACTTGCCTTCCTCCAGGATGGCCAAGAATTCCTGGCTTGACTCCTGAGGCAGGGAGTCTTTAAACTCCCCTGCAATGCCTGCTGGTTGGAGAAACGAAATTGTAGGCTAACTGTCGAATACACCTTTCTACTAAACAAATCGAGCCTCTCTGCATCCTTATTTTTAGGGGTCACACTCACTTGTCCCTGTCTATCCCGCTCATTTGCAGCCGAAACCATCAGGGACCCAGTGGAGGGTGAGAATACATGTATTCAAACACCTTGGCCAGGACATAATATTTCTTCTCTGCCCTTTTCGAGGTTGGGGGCAGGGAAGATTGGGTCTGCCACAGTGCCTTAACCAGTTTCAGCATCCCTTCGTTTACTGGTAGGGCCACTTGCAGGGGGCCACTGCAGTCAAATGTCAAACATGCTGTCCGTGAGTTCCTTGAGCTCCTCTACCTCTAGCTTCAAGTTTGCGGTGACCCGCTTGAGGAGTTCCTGGTTAGCCCTGAAGTCATCCAGTGACAACAGGTTGGCAGGCCCCATGACTGCCTCGTCTGGGGATGATAAGGAAGAGGCCACCACCGTAGGAAGGGCTGGTTCCTCCTCCAGAGCCGAGGCTGCCTCCTCTGGGACTGCTGGGGTCTCGGTACTGGGATCGGAGTCCAAATTGGGGTCGGGGTTCACCTCTCGGAGACCACCAAGAATGACAGTGAGGAGTAAGGTCCCGGCATCGGAAGGAAGCCCTATGGGTTCCAATATTGCCAGTGCACTCGCCACTGCTCCAGTGGCCAAGCACCCACAGATTGTCCTGCATCAAAATCCAGCATGTAATGCTGATGCCGGTGCCTCCTCGGGGGAGGGATGGATTCGTCCCCAGACTCCAACAAGGATTCCTCTATTGGAGATCATGGTGGAGCCATTGCCATGTCCCCCTATCAGCTGTGATGGGGAGCTGGGGAACAACACTGGGTCGGAGGCCAGTGCCGTGAAGCCAGTGACTGGGAAGCTGGTGATTGGTGCCGCGAAGGTGGAGATCAATGTTGCGAAGCCGGAGACTTGAGTCAGGTTGGAGACCACTAAGGTGGGCCCATGGAGGGTTTCCCTCTGGAGGGGGCCATCTTCGATGATTCCGAGGGAGTCACTAAGGTTCTTGGGGCATAAGCAGCACTGGAAGAGACATTGAGTGCCTTGCCGCCTGGAAAGTCTCTGGTGTTGATGCCCTGATCGCTCCCAGGAATCGGTGGTGGGTCCCGGACTGGGCTCAGTGCCCTAGTGGTGTTGCCGTTGCCAACCGTGGCTCTGGAGAGGACGAGTGGCTCAGCACGGTTCTCACCTCATCAACTGTCCCCCGCCTATCCCTCTGTGGCACTGGGGAGCGCCCTTTTTGGCACGCTGTTTTTTGTGCCTCTTCCTTGGCACAGGGGATGGAGAGCAGTGTCAGGAAGGGCACAGTGCCGGGGGAGCACTCCGCACTGAGGCCGATATGCTCGGCACCAAATTGGAGTGGCACAGTTCCGAGGCCGGTCTAAGTGCCGCTTCCATTAACAGGGCCTTCAAACAAATGTCCTGTCCTTAAGTGTGTGACCTGAAGCCCTTTCAGATCTTGCACCTGTCCTTGATGTGAGCTTCCCTAAGGCACTTTAAGCAGCTCATATGCGGGTCGTTTGCTGGCATGGCAGGCAGCGCACTGTTTGAAATCCAGGGACTGGGGCATGCCCCGTCCCTAGGACAACATCCCGAAATGGGACACATATCTATCTAAGTAACTATAGGTAACTACTAACACTGAACTATATACAAAGAACAAGGACGCTTGCAATCGCAAGAGATGTTCCAGCAACCGTCACGAGCAGTAAGAAAGAACTGAGAGGACACAGGGCCGGCGGCGCCCTTTATACCAGCACATAAGCGTGGGACTCCACGAGGGGCTAGGACCGGCCCCTACAGATACCGCTAAGGGAAAAATCTCCAGCAACAGTGCACATGGCGTGCACACACCAAACATGGAATCGATATGAGCAAGCACCCGAAGTAGAATCTAGGAGGTGGTTGCGGCCAGAAATGCTTCCTGGAAGCCAGGGATGTATACAGGCCCAGGGAGTGCGAAGTGGCCCTCAAATCCTTGAGGCCATGCAGCCTGGCGTCTGTCTGTTCAGATAACAACGCATTTCCCTCAAAGAGGTGGTCATGGACAGACTGTTGAACCTCTTGGGAGAGGCCCAACAATTGCAACCACAAACAACACTTCATTGCCACTGTCGCCACTGGTCTGGCTGCTGAATCAGCCACATCTAGGGCTGCCTGGAAGGAGGCTCTGGACCCAGTTTTACCCTCCTCCAGGATGGCCCAGAACTCCTGCCTCGACTCTTGTGGCAGGGAGTCTTAAATTTGGCCGAGTCCCACAAATTAAAATCATATTTCCCCAACAAGGCCTACTGGTTTAATATGCAGAGTTGGAGGCTGCCTCTTGAATAAACTTTCCTCCCGAATAAGTCCAGTCGTTTAGCCTCCTTATTTTTCGTGATGGCACTGGGTTGGCCTTGCCTGTCCCTCTCATTTGCAGCCGACACCACCAGGGATCCAGGAAGTGAGTGGGAATATAAGTACTCAAACCCTGACGCCCGGACATGCTTTTTCTTCACTGTTTTTGACAAGGGAGGATGGGGTCAGCCTAAAGGTCTTAACTGGACCCAACACTGCTTTGTTGGGAAGGGCCTTCCTAGAGGAGGTAGCAGTGGCCAAAATGTCCACTAGGCTATGATTAGACTCTTTCATGTTTCTTGTGCCTCCTCCTAGGCACCAGAGAAGGCAAGTGGTGCCAGGCAGTGCATGATGCCGGAGGTGCACTTCACACTGAAACTGAAGTACATGGCGCTGATTTGGAGAGGGATGGCTCTGAAGATGGTCTAAGAGCCACCTCCATTAGTAGAGCCTTCAGTCAAGGTCTCTGTCTTTTTAAATCCTTGGCCTGAAGCCCCTACAGATCCTGTACTTATCTTTGATGTGAGCTTCCCCAAGGCACTTCAGACAAGCTGAATGCGGATCGCTCACTGGCATGGGTTTGCCGGAGGTGGAGCACGGCTTGAAACTCGGAGACTGGGGCATGCCCAGTCCCTGGAACGAAGTCCCACAAAGGTTGGGACAACTACCTACACTAAAACACTAACTATTTTAACTAGCTAACAAGAGAAAACTATATACAACCGAGAAAGTCCAAACCACTAGGGTAAGAAAGCCTTGTAAGAGCAAGAGACCGATCTAGCAACCATCATGAGTGGTAAGAAGGAACTGAGAGGGTGTGGGACTGGTGGCGCCCCTTATACTGGCACATGAGCGCTGGACTCCGGGGGTGTTAGAGCTCGCTCTATGGATACCACTACGGGAAAAATCTCCGGCAACTGTGCATATAGGCGCATGGAATCGACATAAGCAAGCACTCATAAGAACAACAACAACAGGTACAAGTTAGTAACAGTTTCTTCCGAATAACTGCACATGTTCATTCCACTTCAGGTGAACTCACAAGCTATATGATCTGGAGGTGGGATTGGAGTCTGCCTGAATGATTGAAGGACTGCTCATCCAAATCTGGCATCATTTCTAGATTGCTGAGAGATGGCATAATGTGAGGCAAAGATATGCACTGGAAATCAAGTTGCAGCTGTACAAGTTCCTGGGCTATTAAGCCTGCAAGAGTTGCGTAACATCTTGTTGAATGCATTAGTATCCTGTTTGGAGGAGTTACACTGGCCATGCTGTAGCACAAATGTATGAAAGAAGAGATCCACAATGAGATTCTCTGAGAAGAGACCTGAAGTCCCTTCATCCTGGCTGCAAATACCATGAATAACTGTGAAGATTATCTAAACACTTTAGTCCTAACCAAGTAAAACACTAATGCTCTCTTAACATCTAATGTATACAGTCTTTCCTCATCCTTATGAGCAAGAGATTTCGGGAAGAATGTTGGTAAATATATTGCCTGACTGATGTGAAAGTGAGACACCACTTTGGTGAGAAACTTTGGATGAGGGGGTAGGTTTACTTTGTCCTTGCAGAAGACTGTATATGAAGGTCCAGACACTAGAGCATGTAATTCACCCACTCTCCTGGCCAACATGATTACCACCAAAAGGCTACCTTCATCGAGATATGGAGTCATGAACAGGCAGCTAACAGAGAGGATCTATTAGCTTTGCTAATACCAGATTTAAGTCCCCCAAGGGGGAATAGAATCCAATTCAGATCCTTCAAAAACCTGACTGACAAGGGATTGGAAAAAAGGGAGTGAATACCAACTGGAGGGTAGAAAGTTGAGATAGCTGCTAGGTGGACCCTGATGGAACTAATGGACAGACTACTGCTTCTGGTATAACAACCAGCACAGCACATGTATTGCTGTAGACCAGGGAAACTTCTTTCTGTTGGGGCCAAACAGAGAATCTCTTCCACTTGGCCGAGTGAGTATGCCTAGAGGGTTTTCTACTATTCAACAGCACATCTTGTACCCCCTTTGAACAGATCTCCTTCTGAGGTGTCAACGACAGAGCATCCACGCTGTCAGGTGAAGGAGCTCTAGGTTGCAATGGAGGAAGATACCATGGTCCCATGAGATCAGGTCAAGGTCCAGAGGTAGCGTGAAAGAACCGTGTCTGAGAGGCTCCACAGAGTGGAAAAAGGACAGTTACCTGTTCCGTAACTGGCGTTCTTCGAGATATGTTGCTCAGGTGTATTCCACAGTAGGTGTGCGTGCTTGCCATGTGCACCGGTGCCGGAAGTTTTTCCCTTAGCAGTACCCGTAGTGGGGGAGCCCCGCTGCGACCCCTGGAGTGGCGCCTCTATATCGCGCTATAAAGGGGGCTGCGCGCTCCCCCCACACTCAGTTCCTTCTTGCCAGACAACTCCAACAGAGGGGAAGGAGGGCGGGATGTGGAATACACCTGAGCAACACATCTCGAAGAATGCCAGTTACGGAACAGGTAACTGTCCTTTCTTCTTCGAGTGATTGCTCATGTGTATTCCACAGTAGGTGACTCCAAGCTATACCTGATGGAGATGGGTAGGAGTTTAAGGGTTACCAGGGTGGAGTACCGCCCTACCAAACCCGGCGTCATCCCGCGTTTGGGAGAAGATCGCATAATGCAATGAAAAGGTGTGGACAGAGGACCATGTAGCAGCCCTACAGATGTCCTGAATAGGGACATGAGCCACGTAGGCAGCCAACGAGGCCTGAGTGCTCATCGAATGAGCCTTCACTATAAGAGGCGGGGGAAACCCTGCCAGGTCGTAACATGTGCGTATGCACGAGGTGATCCAGCGGGAAATCCCTGGGTGGAAACCGGCTGCCCCCTCATGCGCTCAGCCGATGCAATGAAAAGCTGAGGGGATTTCCGGAATTGCCTGGTTCGGTCTAGGTAAAAAGCCAGCGCTCTACGCACATCTAGCATGTGCAGGCGTCGTTCCTCATTGGAGGAATGGGGCTTAGGACAGAGAACTGGGAGGAAAATGTCCTGATCAATGTGAAAAGCCGAGACTACCTTTGGCAGAAAAGCCGGGTGCGGACAGAGCTGGACCTTATCCCTATGGAAGACCGTATATGGGGGTTCAGAGGTCAGGGTCCTAAGCTCCGAGACCCGGCGGGCTGAGGTGATAGCCACCAGGAACGCCACTTTCCATAAGTGGAACCAGGAACACGTGGCCAAGGGCTCAAAGGGGGGGCCCGTGAGGCGGGAGAGCACTAGGTTCAGGTCCCAGAGCGGGACCGGGGGACTGGCGTAAGGGAATGCCCGATCCAACCCTTTTAAAAACCGGGATGTCATGTGGTGGGAAAACACCGAGTGACCATGCACCGGGGGGTGGAAAACTGAAATGGCTGCAAGGTGTACCCTGACCGAGGAGGGCGCCAGCCCTTGGGTCCTAAGGGACAGGAGGTAATCGAGGATGAGCTGGAGAGATGCAGAGGAGGAGGAGGAGCCCCTCTCCCTCACCCACGTGGAGAACCGATACCATTTGGCCAGATAGGTTCATCGTGTGGACGGTTTCCTGCTCTCAAGCAGAACCTGTCTAACATCCTCAGAACACCTTCCCTCCTCCTCGTTTAACCATGGAGCAGCCAGGCTGTCAAGTGAAGCGCGGCCAGATTGGGGTGGAGGAGACCTCCTCCCTCCTGGGAGAGGAGGTCCGGTCGAAGCGGCAGCCTGCGCGGGGGGGCCACTAAAAGTTGCAGGAGGGTCCTGTACCAATGTTGACGGGCCCAATCTGGGTCTATCAGGATAATCCACATTCTGTCTGCCTTCACCTTCTGTAGGACATTGCCTATCGGGTGAAGGGCGGGAAGGCGTAGAACAGGTGGCCCGACCATGGAATTAGGAACGCGTCTGATATCGCCCCTTCGCCCTCTCCCGCCCTGGAGCAGAACCGAGGGCAGAGGTGATTCTGGACGGTGGCGAAAAGATCTAGCTGGGGAGTGCCCCACTCCAGGAAGAGCCTCTTGGCCACCTCCCTGTGTAGAGACCACTCGTGCTGTTGGGAGAAAACTCTGCTTAAGCGATCCGCGAGCGTATTGCGCTTGCCGGGCAGGTGAAAAGCCCTCAAATGGATATTGTGGGCTATACAGAACTCCCTCAGGTGCCGGGCTTCCTGGCACAAGGCCACGGAACGCGTGCCCCCTTGCCTGTTGATATAATACATCGCGGTCGTATTGTCCGTGAGGACTCTGACCACCTTTCCCCCAGGTGCCAGCTGAAAGCCACGCACACCAGGCGTACCGCCCTGAGCTCCTTGACATTTATGTGCAGGGACAATTCCGGGGGCGACCATCTGCCCTGGGTTTTGAAGCTCCCCACATGGGCTCCCCAGCCCAGGTCCGAGGCGTCCGACACCAGATGTAGTGAGGGAGGGGTCTCCCGGAAGGGGATACTGTGAAGCATGTTGCTCGGGACGGACCACCATTGCAGGTTGGCCACTACATTGGGTGGCAACGTGACGACCTTGTCCAGGCTGTCCCTGGCCTGGGAGTACTGGGAGGCCAGCCAGAGTTGGAGGGGCCTCATCGTGAGCCTGGCATGTTGCACCACTGAGGTGCATGCTGCCATATGGCCTAGGATTTGCAGGAACACCCGTGCCGTCGTCACAGGGAAGGCCGTGACCGAGGCGATGAGACCTTTGAGCATCTCGAACCTGTCCCGGGGGAGGGAGGCCGTGGCCCCCACCGAGTCTAACAGCACCCCTATAAAGTGTATGCGCTGAACCGGGACTAATGTGGACTTGTCCTCGTTTACCACTAGGCCTAGACTCGTGCAGGTATCGAGCAAGAATTTCATCTGCGCCTGCACCTGGGACCAAGATCTGCCCTTGAGCAGCCAATCGTCCAGGTAGGGGAAGATCTGCAACCCGTTCCTCCTGAGGTGGGCTGCCACTACCGCCATGCATTTGGTAAAAACCCTGGGGGCTGTGGAAAGGCCAAAGGGAAGGACCGTAAACTGATAGTGGTCTCTCCCTACCAGGAAGCGGAGGAAGCGCCTCTGGCCCTTGAAAATATGGATATGGAAGTACGCATCCTGGAGGTCCAAGGCTGCGAACCAATCCCCCGGGTCTAGGGACGGAACAATAGAGGCCAGGGACACCATACGGAATTTGCAGCGGACCAGAAACTGGTTGAGATTCCGCAGGTCGAGGATGGGCCTGAGACCGCCTTTCACCTTCGGGATCAGGAAATACCGGGAGTAAAACCCTTTGCCCTGGAATTCGTGAGGTACCCTCTCCACTGCGCCCAGGGTGAGGAGGCGCGTCACCTCCAGATTTAGAAGGAAGGCGTGCTCCGGGTCTCTGGGGACATCGCGGGACGGGGGATGGGGGGGGGTGAATCCAGCATGTACCCCTGGGAGATGGTTCTGAGGACCCACCGGTCCGACGTTATATGGGACCATTGCACTCGGAAGGCAGATAAACGGTTGCCAAAAACCAACTTTATTAACTGGGGGGCTTCCCTGGCAACAGGCCCGGTGGCCCCCCGCAAAGAATCAAAAACGCCTCTTCCCCTGCCTCTTGCCCTTCGCGGGGCCGGGACGTGGGGCCGAACGGGACTGGCGCTGTGACCTGCGCCTCTGGTCCCTAGGCCTCTTAGGCGGGGGCTCATATCTGCCCCTTACAGGGAGAGCCGAGGGCTGCGGCCTGGGTTTGTCCTTGGCTGGCGGGACATACAGGCCGAGAGTCTGCAGGGTGGTGCAGGAGTCCTTCATCCCGTGCAGACGAGTGTCCATTTGGTCCGCAAACAGGGCCTTTCCGTCAAAGGGACTGGGATTCCACGGACAGCCCCGACAGCGAGAGCCACGATGCCCGTCGCATGGAGATAGCCGAGGCCATCGAACGAGCCGCTGTCGGCCACGTCCGACGCCGCCTGGAGCGCCGCTTTCGCCGTTGCCGCACCTTCGTCGACTAGAACCTTGAATTCCTTCCTGTCCTTTTCTTGGAGGGAAAGCTCGAATTTCGGCAGAGACCCCCACAAGTTAAAATCATACCTGCTCAGGAGTGCTTGATGGTTTCCAACCCTGAGCTGGAAACGTGCAGAAGAATAAACTTTTTTCCCCAAAAGTGTCTAGTCTCCTGGCGTCTTTATCCTTGGGGGTGGGTGCGGGCTGGCCGTGTCTTTCACGGTGGTTGACGGACTCCACGACCAGTGAGTTCGGAGCAGGATGAGTGTACAAGTACTCATGCCCCTTTGTTGGCACAAAGTACTTCTGCTCTGCCTTCTTAGAAATGGGCGGCAGAGAGGCAGGGGTTTGCCAGAGCCCAACAGAAATATTGGCTACCCCTTGGTGAAGCGGCAGGGCCACACGGCCCGGTGCCGAGGAGGACAGAACATTAAACAAAGTGTCCGACGGCTCCTCCATCTCCTCAGCCTGGAGCTGGAAATTTGCGGCTACGCGTCGCAGAAGCTCTTGATGAGCCTTAAAATCCTCCTGAGGAGGAGGGGGCGGTGCCGCTATGGACTCGTCCGGTGCCGATGAGACGACCGGTACCGCCCCTAGGGCGTCGGGTGGTACCGTCGGGTTGCACTCCGCGTCTGGGTCCGGGCACGGTGCCGGTGGTTCGGTACCCAAGGACTGCTCTCGGTGCCGAGACGGGGACGCCGAGTGGACCTGGGACGCCCCAGCCACTGAACGGGGCCTCGCCGGTGCGGGCACTTGGGGCCCTGGTGCCCACTGGCACCACTGTCCTTGCCAGGGTGCCCCTTGCCACTGAGCCATCTGAGGTCCTAGCAGAGCTGCTTGCTCTTGAGGGACGATGCGGCCCGGGGAGGGACGGCTGGGGCCTGAGGCCGAAGTTACCGAGGAGTGCACGGTGCCGTACGATGTCGGCTCCGACATGTCGGCTCCAACCGCAGGATTTGGACCTCGACGATGAGGAGATGTACACGTCGGAGGAGCTATGTATGGAATCCCTTCGGCGACTGTGGCTACGACGCCTCAGTGCTGGTGCCGGCTGGGATGCACTCCGAGTATGGCGCGCGCCATGGTATGAGCGGCGGTGCCGATGGCGTTGAGACCTGCTATCACTCCGAGTGGAAGAGGAGCGTCGATGCTTTCTGTCCCGGTGCCTGTGACCCCTCTGGGCAGAGGAAGACTCCGGAGACTCGCTCTCAGGTGACCCAGTCAACGGAGTGGAGATCTGCTGCGGGCTACAGGAAGGCCCCGCATATCGAGCCGGGACCTCAACCTCTGACCTGGCAGGGGAGGGCTGGTGAGTGCCCAGCGGCGGCTTCCCTCGGGACCGGGGGCCCGACTCGGGCAACACGCCCGGCACCAGCGTCAACGGCATCCTCACCATGCGGAAAGGCACGCGCGGACGGGGCCAGACTACTCCGCTCAATGCGAGTTGGAGGTCTGGGTCCCGAGGGGGATCGTGGGCTGCCCAACTCGGGTCCGGCCTCACCCATCCTTGTCTCGGTGCCGCTGGGTCTTGCCTTGTTTCTTAGCGGGGGAGCAGTACCGACTGGTGGATGGGGCTTCGCTCCAAACCGAGGATGCGGTGCCCGGCTCCGGGTCGGGTCAGCGCGCCGGTGCTGGGGCCAATGCAGACTCCATAAGCAGGGCCCGGAGTCGGATATCTCGTTCGCACTTTGTCCGGGGCTTGAACGACTTACAGATTTTGCAGCGCTCACTTATGTGAGCCTCGCCCAGACAGCGAAGACACTGAGAGTATGGATCACTTCTGGGCATGGAATTGCGACAGGAGTTGCACGACTTGAAGCCTGGAGCTCGGGACATGCCCCGAGCCAGGCCACTAACTACAGAAAACTATTTACGGTTGAAGATCATACTACTAAGGATAGACGCTACAGCAATGCTGGAGCACAAAGTTCCGACTACCTTCACTGGCGGCAAGAAGGAACTGAGGGTGGGGGGAGCGCGCAGCCCCCTTTATAGTGCGATACAGAGGCGCCACTCCAAGGGTCGCAGCGGGGCTCCCCCACTACGGGTACTGCTAAGGGAAAAACTTCTGGCATTGGTGCACATGGCGAGCACGCACACCTACTGTGGAATACACATGAGCAATCACTCGAAGAAGAACCAGTATTGGAGAGGCCATGCTGGTGCTATGAGCATAGGTGCCAACTCCGTAGGTACTCCGGGGCTGGAGAACCCAAGGAAAAAAAATAGCGGGTGCTCAGCACCAACCAGCCACAGCTGTTTGGTGGCTTGGGGGGGGGGGGGTGAAGAGCAGCGAGTGGAGGGTGGGTGGGGGTCTCAGGGAGGGGGCAGAGTGAGGGTGGGATCTTGTGGGGAGGGGCAGAGCGGAGATGGGAAGAGGAGGAGCGAGGGTAGGGCTTTGGGGGTGGGGCGGAGTGGAGTGGGGTCTCGGCTTGGAGGTGGAGCACCCCCGGAAAAAATAAAAGTCAATGCCTATGACTATGAGTATCATTCGTGTAAGGTCCTGCTTGATTTTTAACAACACTCTGGGTAGGAATGGAATAGGAGGGAATGCATACAGAAGCTTGTCCATCCAGGGCAACAGGGAAGTATTTGAGGGAGATCCTGGACTGTGACCTGCTTGTGAACAAAACTGATGACACTTCCTGTTGATTTTGATTGCAAACAGGTCTATGTGGGGAATCTCCCACAGTTGGAAAACGAACCTGGTTACATCTGGGCAAAGAGACCACTCATGCTGGCTGCTGAAACACCTGCTCAGCTGGTCTGCCAGACAGTTCTGTACACTCAGAAAGTGGGAGGCTTTGAGGTGGATTAAGTTGTTGATACAAAGTCCCACACTAGAACTGCCTCTCAGCATAGCAGAGTCAACCGGGCCCCTCCATACCTGTTCACACAAAACATGACAGCTGTATTATCTGTAAGCACTAACAAATTCTTTCCCTGTTGATATGGGGAAGGAAATCAGGACAAGCTAGTCAAATAGTTCTCAGTTCTGTTACATTGATGGGGAGAGTTAAATCCTGGGCAAACCACAGACCTTGAGTCTGCAGGAATCCCAAGTGGTCCCCCAACCTCCGACAGAAGTGTTTGTAACTAAGGTCAAAGTAGATTGAGAAGGGGCAAATAGAAGCTCCACACATACATTGGTTGGGACGGTACCCCAATCCAGAGAGGCTAAAATTCATGTAAGCACCGAAACTACCATGTCCAGATGATGATGACTCATGGAGTACCCTAAACTCATCCATCCTCACAGCCTCCTGAGATGAAGCCTGGCACACCGAACCATGGAAGTCTGAGGCATGCCCCAGAAGTCTGAGGCAATTCTGTACTGTTGTGGTACGATGGGCCTTCAGATCTAAAGAAATGGTCCGCATCATCTGAAACGTGGTCTATAAAAGGAAATCCTTGACGTCCATAGAATGCAAGACTGCTCCTATGAACTCTATCCTTTTGTACAGGTGACAGAGTTGACTTTTCCTTGCTGATGAGCAATCCTAGTGTGGCCATGAGCAACCTTCGGCACACTACACAGCACTTGCCCCTTGGTCCCGTCGTTCAGTTAGGGAAACACTTGAACTCCTGATTTTCCCAGGAATACTGCCACTACTCCCATGCACTTTATGAACAGATGAGAGGCTCCAGACAAGCCAAATGGGAGGACTGTAAACTGGTAGTAGGATTGGTTGACCAAAAACCTAAGGTATTTCCTGTGGCTTTGATGTTTTGCCACATGGAAATGTGGGTCCTTTAAGTCAAGGGCAGCATACCAGTCAGCTGGATCAAGGAAGGGGATAATGGAAGCAAGTGTGACCAACCAAATCTTATTTCCTTTAAATATTTGTTGAGCTGTTGAAGATCTAATATAGATGTGAGACCTCCTTTTGCTTGTGGTATAAGGAAGTAACAAGAATAAAACTCCTTCCCTCTGTGAAGTGAGGGAACCTCCTCTATGGCTTCCAACCAGGGGACAGAATGAAAGTCTCAAGGAGAACTTCCTCGCGAGAGTGCTCCCTTGGAAAATGCGACAAGGAAGAGGAGTGGGAAGGGGAAGTGTGTGGAAATAAACTGAAGGGTGTATCCCAATTCCACCATATGTAGGACCCACTAGTCCATAGTGATGTGGATCCAAATACTTAGGAAGTGAGACAGCCTGTTGGAAAACACTAGGAGAAGCTAGCAGTATCCTTGACAAACACATCAAAATGGCCGCTTGGAGTTTCCAGGCTGTCTGGACGAGCTGGCTACTGCTAAAGAAGTAGGTGAGGGTGGACTCCTCCTATAACTCTTGCCTTTCTTTCTGACTTGGTCTTGGTGGCGAGGAGTAAACAAAGCACACTGATGTGGCTTCTGGGGATGGAACTGTTTCTTGTTTAGGACAGGCATATAAATGACCAAAGACTTGAGTTTAGCACTAGAGTCTTTAAGGCTATGCGTCTGAAGAAGTGGGTGTTTTATCCATGAAAGCTTATGCCCAAATAAATCTGTTAGTCTTTAAGGTGCCACCAGACTCCTCGTTTTTGTGGATACAAACTAACACAGCTACCCCTCTGATATAAGACTATGCAGCTTTTCATCGGTCTGTTCTGAGGAAAGTATTGGACCCTCAAAAGAAGATCCTGGATGGTGTATTGGACCTTCTGAGAAAGATCCAATGACTGGAGCCATGAACATCCGTGCATTGTAATGGCCGATGCCATGGCTCTAGCTGCAGAATCTGCAGCATCCAAAGCAGATCCAACCTGAAGTGAGGTCCTGGCTACTAACTTTCCCTCTTTCATCATAGCAAGAAACTCCTGTCTTGCTTCTTCTGGCAACTTGTCCATAATTTTTAAAACATTGTCCCAGAGATTTAAATCATAGAGCCAGCAATGCCTGCTGATAAGAAATCTTGAGCTATAGCCCAGCTGTTGAATAAAGTTTCCTGCTAAAGAGATCAAGCTTCTTTGCATCTTTTTGGGTTAGATGCTTGCTGACCCTGGCACAGTATCTCTTTGAAAGCTGAGACCACCGAGACCTCACTGGGGGTTGAACATTTTTTACACCCAACCCCCTAGTGGGTCTTTGGTGATCTCAACTGTCACAGAGACCGTTCTTTTAGCTGTGGGAGGTAGGGAAGATGGAGCATGCCACAGCACTTTAGCAGGCTCCAAAATAGCCTTGTTAATGTGAGTGCCAATCAAAAAGGCCCCACAGATGTCAAGATATCGACCAATCTGTGAGACCTTTCTTGAACCACTGCACCTGAATATCTAAGGTGAAAGACACACTCTTTAGGTGCTGGTGGCCCTGTAATTGTCTGGGGGAGGTGAGGAAAAAAGAGTTACCTACCTTTCGTAACTGTTGTTCTTCGAGATGTTTTGTTCACGTTGATTCCATTCTAGGTGTGCGCGCACCCAGGAGCGCAGCCATCAGAGATTTTTGCCTTAGCGGTATCCACAGGGTCGGCTTGAGTGCCGTGCTTATGCGTCGGTATATTAGGCGCTGCCGGCCCTATGCCTTCTCAGTTCCTTCTTGTCAGCAACTCTGATAGAGGGGCAGGAAGGTGGATAATAGAATGGACACGAGCAACACATCTTGAAGAACAACAGTCACAAAAGGTAGGTAACCGTTTTTTCTTCTTTGAGTGCTTGCTCATGTTGATTCCATTCTACGTGACTCACAAGCAGTACCTCTGGAGGCGGGCTCGGAGTTCATGGTCGTGCGACTTGCAACACTGCTCTGCCAAAGCCAGCATTGTCTCGGGCTTGCTGGGTAAGCTCATAATGAGACATAAACGTGTGGATTGACGACCATGTAGTGGCCCTACTAAGATCCTGAATCGGCACTTGGGCCAGGAAGGCTGCTAACAAACCCCACTCCCTAGTCGAGTGGGTAGACATAGTTGCCAGTGGAGGTACCTTCACCAGGTCATAGCAGTAATAGATGCAGGCTGTGATCCAGACTGAGCAGACACTTATGCTATTTTAAGCAGACACTTTCATTTTGTCCGCCACCGCAACGAACAACTGCGTTGACTTGTGAAACGGCTTAGTCCTGTCCATGTAGAAGGCTAGCGCCCGCCTGACATCCAGGGCATTCAATTTGCGCTCCTCTTCTGATTTTTGAGGCTTCAGAAAGAAAACCGGTAAGTATATGTCTTGGCTGGTATGAAACTGTGAAACTACCTTGGGCAGGAATGCTGGGTGCAGCCACAGCTGGACCTTGTTCTTGTAGAACATAGTATAGGGCCTCTTCGAAGTAAGCGCCCTGATCTCAGAGACCCAATGGGCGGACATTATTGCGATCAGGAAAGAAACTTTCCAGGACAGAAGGAGAGGGGAGCAGGAAGCTAGAGGCTCGAAGGGAGGACCCATAAGCCATGACAACATGAGGTTCAGATCCCAGGAAGCGGCAGGATCCCTGACATATTGTTGTAGCCCTGAGATACAATCTTTAGCACCCTGACGTGCGGGTAGAATTGCATAGTGTAGACCCGAGATACAATCTCTAGCACCCAATACTCTGAGGTGATCTGCAATCAGGCCGAACAGTAGGGATGAAGACGGCTGAGGAAAGAGCGAGGTGAGTTGGGAGCTGACTGGAGCGTCGCTCTCGAGCGCACCCTCAAAAGAAACGCTTCTGGCCCGTGACCCTTCAATGGGCCGGGTTGCACAGGGGAATGGGAGAAGGAAGGGCGGCAATGACTAACACTCGTGTCTCTCTCCCTTCTCCTTGCAGGCCCCTGTCATGGCTTCCAAGGCCTTGGTGGCGGGGGCAGCTAGAACTGCTTCCTCACCGACTGCGCTGTATGCAGACCCAGCGAGCGAAGAGTGGCCCGAGTATCCTTCAGTCCGTGCAGCCTCGCGTCAGTCTGCTTGGCAAAGAGACCATTCCCATCAAAGGGAAGATCCTGGATCGAGGTCTTCATTTCCTGGGACAGGCCAGTGGTCTGAAACCAGGAGATGCGCCTCATGACCACCGCCGACGGGACCACCCTAGCTGCTGAATCGGCTGCATCCCACGCCATTTGGGCCATCGTACCTTTATCCACCAGGACCCCAAATTCCTGGGCCGAGTCCTGGGGCAGGGAGTCCTTGAACTTATGGAACGAGTCCCATAAGTTGAAGCTGTACCTCTCCAAGAGAGCCTGGTGGTTAGCCACCTGGAACTGAAGGCTGGCCCTTGAATAAATCTTTCTTCCAAGAAAGTCCATTCTCTTGGCCTCCTTATTTTTGGGGGTCGAACTGGTTTGCCCTGTCCTCCTTGTTAGCCACTGAGATGACAAGCGAGCCTAGAGGAGGATGGGTATTCAAATATTCAAAACACGTGGCCAGGACTAAATATTTTTTCTTGGCCCTCTTGGAGGTGGGAGGGATGGAAGAAGGAGTTTGCCAAAGGGCTTATGCTATTTTAAGGACCCCATCATATACTGGTAGCACAACACAGGTGGGGGTACAGGCTGAGAGCACATTAAAAAGAGTGTCCGCCTGTTCAGCCATCTCCTCCACTTCCAAGCCCAAGTTTGTAGCCACCCTATGAAGCAGGACCTTATGTTCTTTAAAATGGTCCAGCGGACCGGCACGAGAGGGCCCCGCAACCGCCTCATATGGGGATGAGGACAATGGGTCACCGGGAGAGGCCCTGAGGCATCATCCCCCAGGAGGGAATAGGGTTTCGGGGTGGGCACTTGCTCCTTTACTCTGGCCTCCGAGTGTGCCTCGTGCACCGAACTGAGTGCTGCTAGTTGCTGCTTCGAGGCAGTGGCCGAGAAACGGACTGATGGAGGTATCGCCATCATAGGCATACCCCACGCGCTCTAGTAGGGCCATTGCACCGGTCACTGGCTTTGCTGCCATGATGGCATTGCGGAGGTTGACGCAGCCTCGGGTGCCTAATCACACTGGTACTGTCACGGTGAAGGGCTGAATTCCCTCTCTGTACCAGAGGAATCACCTTCTGGTGACCACAAAGGGACTGTCGAAGCTTGCATCTGACGGCTAACTGTTGCTGCGAGAGACCGGTGCCTCGAGGAGGAGGATTGGTACCGTGACAGAGACCGCTCCCACTGTCTGGAAGACAGGGATCTGCACCGAGGAGACAGCCGGTGGGAGGATGATCGGTGCCAGCAATACGGTGACCGATGTCTTTCTCTAGGTGATCCGTGTCAAGAAGGCAGAGACTGCAAGTACAGTCTAGGACATCCTGCAGAAGACAGAGACATGGGTCATGAAGATGGAGAGCGGTCTCATCCCCAGAGACCGGCGTCCTTCGCCCACCCTCTGGGGGGTCTTTATGGCTGGCTTGCCCTCACCAGAAGCCTTTGCCGGGTCCTGTGACACACGTGGTGCCGGCAGTGTTGGTAGAGGCCTCTGCTCTCTGGGAAGGCATCGGCCCTGCCACCAGGCTGGATCCCCTACCGCTACCTGGAGTCGGTGAGGATCCCTTGTGCGCTAGTGGGCCCCACGGAGGGCATCCCCATGTGGCTCCAGTGTGGGCTGGTAGGCTAAACTGGATCATTTGCCCTTCTTGCTTGGTGCCAGGGAGTTGCTCTTCTTCAACCTCTTCTTAGGCACCGGTGATGGGGAGCAGTGCCGGGCGGAACCTGGTACAGGGGGTGCGCTACACACTGAGGCCAAGGTACTACAGGCAGATTCTGGCCGGGAAGGCTTGGACACTGGGCAGAGAACAGCCTCCATGAGGAGGGCCCTCAAACAGATGTCTCGCTCTTTTTGAGTTCTGGGATGAAAGTTCTTACAGATGCTACACTTGTCCTTCACATGTGATTCCCCCAAGCACTTGAGACATGGGGGTTATTAACAGGCATGGGCCTGTTGCAGTTAGAGCAGGGCTTAAAATCCAGAGACCGGGGCATGCCCCACCTGGGGCAAAGTCCCCGCTGGGACTCTATGGCCTTGGCTACACTTGCGAGTTGCAGCGCTGTAACTCACTCCCCGTCCACACTGGCAAGGCATTTGCAGCGCTGTATCTCCGTGGTTGCAGCGCTGCATGTACTCCACCTCTCCGAGAGGAATAGCGAGTGCAGCGCTGCCGCTGCAGCGCTGCGGCGCCAGTGTGGCCGCCCAATGCGCTGTGAATGGCCTCCAGAATTATTCGGCAGTATCCCACAATGCCTGTTCTAGCCACTCTGGTCATCAGTTCAAACTCTACTGCCCTGGCCTCAGGTAACCAACCATGTGACCGACCCTTTACATTCCCCGGGAATTTTAAAAATCCCCTTCCTGTTTGCTCAGCCCGGCGTGGCGTGGAGTGCTATCAGCGAATCTTTCCAGGTAACCATGCCTCCACGCGCCAAGCGAGCCCCAGCATGGAGCAATGGCGAGTTGCTAGACCTCATCAGTGTTTGGGGGGAGGAAGCTGTATAGTCCCAGCTGCGCTCCAGCCGTAGGAATTACGATATCTTCGGGAAGGTATCAAAGGACATGATGGAAAGGGGCCATGACCGGGACCCCCTGCAGTGCAGGATTAAAGTGAAGGAGCTGCGGAGTGCCTACCGCAAAGCCCGCGATGCAAACGGCCGCTCGGGTGCTCCCCCCGCGACCTGCCGATTCTACAAAGAGCTGGATGCGATACTTGGGGTTAACCCCACCTCCACTCCGAGCACCACCATGGACACTTCAGAGCCGGTGTGGGGGGGGCAGGAGGAAGAGGAGGAGGAGGAGGAGGAAAACAGGAGTGATGGTGGTGGGCCTGATGGAGACACCCCGGAATCCCTGCAGCCATGCAGCCAGGAGCTCTTCTCGAGCCAGGAGGAAGGTAGCCAGTCGCAGCGGCCGGTACTTGGTGGAGGACAAACAGAAGAGCAGGATCCCGGTAACCAGTTTTTTTTTTCGGGAAGGGATTTTTTCGGTGCGGGCTCTTTGGGAGAGGAGGGTTAGGCATGCATGCCTAAATGCGGAATAGTGCATTGATGTGGTTTATCACATCACGGTAATCGGCCTCAGTAATCTCATCGAATGTCTCATCCAGAACGTGTGCAATGCGTTTGCGCAGGTTTATCGGGAGAGCCGCCGTGGTCCTTGTCCCAGCCAGGCTAACGTGTCCGCGCCACTCTGCCGCGAGGGGAGGGGGGACCATTGCTGCACACAGGCAAGCTGCATATGGGCCAGGGCGGAAGCCGCATTGCAGTAGAATACCCTCCCTTGCTTCCCAGGTCACCCTCAGCAGCGAGATATCATCCAGGACGAACTCCTGTGGAAAATGTTGGGACAGTGTTCAGTGTAGGTGCCCCCTGAAGCTGTTGGCTCTCCCCAAGGCACAGAAACCCAGAGGACAGTGCAGCCCTGAAACAATCAGTCCCCCTTACTCACCACTGTGAGGCTCCCGTGGGATATGTGTGCTCTGTTTCGGACGGGAAAATTATGCAATTGTGTAGACCCTGTGTGTTTTCTACTCCTTAAGTGTGGGGGGGATCATTACTCTGTCTGGTATGAACAATGCTGCCTCTGTTAAATGTTGCATTTTGCCTATACAGCTGCATCAACCTTGAGACCTCAGCCGTCCCTCTGATCGCCTGCTCAGAGACTGCAAAGACTCAGGAAGAGACCGCGAAAAAGCAAAGACGACATGCTGCAAGAAGTGATGCGGCAATCTATTAAAGAGAATGAGAAAGCACAGGACTGGAGGGAGAGAGAAAGCAGGATCCGCCAGGAAAATGCAGCGCACCGGCGGCAAAGCACCGCGCACCAGCAGCAAAGCACTGATAGGCTCATAAGCATCCTGGAGCGCCAAGCAGATGCTATCCAGGAGCTGGTAGCCATGCAGAAAGAGGAGCAGTACCGCAAACGCCACCCCCCCCTACAGCCCTTGTCCCAAAACTCTTTCCGTTGTGCCCCACTGTCACCTCCAACCCACTTTCCCCAACTTCCGTGTTCTTCACGCCACCCGCTGCCTCCAACACCAGTATCTTCACCACCCAGCCCTGAAAACCACGACCCTTACCCTCTGCACTCAACCCCCATCACCATGCAGTATAGCTATCCTGAAGTGCAGCACTCACTGCACAGCACACCAGACAGGACATATGCGAATCTGTGATTGTACTGTTCCCCACTCCACCCCCTTGTTTCTTTTCAATAAATATTTTTTTTTCTTTTCAATAAATGATTTTTTTTTCTTTTCAATAAATGGATTCTTTGGCTTTGAAAACATTCTTTATTATTGCATAAAGTAAAAGACTCCTTAGGCCAGGAACTAAACAGGCACTGCAAGTCTGCTTGTCTGCTAAGCAGACACTGATTCCTAAAGATTGGAACTACTGCACTTCACTCCTGTGCAGGGCACCAGATATCACTGCTGGTTTTCAGCCTCAAATTGCTCCCTCAAGGCATCCCTAAACCTTGCAGCCCCGCGCTGGCCCCCTGTAATAGCCCTGCTCTCTGGCTGTGCAAATTCAGCCTCCAGGTGTTGAACCTCGGAGGTCCATGCCTGAGTGAAGCTTTCACCCTTCCCTTCACAAATATTATGGAGGGCACAGCACGCAGATATAACCGCGGGAATGCTGTTTTCAGCCAAGTCCAGCTTCCCATACAGAGATCGCCAGCGGCCCTTTAAACGGCCAAAGGCACACTCCACAGTCATTCGGCACCGGCTCAGCCTGTAGTTGAACCGTTCCTTGCTGCTGTCAAGTCTCCCTGTGTAGGGTTTCATGAGCCACGGCATTAACGGGTAAGCGGGATCTCCAAGGATCACAATGGGCATTTCAACTTCCCCTACCATGATCTTCCGCTCTGGGAAAAAAGTCCCGGCCTGCATCTTCCTGAACAGCCAAGTGTTCCGAAAGATGCGTGCGTCATGCACCTTTCCGGGCCAGCCTGTTAATGTCAATGAAACGCCCACGGTGATCCACAAGCGCCCGGAGAACCATAGAGAAATACCCCTTCCGATTAACGTACTCGGATCCTAGGTGGGGTGGTGCCAGAATAGGAATGTGCGTCCCATCTATCGCCCCTCCACAGTTAGGGAACCCCATTTGTGCAAAGCCATCCACTATTTCCTGCACGTTACCCAGAGTCATGGTTCTTCTGAGTAGGATGCGATTAATGGCCTTGCAAACTTGCATCAACACGATTCCAACGGTCGACTTTCCCACTCCAAACTGGTTTGCGACCGACCAGTAGCTGTCTGGAGTTGCCAGCTTCCAGATTGCAATAGCCACCCGCTTCTCCACTGGCAGGGCAGCTCTCAATCTCGTGTCCTTGCGCCGCAGGGTGGGGGCGAGCTCCTCACACAGTCCCATGAAAGTGGCTTTTCTCATCCGAAAGTTCTGCAGCCACTGCTCGTCATCCCAGACTTCCATGACGATGTGATCCCACCACTCAGTGCTTCTTTCCCGAGCCCAAAAGCGGCGTTCCACGGTGCTGAGCATGTCCGTGAATGCCACAAGCAATTTCGTGTCGTACGCGTTACGCGGCTTGATAGCATTGTCGGACTCCTCACCCTCACTCTCACTGTCACTTTGGATCTTAAGGAATAGTTCGACAGCCAAACGTGACGTGCTGGCGAGACTCGTCAGCATACGCCTCAGCAGTTCGGACTCCATTTCCCGCAGACAGATCGCGCTGCACTCTGAAACCGTTGAAAGATGGCGCCAAAGGTGGACGGAAACAAAGGGATTTCTGGGATGCGAAGCGATGTATCACGGGGCATTGGGACAGGACCCAGAATCCCCCGCACCCACGCCCCCTTCCCACAACCCACGGCGCCAGAATGGGAAAAGGTGCTCTGTGGGATAGCTGTCCATAATGCACCGCTCCCAACAGCGCTGCAATTGCCGCAAATGTGGCCAAGACAGTGCGCTGGGCAGCTGTCAGTGTGGACAGAGTGCAGCGCTTTCCCTACTCAGCTGCACGAAGTCAGGTTTAACTCACAGCGCTGTACATCGGCAAGTGTAGCCAAGGCCTGAGTCTAACTACACTACTTAACAACTACTTACTAACTACTGTAAACAAACTATTTACAAGGCCTTAAGGCTCAAAGACTGAAGTAGAAGAACTGCTAACCCTTGCAAGGCAAGGGAAAGGCGCTCTAACGACCACAGGTGGTAAGAAGGAACTGAAAGGGAATAGGGCCGTCGGCGCCTAATATAACGACACATGAGCGCAGCACTCAAGAGGGCGTCACAGCCGACCCTACAGATACTGCTAAGGCAAAAATCTCTGATGGCCACGCATGTGGGCGTGCGCACACCTAAAATGGAATTGACATGAGCAAGCACTTGAAGAAGAACCTGCCTCATTGGCCAACTGCCTCCTCACTGGAGGACCACCCCTGGACGGGGGGGAGCTGGAGTTTCTCTCAATTCTCGCAAGGAGGAGGAGGGTTCACCAGAGCACACTGTTCATGTTTGGTACTGATCCCAGTATCAGGAATGGCTTCCTGCTGCTCTTGATGGGGAGGATTTTTATGATTACTGGAGGAAGTAGAACAGAGAGGCCACGGAGACAACCTGCAGGCCAAGTGTTCTAAAATGGCTATTGGTATGGTCTCAGAGCCCAATTCCTTCCAGACCACAGGTCTCTACCAGTTGGCCAAGGCGGAACTTCTGCTGGGTAACCAAATGGAAGGGAATGGTAACAAATATGATGCAGTCGCAATATGTACAAGCTGACTTCCGACTCAGAGGATGAACCAGATTCATCTGACCAAGGAGGAACTGGGGATCAATGCTGGGAGTCTGGAGAAGGCGATACTGGGTGAAATCATCACCAGTTTGCCTCTGAAATGACTTCATACGAGGAAGTACTAGAGTGTCCAGCACTTCCCATTGTACTGGATGCAGCAGATGGCAAATCCTAAAAGCAACTGTTAGTTCTAAATGGGATGATTCTTGAATGCTCAGCTAAACCAGTACCAAGAGACTCAATAGATTTCATGACACTGTATATTCTTCAGGTGTTGATGGCACCAGGACAGATTCTTGCTGCTGCTAAGCCAATGAAGACTGCACTGCTGAGCCAGATGGTGCCACCTTAGGGATTGGTCTGAACTGGGCCACTACCTGGCCTGCAATCAATGACCCTGCCTGAGCAGTTATCTGCACTGGGGAGGTACCTCAGCCTCGAGTGCACTCTACCTTCCTTGCCAGCATGTCTGATGGACTTCAGTGACAGGGACCTCAATCTTCTGGATACTGAGTCCTTTGATGCCATCTTCTGATGCCTCTTCCTCCGTACCAGAGAAGGAATCTGGTGTTGAGAGTCTGGCAAAACAGGAGTGTTCCTAACCAAATCAAATATGCTCAGTACACATTCCAAAGAAGCGGTCTCTGAGGGTGGGAACAGGGCTGCCTCCATCAGGTATTTTAGTCTGAACTCTCTGTCCTTTTTTAGTTCTGGGCTTAAAGTCCCTGCAGATTTGGCACCTGAGCCTATCCTAGGCACTTCAGAGACCTGTAGTGCGGGTCACTAATTGGCATCAGCTTCTTGTAGGCGCTGCAGGACTTGAAGCTTGGGGACTGATGTATGCCCGGGCACCATCTACTGCTAACCAAATGGTGGAAACCAAAAAATACAAAAGTAGTACGCCAATAAAGGAAACCCACAACTAAACTTAACTCTTAATAAGTACCAACTATATAAAGATGTAAAATGAGGGAATTTGTGGTAGCAAGATAAAACGCTCCAACAACTGTCATGGATGGTAAGGAGGAAATGAGGGGGGTTGGGAGTGGCTGTGTCCTTTAAATAATCACTCAGCAACGCAAGGCTAACACTGAGGGGAAAATTTCCAACAACACTGCACTGGCTGTGCACAGACCTGAAGTGGAATGGACATGTGCAATCACTCAAAGAAGAACCTACATTACAATGTAGTTAAGGCTGAGAGTACCTATCAGTAATGAAAGAAGTAGAAAATATTCCAGGTCCAGGTGACAGTCCCAAAAACAAGTATTACATGCTCAGGAAATTCAGAGTTAAACTTACAAAAAAATCCAAACGTAGTAAGATATGGAAATGTACATTTAGGACACTCAAACAACTTGAACTCTGCACTGTAATATTACCATGAAATAACTGGACAACTATGATCGATGCAGATAAGTGCTTGTGGTTCTGAATTAGATGTAAATTATTTTTAAAACTACTTCATTTTTTTCCGGGTCGATAAAAATCAATGATTTAAAAATAAAAAAAAAATCATATATTTTTTTAATCGGATTTTTTTGATAAAATGCTTTTTGAGAAAAAAACTATATAAAGGTAGTTTTAAGTAAGATACCTTATATCACAAAGATATCTCATCATGGAATAGGGATTATAAATTCTAATTCTATAGTATGAGACAATATATATATGTAATGTTTAAGAAAAGTTTTGTAAATTAGTTCCAATAGTTCATGGATTAGGGACCCAATTTTATGGAGTTCCAGGGGCTTCTGTATAGATTATTTAGGTTAATCTTTCTCTCTACCCAATGGGACTCAGTGATCAGTGTAGAAGATACCATCAGAGATGCTTAGTTTTGCAGTTCTTAAACTGTGGATCTGTGTCTCCAGAGATAACATGCTTGTTAACAGCAAAAAAAATAAAAAAAATAAATAAATAAATAGAGTTGAGAAATAACAGACCTCAACCCTATTGTCCCTGTGCAAATTTGTATAAACAGAGTCAATCCCTTACCTCTCTCTAAAAGTGCAAAGTTTCAAAAAGTTAAATTAATAGAAGATTGTTGGGGGCAGAATAGATCTGGACAAGGAGAAGTCTGAGATAAATGTGAGAAGGGAGGGACAGGCAGTAGAAACAAAAGTGAAACTGTTTGAGCAGCATATTCCAGAAGTCTTGAGGTCTTTCTGAGTGTAGCCTTCATTGATTTGAGATCTACCATACCATTCTCTCACTAGAAGGGAAAACCTATAATGGCAGTAGGCCGTAAAAGAGACCCAGTTTGGGAATATTTTAATGAAGTTCCTCTACCTGTGGGTAAGACAGGCATGTGTGCAAAATGCAAAATGCAAGCCCTGGTTGCCTGAATGAAACATCATCATGAGAAGTGTTCCTTCTCAGGAGGAAGCTGCAGTGAAGATGATGAAAGGAACATGTCTTAACATGCAGGATCTTCAGGTTGGTAAACTTATTTATTTCATACTTCATTCTTAAGGACTGCCTGTCTTCCTCCTGGACTATTCTTGAATTCTCAGGTTTGAGCAAAAAATATAGTTGTTACTCTTTGGTACTATCATTTTAGATGCAGTTATGATAAAAAATAAATAGCTGAAATAGGCAGATCTTCCTTTTACAGTTTCACCTTTAAAGCAGTACTGAGGGTCAGTGAATGCAATGAGTAATACTAAATGAGCAGTATGGTAATAATAATTAAATAACTGCATTGGCTTATTTTGTTTAGGAGAATCCATCCTCAACATACACGATTCTGAAGACTATCCACCTTCAAGATCACCATCATTTTCTATAGTTTCAGAGTTATCTGCCAATGATAGTGTTTCAGTCACACCATGTATGTCACATAGCCACAGTATATCACCTGTAGCAAAAAGAAAAAAAAATCTCCATCATCCAGAAACAACCACAGATAAGTTTGTGAAAACAACCAGCAGATTACAAAAAGAGGTAATTGATGAAAAAATTGCCCGGTTTGTTTATGCAACAAACTCTCCTTGCTGAATAATTGAAAACCCACACTTCATTAACATGGTTCAGTCATTAAGACCAGGATACAGTCCACCCAACAGAGCAGATGTCGCAGTCAAATTGCTGGATAAAGTGTATGAAAGAGAAATCGAGTAGTGTGCAAAAGGTCTAGAGGGTAAAATTGTTAATCTGAGTCTTGATAGGTGGAGCAATGTCCACAATGATCCTGTTCTATGTGCTTGTGTGACAACAGAAGAAAGGAATGTCTTCCTTACAGAAACAATTGATACATCAGGAAATGCACACACAGCAGAATACTTACAAGAAGTAGCAGTAAAAGCTATGAAAAAGGATTCAAATGTCTAGTACGCAGCTTGGTCACAGACAATGCTGCAAATGTATCCAAGACGAGAAGAAATTATTTAGAAGAGAGTCCCAAGCTAATAACATACGGTTGCAGTGCTCATTTGATTCACCTCCTAGCCAAAGACTTCAGTGTTCCAGAAATAAAGGCTAATGTTGTTGAAATTGCAAAATACTTCCGTAACAACCACTTTGCAGCAGCTGCTCTGAAAAAACTAGAAGGAACCAAGCTAACTCTCCCACAAGACGTGTGATGGAACTCAGTAGTGGACTGTTTTGAGCACTATATCAAGAACTGGCCTAATCTGATGACAGTTTGTGAACAAAATCGTGAAAAAATAGATGGCACTATCACAGCTGAAGTTCTCACCATGGGCTTAAGAGAAATGTTGAACACATGCTGAGTACCCTGAAGCCTATTTCTGTAGCCTTGAACAAAATGCAGGGAAATAGCTGTTCTATTGCTGACTCTGTTGAAATTTGGAAGGAATTAAGTGAGATCTTAAAAAGAGAAATATGCAGTTAAATTACAAGCATTACAAAAAAAAAAAAAGAATGGGACAAGCACTATCTTCAGCTCATTTTCTTGCAAATATTCTCAATACTTGGTACCAGGGTCAGACCTTAACTGCTGAAGAGGAGGAGATAGCTATGACATGGACATCCAGCAATCATCCCTCCATAATGCCAACTATAATAAACTTCAGAGCTAAGGGCGAACCATTCAAAAAATATATGTTTGCTGATGATGTTTTAAAGAAAGTCACACCGGTGAACTGGTGGAAGTCACTTAAGCACTTGGATTCAGAGGCTGTTGAAGTGATAATCTCACTTTGAACAGCAGTAGCTTCTTCTGCCAGTGTAGAAAGAATATTTTCTTCTTTTGGACTAATTCATTCCAAATTCAGAAATGTTTGGGACCTGAAAAAGCAGGAAAGCTTGTTTTTCTTTTCCAGATTATGAACAAACAGGAAAATGAAGGTGAAGATGAATGAGTTATCTGTAGAAACCAATATTTTCAGTTTCTCATGTTCACCTGGCTGACATAGCCGATTTAATTTTTGTGTTTTTTTTTTTAATATTTCATTGAACTATTTTAGTTAAAAACAATTTTAACAAAAACAAACCTGATTTTAAAAAACTTGAATGTTTAACTAAGTTCAAAAATTCATATGCTTGTTTTGTTAAAATATTACGTTTGCTGTTGAAAAAAAAAATCCAGAATACATAACGTTGTTGTTTTAATTCAATAAAACAATTTAAATATCTGTCTGGTGATGTTCTCCTCCTAATATAGCATGGCAAGAAAATCCTCCAAATATTAATGATTAACCTGTTGAATTGGAGATAGTTCACCTCCCAATGACTTCATAAATATCTGCTTCAATCACCTTTGGTAAATGAAATAACCAAACAATCATTCATTTTCTGATACAGCTGTAAAACTAATCTGAAAATTTTTCAAAATAAATCACTTAAAAATATAAAATAAAAATCAAATCAAATCCACCCTGATTTTTTTCCTCATTGCTTCAATACAGGGGTGAATTAAGGTTGTTTCAGTGCCTTTACCGATAATAAGATACAGTTTAGCTACATAATTTCTTCAAATTTAGCCTAAGCACAAATTTCAATAAGTCTAAACTTTATGGAAAATCTGAAGTGTCGACGTTATTCCATCAAGATAATTCAGGACAGAAAACAGAAAAGTGCTAAATTTCTTAAAGATGTCTGTTTTTAAAATTATTCTAATTCAAACTAACACATTTACTTGTGAATTCTCAGAAAATTCATTCCGTGCTCAAAGAATAAGTGCAATAAGTTTGGTGAAGATATGCTTTATTGTGCACGTTACAAAGGTTGAATCCTTGATTTACAAGCAAAACTCAATTCAATCTCAATGCAAACCCAATTAATTAGAGAGGCTACCAGTGCCTCTATAATTAAATACCTTTCAAGGTTAAAAAAGGTTTCAGTTTGAAATATCACACATTCAGATATATTATTACATTACTGAGCGATCTTTGATGTTACTTGAGTAATGAAACAGAAAAGAAACATAATAAGAGGGACTAAGAGAACTATCTATACCTGTACTGAGATATTCAACATTTGAATTAAAATGTAGTAAACATGAAAAGAAACATTTGTTTAAATGAGTGTCAGGTGGATGGACCCCTGAACATAGGCAGAGTCTCAATTAAGTAAATGGGTCTCCACATGCATTCAGGGGCCCACTCATGTCAAGCTCATTGCAAGACCATGGCCCACAGTAACAGTCAAAGACACTTCCCTATACTAATATCCAGAAATCACATATTTTTGATATAGGCAAATTCTGCATAATATTGCACATTGTTAGATTAGGGCACTATGACTTTTCTATTAACATTTATGTTCCTGGCTTACGTCTCACTCATATTTTTAAATAGAAATCTACAAGCAGTTTGATTTCAATACAATGAACGATCGAGATACAAAAGGAGCACTTAAAGACGATAAAGTCATTGCGGAGAAACTAAATGAATTATTTGCTTCAAGCTTCACGGCTGAGGATGTTAGGAAGATTCCCAACCCTAAGCCGTCCTTTGTAAGTGACAAATCTGAGGAATTGTCACAGATTGAAGTGTCGCTAGAGGAGGTTTTGGAATTAATTGATAAACTTAACAGTAACAAGTCACCGGGACCAGATGCCATTCACCCAAGAGTTCTGAAAGAACTCAAATGTGAAATTGCGGAACTATTAACTATGGTTTGTAACCTGTCCTTTAAATCAGCTTCTGTACCCAGTGATTGGAAGATAGCTAATGTAACGCCAATATTTAAAAAGGGCTCTAGAGGTGATCCCGGCAATTACAGACCGGTAAGTCTAACATCAGTACCAGGCAAATTAGTTGAAACAATAGTAAAGAATAAAATTGTCAGACACATAGAAGAACATAAATTGTTGGGCAAAAGTCAACATGGTTTCTGTAAAGGGAAATCATGTCTTACTAATCTATTAGAGTTCTTTGGAGGGGACAACATGTGGACAAGGGGAATCCAGTGGACATAGTGTACTTAGATTTCCAGAAAGCCTTTGACACGGTCCCCCACCAAAGGCTCTTATGTAAATTAAGTTGTCATGGATAAAAGGGAAGATCCTTTCATGGATTGAGAACTGCTTAAAAGACAGGGAACAAAGGGTAGGAATAAATGGTAAATTTTCCGAATGAGAGGGGTAACTAGTGGTGTTCCCCAAGGGTCAGTCCTAGGACCAATCCTACTCAACTTATTAATAAATGATCTGGAGAAAGGGGTAAACAGTGAGGTGGCAAAGTTTGCAGATGATACTAAACTGCTCAAGATAGTTAAGACCAAAGCAGACTGTGAAGAACTTCAAAAAGATCTCACAAAACTAAGTGACTGGGCAACAAAATGGCAAATGAAATTTAATGTGGATAAATATAAAGTAATGCACGTTGGAAAAAAATAACCCCAACTATACATACAATATGAGGGGGGCTAATTTAGCCACAACTAATCAGGAAAGAGATCTTGGAGTCATCGTGGATAGTTCTCTGAAGACATCCATGCAGTGTGCAGCGGCAGTCAAAAAAGCAAACAGGATGTTAGGAATCATTCAAAAAGGGATAGAGAATAAGACAGAGAATATCTTATTGCCCTTATATAAATCGATGGTACGCCCACATATTGAATACTGTGTACAGATGTGGTCTCCTCATCTCAAAAAAGATATACTGGCATTAGAAAAGGTTCAGAAAAGGGAAACTAAAATAATTAGGGGTTTGGAATGGGTCCCATATGAGGAGAGATTAAAGAGGCTAGGACTTTTCAGCTTCGAAAAGAGTAGACTAAGGGGGGATATGATAGAGATATATAAAATGATGAGTGGTGTGGCACAAGAAAGTGAATAAGGAAAAGTTATTTTTTGTTCCCATAATATAAGAACCAGGGGCCACCAAATGAAATTAATGGGCAGCACGTTTAAAACAAATAAAAGGAAGTTCTTCTTCACACAGTCAACCTGTGGAACTCCTTGCCTGAGGAGTTTGTGAAGGCTAGGACTATATCAGGGTTTAAAAGAGAACTAGATAAATTCATGGAGGTTAAGTCCATTAATGGCTATTAGCCCGGATGGGTAAGGAACGGTGTCCCTAGCCTCTGTTTGTCAGAGGGTGGAGATGGATGGCAGGAGAGAGATCACTTGATCATTACCTGTTAGGTTCACTCCCTCTGGAACACCTGGCATTGGTCACTGTCGGTAGACAGGATACTGGGCTGGATGGACCTTTGATGTGACCCAGTATGGCCAGTCTTATGTTCTTATTGAATTAAGCATGCATGAATACAGTTTCTTGCAGTGTCTTCATCACACCGAATTCTTGAATCATATTTTGTATCTAATTCCATGTGCAGCACGCTAAAAATATATCTCAAAACAATCTTCATACACTTTTTTAAGGAACTGTACTGTATATGGTATATCTTAAACTATGAAGTTAGTCTAAAAGAAACAGATTATACTGTCTGTCATCTATGACTACTTATTTTTTGACTCAAGATATGAATCTATTTGTATTTTCACAATTTTAAATGCAACCCAACATATAATATAAAGTACCACATGTTTCTGACAGTTTAATAATTTAAAGAAGTCTAAGATTTTCAATATACTCCTATGCCTAGAGGAAATGTATTTACAAATTAAATTCAAATACAGTGCAAAATGTTAAATGTTCAGAGCCTTCTTTGTGGTTCTAATGGTATGCTTCAACTAAAGACTAGAGAGAATTGTACTAAATTATACGGAACATACTGGTGTTCACTATTTAGGCTATTAACTGCCAATCAAACTAATAACAGTAATTTTTTCACTAATTTTCTTGGTGCAGCTGTTTATAGAATATCCTGGGCGGGAACATTTCAATAGACACATAATAATACAGACATCAGAAAATGAGAGCCACATCTTTTGTTCTACGGTCCTCATAAAGACTAAAATGTAGTGGGAGAGGGGGTTTCTGAATGAATCAGCCAGATAGTTCAGCCAGTTTAGATAATCTGGTCAAGAGAAGCCTGTAAAAGCTGATCAGTGATCTCATAAATGTGATTTACACTACCTTCAACTCTTAATTAATCTTATCTGTCTCCTCTCTCCACTAAGCACGTTGGGCTAAATCCTTGGGTGCACTGTTTCTATGCTATAAGCAAGTTGCTTGGTGCACATGGAGTTGCTGTATCCCTCTAAATTACACATCCCTAATCCTGGGTTTTATCTGCACATATTTTACTCTGGCATAAAAACCATTATGCCAGGTGGAGGAGAGGGTCAGAGCCACCCACTGGCCAGAGCTTCGCCATCTCCATTTATGTTTAGAAATTTGGAAGGGACAGAAATATTTTCATAGAAAAATCATGTGTTCGTCATGGAGATTGATTTTTCTAGGTACTAGGACTAGGCAAAGGAAGGGAAGAGCTTCCCTTTACTTATGGGGCCATCACTGGGAAAGAGGGAGCACAATTTGGCAATCATTCACTGGTGTGGGGAGATAGCTGATCGATGTAAACCTCCCTCACCGCTCTCCCTACATGCCCACCCAATCTATACCCAAAACATGCCAACTAATCCCTAACAGCCTTCTTCTAAATTAGTGCACCTGCCACTTAGATCAGATTCCTTATATCTAGGCTCATGCTTGTGCTTGCAGCAGGAGGGTGTTTTAGTGGAGTTTGGGGCAAAACTGCTCTCTGTGGACTGGGATAGGAGGGGATAGTTAAAAAGAGGATGAGCATTGGGATAAAGAAGGGCACCTGGCACTGGCCACTGTCGGAAGACAGGATACTGGGCTACATGGACCTTTGGTCTGACCCAGTATGGCCCCTCTTATGTTCTTATGTTCTCAACCTGTAAGGAAAACAGGGAGATAGTGGGGTGGTTAGGGATTACACTGGCAAGCTTTTCCACCCACCCTCCCACTGTATACCTGAATAAAAGATAAATAAAAATACTGTGGACTATTATGTCCCACCTGGATTGCTGTCCCACTTTATGTATCACCACAACCAATAGAAAGTTGTTCTTTTAACCACTGGAGTTGGATTGTGCTGGAAATGAGGACCTCTGGCGACAGCATTGTCTACTAGCAAAAAGGAAAAAAATGGTTACCTACCTCTCATAACTGTTGTTCTTCGAGATGTGTTGCTCATGTCCATTCCAATAGGTGTGCGCGTGCCACGTGCATGATTGTCGGAAGGTTTTTCCCCTAGTGGTACCTGTTGGGTCAGCTGTGGAGGCCCCAGGAGTGGCGCCTTCATGGCGGTGTATATAGATCCCTGCCGACCCACCACCTGCTCAGTTCCTTCTTCCCAGAATACGCCAACAGAGGTGAGGCGGGTGGGATTTGGAATGGACATGAGCAACACATCTCGAAGAACAACAATTACAAGAGGTAGGTAACCATTTTTTCTTCAAGTGATTGCTCACGTGCATTCCAACAGGTGACTCCCAAGCAGTTTCCCTGGAGGAGGGGTTGGAGTTCACCTGGTTGCTGACTGCAATACTGCCCTGCCAAAGGCTGCATAGTCCCTCGCCTGTTGGGTGATGGCGTAGTGCGACGTGAAGGTGTGGATGGAAGACCACGTTGCTGCCTTGCATATGTCCTGGATAGGGACCTGCGCAAGGAATGCTGCGGACAAAGCCTGCGCTCTTGTGGAGGGCACTGTCAACGGAGGGGCTGGAATCTTAGCTAGGTCGTAGCACGTTCTGATGCAGGACGTGATCCATGATGAAATGCGCTGGGACGAGATGGGAAGCCCCTTCATTCTCTCTGCGATTGCAATAAAGAGCTGTGGTGACTTACAAAATGGCTTTATGCGCTCAATTTGGAATGGAGCATTCACTCTCTGTTACTGTCACATGGCTTAGGAAAGAACACGGGTAAAAATATGTCCTGGTTCACATGAAACTGGGAGACTATCTTTGGTAGAAATGTGGGATGAGGGCATAGCTGCATCTTGTCTTTATAAAAGACCATATAGGGAGGCTTAGAAGTCAGCGCCCTGAGCTCAGGTTATGGCCACCAGAAAGGCCACTTTCCAGGAAAGGTAGGACAGAGGGAAGGTCGCCATGGGCTCTAAAGGGGGCCTCATGAGCGTGGATAGGACCAGGTTGAGGTCACACTGGAGAATGGGCTGTCGCACCAAGCCTGTCCAAACCCTTGAGAAACCGGCCCACCATGGGATTTCCGAAGACTGATCTACCTGCTGCTCCCGGGTGGAAGGCCGAAATGGCAGCCAGGTATACTTTGATAGATGATATTGCCAACCCCTGCTGCTTGATGTACAGTAGGTAGTCCAAAAGAAGGGGAATTGATGCTTGCTGCAGAGGGCTGCCCATCTGCAGAGACCAGATGGAAAACCGCTTCCATTTTGCCAGGTATTTGGCACGAGTGGAGGGTTTCCTACTTCCCAGCAGAACTTCCCTAACTGAGTCTGAAGCTTGAGCGGGTTCAACCATGGAGTTTCAATGCCATGAGGTGGGGGGGGACTCCAGGTTGGGGTGTTGTAGACGGTCATAGTCCTGTGTGATGAGGGACGGGCACACAGGAAGTGCTACTGGTCTGTCCACTGAGAGGTTCAACAATGTGGTGAACCAGTGCTGGCGGCGCCACGCTGGTGCTATAAGGATCAAGGAAGCCCTGTCCCGGCGAGCCTTGAGGAGGACTTTGTGTATGAGACGGAAGGGCGGGAACGTACAGCAGGTGACTCGTCCATGAAAGGTGTCTGCAATGGAGTCTAGGCTCTGGTTCAGAAACGAGCAGAACTGCTGGTACTTCCTGTTGCTCCGCATCGCAAACAAGTCTATGTAGGGAAAGCCCCACCTCTGGAAAATCGAGAGCGCAATGTCCACCATGAGGGACCATACATGACCATGAAACAAGCGGCGGAGGCGGTCGGCTAGCTCGTTTTGCGCTCCTGGAAGGTACGTCGCCTCTAGGTGTATCGAGTGGGCGATGCAAAAGTCCCACAGCCCGCGAGCTTCCTGGCACAGGGGAGAGGAGCGAGCACCCCCCTGTTTGTTTATATAGAACATCGCTGTGGTGTTGTCCATTAGCACCGACACACATGCGCCCTGAAGACAGGCTTGGAACGCTTGGCATGCCAGACGAACCGCCCTCAGCTCCTTTACATTGATGTGCAGTGATAGTTCTGCGTGGGACCATAGGCCTTGGGTTCTGATATTTCCCAGGTGCGCTCCCCAACTGAGCACCAAGGCATCCGTAACCAGCGATAGCGTAGGTTGGGGATTAGCAAAGGGTACTCCTGCACAGACCACTTGTGGCTGCAGCCACCAGCGGAGAGACTCGAGAATGCAAGGGAGGGAGGGTGATTAATCTGTCCAGTGGGTCCCTGCTTGTCCTGTGCACCTGCGCCAACCACGCCTGGAGAGGCTGAAAGCGCAATCTGGTGTGCTGGACCATATATGTGCAGGCCACCATATGCCCAGGCCACCATATCCCCCAACAGTTTTATGCAATTTCTGGCCATCGTTGTGGGGAATCGGCGAAGGTTCTTGATAATGTCCCTGAGTGCTTGGAAGCGCGGCTCGGGAACACCCTGGCTTGCATGGAGTCCAAGAGAGCTCCTATGAATTCTATGCTCTGCGTCAGGGCTAGTGTAGATTTGGGCATGTTCAATATGAGGCCCAGCCTGAGGAAGGTGGCCCAAGCCTGTGCTTGCGACTTGGCCTTGATGAGCCAGTCGTTCAGGTACGGGAAAACTTGCCCTGACATTTGCGGAGGAAGGCTGCCACAACCGCCATACACTTAGTGAATACCCGGGGGGCCGCCGAAAGCCCAAACGGGAGCACCCTGAACTGGTAGTGCTGGCCACTGACCACAAAGTGAAGAAATCGTCTGTGGGCCGGGATAATGGAGATATGAAAGTACGCAACTTTCAAGTCGAGGGCAGCGTACCAGTCTCCCAGATCCAGGGAAGGAATGATGGAGGCCAGGGAGACCACTTCACTTTCCTTATGAATGTGTTGAGGTCTCTCAGATCCAGGATAGGCCAGAGCCCACCCTTGGCTTTGGGGATGAGGAAATAGCGGGAGTAAAACCCTTATCCCTGAACTCCTGAGGAACCTCCTCTATCGCCCCTATAGTGAGGAGCGATTGCACCTCCTGCAGAAGGAGTTGTTCGTGAGAAGGGTCCCTGAAGAGGGACGGGGAAGGGGGGTGGGAGGGAAGAGAATTGGATAGAATATCTCACGTCCACTGTGCTGAGGACCCAGCAATCTGACGTGATCTGGGACCCACCACGGTAGAAGTGGGACAGTCAATTCACAAAGAGTGGGTAAGGATCCAAGCTTGGTACAGGTGCTCCGTCCTCAGTTGCATCTTCAAAAGTTTGGCTTCGGGCCAGGAGCTGTTTCGAAGAACCCTGGCCTTGGCCTGAGGAGGACTACGATGGGCGCCTCCTATTATTCCTGCACGAGTCTCACCTCGGGGGCCTGTAACAGAAGCAGGACGGGACCTGAGGCTTAAATGGTTTTCTTTGGGGTGCAGGTGTGTGGATCCCCAAAGACTTTAGAGTCGCCCACGAGTCCTTAAGACTGTGCAAGCGAGAGTCCGTATTTTGGGCATACAAGCCTGCACAGTCAAAGGGCAGGTCCTGGATAGTGTTCTGGACCTCCAGTGGTATACCTGACACTTGCAGCCATACATTGCGTCTCACTGTAATGGTATTGGCCATAGTCCGAGCCGCCGAGTCTAACACAGCCTGGAGGGAGGTTCTTGAGACCACCCTACCCTCCTCTAGAAGCACATTAAACTCCTTGTACGAGTCAGCTGGCATTAATTCCTGAAACTTTGCTAATGTTCTCCAGGAATTGAAAGCATAGCGGCTGAATACCGCTAGGTGGTTGCTGGTTGGCCACTCGAAGCTGGAGCCCACCAGTCGAGTAGACCTTTCAGCTGAAAAGGTCCAGCTTCTTAGCGTCCTGTAACTTTGGAGCGGGACCTGGCTGCTCCTGCCACTCCTTGTGATTTGCTGCATCGACCCAGTTGAGTCCCCAGTTGGGGGTGGGTGAAAAGGTGTTCATACCCTTTCTGCGGCACAAAATAATGTCTCTCCACCATTTTAGCGGTGGGTGGTACCGAGGACGGAGTCTGCCAGAGCACCCTAGTAGTGTACTGGATCGCTCTCATCAGGGGCAAGGCCACCCTAGATGGACCCTCTGGGGCAAGGATGTCCACCATCGGGTCTGACTCCTTCGTGACCTCCTCTGCCTGGAGGTTTAGGACCACACTCCTAAGAAGGTCCGGGTGTTCCCTGGTGTCCATCATCGGTAGGGTGGTGGTGGTGCCCACTACTGCCTCGTCCAGCAAGGAGGAGGCCCGTGGGACTGGGTCTTCCTGCCCTTCTGGCTCCCTAGAGGCTGGGTCAGGTGCATCGGTCTCCCCCATGGCTGGAGATGGCTCCAGTACAACTGGTGGCGCTGATTCGGGTGCTGCGCCTGAGTGTGGAGGCCCAGAATCCTTGTCCCGTGCGGGGTCCTCTGGAGCCCCGGGGGGTGTGACGTCACACTGACGTTGCCGAGGGGGGAGCACAGGGTGCGAATGCCACTGATACGGCCCTGGAGCCCTGACCGTGATGATAGGCCCAAGGAATCCAAAAGGGCCATTGTATTGGGCCCTGCCACTGGGGTGGCCAGGATACCGCCGGTGCCGACGAGTCCACGACTCTGCTGTGCCGGGCCCGCGAGAGGTACTGGCTGCGTCGGGAGACAAAAGACTCAGCCTCTGTCTCGGAAGAGTACTCTGAGCCCGACCACGGAGAGGGCGGAGCCCGACAGTGCCGGGGAGCCGTACTGGGAAGATGGGGAGTGGCGCCGTAACATCATGGGCTTGCCCTGATGATGAATGGGGGCGGTGGTGCCATCGGTGCCATGAAGGGTGCTGGAGATGGTGCCACATGAGGCGCCGTCATAGATGCTATTGTCGGTGCCGCTGACAGAGCCTGAACTTGAGCCAGCGTCCTCAGTGATGCTGGAGCTCACATCTCCGGGGCCGAGGACTGTGCCGTCATGTCAATAAGGTCCCGCGCTGCCTCGTAGTTATCCGGCGTGGAGGCAGGGTCGAGCTCTTCCCTCCAAATCCTCCCGAGTTGGGGAGTCCATCAGCACTGGACTCGACGGACCTCCAGTTGGGGCCGGAGTCAATGGAGTCGGGTCTTGAGAGCCAGGCCGTGGGTGTCCTGCCGCAGGATGCACCCCACTGGAATTCCCTCGCAGCTTCTTAACAGGGGGAATGACCCCGTCCACCTTCTTTTTCTTATGTGGCACCGGGGACTGTGAGCGGTGCTGCCTGCTAGAGCTGGCCTTACGAGCCAGGGAGCAGTGCTGATGCTCCTTGGAGGAGTCCTTCCTCGGTGCCAGGGCATCCCACACCGAGGCTGGGGTGTTGCGCACCCATGATGCCGGTGCCGTTTCTGGTACCAGCTGAAGGCGGAGGGTTGACTCCATCAGGAAGAGCTTTAAACGATAGTCCCCCTCTCTTTTAGTCCTGGGTCTATAGCTCCTGAAAATTGGGCACTTGTCCGTCTGATGACCTTCTCCTAGGCACTTAAGACAAGGAGCATGGGGATCACCTCTAGGCATAGGTTTCACACACCTCTCACACGCCTTAAACGCCTGCGACCGAGGCATGCCCCAGTGCCTGGTGAAAACGGGAGGGGGGGGGGCAAAGTAAGCTTAACTAACTATAAACTACTAGACAACTACTGTTACTACAACTCAATTAAACTATTTACAAATAAGAAAAGGGAACCACTAGGTAGCCACTTGTGAATGCAAGAGACTGAGCTGCTCCAATGACCATCACTGACAGTAAGAAGGAACTGAGCAGGCAGCAAGTCGGCAGGGACCTATATACACTGCCATGAAGGCGTCACTCCAGTGGTCTCCACAGCCGACCTGACGGGTACCGCTAGAGGAAAAACCTTCCGAAGATCATACACGCAGTGCACACACACCTATTGGAATGCACATGAGCAATCACTCAAAGAAGAACAAAATCTTTTTGAAAGTCCTGACCTGCCCACAGCTCTCTGCTTCACCCTGCCTTTTTCCTACTGCCTCAATTGTTGAGGCAAATATATTCCCACACAAGATTACATCTATAAAAGGACACATTTAAAACAGAGTAAGGCACATACCATTGATAGAGTAGTAATGGAGGACAAGACAGATGGGGAATTATACTGGTGTTTGCTGAATTACTGAAATAATCATAGAATCATAGAATATCAGGGTTGGAAGCGACCTCAGGAGGTCATCTAGTCCAACCCTCTGCTCAAAGCAGGACCAATCCCCAGATAGATTTTTGCCCCAGATCCCTAAATGGCCCCCTCAAGGATTGAATTTGCAACCATGGGTTTAGCAGGCCAATGCTCAAACCACTGAGCTATCCCTCCCCCCCAGTGCACTGTGTAAACTGAAAGGCAGTGCTGAATTAGGGCTTGTCTTCACAGAGAAGTTAGTGCTCAGCAAGCTAGAGTGCAGCACACTAGCTACTCCGCACTAACTCCCTATGTGGACATGTTTACTGTGCACTAAAAGTGCCTTGGGGCATTTTAGTTAAGTATACTTATAAGCATACTAAGCTAAAGTACGGTTGGGTGTTTGACCAGTCCAAAATAATTGGTTAATTGACTAATCAAACATTGGTCAAATATGGTCAAATAATGACAAAAATGGCCAAATATTTTAAAGCACTATTATTAGAACAGTAACAACAGTAACAAAAAAGTGTAAATTTTTATGGTCTTCAATAGGCTTAGCCTAGTTACAAAAATCAAGTTACTTAAATGTGTAAAAAATATTCAACACAATGAAATGAGGTTCTAAAAAATGAAAGAATTATTACTACCTTTTTTAGACATGTCAGTTAAGCATTTAAATGCAAACATTCAAGACTGAACAGTTACAAAACAAAAGAAAAAAAGAAAAGTAATTTTTAAATTACTAGGTAGGCAGCAAGCCAACTCTTCATGCAGCTTGCTTTTCATTATCTTCTTTTTCTTTATCAACTTCAACTGCTTTATCTATATCTTTGTCATCCTCATCAGTTATCAGTATCTCCTTCTTGCTCTTTGTCTGATGACTACTGAGTCATCTGTCATTTTCTTCTCCAATCTTAAATTATGATGCATGGTCACCAGATTCCCAGTAGTGGAGGTCTTCAGTCTATTTCTGGTTTTTGAACGAATGATTCTGCAAACCAACCAAATTCGTTCTGCACAAGCAGTAGTACACAGAAGTGTTAAAAGAATTTCTACCACTTTGTAGCTAGAATGCAATGAGGACACAATCCTTTCCACCATGATGGAAGAGCAAAATATTTCATTTCAGCTGCTGGGATTGCACTCCATATTGTTTTATGACTGAATGAGCTGATTCTTGCTTTATAATTTGCTGCCTCGGTCAGAATTGTTTGTTCATTTGTATATCCTTTAAAATTTGCAACAGCCACTATGAAGTTACAGGCTGAATCAAACTTATCATCAGAAATGGCCTGGCCCCTGAAGTGTGGCTCAACAGGGTAAGTGGCATTATGTGCGGGAGTGATCACCTGATTTTTCCATGATATTATTTTGTCTATTATCATCTTCTCTTCAGCTATTGCAAGTGGACTGTGTTCTTTTTTCTCACAAATATGTCTCTTACAAGTGTTGTTGTAGCCATATTGGTCCCAGGATGTGAGAGACACAAGGTGGGTGAGCACATATATTTTATTGGATCAACTTCTGCTGGTGGAAGAGACAAAGACAAGCTTTTGAGCTACACAAAGTCTCTCCCACCAACAGAAGTTGATCCAATAAAGGATATTATCTCACCCAAATATATTATTAACACCAAGAACAAGTTCCGGAACATCAGACAATACAGAACTATCATTTTCCAATTCGGAATAGACTGAGCTACAAGTTCAGGCAGTGAAATGAATTTTTGAGTTTCACATCTAAAAAGGCATGGTCTTCAAGAATATCAGTGAGGATTTTTCAGAGGCAGCATCCAGCCACCATTTCTTCAAACTGACTGACTAGCTTTCTTGCTTATTTGAAGATCTTTGAGACATTTAACAGAAGATGCCCATTGAGTATAACAAGCCTTACTCAGTGTGGAAGAAACTGAGTGCTGTATTAAATGACACTGAAAAAGGCTGCTGATACTGCTTTGTTTTTGAAAAAATTGACAATGCTTTTTATTTTCGACGCATGATGAGAAAGTTGTCAGATCTTCAATTTCACCAGTAAAAACCTGCATTATATGGGCAGCTCATTCATAACACAGAACATTTATCAATGAAGACCAAGCAGAGCTTTCATATTAGCCACTTTTGTCAGCCACAAATGAAATAACCTTCCGTGGACCCAAGTCCATTATATTGTTTAACTGGTCAGCTATACACTGGGCTGTGTAATGATGCTCAGTTATGCACTGGAACAAGTAAAACTCTGGTTGTGGAGCTGTTATCATGAAATTGATGACAGTCTCATTGCTCCATCCATCAGACACTAGAGACATGAGGAGTTCATGCAATAAGAACACCAGCTATCTTTTTTCACATCATCCACTTCAGCATTCAGAAGACTTTCTGCAAGCTGTTTCCTACTTGGCATTTTGTAAATTGGACACAACTTATGAAAAAATTATAGCATTTAAGGATTTCTGACTATATGAAGTGTACTACTAGCATAAATACCTCTAGGAAACGTACAATTAAGTTCATTTTTCTGGTAACAGGACACTCTATCCAAAAACCTCTTACTACCACTTTCATGAACATCTGAAGACTTTCCAGAAGTAGGAGTTTTAAATGCTGAACCAGATAGAGTAGTAAAATTCTTATTAGAAGATGAAGAAATGGCATTAGTTTCACTTTCATTGTCATATCACTGTCTTCATCAAAAGACGCCATATGTCGTGATACTGCTGCCGAAACCAAAGTAGGAGAATGCAGACAAATTTTGAAGCAGACCACTTTTCTTGTTGTTTGACCGTAATGATCTATCTTTGACAGTAGTTGGACATATATTAGAAAAATTCAACAAGTGTTTCTTCATTCTAAATATGTGTGTCATACTCAGAAAAAAGAACTTCCACATAGTTGGAATAGTTTTTCCATGTTCCTGTCTAGTAAAAGATTTCCATGCAAATGATTTTGGCTTTCTCCAACTCTGCATAATTTATTATGTCACTGGTGGGTGAGGTAGAATCTTTTATTGAACCAACTTCTGTTGGTGAAAGAGAGAAGCTTTCAAGCCACACAGAGTTCTGTGTACTGTTATTAATGTCTCATTACTTCTGGAATGCTCTCTAGATTATGAAGTATTTCTTGTATTTCAGTCAACCAGTAGCCATTCAGTTCTATTTCTAACTGCTGCTATTCCAGATGATTCCAGTCAATCAAAATGCTTTGGGGCATGCTGCCCTCTCCTCCCCAGGACCCTTATAGACTCCCAGATCACATAAAGGGGGGCAGGTGGCCATTCCTCCCTGCAGCAAAAACCATCAACTCATAAGCAGCAAAAGGAGCAGAAACAGAGCAGGGAGAGAGGGACTTCTATAGAGATGTGATGTCACAACACTGTCAATCGCACAGAACTTTTTATATTATCAGCAAATCGTTGGCTGAGGATACAAGGGAGGGGTCGAATAACAGGCGAATAACATTATTTGACGGGTCAATTGACTGGCTTACCAAGCCTAAGGTAAAGCACACAAAGATGCTGTAAGAATGTACACATAGGGAGTTAGTGAGGTTGCAGCTACTGTGCTGTAAATTCACACCCTAGCTTGCTGTGCACTAACTTCTCATACAGACAGGCCTTTACATTATCTGAAGATTGTGAGTGTGAAATGGCTCAATTACACCAACTAGGCACCACAGGTTCAACATAAGTCACTGAACTGCATGGCAACTCAGGATTGGTCAAGTATATCCCAAACCCGCAAGGAGTTCCCAAGTACGCGAACCCTGAGGAAGTTCCATAGTATACTTTTATGAGCACTTCACACTCATTTTACATCATCACAATGACACAACATACTCAGAGGTTCAACCCATTGTTCTGTTGATAGGTTCATAGCTAAAACATCAATGGAATTCTCAATATACAGTAAGAGAAAGAGCACACACACTAACACACTTCTGAAACTACAGTGGGCCCCCCCCCCCCCGGTCCCAGCCCCACCCCCAGCACTGCCCCAACTCCGCCCCCTCCCTGCCCCTATTCGACCCCTCCCCAAATCCCCGCCCCAGCCCCGCCTCTTCCCCAAGTGCGCTGCGTTCCTCCTCCTCCTCCCTTCCTCCCAGGCTTGCCGCACGAAACAGCTGTTTCACGGCGCAAGTGCTGGGAGGGAGGGGGGAGAAGCAGGACACAGCGGCCGCTTGGGGAGGAGGCAGAGGCGGAGTGGAGGCAGAGGTGAGCTGGGGCGGGTCGGGGAGCTCCCAATAGGTGTTCCACACCCAATTTTTCCCCGTGGGTGCTCCAGCCCAGGAGCACCCACAGAGTTGGCGCCTATGGCTGTTGTTAGAGTAAAATTCTCACACTCTAGAAATTTTCTTCTCTATAGAATAGTAATAGCTCCAAAATGCATTTAAAACTACAGTTTCATATTGAAAACTGGACAACTGGCCTAGAGAGTACTGTATTGTGTGAGGTCAGCAATAATGTAAGACCCAAGAACCCAATTCTCATATTCAGATTCATTTCCAATCAATATGTACTTACAGCTCCTGCCTAAGTCTTCTTATCTTTGCTTTAGCATCTGCTAGCTCCACTGACAAGTGCTGTCTGCTTTCAGTGCGTTTAATGCCTGGAGATCCACAAGGTGATTGTGCTGCTGATGCATGAGGTAGAAAATGAAGACAGTCCCGTTCTTCAGAAAGCTCTATGATAGTCTAAGAAATAAAACACAACAAGCATATAAGCACTTCAGATGGCTGTTTATATGTCAAAAAGTAACAATTAACTTTTATAGGTACAGTAAGTCAAAAACTGAAATGATACAAGAACTAAAGTAATATGGTCTTGTAAAAGAACGAGTTGGAATCAAGAACACTGGGTTCAATTCCTGGCTCTGCCACAGACCTCCTATGTGTCTTTTGGCAAGTCACATAATAAGATTTTCAAAAACAGAAGCTTAAATTTAGACTTCTAGTCTCATATTTAAGTACCAAGTAAGAGGCCAATTCTCAAAAATGCTCACTACCCAACAGTTTCTATTGACTTTACTGAGAACAGCAAGGTTCTCAGCACTTTTGAAAATCAGTTTATTTATTTAGGAGCTGTGACACTGGGCCAAAAAGGCTTAAGCAACTTGCAGGCTAAATGACCCAAATTCAACCTTTAAAGACATGTTAGAGAAGTATGTAAATGCTAATTAGGGCTATTCCTTATAAATAGATAACATAGCTATGTTAAATAGACTAGAGTTTTGAAATGCAAACCTGTATTGTTAGAGAATTAAATGTAATACTAATGGTATGTGTTTTTATGTCTTGTTAGTTGTTAACCATGTAAATCAGTGGTGAGCAACCTGTGGCCCACGGGTTGCCCACCACTGATGTAAACAGATAGTTCCTGTCTATTACTATAGCTATTGATTCAGTGATCAAAAGGGAATATTAACATTTAGATTAAACTTGGGTGTAATAGTGTCATTGTCTATATTTCTCTTTGAAGGCTGTAGTAAACTGTTTATGACCTGCTTAATGGATAATTACCTTATGCTAATTAATGCAACCACTTACCTGGTTACATAGGAAATAGGTAATTCTACTTCAAAGCAACTATTCTTCACCCAACGGATCAACATGATATTGGACATTGGACTGAACGTATGGACTAATTCTGAAAGAACTCTTTGCAACTCTAAAGCTCTAAAATTAATAAATTTTAGTTTAGTTAATAAGAATTGTCTGTAAGTGTGTATTTGGGTAAGATCTTCCCTGATGCTCCCTGACTCAGATGAGAGAAGAGTAGAGAGTCAGGGAGGGACAAAACCATCAAGTCTCTAGCTATTATATAGGAGGTGTAGACAATACCAATATGGTACTGGGTAGGATGGTACTGACTGCGAGGTGGGAGGCTTCATCAGTAATGACCCTGTTAGTGCTGGTCTTGCAAAGAAGTCAATGGGGATGATCTCGTCGACCAAAATTACCAGTACCGGAGTCATTAGTACTAACGGAAACTGAACCGTTAGAGACGGTGCAGAAGATAATGGTACTGGGTTCTTTGAGGAACAATTAGACCATGGCAAGATGGGGTGTGAAACTAAACTGCGGTAGTCTGCCATGGTATAACAGTCTGTGTGCACCCTGTTGATGCGTGTTAACAGTCCTCTTTGAAATGGGACTAGTTCAGAGCGCGTTAATGAACTATTAACATGTGTCAGCAGGGTGCATATGGACAGTGAGACTGCAGCAGGTTACTGCTGGGTAGATTCACACCCCAGTTTGCCATGGTCTAATTGTTCGTAAACACAAACTTTATGTTGCTGTATGGGCACTAAGCAGCAGTATGTCAAAGTGCACTACAAAACTTTTAGTGAGGTAGCAGGGTCCACATGGTGACTTGGACCAATGGTTCTGAACCAGAGGTAAGGATACCCTTGGGGGTACACAGAGGTCTTCCGGGGGTACATCAACTCATCTAGATATATGCCTAGTTTTACAGCAGGCTACATAAAAAACACTAGTAAAGTCAGTATAAACTAAAATTTCACATAGACGTGACTTGTTTATACTGCTCTCTATATAATTTATATTCCAATTGATCTATTTCATAATTTTATAGTATGAGAAAGTATGCAATTTTTCAATAATAGTGTGCTGTGACATTTTGAATTTTTATGTCTGATTTTGTAAACAAGTAGTTTTTAAGTGACGTGTAACTTGGGGCTACGCAAGACAAATCGGACTCCTGAAAGGGTACAATAGCCTGGAAAGGTTGAGAGCCACTGACTTAGACCTGGTCTACACTACAAACGTAGGTCGACGGAAGCCGCCTTACGTCAACCTAATAATGTATGTGTCTACACTACCAGGGCCCTTCTGCCAACCTAACTCGACTGTTATGTCAACTTAATTACTCCACCTCCGCAAGAGGCATAGCGCTTAATTCGATGTTGATGGGTCGACAGAGAGGCAGTATAGACGCGGCACTGTGTAAATCGACTGTATTGGCCACCAGCAGGTGTCCCACAATGCTCCGCTGTGACCACTCTGGTGATCATTTTCAACTCTGCTGCACAGCAGCCAGGTACACAGGAAACAGCCCCTCCCCTTTAAAGCCCTCGGAATTTTTTAATTCCCATTTCCTGTTTGATCAACATGGAAAGCTCGGGAGCCCAACTGATCATGGTGACTCAACGCCCCAAACGCGCTCCAGTCTGGAGTACACAGGAGGTGGTGGATCTTATTGGTCTGTGGAGAGAATAGTTTGTGCAGGCACAGCTCCGATCCAGCCATAGAAACGTCAACATCTACAAAAAGATTGTGCGGGGGCATGGTGGAAAAGAGCTACTCCAGGGACATACAGCAGTGCTGTGTGAAAATCAAAGAACTTCGGCAAGTGTACCAGAAGACAGGGGACACAAACAGTCATTCTGGTTCTGCACCACAGACATGCCACGTCTACAATGAGCTGCATGCGATTCTCAGTGGCGACCCTACCACTACCCCCAAATGCAGTGTGGATACCTCACAGGAGTCTGAGTCCTGGGCCTCCTCAGGCAACAACAAGGAGGGCATTGTGGATGAGGAAGAGGAGGAGAATGGGAGACAGGCAAGCCGGGGATTCATTCTCCCCGAGAGTCAGGAGCTATTTTTAACCCAAGAGCAGTCCAGCTGGTCGCAAGACAGCATAATGGCTGAGTGTGATGCAGGGGAAGGCTCCTCTGGTGAGTATGCAATTCCAGTCAAACTGTAGGGGTTACAAGCTCTTATATTTTATGTTTAATATGAAGAAAAAGTGAGATGCAGTGGGTATCTGCTTCCCAGTGTCCGCTCCAACTACGCAGAGGGTGCCCCCGGAAAACACTGTCTATGTTCTCCATGGAGATACTCTGCTATCATTTGCAGAAGGTTTCTGGGGAGGGTTGTCTTATGTCTTCCACCTCAGTAGGACACTTTCCCATGCCACTCCAGTATTAATTCTGCTGGCATCATTCCGGTACACAGCATAGCAGCATAAGGACCAGGCCTTTACCCAGTTGCTTGCAGCATCTGCTCCCTTGCTACCTCTGTTACCCTCAGGAGACTGATAACCCATAGGGTCACCTAGGGGAGATGGTGGAAGTTTTCATTACATTTTGATTTAGTTGGGGATTGGTACTGCAAACAGATCATGTGATCCCCCACCCAAGGTGATTTCCAGGTACCTCAACCACGTTTTCCCTAACATGCCTGTGATTTGGATGGCAGGGATCTGCTTGACCTTGGAATCTGCAAGCCCAGGGCAACTGCTAGCAGCAGTGTTAAGGGGAGGAGGGGTGTTCCTAGGTTCTCTCGTGGCCACAACCCCATTCCCCCTGGAGCCACCATGGACAAAGACCACAGTTTGGGAAGCTTAGCGCTGGTCCCCAGTCTCCAAGCACCGTCCACATTGTGAAGGGGAGGGGGCATTCCTCATCTGCCCACCTGTGCTCCCGACACGAGTTGCCCACAAGTTGCAGCACAAGGCCCGTTGCCCATGCCACTGGGCCATACTCACTTTGGCTGGAACAGCAAACCAATTTATTGAATAGCTAGGGATACTGATTATGTTCTGGCTTCCACTTCAGTGTAATAAGGAGTGTGATTTTAAAATAGCAATTTTGTACAAGGGTATGCACTGACAATGGTTGCCTTGTGCTTTGCATGCTTTACAGTAGAAAGCTTGGCCTTTAGCATATCCTCCACACCATCGGAGAGACTTTCACAGATTAGAAGACAGAAAAAGAATGTGTGATGACCTAAATTCCCTGTAAGCTGCGCAGCTGCCTATTAAACCTTGCGAGACCTGCCACAGCCGGGGGAGAGGCGTCCCTCCCCGCCGGCTCCAGCATGGACCTGACTCGGCCAGGGGAGAAAAGCCCTTCCCTCAGCCCGGCCCAGGCCTGCCGGAGCTACCAGGGAGAAGAGCCCCTCCCTTGGCCCAACCCAGCCCCGCCCGAGCTGTCACTGCCGGAGAGAGGCGCCTCTCCTCCAGCCCTGAGCTGCTGTGGCGAGAGAGGGCTGGGATGAGTCATCTCTCCCCACCGCAGCCCTGGGGCAGCCTGCACCTCAAACCCCTCATTCCTGGTCCCCACCCCAGAGCCCACCCCCCCAACCCTCTGCCCCAGCACTGAGCCCCCTTCCGCACCCCAAACCTCTCATCCTTGGCCCCACCCCAGAGACTGCAGCCCCTGCACCCCACCCTCTGCCCCAACCCTGAGCCCCCTCCCACACGCTAACCCCCTCATCCCCAGCCCCCACATCCTCAGCCAGAGCCCTCATCCTCCCACATCCCAACCCTTTGCCATAGCCGAGTCCCCTCCCACACTCTGAACCCCTCGGCCCCACCCCCACCACATGAATTTTGTTATGTGCATCAAGATGAAGGTGATGTGTCACACATCACCTTGATATTGGTGCACATAACAAAATTAATTCCACACATAGATGTAAAAAATTAGAGGGAACACTGGTGATGACATGTTCAACGAGATAATGAATGCCTCTGGGAAAGCTGATTCGGAGCTAAGAGCCTGGAGGATTTCATTGTCTGAAAAACTGGACATGGACATGGAGAGCAAGAGTATTCTAGGAGCATGAACGTGCCATGCAAGATGAGATGCTGAGGATTATGAAGGATCAATCACACATGTTGAGGCATCTGATTGAGCTTTAAGAAAAACAGCTTGAGGCTAGACTCCCTCTGCAGGCCCTGCAGAACGGCCTGCAAACATCACCCTATTCCAAAATCCCCCTCTACGAAATGTCCAGGAAGTGGGGGGGGGGGGGGTGCAGTATCCCTTCCACTCAACACCTGGGGAGGGTACTAAGAGCAAATGGCGGTCATTCGAAGACTTTTGATAGGCAAGACTTCTGTGCTTACACGGACAAATTGACTTGGTTTTTCCCCTCCCAATTTTATCACACGGTTTGCTCAAGGTTAAACTATTTTCCAGGTCTTTCAGTGCCTTTGTTTGTGCAATTAAACTCAATGTTTCAATAATGAAATACTCTTTCTTTATTCTAAGCATGGGGATTTGGTGGGTGAAAGGGGAGGTACAGGGAAACTGATGCAATGGAGGGGATGGTATGGGAAGGCACAGGAAGTGGCACACATTACTGTGGCTCATTACTGAAACAGGTTTTCAAAGTCTCCCGGAGAGGCAGAGCTCCTTGCTGGGCTCTGGGCTCTTCTTATTGCCCTGGTATCTGGCTGCTCAAAATTAGCTGCTAGCCTATCTGTCTTCTTACCCCACATCCCTGTGGAAACTTCTCTCCCTTCACCGCACAGATATTATGGAGCCCACAGCAGGCAGCGATAACAATGGGGATATTGCTTTCACTGAAGTCTAACCTAGTAAGCCAACTGCGCCAGTGACTCTTTAAATGTCCAAAGGCACATTCCACCACCATTCTGCACTTGCTCACCCTACTGTTGAACTACTCCAGGTGGCCAGTGTATGGCTTCATGAGCCATGGGAGCAAGGATTAGCTGAGTCTCCAAGGATCACTATTGGCATTTCTACATCATCAATGGTTATTTTGCAATCTAGAAAGAAAGTCCCTGATTGCAGCTTTATGAACAGACCTGTGATCCTAAAGATGCGCACGTCATGCACCTTTCTTGGCCATCCCACGTTGATGTACATGAAATGCTCCCTGTGATCCATCAGCACTTGCAACACCATTGAAAGGTATCCCTTTCAGTTTATGTGGTCTGGTGCCAAGTTAGGGATATGCATGTCATATATTGCCCACCGCAGTTAGGGAACCCCATTGCAGCAAAACCATCCACTATGTCCTGCACATTTCCCAGCGTCACTACCCTACTTAGCAGAAGTTAATTAATGGCCCTGCAAACTTGGATCACAACAGCTCCCACAGTGGATTTACCAACTCCAAATGGATTCCACACTGACCAGTAGCAGTCCGGCATTGCTAGCTCCCACAAAGCAATCATCGCTCACTTCTCCGCTCTCAGAGCAGCTTTAGTATTGCTGCGCTTCAGGGCTGGGGAAAGCTCTGCACAGAGTTCCTGGAAAGTGGCCTTCCACATTTGAAAGTTCTGCAGCCATTGTTCATCATCCCATAACTACATAATGATGCAATCCCACCAGTCAGTGCTTTTTTCCCGGGACCAGAAATGGAGTTCCACCGTGTTCAGCTGCTGTGCAACTGCTAGCAGCAACTGGGAATTGTTTCATTCTATGGCTTGCAACAGGGCTGCTTGAAGGACATCGCAACGTTCTGTGCAGCAGCTCATGTCTCAGCTCTGGAAATACTGCAGGATAAGGTGTGAGGCGTTTGTAATGCTCACAACAAGAGTGCACAGCTGAGCAGGGTCTATAACTTCTTGAGCTATGACTTACACATGGCTAAGCCAGGCTTTTGAAAACAGGCATGAGAAAGTATGGGTTGTTTGCCACTGATATCAGGGTAGGGAGACAGGGAGGGAGGAAACTGCATCATGGGAGGTCGAAGCCATGTTCCCATTCTACCCTGAGACAATGTTTTGGTCCCACGAGGCATTGCAAGCCCTTCCCCAAACCCCCTAAGGCTAGTTGCACTGTGGGATAGCTACCCATGGTGCACTGCTCTCTGCATCGATGCAAGCGCTGCTAGTGAGGATGCACTCCACCAAGACAATGAGCGTGGTTTGGGCAAGCCCGATCAACTTAATTACTGCAGCGGTTACATGTCAACTTAAATTAAGCTGGGGTAAGAGGTAGATATGCTGGAGGGTAGGGATAGGGTCCAGAGTGACCTAAACAAATTGGAGGATTGGGCTAAAAGAAATCTGATGAGGTTCAACATCGACAAGTGCAGAGTCCTGTACTTAGGAAGGAAGAATCCCATGCCCCGCTACAGGCTGGGGACTGACTGGCTAAGCAGCAGTTCTGCAGAAAAGGACCTGGGGATTACAGTGGATGAGAAGCTGGATATGAGTCAGCAGTGTGCCCTTGTTGTCAAGAAGGCTAACAGCATATTATTGGGCTGCATTAGTAGGAGCATTGCCAGCAGATTGAGGGAAGTGATTATTCCCCTCTATTTGGCACTGGTGAGGCCACATCTGGAGTACTGCGTCCAGTTTTGGGCCCCCCCCCACTACAGAAAGGATGTGGACAAATTGGAGAGAGTCCAGCGGAGGGCAACAAAAATGACAAGGGGGCTGGGGCACATGACTTATGAGGAGAGGCTGAGGGAAGAGGAGGTTACTCACCCTGTGCAGTAACTGATGTTCTTCGAGATGAGTGTCCCTGTGGGTGCTCCACTCCAGGTGTTGGTGCGTCCCTGCGCCTTTGCTCGGAGATTTTTTTGCAGCAGTACTCATAGCGGCCACGCATGCTCAGAGGCTGCCCCCCGCTGTGAGTCTAGGTTGATAGTACGCATGCGTGGCCGGTCTCCTCAGTTCCTTCTCTACAACGGAGGCCCCCCAACTCCGAAGTAGAGGGGAGGAGGGTGGGTAGTGGAGCACCCACAGGGACACTCATCTCGAAGAACGTCAGTTACTGCACAGGGTGAGTAACCTCCTCTTCTTCTTCGAGAGCTGTCCCTGTGGGTGCTCCACTCCAGGTGACTTAAAAGCCGTGTATCTTAAGGAGATAGGGACTTCGGATCTGATAGGAACGCCGTGGATAGTACAGCCCTGCCCAAACGTATGTCAGATAGAGGGCCTTGAGTAAGGGCATAGTGTTTAACAAATGTGTGCTCAGAGGACCAGGTGGCTGCTTTACAGATATCAGCCAGGGGAACTTTGCGTAAGAATGCTACAGAGGCAGCCAGAGATCTAGTGGAGTGTGTTCTGATGCCGTCTGGAGGTGTAACTTTCTTCATCTGATAGCACAACCGGATGCACTGAGAAATCCAGTTCGAAAGTCTCTGGGTAGAAATAGGCGTACCTTTGGAGCGCTCTGCAATGGAGACAAAAAGTCTGGAAGAATTTCTAAAAGGTTTGGTTCTATCCAAATAGAAGGACAAGGCCCTGCGTGCATCTAGTGTATGCATTGAGGCTTCGAACGAGTTCGCGTGTGGTTTCGGAAAAAAGGTCGGTAGGTATATTGGCTCATTAATGTGGAATGACGAGTGCACCTTTGGAAGAAATTTGGGGTGTAATCTGAGGGTAACCTTGTCTTTAAAAAATAGCGTATATGGTGGGTCTGCCATAAGAGCTGCTATTTCTCCTGCCCGTATGGCAGAGGTAATTGCCACTAGAAATGCTGTTTTCATCGAGAGGTGTAAAAGGGAGCAAGTGGCTAGGGGTTCAAATGGTTGTTGAGTTAGGCAAGACAGTACTAGATGAAGGTCCCACGGGGTGGTAGGTGGTTTAATGTCTGGGTATAGGGTTTGGAGTCCCTTGAGGAAACGCTTGGTGATAGGATGAGCAAAGACAGACATGTCATCAATTCTGTCGTGAAAAGTTGTAATAGCAGCTAAATGGACCCTGATGGAGCTGAAAGAAAGGCCGGATTGCTTAAGGCCCAATAGATAGTCAAGTATGAGCGAAAGAGATACCGACGTGGGACAAAGTTGTTTAGCGGAACACCAATGTGTGAATCGTTTCCACTTTCGTAGATAGATGGTGCGAGTAGATTGTGTTCTGCTATGTAGGAGCACCCTTTGAACTTGTTCAGAGCAATCTAGTTCGCTTTGGGAAAACCATGTAGGAACCAGGCTTTGAGATGAAGCATGGACAGGTTGGGGTGGAGAAAGCGGCCGTGTTGTTGTGATAGGAGATTCGGAATGAGAGGCAAGGAGATTGGTGGTTGAATCGACATTCTGGTGAGGAACGGAAACCACGGTTGTCTGGGCCACGACGGGGCAATTAGGATCACCTTGGCCCGGTCTGTTCGTATTTTTATCAGGACCCTGTTGAGAACCAGTATCGGGGGAAACGCATAGAGTAGGTTTCGGTGCCATGGGATCATGAATGCGTCTCCCAGGGAATGTTTGGAATGTCTGGAGCAAAAATTGGGACATTTCTTGTTTTTTGTAGTTGCAAAAAGGTCTATGGTTGGGTAACCCCAAGTGCTGAATACGTTGTGAATGGTTTTCTCGTCTATCTCCCACTCGTAGTCCCATGGGAAGCGTCTGCTTAGTTCGTCCGCTGTGGTGTTCATTACTCCGGAAAGATAGGCAGCCGATACCCAAATGTTGTTCGCAATGCACCAATTCCAGAGCTTCATAGCCTCTGTGCACAGCGAATGGGATTGAGCTCCTCCCTGCCTGTTTACATAAAACATGCATGCAATGTTGTCCGTCATTATGCGTACGTGATGATTCTTGATTAGTGGCAGGAAGTGACAGCACGCATTGTGAATAGCTCGAAGTTCTAGGACATTTATGTGCAGGGAGGTCTCGGTTGACGACCATAGCCCCTGTACTGTGTGGTGAGACGTGTGCACCCCAGCCTGTCAGAGATGCATCGGTGGTCAGGATGAGTGATGGAGCCTGCTGAAGAAAAGGGACTCCAGAGCAGAGGTTGGAGTGAACTGTCCACCAGTTTAGAGAATCTTTGACTCGGACAGGTAGGGAGAGAGTCTTGTTTAGAGCGTGCACATTCCGTCTGTAAACCGTGGCCAACCACGCTTGGAAGCACCTCATGTAGAGGCGTGCATTCTGGACGAAAAAAGTGCACGAGGCCATTGCCTACAAATACTAGGTCACGTCTCGGGCAGTCACCTGGGGACTGTTGCGAATTTTTGTGGCCAGTTGGCTTATGGAGTTGAAGCGGTCGGGTGGGAGAGATGCCAACCCCGTCCGGGAGTCGAGGTCTGCTCCTATGAACTGCAGGTGCTGGGTGGGGCGTAATGTGGATTTGTTTTTATTTGTAGGCCGAGAGATAGGAAACGATCGACGGTGAGCCGCGTGAACCGGAGAGCTTCGTCGAACGTTGAGGCTTTGAGGAGGCAATCGTCGAGGTAAGGGAATATGATGACCCCTTGTTTCCTGAGGTAGGCAGTGACTACGGCTAGGAGCTTGGAAAAGACACGGGGGGCTGTGGACAGTCCAAAGGGGAGAACCCTGTATTGAAAATGTGTCGAGCCGAGGGTAAATCGAAGGAAGCGTCTGTGGGCCGGATGTATAGTGACATGGAAATAGGCGTCTTGTAGGTCGAGGGCAGAAAACCAATCGCCCTGCTCCAGCGCTGGGATTATGGTGGTGAGGGTAACCATCTTGAACTTTTGCTTTTTGACAAATTTGTTGAGCTGCCTGAGGTCGAGGATTGGTCGCCATCCCCCATTTTTCTTTTCTGTTAAGAAATAATGGGAGTAAAAACCCTTCCCTTTGTGTCGTTCTGGCATGATTTCTACTGCTCCCAGATGAAGAAGATGTTGCACTTCTTGGAGGAGTAGCTGCTCGTGAGAGGGGTCCCTGAAGAGGGACGGGGAGGGTGGGTGGGTGGGAGGCAAGGAGAGGAAGGGGATGGCGTATCCAATTGTAACTACCTCTATGACCCACTTGTCGGAGGTAATGTTCTTCCATTGGTGGAAGAATGGTCGTAGGCGGTGTCCAAAGATAGGTGTGTTGGCTGAAGTGGGAACGCTGTTTTCTAAACCCTCGACCAAGGCTTCAAATCTGCCTATTAGTTGGAGGGGGTTGAGGCGCCCCTGCAGAATTGGGACGACGACGCTGGAATCTTGGTCTTTGACGTTGTTGTTGTTGCTCCTGTGGTCTATGGGAATGTTGTGTAAATGTGGGATAGCGTGGACGTTGGTACGGTTGGTATCTATATTGCCGTCTTCTGGTCATAGGTGTCTGGAGACCTAAAGACCGGAGGGTTGCCCTTGAGTCCTTCATTGAATGAAGCACGTCGTTCGTGGTAGAAGCAAAAAGTTTGTCACCGTCAAAGGGAAGATCTTCAATGGTGCTCTGAACTTCTCGAGGAAAGAAAGAGGAGGAGAGCCATGAACCCCGTCGCATGACTACTGCTGTGGCGGTCGATCTTGCTGCAGTGTTGGCTACATCGAGGGCCGCTTGAAGAGTGGTGCGTGATATGCTTTGTCCCTCGGAAACCAGAGCTGTGAATTGTTGTTTTTTCTGTTCTGGAATGTCGTCAATAAAATCCATGAATTTATTATAGTTTTTGTAGTCATATTTTGCAAGGACTGCAGTATAACTAGCTATACGAAATTGTAGGGTCGAGGATGCGTATACTTTACGACCAAAGAGGTCCAAGCGTTTGCTGTTCTTGTTGGCTGGGGTGGAACGGGAATACTGTTGTTTGGCCCTTTGGTTCGCGGCGTCTACTACCAATGAGTTTGGTGCCGGGTGGGTAAAAAGGAATTCAGAACCCTTTGGAGGGATAAAGTACTTCCTGTCCGCTTGTTTACAGGTAGGTAGGCTTGTAGCTGGAGTCTGCCAGATGGACTTAGCGGGTTCTAAAAGGGCTACGTTGATTGGTAATGCCACCCTAGAGGAAGAAGAGGGCTGTAGGATGTCCGTTAGCTCATGCTGTTGTTCAGTGACTACCTCCAAGTTAATTCTCAAGTCACTGGCAACTCTTTTAAAGAGGTCTTGGAATTTTGCGTAGTCATCCGATGGTGTTGGAGGAAGGGGAAGTAAGGCTTTTTCAGGCGTTAGCTCTGGCTCTGCTGGAATAGGAGCAGGGCTAGGTTTATCCTGGAAGTGTGACTGTGCTGCCAGGTGTCTCGTGTCACTGGCAGATTCGTCAGGTGGTGGCGCTAGACCGGTGTTGCGCCTGGTCGAATTGCCATAGCGCACGTATTCTCGAGGGTACGATGCCCATGGTGTCCAATATTGCCATGGTGGTGGGTAGGGCATAGGTGGTGCCATCCAGGGGTTCACCCCCCAGGAGGCAGGATCCTGAGAGTAGGATGAGGTAGTTTTCTTATAACCTCTATTGACTGGGGTCTGGGAGTGGGAGTCTTGATATGGAGAAAAAACTCCCTGTGGATCAGTTTCCTCCTCACTGGAGGAAGGCTGCTCAGATCCTGACTCAGGCATTGGAGAAGAACAGGAATTCATCAGGGGAGACTGCAGGATAGGTGATACCAATAGATCTGCTGTCTGAGTAAATTGAAATGGTGAGGCTCCTGCGTGAGGTGAAAGCTGTGCAGGGGGAGGTTGCCGTGCGGGAACATTCCTCTGAGCAGGGGTTTTGCCTGTGATCTCCCTGTCAGTCTGCTCCGCGGTTGTCGGTGCCGCGGTCGGAGCCGGGCGGGCAACATCAGCCTGCAGGAGATCAGGCATGTTGTAAAATGTCGACACCGCGTCCGTCGCGGTGCAGAACGGTGCCATAATAGAGGCAGGCAACTGAAAGCCTGATGCCTCGGAACCGGAGCCTCGCGCCGCCGCCGCAGCCTCAGGCGGCTTTCGCGCGGTTCCTGAGGAGCCCGGCTCATCAAAGTTGCTGAGGCGAGGAAACACGGGCAGGGAGACCGTTGATCTGCCTGAAGAAACCTTGTGCCTCATAACCTTCTTTGGTGAAGAAGGCTGTCCCTTCTTTGTAGATTTTTTCAGTTTTTTTGAGGCGGGGGGGCTGTGGCGGACAGCGGAGCCGGATTCAGCGCCTGGGTCTGAAACTGACCCAATAGACTTTTGCAGGAGGAGCAGTTTAAGTCTAAGCTCCCTGTCCTTCTGTGCCCTGGAACTGAGTTTACAGCAGTGGGCACATTTTTGGGGAATGTGGGCTTCCCCCAAATATTTTATACACTTTGAGTGGCCATCTGATAGCGGGATAGCCTCCTTACATGTAGAACAGCGCTTGAAGCCTGTGGAGCCCGGCATGGCCGAAGCGGCTGCGGCTGACAGAAAAAAAGTTGTGTTTTTTTTTTTTGGTAACAGATAAACGAGGTAATTAACTACACTAACAAAGAACTGACAACAAACTAGTTACTAGAAGGGTAATTGTAGCAAGAGTGAGGGATTTCCTAACGAGTCTGCTGAGCTCCGTCTCAGGCCGGGGACGGTAGAGAAGGAACTGAGGAGACCGGCCACGCATGCATACTATCAACCTAGACTCACAGCGGGGGGCAGCCTCTGAGCATGCGTGGCCGCTATGAGTACTGCTGCAAAAAAATCTCCGAGCAAAGGCGCAGGGATGCACCAACACCTGGAGTGGAGCACCCACAGGGACATCTCTCGAAGAAGAACTGAGCTTGTTTAGTCTGCAGAAGAGAAGAGTGGGGGGGGGGGGGCGGAATTTGATAGCAGCCTTCAAGTACCTGAAGGGAGATTCCAAAGAGGATGGAGCTCAGCTGTTCTCAATGGTGGCAGATGACAGAACAAGAAGCAATGGTTTCAAGTTGCAGTGGGGAAGGTCTAGGTTGGATATTAGGAAACACTATTTTACTAGGAGGCTGGTGGAGCACTGCACCACCTCCCTAGGTAACCCATTCCAATCTCCATCCTTAGAGGTTTTTAAGGCCCAGCTTGACAAAGCCCTGGCTGGGATGATTTAGTTCGTGTTGGTACTGCTTTGAGCAGGGGGTTGGACTAGATGACCTCCTGATGTCTCTTCCAACCCTAATCTTCTATGATTCTATGAAATTAAGTTGACTTAACTTTGTAGTGTAGACATGTCCTTAGTGTGTGGCAGGCTACTGCACCGTAGAATTACATCCTGTCTTGTCCTGCATTAACTCTCTGTGTAAATATGTACAAAATAAGTGCTGATAAGTGCTGACAACAGTGAGCTGTGAGGCTTGACTTTGTAGCCACAGGCAGTAAGAAGGAACTGTGAGGGGGCTGAGGCAGCCCTGCTCTTTTTGCCCTCTGATGGAGGCATCAGGACACAGGGTGCATGTGTCATCCCCAGAGGTACGGCTAATCAAGTCCCCAGCTCAAGTGCAAAGGGCACGCACACACCTAAGGTGAAGGAACTAAAGTGGAAAATATATGTGCACAAGAACTGCCTAACTTTAGGCTCCTACTTACAAAAACCTTGCATTTAATCTCTCTTTTGTCTTCTTCCTCAACTGTAAAATGGGGTATTAATACTTACCTATCTCTCCAGGATATTTGGGGTAAAATTAATTAATATTGTAAAACAATTTAAGATCTTCAGATGAAAGGTGTTATGATTGCAAAAGCTTTATTTTTTGTTGTTTTTGTTAATAGTATTGTGCTAGTGCCTGAGGTTCCCAATCAAGATTGGAGCCCCATTACTCTAGGCTCTGTATCAAAATAAGATATGGCCCCTACCTTAAAGAGTTTACTATCTAGAGCTCCAATCCTGCAAAGCCCTACATATGTGCTTAACTGAATGCACAGTGATCAATCCCACTGAAAAGAAAGCCACATTCATGGGACTGTGTGATGAGCTCACACCAGCCCTGAGGCGCAAGGACACGAGAATGAGAGCTGCCCTGCCGTTGGAGAAGCGTGTGGCGATTGCACAGTGGAAGCTGGCTACTTCAGACTGCTACCGATCGGTCGCTAACCAGTTCGGAGTGGGAAAGTCGACCATTGGACTTGTGTTGATGCAAGTGTGCAGGCTCAGTAATCGCATCCTGCTCCGAAAGACCGTGACTCTGGGCAACGTGCGTGACATTGTGGATGGCTTTGCATATATGAGCTTCCCTAACTGTGGAGGGGCAATCGATGGTACGCACATTCCAATTCTGGCACCAGACTACCTAACCACCGAGTACATTAATCACAAGGGGTATTTCTCAATGGTTCTCCAGGCACTTTCGGATAACCGTGGGCATTTCATAGACATTAACTTTGGCTGGTCCGGAAAGGTGCATGACATATACATCTTTTGGAACACTGGCCTGTTCAAGAAGCTGCAAGCAGGGATTTTCTTCCCAGACCAGAAGATCACTGTAGGGGAAGTAGAAATGCCCATTGTGATCCTGGGAGACCCCGCCTACCCCTTAATGCCATGGCTCATGAAGCCATCCATGGGGCAACTTGAGAGTAGCAAATAGCGGTTCAACAACAGGCTGAGCAAGTGCAGAATGACTGTGGAGTGTGCATTCGGCCGTTTAAAAGCCCGCTGGCGATGCCTGTATGGGAAGCTGGACATGACCGATAATAATATTCCTATGCTTATAGCCGCATGCTGTACACTCCATAATATTTGTGAAGGGAAGGGTGAAAGCTTCACTCAGGGCTGGACCACAGAGGCTCAGCGCCAGGAGGCTGAGTTTGAACAGCCGGAGACCGGGGCTATTAGCGGGGCCATAAGGATCAGGGATGCTTTGAGGCAGCAATTTGAAGCTGAAAGCCACTAATATTTATTGCTATGCTCGGGATTGCAGTGCTTGTAATGCTAGGAGGTGATTGGTGCACATGAGGCAAGAAGGGGCCTTAACATAGCTGTATGTATGTTGCTTTGCAGTGGTCTTTTTGCTTTCACTTAATAAAGATTGCTTTCAAACAAATACAATTCTTTTATTGAAAGACAACAACCAGAGGAGAGAGTGAACTGAAAAAATTCATGGGCAGGGATGGGGGAATGGAAGGAATGTGGGAATGGAAGATCTCAAGAGGAGGAGAGGTCCTGGCATGGCTACAGATTTGTGTATGTCCAGGGATCATAACCAACCTTCTCCTTTGGAGTACGATGCAGCGGGTGCTGTACTTCAGCAGGGCCAAACTGCAGATGGAGGGTGTTGAGTGCAGTGGGTATTGGGAGTTCACACTGCTGGACTGTGAGGAGGGAGGAGTGGAATGCTGAGGGTAGAGAGTGGAGCCAGGAGGTTGATAAGAGTTTGTTGGCGGTGTGAAGGGTGTGCATGGGAAAGAATTTTGCGACAGTGGCTGCAGGGGAGGGCAGACACGGAGCTGCTCGGTTTGAAGAGCTAGTATCACCTGGAGCGTGTCCGCTTGGCGCTCCATAACTGTTAAGAGCCGCTCCGTGGCTTCTTTCTGGTGTGCCGCGTTCTCCTTTCGGTCCCTCTTCTCAGTGTCCCACCACTCCTTCAATTCCTTTTTCTCTGTGGCGGAGTGCATCATAATCTCATGCATAAAGTCCTCCTTAGTTCTTCTTGGACGCTTTCTAATTCTTCGCAACCGTTCTGCCGCCGACAAGGGAGGCTGTCCTCCCAAGGTCATCTCTGTGAAGTTTAAATGCAACATTTTACAGAAGCAGTATTGTTTGCCACACAGACAACACTGTTTCAGTGGTTTGAAACATAGCCAGTATTCACATACCTGACACTACCTGGCTGACCCCAGGCAAGCACACATAAGCCACAAGACCCCCAAAATGGTGAGTAGCTGCAGGGGCAGGGTAAATCACTGTTCCCGGACCCTGCTGTACACTGGGCATGTGGCTCTTGGGCAGCTGGGGAGAGACAGCACCGTAGGGGGGGTCTGATAATCATTCCTGTCCCCACACTTTCCACAGCAGATGATCATTATGGAAGATATCTCGCTGCTGAGGGTGAGCAGGGCATCAAGGGAGGGTCTTCTCCAAGACTGCGGCTTCCGCCCAGGCCCCTATGCTGCTAGCTTGTGTGCAGCTATGGTGATGGCACGGTGGCTCGGGAAAGTTACCGTTAATGGGGCAAGAAACAAAGCAGCTCTGCCGAGGAACCTGCGGCAGCGGATTGCCCAGTATCTCCATGAGAATTTCCTGGAGATCTCTGAGGGAGATTCCCATGAAGTGAGGGAGTCTATCAACAGCCTGTTCTGCCGCTCAAACTAGGCATGAGGTGGGAGACAAGCCTGCTTTCTGCAACCTTCCTGCCCCCAACAACTTGCTTCAGCAATTCTCCAAATCAGATCCACTTACCAGGGGCCTCCTCTCCTGTTTGCGCTTCACCAATATTCGACTGCTGTGACTGGCTAGGCTCCTCCAGGGTAGAAAAGAGCTCCTGACTCCATGCATATCTGGCCTCCGAGTTATCCTCTGCCTCTGGGTCCCCCTCCCCCTCTTCATCCAAGATTATCTCCTCCTGGCTCAGTCCACTCTCGACTGGCAATGAAGCCAACGAAGTATCCACAGGGGACTTTGGAGTGGATGTCAGGTCACCATCGAGTATCGCGTCCAACTCTTTGTACAACCGGCAGCTCGTGGGCGCAGCACCGGAGCGGTAGTTTGCCTCCCACACCTTGTGGTAGGCGTTCCGCAGCTCCTTCACTTTGACCCTGCACTGCAATGTGTCCCAGTCATGGCCCCTTTCTATCATGCATCTAGAAATCTGTCCATAGGTATTAAAATTCCGACGGCTGGAGTGCAGCTGTGACTGCACTGCCTCCTCTCCCCAAATACCAATGAGGTCCAGCAGCTCGGCATTGCTCCAAGCAGGGGATTGCCTGGTGCGTGGAGCAGACATGACCACCTGAAAAGATGCACTGAGACCATTGCACACATCACCGAGCAAACAAGAAGGGGATTTTCAAATTTGCAAAGGAATGTACGGGGTGGGGCTGACGGTTGGTCACCTGAGGGCAGGGCAGTAGAGTTCAAACTGATGGCCAGAGAGGACACTTCCCAGAGGCCAATTGCAGCGCTGTAATCACCACGGTGTCTACGCTGGCACAGCAGCGCTGTAGCCACGGCGCAGAAAGCTGTACGCCTCTCATTGAGGTGCTTTTTTTAGAGTGCTGCATCTGTACAGTTTCTGCACACTAAGTGGCTTGGCATAGCCCCCCATCCCTGGGGCTATGTCCCCAACGGGACTCCGCTACTAATGACTACTAACTATAATACTAAAACTACAATAACTACGTACAAGAAAAACTCAAAAGAGTCCAAGCAAAAGAAATCACTATGGGGCTTGTGAAAGCAAGGAACATTCCAACACCATCACTAACAGAAAGAAGGAGCTGAGATGGCGCAGGGCCGATGGCGCCCAACATACTGGCACATAAGCATGGGGCTCCAGAGCTGGCCCTACAGATACCACTAGAGGAAAAATTTCCATTGACCATGCACGTGGGCACGCACACACCTAACATGGAATTGACATAAGGAACAATTTGAAGAAGTCGTCTTATTTCAAGCCATGCTGCCAACTGATAACATTCAAAGAACGTATATTATCTATTTTCAAAAATTCCAAACTGTTTAATTTTAAAAAGGTGCTTTCTTATACTTTTTATTTTTAAATAATTAAGCACATACATACCTCAGAATGTTCATCTCTTTCATCTATAAGTCTTTTTAAATGTAATGCCATATTTTTCAAGAGAGGCTCGATATATTCTTGTGACAGAATGCTGACATCCATCCACTGCAGATCAAACACATTTTCCTGATTATGAGTTACCTATAAGAGAAAGAAATAATTGTGAAAACAACCTTTATGCGCTATTTAATTATAAGAATGCAAAAGAAGTATAACAAGAGGAATAATTGGGAAAACTCCTCTTAGCTCTGGTCTCCCAACTCAATTTATCCTCTGTGGGTTCTAATACATTAGAAAATGTCTGACAATAAAAAATATGTTAAGTTGTATTTGATGGAATAGTTTCTTTACCCACAATGAAAACCTGGAAAGCAGGTCAATTAGGCCTAGCAGCAACTACAGCTAAAATATTAGGAGGGAGTTGGGAGGCTGGCAAACCTGAGGTGGGGGGAGCCAGACAGGTAGGAAAGGCTCAGGGAAAGAGGCAGCAGGTCTAGGAAGGAACAGACCTTGGCTGCTGATTAGAGGGTCCCTGAGCTGGAACCTGGAATAGAGGGTGGGCCCAGGTTCTCTTACCAGCCACTGGGGAAGTGGCACCAGCTGGTCAGGGTATAGGAAGACTGCCTGAGCCTTTTCATAAAAGACTTTGATACCCTGGAAGGGGAGGACCATAGTGACCTGGCCAGAGGGCCAAATCATGAAGAAGCGGCAGCAGCTCCTGGAGCGAGAGAGTGGCTGCAGACTGAAAGAGTGAGACGGAAAGACAGAGTGCAATTGCAGAAAGGGGCGTCGGCCTCGCAGAGCTAATCCCCAGAACCACCAGGAAGAGGCACCATCCAGTGATGAGTAGAGTATCCAGTCACAAGAAAGCAAACATTTCTAGTCTCATACAAAAGATTTGATTTAAGAAGCCACATCTTTGTGAACAGCATAAAAGAACCCTATGAATAAGTTATCTAACATCCCTATTTTAAAATGAAAGATTAATCAATCAATATTAACATCCACCAGTATTTCATTTCAGCAACATAAAAATGGAACAACAAAAGTGGTAAAATACAACCCTGGTAGCCTGGGGCATGATAGATGCTGCACCATGCTGCCATGTGGGAGATCTACACTTAAGAGTGACCTCAAGATGACGTAATAAAATCAATTCATTCTTCTTCCTGGCTATGTTGAGTTTGAAGTTAAAGTACAGCCTGACTGCTTGTTTTCTTCTTGTACCAGGTTAAGTGCCTTATTCACAAGGTGAGCATAGTTGCAATAAGAAAAGGATGGGTATGGTATGTTTATTTGGGAAAAAATATGCTTGTAACTTAGAATGAATGGAAACTTTAAGAGTTCCAGACTTATGAAACCCCAGACTCCCATGCTGTCAATTTCTCCTTCCTGTCTTACCAGACCTCTGTGCTGAGTTCAGATAAAGTTAGGAAGGCTTACAGACAGCAACAGAAACAGCAGGTAGCTGACAGAGCTGGGAAATTCCATTATCTATTCTTGGCAGAGCTTCTTAATGTAATGGCAAAATAAGGGAATAACTTAACATATTGTCTGTAGAAATTTGCAATCTGCACTATAGTGCACAGGTAATTATCATGTGTGGTTGCTTAGCTAAATGGATCTGAACAAATATTACTGGAAATTCAATGGGGCTTGTTCATTTAAAATTTGGTGATTACATTAAATCTATAGGTTTAAAAAAAGAGATTTCAGACCTCTTACCCGAAAAACTCAACTCATATTTAATGATAGAGTAGCTACCAGTCCTCCAAAATATAAACATATTCCCCAAGAAACACAAGATACACTCATATTTCTTGAGGCAAAAAAGATTACTCACTAAGGGCTAGATCCTGAGAATCGATTAATCCAGGGACATCTGTGTGCTCACATAGAGCACAGTTGACGTCAATGGTACCAACTAGGTGGATCCATTTATACAATCTAGGTCTAAACTATTATTTTGTTCCTTTAATCCCTGTATACAGCCCAATACAGTGGATCCACACATTGCTTTAAAGAACCATATTTTTAACAAATCACTTTTATTTCTGATTCAGTTCATACTAATATATTTGTACTAGACAGAACTGAATTTCACATTACATATACTAGTATGAACTGGCTGAAGAGATCTCTGAGCGTTTAGCAATTATGTGTGAGAACTCACGGAGGATGGGAGAGATACCAGAGGAATATAAAAAGGCAAATATAGTACCTATGTATAAAAAGGAGAATAAGGACAACCCAGGGAATTATAAACCATTGATCTTAACTTCTGTACCCAGAAAGATAATAGAGCAAACAAACAATTTGTAAGATAATATGGTGATAAGTAACCATCAACATAAATTGTCAAGAACAAATCACATCAAACCAACTTATATTCTTCTTTGACAGGGGAACAACATTTGTGGACAGGATGGAAGCAGTAGATGTGATATAGCTTGACTTTAGTAAGGCTTTTGATACTGTCTCACATAACTTTCTCATAAGAAAACTAGAGATATATAGTTTAGATGACCCTACTATAAAGAGGGTGCACAACTGGTTGGAAAAATCATATGAAGAGTAGTTATCAATGGTTCACAGTCAAGCTGGAAGGACGTATCAAGTAGAGTCACACAGGGACCTGTCCTGGGTTCGATTCTATTCAATATTCAATAGCTTCATAAATTATTTGGATAACGGCACAGAGAGTACACCTGTAAAGTTTGAGAACAATACCAAGCTGGGAAGGACTGCAAGTGTTTTGGAGGACAGGATTAGAATTCAAAACGATCTTGACAAACTGGAAACATGGGCTGAAATAAACAGGATGAAATTCAATAAGGACAAATGCAAAGTTCTACACTTAGGAAAGAATAATCAATTACAAAAATACAAAATGGGAAATGACTATCTATGAAGGAGTACTGCTATAAAGGATTTAGGAGTTATACTGGATCACAAATTAAATATGAGTCAACAATGTAATACTGTTGCAAAAAAAGCAAATATCATTCTGGGATGTTGTAGTGGGGCGGCTGCCCCACTCCAGTAGGCAGGGATTAAAAGCAGACCTGGAGAGGGCTGCGGCTGGGAAAAGTAGTGAGAGCAGCTGAGTGAGTAGCTGACCACAGGCATGGCCAGCTCAATCAGGGCCCAGCTGGCCCTGATAAGAGGGCGGTGAGCCAGGAGCTGAGGAGTCTCACTCTAGCCCTGGAGTGGGAAGGGCTAGCTACCTAAGAGCAAGGTACCTGGAGTAGAGCAGTGTTGGGAAAGGGCAAGAGGAGCTGGGGAGCTCCAGCCTGGTAAACCCCCGGCTGAAGGCCTTGATGAAGGCCTACAAAGGTACTGGGGCTACAGAGGTGCAGCCCGGGAATAGGCAGAGGCAGCTGGTCCTACCCCTTGCCATTATAGACTGCAGACTGCAATGGGAAAGGGGACTAGATGATGATTGGCGGTAGCCACTGAGGCAAGGTGGGTTTAGAAGGTTGGGGTTCCCTTGGGAGGGGAGACCCAGAGTAAGGGGGTACTGCTGGGGGCAGAACCCTGAGGAAAGGGGAACCAGGGTCCGGGAGGGACATGGGGCCTAAGGCAGAGGTGCTCCGGAGCTGGAGTTGAGCTAATTCCCAAGATAACCAGCCGCGACAGTGAGTCATCGCTTTGCTACAGATGTATTAGCAGGAATGTTGGTAAGCAAGACATTAGAAGTAATTCTTCCACTCTACTCAGCACTGATAAGGCCTCAAAGGGAGTACTGTGTCCAGTTCTGGACACCGCACTTCAGGGGGAAATGTGGACAAATTGGAGAAAGTCCAGAGAAGAGCAACAAAAATTATTAAGGGTCTAGAAAACATTACCTAGAAGGAAAGACTGAAAAAGAGGAAGTTACTCACCTTGTGCAGTAACAAAAGTTCTTTGAGATGTGTCCCCCTATGGGTGCTCCATGGTAGGTGTGCTTGTGTCCTTGCGCTGCTGTTCAGAGAACTTTGGTAGTGTCCGTTAGGCTTGCGCATACACTGTCTCCCCTCGTGCTGCGCCATGAGGCTAGACGGCACGCGCTAACCCTCCTCAGTTTCTTCTTTACCACAGTGTCATTAACAAGAACTCCGAAGTAAAGGAGAAGAGGGTGGGTTGTGGAGCACCCGTAGGACACACATCTCAAAGAACCATTGTTACTGCACAAGGTAACTTCCTCTTCTTCTTCTTCAAGTAATGTCTGTATGGATGCTCCATGGTAGGTGATGGCATTGGAGGCAGAATCTCCAGTGATAGCATAATGTTGTGCAAAAGTGTGGACTGACGCCCATGTCTCTGCTCTACAGATCTCTGAGATAGGGACATTCTTGAAGAAGGCAATGGATTAGGAGATCAACCTCATGGAGTGTGTATAAATAGAGTCTGGAGGAGTTGTCTAATGCAATTCGAGACCCACGTAGAGAGCTGATATTGCTGAGTCCCTGGATCTTTCCACAATGGAAAGGAAAAGCGTATGGGACTTCCTAAAGGTCTTTGTTCTATCCAGGTACAAAGCCAGGGCTCTCCTGACATCTAAGGTATGTAATATAGCCTCCCTGTTGTCTTGGTGAGGGGGGATGTGCCATCAGAGCTGCTCTCTCTCCTATTCTCCTGGCCGAGGTAATTGCCATCAGGAAGACCATTTCCATTGATAGGTATGTCAGCAAACAGGTGGCCATGGGTTCGAAGGGCAGTCTAGTCAGCCCTTTTGGTACCCGGTTTAGGTCCCCTTGGGAGCAGGAAGTCGAGGTTGTGGGAAAAGGTTCACTATACCCTTGAGGAACCGAGTAGTGGTTGGGTGTGACAGCACTGACTATCTCTCAATAGGTTGGTGGAAAGCTGTTATGGCTGTTCGGAGAACCCTGAGAGAGCTTAGAGATAGGCCCGATTTCTTTAAGGTCAATGCATAGTCTAAGATACGTGGAAGAGCCACAGATGTTGGGGAGATTTCTGCAGGTAAGTGCGTCAAGTCGAGGACTTTCTGCTGTGCAACAGAACCTCTTGTACCTCTCTTGAACAGGAGTTTTTTATGTGTTGGAACCAAGCAGGAGCCATGTCTTGAGGCAGATAATCCCAAGTGGGGATTTATGGTGCATTCTCTGTCCTGCAAGGAGGTCAGTATGGCTAGGAGAGAGATCAGCAAGCATGTCGCAAGCTCTGACAGGTATGGAAACCAGGTGTTTCTGGGCCAGGTAAGAGCAATCAGGATGATGTGGGCTCTGTCTCTTTATTTTCAGCAGGACATTCACAAGTAGGGAAAATGGAGGAAAGGCATAGAGAAGGTCCTTGTCCCAGGGGATGAGGATGGCCTCGCCCAGGGAATGTCGACCCATCCCCGCTCTGGAGCAGTAGCATGGGCATTTCTTGTTCAGGTGAGTGGTGAACAGGTCTGTGGACTGTGTCCATCATAAGCTGAATATGTCGTGAAGCACCATCAGGTCTATCCCCCCATCGTGGTTGTGTGGGAATTTGCAACTGAGATTGTCCACTATCAAGTTTTGTGTGCAGACAATGTAACGTTGTGGGAGATGCACCAGTTCCATAGCCTGATCACCTCGGTGCATATGAAGGGTGATCTGACTCCCCCCTGACTATTGTATGTAGGCTATGTTGTCTGTTAGGATCTTCATGTGTGATCCTGTGATCAGCTGGAGGAAATGAGTGCAGGCATTCCTTACTGTTCTTAGCTTGAGGAGATTGATGTGAAGGGACATCTCCATGGGTGACCACTTGTGTTGTGAGGCCATTTAGATTTGCAACCCACCAGATCAGTGATGTGTTGATGGTGAGAAGCAATGACGGTGAGGTTTGGGAGAAGGGGATCCCTTTGCAAATGTTGGTTGGGCTCTTCCACCACTCTAGGGAGTTTTTGACCCTGGTGGGTGGTGACAGAGATTTGTCCAGCCTGTCCCTGTTTGTAGACCAAGCTGAACCACATTTGGAGGCATCACATGTAAAACCTGGCATGTGGTATCACTGCTGTGCTCACTGCCATGTGCTCCAGGAGTTGGAGGCAAAGTCTGGCTGATATTTGCAGGCTGCTTTGAACAGCGTCTATAAGTGTGGCTAACGAAAGAAATCTGTGCTGAGAAAAGAGTGCTCTGGCCTGTAACGAGTCAAAGTCAGCCCCTATGAATTCCAGGCATTGCACCAGAGTGAGAGCCGAGTTCTGGATTTTGATCTGTACGGCTCAGCTCTGTAAATAAGTGCTTTGGTGACTCGGTAAGCCTCCTGGAGAGATTGGGCTCTGAGGGGACAATCATCGAGGTGAAGGTAAATCTTTATCCCTTGAGAGCGTGAGTGGCTATCACCCAGAGAACCTTGGTCAATACTCTCAAGGCCAACAATAGCCCGAAGGGGAGCACTCTGTATCCATAGTGGTCTTGTTCCGGGATAAATCTGAGAAATCATCGGTGAGCCGGTAGGATAGAGATGTGAAAGTATGCGCCCTGAAGGTCGAGGACCAAAAACCAGTCTCCCTGTTCCAATGCTGGAATGATTGTCAATAAAGTGACCATTTTGAATTTTTGAGCCTAGACAAACTTGTTGAGAGCTCTGAGGTCTGGTATGGGTCTCCAACCTCTTTATTAGAGAAATAAAGAGAGTAGAATCCTCTTCCTTGTAGATGTTGAGGTACTGGTTCTATGGCTCCTAACTGGAGGAGATTATTGACTTGTTGTTCTAAACTCACGTGAAGGGTCCCTGAAGAGAGACAGGGAAGGGTGTTGTGGAGGGGGTAGGGAGGTGAAATGGATGGAGTACTCAGTTCAAACTATCTCTAGGACTGATCAGTCCAATGTTACGTGATTCCAGGCACTGCGGAATACTGCCACTTGGTGGTCAGATGGGTGTGAAGAATTGGTCGGCTGTATCAGTTGGTGGGAGTGGTCCAGCAGCGCCTCGACCCACCTGTCAAAACTGATGTTTGGACATAAAAAGCTGGGACGACAAAGATTGCAAGACAGATGGTTTCTGCTTGGGGAATTTTGCTTTCTTCCTTGGCAGTTCGTATTGTCATTGAGGTTGATATTGGGATGTATATGGTCTATGCTGGGATTGGGGACTAAATTGCCTCTTTTGTCTCAGCATGTAGATACCCAGCGACTGGAATGCAGCCCAGGAATCCTTCAGGGTATGAAGGGAAGCATCAATCTTCTCCACAAAGAGCTTTGTGACCACAAAGAGCTTTGTGACCTCAAAGTGGAGGTCCTCAACAGTAGACTGCCAGGAAACCTGACAGATAGAGCCATGATGCTCATCACATCACCACCGCCACGGAAATTAAGCTAGCTGCTTTGTCAGCAACGTTGAGGGCAAATTGCAGCGTTGTCCATGCCACTACTTGTCCCTCCTATATAATGGCCTTAACTTGGGGTACGTCTACACTACCCACCGGATCGGCGGCTAGCGATCGATCTATTGAGGATCGATTTATCACGTGTAGTGTAGACATGATAAATCAATCCCCAATCGCTCTCCCGTCGACTGCTGAACTCCAGCAGTTCAAGAGGCAGAAGCAAAGTCGACGGGGGAGCCGCGGCCGTCGCTCCAGTGCCGCGAGGACGCGAAGTAAGTAATTTTAATTTGATCTAAGATACGTCGACTTCAGCTACGCTATTCTCATAGCTGAAGTTGCATATCTCAGATCAATCCCCCCCCCCCCCAGTGTAGACCAGGCCTTGGTCACGATGTGACTCTGGCACCCGGTCAATAAAGTCATTCACAGGGCTCTAGGCAAAAAAGCCCTAGGCAAAAAAGCCACCCGCCGCCCCCACCCCCCCAGCGCGGCAGGGGAGGGCGCCGAGCCCGGCCGCGGGCCCGCAATCCCCGACCGTCTGGAGCGCCGGGGGGAGGGCGGCAAGCCCGGCTGCGGCTCCTCTCTTCCCGGCGGCCAGAGCGCCGGGAGCAGGGCGGCGAGCCCGGCCGGGGCTCTCCGCTCTCCCCGACCGGCCGGAGCGCCGGGGGGAGGGCGGCGAGCCCGGCCGGGGCTCTCCGCTCTCCCCGACCGGCCGGAGCGCCGGGGGGAGGGCGGCGAGCCCGCCGCGGCTCTGCTCTCCCCGGCCGGCCGGAGCGCCGGGGGGAGGGCGGCGAGCCCGGCCAGGGCCCCGCTCTCCCCGACCAGCCGGAGCGCCGCGGGGAGGGCGGCCAGCCCAGTCGCGGCCCCGCTCTCGGGCCGGAGCGCCCCGCCACACCGCCCCCCTCCAGGCGCCGCCCCAAGCATATGCTTGGTGGGCTGGTGCCTGGAGCCGGCGCCCCAAGCATATGCTTGGTGGGCTGGTGCCTGGAGCCGGCCCTGGTCATTCAACTTTGAATAGTTAATATAATCGTATTTCACTGTGAGGGCCTGATAGTTGGGGATACGGAATTGGAATATAGCCAAGGAGTACACCTTCCTACAAAAAAGGTCCATGCGCTTTCAATCCCAGTTTTGCGGAGTAGCCCTCGACTCATGTCGTCAGCCGCATGATTTGACGGCATCCACCAAATGGAGTTGGGGGGTAGGTGGAAGAAGAGGAATTCAGATTCCTTCGTGGGGACATAGTACTTTTTTCCACTCGCTTGCAGGTCGCACATACTGTCACTGGGATATGCCATATAGTTCTCGCTGGGTCTAAGATAGTCAGTCTCATTAATCAGGAGGGCAATCTTGGAGGAGGACGAGGAGTGGGGGATGTCAAAGAGCTGATGGTGGGTGTCCTTGACTTCCTTCAATGGTATCTTGAGGGTGTCCACCACCTTCTTTGCCAGATGCTGGAAGAGATGAAAGTCGTCTGCCAGATATGGTGGTGAAGGCATAATGGTCTGGAAAAGAGGAAGACCTCAGGTGACCTCAGGGTCACCTCTTCCTCGGCATCACCCTCCTGTTTCTCCATGATATCTTGTGGAGGTTCCAAAGCTCTGGAAGCTGTGGCTGAAGGGGTATGCCTTGAGGGTTCCCGGGCGAGGCTCAAAGCTTGAGAGGCATGTTGGCGGTATGCTTCCCGTGAGTCCCAATAAGACAACGGGGGTGATGGTGGCATAGAGCGTGGTGGCAGTGCCTATGGGTGGTTGTACCATGATGTCGGTGGTGGGGACATCTGCGGGTATGGGCCTTGCTGGTACTGAGCACCATATGGAGCCTGAGAAGAGTACTGGGATGTTCTTTCTTCCAGCTCGCTATCTGAACTTTCGCTAGAGAGTGGGGGAGTGAGGCCTGGCAGCGGTGACGATTCCCATGCCAAGCGGAGGCTCAGTGCGGAGGTCGCAGTACCAAGAAGCGGGGATCCCGGTACATTGGATATATGGAGGTTGCTGGACTGGCAGAATTCCATTGGTACTGACTGCCCCAGTGTCAGGTGTCAGAGGCGGATGGGGGTCTTGTCCATACCACTTGCTCTGGTGCTGGGTGAGGCATCGATGATAGTACCGATGATGATTCACGTATTGAGGGTGCCTTTTTAGTGGAGTGCTTACTCCTGTCTCTCGGTGCCGATGACTCAGAGCCTGTGCCCATCAGGTCCGTGGGCATGTCAACAGTACCAACTGCTGTTGGTCTCTGTGAGCCATGAGTGCTGGACTGAGATGGTCTTGGTGCCGAAGCTACCGAGCGAGATGGAGATTGCCTATGGAGATCTCAGGGCGCACTTTTGGGGACTTCCTGCTCTCCTCTAAGATGACTTCTGAGAGGGGTCAGCAGTCTGTTTCTTCGATCCATAGCCCTTAGACGGCTGTGGAGAAGATTCATGTCTATCCAGGGACTTGCGGCGCAAGTTCTGCACGGGTCTGAGAGCAGCCTCCATTAAAATAATCTTCTGCCTGAGCAGTCTGTCCTTATGGGAATGTGGCCAGATTTGCTGGCAGAGACTACACTTTTCTCTGGATATGGCCCTCCCTAAGGCGACAAATGCACTTAAAAGTGCTTGTCTGCAATCGGAATTGCCTCCTTGCAAGTGAGGCACTTCTTGAAACCTGGTGAACTGGGTATGCCCACTGGAGGCGTGGGGGGGGGGGATCCCTGGAAGGGGAAAAAAAGCAGGAAATTGAAGTTTTGGGGGGAGTTTTGTTTTGTTTTTATTTTGGGGGGGATACAATAAGAGGGTAAAGAACAATAAACTATAATATACTAACAAAATAACTATATAAAAGTGCATAAAGCAAAATCCATCTCTAGCAAGTTTTGGGGGGAGTTTTGTTTTGTTTTTATTTTGGGGGGGATACAATAAGAGGGTAAAGAACAATAAACTATAATATACTAACAAAATAACTATATAAAAGTGCATAAAGCAAAATCCATCTCTAGCAAGGGGCAGTTAAGAAGTAACTGATGAGGCTTAGCCCGTGTGTGCTGGCTAGCCTCTTGGCTCAGCATGAGGGGAAACAGACAGCGCATGTGTGGGCCTAATGGACACTACTACTGAAGTTCTATGATCAGCAGTGCAGGGACACAAACACACCTACCATGGAGCACCCATAGGGACACTACTCGAAGAAAAAATTGGGTTTGTTTAGTTTGGGAAGAGAAGTCTTGGGGGCACATGATAACAGTCTTCTACTACATAAAAGGTTGTCACAAAGAGGAGGGTGATAAATTATTCTCCATATCCACTGAGGACAGCACAAAAAGTAATCTCCTTTGCTGCAATTTAAGCCCATTCAAGGTTAGACATCAGGAAAAGCTTCCTAACTGTAAGGATAGTTAAACACTGGAACAAATTACTTATGGTATCTCAGTCATTGGAGGTTTTTAAGAACAGCAGGGATGGCCAAACGTACCGACCCTCTGAGCAACATATCACAATCTTCAGAAGTTCGAGAGCTGGGGCTGAAGCCCCAAGACACCCCCCCCCCACACACTTCATTCTGCCAGAGGCAATGCGTGGGGGGAGGCATGTGGTATCACATGCCGCTCCCCCCAGATTTTTGCCACGGTTTTCTGGCTAGGTCACATGGTGCTGCCGGCCCCATCCCTGCACAGCAGCTGCTGGATCCGGCAACTTGGGAGCTGCGGCGGCGGGGAGAGGCAGCAGCAAACAGCTGGGAGCGGCAGGAAGAGCTGCTGCCTCTCCCCGTAAAGCTAAAGCAGCAGCTCCTCCCTGCAACTCCCAGGTGTTTGCCGCTGCCTCTCCACACGAAGCTAACACCTGGGAGCTGCAGGGAGGGGCCACTGACGATAAAAGGTGGGGCATAATTCAAGCTGTTGGGGGTGCCAAACCTTTAAATTATGCCCCCTCACTCTCAGCAGGCACCAGTTGTCTCTGGCAGAAGCCCCTACCCCCACCACCGGGCAGAAGCCCCGAGCTCCCGCCTCCCCCCAGTCTGGTAGACAGAGAATGGGGAAGGTGTGGGGGGCTCCACGAGCCGTACTTTAACTGTAAAAGAGTTTGCTGCAGTTTGGCCACCCCTGGGTTGGACAAATACCTCTCAGGAATGGTCTAGATAATACTTACTCCTGCCTCAGTGCAGGGGACTGGAGTATATGATCTATCAAGATCCCATCAAGACCTACACTACTATGATTCTGTGATGGAAAAAACTATTCAGTATGAAAAAAAATGTTTTTATTAAAGTACCACCTTTAATAAGAAATGTGATTTACGCTCATTTGTATAAAATAAAGCCTTCTCAACTAACGTTCTCTAATGCAATCCATTAATGCGAATGTCAAATAGATTTCCCTTGTTTTTGACTAAATAAAATTATTCTTTCCTTAATATTCCAGAACAGCAAACATGAAAATCACTTGGACATCAGGTAGTACAAAAGTAACAAATACCTCTTGAATGTGGGCAGCAACAGCTGCTCTTGTATCAAAATCTAAACCTTGGATTCTTTCAATGAATTCTTCTTTTTTCTGACACTAAAAGAAATACATTAACCACAATTATTTATCATACCTCCTTAGTATATTCTGAGAGCTGAAAGCTGATGATAAAATAATTATCAGTTGTCCAATCCCCTAACTGGCTAGTACAGATTGAATGTAATTATAGCAAAACATTGTAGTTTGTGCTTGACTTTTAATATTAGTGAACTGAGACAATATTCACTTTGAAAAAAGTTGATGAAGGGGGCTTCTTAAAATTTGCGTATTTCTTGCTCAGAGTCTATGATGATGTTTGCTTCATAAATATTTCCTACCTTTTTTTAGTACTCAAACAGCCAATCATATACTGAGCAAATCTCCCCGAACTGCTTTTTACACTATTCAATTGAAACCAGCTGTACAGTATACTCTACTTTTCTAACTAACTTTCACCCAATCAAAAATAGTGTATTTAGAAAAGTATAGCATACTTTTAAAAAAAACCACAACTTTCATGGATAAACTGGTCACTAATTTAATGAGCTATCGTAGGTATGATCTTTAATCAAATAAGATTGTTGCAAGGTAATCATGTTATTGGCCCTGATCCTGACAAAAAGACTTAGATACCATTTTAGCTTTACATAGACAAGTAGTCCCATTGAAGTTAAGGTATTTTCAGATCAGGAGACATGGATCATGTGATGATGTTTTCTAATAATTTTATTTTCACTAGGTCAGCGTAGATTTAATTTAATCTGATTGAGGGGGATCAGCAAAGTTGAAGAAAGATTTATATGCACATGAATAGTGCAACTAACCATATACATAAAGATCAGCAGGTGCACAAGTCATTGCTGGATCGGGGCCACAGTGAATAAATTTTACTCAACTGAGCCCTCTCAGGCTAAATTCAATCTACACTAGCCTTTTGGTATAATAAACATAAAATTTAGGGCTGTCGATTAATTGTGTGAGTTAACTGCGATTAATATAAAAAAATTAATCACGATTAATCACAGTTTTAATCGCATTGTTAAATAATAGAATCCCAATTGAAATGTATTAAGTATTTTTGATGTTTTTCTACATTTTCAAATATATTGACTTCAATTACAACACAGAATACAAAGTGTACAGTGCTCACTTTATATTATTTTTTATCACAAATATTTGCACTATAAAAATGATAAACAAAAGAAATAGTATGTTAGGATATAGATATTCAGGCCTGTCTGTAAAGGCCTATACTTTAGGAATTTAGGTATATGTTTATCATTTAGCTAGTTATAGAGGTATAAAAGAAAGAATCAAAATCACTGTCTGCCTGTGTAAGGGCCTTCTCTCACTGTGACAGTCTGAGACCCTGTTCCTACGCTAAGACCTTTGGCTAAGCAGTGGGAGCAGCCATAAGCTGGAAAGCGTACAAAAGCTTGCTACAAGTTCACCCCAATAAACATCGAATTGTTTGCACCTTCGGACTTTGGGTATTGTTGCTCTCTGTTCACGCGAGAAGAACCAGGGAAGTGGGAAGGTGAAGGAATAAGCCCTCTAACATCTTGGTGCCGTGACTCGGATACATCGCATCAGATAGGTGAGTGGCAGCCTGTAAATCCCCCTCCCCAACAGTCCACGCAGCTGCTTGGAGGGGGTATGGCGAACACTCGTGATGGTAGTTGCGGGTTCTGGCAAGCTGGGATAACGGATTTTTTGAACAAATGGATAAGGAAGAATCAGGGCCCATACCAGGTGCATGGGTCCACCCTAGATGAGATTGAGAAGGAGATGGGGGAGGTTTTGGGAGACCCAAGGGAAAGGAGTGTAGGAAAAAGGGAATGGTATTATAAGGTTTCTGCGCTGGAATGGCATACTGGGTAAAAAGGGAAGCCGATCTCCTCCAACACATTAAGGATTCGGAGGGGACTGTGGATCAGCAACAGATTTTAACAGAAAAATCCATGTTAGCGGTAGAGGTGGTGGATTTGAAGGCACGGGATACTGTACGGACAGAGGAGTCTTGTGAGGCAATCTGGTGAGAGAGGGATGAACTGCTGGGGAGAGTAGGAGACTTAGAGGAGGAATTGTATCAATGTAAACATGGGGGCAATGAACTTGGGGACCCCAAACCATCCACCCCACTAATGGAACTGAAGGAGACACCTCCACCACCCTACCCTGAAAATACACTGTACCCACCACTGCCAGTGGACATTGTAAGCCGGCGATCCACAGTTACAGCCCCAGAGAGAGAGAGACTACCCCAGAGGAACTGCAGGAGGCAGGAATTAAGGCCCCCGTTGCAGGGTGGGGGAACCATGCTCCACAAGTAGTAGAACAGGCAGAAATCCGCCCCTTGTCCCTGAAGGACCAGGAGGCAGTACTGGGCCATTTGAGAAAGATACCCTAAGATGATTGGGATCAGTTTGTGCTGTGGCTAGTGGAGGTGGGCAGGGAGATTGAGGGTCTAACTCGTGAGGACCAGGTGATCATATGGCGTAGTCTTTTGGGACAGGGACCCTGGGAATCGATGAGGCAGGACTGGCACACCCATTTCTAATCCCCAGACAGGAGGCAAAACAATTGTTTGGGGTGTACTCTCATACTGCGGGGATGAATAAGATGAAGCGAATCCCTGGGGAAACAGGACGGGATACACTTAATCGCATACAGGCATGGGCATGGTGCTGGGTACATCCCTTGGAGGGTCCATGGGTGATACCCCAGACAGGGGCACCAGGACCTGGTGGGAATGTGGAATTGCTGGTGTGACAAAGTTCCTCCTCTATCTTGGTGGGTCCTGCGCTTATTGGCGGATTTTCTTGCCTCAGAGATTCACCATGTGGGTTGGGGAACAGCCCAGAGACCTTCCCCTCTGGAAGAACCCACAGTCCAGGTCAATTGGGAGGTTTGGGGGGAACCCAGGCCCGCCCTCTACTCCAGGTTCCAGCTCAGGGCCCTGTGGACTGCAGCTGTCTATAGTGCCTCCTGTAACAGTTGCATGACAGCTACAACTCCCTGGGCTACTTCCCCATGGCCTCCTCCAAACACCTTCCTTATTCTCACCACAGGACCTTCCTCCTGGTGTCTGATAACGCTTGTGCTCCTCAGTCCTCCAACAGCACACCCTCTCACTCTCAGCTCCTTGCGCCTCTTGCTCCCAGCTCCTCACACTCGCACCACAAACTGAAGTGAGCTCCTTTTAAAACCCAGGTGCCCTGATTAGCCTGCTTTAATTGATTCTAGCAGCTTTTTCTTAATTGGCTCCAGGTGTCCTAATTAGCCTGCCTGCCTTAACTGGTTCTAGCAGGTTCCTGATTACTCTAGTGCAGCCCCTGCTCTGGTCACTCAGGGAACAGAAAACTACTCATCCAGTGACCAGTATATTTGCCCTCTACCAGACTCCTGTACCCCACTGGTCTGGGTCTGTCACACTGGAGAAATGGTTGGAGCTGAGCGATCCGCAGTTCGTGGGGCATTTAAGATTCCAGCATCCTGAACTTGTTCCCCATCAGCTACCCCAGTTTCTGGGACATGCAGATGTGTGGAGGCAGATGCATCGGGGGGAGAGCCAGTCCATGTTATTACTGCAGGGGATCAGTACAAGATGGAAAGGGGTGGGTCAGCCCGGAGGGGAGGATGTAGAGGGAGAGGTTGTAGCTTTGGGGAGGTAGTCAGGGACGAGTGGGCAGCTATAGAGCAACAGATCCAGACACTGCAAGCTAAACTGACTACCCAGGATCTTACCGGATGAAACCAGGGGACTGGGACTGCCTGAAATGTCAGGCACACAATTTTGCTTAGAGACAGGAATGTGTTCGGTGCCAGGACCCCTGACCCCCCTGCAAACCAGTGGGAGGGACAGAGGTGGGTGCTGCAACTTAAAGGCACCCTGGGAGGCATCCTATCCAGGTTTTCAGTTTAGGACGGGACACATCTGGTCGCCCCACGCTCCAGGGGGCAATCGAAGGGAGTCCCATGAGGGATTTTTTAATAGACACCAGGCAGCCGTCAGCTTAACCACATGGGGGCAAGGGAGGGCCTCAGAAGGAACTGAGACAATTGTAGGGGCAACGGGAGGAGAGACACAGTTAACCCTGAGGCGGGGACAGATCAAAGGAATCTGGGGGGAGGGGAGATTCTGTAGGGTTGTAATTATATGTTTAATCTGTTGGGGGCTGGAGATTTACACAAACTGGGACTTGTACTGGACTTAGCCAATTGGGTGTGTTTACTGGGGCAGACGCAGGACAGTCAGGGCTATACCATTCCTATGGGGATAGCCACTATGACCATTAAAGCGGCACATGCCCTCCCACCACCCCCGGCAGGGTGGGGAACACATTCCTGTGTGGGCTAAGGATAACCTGGATTGTGGTAGGGGCAGCATGAAAGTACTGCTAGAGGGAGGGGACCCTCCCCCACAGAAAAAATATCCTATTCCTCGGGAGGCATTGGCACAGGTGGGGGCAACTATTGGGGAATTGGAACAGAGGGAATTGATTAGAGCGGTTGCATCCCCTTGTAATGCTGCTGTGTGGCCAGTGAGAAAGCCAAAACGGTACCTGGCGCCTTATTGTGAATTACAGGGCACTAAATGCTCTGGCCAATTCACCAGCCTCAGTAGTGGTAGCGTACCATGAAATGGTAGCCCGTATTGGACCCCAATTCTGAATTTTCACTGTTTTGGACATAGCTAATGGGTTTTGGTCTCTGCCACTAGCTACCTCGTGTCAGTATAAAACTGCATTCACATAGGAGGGCAGACAATTCTGCTGGACAGTCCTAGCCCAGGGATATCGGGACTCCCCTGCAATTTTTCACAGATACACGAGACAAGCTCTGGAAGAGGTGGATTCAGCAAGGTGCATACAATATGGAGACGACCTGTTAAGAACGTAAGAATGGCCATACTGGGTCAGACCAAAGGTCCATCCAGCCCCGTATCCTGTCTACCGACAGTGGCCAATGCCAGGTGTTCTAGAGGGAGTGAACCTAACAGGTAATGATCAAGTGATCTCTCTCCTGCCATCCATCTCCACCATCTGACAAACAGAGGCTAGGAACATCATTCCTTACCCATCCTGGCTAATAGCCATTAATGGACTTAACCACCATGAATTTATCTAGTTCTCTTTTAAACCCTGTTATAGTCCTAGCCTTCACAACCTCCTCAGGCAAGGAGTTCCACAGATTGACTGTACGCTGTGTGAAGAACTTCCTTTTATTTGTTTTAAACCTGCTGCCCATTAATTTCATTTGGTGGCCCCTAGTTCTTATATTATGGGAAAAAGTAAATAACTTTTTCTTATTCACTTTCTCCACACCACTCATGATTTTATATACCTCTATCGTATCCGCCCCTTACTCTACTCTTTTCCAAGCTGAAAAGTCCTAGCCTCTTTAATCTCTCCTCATATGGGACCCATTCCAAACCCATAATCATTTTAGCTGCCCTTCTCTGAACATTTTCTAATGCCAGTATATCTTTTTTGAGATGAGGAGACCACATCTGTACACAATAGTCAAGATGTGGGCGTACCATGGATTTATAGAAGGGCAATAAGATATTCTCCATCTTATTCTCTATCCCTTTTTAAACGATTCCTAACATCCTGTTTGCTTTTTTGACTGCCGCTGCATACTGCGTGGACGTCTTCAGAGAACTATCCACGATGAGTCCAAAATCTCTTTCCTGATTAGTTGTAGCTAAATTAGCCCCCATCATATTGTATGTATAGTTGGGGTTATTTTTTCCAATGTACATTACTTTACATTTATCCACATTAAATTTCATTTGCCATTTTGTTGCCCAACCACTTAGTTTTGTGAGATCTTTTTGCTAATGTCAGAGACAGAGGAGGAAAACAGGAAACTAACCGAGCAGGTCCTGCAAGCTTTAGCAAGAGCAGGGTTGAAGGTCAATGGGAAAAAGGCTCAGATGGGACAGACAAGTGTGACCTACTTAGGAGTGGAAGTGTCCCAGATGGGAAGGGAAATCGATAAGGGACAGGTACCATTGATTCAGTCCCTGCCACTGCCTACGGCTGTTAAAAGTTTGCAAAGTTTTCTGGGCCTAACTGGATTTTGCAGGGATTTTGTGGCCAATTATGCAGAAATAGCCCAGCCTCTATTTGACCTAACCCAAGCCTCAACTTGGGAGTGGTCAGAAGAGTGTACTGAGGCAGTGAGAGTACTAAAGGAAAACCTGACCAGTGCTCCAGTGCTGGCCTCCCCAGATGGGGATAACTCTTTTATCTGTACCCTTTGGTATTTAACACTACCATTGGTTGTGCATTAACACAGGAGTATGGAGCAAAGTACTGACCTGTGGCCTTTTCCTCTCGACTTTTGAGTGCTGTGGAACTGAAGTATGGATGAAAAAGTGCTGTTGTGCACCTACTGGCGGGTAGGGAAATTCAAATACCTCACAGGAATGCAGAAAGTAATAGCCCAATCTCATCATGACCCCCTGCGGCTGTTAAACATGCATACTATCTTACAGGGACAAGTGAGTGGGTAGCGTATTGCCAAATGGTTGCTGGCTCTACAAGGAACCCATAGTCTGGGTAGCCGGATTACATCTGGCTGGCACCCCACACCAATGTGAAGCCAGCCCATGTAAAACCCAACATCAGGTGTTTCGGGCAGCTAACCCCCATCTGGTAATGGAGGGGACATTGATATGGTTTTTGGATGGAAGTTGTAGGTATTGGGGGGGATGGAAAACTGCAGGCTTAGCTGTTGTGGGAATCAGGAAATGAGACAGTCAGCACCATTGGTTTCTCACTAGAAGCAAGGTCAGCTCAGGAGGCAGAACTGGCAGCCTTGCTAACAGCTTTAAATGAAGTGGATCCCAAATTTGAGCCAGAATGTTGGGTAGTGGTAGATTCAGATTATGTATTTTGTGGGGTCACATTAATGCTGAGATGGTGGGCGGATAATCATTTCAGGGCAACAGACGGCTCCACAATCAAGCATGCTAACTGGTGGAAGCAAGTGAAGGAGCTCAGTCACTGTTTTACATGGTTCAATGTGGTAAAGGTAAAGGCATACAAAAAACCAGGACAAAGGGATTAATTTGGCCGATGCAGAGGCCAAGCGGGCTGCAACAGATGCACCCCCATGGCCCTGGGAGCCAGAAAAGAGTGTGCCTGTGGCAGTAATAACAAAAAGTGGGGTGGATACAGATCAGGAGGGTGAATTCGAGAGTTGCAAGAATCTGACCCAGGACTGGAAGGCATCATGAAACTTGGGGACAGGCATGTGCCAAAGGTGGAATTAATGGAAGGGATTTGGTGTGTCTTAACAGCTGAGGGACCAGTAATGCTGTGCCCTCAGGGAAGCCGGGCGGCTTTCTTAAGCTGGGTGCATGGGAGCTTGGCAGGGGGACACCCCGGGTTTGAGGAGGCACTGGGAACTTTAAAAAGGTTGTGCTGGTGGCCAGGAATGGCAGCTGATTTTAAATCACACCTGGAACGTTGTTTGGACTGTGCCAGGCACAACCCACCTCACAAGGTGCTAAGAGGAAAATTAATGAGACACGCCCCATGGGGACCTTGGGAAAGAATACAAATTGAATACACAGGACCCCTGCCACCAGATCACAGAAAAAACTGATTCATGTTGATGGTAGTGGATGCTTTCAGCAGGTGGGTAGAAGCTTTCCCCACAAAGTATCAAACTGCCCGGATAACTGCTGAAATACTGGTAAACAAGGTATTCACTCGCTGGGGGGGTCCCAAAGGTGATTGACTCAGACCAAGGAGCTGCTTTCTGGTCAGATCTGTTAGGGAAGCTCTCAGCCCTCACTGGAATCATTTTCCATATTGCTTATCACCCACAGGCTGCGGGGCAGGTGGAACACATGAACCGCACCATTAAAAATGAGCTAAGAAAGGGAGTGGAAATGGGAGGAAAAAACTGGTCACAGTTACTTTGTCTTAATGAGAATAAGGGCCTGAGAATCAAAGGGCACAGGATTTTCTCCATATGAGGCTCTCATGGGAAGTACCTGGGGAAGTCACTACACACGGCTTAACACAAGAATGGATTTTAACTCTAATCGACCATGTAAAACAGGTACAGCAGGTGGTGGCCTGGTGAGACAAGCAAGGAGCAGCAAGAGTCAAAGCATGGTATGACCTGCCCAGGGAGCGTGATCTACCCATGGTGGGAGATCTAGTAATGTACAAGATTTCAGGTCAACACCATCCATTCCCAGCTCCTAAATGGAAGGGCCCCTATCTTGTTCTTGACCAATTAGGGCCCAGTCTGCTATTATTGGGTACAGAGAATGAAGGACAGGAGCGGGTTCACTGCACACAAATTAAAAGGTACAAACAGGGGACTGGGAAAGAGGATGTGTAAATTTTGTTGTGTGTGTATTACAGGGTAATTCAAAAAGGAGAAAAGGATGAAAATTCCCAGGCCCTGGATGGAACAATTACTAGTGCTAATCACAATTATCACATTTACAAATTCTATTCAGATCCCACAATGTGAAGTGTCAAAAGGAGGCAACACATGCAGCCTGTGGTAATAAAGCTAATGAAGACTATGAGAATCTCACCATAGAAAGATGTACCACTAATACTCCAACCGGAATTTGGCAGTGTCAGTATATGGTTTATGGATTAGATGGGGGAATCCCAACCTGGTGGAGAACATCAAATTTATCAGGAAATATTGCATGGTACTCCCTAGGTGTAAAATCCCTTTGGACGCTGCGTGTATGATGAGTTAACCATTTTACAGAATGTAACCCTACAGGTGATATGGATGGCAAGTTGAAGAATCCAAATTTAAAGTGGCCACAGCCTGGAGCCGAGAATATTCCCCGACAAGCAAATGTATGGGAGCCATTGTGGGAGCGGATGCAGCCAGCACTTTTTAACATGCAACTCTATTACATGGGTGGTACGCCCCAAGGAATAGTGGGTGGACCAAATTCATCCTAATTGTAGTATGTACATAAAAGGATTGAAACAACAATTCAATTGGTGGGTGAGGGGACACACCTGGAATAGTCGTCGGAAAAAGGGATTGTGGGCAGCAGGGACGAGTGGGTAACCAAACAATTAGTAAGCCAAAATGTGAAATTTCAACAACAAATTAATGAATTAATGGCACAGGAACTATCAGCAGTTGCCACAGGGTGGAGGACAGCAGTAAACTTGAGGTTAACTCATTGGGCAGGGGACCTGGTGACATTATGGCTTCAGAAGATTTACATGGGGAGAAGTGTGTGTAGGTATTCAAAATGCTCAGTTAATAATGTTAATGGATATTATGAAAGATGCTTGGTCAGAACAATGGCCTTCAGTATTAAATTGGGAGGCTAGCCCATATTTATCCACAATTGCAAAAACATACCCTTCTACCTGGAAAATAACATCCCCGACCTATGGGGAGAGTTCTTCTGTAATTGTTACTATGATACCGTGAGAAGGAAATGCAAATAAGGTGGTCCCCTTGAACCCTATGGAAGAGCAGGATCAATGGCTTATTGCAAAGGGGGGGCATTTAGGGGTAATGTATTTGGGGTACAGTGTATTCTGTTGGGAATATATGCAATCCTGCAATATAACACTAGGAGGCAAAATCCTTCCAGTATATGACCAAATTATGAACTTTTATATACTGCCACCTGGACTATGGTGCATCAATGGATCAGTGGACTTAATCGTTGTAAACAATCGAACCAGCATCTACTACCCCATGCCGTACCAAGTAGTTGAATTGGTTTGGACAATACCAAATTTCACTGTGGATATTCAACGGACACACAATATGGACAAGAGTACACAAAGATTACAAGAGCAACTTGCTGCAAGCGCCAACAGTTGGACACACTTACAACACACACACCAGGATGGCGCTGACAAAATTTTAACCCTATCAAAGGAGGCAAAGCAGGGTTTTTTGTGGTGGCCAGGATATTGGACCATAATGAAGTAGTCAGGACTCTCGGTGTTGCTATGGATTATCATAACAGCTGGTGTATTGTTAACTTTATTTGTGTTACGTTGCATATGGAAACGATCAAGGGGGGCACAACCCCCTAGAAAACAGCCACTAATTATAACCCATAAGTAATGTAGTAAGCCCTCCCCCCCAGTGTACTAGACAACCCAGACCCAACCTTCTTGAGCCCACTATAATGGGAAGTCTGGAACACTAATTGGAATAGTGACCTAAGCCCAGAGGTAAGTGGGGGAGTGGGATACTGGGAGGAAACACAAGGAGGAGAGTACAAGACGGGAAGCCTCCTGATTCATATTGAGAAAGTAGGGCAATCGGCTAGTTATCTTAGATGCATGTACACAAATGCAAGAAGCCTGGGAAACAAGCAGGAAGAATTGGAAGTCCTGGCACAATCAAGGAACTGTTCAGGAAGGACAGGTATGGGAGGAAAGGTGGAGGAGTTGCATTGTATGTAAGAGAGCGATATGATTGCTCAGAGCTCCAGTTTGAAACTGGAGAAAAGCCTGTTAAGAGTCTTTGGGTTAAATGTAGAGGCAAAAGCAACAAGGGTGATGTCGTGGTGGGCGTGTGCTATAGACCACCGGATCAGAAGATGAGGTAGACGAGGCTTTCTTCGGACAACTAACCGAAGTTTCCAGATCACAGGCCCTGGTTCTAATGGGGAACTTCAATCAACCTGACATCTGCTGGGGGAGCAATACAGCAATGCACAGACAATCCAGCAAGTTTTTGGAGAGTGTTGGGGACAACTTCCTGGTACAAGTGCTGGAGGAACTGACTAAGAGCCATGCTCTTCTTGACCTGCTGATTACAAATAGGGAAGAATTGGTAGGGGAAGTAGAAGTGGGTGGCAACCTAGGCAGCAGTGACCATGAGATGGTTGAGTTCAGGATCCTGACAAAAGGAAGAAAGGAGAGTAGCAAAATACGGACCTTGAACTTCAGAAAAGCAGACTTTGACTCCCTTAGGGAACTGATGGGCAGGATCCTCTGGGAGGCTAATCTGAGGGGATAAGGAGTCCAGGAGAGTTGGCTGTATTTTAAAGAAGCCTTATTGAGGGCGCAGGAACAAACCATCCCGAAGTGCAGAAAGAATAGCAAATATGGCAGGCGACCAGCTTGGCTTAACAGTGAAATCTTCTGTGAGCTTAAACTCAAAAAAGAAGCTTACAAGAAGTGGCAATTTGGACCGATGACTAGGGATCTGATCTGATCTGATGTGCCGTCCTCGACTGCACCTTCAAAAGGCCAGTTTAGGGCCAGAGGGCGGTTTGGGCTGGCCTTGATTAGCGAAGGGGTGTTGCCTTCTCCTGCCACTCCGGTTCCTCCTCCGAGAATTGTCCTGGCAGTTCTGCTGCTGGAACCTTTGAGGAGGTTGTGGGCAGAAGTGTCTCTGCTGTGTGGTGGGGGTATGCAAGCCCAAGGATCTGAGGGTAGCTCGGGAATCTTTTACGCTGTGGACCCGTTTGTCCGTCTTCTCTGAAAACATAGTCTCACCTTCAAACGGGAGGTCCTGAATTGTTTGTTGGACCTCGTAGGGCAACCCTGAGACTTGCAACCAGGCCCACCGCTGCATAGCCACCCCTGTCACCATCACTCTTGTGGCAGCGTCTGCAGCGTCTAAAGCTGCCTGCAATGAAGCCCAGGAGACTAATTTCCCTTCTTCCACCAAGGCGGTGAACTCTGACCGAGAGTCCGAAGGGACGAGCTCCATGAACTTCGCCATTGCTGCGAAATGGTTATAAAAGTACCTGCTCACAATGGCCTTTTGGTTAGCAATATGGAGTTGCAAACCACCAGTGGAGTAGACCTTTCTACCCACGAGGTCTAGGCGTTTAGCATCCCTATTCTTTGGAGAAGGACCCTGGAAACCCTGTCTCTCCAGCTGGTTAGCCGCATCGACCACTAGCGAATCCAGAGGCGGGTAGGAGTACAGATGCTTAAAGCCTCTGGAGGGCACGAAATACTGCCGCTCATTACGTTTGGCAGTGGGTGGCAGGGATGCTGGCGTCTGCCACAGGGTCTTAGTTGTGTCTGTCTGCTGTATAATTCATTTTGCTGGGTGTAAACTAAGTAAGGTGGTGGGATATAATTGGTTAGCTAATCATGTTACAATATGTTAGGATTGGTTAGGTAAATTTCAGTAAAATGATTGGTTAAGGTATAGCTGAGAATATTACTATATAAATTAGGGGCAAACAGGAAGTACGTTGGGATTCGAAAATAATGAAAAAGGAACTTGGATTTAAGCTTGCTGCAAGTTCACCCCAATAAACATCGAATTGTTTGCACCTTCAGACTTCGGGTATTGTTGCTCTCTGTTCACTCGAGAAGGACCAGGGAAGTGGGAGGGTGAAGGAATAAGCCCTCTAACATAGTATTTTTCAATTCACCTCAAACAAGTACTGTACTGCAATCTCTTTATCATGAACGTACACCTTACAAATGTAGAATATTTTTGTTACATAACTGCACTCAAAAACAACACAGTGTAAAACTTTAGAGCCTACAAGTCCACTCGGTCCTACTTCTTGTTCAGCCAACCATTAAGACAAACAAGTTTCTTTACATTTATGGAAGATAATGCTTCCCGCTTCTTATTTACAATGTCACCTGAAAGTGAAAACAGGGGTTAGCATGGCACTTTTGTAGCAAGCATTGCAAGGTATTTACGTGCCAGATATGCTAAACATTTGTATGCCCCTTCATGCTTCAGCCACCATTCCGGAGGACATGCTTCCATGCTGATGATGCTCTTTAAAAAAAATCATGTGTTAATTAAATTCATGACTGAATTCCTTGGGGGGGGGGGAGAGAGAGAATTGTATGCCTCCTGCTCTGTTTTACCTGAATTCTGCCATATATTTCATGTTATAGCAGTCTTGGATGATGACTCAACACATGTTGTGTCTGCAGAAAAGGATCTGGGGATTATAGTGGACGAGAAGTGGGATATGAGTCAACAGTGTGCCCTTGTTGCCAAGAAGGCTAACGGCATATTGGGCTGCTTTAGTAGGAGCGTTGCCAGCAGATTGAGGGAAGTGATTATTCCCCTCTATTCGGCACTGGTGAGGCCACATCTGGAGTATTGCATCCAGTTTTGGGGCCTCCCACTACAGAAAGGATGTTGATAAATTGGAGAGAGTCCAGCGGAAAGCAACGAAAATGATTAGGGGACTGGGGCACATGACTTATGAGGAGAGGCTGAGGGAAATGGGCTTATTTAGTCTGCAAAAGAGAAGAGTGAGGGGGGATTTGATAGTAGCCTTCAACTATTTGAAGGGGGGTTCCAAAGAGGATGAAGCTAGACTGTTCTCAGTGGTGGCAGATGACAGAACAAGGAGCAATGGTCTCAAGTTGCAGTGGGGGAGGTCTAGGTTGGATATTAGAAAAAACTATTTCAATAGGAGGGTGGTGAAGCACTGGAATGGGTTACCTAGGGAGAGGTTTTTAAGGCCCAGGTTGACAAAGCCCTGGCTGGGATGATTTAGTTGGGGTTGGTCCTGCTTTGAGCAGGGGGTTGGACTAGATGACCTCCTTAGGTCTCTTACAACCCTAATCTTCTATGATTCTATGTTGTTCATTTTAAGAACACTTTCACTGCAGATATGACAAATTACAAAGAAGATACCAACGTGAGATTTCTAAGGATAGATACAGCTCTCGACTCAAGGTTTAAGAATCTGATGTGCCTTCCAAAATCTGAGAGGGATGAGGTGTGGAGCATGCTTTCAGAAGTTTTAAAAGAGCAACAATCGAATGCAGAAATTACAGAATCCGAACCACCAAAATAGAAAATCAATCTTCTGCTGGTGGCATCTGACTCAGATGATGAAAATGAACATGCATTGGTCTGCACTGCTTTGAATCATTATCGAGCAGAACCTGTCATCAACATAGACATATGTCCTCTGGAATGGTGGTTGAAGCATGAAGGGACATATGAATCTTTAGTATCTGGCATGTAAATATCTTGCAATGCTGGCTACGACAGTGCCATGTGAATGACTGTTCTCACTTTCAGGTGACACTATAAACAAGAAGCGGGTGGCATTATCGCCTGTAAATGTAAACAAACTTGTTTCTCTGAGCGATTGCCTGAACAAGAAGTAGGACTGAGTAGACTTGTAGGCTTTAAAGATTTATATTTTTTTATTTTTGAATGCAGGTTTTTTTGTACATAATTCTACATTTGTAAGTTCAACTTTCATGATAAAGAGATTGCATTACAGTACTTGTAAAGGGGAAATTGAAAAGTACTATTTCTTTTGTTTTTTTAAAGTTCAAATATTTGTAATCAAAAATAAATATAAAGTGAGCACTGTCCATTTTGTATTCTGTGTTGTAATTGAAATCAATATATTTGAAAATGTAGAAAACATTCAAAAATATTTAAATAAATAGTATTCTATTACTGTTTCACAGTAGGATCAATCGCACCATTAATCACAATTATTTTTTTTAATCGCTTGATATCCCTAATAAAAATGTATTACAGATCATCATCATATGATCCATGTCTCCTAATCTGAAAATGACTATCTCAGATTCACCTTGATACTACGATATTTGTACCAGATAATTAACTGATATTAATTTAGTTCAGCTTTACCTTTACAGTTCATGTCAGACTTTCAAACCCTAGCCTTTATTTATGCAGGTACAAATAATTACAGTAACTCCTCACTTAAAGTCATCCCGGTTAATGTCGTTTCGTTATGTTGCTGATCAATTAGAGAACATGCTTGTTTAAAGTTGTGCAATGCTCCCTTATAACACTGTTTGGCAGCCGCCTGCTTTGTCCACTGCTTGCAGAAAGAGCAGCCCGTTGGAGCTAGCTGGTGGGGGCTTGGAACCAGGGTGGACCAGCAGCCCTCCCCCCCCCCCATCAGCTCCCTGGCTCCCCTAAGTTCCCTGTGCGGCAGCTGCCCAGCAGGCTATCAATTGCCGGGCAGTTCAGCTGTCCCGTCCCCCCCACTGCCAAGTGCTGCTCCTGCCCTCTGCCTTGGAGCTGCTCCAGGGAGACTCCTGCTTTTTTTGGGGGGGGGGGAGGAGGGCTAATGTCAGGATGTCCCCTTGCCCCACTCCTGCTCCCGCTCCCCCATCTCCACAGGGATGGGGGGAAGGGGACAGGACGGGCTCAGAATGGAGGGAGCTTGCTGGCAGCAGCTGCTGTCTCAAATTTCTGATCTACTTAGAAAGGCAGTGTACTTAGTAGGGTCAGCGTACTTAAAGGGGCAATGCGCGTCTCTCTCACACACACACACACACACACACACACACACACACACACACACACAGTGTGTCTCTGTCTCTCTCTGCCATGTTGTCTCCCCTCCCTCCATTCCTGCTGCCTTATAGAGTGTGAGGCTACATTAACAACAATGTGTTAACCCTTGAGGGCTCAGCCGAGTGCTAATTCATCATTTAGCGGTAAGGCATTCCCTGGGAAATATCCCACCCTGACTTCACCACCTCAACCAAGCTTCACAATCATCATTGCTGTGTACAGTATTAAATTGTTTGTTTAAAACTTATACTGTGTGTGTGTGTGTGTGTATGTATATGTGTATCTATATATATAAAAAAATAGTCTTCTGTCTGGCGAAAAAATTGTCCCTGGAACCTAACCCTCCATTTACATTAATTCTTATGGGGAAATTGGATTCGCTTAACATTGTTTCACTTAAAGTAGCATTTTTCAGGAACATAACTACAACGTTAAGCAAGGAGTTACTGTATGAGCACAATTTAGCACATGCAGCAAAGATAATTGACAATTTTAAGGCCCCAATCCTAATTTGTGGGTTACAATGCCAAAATGGAGGCCTGGTTAGAGCCAGGGTGAAAAGCTGGGCCTTATTTCATAGTGATCAAAACAAACATCAAGTGACTGTTATCCTATGAAAATGTGTTATTCCATTACTATTATATCTTAAATGTACAACAGAATTTCACCTACATCTTATTATGCTCATTAATTTATACTTTGCCAATGTCCTGTCATATCCACACCAGTTGGGTAAACCCAGACCTTACCTGTAATTCTAATGTGCACATTAAAGGTCAGTTTCATTTCTATTATTTATTTAAGGCCACCACTCTGAACGCCTTATTCCTATTGGTGAGCAATTACTCATGTAAATACTCCCATTGAAGTCAATTAGACAAATTCATGGAGAATAGGTCTATCAGTGGTTATTAGCCAGGATGGGAAGGGATGGTGTCCCTAGTCTCGGTTTGCCAGAAGCTGGGAATGATGATTACCTGTTCTGTTCATTCCCTCTGAAGCAGATGGACCTTTGGTCTGACCCAGTATGGTCGTTCTTATGTTCTAATGGGATTACTTGTGTAAGTAAATATTTATCAATAGGATTAAAGGGTTCATAATTTGGCACTAAGATTGTTAAAGATACACACTTTCTATGATTTGCATTAAAATGTTGATTATAGGGCATGCATAAGGGAGTTCAGTTATTTAGTTTGAACGGAACTAAAATCAAGCACACAAATAGGCAGCCTAGATGCAAATATTTTCTTTTAAAAGAATACTTTATAACGCTTTTTCTTCTAAAGTAAAATTATTCTTTGGTAGTTTGAACCACCCTCTTAAACCGATTTTATGAAAAGGGGAAATATAATGCACTTTTTACTTTAGAACACCAAGAAAACTAAATAAAACAAATTAATAAAACAACAAGAAATGCTAAAAATTAAGGTTGCTCCAACAATATTAACTCATTCATGCTGTTTGTGTGTCATATTAAGCATTCCAATTTGTCTTACTAAATGTAAACCATAATACATTAAGACAAAGATACTTTGTTATTTATTTATACCATAAAATATACAGAATTTGCAATGTCACCACCTTAATATTGTTAAAGCAACCTTAAAACTGTTGGAATTTCCTGATTTGAGTTAATGCTGTATTAAAAAACAAATTGAGGGGAGAGGATATGTTTGGATCAGGAAACAACCATTAAAAATGTGTAATATAATAAAATAGCATATAAAGAAACATATTTAAAAACTTACCTGAACTGCGCAGCCAAGTAAGAGTAAAAGTAGTTTTTTAATTTCTTCAGTTCCTGGCTCTAAAATAAAATAAATTATTGTGGGTGCAAGTAACTGTTCAGATATGATTTCAAATCTGATCTTTCTTTATGAAAAGCTCTTTTACTGAATTGCACATTTTATTTATCACCATTATTTTTATACAATTGAACATTTTGGCTTAGTTCAGAATAATAACAAATATGATGAGGGAATGTATGTCAAAGCTTTCAGCTCCTTGTTCCTTTGTCTTTTAAAAAAGTAACTTTCAGCACACACACACACTTTATTACTCACAAGTAGTTTAAAAAATAAGAGGAGGTTACTTACTGTAACTGGAGGTCCTTTGAGATGTGAGGTCCTTTGAGATCTGTGGTCCCTATTTGGATTCCAGACATGTCTGCGAACGCGTACCACGCGCCATAGCTGTTTGTAGTAGTGTCCGTTGATCCGCACATGCATCGGCCACGTGGTGTGTCCGAGGCTTTAAGAGGCTGTGCGGGTCAACACCATTACAGGTCCCTCTTACCAGCATGCAATGGAGCCCGCAGAAGAGGGGATGGAAGGCGGGTATTGGAATCCAAATAGGGACAGACCACACATCTTGAAGAACCTTCAATTACAATAAGTAACCTCCTCTTCTTCGAATGATGGTCCCTATATGGATTCCAGACATGGGTGAGTAGCGAACAGTGTTCAGCATGGAGATGGGTGGAAGGACTCACAAGAAGTTAGTCTGTAGGATGGCACAGCCGACTGCTGCATCCACCACCGCTGCTGCAGTGATGGCATAGCGAGTGGTAAAAGCGTGGACAGAGGCCCACGTGTCCGCTTTACAAATGTCCTGCCATGGCATGTCCACGAGGAAGGCAGACGTGGCAGAACGCGCCCGTGTGGAGTGGGCCATTGACTCCCGGAGGTGGAGGAACGTGAGAGAGGGTATTGGGAGGAGAGGGCATGGCCCCAGCAGTGTTCTGTGATGGTGAGGAAGAGCCTGGGTGGACACGTAAGATGTGGGTCCGCTGGAGATAAAAGGCCAGTGCCTGACGGACATTGAGAGAATGCAGCGTTTTCACTCTCGGGGAGATGTGTGGTTTGGGGTAGAAGATCGGAAAGTGGATGCACTGGTTGAGGTAGAACAGAGAGGCCACCTTGCGGAGAAATTTGGGGTGCAGGCACAGGGAGACTTTGTCTTTGTGGAAGACAGTAAAGGGTGGGTCGGCCATCATGGCCTCCGGCTTGCTAACCTATCTTGCCAAGGTGATGGCCACTAAGAAGATCACCTTCATAGAGAGGTGGGCGAGAGAGCAAGTTGCGAGAGGTTCAAAGGGCAGCTTAGTGAGGGCAGAGAGGATGAGATTCAGGTCCAAAGAGTGGGTAGAATTCCACACCGATGGGAAGGTATTGAGTATGCCATGCAGGAAGATGGTGGTGGTCGGGTGAGTGAAGACCAAGGAGCTGTCCACGGGGGAGGAGGGAGGCACTCAGCACCACCAGGTGGACACAGACGGCGGAGGGGGCAAGGCCCAACATCTTAAGGTGGAGAAGGTACTCCAGGAGGAGGAGGATGGGAATGGAGATGTAGTCCAGAGGGTAGTGGTGGCGGTGCACCCAGGCGGTGAAATGTCGCCATTTTGCTTGGTAGCAGGCTCTGGTAGACTGCTGTCTGCTGTGTGTGAGGATGTTGTGCATGGGTATGGAACATGCTCTGCCTACACACGAACCCCATCCAAATACCAAGCCATAAGAAGGAGCAGCTTTGGGTTGGAGTGCCACAGGCAACCTTACACCTGTGTGAAGAGATCTAGGAGGAGGGGAAGGCAGATCGGGGTGCGAGCAGAAAGGTGGAGGAGATCAGTGAAACAATACTGGCGAGGCCAGGAGGGGGCTATCAGAATGACCATCATGCGGTCCTGCCACACCTTGCGGGAGCAGGAGAATGGGCGGGAAGGCATAGCCTAGTTTGGTGGTTCAGGGCAGGAGAAGGGCATCACCCTGTGAGCCCAGCCCAAGGGTTCCTCTGGAGCAGAAGAGGGGAAGTTTGTGGTTTGCAGCAGTCACAAAGATGTCCCAGTGCGGCATGCCCCACTGGCAAGAGACTGAGCGAAGTATGAGGTCATGGAGCTTCCACAAGTGATTCGCACAGAAGAACCTGCTGAGTGTGTCCACCAGGGAGTTGCTGGTGCCTAGGAGATGCATGGCGTGGAGGGTGAACCCATGCCTGAGGCACCAGTTCTAGAGGAGTATGGCCTCTGCACAGAGGGAGGAGGACCAGGCACTTCCCTGCTTATTGATATACACAACTGCTGTCATGTTGTCGGACAGCAGCTGAATGTACCGGGATCTGATGAGGGGCAGGAACACCCAACAGGAAAGGCGGGCAGCCCACAATTCCAGCATGTTGATGTACATCCACACCTCTTGCAGAATCCAGTGGCCCTGTGCCATATGGCCCTCCAAATGATGTCTCACCCAGCGAGGGAGGCATCCATGGTAAGTGTGGTGTGGGCAGTGGGAGGAGCGAACAGAGTGCTGGCCAAGACTTTGGATGGGTTGGTCCACCATGTGAGGGAAGCCAGGATGGAGGAACGGGGGTGGAAAGCAAGACCAGCTTGCCCAAGTGGTCCAACTGCAGCCTGCAGATCGACTGGAGCCACAGTTGTAGGCAGCACACATGCAGGTGTTATGGAGATGCAGGCCACCATGTGGCCCAGGAGGGAAAGGCACTGGCAGATACGCATATGCTGTTTGAGCGTAGCTGCGCTATGAAAAAGGTGAGGGTAGCAAAACGGTCTGTCGGGAGGAAGGCTCGGCCCGCAAGAAAATACAGACATGCCCTGATAAACATGAGCATACGGGTGGGGACGAGAACTGACTTGACCTTGCTGATACAGATGCCCAGGCCGGCAAAGAGAGCACGGAGGGTCTGGATAGTGGAGAGGAGATGGGTGCACGACGGCACAACAAGGAGCCAATCGTCCAGGAAACACGGAGTGGCCAAGACAACGCATGTGGGCTGCGATGACAGCAAAGATCTTTTCAAAAACCCAGGGAGCAGTGGTAATACCAAAGGGAAGGACCCGAAACTGGTAATGAGAATGTCCCACTGTGAAACAGAGGAACTTCCGATGAGCTGGGTGGATGTCAACATGGAAATAGGCATCCTTCATATCGAGAGCCATGAACCAGGCTCGAGGAGAGAGGGATGGGCGAATGAGAGGAAGCGTGACCGTGTTCAGCAATCGGAGGTCCAGAAGTGGACGACAGCCACCCCCCTTCTTCAGCACAAGGAAATAGGGGGAATAGAACCCACAGCCACAGTAATGGCGAGGAACTAATTCTATGGTGCCCTTCTGGAGGAGGGTGTCCGCTTCATCTCGGAGGAGGTTGTGGTGGGAAGGATTCCCATGGCCACCAAGGGGTGGACGACGAGGGAAAACCAGAAGAACTCTATCAAGTACCCCGGTGGATGATGTCCATCACCCATCAATAGGTGGTAATCTTGCCCCAATTGTGGGCGAGCCGGGCAAGATGGCCCACAAAGACAATCTGGGTCACTGTGGGAGAGGTAGGAGGAGGTTCGCAGGTCTCAAGGGAAGAGTCAAAACAGCTGTTTGGACAGACGGTGTGAGGGAGCCGAGGGAGCAGAAGTGGCAGAGGCGAAATAGCAGGGTCGTTGGATGTGCGGACCATGGTGAGATGGCTCCCGGGGACATTGAAAGTAGGGCTAGTAGGTGGCACGGAAACAATGTCTTTGTTGCCTGTGGGTCGTGGCCGGGGTAAATACCAAGCGACCGCAAAGTGGCATGGGAATCCTTGAAAGAGTGGAAGAATTTGTCTGTCTTGTCGCTAAGGAGTTTTTGGTTGTCAAAGGGAAGGTCCTCAAGAGTGGTCTGGACCTACGTAGGGGAAGCTAGAGAATTGGAGCTAGGAATCCTGGCGGAGCATGACACCAGTCACTAGAGTGTGGGACGCAGTGTCAGCGGCGTCGACTGCAGCTTAGAAAGCCACCTTGGCAACCAGCTCACCCTCGTCCAGCAGCATCTGGAAATCTTGCTGTTTCTCCGCCAGGAGGAAAGCCTGAAACTCCACCAGCTTCAGGTAGGAAAGGAAATTGTATTTTGCCAAAAGGCCTAGTAAGTGGCAATGCAGAACTGGAGGCCCACAGAGGAATAAACTTTGCACCCCAGAAGGTCCAATTTCTTCGCCACCCTGCCCCTCCTCATTCCCCTGAAAGCCTGCTCCCGGCCAAGCCAGAAGCCGGAGCAGGACCGGAGAGTTCGGGCTCCTCCACTTGCCAGGGATAGGGGGATCCGAGAGCAGCCCCTGACCCATTCCCCACCCAGGACAGGTGAAGGGTCCAGGGCTCCCCACAGCTGCCAGTGCGTCTCTTATGCCGACCCAGCTCCGGCTGGAGAGCGAGGCTTTGAAGCCGGGCTATGGTTAGAGCAGCCCAGGCAGCAGTGGGGAGCCACAGACCCACCACCTGCCCTGGGTGGGGGGTCCCGAGGGAGGGGACACGATCTGGGGGCTGCTCTTGGGCCCCCCCACTCTGGGCAGATGGAGGGTCCACAGCTCCCCACAGCTGCCTGGGCTCCAGCTACCGGCTTTGCCCCCCCCATTCCGGCGCCCCTGGGGTGGGGGTGGCCTTGAGGTGTTGCTGGCGGGAGCATTCAGTCGCTGCATGGATCACAAGTGAATTGGGTGGTGGATGGGGTAAACAGGAAGTCTGTACCCTTAAATCAGATGAAGTAGCGGCACTGGAAGCTGGGGTGTGCCAGACCACTTGGGCCAGTTGGAGGATGGCCTTGTGGATAGGGAGGACAGTCCGGGAGGGTCCCAGCAGTTGCAGAACATCCCAGAACTGGGTTTGCGCGTCCTGGACCTCCACCAGGAGGCTGAGAGCCACAACCACTCACCAAAGCAGGTCATGGTATTGGCTATGGTTGTCTGGAGGGTAGAGGGAAGGAGAAATAAGTGCATCATCTGAGGACGATGAGGCCCCAATGGCGACCGTCAGTGCCAGTGGAATGGGAACCTCCTGCAGTTCTTCATAAATGGAAGAGGGTGCAGTGTGGTGGCAGTTGCAGCATCCCGCAGTCCTGTTAGCGGCTGAAGCAGGCCAATAGGCTCAAGCATATGCGTTGCTGGGCCTCAGTGGCCCCCGGGGATAGCAGAAGGTCCATATGTGGTCAGATAGGGGGGCTGTTGCCAAGGATCCAGGCTATAGGTGAGCAGGTGAGAATGAGGGGTCTGGCTCAGAAACCCTCTCACACTCTGAGGACGGGTCCAGCAGAAGCGGGGCCATCAGTACTGGCTGTGCTGTTGGTGCAAAGTGAGACAGTGCAGGGCACTGCTCAGGGAGGAGTAGGAGAGGTTCATTTGCCAGAGATTGAAGCCTAAGGCATCCATGGAACCAGGGGGAGCCAGCATACATAAATGCAACTCCTGGAGTCCCTGTCAGACTAGTAAGGCCCATAAGAGTGGAGTGAGGTGAAAGGGTGAAAGATACCTCCCTGCTGTGTTCAGAAGGGGAAGAAGAAAATGTGCACTTTTCCACTAAAGGGAAAACTACCTACACTGGTGACACAGACGGACACTTGGATCTATTCCTGGCTGCTGTCCTCAATCCTCAAATTGTCCAGACAAGGGCAACATATGCTCTCCCATCCTATTTACATTTACAGTTACTACTTGTAAGCATTCTAGCCAAAGTTTTCAAATTTGGGTGTCTAAATCTAGACACCTTAAGTCTCTATTTACACACTTAAATAAGTGATCTCATTTTGAAGTGTGCTACTCAAGCATATTTCACACTACAGTAAATTGAAACTGTGAGTTTTCAGACCCACACCTCTGAAAATCAGACCACTTATTTAGGTACCTAAGTTTGATATTTATTGCATGTTCAAAAGGTCAAAATAAGTCAATGCAATTCCTGTGGAGTGAACTGATACTGTCCCACGGTTTTTCTATTTAACTAATCCTGCCAGGAGGACAGTCAATCTGCAAATAATCATACAGCAATCTCATTCTATTACATTTTCCCCTTCTATATTAAGACAACATTTTCATGGGTCAAATTCAAAATACTTTTGTATTTTGAAATGCTAGGCTGTCATGTGCAAACATGTTGTTTTACAATATGTTTAATATGAATGCTGGCTATTATTCCCTCATGCACATCTTGCAGGGAGAGATTTTAGTTTTTCCCTAAAATACCTCATTGAGTGCACATAATTTTCAATGGACCCAACTCAAGACAGGATTTTAGTGTTCTACCATTAGAAATATGCCATTATAATAAGGAAGTAACAGAGGAACACAATATTGCCATGCTGGATCATGCCAGTGGTCCATCTAGTCTAATATCCTATCTTCCAATAGCAGTCTGTACCAGATGCTTCAAAGAAAGGTGTATAAAACCATTCAATACACTGTTATTGGAGAACGTGTCCCCCAGGGAAAGTTTCCTCTTAAAACCCAAAAGTTAGGGACTGGTATGGCCTGAAGCATGAGGGTTAATACTCTTTCCAAAACTCTTGTTTAATCTTTGAATCCAAATAAGCACCCAGTTCTTTTTTGACATCTGATAAGTTCCTAGCATCAGTGATGATGGCAATAAGTTACGTAACACAGGCAGTGCATTAGGTGAAAAAATATTTCTGTTGATCAATTCTGATTTTGTCACTTTCAAATTTCATTGAATGTCCCCTTGTTCTTTCATTATGAAATAGGGTGAACAGAAGATCCTGCTTTACCTCTTCTATATCATCCATTATTTTATATATTTTTATAATGCTCATCTTATTCCTTTCCTCACTGAGGTAAACAATCTCAATCTTTTCAGTCACTGTCCATGAGAATTTTTCCATGCCTCTTATTCTCACTGCCTGTCTCTGAACCACCTCTATTTCTGCTATATAATTTTTGAGAACTGAACATAGGCCTCCAAGTGAGGGCATACCACTGATTTATATTATGGCATTGTAATACTTTCCAAATTATTTTCCAGCCTTTTTCTTATGTATCCTACCATTGTTTTTGCGTCTTCTTTTTTTTTTATCACTGCTGCACATAGAGCAGAGCTCTTCATGGAATTTTCCCAGTGATGGCCAAGCCTTTTACCTGAGTTGATAGTTAAATTAGGACCACGTAAGGTATATGAGTAGCTCAAATTACTCACTTTAATGTACATTTCACATGGTATTTGTGAACACTGAATTTCATCTCCCATCAGGTTGTCCATACACTTAGCCTAATTAGGTGTGTCTGAAGTTCCTCTCAGTTTTCTCCCATCTTGAGTAACCTAAATAATTTATTGTCATTTTCAAATTTTGCTACCTCACTGCTCATCCCTTTTCCAGATAATAAATATATTAAAGTACAATGGACCTGGTATTTAACCTTGTGATACCATACTGTTAGCCTTTTCCTATTACAAATATTAACCATTTACTCCTATCTTTGTTTTCTCTCTCTTAGCCAGTTTTTGATACATGACAGTACCTGGCCTCTCACATCTGATTTTACTAACATTAAAAAAAAATGAAGGATTCAGTCAAACAAGTCAGAAGCAGGTGTTAAATGATCACTGGAAACAAAAGAAAAAACTAATACAAAGAGATGAGGTCTCTGAAGCAGGTCAAAGCAAATCCATGGAATGTTTTGAACGATCACATGCAATAACTGTACAGTCTGTGGCGTTTGAGAATGGCAGGAACATGTTCAGACTTCTTACTACACATGAGAAAGGAGGCAGAAGTATTCTACATATATTAGAACTTAGGGAGCTGAGACCCTGGCTGTATGTGGACACAGCTCGCAGAAGTGAGACTCCCAGCTGGGTCGACAGATGTGTGCTAGCATGCTTGCATCAGTGCTCTAAAAATAGCTGCGTAGACAACAGTTTGAAGTTGTAGCTGGAGCTCAGGTTCTGAAACCTGCCCCACCCCTTGGCTTTAGAGCCTGAGCTGCAACTTCAAAGCACTATCTACACAGCTATTTTCAGAATGTTAGTGCGAGCCTCTCTACCTCAAGTCTGTCAGCCATAGCTGAGAGACTTGCTTCCATGGGCTATGTGGACTACCCTGAGAGGCCTAGGAGAAGATAGCAGCAACAGTCAAGATTAAGTGGAGGCACAGTACCCAGGAAAATGGGAAATGTTACAGACATGGCTATAGAGACAGATTTACAGATATGGGAGGAGAAAGGAAAGTTCAGGGTCAAGGATAATGTCAAGGTTATAAACAATGAATTTGACAAGGGAGATAACAGATAGGTAGTTTTGTTTGAGATGGTTCCTCTTGCCCAAGAGAAATGATTCCTCCTTCCATGCACTGAAGCATGGCATGGAAAAGATTAAAAAGACAGTTATACTTCAATATAAATCCCAATGGTAGCATGTCTATCTCGAGGTTTTAGTTGTTTAAAATTTTGTGTTTGTTCATGGTTGACCTTCAGATCTGAGCAGAAGCAATGAAATTCATCATTCTGTAGTCAAGCGTTTGCTAAAATTTTCATCAAGCCCTCTGGTGTGGCTCATTCCTACCTGAGCTACATTTTCAATGAGCTAACTACACATTTTAAAAAATTAAATTATATTAAAAAAAAAAAAAAAAAACACTTACCAGAAAAAGGATTTTTGCCAATTATTAAGACATTTGGCAAAGACATCATGATCAACTGCTGCAAAGTCTCCTGTGAAAATTGATAAAATTAATATTTTTAATTCATGTGTATTGAACCAAATCAAATATCAAATGCTAATCACACAAACTGAAGTCAGTGAAATAGGAGTAGCTTCAAAATAATATATATCTTAATTCAAACTCATTCACACGTATTCTAGATTTAACTGTTTGGGCTTTGTAAAAGCCTTAAAGCTTTGCATCAATTCTACAAAAGCTTTGTTCTCTTTCTGGTGGCTGCAGAACTGGTATAACTGGGCACTGAAGGATCATCCCAGTATAGTGAAATCCCCTAGTGGCACAGAGCCAGCATACAGATCCTGAATCAAAGGAAGAATGCAGAAAAAAAAATGCCTTTTAAAATTAGCTGATGTTTACAGTCCTATTAATAAATGTATTTATTTACTTTATACTTTATTTATTTATACTGTAAGAAAATGAAAATTACAAATATTGGTCATTCCACTTTCTACTAGCTGTTCTTTCGCTTATATGTTTTAACCAAGAGTTATGTAGGTATTAAGTGAATCTAAAACAAAATACACAGGTATTCTTAAAATGCTTAAAACTGTAAGTGAAGCAAACTACCATGAAAGATCCACTTTCCTTTATTTCCAAGTACATACTTTTGGAGGCTTACCTGAATGTGGATTTGTGACAATTAACACTATTAACGACCAGCCATCTGTGTAGCTGCGCTAGTATGATTCTGAGTGCAGAGAGGTGAAATCACTATTTGCACCAGGAGATTTTAGCCTGGTTTCAAGCAGGGGTAAGACCGTCTACACTAGGGAGTGCTATGGCAGAACTACAGTGACAGTTGGTCACTAGTATCAGAGGGGTAGCCGTGTTAGTCTGGATCTGTAAAAAGCAACAGAGTCCTGTGGCACCTTTAAGACTAACAGATGTATTGGAGCATAAGCTTTTGTGGGTGAATGCCCACTTCGTCGGATGCACTGAAAGCTGTAATCAAGGCAAATCCCCAGTCTAAACAGAACCTAATTCTTTTGAGTCAGAGTGGTTTCCTTTCAGAGCCCAGATGTTCATACCACAGCAGACGCCACCCCATGTGAAGCTTTGAAGTAACATTTTTGTATTTCTCATTATGGCACAGATTCAGCAATATGTACAATACCAATACCCAACACAAAATATAATACAACGTACACACAATATGCAAGTACACTCTAGTGCAGTGGTTCTCAAACTTTTTTTTTTTTGCAGACCACTTGAAAATTGTTGAGGGTCTTGGCGGATCACTTAACGATCTTTCCAAATGTTGTTTGTACCATGAGCTAACTATTATAAAGCACTTTGGATAAAAGTGCTATATAAAAAAAACCTTAATAATTAATGGTTTTTGTTCTACAAATAAAAGCACACAACACATATTTTAATATCTGTAGTCTTACCTTTCTAATGCGATGAATGTGCCCTCTCTTCCCCGCCGCGGCAGCCCCCGAGCTGTGGCTGGGAAGGACGGGGGGTCTCCCCTCTCTCCCCCACTGCAGCAGCCCCTGAGCTGGGGCTGGGAAGGAGGGGGGTCTCTTCCCCGCCACAGCAGCCACAGAGCTGAGGCTGGGAAGGAGGGCCGTCTCTCCCCGGCAGCTGCAGCCCTGGAGCTGGGGACAATCGCCTCTTTCTCTGGCTGCCGCAGCCCTGCACATCCCAAATTCCCTCCACCCCCTCTTCTGACCCCACTGCCCCCTCCCACCTACCCCTTATTCCCCCCAAGGCCACCACCTCACTTTACATGTGCGTCTTCTCCAGGGTCCAGGCATCTAATTAGTGGAGCCACGCCTGCGCGGCTCCACTAATTAGGTGGGTGGCCCTTCATTTTCTCGAATGGAGTTCACAGACCACAGTTTGAGAACCTCTGCTCTAGTGATTAACTGCATGTAAGAGAGCAAATTTAAGAATCAAAATCAGAAATGCTAATTCACTTGATGCAGCAAATCTAAAAATGATGTTTCTGAGGATGGGCCTTGTTTTACAGTTAAGTACTATAGGAGAGTTTTACACCTGAAAGTGGGATTTCTTGCAAGTATTCTTAGCTATAGCTAAACACTTATGGGTAACACAGCTTTCAACACACGGTATAGGGATGAGCAAATTTATAGCTCAACTGATTAAGATTAGAGTAAAACTAATTAGACCTGTGTTGCATATGCCTTAAGTGAGTATACAGTAGACAGCAGAAAAAGCAAGTTCCCTCAGTAAAGGACCAACCACTTGATGCAGAGTTTTATTGATAGTAACAGCTGTTTAAGCTTTTAAAGACCCTGAACTACATGGCCCAGTAAATGTTACAGAAAATTTTTAGGTGGTAGTTTTGGCCTAGTTAAATATCAAAAATTTCTGATAAATAATCATGATTTCTGTATATCTGCGATCCTGACAAAAAGACTAAATTCAACAATTTTGCTCTTTTCCCATTAAAAAAGGCTAAAAAATTAAAGGAAACGCAGAAGATTTAATTAAATGAAACAAGGACAAAAGATGACAAAGATAATGATACGTGTTACAACTATTACCTGTTGAAGAGAAACTACCAGGCTAAAAATTATATATTTTAAAAAACATTTCTTTTTTATATTGCTAACATCTTAAATTAGTCAATCAGAAAGCATTTTAAAAATACAGGGCTGGATCTTTTGGCCACAGCTGAGGAGCACTCAGTTTATATTAGTGCAGACGAATGTAAAGGTGATGTAATGCTCACCTTTACACTCTTACAATACTGCACTGTCTGTCATGCTTGGCTAGACCCCTTAGCATGAATTAGAGCAGCCTGAAGTGATAAATTAACTACCATTTTTGGAAACGTTGCCAACCATTTGCATGACTTTTCTTTCTTGATTATATAGTCAACTAAACAGGTTTTAACTAGTCTGCAAATCTGTTGCATAGAGTACTACAAAGTGGCTGTAATACAACTATAAGTAACTACTATACATCAACTCTCTGTACAGTTGTAGGACAAGGGTAATGTGACTCCTTAAAGATCCTTTGATTTTTTTGGCCAAAACTTTTGTTATACTACTACTAAGCTGCTGCTAAAGCTGTCTATTTCTGCCCCTCTAAAATCTGACGATATGAATGCCATTCCAAGTCCTACTGAGTAGTGTTCAATGAATCATGGGGGCCTAATCACCTCAACTTTGAACTGCAATCAAAGCTTGATCAGAGGTTGACTCTGTTGCTACTTCTTTGCTACAAATACTCTGAAGTGGTAACAAGAACATCAACAATAGGAGGAAACACTACCTGTTGTCAAATATATATATCCTCTTAACCCTCCCCATCCAACACACACACACGCCCCTGGTAACTTTGAGCAGAAAAGGCCAAATAAAAACGCTGACTATACTATTGGTATAGAAAAGACACTATATTAGAAAACAGCTCCTGGCTTTAAAAAAATAGAAATTAAAATCAACCAAAATAACCCCAGAAAGATATTTTACAGAACTGTTAACTTTTTTAAACTGTGTTTAAAATCCCTTTGAACCTTGACATTAAAATCAATTTCCTGATTAAATTATTTTCCTTTATTGTACATACACACTAATTTTATTTCCTACTTGCTGAAGTCATGAGAGATGAATTACTAGCACTAATATTATTTTAAATATAGAGAATATACTTCCATATAATTCCACAGAAAAGATTGTGTATCTATGGAACTGCTCAGCTACTGACAGACAAAACTAAGACAATTTGGAAAGAAATGTTATATGGGATAATTTTCATTCTCTGGAAGAAGATGTCTACTGGTTTGGACTATAAAATTATGGAGTATAAAAGTTATAAGACACATCGCAGAATTAATGGTAAGAATGGAATTTAAAATATTTCACCACAAAATTACACATGCTTGCACAAAAACAAGGTATCCAATTAAATGTTTTTATTAGACTGCAGATACTATATGAATTTAAAAAAAGAAAGAAAAATACATGATAATCTTTTCTTTCAAGAATAGTAAGTAGTCATCACCACCTAAAGCTTGAAACTCATTAAATGTAACCTAAGTTATGCACCATCTTCTGTCTCAAGGACAGATTTAGCATTTTATTATCCAGTTTTGCTGTGGCCTTACTTAAGGTGTTGTTTTGGCCAGAGATATGCATACATAAAAATGTGTTCTCTCACACAACCTATCTGCTTGTGTTGTGTCTTGGGCCATACCTGCTTACTTTATTAACAAAACTGTACTACTGTTAACACTGCACGGTCAATACAGCTATGGAAGAAAGCTGGCTTCTATTGTGCCTCGATCAATAAAATTGTCAGTTAAATTCTAATTTCAGGATCTTTATTAATGGTGATGTAAAAGGCAGAAAAAACATTGATTTTCAGAAGCTCGGTTCAATTTGATATATTGTCTATTTTTTTTAAAATCACCCTTTTACTTGTAAGCTGAGCAATGTTGGTTGCACAGAGCAGCTTGAGCAGGTTGCTGGATTTTCTTTTTCTTTTCTTTTCTTTTTTTTTTTTTAAAAGAGGAACAAGGGGCTACTAGTTCTGGGACTAGCCTACATGACAAAACTTGAGAAGCTGGATCAGCACTACAATGACTCCAATCATTACTCTCCAGAATGGTAATGGGTAACTGCTCCTGTTCCTCAAAACCTGTCACCTGTTGAGTCCCTTGGGGATCCATACTCTTCTCTGTTCTCTTTAACATGAGAACACTTGGACAGATAATGAGGCATATTGGCTTTGTCGTCAACTATATGCTGATGACAACTATATTTCATTTCCCACTGATACAACAAAGCTAACATTTTCTACAAGCTAGCTCCTGGATGAAAAAGAGCTGGCTCAAACTCAACTCAGGCAAGACCAAAGTGATGATAGCTGGACAGAGGGCAGGGCCGGCTCCAGGCACCAGGCAACCAAGCTGGTGCTTGGGGCGGCACCTGGAGGGGGGCGGCGCAGCGCTCGGGCCGCCGGGGAGAGCGGGGCCACAGCCGGGCTCGCCGCCCTCCCCCCGGCGCTCTGGCCGCCCTCCCCCCACGCCCTCCCCCGGCTGCCGGGGGGAGAGCGGCGAGCCCCTCCCGGGGCTCGCCGCCCTGCGCTCTGGCCGCCGGGGGGAGAGCCGAGCCCCAGCCGGGGCTCGCCACCCTCTCGCCGCCCTGCCCCCGGCGCTCTGGCCGCAGGGGGGGGGAGAGCCGAGCCCCCGCCGGGGCTCGCCGCCCTGCCCCCGGCGCTCTGGCCGCGGGGGGGGAGCCGAGCCCCCGCCGGGGCTCGCTGCCCTCGTCCCAAGGCTCCGGCCGCCCTCCCCTCCGGCGCCCTCCCCCCGGCCGCCGGGGGGAGAGCGGAGCCCCCGCCGGGGCTCGCCGCCCCCCCCGGCTCCGCCCCCCCCCCCCCGCGGGGGGGGGGGGGCAGCCGGAGGCTTTTTTGCCTGGGGCGGCAAAAAAGCCAGAGCCGGCCCTGACAGAGGGAAACTAGTTAGGACACTATCCTCTTCCATTTTTCCAGTGAAATCAACCTGCTCCCACTAATCAAAGTGATGCAAAGCCTAAGGGTCCTGTGTGACTTATCACTGAACTTGGATGGTCACACAGAATCAATAACAAAGTGTCTTTTTCATTTTCTTGCTAGGAAACTCCACCCCTGACACATGGATTAGGACCTGGTCACAGTGGTACAGGCATTTTTCACCTCTAGACTTAATTACTGTATTTCACTGTATTTAAAGCTGAATGTGCAAATAATGCAAAGGCACCAGCTAATGCAAAATACAGCTGCCCCCTTCTTCCACAGTTTAGGCTAAATTCATCATGTCTGTTCTCCAATTCCTTCAATGGATCCCTATACAGTTCTGCTGCTAATTTAAATCTTCAAGGCGCTTAACAGATCAAGTCCCAGCTACATTGGAAAAATGGGTAATATTTTCAAAAATGCCTAATGACTAAGAAGCTTAAGTCCCATTTTCAAAAGAGACTTAGGTATTTAGGTGCATAAATATGACTGACTTTCAGTGAGACACAGGCTCCTCCTAAGTGTCTAAGGTCAGGTCTACACTACAAACTTACATCGGCATAACTATGTTGCTTACTTTATTAACAAAGTAAGCAAGTTGGTACCGTTATACCAACCTAACCCACAGTTGACATAGCTACCACCTCTCCCAGAGGTGGATTAACTACACTGACAGGAGAAGCTCTCCCATCCGAATAGTAGCGTCTTTACTAAAGCACTACAGCTGCACTGGTGCAGCTGAGCCACTGCAGCGCTGAACATGTAGATAAGCCCTGAGGCACTTTTGAAAATCGGAATGAGGTGTTTCTGAAAACTTCATATCTACATGAACTGCCAAGAAAGATATGTTCCTCTGGAACAATGAAGATCACAAAATCCAGAACAAAGCATGTGAGAGCTGGAGACAAAGCATTCTCAATTGAGGGGATTTGGCTAAGAACAGACTTCCAGATATTAAATTAATCTAGTGCCTTCTCCACCTTCCTGTCTCAACGTTTTTCCACTATAGCTAAAATAATATTCACAACATCTGCCACCTTCACTCCCACCCCTCAAAAAAAGCCAAACCCAACTAATCCCAAGCACAAGTAGCTAACACCTATTTCAAGGGACCATTCAAGGTGCAGAGGTCCATTAACACACACACACCATTCACCCAAATGGAGGGGTGTTAATGGGCCACTTCACCTTGAATGGTCCCTTGAAATATGTAACTACTTATGCTAAACAATCTGTTCCATCTTGCATTTAGCTGTGACACTCTGTGGGCATGTCTACACTACAAAATTAAGTCGACCTAAGTTACATCAATGTACAGCCACCACAATAATTACATCGCTTTTGCATGTCCACACTACGCTCCTTGTGTCGGTGGTGCGCATTCTCAGTGGCAGTGCTTGTATAGATGTAGAAAGTAGAGCACCGTAGGTAGTTATCCCACTGTGCAACTCACCACCCTGGGTGCGGGGTGTTTGGGAAGGAATTACAAAGCCTCACGGAGGCAAACAAGTCACGCAGGGGTGTCTAGAAACATGGTTTCAATGTCCCAACATGCAGTTTTCTCCATCCTAGAATATTATCTGCATCCCATAATGTTTCACTCCTCTTTTCCAAAGCCCTGAAAACCCACGCTTCCGCCAGCTCTGTAAGAAGCATGGATCCTGCACTGCTCTTCAGTATTGTGCTAACCATTACAAACACAACACACCTGGTCCTTCAGTATTTTCAGAGATACCAGAGGAGCTGCAAGGCTGCCTTGATGACGGACATAGAGAGAAACAATTCCAGGTTGTTGTTGTCATTCACAGAGCAGATGGTGGGCCCGAGAAACAAGCACTGAGCGGTGGGATCACATCGTTATGCAGGTTTGTGATGATGAGTAGTTGCTGCATAATTTTCGGATGCGCATAGCCACATACATGGAACTGCATGTGGCGCTTGCCCCAGCCCTCCAGCACAGCGACACTAAAATGGAAGCTGTACTCACGGTGGAAAAGCGAGTCGTGATTGCTGTATGGAAGCTGGCCATGCCAGATTGAATTGCTACTGATCAGTTGGGAATCAGAGTTGCGAAATCCACCATGGGGATTGCTGTGATGCAAGTGTGCAGGGCCACATAAGACTGTGACTCTTGGCAATTTGCAGGACAGTCTGAATAGTTTTGCATCAATGGGGCTCCCAAACTGGGGTGGGTCAATAGATGGCATGCATATTCCTATTTTGGTCCCAGACTACCTTGCCACCGAGTAAATCAACAGAAAAGGCTACTTTTCTATGGTATTGCAAGTGCTGGTGGATAACCAGAGACATTTTACTGACATCAAGGTGGATGACGCATGCATCTTAAAAAACACAGGCATCTTCAGAAAGATGCAAGTAGGGACTTTCTTTCCAGACTGCCAGATTACCATTAGGGATGTTGAAATGCCAATAGTGATTCTGGGAGATCTAGCCTGCCCCTTACTCCTCTAGCTCATGGACCCATACCCTGGCCACCTCAACAGCACCAAGAGCACTTCAACTACAGGCTCAGCAGGTGCAGAATGACTGCTGAATGTGCTTTTGGCCATTTGAAAGGGCACTGGCGCTGTCTACTCACGTGATTAGACTTTAGTTGAAAAAAATCCCCATGGTTATAGCTGCCTGCTGTGTGCTTCATAATATCTGTGAAGCAAAGGGGGAGAAGTTTCTGCAAGGGTGGAGCACGGACGTGAAACAGCTGGCTGCTGATTTTGAGCAGCCAGATACCAAGACTATAAGAAGAGTTCAACAGGAAGCTATACGGCTCAGGGAGGCTTTGAAAGACCATTTCAGTAATGAACTACAGTAATGTCTGTTGTCGTGTGCGCTGCTTGGCATTGTTTTTTTAGCACCCCAGTATGAATCTTGTAATGAGTGCTCTGTGTTTGGTAATATGACACTTCAAATGAACCTATTGCTATTATCTTTGAATGCTGTTGGTCCCAGCCCTCATATGTTGTGAACTAATAAATATTAATTAAGTTTTCATAAACAGATTTTTATTCCAAACATATGCAAACAAACATAATTTTAAATGAGTAAAACTTTATAAATACAGGGAAAATAACCTTTGAAGGGAAAGAACAGTCATTCTCATTTCAAAACCACATACACTAACCATGTTTCTCAGAGGTCAGTGTATGCGCGGCTGTGATTGTATGTACTCTCCCTCAGGGTGGAGTGGTAGGGGTACTGCAGCGGCCTGGGAACATATGTGGAATGTGGGGGGGAAGGGGAGGGAGGTCCCGGAATGCAGTTCTTGATAGGCTGCAACGGGAAGCAAACACAGGTGACTTGGACCCGAAGGTATATAAGAGTCTCCAGCATGTCCATCCGGTGCTTGAGAAATGGTATCATGTCCTGCTGCACGTCTCTGTCCTTTTGCTGCGTGTTTCTCCTCTCCACACTCCCCCTTTCCATTCTGTCTGAAAGGGTACTCCTTCAAGCCCTCTGGTCGGTATCCACAGCACCAGAGGATTGCAGGATCTCTTGGAATATGTTGTCTCGCATCCTCTCTCTTCTCCTCCTCATCTGGCTGAGCTGCTCCGCTGGCGTCCCCTTGATCGATGCAAGTTACAAGCACTACATTTTCACTTCCCCTGGGTCTCATAGAGCATAGCAGCCGTCCCAGCCTCAGTGAGTATGGCCTGGGGACACGGGGGTGATTTGGGATAATAAAGGGAGGGAGGGAAAGCACACGGGCACAAGTATATGCGGTTAGGGCAACTCCACTGAATACTGGCACCATTTTCCACAGGTGGTGATGATTTTAGCTGATATCTCACTCCAGTGGGTAATGGAGGCTGAAAGGGAAGAGCTCCTGCATGTGTCTGGCTGCAGAGTGGGTACATATGCTGCTAGGCTGTGAGCAGCAATGGTGCCCGCTGAAATAATTACTGACTGATGTGGGAAAGTGTCCTACCATGGTGGAAGAAATAAGGGAGCCCTCCCAAGAAACTTTCAGCAGAGGATTGCAGACTAGCTCCAGGGAAGTTTCCTCACCATCTCTACTGAGGATTCACGGGACATCCCAATGCACATAAAAAAAAAAAACTGTTCCACAGGGCCCTCTCTGCCTGTCTGTACAGGAGAATAAGAAGCAGAGAGCAACTCTACCTTTAATGGTTATTGCTAACCCAATTAAAGAACAGTAAATGAACAGATTTGTCCCTGAAATATCAAAGCAAACTGCATATTTACCAGAAGTTCCTTCCCCTGCATCAGGCTCGCCGGTGTCAGACTGCTGGGCGAGGTACAACTGCTCCGGCGTCAGAAAGAGCCCAGGGGTCGGCAATCTTTCAGACGTGGTGTGCCGAGTCTTCATTTATTCACTCTGATTTAAGGTTTCGCATGCCAGTAATACATTTTAACATTTTTAGAAGGTCTCTTTCTATAAGTCTATAATATATTACTAAACTATTGTTGTATGTAAAGTAAATAAGGTTTTTAAAATTAAGACCAAATCATTACTTTTTAATGATTGCAACAATGCAGTTTGGTCTTGAGCTGATAAAACCATCTAAAATTATTTAACAGATGTTACACAGTTGTTTTTTTCTCTTTTTCAGTGGCAAAGGTGCTAAGCAGAATTAGATGAGTGAACTTTCTATGTTATGACATCACACCCTAAAAACAGTCTCAAATGAATATGCAAATATTCTAATTATCAACAATTTCATGTTTGTAAGGCTAGTTATTCTTCCAACTGAACAAAAACAAATTCTCAACAGGTTCAATTAATGTTGACAGTTCTTTATGATGTAAAACAGTTTCAGATAGTGTTGATACCAAGCATACCTTTTTTCTTGAAATAACTATAATATTTCTAGATTATCTAGCTACACTGAACAGTGGTTTTCTATTTGCACTCTCTCTCTCTCGTGTGTGTGTGTGTGTGTGTGTGTGTGTGTGTGTGTGTTTGTGTTTGTTTTAGTATGTCTTTGTCTGGGAATTCCTACTTCCCTCACTTTCCCTAGTGAGAAGAGTCATCTGACTCTGATGCTCCCCTACCATGCAGGTGGGTGTGACAGCATGAACATGTCCCTGCCTGGGACCAGGTCCAGAACTTTTGTCAGCATTGTTGTCCATGCTGAATGCACTGGAAAAGAATGTCTGACACATAGAACCAAGGCCCTGAATGCTGGAGTGAAACACCATAGTAACACTAAACAATTTACGATAGGAAGCAAGAATTCCAAACAGTTTCAGTTGGAAATGGTAACTCATGTATACAGAGATCCAGATATGGATACAGAGATAATTTCCCAAACTGGAATTTGGCCAGGATATCATGATTAACCTTGTTCTTGTAAAAAGTGCCAGAGAATCTGCAACAACAAGTGGGAAAGACCTAAGTTTACTTTTCATACAAAAGATAGTACCCAAGTTACTTCCACAGCACTGTGCTAACTCGAAGTGAAAAGTGCCATATACAGTTATCAGTACCACTTCATGCCAATTAAAAAACTGACTAGGTACAACCCCTATTATCTTGTAATAAATGCAAGTAGTTCTTTAATAGGAAAACCAGAAATACGAAATCAACTTGAATTGTGCAGTCTTGGTGAAATTGTGGCCACCGAAACCAAATGGAAAGTTTTACTGTTGTTATGCTCAGAGATACTGGTGACTGCTTGAATCACAAACCTTTTTGAGAATGCATGTGAACGTACCCTTCAATTAATATAACTTTCAGGATGAGTTAACCCGAAGCTCCCCAACCCAACCCCACTTAAGACTAAAGCGGTTGTGAAAACCACCAAGGAGTCTGGACTGAGTGGACAAGGGGTTTTGCTGAGCATATCGTGTGTGGATGTGGGAAGGCAAAACACACAGAAACAAAGTTAGATTTTAAGTGATTACAAGTGGTAGGCATAAAAGATCAGAAATAGTTACCAAAGAAAATAAAAGATAAACGCACTATCTAAATCTTAAACTTTATTACACTAGGCAGTATTTAGATCAAGCAGTTTTCCCACCCCACTGGATGTTACAGTTCATAATACACAGGCCTCTCTCAAGCCTGGGACAAGTCTCCTCAGATGAAGTCTTCTGTCTTTCCAGCATTCTTGTTGCTTCCATAGGTGGGGGAGGAGAAAGTTCCAAAGCATGGTGCCACTGTCCCCTATTTTATATCCTTAGTCCACGTGCCTAGGGCCTTGTCTACACTACAGAGTTTTGTCGACAAAAGGCAGCTTTTGTCGACAAAACAGTGGATGCATACAAACTATGATGCGACTTTTGGTGGCAAAAATGCCCTGTTGTGGTGACAAAATGAAACCACCCCGACAAAAGACATAAGGCTTTTTGCGCAAAAGTTTTGTCGACAACGCGCCAGTGTAGACACCACACTTGATTTTTCTGCTTTAATTGGCTTCCAGGTGGTGTCCCACAATGCCCATCCTGACCGCTCTGGTCAGCAGTTTGAACTCCACTGCCCTGCAGACAGGTAAACTACCATCCGTCCCTGCCCCTTTAAAGCCCCAGGAATTTTTGAAATTCCATTCCTGTTTGCTCGGCATGGAGAAGTTTCATCACATCTCTCCAGGTGACTGTGGCGGCTCCATGAAGCAAACTCTCTCCCGCTTGGATCACTGTGGATCTGCTAAGTATTTGGGGAGAGGAGGCTATGCAGTCCCAGCTGCGCTTCAGCCGTAGGAATTTTGATACCTACAGGCAAATTTCTTAAGGCTTGTGCAAAAAGGGGTATGACTGGGACACAATGCAGTGAAGAGTGAAGATAAAGGAGCTGAGGCAGGCATACCATAAGGCAAGGGAGCCAAACCGTCGCTCTGGTGCTTCACCCAAGACCTGCTGGTTCTATACGGAACTGGACACTATCCTTGGCTGTGACCGCAGCTCCACCACCAAGAGCCCCGTGGATACTTCAGCACACCTGGAGGTGGTGGAAAGAGGACCTAACCCGGAGGACGAAGTCATTGATGAAGAGGTGCAGTTAGATGACTATGTGGAGCCCCCAGCGGGGTCGCTCGGCGGGAACTGTTCATGACTCCTGAGGCGTCTAGCCAGTATCAGCAGTTGCTCTCCGGCGAGCAAGAAGCGGGAGAGGAGACGCCTGGTAAGTGGCTGTGGTTTGTGTAGTGCGGAGGTAGGTTCAGGGTATAGAAATGTACAGGGGTGGCTCTGTTTCTGTGTGCCAGACATTTCCCTGTGCACCTAATTAGTACGGCAGAACAGGGGGTTAATGCATGCCAAGATCTCACGGGAATCCTCCAGAGAGATCTCTAGGAAACTTTCCTGGAGGTACTCGGCAATCCTCTGCTGAAGGTTCCTTGGCAGAGCTGCTTTGTTCCTTCCTACATTGTAGGAAACTTTCATATCTTACATGGCAAGTTTGTAAGAAATATCACAACTGAATATGAATGATGAATATGGGGATTACAGGGTGCTATTTTGAGGTAAATGTGTCACACCTGTTTTTTCTTCAAGTGTTTGTAGTCCATTACACTAGTAGGTGACTTCCAAGTTGTTCTCAAAGGTGGTGGGGGTCAGAGACTGAGCGGAAGAGGGACTGCAAGACAGGTTTCTCTACCTTTGCATCGTCTCTTTATCTTTTGACACAGTGGTGAGAACATAGTAAACGTGGACAGAAGACTACGTCGCTACTCTACAAACATACAATAGTGATGTGCGCTACAGATGTTACCGAGGCTACATGAGCTGTCAATTAGAGGGTGCCGTCAACTTTTCAGGTAGTTTCCTGCCCATTGCAGCATAAGATAAAGATGCAACCGGTAATCCATTTTGCAAGTGAGTCAAAATCAGGTGACCCTTCGTGTGTTCCATGTAGGAAACTAATAACTAGGTAGAGATCCTGAAAGATTTTGTTCTGTCCAGGCCAAAAGCCAAAACTCAATGCACATCTAGGATGTGCAGCTTTTGTTCAGTCTTTTGAGCACAGAACTTTTGGGAAAAAACAAATAAGAATATAGGTTGATTAAGATGGAAATGGGAAACCACCTTACACAAAAACATCCGAAGAAGTGAGGTTTTTACCCACGAAAGCTTATGCCCAAATAAATGTTAGTCTTTAAGGTGCCACCAGACTCCTCCTTGTTTTTGTAGATACAGACTAACACGGCTACCCCCTGATACCTTACACCTTACACAGAAACTTCATATGAGGTCTGTGCTGGACTTTGTCCTTATAAAAAACAGTACTGCAGATCCGTGACAAGTGTCTGCAGTTCTCCCACTCTGCTGGCTGAGGTGATGGCTGAGAGATGCAGAAATGAACAAGATGCTAAGGGCTTGAATGGGGGACTCATAAGGCAGACAATACTAAATTTAAGTCCCAAGTCGGCTCCGGGTCACAAACAAGAGGGAATAATCTATATAATCTTAAAGAATCTGGTTATGATAGGATTAATGAATACAGTTGAGGCCAAATGTGTGCAAAGTTGACAGTTTCCAGGAAGCTGCCCAGAAAGACAAACATTCCATTTACTCAGGTAAGTAGCCCTTATAGTAGGCTTCCTGCTATTAAGAAGAACATCCTGAACTACCACTGAGTAATGCACCTCTTCTACATCTAACCACTGATGAACCACACTCTGAGGTGGAGCCCTTGAAGATTCGGATGCAGCACATGCATGGTGGTTCTTGATTATTGGCAGAAGCAGAGGCTACCTGGTGGGAAACCAACAGAGCTTGGAATACCATGGTTATCTCAGCCAGCAAACTATTAGGAAAGGTAAGATAAGTACCCACAACTTAGCTCTCAAGGAACAAACTGTGAACCCAGAGGCTCCAACTACTGACCACAGAGGGTAAGAAGGAATTGAAGGAGCGGCGGCTTCCCTACAGATAACGGTAAGGAAAACTCTCCAATGTTCACGCATGAGATATGCACACACCTACAATGTAATGGACAAGTGCGAGGACTCGAAGAACTTTACCTTCACTATAATGATCATTTTACAGTTGCCAGACATGTCAGCATCATCAGGCAGGCACATACTTACAATAATCATACATGACACAGCTTAACATTCAATTGATATCAACATTCGATTGACAGATTATTTAACATGGTAGCCCAAGATGATACAAATGATCCAGGAACAAAATGCAACAGAGGGTCCTGTGGCACCTTTAAGACTAACAGATGTATTGCCAGTGGGCATTCACCCACGAAAGCTTATGCTCCAATACATCTGTTAGTCTTAAAGGTGCCACAGGACCCTCTGTTGCTTTTTACAGATCCAGACTAACACGGCTACCCCTCTGATACAGGAACAAAATGTTATTATTAAAATCAATGAACAGTAAAATAGTGCCTCACTAAATCCCCAATCCTGTATTGTGCATTGTATAGATTATAGTCAGACTCCCATATCCTAAAGAACCGCAATGACTTCATCAGGACTATGTGGGGGCACACAGTCTGCCCACACAATACTATGTCTTCTATCACATTAAAATAAAATAAAATAGCTAAGATATAGCTGTAGGAATTAGCTCATCACTGGGTTTATCAAGTATTTCCTGTTAGGGAAACTCAACCAGATGATAAAAACAAACAAAAATAAAACAAAAAATTTAAGTAGCTCCTACAACAGTAATAAAAATTTAATGAAAGTCGTTATAAACCAGGGGGCAATTGGCAGACTTTGATTTCATATGTGATATACCTATCCCTTATTTGCACAAAAGGTATGTGGATTCAGAGGCTGCTGATTGACATTAAATGATTTAATATGAGAGCAACTCAGAACAGTGAATAGCTATATGGACAGATCAATAATTCAAATGTTAGTTGTTTTCAGATCCCCTTCCTACTTTGGAATATAATCACCAGAACCAGGTGTACACTGAACAGTGGTAAATGTTGACCAAAAGATAAATTGAAAAAAATAAACTCATACAGTTGTGGTTTTAATTGCTCATCTTGCTTTTGTTGGACTCATCTCTGAAAATTTAGTAAGAACTTGTTCAAAAATCTACATAAAAGGCAGCAAGAAAAAAAAATTACCTGATAATAAGATTTTATTTGTCTCACCAAAATAGACAAATTTTGAATCCTAAGTGAGGCATCATTGTTGACTTTCTTATTTACTCTCTGACTGGTGGATTTAGGGTTGCTGCAAGAAAAAAGAAAAATAAAATTTATTACCAACAAGTATTACACTGAAAGATTCATATTTTTTAGATCTTTCTCTAAACAAGTAGAAATAGAAAATGACTGACAAATCCAATCATCTGAAACATCCAGTACAATTACTAATTACTGTGAATACTGGGGTTGACACCCCAAGCCACGGTCCGGTTAATACAGAGTGCCGGATAATGGAGGCTCAAATAAACAGGGTTCTACTGTATATCAATTTACAGTACTCTGCTGCTAAAGATAAGAACAGATCCTCAGCTGATATAAATTGTCATAGCTCCACTGAAGTCAATTTACAAAAACTAAGGATCTTGTGTTATCTAAGCTGATAAAATATTCCAACTGGAAAATATTAGCAGTGTATTCTGAAGCACACAAATGCTTTTAGACTTATTTATCTTTATTTTTTGGTGAGAACTGGAAGGGGGAAAATAGGAGATATAGAGACCCCGGCATCTGGTTACACACCCATTAGCTTTAATTAGGCCTGTGATTATCTACAAATCAAAGAACCATTGATAACAGCCATTAATACCTTAACACCCCCTTCCCCTCTCAGTTTTGCCCATTGTCCGAATAGAGTTTAAAACGTTGACATCCTGAATGACTTATCTCCCAGATAGAAAGAAAAGAAAGAATTTAATAAATTACATGTTGTGGGATGGAAATGAAGGGACGCAAGGAGCCCCTAGCATGTGCAATGAACTCAGCCTACAAAAGTAACAAAGTGTGTGACTCTCTACAGATGTTTCCCAAGATACACAAACAAGGGAACCCAGGCAGACCCATCATATCTGGCCAATGCACTCTTACTGAAGGAATATCAGGCCCCATAGAAACCATCCTCAAACCACTCACCACACAAAGGGCCAGCTTCCTCCAGAATACAACCGACTTCCTCCAGAAACTCCACAATATTAACAACCTCCCTCAGAACACAAAGCTTGCCACCTTGTACGTCACCTCTCTGTACACCAATATCCCTCACAATGACATCATCGTTGCCTGCCTTAAATATCAACAAGATAATGGACAACACTCAGATATCCACCCCAAAGACATTGCCAAACTCATCCATTTCATCCTCACCTCTAACAATATTACATTCAGCAACAAAACAAACACTTTGTCCAAACCATGAGAACAGCCAGGGGTACTAGGATTGCTCCCCAACATCCCAATCTCTTCATGGGCCACCCAGAGGAAGAATTACTGGACAAACGCACGTCAAAACCAATGATTTATGGTTTATTACAATTATCTGTAATCCACTGAAGCCCCCACCACTAAGCCTTTTTTTTTTTCTCCTTTCCCTCCTATGATTGTGGAGGTGTTAACAGGTCACTTCACTTTGAATGGTCCCGTGAACTATGTGTTAACTACTTATGCTAAACAATCTGTTCCACTTTGCATTTAGTTTTGACACTGAGGGCTTGGCTACACTTGCGAGTTACAGCGCATTAAAGCAGCCCCAGGCGCACTAGCTCACTCCCCGTCCACACTGGCAAGACACGTAGAACGCTCTGACTCTGCGGCTACAGCGCTGCTGGTACTCCACCTTGGCGAGTGGAATAACGTTTGCTGCGCCCCCACTGGAGCACCACGGCGCCAGTGTAGACGAGGTGTTGCATTACTGCACTCTGATCAGCCTCCGGAAACGTCCCATAATCCCCTTAAGTCAAGTGGCCACTCTTCTCATTGTTTTGAACTCGCTGTAGGAATGCGGATATGCCATTTGAAAGCGCCATTTCTGACAGACGGCTGCTTTTCTGCTCTGAGACAGATAAGTGTGCTGTGAGACAGATTAGTGTGGAATGCTGTGTGAGAGAGAGAGAGGCGGGGAGGAAGGGGGGTCTGCTGCTGTCTGAACTTACAAGACAGCATGCTGACATACTCTCAGCCCCCCAAAAACCCACTCTCTCTCCCCCCACATACACACAACACACTCCCTGTCACACTCCACCCCACCTCCCCCATTTGAAAAGCACGTTGCAGTCACTTGCATGCTGGGATAGCTGCCCATAATGCACCGCTCCCAATGCCTCTGCAAGTGCCGCAAATGTGGCCACGCCAGTGCGCAAGCAACTGTTAGTGTGGACAGACTGCAGCGCTTTCCCTACTGCACTCTCCGAAGGTGGGTTTAACTCACAGCACTCTACATCTGCAAGTGTAGCCGTGCTCTGAGTATATTTCCCAAACCTAAAGAAGAGCTCGGTGTAAGCTCGGTGTAACAGAAGTTGGTCCATTAAAAGATACTACCTCACCCTCCTTGTCTCTGTAATATCATGAGATATTACGGAATACATGATGCAGTTCTTTGTTTTACATTTTCTTAATCAGTATTTCTAAGCTGATTTTATATTTTAAATGTACTCTTAAACCTTCATAAAGGAATCATTCCAGATTACTACATATTTAACTCACTGAAACAAAGACATTATTTTAAATTAATCAGTCACAGAGGTTTAGTGGGTTCATAACAATGTTCACTGCTTTTAGAAAAAGGGAACACTAATTTACTTTGTGTGATCTCCATAACAATAGACGTCTATGAAATTTCACCAACTTTAAAAAATATGTTTCCAAAGATTTTAGGCATAACAAAGGATTTTTTATCTTACTAGGTACTGATTTTGCTGAAGGGTTCTCTTAAAACTAGTTCATCAGATAGTCAGAAGTAAAGAAAGGGAAACTCTGTCCAGCTATATGGAAGGAAAGGGGTGTTGTCCCTTTAAGGGTTCTCTTCAACGGGGGGGGGGGGGGTGTTGGCGGGGGGTTAAGGGAGAAAGGGATGGACAGGAAGACTTTGGAAGCAAGTTTTCTGTTAACTATAGTAATTAAAATTAAAATGTGTATTTTAGATAAGGGTGGTCTTTTGAAGGATTTATTTAAAAAACTATATGTCTGAAGATCCAAGCATTTAAGGCTAAAGATGATTGTGCATCTAAAAATCTATGCAAGGATTTTTTTTTTAGAGATGTGATTTTATAATCTTCACCAACTCACTAATGAAATATTTTTAAAGCAAATATTAAACTAAGGTCCGGTAGACTAAGATGTTCTGAGTAAATATTACGGTAATGCACAACTGTTTTTGTCAGTAAATTCAGAAACTGGCAGTATATACCTGGGGGTTGGCAAATGCCTGTTAAATGGCTTCATTACCACTTGAAAGGCTCTTTAACAGTTTCAATGTTGTCCTAATAGGTCTAGCAGGCTGGAGGCTTTTTCACTTTTAAATTACTAGTCACCAGGCTGCAGCAGCCAGCTGTTGGAGCCTGCAGCAAGGGTCAGAACAGGGACAGGAAGAGCCGGGATGGTTGACACTAAGACCTAGTGGTGCCCCAAATTTTCAGTGGTGCCGCATATGCTGTGTATGCCTAAGGACAGGCCTAGTAGTGCTGTTAGCTTGCATTGGCTGACCTGCCAGGGAGTAGAGGCTACAGCTTGAGTTAGTAGCTGACAAGTTGTGCTAACACAATTACTCATGCAGTAATCCAATCACTGTGTGATGTTCCAGTGTTATTTTGCAGTGTGGCCATTCTCATTCAAACAAGATTACCTCAAGAGGAGTTAACTCAAGTTATCTACATTCATTTTAACTCTGCAGCCTTATATATATATATATATATATATATATATATATACACACACACACACACACACACACACACACGTCAAAAATATAAGCCTAAAATTAGGCTCCTAAAGCTTATACTTACCCATTTCACAGTTGCATTTTAAAAAGCATCTAACTGATCAGAAGCACAAGTCCAACTGATTTCAAACTGCAAACTTTGGTGTCAGGGTATAGCTTGGCTGAAGCATTCCAGCTTCCTGTACGTTGAGCTTCCACAAGTCAAAAAAGATAAGTGATTGTAAATAGAGCACAGGCTATCAATTTTGTATTTTGAGTTTGTGTTCCCTTCACAGTAAGGCCTGGTCTACACTAGGCGTTTATGTCGAATTTAGCGCCGTTACATCGAATTAACCCTGCACCCGTCCACACCACGAGGCTATTTAGTTCGACATAGAGGGCTCTTAAATTCGACTTCTGTACTCCTCCCCAACGAGGGGAGTAGCGCTAAATTTGACATGGCCATATCGAATTAGGCTTGGTGTGGATGGAAATCGATGGTAATAGCTCCGGGAGCTATCCCACAGTGCTGTTGACACTCTGGACAGCAGTCCGAGCTCGGATGCTCTGACCAGCCACACAGGAAAAGCCCCGGGCAGTTTGAATCTCATTTCCTGTTTGGACAGCGTGGCGAGATCAGCAGCACTGGCAACGATGCAGAGCTCTCCAGCAGAGATGGCTGTGCAATCTCAGAATAGAAAGAGGGCCCCAGCATGGACTGATCGGGAAGTCTTGGATCTCATCGCTGTGTGGGGCGATGAGTCCGTGCTTTCCGAGCTGCGCTCCAAAAGACGGAACGCAAAGATCTATGAGAAGATCTCTAAAGCCATGGCAGAGAGAGGATACAGCCGGGATGCAACGCAGTGCCGCGTGAAAATCAAGGAGCTGAGACAAGGCTACCAGAAGACCAAAGAGGCAAACGGACGATCCGGATCCCAGCCCCACACATCCCGTTTCTACGAGGCACTGCATTCCATCCTAGGTGCGGCCGCCACCACTACCCCACCACTGACCGTGGACTCTGAGGATGGGATATTGTCCACGGCCGTTTCCTCGGACATGTTAGCGGACGGGGAAGATGAGGAAGGAGATGAGGAGGACGAGGCAGTCGACATCGCTTACCAAGCTGATTTCCCCGACAGCCAGGAGCTCTTCATCACCCTTACAGAGATCCCCTACCAACCCTCCCCAGCATGTAACCCGGACACAGATTCAGGGGAAGGATCAAGCGGTAAGTGCTTTAAACATATAAACCTTTATTTTTTACAAAACTGGAATATTAAGATTAAGAACAATGTGTGATTCATGATTTCTTCCCCCTGGGCGCTTAAGTAATCAGTTCCAACTATTTAAAAAAAAAAATCAAACAGTGTCCGGTTGTGCATGATTCTGCTGCCCAAGCTGCTCCACTCTTTAGTCCCTGCAACTGCAGCTATATGAAAATCCGGTCTATATGTCCGGGGATAGAGCAGTAATCCTCCACGGACATCTCCACAAAGCTCTCCTGCAGGTAATGGGAAAGCCTGTTCATCAGGTTCCTGGGGAGAGCGGCCTTACTGGGTCCTCCGAAGTACGAGACGTTCCCGCGCCAGGAGACAAGCAAGTACTCCGGTATCATTGCCTTGCATAGCATGGCGGCATAGGGCCCCGGTCTTTGCAGGCTTTCTCGAAGCATCCGTTCCTTCTCGGTGTCCGGGATCCTCATGAGAGTTATGTCGCTCATGATGACCTGCTTTGAATTAGGTAGGGGACTGTTAGTATTGGGACTGCTTGCAAGAAGTTCCTTTACAGAACTGTGACCGCTGGTTTACAGCCACGCGGTGGGGGCGGGATAGGGGCAGCATACAGGGATCTTTCCCTGGGACATCCGCGAGGGGGTGGGACAGGGCCAGAGTTCCTGCTTGGCCGATTGCTGGCAGCAGAGACTGGCAGTGCTTTCAATGTGAAAGGAGGCCAGTGGTACTACTAAAGTTTTAAGCAGCCACAAGTCTACGGCTTACCATCTTTGCCTGCTACAGAGATTACCGTGTCCTGCCCCGCTTCCCAGATCAGCAGTGCAGAAGCCCAGGCACTGAAGGCGAGGTCCGAAAATTCGACCTTGTCCTGAGTGCGCATGTGATAGGTGTGGTTCATGGTCTTGTTCACAGAGAAAGACTATGTTCTTGGTTCACAACTACATTTATCTTTCGGAGGAATTCAATACCTTTTTCTCATTCCCACAGCCACATTTGCAACTGTCTCCCAACCCAGCCTGGCATCACACTCCCAGAGACTAGCGCACATTAGGCGGAGGAAGAAGAAGACGTGAGAGGACATGTTCTCAGAACTAATGGGCTGCTCCCGAGCCCAGGCAGCACAGCAGAACCAGTGGAGGGAGAATTTGTCCCAAATGCACCGGACACACATGGAACATGAGGAGAGGTGGCGGCAGGAAGACCAGCAGGCGACTCAAACGCTGCTTGGACTTCTGAGGGAGCAAACGGACACGCTCCGGCGCCTTGTTGATGTTCTGCAGGAACGGAGGCAGGAGGACAGAGCCCCGCTGCAGTCTATCAGTAACCGCACTCCCCCGCCACCAAGTCCCATACCCCCCTCGCCCAAAGTCCAAAGAAGGAGAGGCGGCAGAGTCCGTGAAAACTCTCACTCCACCCCTGCAGACTGCTCAAGCACCAGAAGGCTGTCATTCCCAAAATTTGAAAAGTCCTTTCCTGCCCGCCTCACCCAAGCCCCCGTCCAACTTTCACCCCCCAGTTTCATGTCTGGTTGTTAATAAAAAATACATTTCTGTTCATTACTGTTTCAGTCAGGTTCTTTTGAGGGAGAGTCTGTCTGAAGGGGGGGAAGGGGCTTGGTAATTGGACAGGACAGTCACCTTTAGCAGGGTACAGAGGCGGGTGCAGGTCCAGCAGCAGGGCACATACACAGTGCAGTGACTAGTTACCCTGGTCAGTCTGGGAGGTGGTTTTCATGTTCTGTGGGGGGCGGGGGGGGGGTTGATCTATGACTTTGTGGCGGGGGAGGACAGTTACAGATCTTATGCAGCGGTCCTTGTCCTGGATCACAGAGCCATGCAGCAGGGGATCTGTAACCCTCCTCCCCCTGCCATAAAGTCACATAGCCCCCACATACACGCAGTCACGCTCAGGAGGGCTGGTAGGCTCCGTTGAAACAACCAGTCCACCACTGCGAATCCTGTCATTCCTGGCGTTTAGAAGGATCATTTGCATCAGTACACTACACCCGCTCCCCACCACAGTCTGCGTCCCAGGTTTCAAACATTCCCGCGAAAACAGTACCAAAGACAACGGTGTTCAATAACAAAATAAAAATGATTTTATTATTTTGGAAGGGGGTGGAGGGGGTATGTAACTGGAGAGGATAGTCATCATTAACTGGGGAAAGAAACGGTGGCAGGTTCAGCTTCTCTGTACAGAAACTTAAAAGTCACTGGTTACCCTGCTCACTGTGGAACCTAGCTTTCAAAGCCTCCCGGATGCACAGCGCGTCCCGCTGGGCTCTTCTAATCGCCCGGCTGTCTGGCTGGGCGTAATCAGATGCCAGGCTATTTGCCTCAACCTCCCACCCCGCCATAAAGGTCTCCCCCTTGCTCTCACACAGATTGTGGAGCACACAGCAAGCAGCTATAACAATGGGGATATTGGTTTCGCTTAGATCACAGCGAGTCAGTAAGCTTCTCCATCTCCCCTTGAGATGGCCAAAAGCACACTCCACCACCATTCTGCACTTGCTCAGGCGGTAGTTGAACAGTTCTTTTTCAGTGTCCAGGGCACCAGTGTAGGGCTTCATGAGCCACGGCATTAGCGGGTAGGCTGGGTCCCCAAGGATCACTGTAGGCATCTCCACATCCCCAAGAGTTATTTTGTGGTCCGGGAAGTAAATACCTTCCTGCAGCCGTCTAAACAGACCAGAGTTCCTGAAGACGCGAGCGTCATGAACCTTGCCCGGCCATCCGACGTTGATGTTTGTAAAACGTCCCCGATGGTCCACCAGTGCTTGCAGCACCATTGAAAAGTAGCCCTTTCTGTTAATGTACTGGCTGGCCTGGTGCTCCGGTCCCAGGATAGGGATGTGAGTTCCATCTATAGCCCCACCGCAGTTTGGGAATCCCATCGCGGCGAAGCCATCTATGATGACCTCCACGTTTCCCAGGGTCACTACCTTTGAGAGCAGTACCTTAACGATTGCGTTGGCTACTTGCATCACAACAACCCCCACGGTAGATTTGCCCACGCCAAACTGGTTCGCGACAGACCGGTAGCTGTCCGGCGTTGCAAGCTTCCAGAGGGCTATGGCCACTCGCTTCTGGACAGTCAGGGCTGCTCGCATCCGGGTGTCATTGCGCGTCAGGGCAGGGGACAGCAACTCACAAAGTTCAAGGAAAGTCCCCTTCCGCATGCAAAAGTTTCGCAGCCACTGGGATTCGTCCCAGACCTGCAGCACTATGCGGTCCCACCAGTCCGTGCTTGTTTCCCGTGCCCAGAATCGCCGTTCCACAACATCCACATGACCCATTGTCACCGTGATGTCCTCGGAGCTGGGTCCCGTGCTTTCTGACAGGCCTGTGCTACTCTCAGACTTGAGGCCCTCACCGCAGTGCCGTAGCCTCCTCGCCTGGTTTATCTGCATCTGCCTCTGGTAAAGGTGGATGATAAGCTGCGAGGCGTTGACAACGGCCACAACTGCAGCGATGGTCGCAGCGGGATCCATGCTCGCAGTGCTGTGGCGTCCGCGCTGTCACTGACCAGAAAAGTGCGCGAACTGATTTCCCGCCGGCGCTTTCAGGGAGGGAGGGAGGGAGGGCGGTAGTGACAGACGGATGACGACAATTACCCAAAAGCACCCTCGACCCTTTTTTTTTTTACCCAAAAGGCATTGGCGGCTCGACCCAGAATTCCAATGGGCAGCGGGGACTGCGGGAACTGTGGGATAGCTGCCCACAGTGCACCGCTTCCAATGTCGACGCTTTCCCCGATAGTGTGGACTCACAAAGTTGAATTACTGTCCTTAGTGTGGACACACACGTTCAAATTTGCAATATCGATTCCACATATTCGATTTAAGTGAAATCGAAATACCCTCGTAGTGTAGACATACCCTAAGGATGTTAATGAGGCCCTGGATTTACCTTTTTCAGCATAGCTGAGCATTTTAAATATGAAACTTCTTAGTAGAAAATATCTCTATGTAAAATCTGAAATTCTAAGACTGATTAAGAAACAAAAGACAAGGAAAAAATCAACAAATTTATCAATTTAAGACTATAAAATGGGAAGAAAGTAAAGAATCAGCAATATATATGAATTTTAAAAAGCAATTTAAATTTTAAAACCATGTTTAAATCATGTTTTGTAGCCATTTAAGAGCAAAAAAACACTTTCAAATCAAAATTGGAATGTTTTGTACTCACTCTGCTATAGTGTAAAATCATTATACAAGGTGCAGGGCAACACAGAATCAGGTCTACCCACCCACTCAGACTCAGTTATTTTAAGAATCCAATATGCATACAATTGTTCTTGCTTAGATTTATAAGATTATGTATCTGGCAAAATTGGCATATGAACCGATTCTTACTGATAATAACTGGAGTATTGTGATGGCTATTATATTCTGTAAAAATGACTAGGGACACCATTTTGGATTAGGCATTCACAAGGTGGATATAGTAATCAGAAAAGTGACTAAGTACAGACCAATGTATGGGTTAAATCTGAACATGTTTGGCAAATATTAAGATTTGATGACCCCTTACAGAGCCAAATTCATACAGAGATTTTTGAAACTTGAAGGGCAGAATGCAGGATAAATTCTTCTGATTAACTGATCTCTGCATGTCATCTAAAGTTTTCTACTTCTGCATTCGTATCTCCAAAAATGGAGCTTTGGGTCATTAATATCCACCTTTAATCTTTATTACTATCTGATTATATCTAGGCTTATTCATGATCTTTAGCAGAATTTTTGCAGCCATATGTTTTTACTGTGAGTCTCCTGTTCCTATCATTCCATCAAAGGGTACTACAGCTTCCTGGATCAAAACCTAAAATTGCACTCTTATTTAATGCCATCAGCCAAAACATAATAAAACTGTACAAACTGCAAGAATTTTAAATACAGATATTACAACAGCTCAGACTCTTGAAATTAGACTTTTGCTCCAAGTTTCTTTAACTTGAAAGTTGGTGCAAACTCTACAAGAACACCTGCAAATAATGAACAAACAAAATAATATTTAGCTTTTATATAACACTTAACATCCTCATAGTGTTCTACAAACCTGAATCTTCACAACCCTTCTAAAACCGACAAAGTATTATTATCCCAATCTTGCAGATGGGGAAACAGATTCAGAGAGGTTAGGTACTGAATATTTGCACTAAAGCTGTATAGTCAGTGCCAGAGATGGAATTAGAACCCAGGAGTTCTTGGAACACAAGCTCTTGGTCCCATGCCACATCCACTAATCAATGCTATATTACATGCATGCTCTTCTCCTGGGAAAATTATGTATCACTGCGCATGCGCAGAATTCATGGCCCCCGCAGATTTCTTTGCCTTTTTCCAATCGTCCGGGACCTAACGCAATCACCACGAATTTTCAAAGATAATGGCCAATGGCTCTGCAATCACATCAGCCAACTCCCTCAGCACCCTTGGATGTATTAGATCTGGACCCATGGACTTGTGTATGTCCAGCTTTTCTAAATAGTCCTTAACCTGTTCTTTCACCACTGAGGGCTGCTCACCTCCTCCCCATACTGTGTTGTCCAGGGCAGCAGTCTGCGAGCTGACCTTGTCTGTGAAGACCGAGGCAAAAAAAAAGCATTGAGTACCTCAGCTTTTTCCACATCATGTGACACTAGGTTGCCACCCCCATTCAGTAAGGGTCCCACACTTTCCCTGACCTTCTTGCAAAAATACCTGTAGAAACCCTTCTTGTTAGCCTTCACATCCCTTGCTAGCTGCACTCCCAATTGTGCCTTGGCCTTCCTGCATGCTCGAACAATATTTTTATACTCCTCCCTAGTCATCTGTCCAAATTTCCGCTTCTTCTAAGCTTCCTGTTTGAGTTTAAGCTCACCGAAGGTTTCACTGTTAAGCCAAGCTGGTTGCCAACCATATTTCCTATTCTTTCTGCACATCGGGATGGTTTGTTCCTGCGTCCTCAATAAGGCTTCTTTAAAATACAGCCAGTTCTCCTGGACTCCTTTCCCCCTCATAGTAGCCTGTCATCTGCCTTCTGCTGGTCCAGCCTCCTCTTGATGACCAATGCCTAGTTCTCTCTGTTCCCCACATTCTCCATCAACAAATTTAATGAGTGTGTCAAGAGCTCCCTATTCTTCCCACCTCTTTGCCTTCAAGGTATCATCCAGCTCTTCTTTCAACTCTTCACACAAATATCCATAACTTACTTCCACAACTCCTTATCTTCCTTAGACTTTGACACATAGATCTCTCTATTCCTCTGACTTTAATCCCAGCGCGAAGGTGTGAGTAACAGTACGGGAAATTAGCATGGGGAAATTAGGTTTTTTTAGTTCTTGGAGTGACCCATCCACTCCCAGTCTTTATTCAGACCTAATTTGATGGTGTCCAGTTTGCAAATTAATTCCAGTTCTGCAGTTTCTCATTGGAGTCTGGTTTTGAAGTTCTTCTGTTGAAGAATTGCCATTTTTAAGTCTGTTACTGAGTGTCCAGGGAGGCTGAAGTGTTCTCCGACTGGTTTTTGAATGTTATAATTCTTGACGTCTGACTTATGTCCATTTATTTTTTTGCGTAGAGACTGTGATCTCCAATCCATCAGACACTCTCTGCTAATCTTACCTACCTCCTTCCCTTCTTGTTCTTGATGCTTTTGTCAATACTATTGTCTTTACATTTTACCCTAAACTAACTAGCCCACTCCTTTCCTCTTTGCTCACACTGCTGTGACTGTATCTCTAATCTACAACTTTGCCTCTCCTGCTGCTCAATGAAATCCAGTTACTATACAGACATCTTCCTCTTTAAATCTATTCTCTTTTCTCAACTTTACTTTCTTCTCTTCCAAGCTTCTCCTACCTCACTTACTTGTCATGCTGCCAATTCCTGAGTGAACTCTCCTACCTTCAACTCTCAATAATCCTTTTCAACCCACCCCTTCTCCACATCTTGTTTTGCTCAGGATCTTGACATTTAAAAAAAAAACCACACCAAGTTTTCACTATGCAACACCTTTTCTCCCTGTCTTTTTTTATACCTTCTTCTCTCTCAGGCAGGTATGCTAATTGCTCTCACGTAGTCTCGTTCACTCTGCTTTACACCATATGCTTGGAACAGGGTTCCTTCTACTTATCTGGCATATGATAACTGTATATTCAGGGTGGATAAAAATAAATGATTTTTTAATTTAAATCGGATTTTTTTGATAAAATGCTTTTCGAGGAAAAAACACTATCTAAAGACAGTTTTAATTAAGATACATTATAGCTCAAAGATATCTCATCATGGAATAGGGATTATAAATTCTAATTCTATAGTATGAGACAATATATTCATGTAATGTTTAAGAAAAGTTTTGTAAATGAGTTCCAGTAGTTCATGGAATAGGGACCCAATCTTATGGGGTTCCATGGGTTTCTGTATAGATTATTTAACTTAATCTTTCTATCTACCCAATAGAACTCAATGCTCAGTCTAGAAGATACCATCAGAGATGCTCAGTTTTGCAATTCTCAAACTGTGGATTTGTGTCTCCACAGATAACATGCTTGTTAACAGTAAAAATGTTTTTAAATAAATAATATATAGAGGTGAGAAATAACAGACCTTAACCCTATTGTCCCTCTGCAAATTTGTATACACAGAGTCAATCCCTTACCTCTCTCTAAAAGTGCAAAGTTTCAAAAAATTCAAAGAATGGAAGATTGTTGGGGGCAGAATAGATCTGGACAAGGAGAAGTAGTCTGGAGATAAATGTGAGAAGGGAGGGACAGGCAGTAGAAACAAAAGTGAATCTGTTTGAGCAGCATATTCCAGAAGTCCTTCTGAGGTCTGAGTGTAGCCTTCATTGATTTTAAATCTACCATACCATTCTCTCACTAGAAGGGAAAACCTATAATGGCAGCAGGCCGTAAAAGAGACCCAGTTTGGGAATATTTTAATGAAGTTCCTCTACCTGTGGGTAAGACAGGCATGCGTGCAAAATGCAAACAGTGCAACAAAGAAATGCAAGCCCTGGGTGTCTGAATGAAACAACATCATGAGAAGTGTTCCTTCTCAGGAGGAAGCTGCAGTGAAGATGATGAAAGGAACATGTCTGAACATACAGGATCTTCAGGTTGATAAACTTTTTTATTTCATACTTCTTTCTTAAGGACTGCCTGTCTTCCTTCTGGACTTTTCTTCAATTCTCATGTTTGAGCAAGAAATTTAGTTGTTACTCTCTGGTACTATCATTTTAGATGCAGTTGATATAAAAAATAAATAGCTGAAATAGGCAGATCTTCCTTTCACAATTTCACCTTTAAAGTAGTACTGAGAGTCAGTGAATGCAATTAGTAATACTAAATGAGCGGTATGGTAATAATAATTAAATAACTGCATTGACTTATTCTGTTTAGGAGAATCTATCCTCAACATACAGGATTCTGAAGACTATCCACCTTCAAGATCACCATCATTTTCTATAGTTTCAGAGTTATCTGCCAATGACAGTGTTTCAGTCACACAATGTATGTCACATAGCCACAGTATATCACCTGTAGCAAAAAGAAAAAAAAATTTTCATCATCCAGAAACAACCACAGATAAGTTTGTGAAAACAACCAGCAGATTACAGAAAGAGGTAACTGATGAAAAAATTGCCTGGTTTGTTTATGCAACAAACTCTCCTTTCCGTATGATTGAGAACCCACACTTCATTAACATGGTTCAGTCATTAAAACCAGGATACCGTCCACCCAACAGAGGACATGTCGCAGGCAAACTGCTGGATAAAATGTATGAAAGAGAAATTGAGCAGTGTGCAAAAGGTCTAGAGGGTAAAATTGTTAACTTGAGTCTTGATGGGTGGAGCAATTCCACAATGATCCTGTTGTATGTGCTTGTGTGACAACAGAAGAAGGGAATATCTTTCTTACAGAAACAATTGATATATCAGGAAATGCACACACAGCAGAATATTTACAAACAGCAGCAGTAAAAGCTGTAACAAACTGAAAAAAAATTCAAATGTCTAGTACGCAGCTTGGTCACAGACAATGCTGCAAATGTATCCAAGATGAGAAGAAATTATTTAGAAGAGAGTGAAGAGAGTCCCAAGCTAATAACATACGGTTGCATTGCTCATTTGATTCACCTCCTAGCCATAGACTCCAGAAATAAAGGCTAATGTTGTTGAAATTGCAAAATACTTTCGTAACAACCACTTTGCAGCAGCTGCTCTGAAAAAAGTGGAAGGAACCAAGCTAACTCTCCCAGAAGACGTGCAATGGAACTCAGTAGTGGACTGTTTTGAGCACTATATCAAGAACTGGCCTAATCTGATGACAGTTTGTGAACAAAATCGTGAAAAAATAGATGGCACTGTCACAGCCAAAGTTCTCAACATTGGGCTTAAGAGAAGTGTTGAACACATGCTGTGTACCCTGAAGCCTATTTCTGTAGCCTTGAACAAAATGCAGGGAAATAGCCATTTTATTGCTGACGCTGTTGAAATTTGGAAGGATCTGAGTGAGATCTTAAAAAGAGAAACATCCAATGACAGAGTTAAATTACAAGCATTAAAAAAACGAATGGGACAAGCATTATCTCCAGCTCATTTTCTTGCAAATATTCTCAATACTCGGTACCAGGGTCAGACCTTAACTGCTGAAGAAGAGGAGTTGGCTATGACATGGACATCCAGCAATCATCCCTCCATAATGCCAACTATAATAAACCTCAAAGCTAAGGGTGAACCGTTCAAGAAATATATGTTTGCTGATGATGTTTTAAAAAAAGTCACAACAATGAACTGGTGGAAGTCACTTAACCACTTGGATTCAGAGACTGTTGAAATGATAATCTCACTTTGAACAGCAGTAGCTTCTTCTGCCAGTGTAGAAAGAATATTTTCTTCCTTTGGACTAATTCATTCCAAATTGAGAAATGTTTGGGACCTGAAAAAGCAGGACAACTTGTTTTTCTTTTCCAGATTATGAACAAACAGGAAAATGAAGGTGAAGACGACTGAGCTAGCAGCAGAAGCCAATATTTTAAATTTCTCATGTTGACCTGGCTGACATAGTCGATTTAATTTTTTTTTTAATATTTCATTTAACTATTTTAGTTAAAAACAATTTTAACAAAAACAAAACTGATTTTAAAAAAACTTGAATGTTTAACTAAATTCAAAAATTCATATGCTTGTTTTGTTAAAAAATTATGTTTGCTGTTCAAGAAAAAAATCCAGAATACATAATGTTGTTGTTTTAGTTAAATAAAACAATTTAAATGTGTGACTGGTGACATTCTCCTCCTAATACAGCACGGCAAGAAAATCCTCAAAATATTAATGATTAACCTGTTGAATTGGAGATAGTTCACCTCCCAAATGACTTCATAAATATTTGCTTTAATTACCTTTGGTAAATGAAATAACCAAACAAACAATTATTTATTTTCTGATGTAGCTGTAAGAGTTTCTGAATCTGAAAATTTTTCAAAATAAATCACTTAAAAAATGTATAGAGTGTACCTTCTAAAAATGAAACTTACATCTATCTCTGAGTTGTGAAGAATATGTATTAAGGTTATAACAGCCAACAAGAATGCACTTTTATGTAGAAATTGAGACTTCCTGACTACTGAGTTAAATCATGATTTAAATGATTTAAATAAATTTGATTTAAATCAAATCCACGCTGTGTGTACAAAAAAAACACTCCTTGTCTTCCACAGTGCAACAGTATAAGAATTAAACAAACAAAAAACCCATAACTTTTGATGCAGTCAAACATGGGACTTGCACTACAAACACTCCAACCGTTGTACCTTGTACCTAATCTGTAACCAGTCTCTGTAAACCAGTATGATTGGTAAGGATGAAGCTGGGGAAGATGACGCTTGGGGCCACACTATTGATAGCTGAGGATGAAAGACTCAGTAACTTAGTAGGACTATAACAAAGTGGTCTGTTGAGAAAACAGTGTACTCAGAGTCCTCTGGAAATGCTCAGGTTCCATTAATCTCTGAGAATACACCATCAAAACAGGTTCCTTGCCCTCACAGGAGAAATTGTAACTCAAATTGCAGGAACTAGTAATCATTCCATAATAAGAACATAGGAACAGCCATAGTGGATCAGACCAAAGGTCCATCGAACCCAGTATCCTGTCTTCCGACAGTGGCCAATAATAGGTGCACCAGGGGAATGAACAGAACAGGTAATCATCAAGTGATCCATCCTATCGCCCATTCCCAGCTTCTGGCAAACAGAGGCTAGGGATACCAGCCCTGCCCATCCTGGCTAATAGTCATTCATGGACCTATCCTCCATGAACTTATCTAGTTCTTTTTTTAACCCTGTTATAGTCTTGGCCTTCACAACATCCTGTGGAAAGGAGTTCCACAGGTTGACTGTGTGTTGTGTGAAAAAATACTTCCTTTTGTTTGTTTTAAACCTGTTGCCTATTAATTTCATATGGTGACCCCTAATTCTTGTGTTGTGAGGAGTAAATAATACTTCCTTATTTACCTTCTCCACACCAGTCATGACATTGTAGACCTCTATCATATGCGCCTTAGGGTAGGTCTACACTTACCCGGTAGTTCGCCGGCTGGCGATCGAACTTCTGGGTTCGACTTATCGCGTCTTGTCTGGACGCAATAAGTCAAACCCGGAAGTGCTCGCCGTCGACTGCGGTACTCCTGCTTGGCGAGAGGAGTACCGCGGAGTCGACGGGGGAGCCTGCCTGCCGCGTGTGGACCGAGGTAAGTTCGAACTAAGGTACTTCGAACTTCAGCTACGTTATTCATGTAGCTGAAGTTGCGTACCTTAGTTCGAATTGGGGGGTTAGAGTAGACCTGGCCTTAGTCTTCTCTTTTCCAAGCTGAAAAGTCCCAATCTTAATAATCTCTCATCATATGGCATCCATTCCATACACCTAATCATTTTTGTTGCCCTTTTCTAAACCTTTTCCAATTCCAATATATCTTTTTTGAGATGGGGTGACCACATCTGCACACAGTTCTCAAGATGTGGGCGTACCATAGATTTATATAGAGGGAATATGATATTTTCTGTCTTATTAGCTATCCCTTTCTTAATGATTCCCAACATTCTGTTTGCTTTTTTGACTGCCGCTGCACATTAAGTGGATATTTTTCAGAGAACTATCCACAATGACTCCAAGATCTCTTTCTTGAGTGGTAACAGCTAATTTAGACCCCATCATTTTATATGTATAATTGGGACTATGTTTTCCAATCTACATTACTTTGCATTTATCAACATTGAATTTCATCTACTATTTTGTTGCCCAGTCACCCAGTTTTATGAGATCCTTTTGTAGCTCTTCGCAGTCTGCCTGGGACTTAACTATCTTGAGAAATTTTGTATCATCTGCAAATTTTGCCACCTCACTGTTTACCCCTTTTTCCAGATCATTTATGAATATGTTGAATAGGACTGGGCCCAGTACAGACCCCGGGGGGACACCACTACTTATCTCTCTCCATTCTGAAAACTGAAAATTTATTCCCACTCTTTGTTTCTTATCTTTTAACCAGTTACGAGTCCTTGAGAGGCCTTTCCCTCTTATCCCATGACAGCTTACTTTGCTTAAAAGCCCTTGGTGAGGGACCTTGTCAAAGACTTTCTTAAAATCTAAGAACACTGTATCTACTAGATCTCCCTTGTCCACATACTTGTTGAACCACTCAAAGAATTCTAGTAGATTGGTGAGGCATGATTTCCCTTTACTAAAACCATCTTGACTCTTCCCCAACAAAATATGTTCATCTATGTTTGACAATTTTGTTCTTTACTATAGTTTCAACCAGTTTGCCTGATACTGAAGTCAGGTTTACCGGCCTGTAATTGTGGGGATGACCCTTGGAGCCCTTTTTAAAAATTGCAGTCACATTAGCTATCCTCCAATCATTTGGTACAGAAGCTGATTTAAATGATAGGTTACAAACTACAGTTAGTAATTCCGCAATTTCACATTTGAGTTCCTTCAGAACTCTTGGGTGAATACCATCTGGTCCTGGTGACTTATTACTGTTTAGTTTATCAATTTGTTCCAAAACCTCCTCTAATAACTCAATGTGGGACAGTTCCTCATATCTGTCAACTAAAAAGAATGGCTTCAGTTTGGGAATCTTCCCAACATCCTCAGCCATGAAGACCGATGCAAATAATTCATTTAGTTTCTCCACAATGGCCTTATCATCCTTGAGTGCTCCTTCAGCATCTCGATCATCCAGTGGCCCAACTAGTTCTTGAGAAGGCTTCCTGCTTCTGATGTACTTAAAAAAATTTGCTATTACTTTTTGAGTCTTTGGCTAGCTGTTCTTCTTCGAGTGATTGATCATATTGATTCCAATTAGGTGACTCCCTAGCCTTACCTAGGTGGTGGGATCGGAGTTATGGAATCGCTGATAAGGAGCACCGCTCTGCCGAAAGCTGCATCATCCCTGGCATGCCAGCACTAGCGTAGCTAGTGGGGTGCAGGGGAAGCAGCTGCTTCCCCTCAGCAAATTTGCCAAAAGCGACGCCTTTGGCCGGAGGAGCGAGGGGGGGCGCAGGCTGGCCGCCCGCTCGCAGCGCAGCCGACATCCATGGGGGGGTGACGGGGGGGGCGCGCGGCCGGAGGAGCAGGACATGCGGCCCGAAGCCACGGCCAGAGGAGCAAGGGGGGGGAGGCGCAGGCTGGCTGCCCGCAGGCCGCAGCGCGGCCAGCAGCCGGGGGGGGGGGCGACAGGCGTGCGAGCGGGGTGTGCGGCCCGAAGCCACGGCCGGAGGAGCGAGAAGGGGGGCGCAGGCTGGCTGCTCGCAGGCCGCAGCACGTCCGGCAGCCATGGGGGGGGGGCAGCGGGCACGCGGCCGGAGGAGTGGGGGGGGCGCAGCATGCGGCCCGAAGCCGCGGCTGGAGGAGCGGGGGGGGGGGCACAGGCTGGCCGCCGCAGCACATCCGGCAGCCATGGGGGGGGGCGGCGGATGCGCGGACGGAGGAGCAGGGGGGCACGGCCAGAAGAGCGGGGGGGCGCAGGCTGGCGGTAGCCAGGGGGGACGGAGGGCACGGCCGGAGGAGCGGGGGGGCGCAGCATGGTGGCCAGCGGCCGCGGCCACAGGAGCGAGCGGAGGGGCCGCGGGAGTGGCACGGCAGGGCCGGAGGACCATGGGGGGGGGCAGGGGCGGTGCGGCCGGAGGAGCCAGCCAAGGGGGGGGGGGGCGGAGCGGCCGGAGGAGGAGCCAAGGGGGAGCCTTTTTTATGTTTGCTCCCCCTCGTCTTAGGAGCTAGCTACGCCACTGCATGCCAGATGATGGCATAATGAGAGGTGAACGGATGTACCGAGGACCAAGTTGCTGCCCTGCAGATTTCTTGTATCGGGATCTGGGCCAGGAACGCCGCTGATGAGGCCTCAGCCCTCGTGGAGTGTGCCGTTAGAGCCAGGGCAGGTATTTTGGCCATCTCGTAGCACGTGCGGATGCATGACGTGATCCAGGAGAATATTCTTTGAGATAACACCGGGAGTCCTTTCATCTGGTCTGCCACCGCTATGAACAACTGGTTTGACTTCCTGAACGGCTTAGTGCGCTTGATGTAGAAAGCTAGTGCTCGCCGAACATCAAGGGAGTGCAGCCTCTGCTCAGGGCTACTGGCATGAGGCTTAGGGTAAAAAACAGGCAGGAAAATATCCTGACTAGTGAGAAAGTGTGACACCACCTTGGGAAGAAAGGCCGGGTGAGGTCTGAGTTGCACCTTATCCCTGTGGAAAACCGTATAAGGGGGTCTGAGGTAAGGGCCTTTAACTCAGACACCCTCCTTGCAGATGTCATGGCGACCAGAAAGGCTACCCTCCACGACAGATATAGAAGTGAACAAGTCACCAGCCATTCGAAAGGGGGCCCCATTAGCTTGGAGAGTTCCAGGTTAAGGTCCCACGCAGGGACAGGCTGTCTGATCTGGGGATGCAGGCGTTCCAGACCCTTGAGGAAGCGACCAACCATAAGGTTGGCAAAAATGGAGCGCCAGACGGTCCCGGGCGGAAGGCCAAGATAGCAGCGAGGTGTACCCTTATGGAGGACGCTGCCAAGCCTTGTTGTTTCAGGCGCAGAAGGTACTCTAAGATGAGAGGTACATGTGCCTGGAGAAGGGGTGTAAGACGTTGGTCACACCGACAAGTTAATCTCTTCCACTTTGCCAGATATCTGGCTCTAGTGGAGGACTTCCTGCTGCCAATGAGGACCTCTCTTACTTGTTCTGAGCACAGAAGCTCCAGGGGTTTCAGCCATGAAGCTGTCAAGCCGTGAGGTGGAGGAAATGCAGGTCAGGGTGATGAAGGCGACCGTAGTCCTGAGTGATTAGGTTGGGGAGGAGAGGCAACATGATCAGGGTGTCCACAGACAGTTCTAGGAGCGTGGTGCACCAATGTTGTCCAGGCCACGCTGGTGCTACCAGAATTATTTCTGCCCCGTCCCTACGGACCTTGAGTAGAACCTTGTGCATGAGAGTGAATGGGGGAAAAGGTGTAGAGCAGGCAGCCCCCTCGGGGTAGACTCATAGAATCATAGAAGATTAGGGTTGGAAGAGTCCAACCCCCTGCTGAAGGCAGGACCCACACTAACTAAATCATCCCAGCCAGGGCTTTGTCAACCCAGGCCTTAAAAACCTCTAAGGAGGGAGATTCCACCACCTCCCTAGGTAACCCATTCCAGTGCTTCACCACCCTCTTACTGAAATAGTGTTTCCTAATATCCAACTTACACCTCCCCCACTGCAATTTGAATCATAGAATATCAGGGTTGGAAGGGACCTCAGGGGGTCATCTAGTCCAACCCCCTGCTCAAAGCAGGACCAGTCCCCAGACAGATTTTTGCCCCAGATCCCTAAATGGCCCCCTCAAGGATTGAACTCACAACCCTGAGTTTAGCAGGCCAATGCTCAAACCACTGAGCTATCCCTCCCCCCATTACTCCTTGTTCTGTCATCTGCAACCACTGAGAACATCTGAGCTCCATCCTCTTTGGAACTCCGCTTCAGGTAGTTGAAGGCTGCTATCCAATCCCCCCTCACTCTTCTCTTCTGCAGACTAAACAAGCTCAGTTCCCTCAGCCTCTCCTTGTAAGTCATGTGCCCCAGCTCCCTAATCATTTTCGTTGCCCTCCGCTGGACTCTCTCCAATTTGTCCACATCCTTTTTTTGTAGTGGGGGTAGCAGGAATGCGTCCATGTTTGATCGTGGGCTGTCTCTCTGGAAGGAGCAGAACATTGGGCACTTCCTGTTGCTCCAGGTGGCAAACAGGTTGACCTGGGGAAACCCTCACTTTTGGAAGACAAGGTGTATGACATCCAGATGGATGGACCACTTGTGCATGTAGAAGGACCTGCTGTGGTGATCCGCCAGTGCATTCAAAACTCCTGGTAGAAAGAATACTTCCAGGTGAATGGAGTGGGCTATGCAGAACTCCCACAGCCCGAGGGCTTCCTGACATAGGGGAGAGGAACGGGCTCCACCTTTCCACCTTCCTTGTTGATATAAAACATGGCAGTGGTGTTGTCCTTTAGAACTACTACACACTGACCACGTAGTCGGGCCTGAAAGGTGTGGCATGCTAGTTGCATGGCCCTCAGCTCCTTGATGTTGATATAGAGGGAGAGCTCGTCCTGTGACAACAGGCCCTGCGTTTGGAGGTCTCCCAAATGCGCCCCTCATCCCAGAGCTGACGCATCCATAACCAGTGATACGGAAGACTGAGGGCTGTTGAAGGGGACTCCTTCACAGATTGCCTGAGGGTCAAGCCACCACTGAAGGGACTCGAGCACCTGCCCCGGCACCGTGACAACTGAATTCAAGCTGTTGCATCCCGGGCAGTAGGCTGAAGCAAGCCGTGCCTGTAGAGGCCTGAGCCTCAGTCTGGCGTACTGGGTTACGTAAGTAGCAGACAGCCATGTGGCCGAGCAGACTCAGGCATCCCCTTGCTGTAGTGATTGGGTATTGCCGGAGGCCTTGAATGATGTCCGTGATGGCTTGGAAGTGGGGCACTGGCGAAAGTGCTCTTGCCTGAACCGAGTCTAACACTGCCCCAATTAATTCTATTCTTTGGGTCGGTTCCAAGGTTGATTTCTTCAAGTTGAGGAGGAGACCCAGTCACTTGAATGTGGATCTGATTAATCAGATTTGAGACCCTACCTGCCCCCTGGTGCGGCCCCTGTGCAGCCAGTCATTGAGATAGGAGTAAGCTGCAGTGCCACCGACGGAGGAAAGCAGCCACGACCGACATGCACTTAGTGAACACTCGGGGGGGCTGTTGAGAGGCCCAATGGAAGGACTATGAATTGATAATGCTTGATAATGGTTGACCACAAAGCATAGGAATCACTGGTGTGCAGATCGAATCGCTATATGGAAGTATGTGTCTTTCATATCAAGGGCAGCGTACCAGTCTCCCGGATCCAGTGAGGGAATAATGGTGCCCACGGAGATCACGTGGAACTTCAACTTTACCATGAACTTGTTGAGTCCTCACAGATCTAGAATGGGTCTGAGGCCCCCCTTGGCCTTGGGCATTAGGAAGTATTGGGAGTAGAATCATTTGCCCGAGTTCCTGAGGAACCTACTCCACTGCTTCCAAGGCAAGGAGCACCTACACCTTCTGGATAAGGAGTTGCTCATGAGAAGGGTCCCTAAATAAGGATGGGGAAAGGAGGTGGGAGGGAGGGCAGGAGCAGAACTGGAGAGAATATCCCACTTCTGCCGTAGGGAGGACCCAGCAGTCCGAAGTTATTTCTTGTTATTTTTTGAAGTGGGACAGACTATTCAAAAAAAGACAGGGAAGGATCCAGGAATGAGGCTGGTACACCATCCTCGGGCGCCCCTTCAAAAGGCCTGCTTGGAACCAGACGATGGTTTAGTCGGGCCCTGGTTTAGTCTGTTTGGTGTGCTTCTCCCAGACACTTTAAACAAGAGTCATGGGAGTCGCCCATTGGCATGGGCTTGTTGCAGGACTTGAACCCCTGGGACTTGGGCATGTAAGCCCCCCAAGGAGAATGAACCCCCCCAGCTCAACAGCTAACTAACTGATAACTATAATAACTAAGAACTACAAAGTACAGTCAAAATGCTAGAGAAACGTGGAGAGCTTGCGAAGCAAGACACCACAGTTGCAACAACCATCACTGGCGGTAAGAAGGAACCGAGGAGGAGCCGGGTTGGCAGGGTCATATATTGAGCACCATGAAGGCGCCAGTCCAGGGAGCTCCACAGCCGACCTGATGGGTGCTGTTAGAGGAAAAACTTTCCAACGACTGAGCACATGGCGCACACACACCTAATTTAAATCGATATAAGCAATCACTCAAAGAAGAACTGTAGGATATAGCAAACATTATATTGCTTCCTTTGATAGAGGATATCTGTCCATCACTTGGGGTCTGGTTAGACGTCCAGTGGCTTTGAATGAATGCTTTTCACAATCTGCATCTGGACAGAAGGTTGAGAAGTCTTTCATGGGATGAAATCCTGCCCCCCTTAACTTCAGTGGGGATAGCAGTTTACCTCTAGTGTAGAACATACCGCTGTAGTCTATGTTTACGTAACCTGTCCTTTAAATCAGCTTCTGTACCCAATGATTGGAAGATAGCTAATGTAACGCCAATATTTAAAAAGGGCTCTAGAGGTGATCCCAGCAAATACAGATCGGTAAGTCTAATGTCAGTACTGGGCAAATTAGTTGAAACAATAGTAAAGAATATAATTGTCAGACACACAGAAGAACATAAATTGTTGGGCAAAAGTCAACATGGTTTCTGTAAAGGGAAATCATGTCTTACTCATCTATTAGAGTTCTTTGAAGGGGTCAAACAAACATGTGGAAAAGGGGGATTCAGTGGAGATAGTGTACTTAGATTTCCAGACAGCCTTTGACAAGGTCCCTCACCAAAAGCTCTTACGTAAATTAAGTTGTCATGGGATAAGAAGGAAGATCCTTTCATGGATTGAAAACTGGTTAAAAGACAGAGAACAAAGGGTAGGAATAAATGGTAAATTTTCAGAATGGAGAGGGGTAACTAGTGGTGTTCCCCAAGGGTCAGTCCTAGGACCAATCCTATTCAACTTATTCATAAATGATCTGGAGAAAGGGGTAAACAGTGAGGTGGCAAAGTTTGCAGATGATACTAAACTGCTCAAGAAAGTTAAGGCCAAAGCAGACTGTGAAGAACTTCAAAAAGATCTCACAAAACTAAGTGATTGGGCAACAAAATGGCAAATGAAATTTAATGTGGATAAATGTAAAGAAATTTACATTGGGAAAAATAATCCCAACTATACATACAATATGATGGGGGCTATTTAGCTACAACTAATCAGGAGAGAGGTCTTGGAGTCATCATGGATAGTTCTCTGAAAACGTCCATGCAGTGTGCAGCGGCGGTCAAAAAAGCAAACAGGATGTTAGGAATCATTCAAAAAGGGATAGAGAATAAGACGGAGAATATCTTATGGCCCTTATATAAATCCATGGTAAGCCCACATCTTGAATACTGCATACAGATGTGGTCTCCTCATCTCAAAAAAAGATATACTGGCATTAGAAAAGGTTCAGAGAAGGGCAACTAAAATGATTAGGGTTTGGAACGGGTTTCATATGTGGAGAGATTAAGAAGGCTAGGACTTTTTAGCTTGGAAAAGAGGAGACTAAGGGGGGGATATGATAGAAGTATATAAAATCATGAGTGGTGTGGAGAAAGTGAATAAGGAAAAGTTATTTACTTGTTCCCATATATAAGAACTAGGGGCCACCAAATGAAATTAATGGGCAGCAGGTTTAAAACAAATAAAAGGAAGTTGTTCTTCGCTAGAGATTGAACGTCCCTAGTTTATGAAAAGGAGCTGCTGGCAGGGCATTTTCCATGAGAGCCTTCTGACTTCAAAACTCACTCCCCCCCACACCCGGCTCTGAAACTGCATGATTCTGGGGAACTTCAGGCACTCCACAAAGTCTATCTTTTTAGACAGTTGGGAAGGACAGATTTCTAGGATGTGGAATTTTGAGTGTTTCTGCGATTAGGGGTGTTGGGGTTTTTTTGCAGAAGAGTTAAGCTTTGAAGCATCATGCTGGTTTTGTTTTCCATTATATCCTATTGTTATGACTTCATGTTTAACAGTTTGCCAGGGTGCCTAGAACCTGGAATAGGCATAGTTGTACATTTTTAATCACAATAAGCAAACATGAAAATCTTTTATAATTTATAATTCTAAATTAAAAGTTTTAAACAGCTAAATCAGGAAAAAGTGCAACAAAGTACTTTTGAAACTGTAAAGAAATAGGTTTCGATACAAAAAGATAAACAAACATATCAAATAAATGTTTATGAGCTTGATTTTATAACAGTTCCAATACAAAAGATTTGGAAAATGTAAAATGGTTCTTTGAATGTTTGTTTATGCCAGGATGTTTACTATTTTCTTTTAATTGTAGCTAATTTTTTACTTATCTCCTTTCAAACAATGTGTGTATGGTAGTCAAATAATCTGAATTATCAAAAATTTTATGTTTCTACTCAAAATAGAAAATTCTACTTACTAGAATGTATTTGGTCTGAAGTCACTAAAATATCTAACTACTACATTACTGAAAATTAGAAGGAAAAAAAAACCCTTTCTCAAAACCGAAGATGCAGAGAAATAACTTCTGAAAAAATACATTTTTCAGTTCTAAAAACTGATTTTCGTTTGTCAACAATAGATGATGAATTATTAAAAAAGAATTCTGCATGAATAAACAAAAGATGCTACAGGCAACCTCACTAGTCACACTATAGATATTTTTCAAGGCAATGAATCCTACAACTCTGAATAGCTCCTTTTGTAAAATGGAATATTAAAATGCTTCACTGGCAAATAGCCTAGCAAAATAGGGCAAATCTGTGTAGAAGTCAATAGGCAGCACAGTAGTAAACGATAGCCTTAAGCAATTTTACATTTAGGAGCAACCTAAATATGACAAGTTACATTAATTTTAACTGAGATAAGTACAGACAAGAGCATCTACAACTATAATACGTTAGTTTAAAAACCATACAAAATGGGGTGAACGCTGTTATTTTAAAATTCTATCAGTACAATGAACTACAGTTTGAGACCTCATTTAATCAGGGATTATATATCTTTACTTAGTCACTGACCAAAATCTATCAGAAATAGGAATCTGATAGCTTAATGGCTTCATACTTAAGTCAAAACAGACTACAAACCAGTTGTGTCCTCTCTTGCCATCTGTTATTTGATGGTGCTTAATGACTAAATCCTGTACTGCATTGCACCCTAATTTTAAAGACAAGATTACAAAACACTGGTTTCAACATTCAATTTATTGTAACACATAAATTCAAACAAAATTAAGATATAAACAATCTGCACAAGTTTTCTAAGCTCTTCAAAGCAAAAACTGGTTGTTCCTGTATTTGAATTTTAGAATTAAATATCTGAACGTTTACTTTTTCAGAGAAATGTTGTTGGCTAAATATGTTAAGTCAAATGCTGCTTAAGAGAATATTGTCTGTGCATCAAATACTTTTAAAACTTCTGATATAAAAAGATAGATTTCCCATACTGCTTCAATATTTCTACTGTTTATAAATGACAAAATATACTAAACATGGTTTACAAACTAAGCAAGTAAAGTAATACACCCTCCAATTTATTGTAACATTCACAGTAAGACAGGTGCCTTCACTGGAGTACAGCAATACCAATCAACTCCTTTCCTACTTTATTCTGCAAGTGCTTAAGCACCTCAAGAAACAGTATAGAAAACGACATGTTGAAGCATTAAAATGGGTTATTGGAAGCACCTCTGCATAAGGAACTATGGTATAATAACTTATACTCTTTCATTACCAATCAACTGTTTGGCCAGTCCTTATCTGCACTAAATATTAATGATCTGAGCCTGCAAAATGGGGCTTATTTGAAGGTGGATTCAATGACACTTTTTTGCCAACTTGTACCCATACAAATTATGGTATACAGCCACCAGGGGCTTTTCTTGTGGCCACAGCCTCCTGGGCAGTGATTGGGGGGGGGGGGGGGGCGAAGGACACAAAGCAGTGGCCCCTCCTATAGGGCCACCAGCACGGGTTGGGCCCTGCCCCCCTCTGGAGACACAAACCCTGGAGGAGCAGGCAGCCAGTGAGTTCCCCACCTTCCTGGAGGTGGTGGGGTCAGGCTTCAGCCCTGGGGTGGTGGGTGGCAGTCTCCAGCTGCAGGGCTTCAGGCTCTGTCCACATGCCAGCGGGCTCTGTGACTGCGAGGCTTCAGGCTCCGGCCACAGGACTTTAGGCTCTGTCTCCAGTCCCCATCCCCCAGGCCTGGGACTTCGGGCTCCGTCCCCCGGCGGTGTAGCCGCGGGCTCACCACTCCCCCCCCCCCCCCATCATCCCTGACCCTCCCACCTCTTCTGGTCCCGGGCTTCGGCAACATGGCAGCAGGCTTCGGCTCCAACCCCAGGCTCACCCCACCCAACCCCTGCTGTTTTCTCCAGCCCTAGACTTTGGCCGCGCCACAGCAGGCTCCATCCCCTGGCTGTGGGGCTTCGGGCTTGGGCCCTGGCCACAAGGCTACAGGCTCGGGCCTTGGCCCCCACCCTCGGCCATGCATTGGCAGGTGCCTCCCCTGGCCCCTCACTCTGACCCATGCTGCCTCCCCCAACCCCTATCCATTCCCCCGATCGCCCCTGGCCCCCGCTGCCTCCTCATCCACCTTGCCATCCAGGGCTTAATTTGTCCCCAGGCATGCCAGGGCTGAGCAAGTCTACTGTGAAAAATTATATTAGTATGATTGTTGTGAAAATTAACAGTGATATTAACAGACTTAGTAGCTAGCTGGGAGGCTATGAAAAGTCATACTAACATATAAGAATCACTTTTCACAGCAGCAGACTGACTAGCTAGCAAGTATTAAAAAAAGCCACCAAAAAAGCAAAAGAAACAACAACAAAGAGAAGAACATGCAAAGCACATTATTTGTGCTTCCATTTTCTTTAGGTCCAGTAAAGAATAGAGACAACTGTACATTATTTTTATTCTTGACTCTGCAAAAAAAAAACAAAACCCTACATAAATAAATTACTTTGATTTGGACATGTATATATGCATATTTATTTATTTCTAACAGTTAATTAAGAATTAAGTATTTTAGGGGGAAAAGTGTCAGAGCGGCCCCAAGCAAGAGTTGGTGGCCGCACTCTAAGGCCATCAAAAATTTTGTTTGAGAGAGCCTGACTTAGAAGATCTTATACAGGTAAAGTCTGCAAATCCTTAGTGTTTCCACCTCCCCTTACACATCTATTGGCATAGACCATGAACAGATTATGAACATCTTCACTGGCAGCAGGGAACTGGACCCCCTTCCTAGAATAGTGAAAAATACAATAAAGAAATATACAATAAGTCTCCATAAAAGCCAGGTAAGCTCAAGCTTGTGCACTTTAGCGCCTTGGAAAGCATGATCAGTTATGCAATCACATAACGATCCAAGGCCCAAGGGGACTTAGGCGTTGCAATGCCTAACTTTTTGGCACCTAGAAAATCACTGAAACAATACAGAGAACCACAACGTCTGGTTTAGGTGCCTAGGCTCCCTATACAACAGTGGTGGGCAACCTGCGGCCAACGGGCCGCATGCGGCCCATCAGGGTAATCTGATTGCAGGCCGCGAGACATTTTGCGGACGTTGACCGTCCGCAGGCACGGCCCCCCCACAGCTCCCAGTGGCCGCGGTTCGCCGTTCCCGGCCAATGGGAGCTGTGGGAAGCAGCAGCCAGCACATCTGTCTCGTGTCCCGCAACCAGATTACCCTGATAGGCCGCAGGTTGCCCACCACTGCTATACAATGAATGGTGAAATAGGTACCTAAGAATGGGATCCACAAAAGCCAGGACTTTGGCTAGTTCAGACGACTCACTGCCTAATGGGAGATGCTGACAAGAAAGGTTTATCATAGAGTTAGGCACTTAAGTCCAGTCCGCTCATAACATAAGAACGGCCAAACTGTGTCAGACCAATGATCCATCTAGCCCAGTATCCTGCCTTCTGATAGTGGCCAATGCCAGGTGAAGAACAGAACAGGTAATCATCAAGTGATCTATCCCCCGTCACCCATTCCCAGCTTCTGGAAGCATCTAGCTCTGCTAGCAATCAACAGACGGAAACACCTCTCTTGGAGTCTAGCAGTTTAAGCACCTAAGTCATTTCTGATGAGAATGAGTTAGATACCTATCACACTCCACACAGAATGGACGGAGATGGTGCCCATCTTATAGCTTTTAGTCAGTGGTTAGAACACCCATCCAGGATGTGGGAGACCCAGGTTCAATTTCCACTTCTGCCTGAGGTGGGGAAAGGATTTGAACAGGGGTCTTTTATACCTCTCAGTGGAGTGCTCTAACCACTGGGCTAACAGATATTCTTTTGATGTGGGTCTCGCTATCTCCTGTTGAAGCTGTTTCACTATGGATAAATTCTTAGAGAGTCATTGGGCCACAGAGACTGAGAATGACTCTATAGTCCATTGATTAGGGTAAGCACCTGGGAGGTGGGTGATCCAGGGTCCAATCTCCCTGTTCCAATGAATAATTATTTATACATAATGGAACAGCTTCAACAGGAGAGAGTGAGAGAGACCCACATCCAACTATCTCACAGCCCTGTTGTTAGAGCCCTCTCCTGAGAGGTGAGGGAGAACCCTGTTCAAATTCTTTTCTCCTCTTCAGGCAGAGGGGTAATTGAGCCTGGGTCTCCCATATTATAAGGGTGAGAGCTCTAACCAATGGCTAAAAATTATAAGGTGGGCACCACCACCACAACCACCAACTCCTTTGGACTGATTCTATATGGGGACTGATCTGTAAGGTGTGAGCACACCTACTGAATTGAGCCCCAAAGGAAAGCTAGATGTGCTTCTATCTTCCCCCAGTTTATGGATTGCACTGGGGCTTAGGTGGCAGACAGACATTCAGATGCCTAGACTGATGCAGCAGTGCACATGCCCAGAGGCAGAAATACAGGTGCCTAGGGATCTTTTGCCCTAAAAACTTAGGCACCAAGTGAGTTTAGGAGCCTACAGGATTAGGTAGCAGCTGAGTGGGAGTTTTATATATCACAGTGGAGCCTAAAACTGAAACTTAGGCACCCAAATACCTTTGTTGATCTGGACCCAAGTGTCACAGACTTCAATGTTTCTGCAGATGAGAATACGTACCCATGGTTGAGAACCAGTTTTAGACAATCCTTACAATTTATTATTTTTTCCCCTGTAAAAACTAGGTTTAGAATAAATTATGTTATTTAAACAATGGTACAAACAGCTACAGTAGAAGAAAGAGACGGTTACTCACCCTGTGCAGTAACCAAGTTTGTTCAAGGATGTGGGTGCTCCACTTCAGGTGTTGGTGTGTCCCTGCACCTTTGATTGGAGAATTTCATCAGCAGTGTCCGTCCAGGTCATGCATGCATGGTCCCCGTCTCACAGTGCTGATGGCGCCTCATCTAGTGTGTGCGTGACCTGGCCCCCTCAGTTCCTTCTCTACCGTAGAGTCCAAACTTGAACTCCAAAGCACAGGGGCACATGGTGGGTAGTGGAGCACCCACAGGAACACAAATCTCGAAGAACCTGAGTTACTGCACAGAGTGAGTATCACTGTTCCCTCTAAGCTGTGCGCGTGCACACAGATCCTACACCCCGCGCACACAGCGAAACACTGCACGCACAAATATTTCCACAGAAGCACAAACATTTGCACACAATTTTTTGCGCACACTGCCTATCAAAAATTAGAGGGAACATTGGTGAGTAACCTCTTCTTCGAGTGATGTCCAGTCTGCTCCACCCACTTAAATATCTTTTGCATAAGGCAGGAATCCTTTGTCTCTCTGGGTTCCCACTCCCCCCTTCTCAAAGGAAAAGCACCAGGTTAAAGATGGATTCCAGTTCAGGTGACATGATCACATGTCACTGTAATTCATTACCCACTTGCCAGCACACACATATACAGGAAGACTTGCAGGTAAAACAGAACCATCTGCACTCAATTGTCCTGGATAATGAGAGTCATCAAGATTCCAAACCACCATTAACGGCCCACACTTTGCATAATTACAATAGGCCCTCAGAGTTATATTTCATATTTCTAGTGGTACATTTATACAAATAGGATGATCACACTCAGTAGATTATAAGCTTTGTAATGATACTTTACAAGAAACCTTTTGCATGAAGCGTATTCCAGTTACATTAGCATATTTTCATAAAATCATATAGAGTGCAATGTCACAGAAATATCCTCCACACCTTCAGGTGAAGTCTCTCAAGGTTTGGATGGTGAACCTGTCCGACATCCCATGATGGAAGGCCATGTTGGGGTTATCAGTATGGCTTTCACCTTGTTGATATGTATTTTGTGTATCCCCCTCAATAGCAAAGGTATCCGTGGGTATGCATATAGAAGTGGTACTTCTCATTTTAGGAAGAAGGCGTCCCCAGCCCTAGGGGTCCCAGACCTGTTCTCGAACAGAATTCTGGGCATTTCTAGTTCTGCGATGTTGCCAAGAGGTTGATATTTTGTCTGATGCACCAATTCCATAGTTTCATGGCTTCGGTGCATAGGGAGTGAGATCAGGCTCCTCCCTGTCAATTTATGTAAAACATGCAAGCAACGTTGTCGGTCATTACTCAAATGTTCTTGTTCTTTATCAATGACAGGAAGTGAAGGCAAGCATTGCAAACTGCACCGAGTTCTAATAGCTGTGACAGACCCAGACCAGTGGAGTACAGGAGTCTGGTAGAGGGCAAATATACTGGTCACTGGATGAGTAGTTTTCTGTTCCCTGAGTGACCAGAGCAGGGGCTGCACTAGAGTAATCAGGAACCTGCTAGAACCAGTTAAGGCAGGCAGGCTAATTAGGACACCTGGAGCCAATTAAGAAGAAGCTGCTAGAATCAATTAAGGCAGGCTAATCAGGGCACCTGGGTTTTAAAAGGAGCTCACTTCAGTTTGTGGGGTGAGTGTGAGGAGCTGGGAGCAAGAGGCGCAAGAAGCTGAGAGTGAGAGGGTGTGCTGCTGGAGGACTGAGGAGCACAAGCATTATCAGACACCAGGAGGAAGGTCCTGTGGTGAGAATAAGGAAGGTGTTTGGAGGAGGCCATGGGGAAGTAGCCCAGGAAGTTGTAGCTGTCATGCAGCAGTTACAGGAGGCACTATAGACAGCTGCAGTCCACAGGGCCCTGGGCTGGAACCCGGAGTAGAGGGCGAGCCCGGGTTCCCCCCAAACCTCCCAATTGACCTGGACTGTGGGTTCTTCCACAGGGGAAGGTCTCTGGGCTGTTCCCCAACCCACATGGTGAATCTCTGAGGCAGGAAAATCTGCCAATAAGCGCAGGACCCAACAAGATAGAAGAGGAACTTTGTCACATAGCCTTATGTATAACAGTGTCTCTGAGGGAGATCATTTGCTCTGAATCGCAGGATGTTGGAGATGGGCTCCCCAGCCTATCAAGGAGGCATCAGTTGTAAGTATTATGGAGGGTGGATCCTGAGTGAAAGGGACCCCCACGCACACATTGTTGGGCTGTGTCCACCAATGTAGTCTCTCTGACTTTGGGCGGCATCATAAGACGTCTTTTTAGGCCATATTTGTTTGATATGTAGATGGTTCTGAGCCAACCTTGGAAGCAGCGCATGTGGAGACAGGCATGTCGTACCACAAATGTGGTTGCAGCCATGTGGTCCAAGAGTTGGAGGCAGATGTGTGCCCATATGTGTGGGCTGTTCATTACTGAGGAGATGAGTTTGGTCATAGTGAAAAACCTGTTCGTTGGTAGTGATGCTTTGGCTTCCACAGAGTCAAGATGGGCCCCAATGAAGTCCAACTGTTGCACTGGGTTTAAAATCGATTTCTGTGTGTTTATCTGTAGCCCAAGATTCAGGAAGAGGGCAATCGTTCTGTGAGTAACAATGAAGTGTCTGCCCGAGTGGGAGCTTTTAGTAAACAATTCTCGAGGTAGGGGAAAATTATAATTCCTTGTTTGCAAAGGTGTGCCGCTACTACTGCAAGGATTTTGGAGAATACTCGCGGTGTTGTGGAAAGACCGAAAGGCAGGACGGTGTATTGGTAGTGATTTGCTCCCAGGGTAAATCTGAGAAACCTGCCGGGAGCAGGGTGTATTGTTATGTAGAAATAGGCATCTTGAAGGTCAAGGACTGAGAACCAGTCCCCTCGTTCCAGTGCTGGTATTATCATTGCTAGTGTGACCATCCTGAACTGCTGGACCCTCACAAATTTGTTGAGCTTTCTGAAATAGAGGATCGGTATCCATCCTCCATTTTTCTTTTGAGTTAAGAAGTAGTGCGAGTAGAAACCTTTCCCCCTGTGTTATGGAGTAACTTGTTCCACAGCACCTAGATGTAGGTGGTGGTTTACTTCTTGTCGTATAAGGTGCTCATGAGAAGCATCCCTAAAGAGGGATGGGGATGGGGGGGCTGAGTAAAGGAGGTGGAGAGAAAAGGGATGGAGTAGCCTGTGCATTATTATTTCTAGGGCCCACAGGTCTGTGGTCATGGAAGCCCACGCCAAATAGAAGGGGTTCAAACGGTTCCCAAAATGGGAGATGGTTGATGCTATCAGCACTGTAGAGTGGGGGAGGTCATCCAGACCCTCAACCAAGTCCGCAAAATTGCTGCTTCTTGGAGGACGATTGAGGCTGTGGAGGCCGGTGGCTCTCCCTTTGTTTTTGTGGCTCATATTGGCGCTGATGTTGGGCATATGGGGTATACCTGTTGCGTTGGTAAGACTGATACCTAGTTTGCCTTCTCTTGGTTGCAGGCATGTAAATACCCAGCATACGGAGGGTCGCTCGGGAGTCTTTCGTGGTGTGGAGGACTTTGTCGGTCTTTGTGGTGAACAGCTTCTTGCGTTGAATGGGAGGTCCTCTACAGTGGACTGTATCTTCCTGGGGAAGCGAAAAGAATGGAGCCATGTTTCCCAGAGCATGACCACCGCAGTGGCCATGGATCTTGCCCCTGTGTCAGACATGTCTAAGGTGGTTCTGGCCACAAGCTGTCCTTCGGATATGAGAGATTTAAAAGTGGTCCCTTTTGTCTTCTGGAATATCATTAATGAAATCCATAAATTTTGAGTAGTTGCCGTGGCTGTATTTTGCTAAGAGGGCCATGTAATTGGCAACCTGAAACTGCAGGGTCACTGAGGAATAGACCTTGCGGCCAAAAGGGTCTACCATCTCTGTCATTAGGCACTGACCTGTATTGTTGCCGTCTACCGCATTGATCACCGGTGTCCATTACGAGAGAATTTGGAGCTGGGTGGGAAAAGAGGAAGTCTACATCTTTTGAGGGTACATATTTTTTGTCAGTCCTCTTACAAGTGGATGGTATGGTAGTCGGGGTCTGCCAAACTGTTTTGGCTGGCTCCATTAGTGCATCATTGATTGGGAGCGCTATTTTGGAAGCTGAGGAGGTTTGTAGGATATTCAACAGCTTACGTTGGACCTCCGAGACTTCAAGAGGGATCTTTAGAGCATCCGCCACCCGTTTGAAGAGCTCCTGAAATGGTTTAAAGTTGGCGGTAGTTGTGGATGGAGGAGGCATGATGACCTTTTCTGGGGAAGAGGAGAAGTTGCTAGCTCCTGTGCTATATCTGCCTCCCATTCCTCAGCAGTTTCTAACTGTGCAGGTACTGATAGTAGTGGTGGGGATCTAATCCCCTCCCTGGAGGGGCGGGGGGGCTTCCTCTGATGCCTTCTATAAATGGCACATAGGTCCTAGTAAGGCACAATCTGTTGGGAACGGCAGAGGAGGGCCCATACCATGGGCGGCCCATACCATGGCCCTACATCTTGTCCATAATAATGCCTCAGTCATAGGGACCCAGGGGTTGTCATTGGTCAGACAGGTGAAGTGTGTCTGGAAGAGAAGACACCCTCTTCCTCATCATTGTCCTCCTTACTGGACAGAGGAGGGGCTGGTGGTGAATCCACATGCACTAGAGAGCCATGATTCCAGTGTCAACGAGACTAATAGGTCTTTATGATGAAAAAGGCGTCCCTGTGAAGTAATTTCAGTGCTAAGTGATCAGTGCCAATATATTCGGCGCCGTAGGTGTCAGTGCCAATGATAAAGTTGTTGGCATCGATGGCAATGTTGTGGATACAGTCATCGGTGCTGCTGTGGCTGGTGGTGCAGGCTCTGGTGGCATAGCCTGTGGTGAAGGTTTGGGTGCCACTTCCTTAAGCGGTGTTGATGGTGCTGCAGCACAGGAGGTAGAATCATAGGACAGGAAGGGACCTTGAGAGATCATCTAGTCCAGTCCCCTGCTTAACCACCCTGACAATTATGAAGTTTTTCCTAATGTCTAACATAAACCTCCCTTGCTGCAATTTAAGCCCATTGCTTCTTGTCCTACCCTCAAAGGTTAAGAAAAACAATTTTTCTCCCTCCTCCTTGTAACAACCTTTAACGTACTTGAAAACTTACGTCCCCTCTCAGTCTTCTCTTTTCCAGACTAAACAAACCCAATTTTTTCAATCTTCCTTCATTGGTCATGTTTTCTAGACCTTTAATAATTTTTCTTGCTTTTCTCTGGACTCTCGCCAATTTGTCTACATCTTTCCTGAAATGTGGCACCCAGAACTGGACACAATACTCCAGTTGAGGCCTAATCAGCGCAGAGTAGAGCGGAAGAATTACTTCTCATATCTTGCTTACAACAGTCCTGCTCATACATCCCAGAATGATTTTTGCTTTTTTTGCATCAGTGTTATACTGTTGATTCATATTTAGCTTATGATCCACTATGACCCCCAGATCCCTTTCCACAGTACTCCTTCCTAGGCAGTCATTTCCCATTTTGTATGTGTGCAACTGATTGTTCCTTCCTAAATGGAGTACTTTGCGTTTGTCCTTATTGAATTACAACCTATTTACTTCAGATCATTTCTCCAGTTTGTCCAGATCATTTTGAATTTTAATCCTATCTTCCAAAGCACTTGCAATCCCTCCCAGCTTGGTATCATCTGCAAACTTTATAAGCATAGTCTCTATGCCGTTATCTAAATAATTGATGAAGATATTGAACAGAACGGACCCCAGAACTGATCCCTGCGGGACCCCACTCGTTATGCCCTTCCAGCATGACTGTGAAACACTGATGATTACTCTCTGGGAACGGTTTTCAAACCAGTTATGCACCCACCTTATAGTAGCTCCATCTAGGTTGCATTTCCCTGGTTTGTTTATGAGAAGGTCATGTGAGACAGTATCAAAAGCTTTACTAAAGTCAAGATATACCACGTCTACCACTTCTTCCCCACCCCCCACCCCACCAGGCTTGTTACCCTGTCAAATAAAGCTATCAGGTTGGTTTGACACGATTTGTTCTTGACAAATTCATGCTGGTACTTATCACCTTCTAGATGTTTGCAAATTGATTGCTTAGTTATTTGCTCCATTACACTGGTCTACAATTTTTGAGAAGTCGTCTGCTTCAGAGATAAAATGTGCTATTTATTATGTATTTTGATGTGCTGAATTCAAATATGACAATTAAAACAACTGATTGGCTACTGTTTCTAAGATATTTAAGTTTTTACATTTTATGTCTATGTATATTGTGTAGATAGTAGAGTTTTAATCATAAATTGTAAACCTAGGTCTTTTCATGTGTTTATGGTTGCTTTACATGATAATATTTCACCAGCCCTGTTTATGTAACACTTTAAAAATCAGCAAAAGGGTTATATAAATAAAATTTATTATGAAACAAAAAGGCAAAAAACTATTATGTACATAGTTTAGTCCTATTCAGTGTCTACTCGGCGCTTCTTGGCTTGTCTCTTGTATTCATTAAATGGAGCATCTCTTGTCACTGTTCAGCAATAGTCTGCAAGCATTGATGGGCTCCATTTGCCCTGATAGCGTTTCTCCATTGTTGCAATGTCCTGGTGAAATCGCTCGCCGTGCTCGTCGCTCACTGCTCCGCAGTTCGGTGGAAAAAAATCTAGATGAGAGTGCAAAAAATGTATCTTTAGTGACATGTTGCAACCAAGGCTTTTGTATGCCTTGAGGAGGTTTTCCACCAACAACCTGTAGTTGTCTGCCTTGTTGTTTCCGAGAAAATTTATTGCCACTAACTGGAAGGCTTTCCATGCCGTCTTTTCCTTGCCACGCAGTGCATGGTCAAATGCATCATCTCGAAGAAGTTCACGAATCTGAGGACCAACAAAGACACCTTCCTTTATCTTAGCTTCACTTAACCTTGGAAATTTTCCACGGAGATACTTGAAAGCTGCTTGTGTTTTGTCAATGGCCTTGACAAAGTTCTTCATCAGACCCAGCTTGATGTGTAAGGGTGGTAACAAAATCTTCCTTGATTCAACAAGTGGTGGATGCTGAACACTTTTCCTCCCAGGCTCCAATGACTGTCGGAGTGGCCAATCTTTCTTGATGTAGTGGGAATCTCTTGCACAACTATCCCATTCGCAGAGAAAACAGCAGTACTTTGTGTATCCAGTCTGCAGACCAAGCAAGAGAGCAACCACCTTCAAATCGCCACAGAGCTGCCACTGATGTTGGTCATAGTTTATGCACCTCAAAAGTTGTTTCATGTTGTCATAGGTTTCCTTCATATGGACTGCATGACCAACTGGAATTGATGGCAAAACATTGCCATTATGCAGTAAAACAGCTTTAAGACTCGTCTTCGATGAATCAATGAACAGTCTCCACTCATCTGGATCGTGAACGATGTTGAGGGCTGCCATCACACCATCGATGTTGTTGCAGGCTACAAGATCACCTTCCATGAAGAAGAATGGGACAAGATCCTTTTGACGGTCATGGAACATGGAAACCCTAACATCACCTGCCAGGAGATTCCACTGCTGTAGTCTGGAGCCCAACAGCTCTGCCTTACTCTTGGGTAGTTCCAAATCCCTGACAAGGTCATTCAGTTCACCTTGTGTTATGAGGTGTGGTTCAGAGGAGGAGGATGGGAGAAAATGTGGGTCCTGTGACATTGATGGTTCAGGACCAGAAGTTTCATCCTCTTCCTCTTCCTCATCTGACTCAAGTGAGAATGATTCTGGTGCATCAGGAACCGGCAGTCCTTCTCCGTGGGGTACTGGGCGTATAGCTGATGGAATGTTTGGATAATGCACAGTCCACTTTTTCTTCTTTGACACACCTTTCCCAACTGGAGGCACCATGCAGAAGTAACAATTGCTGGTATGATCTGTTGGCTCTCTCCAAATCGTTGGCACTGTAAAAGGCATAGATTTCCTTTTCCTGTTCAACCACTGGCGAAGATTTGTTGCACAAGTGTTGCAGCATATGTGTGGGGCCCACCTCTTGTCCTGATCTCCAATTTTGCAGCCAAAATAAAGGTGATAGGCTTTCTTAACCATAGTGGTTATACTGCGCTTTTGTGATGCAAAAGTCACTTCACCACAAACATAGCAGAAGTTATCTGCACTGTTCACACAAGTACGAGGCATCTCTGCTCACTTTGGCTAAACAGAAATGTGTCCCTTTGCAAAATCAAACACTGACAAATAAGAGAGCACGACACTGTATGATTTCTAGAGCTGATATAGGGCAATTTGTTCAGCAGAGTGATGTAAGCTTTGTTATGATTGCATCATCCATGACTTCTAGGAATAACATGATGCAATTCATATCATGTATGACGCAATACCAGCTTCAGATTGCATCATTCATTGTTTTGCCTAAAAAGCAAGTACTGTCCAAACCCAGTCATAGATTTATTCATAGATCCAGTCAAAGATGTATTTTAGTCATTTCTGGTTTAAATTGAGATCCCTTCCCTTTATAACTCACTTATCCTCCACCATTCCCAAGTCAAGGGTCGTATATACTGACCCAATAGCATATCTTGAAAACTAGAGCCAATCAACAATTTTAAGCATCATTTTCGTTCTCAGTGACCCAGAAGTAGTAAAGTTTGACTACATTTATTTCAGAAGCATTTTGGCTGTAGAGCAGTGAAATCTGTCTGGAGATTGGTCCTGCTTTGAGCAGGGGGTTGGACTAGATGACCTCCTGAGGTCCCTTCCAACCCTGATATTCTATGATTCTATGAAAAACAGCTTACACTTATCTAAATTGAAACTCATTGGATTATTTTTTTTAACTTCTGTAGGAATTACTGTAATATTTTTCAATTTTCTGTGGGAAAATTGGCAAACTCTCCAAATATAGTATCACCCCTAAGTTTAATCAAAGTGACAGTGTCACAATTCCAACTGCAAATTTGTAACTACTTTAAAAAAAAAAAAAAAAAAAATCTTAGGCATGAACCTGCAATGTGATGCTTAATGAGGACCACTTCACCACATCAATGTAGCTTCACTCAGGTAGAGGGGTCTACTTATGCATATAATATTTCTGGATTGGGGCCTGAGATTGCTGAAGTAAAAGGTTAGAGAACCCAACTCCAGTGTCACGATGTAATAACCAATGCATTTCAGTGTTTGTGGTACCACATTTGATTAAACTGATTTTTAAAAGGTACACCTCTACCTCGATATAACGCTGTCCTCGGGAGCCAAAAAAAAAAAATTAAAAAAAAAAAAATCTTACTGCATGCTAGGTGAAACCGCGTTATATCGAACTTGCTTTGAATTGCCAGAGTGCGCAGCCCCTCCCTCCCGGAGCACTGCTTTACCGCGTTATATTAGAATTCGTGTTATATCGGGTCACGTTATATCGGGGTAGAGGTGTATATTAGGGTTTCCCCCCATGGTATCACTTCAAGGCAGAGTTAAAGTTGTCTGGGTGCCTCAACTATGCTTTTCTATACCTTATATGTTTGGTTTCCTTCAAAGTTCAACCTGCAATTTTGAGGATGATATGATGTATTATTAATACACAAGAAAGAGAGAACCTCTGCTTTAAAAGTGAAAATCTCATCTCAATTTTAACTGTGGTGCTGCAATAAGCACTTTCATAATATGCTCAGTAACCTATTTCCAGATCATTAATGAAGATGTTAAATAAAGCAGGACCCAACACACACCACAACTAAGTACAGTAAATTGTCTTGGTTTACAGTTCTTCAGCTGTTTTCAATCTACATGACAATATTCCTGTTCAAGACAATTTGAATTAATTTTCCAATAAGAATTCATGAGACATTACCAAATATTTTAGTAAACTTAACATGTTCCCCCCTCATCTACTCACTTTCTAATTCTATGATAAAAAGTCAAACTTATCTGGAAATCTTTTTATTACATAAACCCGTATTGCTTATTGACCATGATTCCATTACCCGTTTAATATGTGTTCCACTGTTTTCAGCACTTGAAAATCCCACTCATCCACAGAGAGTGGAAAACTTAAATAGATATGTGTGCTGACCACCTGTGGAGCAGCTCCTTCTAAGTGTGGAGAGAGATTAGGACAATGACCAACGCAGTCTAAATTAATGCTCTTTTTTCATAAAGGGAAGAGAAAGGAACAAATAAAGAGCATGTGTGTAGGTGAGCAAGTGTTGATGAAAAAAGGAGAGAAATTTTGGTGGGGAAAGTAAAGAGGAAGGCAGAAAAGGAGAGAGGGGAAAAGGAAACAGACACAGAAAATAGCATAGGAAAAGATATATACAATGATCTGTGATATGGAAGAAAAAGTGGAGTGAACCCAGGGAGCTTGTATAAGAAAAACAACAACAAAATAGTACATTTTATACATGAAATAGGTAAAAGCCTGACAATGTTACAATTACAGCAGCTGCATACAACAGTTTCATGCCTTAAAATTATGCCAGGAGCATATGACTGGATCTGTATACTTTAACCTGGCTAGTACAGTCTGTGGGGTTAACAAATGTCAAGCAGATTTTTCAAACACTGACTGACTTACTAGTGATAGATATTAGCTGCCAAGACCACTCACTTTCTTTTGAAAACTTACTATAAATATTACAATTGCTTTTCTTCAATTTTCTGATACTTTCCCCAGTTATCCATGATTTTTCAAAAATAACTGTCCTACTACAGTAAGTTTGTTGGCTAATTCGCTTAATATTCCAGAATGACCATCATTCAGACATGCTCATTTGTATACTACATGTTCAAATTTTCCATGCATTTATTCACCTATTCTTTGTACGAACAACTATTGATAGTTCCAGTATTACTATCATAACAGACCACAATCTGGCCACAGGAGTTTAAAATTTCATCCAATAACAAAGGAATTTATTTTCCCATAACCAATACACCTCCTGACAAACCACAGAGGAATGTTCTTATGGTGCTACTATTATTGTACATAACACTCAGAAGGAGCAGAGTGAAACTAGTATCTTCCTTATATATTTCATTCTGTTGCTGCAAATGCTGTTAAGAATGTAATATATCCAAGAGTGACAAATACATGATCCTTTGTAAAGAGAAAAATATCTACACAAAAATGGTAAGGTAAAACAGGTATCCTGCAAATCCCCTTCTCCAACCAAGAAAGGGGAACAGACAAACTTAGAAGGGTAAGGAAAGACTTGCAGAAAATAAATGTAGGGAGACTGACAGAAATGAAGATAGTCGAGAAGGAGAAATCCATAAAATCTAAAAGTGAGAGAGAAAAACTTAAAAGTAAAAAGAGGAATGGGGAGAAAATAAAATAATTTCTTAATTTTAGTGGTATTCAAAAGAAACTCAAATACAATCGAAGGATAAACTAGAAACCAAAATCTCAAAATAAAACCTCCTTTTACCATTTTGGAATTCTCTCCTATTTGAAAGTCCTTCTTTGAGAGAGAGACAGACAAAAAAATTGCTTGCAGGAATTTAATTTCATATCAACTGAAACAGCTGTCTCCCAGCTATGACCAGCATAGAACATGAAAACAACTTTCCTATTGTTCTGTTTCAATCTGACTGCAACATGTGCTGCTTTCTGTAATATACAAACATGTATTATTAACTATGTTAAAACAAAACAAACATGTTCTGTCAACAATACTAGATAATCACTACCAATTTTCCCACAATAAGCTCTCACACAACATATTTTCAGGCAACATCAACCAACTATAAGCTAAAAAAACAAGGAGTCCTTGTGGCACCTTAGAGACTAACAAATTTATTTGGGCATAAGTTTTTGTGGGCTATAACCCACTTCATCAGATGTATGAAGTAAAAAATACAGGAGCAGTATAAATACATGAAAGGATGGGGGTGCTTTACCAAGTGTTAGGTCAGTCTAATGAGATAAAGCAATTAACAGCAGGATACCAAGGGAGGAAAAATAACTTTTGAAGTGGTAAGTGAGTGGCCCATTACAGACAGTTGACAAAAAGGTATGAGTAACAGTAGGGAGAAATTAGTATTGGGGAAATTAAGTTTAGGTTTTGTAATGACCCACCCACCCCCAGTCTTTATTCAGGCCTAATCTGATGGTATCTAGTTTGCTAATTAATTCCAGTTCTGCAGCTTCACGTTGGAGTCTGTTTTTGAAGTTTTTTTGTTGAAGAATTGCCACTTTGAGGTCTGTTATTGAGTAACCAGAGATACTGAAGTGTTCTCCTACTGGTTTTTGAATGTTATGATTCCTGATGTCAGCTTTGTGTCCGTTTATTCTTTTGTGTAGAGACTGTCCGGTTTGGCCAATGTACATGGCAGAGGGGCCATCAGATTAGGCGTTTTAAAGCAAAACCAAATGATATCTTTAAAAAAAGGGAAGGAGGAGGATCCGGGGAACTATAGGCCAGTCAGCCTCACCTCAGTCCCTGGAAAAATCATGGAGCAGGTCCTCAAGGAATCAATTATGAAACACTTAGAGGAGAGGAAAGTGATCAGGAACAGTCAGCATGGATTCACCAAGGGGAAGTCGTGCCTGACTAACCTAATTGCCTTCTATGATGAGATAACTGGCTCTGTGGATGAGGGGAAAGCAGTGGATGTGTTATTCCTTGACTTTAGCAAAGCTTTTGATACGGTCTCCCACAGTATTCTTGCTGCCAAGTTAAAGAAGTATGGGCTGGATGAATGGACTGTAAGGTGGATAGAAAGCTGGCTAGATCGTCGGGCTCAACGGGTAGTGATCAATGGCTCCATGTCTAGTTGGCAGCCAGTTTCAAGCGGAGTGCCCCAAGGGTCGGTCCTGGGGCCGGTTTTGTTTAATATCTTTATTAATGATCTGGAGGATGGAGTGGACTGCACTCTCAGCAAGTTTGCCGATGACACTAAACTAGGAGGCGTGGTAGATACACTAAAGGGTAGGGATCGGATACAGAGGGACCTAGACAAATTAGAGGATTGGGCCAAAAGAAACCTGATGAGGTTCAACAAGGACAAGTGCAGAGTCCTGCACTTAGGACGGAAGAATCCCATGCACAGCTACAGACTAGGGACCGAATGGCTAGGTAGCAGTTCTGCAGAAAAGGACCTAGGGGGTCACAGTGGACGAGAAGCTGGATATGAGTCAACAGTGTGCTCTCGTTGCCAAGAAGGCTAACGGCATTTTGGGCTGTATAAGTAGGGGCATTGCCAGCAGATCGAGGGACGTGATCGTTCCCCTTTATTCGACATTGGTGAGGCCTCATCTGGAGTACTGTGTCCAGTTTGGGGCCCCACACTACAAGAAGGATGTGGAAAAATTGGAAAGAGTCCAGCGGAGGGCAACAAAAATGATTAGGGGTCTGGAGCGCATGACTTATGAGGAGAGGCTGAGGGAACTGGGATTGTTTAGTCTCCAGAAGAGAAAAATGAGGGGGGATTTGATAGCAGCCTTCAACTACCTGAAGGGGGGTTCCAAAGAGGATGGAACTCGGCTGTTCTCAATGGTGGCAGATGACAGAACAAGGAGCAATGGTCTCAAGTTGCAGTGGGGGAGGTCTAGGTTGGATATTAGGAAACACTATTTCACTAGGAGGGTGGTGAAGCACTGGAATGGGTTACCTAGGGAGGTGGTGGAGTCTCCTTCCTTGGAGGTTTTTAAGGCCCGGCTTGACAAAGCCCTGGCTGGGATGATTTAGTTGGGAATTGGTCCTGCTTTGAGCAGGGGGTTGGACTAGATGACCTCCTGAGGTCCCTTCCAACCCTGATATTCTATGATTCTATATGGGGGGTGGGGGGGAAGACAGATAATTTCAGATTGAAATTTAGATTTGTTTTTATAAAAAGAGTCTTACAAAACTTAATATTAGTCCAACTCAACAAGCCGCCTTTAAAATTTAATATCTTGCAAACTATCACTTGGTCTAAAGTATTTCTTGAGTAAGATTACTGAGATGTTGAATTGGATCATTTCTAGTAGCATCTAACCTCTTCCATTATTTTTGCCCATTCCAGTCAGAGTCTAGACCTGGAGATGGCAAAGAGATGGCATTCACAGCACTGATAAATGATCTCCCAGCAATGAACAGAGGTCAAACATCCATGCTAATACTGCCTGACTAAAGAAAGGCATTCAAACACAGTTGACCATAAGGTGATGCTGACCTATTTATGAGACTTGACAGGAGTAAAAGTCACCCTAAAGGTGATCTGCAAAGGAAAACAAAAATAAATTAGTGGGAATAGGACATCACTGAAACCCTGTAGAATTGAGATGTGGAGGCATTTTTAGTCAGATTTTAAAATTTTGTTTTTAGCATCTATTAAACTCAACTACTGGCAAGTATTTGTGAGTAAAATCATTTGCAAAGATTTTTTAACTATGACTGCTTCATTTCTTCAATCGTCCAAGACCTCCAGTCAAAAACAAAAATAAAAAAACCCGGGCCCTGATATTTCTAATGTAAAAAAATTTTAAAAAGTTTTTTTTAATCAAACTTTTCTTTTAAATAATAAAGAAGGATAAAAGGGTGACATTGTGACAGGATGCATTATTCATCTGGGTCCCAAGGAAGGTAGGAAAGCAACTTCAACAGAACGCTATGGATTTCCAGTCCAAGCATGCAGGGGTTAGTCATCATTGCCAGGAAACAGCTAAAGCCTATTAGGGTATGTCTACGCTGCAATTAAACACCCAGGGCTGACCCATGTCAAATGACCTGGGGTTACAGGGCTCTGGCTAAGGGGCTGTTTACCTGTGGTGTAGACATTTGGGCTCAGACTAGACTATTTCAATATGTACAATCCGGTGACAACACTGAAAGTCACCAAGAAACTACATATAGTATAGCATGCAGCAGCTTTCTTTCTTAATTTAGTGAACCAATACCCCATCACACCAGTGATTTGCAGTCTTTATTAATTCTCAGTACAGTTCCAGGTCACATTCAAGGTCCTGTTCTGCATCTTCAATGTACTAAATGGACTAGAATGCTGCTTTTTCTGAGGCCATCTTTTCCTTTGACCTCAATGTGACAACTGCAATCTTTCAGGATGTTTTGAGTGTTGGAGTCCATATTTTAAATGTGAAGGTTGACAGCTACACGGATAAGAGAAGAATCTCCTCTCACCTGGAAAAGTGTTCTGATCACACATAGTAGGGAAAGAATGGTAGAATCTCCAGAATAGGTATAATGTGTTTACTAGCTGAAACTGTGTGGATAACCAAGACACTAAACTGCACACAAATCCAAAACAAAAGGAAATACAGTGAAATAAGAGAATCAAGGGTGACGGAGAAAACCAGAGGTCAAAAGAAATGCGCAGAATAAAAATATAAATTTTGTTTCATTCAGCTTTTTATAAAATAACTTTAAAAGTAGTTTATAAAATGAACTAGACTGTCAAGCTAATGGGAGTACACCTCTACCCCGATATAACGCGACCCAATATAACACGAACTCAGATCGAATGCGGTAAAGCAGCACTGCGGGGGGGCGGGGCCTGCACACTCCAGCGGATCAAAGCAAGTTCAATATAACGCGGTTTCACCTATAACACGGTAAGATTTTTTGGCTCTCAAGGAGAGCGTTATATCGGGGTAGAGGTGTATCTTTACCTTCTCTTTCCAAACTCTCATCTTCTTCTGCCCATTATCTCTACTCGCCTACAATTTATCCAATGCAAAGAGAGTAGAGAAATAGCAACAAAGAGTTCAGTAAAGACTAATTATTCCCTGAAGTGATGATGTAGTGTACTTTACCTCCTTTTTTACTAATACAATTTAAGAAAGTATATATTTTACTCACCAAGAAGGGATGGCTCAATAAACATATTTGGCAGATCTACATACTTCAAAAAAATGGTAAACATTTAAAACAGTTAATACCACTAGAATTTTTAGATAATCCTGTTCAAGATCATATCCTCCTTGAATGAAGTGAAAAACTAACACTGACTTTCTTTGTTCTCTTACATAAAAGGATAGTGTGATTAGCTATTACTACTACTTTTCTACCCTGCATATCCTTAGAGTGAAAACTGCATTTTCCTTTCCAATTTTTACATTTAACAAGCACTGATTTTTTGCTGTTTTCCGTAACTGAAGTTAACATGGTTCTTGAAGCTGTCTCCATAGCTATTGTTTGTCCATTATTTCATATTTTACTTCTTTAAACTCCTACTTTTTAACTCCTTCATATAGGAGGAATATTCCAGCACTGGAACCTTTGTACAAGGAAACTTTGGGCTACAAAGTGGTAGCTCAGGCTACTGAAAATTCTCCATTAGCTGTCAGCAAAAGTATTGCTGATAGCATTTAAACTGTCAACAGCTGTTACGGAGAGACTTTGATAAGTCCACCCCCCCAAAAAAGTTAATATGAATCATTAAATACACACACCATGTTAAGCCTGTGTTTAAATACTTCTGAAAAAAGAGAAGTGTAAAACAATATGTAGCTTAAAATTGTTAATTCTGTATTAAGATATGTACCTATATGTGTAAAGACAATGTAACTGCAATGTCTTATTCTAAAAGCTCCAAAAATCAAATAAATTCTCCCCCCAAAACCAGCTACTTTCTTAAAAAGAAATATGTTCTCTTACAGTTAACTGTAAATTCCAGAACATAGTGAAACCAATTAATGTGTAATTCATATTAGCTGTGCAATACAAGACAAAAATAGAAGACGACAATTTTTTTTTAAAAGGTAACTTTTCACAGCCCCATAATTTGTCTGAGTGTTCACTTGTAGGATAAGACTAAAACTGAACAGTATAAGCAAAAAAGGGAATAGGACGAATGGGGGGAGTTGGAAAGTAGTGAAGAATAGATGTCAAAATAAAATAACTCTTAAAACTTAATAACTCTTAAACCACTGCAGTGATTCCATAATAGTTAGCAGCCCAGATAAAATAACACTTTAAAAGAGTTACAGTGACTGGATAATAGTTTTTAACAGTACTTGCCACTAGAAGGATAAAATGTACTTAACCACCCATAATTTTTCCTTTGCTGAAACGGACACCTAGTTCTCCATGATCTATTGTGTCTAAGTTATTCCTCCTCATCTTCCAAGCACCAAGGATGGATAGATAGATATAGATATAGATATAGCTCTCTCTCTCTCTCTCTAATGTACTGCCAGCAGGTGGAGTTGTTCAGAGAACTTCATGCCTCTTTAACTCACCAACTCCCAAAGCTGAGAAGACAAACTATAATTTCTGATTAATAAACATTACAAAGGACATCCAGGCAGGATACTCTATCTACTTATTCATTTATTATACAAAAAATGGAAATGAAAATGTATGGCAAAGCAATATCTCAATATGAGGTAATCCTAAAATTTCTCCCTCTCTCTATAGAAAAGCTCCATAAGAGACAAAGGAAGAACTGAGATATTTCATCTCCAACTGAAATGTAATGTAAAATTTGGTGAAATTGTAGGTGGGGGGAGGGGCTCATGGAACACCAAGCACCACTTCAGAGAAAGACAAATTACACATGGATACATACTTGCTGCACCATTAACCAATACAACTGGGAAATAGCCAACAGTAAAACTAATGTCCACAAACTGGAAACTTAAAACATCAAGAAAACTGAACCAAGAGGAAAAACAGCCCTTTTTTGTCTGTTTTTTTGCATTTCTTCTTCCTTCCTCCACCATATAAAGGGTTTTAATGAAGGAAAATCAAGAGACTGAAGAACCTTTCGTCTAAGAGCCATATCAGACAAAGACAACACATCTATTTTACAATGATGGATGACACAATACATTAAAGACCAAGTACTCATATGCCGAAACACTGAACTTCTCTGCACAGAAAATGGTCATATGCCTAATAGAGTGAGTTCCCACTGAAGGAGTGTGATGTTCTATGAACAATTTGTAGGCCTGACAAACAACTGTATTTATTAATCTGGAAATAGTGGCTATGAATGCCTTGCATCCCCTTCTTAGGTCACCCAACTAATCCTGAAATTGCATCAAAAATTTTTCCAAGGATTAGTTTTGCCTAAACAGAATCTGAATGAACTGACCTCATCTAAAACATGCAACGAATCATACTACTTGTGGAAAGACTTGGCATAAAGGAAGTCAAATAGCTTGATTCAAGTTTGGGGGGGGGACAGAAAATTTTGGTGCAGTCCTGAGAATTACCTCTAGGGAAAAAAACTGCACATAAGGCTTCCAGATACATTGGCCACAAGACTTAGTAGGTTTGGGGGCTGTATTTAACTGCCAACAAGAAAAAAAATTTAACAGTGAGAAAAGGGAAAACTCCTTCATATAATTAAAAAAAAAAAAAAAAGGAAGGAAGGTGGTTCAGGGATTACCTGATGTATTATGTTACTCTACTAGTCACCTGTCAGCATCTCTGTAGACACACATCTTTAAAGAATTGAGAGGGTGAGGGTGCTGCAAAAAAGGGCTAAGAGAGGAAGGAATGTACAACAAGCTTTGTAACAAAGAGACGTGGACCTACAAGGAGATCCAATATATCCCTGGTTATGAGACAAAATAGAATTCTTGTTCTTCTGATAGCACAATGAAGATCAAGTTCTCTGAATCCCTTGAAAAGCCAAGATTTGTAAAGTTTCTAAATTAGAGCGGGAAATCCATGAACTCTTTTCCATATTCATGGTCCAGAAAGTAAAACCTCTCAAATTTGAGGGCATGAATCTCAGGTGCCGTAGGTCTAGGAGGTTGACAATCTTGGAACAGAACTTTTCCCCCAATCTAGGGGGATCAAGGACAGACACGTAGGAATTTATAAGACTATGGGTGCCTGGACCATTAATTTCTGTTAACTGCTCAAAGACTTGATGATTTAGTTCTCATTCTCATGTGTCTAACTGGCATCTGCTTAGCTGACCCGAAGGCTGTTCTTTGGTGCAGAAGATAATCTGCTTCCTGATTTTGGAAATTCTACTGATAAACGGGACAGTTTGTAGGGTAGGGAGGTGTATCTGCTCCGTGGAACAGTTTCCACATCCAGTCACTGTCACACAAAGTAACTGGAGTCCCTAGAAGGCAAATACATCTCCCAGAGCTCTTACAAGAAATACAACTGGTTAACTCTTTCCTTGGGCAACTGGAGTAGAACCAGGAAAGACTGACAGGTCGGCCAAGTCCTGAAGTCACCGAGGAGCTCCTCTGAAAATAGATGAAACAGCCCAGGGACTCAAGCAGATGAAAGATCTAGTCAGTATCATAGAATATCAGGGTTGGAAGGGACCTCAGGAGGTCATCTAGTCCAATCCCCTGCTCAAAGCAGGACCTAATCCCCAACTAAATCATCCCAGACAGGGCTTTGTCAAGCCTGACCTTAAAAACCTCTAAGGAAGGAGATTCCACTACCTCCCTAGGTAACCCATTCCAGTGCTTCACCACCCTCCTAGTGAAAAAGTTTTTCCTAATATCCAACCTAAACCTCCCCCACTGCAACTTGAGAGTATGTACATCTATTATCTTGTATAGATAGGCTTATCAACTAATCATCTATGACCTTATCATAGACTGGTCATCAGAGATAGCACTCGACAGATGAGAAAACAAGAAACATGAGAGAAGTCAAAAGGCATTGCCTGGAATTAGAAGTGGATCCACAATACTGCTAAGTGCAAGTAGCACAGCACAGTAAACTGTCACATAGGGCCAAGTGTCCTTATAAGACAGTGAAAAATCTAGAGAGAAATCTCTATCAGAAAGGCCTGTATTCACTGCAGAATTGAACCTTGTACTATGTCAATCAGTCTTGACAGAACCAGAGCTGGGCAAAATTTGTCTACGTTCTCTTTCCTATCAGAGAGAGAGAGAGATTTGAATGAACACCCCATAAAAATCCCCACTAAAGTAGTAACTGATGAAAGCAGTTTGCAATGTTGTTCTTCATTGCCTTTTTAGTGGCCCATCTGAAGGAAGGGTGACAGTATTGATAAAGGTGGGGAACTTTAAATCTATGGGAATACTCTCTCAGAGTTTTGAGAACCAATTTTATTTGGAATGCTCAGAAACTTTGGAAGAAATCTCAGTTCTAAGGGGGGGAAATGGAGAAGCCCAAGATGAGGGGTTTTTCCTCCCCTTTCTCTCTTCCCCCGCCTTTTTTTGGTCATGGTACAGAAAAGCATCTTACTGAAGGCTTGAAGTAACCATGTCAGAAGAGTAGAGCAACTCCCAATTTATTGGGCTACCCAGTCTCACAGGTATAAAGACTGCTCCTTTTGCAACTAGCACTTTGCTGCTGCCCCAGTCTACAGCCTGCCCCTTGAACGGGCATGAAAATGCCTTTTTAATTTTTAATTTTATTATATATTTTATTTTATTTTTTATTTTGAAACATATTTTTAGGAGAAGAGGATGATAAGGAATGGGGGAGGGAAGAGAGAAGAACTTGGCACAAGCACTCATGCTTAAATCCACTGGTTTATGCAGTAATGCTCTTTGAGTCTTTAAAACCTTGTTGAAGTGGTTTTACACTTATGCAACAAAATGGTGTATTCACCTCCTTTAATGCTGACTTTCAGTGTAGCATCACAGCTGTTCAGATCATCCATTGGAACTAGCAGGCTGATGGTGTAAGCAACTAGAAGCTCTCAGGAATGTCACTTGGATGAAAGTGACTGGCTGTCAAACTCAATAAAATGGCCAGGTAGGCCAACTGACATACATGAAAGGCACCTGGAAACATAAAAGCTTAACTGCACCTTTACCTGCAGTTTCCAGCTATTTCAATGGCCTATTGAAACATGCAGGCTAGAAATATGGACTAGGCTCGTCTGTTGCACTCATAATAAAACAACCAATAGGTGTGGCAAAAAGGCAGTCTGTGTTAGACCACACTGACCAAAGGCAGGCCAAACAGAGGGTCTACTGGTACTGATAGCAGTATGGGCTAGTTTAGTCTGCTGCATCCTGCAAAAAAAGAAAAACAAACAAGGCAGTGGTAGAATAGAACACTGGTTTAGACCAAGCTTGAGGAAGCATGCAGAACAGAAGACTTCTCACACCACTAGGCTGGCAGTATGGGCCACACCACTCTGCTGACTCACTGAGGAGAAGCCACTGGAAGAAGTGAGAAAAAAACGGAATAGATTGTGCTGCACAAACACATATCTGAGGGAGTTGGAAGAAGAAGATCAGTGCACAGAACCCTCAGACTGCAACAGTAACTGGTACCAAATACAGAGGAGTAGATATTTGAATCTATTTGAATAGATTTTTTATCTATTTTAAGTTGTGGTTTCCATCTCAGAGCCTGTGGGAATCAGAGCTATCCTCAGAGGAAGGAGGGCTCAGAAAACCATACAGGAGCAGGGGTTCAAGATACTGACCACAGCCAGGGCTGATTAAGGCCCTTCCTGCAACAAATTGGGAAAATATATCTGGGTTATTGTGATAATCTGAAAGGAGTGGTGGTTAAGGAGGGTGGGGTCCTGCTGGATGGCTTTTTTCCTGCCTCTCTGGTTTACCAGCTTCTTGGAGACACTCATGGACACCATATTTCACCATATAGTCAAAACAAACAAAAAAACAGCCAAGAATCTCTAGGTTGTTTATTCCCAAATGTCAGATCCCACTCCTGAATTTTCACCCCAAGTAACTTCATGCTTAACTGTTACATTGCTGCCATGTTTCACCTCAGCATGAAGCACCAAATAGCCAGGGACAACTGGCTTGGAGATTCGGCAAAGTCAGTTCCAACTGTTTTCATGAGAAATTTAAAAAGTTCTTTAATGTTTCCCATAAAAATAATTTGCATTTTTCAACCAGCTCTAATGAAAAGTTGTGGGGCTGTCTGCAGAGTAACAGGAAGAGATGCCAAGGAGCACTATTTCCTTACTGTTAGGTCTTGTCTACAATTCAGTATTAATTAATTAGTAGCCAGCAACCTGTGTAGCTGCAATAGTGAAAATCCCAAGAATAAACCAGGAAAGACACAATCATGGGTAGGCTTACTTGGGGTGAATGCCAGTTCAGCTATACCAGATAACGGGTCACTGTTGAGGGACTGAAAGATGGGGTGATATGGTCAGATTGATAGGCAGGCAAAAGTCTTTGTTGCAGCATTTTGTATTGACTGAACAGGAGATGCAATGTGGATGTTGGATACCAGAGAGGAAACACTTATTAAGTTAAAGCACAGCACAATTTATGCAGTCAATATGCTTGATTGCATATGAAAATATTAAATCCTTTTAAAAGTGATTTCTACAATACTTAAAAGCATTTACGTTCTAATGCTGTGCTCAGTATTTATTAGATACTAATTTCAAGTTTATAAGGGGGAAAATAAGAAACTTGTCTTTTATTACATTTGTATACCCAAGTTTCTCCCTTCCACTCTTTCCCTCCCAAAACACCACCAAATAAACAGGTGCCCTCCATTATTTAAATATCTTTAATTTTCCAAGAGAAAAGTAATTGTGAAGATTCAGAAAAATTATTACACCTTTTTCATCCTTTTCTCTGAACACACTTATCCAAATGTAACAATTACAAAAACTAATTAAAGAGAGTACCAGAATATTGTCACATATGTTCCAAATGACCTGCTAAGGAGAGGTCAAATGTAGAAACAATGTTTACACAAAATGCAGATTTCATTCAAAATACTCTTAATCCTGTATTAAAATACTTAAAGACCCTGTGTCATGGGATGTGCATACCCTGCACGGGACAAGAGAGGGTTAATACCACACAATAGGTGGCAGAAATCCCACCCCTCAGACCATGCTGGACATGCTCCAACTACTACCTCACTATAAAAGGGAGCAGCCCAGCTCATTCTAGGCTGAACGCTAGAGGGGAAGGACCTTTGGCGGAGGCTCCAGCTGAAGAGCCTGCAGAAACCAGGGACACGGAGAGCCAGACGGGAGGTCTGCGGCCAATGGAACCACTGGGGATCCTCCCCTGAGGAGCCTGGAAACCCCAATGCTCAATGGACTGCAGCTTCTGGAAGTGCGGTAGGAAGTGACCCAGGGAGGCTGAGCAAGTGGTATCTCCCACCCGAGTGAGGTCAGTGTGTTTCAGTGGGATTCCACTCTGACCCAGTGGCAAACCACACCGCCACTGTCAGGGCCCTTGGTCAAGGCCCGATGGAGTCGGTGGACCTGGCCCTCCTTACCCAGGCCGCCATCCCCCTGGTGGCGGACCCTTCCTCCCCCCGGGTACTGGCCATTGGGCCATACTGCCCCATGTTTAGGGGCTGCTATATTGACTTGAGCCATTGGGCTGCGCTGCCCTGAACGCGAGGGCCGCTGTCATTGACTGTGGCCGCTGGGGGAACTCTGTGGCCACCCTATGGAACCCGACCCCAGTGAAGGACTATCTAAACCCCCTGAGCCGCCCGCCGAGTCCCCTCCAGGTACAGAGCACCCTGACGAAGATGCCCAGGTGAAGTTAGAGCAAGATGGGGACTTCGGACAAGAGCAGAGGGAAGACCCATCTTTAAGTCAAGCCTGGGAGCAGGCAGCTACCCCAGACCAAGGAGGAGACGATACACTACACTCCCCACATAGACCGCGGTTTGAGACTCGAGGAGACCGCCTCTACTGAGTGGTGCAGGAACCCCAAACACAGAAAGTGTCCCAACAGCTCTTGTTGCCCTAGAGACAAGGCCAGAACCTCCTACAGAACACTGGGTGGGACACCTTAGTAGAAAGATCTTCCGAAGGATAGCACGCCTTTTTTTCTGGCCTGGCATACACCAGGAGGATTGGGCCAAAAGAAGTTCGATGAGGTTCAACAGGGACAAGTGCAGAGTCCTGCACTTAGGAAGGAAGAAGCCCATGCACCGCTACAGGCTGAGCAGCAGTTCTGCAGGGGGGTTACAGTGGACGAGAAGCTGGATATGAGTCAACAGTGTGCCCCTGTTGCCAAGAAGGCTAACGCCATCTTGGGCGGTAGAAGTAGGAGCATTGCCAGCAGATCGAGGGACGTGATCATTCCCCTCTATTCGGCATTGGTGAGGCCTCATCTGGAGTACTGTGTCCAATTTTGGGCCCCACACTACAAGAAGGATGTGGAAAAATTGGAAAGAGTCCAGCGGAGGGTAACAAAAATGATTAGCGGGCTGGAGCACATGATTTATGAGGAGAAGCTGAGGGAATTGGGATTATTTAGTCTGCAGAAGAGAAGAATATGGGGGGATTTGATAGCTGCTTTCAACTACCTGAAAGGGGGTTCCAAAGAGGATGGATCTAGACTGTTCTCAGTGATAGCAGATGACAGAACAAGGAGTAATAGTTTCAAGTTGCAGTCGGGGAGGTTTAGGTTGGATATTAGGAAAAACTTTTTCACTAGGAGGGTGGTGAAGCACTGGAATGGGTTACCTAGGGAGGTGGTGGAATCTCCTTCCTTAGAGGTTTTTAAGGTCAGGCTTGACAAAGCCCTGGCTGGGATGATTTAGTTGGGGAGTGGTCCTGCTTTGAGCAGAGGGTTGGACTTGATGACCTCCTGAGGTCCCTTCCAACCCTGATATTCTATTCTATGATGGGGAACCAGTTCATCCACATTGATTATGCAACGTGCTATCCTGAGGCCATCCCCTTACACACAGCTACAGCCCCTAACATCGCGACGGAGCTAATGAAGATTTTCGCTTGGGTTGGGATACCCAAGGAGATCCTAAACAATCAGGGCACCAGTGTGTCCTCCAAAACGATAGCAGAGTTGTTGCCTCATGAACATTCGAACCCTCAGGACTTCAGTGTACCACCAATGAGTAAGTCGAACACTTTAATGGAACCCTCAAGTCAATGCTCCCCAAGTTTATAGAAAACAACCCCCAACATTGGGACTCATTACTGCCTGCTCTACTGTTCGCTGTGCAGGAAGTCCCACAAGCCTCAACCGGGTTCTCTCCCTTTGAGCTCCTCTGTGGGACATGACCTCGGGGCATTTTGGATCTCCTGAAAGAAGACTGGGAGGCACAAGAGACACTGGCCCTCTGAACTAACCACCACATGTTGCGGCTCCAGAAGCGCCTCCAGGCCTTAGGTGCCTTCACTTGAGAGAACTTGCTACAAGCCCAGCAGACCCAGGAGCAACAATATAACAAAGGGACTAAGGTATGCAGTTTTGAGCCCAGAGACCAGGTTCTACTATTATTGCCCTCCACCGAATCGAAGCTATTATCCAAGTGGCAAGGCCCTTTGAGGTGTCTCGCCGGCTAGGACCAGTAGATTATGAAATCAGGCTACCGAGGCAACAGAAAGATGTACACATGTACCATGGGAACTTGTTGAAAGCCTGGAAGGACAGAGGCCTTATTCATCGCACCTTCACCCCCTGAACCGGAATTGGGACCACTATTAGGAGAGCCCCTAGACCCAAAGCCGGTGGTAATGGTAGAAGGCCTTAGCCCTGCACAACGAGAACAGCTACAACGTCTTGTACAGGACTTCCCAGACGTCTTGTCAACGCTCCCAGGGTGGACCGATATCATAAGCCGCCACATCACAACAACCCTGGGACAGAGGGTGAGGGACAACCATCGGCCTCTCCCCAGGAAAATATGGGACGCGGTCTGCCTGGAATTGGAGACAATGCTTGAGATGGGAGTTGTGGAGGAATCTAGGAGTGAATGGCGGAGCCCGATCATACTGGTCCCAAAACCCAACAGCGCCATTCACTTTTGCACTGATTTCCGAAAGGTCAACACTATCCCCCAGTTCAACGCTTTTCCAATGCCTCACATCAACGAACTCCTGGAGCGACTAGGGGGATCCTGTGATTAATTTGAACAAGAGTGTTGTCAAGCTTAAAAAGAACAATAGTATTGTCAGTATTAGTCCTAAAACTTCCGGAAGCTTCACAAAGTGAGCCTTGTAGAATTAGTTTTAAGAAGCAAGCTTTGCAAAAGGAAACAGACTTGTGGTCAAAATGCTCTGCTACCAGATACTTTATAGGAGGTAGCATAACGTGGCGAGATAAGTTGTACTCCCCGCCCCGGGGCACAGCTTGTCTAGCCCACGTTGACCATATTTGGAACATTTGGCTATTAGATAAACCACAGTCAAGACAATGGGCTATATGGATATAAGTTATCTCCTTGTGCATAACTTCTAAAATTAAAACAATTGGCTACAAGAAAATAAGCAAGCATGAATTATACAGCCAACTCTAATCACATTGAAGATTTGGCCTAACCTGATTGGTTGACCTGCTTCAAAACATGGCGGGCAGATAAGAATAAATGTGTAGAGCCTCAGGGGTGTGTGTGTGTGTGTGTGTGTGTTTTGGTCTAGGATGCGGTTCTCTTTGACCGTCTGACCCACACCCCCTAAACTGAGGAAACCTGAATCACACTGACTATCTGTACCTGGCCAGTGCAAAGAGCGGTCAACTAAAGGGTAACGTATTCTCGGTAGGGTAAGGTTTTAAAGTAAAATAGTCTGGTTGCATGCAGTATAAGGTTACGGAGTAAAGAAGTCTGGGATGCTCGAGCTGTTTTGATCACAAGTTGTACTGACACTATAATATTAAGAATGGTAGTGTTGGGATAATTTGATCTCAGATTATATTAATGTTGCAGTATTAGAAATAGTAGTAAAAGTTTTATACTAGTGTTAAGTTGTTTAGGAATAGTAGAAAGTTGTTAATCAATTGATAGTATCTTGTTTGTACTTGTAATTATTAAGGGTAGGAATAGAATTTGTACGGTTAATAGTTAAATAATAATAGCTTTGCATGTACTCGTGCCTGTCATCAGTAAAACTTGCCAGTTAAGGATATGCTTTTATAGTAATAAGTAGCTAATGCATAATATTACCTGTACTTGTGTTTGTTTACAATTTATATTAATCCTTATTCAATGCTGGTCTTTAATTTTTCTTTTCCTATTCTGTCTGTGTTGCATTTATAGCTGTAAGTCATTAAAAGCCTGTCTTGAGGAATAATCAGTAGTTTTAATTTCTTTATATGGACACCACTTACCCAACACAGATGTAATGAGGTTGGTGGGAAGTAGTGATCACCCAGAGCCCCATTTGGGCCCTGATGTGTGTCCCCTTCTTCCTATATCTCCGCAGATCCAAATATTTGTCAATACTAGATCTAACAAAGGGGTATTGGCAGATACCCCTGACGCCAAACTCCAGGGCAAAGACAGCTTTTCCCACACCATACGGCCTCTTCCAGTTCACAACTATGCTTTTTGGAATACATGGGGCAGCGGTTGATGAACAGAGTACTGCAGCCTCACTACCGATACACGGCAGCATATATAGAGGACATCGTGATTTATAGCAGCACCTTCGACATCTAACCAGTGTTTTCAAGGCCCTTCAGGAGGCAGGCCTCACAGCCAACCCCGCGAAATGCCGTCTCAAGCAGGAAGAGGTGACCATACCTGGGGTATATAGTGGGAGGAGGCAAGTTATGGCATCTGATTGATAAAGTGCAAGCTTTAGCCGATACGCTGACAATGAAAAAGCAAGTGCGCCAATTCCTGGGATTGGCCAGATACTATCGGCGTTTTGTACCGGGCTTTGCAACAATAGCAGCTCCCCTCTCTGACCTAACCAAAAGTTCTCAACCCCGGCAGATGTGGTGGTCCAGTGGCGTGAGGAAGCATTCCAGACCCTGAAGAAACAGCTAGCGCAGGAACCAGTCCTCGTACACCCAGACTTCTAAAAGGACTTCATATTGCAAACAGATGCCTCGGAAGTGGGATTAGGAGCCATCCTATCACAGGAAATCAATGGGGAAGAACGCACCATTTTATATCTAAACCGTAAGCTGTTCCCCAAGGAAACACATTATTTGACGATCGAAATGGAGGCCTTGGCAGTAAAGTGAGCTATCAATGCCCTACGCTACTATCTGCTCGGCAGCTCCTTCACACTGATTACCAGTCACGCACCCCTCCAATAGCTGCACAGCATGAAGGACACCAATCCCAGGATTATGCGTTGGTACCTCTCCCTCCAACCATATGATTTCCGCGTCTGTCATCGGCCAGGTAAGGCTCACACAGGTAAGTCAATGCGGACTTCTTCTCCAGGCTGGGAGAGGAGGAAAGGGAGACGGACCACTCGCCAGGATCCCTCTTAAGGGCAGGGTGCGTGTGACGGGGTGTGCATACCCCGCACTAGACAAGAGAGAATTAATCCCACACTATGGGCGGCGGAAGTCCCACCCCTCAGACCATGCTGGGCTTGATCCAACTACTACCTCACTATAAAAGGGAGCAGCCCAGCTCATTCTAGGCTGACCACCGGAGGGTAAGGACCTTTGGCAGAGGCTCCAGCTGAAGAGCCATCCCAGCCTTTGCCTGCAGGAACCGGGTACTCTGAGAGATGGACGGGAGGTCTGCGGCCGACGGAGCCACAGGGAATCACCCACGCTGAGGAGCCCGGAAACGCCAATGCTCAATGGATTACAGCTTCTGGAAGCGCGGTAGGAAGTGACCCAGGGAGAGTGAGCAAGTGGTATCTCCCACCCGAGTGAGGTGAGCGTGTTTTAGTGGAATTCCATGCTGACCTAGTGGCGGACCACTCCACCACTGTCAGGGCCCTGGGTCGAGGCCCGGTGGAGTCGGGTGGGCCTGGGCCTCCCTACCTGGGCCGCCATCCCCCTGGTGGCAGCCCCTTCCTCCCACCCCTGGGTAGCGGCCATTGGGCCACACTGCCCTGCATTTAGGGGCTGCTATATTGACTCTAGCCATTGGGTTGCACTGCCCTGTACCCAGAGGCTGTTATATGGACACTGGCCACTAAGCCATACTGCCCTGCAACTGAGGGCAGTTATACTGGCTCTGGCTGCTAGGCTGCGCTGCTCTGAGTACAAGGGCCACTGATTGATTGGCCACTAAGCCGCGCTGTCCTGACCCCAAGGGATGCTATACCGTCTCTGGCCTCTGGGCCACACCGCTTTCTGCCTAAAGACTGTCGGGGAGATGGTAACGGCGGTGGTATCACAACCCTGCCCCAACAGAGGGACGGAGTGTGCATATTCTGTGGCACCCTCCAATGACTATGCTGTGCGAAAATGTAATGCATCTTTTGTAAATAGATTTTAAAAAACTAGAAAATATAAGTTGTAGGGAAGGTAGGTCTCAGATCAACTAACTTTCTAATACTGGGTCCAGATAAAATCATCATGAGCGAAATCCTGGCTCCCCTGAAGTCAATGGCAAAACTACCTTTAATTTTACTTGGGAAAAGATTAACCAATATATGCATCCTGTATTATATTAATCAGTTTTTACATTTATAACCTATCAAAAAGAGCAAAGTATTTTGTTCTACTATATTCTACCACACAAATCAGAATTTGGAATTTCAATTCCTCCAGTCAAAAAAAAAAAAAAAAAAAAAAAAAAAAAAAACCTGCAGAGATTTGCAGAGTATTTTCTACACTATCTTCCTCCAGATCAATTATTTTTTTAACTCCAAGTTGACAGGATCAGAACCTTTCATAAAACTTGTTCCAAAGACCAAGATGAGAACTTTTCACTTTGGTTCACATTATAGAATTTCCACTGAAAATCAGAAATAGGGGGTTTTGGGGAAAAAATTGTATTGGTGCAAAGAGGATCACTGGAAATCAACATGGGGACTTCAGCCCCCATCTGCCAACATGTATTTTATGTGTTTAACTTTACACACTTGAACAGTTCAATTTAAGTGAATGGGACTACTCACAGGCATAAAGTTAAGATCCAAACCTGCAAATGCTTACAACATATGCTTAAGAGGTAAATTCCCAACCAATTTAGAATGGCTGTCAAGCAATTAAAGAAATTAATCGCGCTGTTAAACAATAGAATACCATTTATTTAAATATTTTTGGATGTTTTCCACATCTTCAAATATATTGATTTCAATTACAACACAGAATACAAAGTGTACAGTGCTCACTTTATATTTATGTTTGATCACAAATATTTGCTCTGTAAAAAACAAAAGAAATAGTATTTTTCAATTCACCTAATACAAGTACTGTAGGGCAATCTCGATCATGAAGGTTGAACTTACAAATGTAGAATTATGTACAAAAGAAACTGCATTCAAAAATAAAACAATGTACAACTTCAGAGCCTACAAGTCCACTAAGTCCTACTTCAGTCAATCACTCAGACAAAGAAGTTTGGTTACAATTTGCAGGAGATAATGCTGCCCGCTTCTTGTATACAATTTTACCTGAAAGTGAGAACAGGCATTCGCATGGCACTGTTGTAGCCGGCGTCACAAGATATTTACGTGCCAAATGCACTAAAGATTCACATGTCCCTTCGTGCTTTAATCACCATTCCAGAGGACAGGCGTTCATGATGATGATGGGTTCTGCTTGATAACGATCCAAAGCAGAGTGGACCGACGCATGTTCATTTACATCATCTGAGTCAGAGGCCACCAGCAGAAGGTTGATTTTTTTTTTTTTTTTTTTTTTTGGTGGTTCGGGTTCTGTAGTTTCCGCATCAGAGTGTTGCTCTTTTAAGACTTCTGAAAGCATGCTCCACACCTTGTCCCTCTCAGATTTTGGATGGCACTTCAGATTCTTAAACCTGGGATTGAGTGCTGTAGATATTTTTAGAAATCTCATAATGGTGCCTTCCTTGCATTTTATCAAATCTGCAGTGAAAGTATTCTTAAAATGAACATGTGCTGGGTCATCATCTGAGACTGCTATAACATGAAATATATGGCACAATGCGGGTAAAACAGAGCAGGAGACATAAATTTGTGACTGAGAGAATTGTAATTAACACATCACTTTAATGAGCATCATGAGCATGGAAGCATGTCCTCTGGAATGGTGGCCGAAGCATGAAGGGGCATACAAATGTTTAGCATATCTGGCAAGTAAATACCTTGCAACACCGGCTACAAAAGTGCCACGTGAATGCCTGTTCTCACTTTCAGGTAACATTGTAAACAAGAAGCGGGCAGCAGTAGGACTGAGTTGACTTGTAGGCTCTGAAGTTTTACACTGTTTTGTTTTTGAGTGCAGTTATGCAACAACAAAATCTACATTTGTAAGTTACACTTTCACCATAAAGAGATTGCACTACAGTACTTGTATGAAGTGAATTAAAAAATACTATTTCTCTTATTTTTACAATGCAAATATTTGTAACCAAAAATAATAATATAAAGAGCGCACTGTACAATTTGTATTCTGTGTTGTAATTGAAATCAATACATTTGAAAATGAAGAAAAACATCCACAAATATTTAATAAATTTCAATTGGTATTCTATTGTTTAACAATGTGACTAATTTTTTTGAGTTAATCACGTGAGTTAACTGCAATTAATCGACAGCCCTTCAATTTAGACATATTTAGAGCAGAACATTAAGGGCCTGATCCTGGTAAAATGGAACTACTCACATGGATAGAATTAAGCACATACTGAAGACCCTGTCTTGACATGCAAAAGAGGTGGTTTTTTTCACTTGTTAGCTCAATAAAGTTACCTTAATAATGAATGAAAAGCCTTCGTAATGCTTGTTAATACACAGACTAAGATTTTAAGCCATGTTAACTGGTCACGTTTTAGCCTACGTTAAATATTTCTGTACTGTTTTGGTACACACGGTATCATAAATATACAGCCACAATCTTCCAAAGCCACCACAAAATTACTTCATACATTTTTTCCTGAAGGGCCTTGTCGTGGTGCGTGACTCACCGCTGCGGCACCTCCTGCTGGTCGTCTCAGGGAATTAGCGTTTCCAGCCTCCGGAGCGCCCTCTGCAGGCCAGTGTCCTGCTGCCGCTGGCTCCCGTGTCCCTCCCAGGACCCGGTGCCCCTTGTCTTTGGAGTGCTGCCCCCTGGCAATACCCCCACAGTCTCAGGGTCTCCCCACCCAGGGGAACCCCCAACCCTCTATCCCCACCTTGCCTCAGTCATGGCCTACTGCCAGTCACCATCTAGCCCCCGCTCACTGGGGCAGACTGCAGTATAAAAACCACTCATCTTAGGCAAGGGGCGTTTGGACCTGCTGCCTTTGCCTACCCCCTGCAACCCAGGTATCTAATTGGCCTTCCACTAGGCCAAAGCCTGGGGGGTTTCCAGGCCGGAGCTCCCCCAGCCCTGCTCCATTCCAGGTACCTTCTCTCAGCTCCCTGCAGCCAGGTCCCTCCCTCGCAAAGCTAGAGAGAGTCTGTCTCTGGCTTCTGGCCCCAGCCCTCTCATAAGGGCCAGCTGGGCCCCCATTAAGCCAGCCACAGCTGTGGCTGCTTTCCAATCAGCCTAGGCTTTCCCCTGCCACAGCCCACTCCCAGGGCTGTTTTAAGCCCTTTTAAGGCAGGAGCGGGTGACCACCCCGCTACAGGCCTTGTTTAAAAGAAAAAAGAAAAACTGGAGCAGCAAAGGTCTCCCTATAGCTCCCAGTGGGATTTATTTTAGAATTTTTACACATAATGTAAATAGTGATAAGAATGATAAGAAACACAGAACCAAATTTTAGAAAGGTCATAGCCCAAAGTGTCTTACACCAAAGAAACAGTAATAAAAATGTAATTGTAAACAGAATCCTAATAACTAGGTCCCCTAAGATATATTTTTGTGCATATTCAACAGTATACACTCAATAAATATGAATTATTTATCAACTTGTTTCTGCTGCTCCCCCATTCCAAAAATATAGCATATTTACAGTTTTAAATTTACTGAATCATCATACAGCTTTTAAAAGACCCCCCTTTCCAAATTCTCCCCCTAAAGTCTAGCATTTACATGAAAGGGGGGAAATCTCATGAGGGAAACTGGATCAGTAGGGTCTGGGCTAAGCAGTAGCCTTTGACACTGCCTCCGCTCGAGGAAGAACAGGAGTACTTGTGGCACCTTAGAGACTAACAAATTTATTTGAGCATAAGCTTTTGTGGGCTACAGCCCACTTCATCAGATGCATAGAATGGAACATATAGTAAAGAGATATATATACACATACAGAGAACATGAAAAGGTGGGAGTTCTCTGTATGTGTGTATATATATCTCCTTACTATATGTTCCATTCTATGCATCTGATGAAGTGGGCTGTAGTCCACAAAAGCTTATGCTCAAATAAATTTGTTAGTCTCTAAGGTGCCACAAGTACTCCTGTTCTTTTTGCAGATACAGACTAACACGGCTGCTACTCTGAAATCTGCCTCCACTCAATGCTTTGACTAATTGTTGGCCTAATACAGTAATGGAAAAACAGTTTCAGAGCTTTCCCTCAACAGTGCTGAGCAATGGTAACCCAGGAGTCCTGCTTGAGTTCATGCCATGCCTCTCCTTACCAACCTTCAGCAACTCAAGGGAGAAGAGTGAGGAGTCTTAATTAGCAGAAGTCACAGTACTGTCCAGATTAATCTCTTTGGCCATCTAGGTCATGTGCTCCAGGGATAACATATCTTGAAAAATGCCTCTTTCCCCAGTAAGTTGTGTTTGTTTTGTTTGTTGTTTGAGGGGGTTTTTGGGGGGGGGGGAGGTAAACTGTTCAGTAAGAAGAAACCAGAGAAGCAATGAAGGGGGAGCTAATCTGGAAGAGGAAGAGAACAGATAGAAAGAGAAAACCCACAAACAGAACAGGAGCAGAGGACATGTAAAGAAAAGGAAGAAGCTCAAACATAATCCCAAATTGGGAGTGAGAAACAGAGAAAAAATATAGAAACAAATCTTTTAATTTCAAAATGGGGAATTATATCTGTTATTTGGCTACCAACCCAATTAAGTATCAATTAACTGGATTATAGCAGAAAAAAATAAAAACAAAGCATCCCCACCTCAACTAAAGCACAAGCTGTGTGACCTGGGACAATATATTTCTGCACTCTTACTCAGTTTTTCTTTCTAGCAGTAAAACTGAGATAAAATACACACTTCACAGGCTGTTACAATCTACCCTACTTTAAAACACAAGTTGATTAAAGCACACTAGGGAACTTCTAGTGCAGCAGCAGTATCCTATGGCTACACTGATACTATGGCTACATCTATACTTGGAACTTGGGGTGTGATGACCAACTCGAGTACCCACACTCACACTAGCTCTCATCAACCTAGCACATTAAAAACAGCGGTGTGGCTGCCGTGGCACTGGCTAGCCGCCTCAAGTACAAACCCGCTTAGAACCCACGGAAACATACTCAGGGTGGTTATCCCATGCCACTGTTCACCACAGTCCATGCTACTGCTGTTACACTACTATTTTTAGCTCGATGTGAGATAGTGTGAATACATCTGCTCAAGCTTTCACTCACATCCTCAGCTCTAGAGTGTAGAGGAAGACTTAGTACACCATAGATTTACACTCCAGCTTGCCACAAACTAAGTGTGCATACAGACACATACTAAGATGGCAAGTCTTTTTTTTTTTTTTTTTTTTAACTAATTTTCAATCAAGTTTTGGTAACTAAATCCCCTCCCATCTGTGGTATAAATTGGTGATAAGGACAAAGCTAGCAAGCTACAATTACTCTGGGAAATTGACTTCTGATACTTATGCTAGATCTACAATAGGAGCACTTTGCTGGTACAGCTATACCACTATACTATCCCAGCAAAGCGATCTTAGTGTAGAGTTTGTTTGCAAAACTGCCATTTTGCAAGTATACCTTATTCCATTCCAGTCCCCACCCCTACCCCGAAGCAAAATAAACTACCCTGGCAAAAGCACAGTTTTGCCAGTATAACTCCACCTACACTACAAACTTTTGCCTGCACAGTCAATCCAATCTCGTAATTCTTCACACCCCTGACAGACAGCAGCAAAATTTCGCAATGTAGATCTGGCCTTATTTATATCAATAAAATGTCAGTTCTCCCCCTTAGGTAACCCTCTGAATCAGAGGAGGGTTTCACTTCCACTCGACTTTGCTCTCAACACTGTGTACACCAAAGGAAGTTATTAGAACATTAAGTTTGTGGGTTTTATGCATGAAGAAGTATTTATGAGCCAGTTGTGACTACTGTTTCTGAACAAACTATAATTTCATTGCCAGACATCAACTGTGTTATGCCAGTAGTTGCTTCTCAAGTTAGGAATGAAGATAGCACCCTATTTTAAATCCAACTTTTAAAACTTTCCTCAACTACCACACAAAATTCCTCAGTCTTCCTTAAGTTCTGCACACATCTCATCTGAGGCCAATTTTTTACTGGAAAATTGTCAAACAGTTCTAAATTACCATATTTTGAAAATTTAACTGAAGTTTACTTTTTTGAAACTTATTCTTATACTTTTTTGCTTCAACATATCTCCAAAATGGATTGGCCTAGAAACTCCAGATTTGTTTAGTTTTGTTGGCTTTGCTGAGAAGTGCCTTTTAGTATTTTTGGATAGGGCATTTAATATATAAAGAGGGCCTCTATAAAAAATGTATAAGGGGCAACACTATAAACACTATAAACAAACACAGACCTCCTGGCTCCAGCTGCTAGACTGAACCAGAGATGGGGAAGTAGGAGGCCAAAAGGAAATTTGGTGGAGCAGGAGTCCCAGGAAAGATATGAAGGCAAATGCCTGGAGATGGGGGCAGGAAAATGAAGATACATATTCACAGGTGTCATGGAGTTGTGCTCCCCAGTCTCAGAAATATCTTAGAGCAGAGGTGGTAGGCAGGAGGAGAGGACCAGGATAGTAAGGAAGTATGAGGGGGAATGAAGGACAGTTTACTGAACCGCCAAAATAGAGAGGTGATGGGGTGCCACAGAGAGGACATGGAATAGGGACAAAGGAAAGGGGGCATGGAACTGGGGGAGGACATATAGAGGTGTGTGCGTATGCATGCGAAGGGGACCTAGGGGAGAAAAAGAAGGACAGGGAAAGACCAACTGTTGAAAAATTTCCATGTGGATATGTCGCTCCATGTTCTCTATTCCTTTCATCCATCCACTACCCCAATATATCACACAAGTACAGATCCTACCACCATACACCTCCTATGGACTTGCTAACATGTGTAAGACGGAAGCCCTACTTTAGATAAATCATTAGGCATTTATAAAATCCCATTTCTTATTGACAGGATCCTTCTCCAACAATAATATTTAGGGCCCTGTGTACACGGCAGCAATGGAATTTGTTGTGGAACTTCCTCCTCGTTGCACAATTGCGCTCCACAATCTTAAATTTCATTTTAAAAAATTCTAGCACTTCTGACAGCAAAGAGTTAAAAATGCGGACAAGTATAAAACAAACAATGACACTTGCCTGTGTCTGTAACAATAGGTCTGAGAGGTGTGAACCTGCCCCATTCATCTCAATTGAGGGAAGAGGGCATGGACTCTGCAGCTGCAAAATTTGACATTTTTCCAAGGTGCTACAGAATTCAGCATTCTGCTTCTAAATTCACCTAACATTTTGTTTTCCATCTCCCTACCCTGGCAGGACTTGCCTGCAGCTGCCTCTTGCCTCCAGCTTTCTTCACAAGGAGGAGTTAGTTGGATTACAGTGCATGTTCTGCACGCATGGCACGGAAATGGGGAGGAGGTTGTTGAGTAGGCCGCCTGCACAATATCATGGGAGTTGAGGGACCCCTGAGTGCAGTCAGCCAATAGAAAAAGCAGAGTGAAAAAAAACACTTTATCCTCTAAAATAATCACTGTAAAAATATTGTTGAGAATTATAACTTACTAATTGATGTAATATTCATATTTTCAACCATTTGTTTTAAAACATTTTGCAAAAATGAAATTTGTACCAAAGCAGAAAAGCAGCAGGGCTTCAACAGTTGAAACAGTGTCCAATTGTTCATGTTCTGAACCTATGTAAACTGCTTACTGTGATGGTTTCTCTACTCACATATTAACCAACACACGCACACACTCACACCCACCTCCAATACTGACAGCAGAAACACGTAATGTCATCCTATAAAAAGGTTTCAGCCAATACATATTGCTAGCTGTACTCCGGCACTAAAATACTAACATTAACAGCATCCGATACTTGAAGCACACTAGTGTAGAATGTTAAGAAGCTGATGCACCTTAATGTATTAGACACCTACTTCTGGTAGCACTTCTCACATCTAACGCAACTATCACTCCTAATGATTCTTGCTGGAACAACAGTTCATGCTCTCCATTGGAGTACAAAAGTATGGAAGCGTAAAGAATTTTTGTTTCTAACCCTATCACGAGATATCTAGACAATTATCACATTATGATTTTTAGAAAACTTTTCAAAAGCTAGAGTGTCTCAAAATGCATTAGTACTAGTTTTTCTGTCACACTTCTCTTGTACATGGTAACCAAAGTTTTAAAGGAAGAGTATAGATAATAATACCAATAAATGTTAAGGTTCATTTTAAAACTGTATCTATCTTTAAGTGCATAACTCTGTAAGGGGTTTAAACTGCTGCCCGTTGCTGTAATATCTGAGCACTTTCCAGGTAAAATCAGTAGCAACAGCAAAGTGCCCAGTGGACTTCTTGGAGCCTTTGGCTCTCCTCCATTTTTGAGGTAACATTTCTGCTGGAGGCATAGCTTGGTTTCTTGAGTTGTTTGTTTGTTTGTTTCAGTAGGTGTTTGGGAAGATGGGTGGAGATTCAACATTACAAGTGTAATTCTTGCTATAGTGAAAAGAACATGTATGGATTATCTACAATGTATGCTCAGCATACAGTTTTTCAAACACCCATATCCTTTTCAAACGAAGAAAAGTAAGCCTTCGATGAAAAATTGCAAAATTCCAAAACTGACATTTTTGCCATACTTTACCTACATACAGACAAGAGTGTCTGGTTGTCAGCGGGAGTTGGATTGGGCCCTAAAAGTCAACACAAAGGCTAAAAATGAGCCTTTCAGTTGGAATACAGTCAAGCCGCAAACAGGCAACATTTTTTTCACCCTTGCCAAATATAAATTTTTTAAAAGAGCAGTTGGAGAGATTTTGCTCAAACTTCCAAGAAACTCCAAGTTTGGACAGAGAGCAAGCACAGCAAATTTCAACCCAAAAGATTAATATTATGGAAAAAAGTTACAAACATGAAAACAGAAGGTTATAAATGAAATTATTTTTACAAATATAGTAATATTTGACACCACCAACTCCCTCATCTCTATTTCTAATGTGATGCACATTTTATTGGCAAGACTATCAAATCTTTTTTTCAAAATTATCTTTAATGGATTTTGTATATTTTTGCATTTTATCTATACACACAATGACCACTTTTCTAAGTGGATGACATTCTTCAGGATGTGGCCCAAGATTTACACACAAAGACAAGACAAAAAAAACCACCAGGACCTGGAGCTTGGGCATAGATCCTCATGACAACTGTACCTGTTGAGTTTGTATTATTTTTAATAGTTTGGAGGAAGACTACCAACATATTTTTACCAGGATATTTTCTCCGATAAAATTCCAAAGACTTGAGAAAGTTCTCAGAATTTCATTCCTGGTATTTTCAAGATTAAACTATTAAGTTTTTGACCAAAGTTAGTGATCAGCCTCCAATTTAAAATTAAACATTTTTATAATGAATAAAAGTTCTGTTGCCAGCATATACAGTCACGTAGTTGCCAAATTACTTTAACTTTTCTGATTTGGATTATGTCAAATTCAATTATGCAGTAAAAACAGTGTTTCAATAAATTCATCGGTAGAAGACATTGCACTTTTCAATCACTTACAAATTTATGCAACAATAAAAGCTTTCTAGAAGAAGATACACATTTTTAAAAAGACTTCACCATACTTTGCACATTTCTCTGCAGGATCTATATTACAAAAATAAATTTTAAGTTTTGGTTCTACTGAAGTTAATGGCAAAAGTGATGCTTGACTTCAGTAGGCCCAAAACTTGGCTTTAAAGTTGCTCAGTACATCCAGTATACATATTTACAATACTGTACATAAAATTAGTAATTTTACAATATTTTTACCACAAGTGAAAACAGTATAAACAGAGTACAAGAATGTGCCTGGACATCACTGGGCAATATTCTTGGTGAACAGCTGTCATTGCAAGCTGCTTACACACTGGTATATCTGTACTTATGTGTACAGTTATTCCTATCTACATATCCAAGGATAGGTTAAATTTATATAGGAAGACTTTAAAATATTGTGGGGAGAAAAAAGCAAGGGGCTGCTTTAAATGAGAAGTTCTTTCCGCCAATACCATCTTGCTTCTTATTAGTGAAGTACAGTACTACAGAAATGTACGTTTGAAAGATAACAGGGAGTCCGGTGGCACCTTAAAGACTAACAGAAAGATGTCACTATCTGGGCAATATACTAGTAAGCAATGTTCCATAGTCACAATTGTGGTAGAAATCACAATACTTCTTAATAAACTGATGTATATTGCAGTTCTGTTTTTATTGAAACTTCAATAATTGGAGCACTTATTTTCTCCAACATACATATTTTCTAAATTGTGACTAATATATTAATCTAATTCGTTCATGTATACCACTTTATGTAGCTCTTATATAATTATACATGCCTTTCAAACAATCAAAATTTTCAATAATTAGTTTCTGATACCAAACAGAAAAAACTGTGTTGTGTATGGTTTGTAGCAATAAACAAAACACTTCACTGATCATTTTAGCTTCTATAGCATGAATAAAAATGTAGCCATACTACAATTCACAACCAGTGCTTACTAAAGTTTCTGATCCTGTAGAAACAAAGTCAAAAACAAGTCTGTCCCTATTAGCATGCATGCAATATATAACAGTGTATCACACAATTTCAAAAAAATCCTATGCCACATGAACTAAAACAAACATTAGAACCTTATTAACAGGCAAATTATTAGTCATTCTGGTCTTTTATTTAATTTAATTTTAATTTAATTTATATCTTATTTTAAACCATTTATGTCAAAATGAAACTGTATTTACAGATGTTTACAAAAAATACAATTTCTATTAAATCTTACAGTTCATGATCCTGTGGGTATTGCACCACATACTTTGCAATTATGTCATTTTTGTCATACTGTCTCAGACTTGCAAGTTATAGTGGCAGTATCATATAATTAACAATACAGTTCCAGATTTTGAATAGTAAATTTTAAAAATATGTTTTCTATATTAGAAAAAAAATTCCAGTGGAAACAAATTAGACTAAATATAGTATAAGTTAGATTCTCCTCATAGCTGACCACGTGAATACTTTTAGCCAAAACACAATTTTATGATCAGACATATTTACAAAGTGATGCCTGGAAGTCAAATGACATGTTGAAGAAACAAAAGACTTGACAAAAAATAAAATATACAATGACAAGAAAAAACACATACATGGGCACTTACATTTGGAGCATGACTTCGTTCAAGAATATGCCATCCAGTAGAGCCACATATTCCTCCAGGTTGCTCCCATTTCCTCCAGCTAAGGGTCCAAATGTCTTAACCTAAAATATAATCATCACCATGACACTAACTCCACCTCAATCTCTGCAACTAGATATTTACCCTTAAAAAAATGCCATTTGTGAAAATTAATTCTTACCCAGGTGACAAGAGGGCTAGACATAAACTGCTCCAACAGGGGTGTGAATATCTCATTCTCCATTTTATAAAAAAGGCTAAAATCAATGTGGCTCCTTTGCTTCAAAAAATACAGATTTGCCTTCTTTGTAGCAACTCTCTAAAATGCTCCAAGGATTTAGCAGCAGCAAATGACCCCCATTTCTCCAAAGCAATATAAAAAACAGTGCATTGGCAACTGGGATTTATCCTCTTCTTTTTTAAAAAAAAGCAATTGAAAGTCCATCTAAATTCATTTCAGTCTTCCCATTGACGGGTCTCTCCCGCTCTACATAGCGAAGGGGAAGAAGGAAGGATGGAAGGAAAGAAAGGAGGAAGGCTGCTGGAGTCTACATCAGACAAAAAAAAAAAAAAAACCTCCAGGCTACCACAGCAACTCCTCATTCAGCGAGGAGGGGAAACCCCAGTTAAACTCTCCAGGCTAATCGCCCCCCAGAGCAAGGACAGGAGGAAGAGAGGGGCAAATACCACTCAGCAGCCCCCACCTCAGATTAAAGGTTGTGCCGACGAGAGGCACAGCCTCTGACCGCGCTCCCGCCCCCACTAGTGTCACAGGCAGCCCAGGGATAGGGAACCAGCCCCCTCAGCAGCGAAGGGAAGCTATTGCTAATCAGTTCCCCTTTTTAGCCTCCGCTGCCATCAACAGAACTGCGACAGAGAAGGGACAAGACCCCTCCCCACCCGCACCCTGCCTCTCCCTGTGATCTCGCCCTCCCCCACGCCCGTTGCTCTCGCAGCCTCCCTCCTTCCCCTGACTCCTCAGCACCCCCCCCCCCCCTTGCTCCTTGGTGCCTCGCTGCTCCTGAGCCCCCCTACCTCCCAACAGACTCCTCAATCCCCCCTGCTTCCTTTGCTCCTCAACCTCCCGCTGTCCCTGAGAACTAATTTCCTTTGCAGGAACCGCCACTCGTCCCTTCTCCAAGTAACGGCCACCAAGCCCCAATCAGCCCCAGCACAGCCGCATCACACTCTCTATACACACTGCTCCAAGGAAAAGCAAGAGCGCATGGATCGCTAACTCCTCTCTGCAAAAGCGAAGAGTAACCCTCCGCCAGCCTGTTCTTCCCTCCGCCCCAGCCTCTGGATGGTGGTGGAATTGAGGAGGGGGATGGGGGAAACCGCTGCATGGCTCGCGCCCGCGCACACGATTTCAGCTCGCGCACTGCAGCTGCGGCAGCGGAGACGCGCGTCCACGGAGGGGCGGGACTCGGGAGCGCGGAGAAGCTTCAATAGACCGAGGGTGAGCAGAGGGTGCCTTTGCCCTCCGGCTCCTCAGGGGGTGGACTGCTCTGCAGCCTCTGCCTATCCCCCGGCAGAAGGAGACTGATTCAGTTTGACTCTCTGTGGGGAAAAGGTGTGCGAGGGAAGAGTGGGGTGAAACCCCTCTGGGGTGGGGGAAAGAAGGGGTCAATTTTCTCCAACTCCCCTTGAGGCGAAAGAGAGGCGCTGAATTCTCCCATTTCTACCCCTTGCGGATGAGGTTATGAGCCACGCTCATAACCATGGCTCATAGGGTTTTTTTTGAGGGAGGAGGTCCTCTTTTTTTTTTTTTTTTTTTTTTTTAAGGTGAAATTGAGACAGACGAAACCAGTCTGCTTGAACTTGGGACAAAGAGGGGAAGGAGGACGATCTTGTTAATGATGACAAGCAATTTGTTTACCCACGCTATTGTCCTTGTGCTGTCTCCTCACTCTTGCACATTCAATTCCCACCTCAAACGTTATATTAATATAGGGGATTTTATGTACTTAATATACTCAGACTGTATTGTATTGACAGAGCAGTATGCAAAATCTCAGACTAAATCCAACCACTCTCCTGACAGGAGAGAAATTTTAGCTGCATATTTTCCAGATAACTTTTTCTTGTTTTTCCAGCCCTCCAACTGTGTGTGTGTGTGTGTGTGTGTGTGTGTGTGTGTGTGTGTGTACACTTTCATTTAAAAAAATCAATTCCCTAATATGGTTGAAATTAAATGTTTGAAAAACTTCCAAATAGGGAAACAGATTGTTTTTTTTAACCTGAATGTCTGGATGCCGTATCTGTCCTAATTCTCTAAGATTAGGAAGGAAATCTCCCTTAATGACCTCTTCTACACTAGAGAGGATCACTGTGTAAAAGAGTAGAAAAATAAATTATTGGTTGTGGGAAAAATAGTCTTTAAATCAGATTTCAAATAAAAGAGATTTACTGGTAAATTATTAACACACAACAAAAGTTGTAGATTTGGGTAGCTTTGCTTTGCAATGATGAGATTTCATCTCTCTGTAAATCAGTCGTGGATGTATACAAAGCAAGGTCTTCTTTCTCTCCTTCCCTCCCAAAACCAGATGAGTAGGGAGGTTTCATTATTAGTTTTGCCATGAAATGGGAACAGGCAGAAAAAAAAAGTTGTGAAGTCTTGGACCAGAGTAAAGGTCTGGTGATACATGAGTGAAATAACAGCCAATAAACTACTGGCCCTTAAAGACAACTACAAAAGCATTTTTGTAAAAGCCTGAATAGCTAACCAGTAAGCTCTCTGTGTACTACAGCATTTCCTGGGAATTAAAGACTGGCTAGGAGGAATTGCTGATCCAAGGCTCAGCTACAGGTTAGTAACACCACTTGGTCTTCAATTCTTGGAAAATACTTTGTGCTGACATCTGTGTTGTTATTATTATGAGATGAACATTTGATTAAACAGTTTTAAAAGTATGTTTTGTTTGGGTTTTTTCCAGCCTGTGTGTTGTATGACATCACTGACAGCAGGAGCACTCACTTTATACATGTTCTGGGCATTTCTAGATGATGAGTATACTGTCTGCAGTGTTGTTGTAGCCCTTTTGGTCCCAGGATATTAGAGAGACAAGGTGGGTGAGGTAATATCTTTTATTGGACCAACTTCTGTTGATGAAAGAGACAAGCTTTTGAGCTACACAAACATAAAGAAGAGCTTTATGAAGCTCGAAAGCTTGTCTCTTTCATCAACAGAAGTTGATCCAATAAAAGGTATTACCTCATCCACATTGTCTCTCAGTATACGAGCAGTCAGGCCACTGAATTTATGGTATCCATTTTATAATTTCTTTAAGAAGTCCACTGCAAATTGGTGCATCTCAACAAATGATTCATAGTTAATTACACAGTCTGGAGGTGTAGGCAAGGGAAAACCAACACAAACAAAATGGGAAAATAGTAATGTATAACTTTCATCTTTTTTTTTTTTTTAGAATAACCACACAGTAAAATTGCCAAGCTGTTATAATTGCAGTAATTGTGAAACTGCAAATTCAAGAAAATTTACCTTGATTTCTGTTATACATCCTCAGATTAGCTTCAGAATTAATTACTGATGGGTTGGTCATTTATCATTGCAGAAGTGGCTGCAAAAATAAGGACTACTGGGGGTTGTTTTATTGACAGTGTTGCTCAGTATGTATATGATAACTGATAAGACAGCATGGTGTTAGGTACAAATACACTGATGGTACCCAGATATGTAGTTCTGTCTCAGCCAATCATGGCCACTCCGTCTTGGCACTCTTTCATTGCTTCATCAAGATTGAAGCGTGACATAAAACAGTTAGTTGAAACTAAACCACTCTATAGGAAAGATATGGGTGGTGGGATGGGGAATTGTGTGTGATGGCAAATCTATCTACTAACAGGGTTTGCCCCCAAGTCAGTGACTAAAGATACAAAATGTGGAGGTTTTTTGACCACATACTGAAATATGGAAATCCAATTTTGAGCAGTTTCAAGAGGGTTTTGTTCACCTCTGAAACATTTAGAAGTTGTGACTTTTCTTTTATGGCACAGAACCACATCACTGAAATCCCTGTCTTGCAACCTGTAGGATGGATTGCAATAATGCTTTTTATTTGGGGCTACACGACTGGTTATTGTATAAATAAGCTGTAGAATTGCTCCATGACCTTTGCCAATAGGCTTCAGTAATATCTGAGGAATTTGGCAATCTGTGTTCACTGCCTATTGAGTGAATGCAATTCTAAGTCTTTTCATGGCTTGAAATGCTAACTATGGTTTACTTTAGGAACTGTTTTCTGCTCTACATCCTGCTACATCAGACGTAATGTGGTTGGAACTGCTGTTCATCTCTATATATGATGTAGGAATGTCTACACTTTCTCTGTCTAGGGTCCGTGGGATGCTCTTCTCCCTGTTTGCCTAAGTATACTCTGGCATTCTTCTGGACAAGACTCAAAACTTTATTTACTTTGTAGTTTTATACCTATGGTTCTGTATAAATAATTTGTGCTCCAATCTGATCACCCCATTTCAAAGCTATATAGCAGAATTAGAGAGGGTGCAAAGAAAGCTGATTAAAATAATTTCAGATATGGCAATATTTCCATGTGAGGAGAAAACAGTAGGAACTGTTTAGTTTAGAGAAAAGATGAAGAAGAGACATGTGAGGAGTATATAAAATAGTAAATAGTATCAAGTTCAGTTAGATGCTCCTATTTACCCTCAAAACAAGTTTAAAAAGGACATTTAATGAAATTAAAAGGCAATACATTTAAAACTGCTAGAAGGATTTTTTTTAAAACATAACACAGCCTTTGGAACTTGTTGCCACACAATATCAGTGGGTCAAAGAGTTAGCAGAATTTACACCAGGAGTGTACATTTTTACGGATGAGTATATCCACAGTTACATTAGGTAAGGCAAAAATAATTATAAGGCACACAAGCCCCCTTACTTGTATCTCTCATAATTATTTAGCAGCTTATCTACTGTTCCTCTTCATTTGATACCTACTTATTCATGGAGCCCAGTTCTAGGTAGCATGCAGTGGGAGGGACTTCTGTCTGGTTAGGGAAGGGGTAGAGTTGTGGAGCTGACATTTTTCCACCATTCTTCTGCAATCCTTCCCCTCCGCCCCCTTGCCCCCCCATACCAGTTCAGGGACCCTCCATTCACATTAAGTAGAATGAACAACCTGCCTCTTCATACGTACCTTATTTTCACCATGTTACCTCATGGCTGTGTGTTGGTACCAGCTCCATGGGATGTACAAGTTTGATAGATTTGTGGGGCCAGGTATTAAGGGCTTCACCCTGCACTCTTGAAGTAAATGGAAGTTTTGCCAGTGATTTCACTTGGCACAGGATCAGGCAGTTAGAATTTTGAAAGTTCTGAGACATAGGTTTGGAATTCAATCTCTTTTTGATTTAACTGTTCTTGGCTTTATTTATTTAATTTAACTTTTTGAGATCTTCGCAATTTCAGTTTTTATCATTTGTTAGGTTTAATTTATACAAAAATCAGTTGTTAAAAACTTTTATCAAGGGGCATAAATTAAGTGCCCAGTTCTGCAGATTGCTACTTATGTAAGTAAGAGTGTGCAGGATCAGTTTCATGCTATTTTTTCCTTTTTAAACTAACATTCCTCCCACTCCTCTCCTGTTCTGTTCTAAAAAAACCTTCCACAACCTTCTAAAATTTTTAAATTGAAAAGAAAAGCTAAGGACATATGCAAACTTTCTACACACATGGCAAGTGGCTGTCAGCAACACTCTAAAGTCCTCCTGCAGGGTGGTCTGCTAATTTGGATGAAATCGTAGACATCACTTAAAAAAAACCCGAACAAAATTATACTTACCAGCAAAGATCCATTCTACTCAGAGTTTCAAAATCTGCCCCAATTACAGTAGTTCCTACCGGTCTCCTACAGGATAGGATTTAGTATATTTTCCCATCTTCTCCATGGAATAGGAAATTTCATGGGGGGTTTTGTTTTGTTTTTCAGTTAAACTAAGTAGAAAAATGTTTAAAGCATCATTTTACTTGTAAAATATAGAGACATTTGGATATTTTAAAATATCTTTAAGGATTATTGATATTAAGTGTTTAACTCTTTTAAACATTCCAGAGCCAAACATTATCAAGAGTATTTTTTATTTGTATGAAATGGTTCATTCAATAATCTATCTACATGCAGACAGAGGAAGGAAAAATCCTGTTCTTTCAGGTTTATATGGTCTAAAACAGATCTGTTAGTACTTAATACAGTATGTGACCTACTATTGCTGAAAGAACAGCTTTAAGGATTAACCTTCTTTTTATTTAAAATGTAGTGTTGATGTGTAAATACATTCGTTATAGAAGAGAATTTCTGAGCCATAAGAACATTGGTGAGTTTGAGGCACATATTAAGAAACTTCTAGAGAGAGCATTATATAAACATAGGCACCCATCATCTCAGTGGGACCCCAGTCTGCCCTCTTATAAAGAATACATTCATTAGAACCAGGACTGGCACTTCAGAGTAAATTTCTGCCCTGATTCAGCTAGCCCCTAGGGAGAGTGTAGCATATTGCCTTTACCAGTCTTTGTGCGCAAAATTCCAAATCCTTCTATTTTTACTCAGGGCTGAATTGTGACCCCAAGTTTCATGCACAGTGGAGACTCTGCATGTGAATTGCCCCCTCCCTGTAATGAGCCAAGTATAAGCCACCTCTGTGTCATCCTCCTTAGAACTGTATGGAGGACTCTTGGGAGGGGAGAATGAAGGTATAGACATGATCAGTCTGCAACAAAGACCCCAGCTCCTCAGATAATACAGTTTAATCAGAATCTAATCTTTCATTAAAAAAAAAATCTAGCTCTCATAGTTGCAAAGAAAAGGTCGAAAATGTGACCTGGGCATAATTAATGTGGTGATGTCTGCTTGAGTCTGCAGAGAGCCTGAAACAATAGCTATGAGATGTGTGAACAGCCCCATTCATCATTTTAATGTCAAACCCCACTGGTCTGGGAATCCCTGCCAATACCACCCCAACAGGGAGTGGGGGTGTTAGGAGGAGAATTCAGACCCACTCCACCCACCCAAGCAGATATACCCTGACTGATGCAGAAAGCACCACAGGGGCCTCTCTGCTACATCCACTGTCCTTTGGGGGAAGAGGGGCAAAGGAAACCCCTGTTGCTGCTCTCCCTGCCTCTCCTGTTCAGGAGATGGCCCCCAGTGCCACTGTCCTGGCTTCTCTGGAAGAAGTGGAGGGGGTCTCCCATGCCACTAGTACTTGAAGTGGGAGGCAGGGCTACTGAGGTATGACCATATTGTGATGTGCCCAGGCCTCCAGATGAAACGGTTACTCACCTTCTCGTAACTGTTGTTCTTAGAGATGTGTTGTTCATGCCCATTCCAATCAGGTGTGCGCGCGCTGCGTGCATGGTCGTCAGAAATTTTTCCCTTAGCAGCTCCCATCGGGTCAGCTGTGGAGCCCCCTGGAGTGGTACCTTCATGGCGCTCAATATATGACCCTGCCGACCCGACCCCACCCCCCTTCAGTTCCTTCTTGCTGGCTACTACAACAGAGGGGAAGGAGGGTGGTATTAGAATGGACGTAAACTACACATCTCGAAGAACAACAGTTATGAGAAGGTGAGTAGCCGTTTCTTCTTTGAGTGCTTGTTCACGTTGATTCCAATCAGCTGACTCCCAAGCTCCACCCCGGAGGTGGTATCAGAGTTAAGGAATAGCTGATTGGAGTTCCGCTCTACCGAACGCTGCATCATCTCTGGCGTGTTCGATGATCACCCAGTGAGAGGTAAACGTATGCACTGATGACCATGTTGCTGCCCTGCAGATGTCTTGTATCAGTACTTGGACCAGAAACGCCACTGATGAGGCTTATGCCCTTGTGGAAATTGCCTTAATAGCCAGAGCTGGGACCTTGGCCAGCTCGTAACGAGTGCGGATGCAGGCTGTAATCCAGGAAGATATTCTTTGAGATGAAACCAGGAGGACTTTCATCCAGTCTGCCCCCGCCACGAATAGTTGCTTCAACTTCCTGAACAGCTGTGTGCACTCCAAGTAGAATGCTAGCACCCACCGAACACCCAATAAGTGTAGCCTCTGCTCTTGGGTATTGTTGTGAAACTTATGATAAAAGACGGGTAGAAAAATGTCTTGGCTAGTATGGAATTGTGACACTACCTTAGGAAGAAAGGCTGGGTGAGGTCTTAGTTGCACCTTGTTTATGTGGTAGACCATGTATGGAGGATCGGAGGTAAGGGCCTTTAACTCAGATACCCTCCTAGCTGATATGATGGCAACCAAGAGGGCTACCTACCACGACAGAGAAGGGAGCAAGTTGCCAACAGTTCGAATGGGGGCCCCATTAGTCTGGAGAGGACCAGGTTAAGGTCCCATGCAGGAACAGGCTGTCTAACCTGTGGATGTAGCTGTTCCAGGCCCTTAAGGAAACATCCTACCATAGGATTAGCAAATAGAGAATGCCCAGATGCTCCTGGATGGAAGGCCGAGATGACTGCGAGGTGTACCTTGGTGGATGACGCTGCCAGGCCTTGTTGGTTGAGGTGCAAAAGGTACTCCAGGATGAGTGGTATAGATGCCTGGAGTGGAGGTGTGTGTTGCTGGGCATACCAGCAAGTGAACCTCTTCCACCGGGCTAGGTAAGTGGCCCTGGTGGATGGTTTCCTGCTGCCGAGTAGAATCTCCCTTACTGGTTCTGAGCACAGGAGCTCCATGGGGTTTAACCATGAAGCTTCCAGACCATGAGATGGAGGGACTGAAGGTGTGGGTGGTGAAGGCGACCGTGGTCCTGAGTGATCAGATCAGGGTTGAGTGATAACACGATTGGGGTGTCCACTGACAGCTCCAGAAGTGTGGTGTACCAATGTTGACGGGGCCATGTTGGGGCCAGCAAAATTACCTCCGCTTTATCTCTGCGGATCTTGAGCAGCATCTTGTGCACGAGTGGAACCGGTGAGAAGGCATACATGAGTCAGTCTCCCCAGGGTAGCAGGAACGCATCTGTGATTGAATCCAGGCTGTGTTTCTGTAAGGAGCAAAACATTGGGCACATTCTGTTGCTCTGGGTGACAAAGAGATCGACCTGGGGAAACCCCCACCTTTAAAAGATGGAGTGAAGGACATCCAGACAGATGGACCACTCGTGGTTGCAGAACGATCTGCTGAGGAGATCCACTAGTTCGTTCTGCACTCCTGGGACATAGGACACCTCCAGATGAATGGAGTGGGCTATGCAGAACTCCCATAGCTGGAGGGCCTCCCAACATAGCGGGGAGGAATGGGCTCCACCCTGCTTGTTGATGTAAAACATAGCAGTGGTGTTGTCCATCATCACTGCCACGCACTGGCCTTGCAGCTGGGACTGGAAAGTTTGGCATGCTAGTCACACTGCTCTAAGATCCCTGATATTAATATGGAGGGAGAGCTCATCCTGTGACCACAGGCCCTGTGTTTGGAGATCTCCCAGATGCACCCCCCAACCCAGAGCTGACGCGTCTGTTACTAGGGACAAGGACGGCTGTGGGCTGTTGAAGGAACTACCTTCGCATACCATCTGAGGGTTGAGCCACCAATGTAGGGACTCGAGTATGTGTCCTGACACAATCACTACCGAGTCCAGGCTGTCGCGTCCCCCAGGGGTGGCAGGTTTGTATAATTTTTGGTGGTGCCCAAAACAGGTCCAAGTCCCTCCCCCACACACACACACACACACCTGCCTGCCTTGTATGTCGATATATATATATATATATATATATATATATATATATCGACATACATATATATCTATATTTAAAATAATGTAAAAATGTGAGGGCTCTGGGGTGGGGCTGGTGATGAGGGGTTTGGGCTGTGGGAGGGGCTCAGGCAGAGGGTTGGGGTGCAGAGGTGAGGGCTGTGGGGTGGGGCTGAGGGGTTCATGATGCAGGAGGGGGCTCAGGGCTGGGGCAGAGGGTTAGGGGAGATGAAGGCTGTGGCTGGGGGGTGTGGGCTCTGGGGTGGGGCGGGATTCCGGATGAGGAGTTTGGGGTGCAGGAAGGCTGAACCAGGGCTGGGGCCAGAGAGGAGGACTCCCCCCAGCCCTCTCCCCACCAGCAGCAGCGAGCTCGCACCACTGTCACTGCACGTGCTCCTAGGGCCCCTCTCAGGTCCAGGAAGCCCCCTCGCCTCCCCTGTGGTGGGTGCCGGGGGGGGGCTGCCATCACATGTGTGCGTCCTCCCCTGCTGCTGCCCCTCACTGTAGCCTCACTGGGGGTGGGGGTGCCCCTTGCCCAACGTGGGGCAGGAGCGGTGACTGCGGGTGGGAGGGCCTACTGTGCTGGTGGAGGGTCCTGCCAGAAAAGGGAAGAGTCTGAGGCGGACGGGCAGGGTCAGGGGCAGGGTCAGTCTGCTCTGTCACTAGTGGATGGGGGTCACTAGGACCTTGCGGCGGCAGTTGATGCCAGGAGCCAGAGCAGAGCGGAGTGCAGAGCTGCAGGGGGCAGCCATCAGTTTGAGGCAGGGACACTCCAGGACCCGGGGGAGGTGCTCAGGGGCAGCACGTGGGGGCCGGGGGACACACGGAGGAGGCGCATGGAGGCAGCAGGCAGGGCCAGGGGAGAGACCCGGCCCTAAACATTGGTGGAGCCGGGCCCCCGGGCCCTGAATACTGCTGGAGCCCGGGCACCACGGGCCCATATAACTCGCTGCCCCATGCATCCCGGGCAGTATACTGACACGAGCCACGCTTGAAGGGGCCTGAACCTCAGTCTGGCATGCCGGACCACGTAAGTGCGGGCTGCCATGTGGCCAAGGAGACTCAGGCATCCCCTTGCGGTAGTGGTCAGGTTGGATAATGTCTATCATGGCTTGGAATTGGGTCTCTGGCAGGAACTCCCTTGCCTGTAGCGAGTCCAGCTGTGCTCCAGTGAATTATATTCTTTGGGTCAGTGATAAGGTTGACTTGTTCATGTTGAGGAGGAGTCCCAGTCTCTCAAAAGTGGATCTGACTAAGCAGAACTGAGATTCCACCTACTCCCTGGTACGCCCCCTGAGCAGCTAGTTATCTAAGTATGGGTATAACTGCACCTACCTCCTGCGGAGAAAGGCTGCTACAACCAACATGCACTTGGTGAACACTTGGGGGGCAGTTGACAGACCAAAGGGGAGGACCGTAAACGGATAGTGTTTGTGGTTGACTACAAACTGCAGGAATCATCTACATACGCTGAATGGCTCTGGCAAGGAGCAACTGCACCTCCTAGATAAGGAGTTGCTCATGAGAAGGGTCCCTGAAGATGGATGCAGAAAGGGGGTGGGAGGGAGGGGAGAAGCAGAATTGGAGAGAATATCCCACTTCTAGCGTGCAAAGAACCTACCGGTCCGATGTTATTTGGGACCAAGCACGGTAGAAGTGGGACAGATGGTTCAGAAAACATGGGTAGGGATACGGTGGAGAGACAGGTGCACCATCCTCAGGCGCACCTTCAAAAGACCTGTTTATAGCCTGATGAAGATTTGGACTGGCCTTGGCCTTGCCCCAAAGGGGGGTTGGAAAGCTTGTGCCTGCTGTTCCTGCCCCTTCGTCTATAGAAATCCTGCTTCAGCAGAGGAGGATATGGGCGCTGTTGTGGTTGGGGCTTGAAGTGCTTACATTGGGTTGCCGGCATATGCATTCCCAACAACTTCATGGTAGCCCTGGAGTCTTTCAAGCTGTGCAGCTTGGAGTCTGTCTGCTCAGAGAACAGCCCCACACCCTCAAAAGGAAGGTCCTGCAGGGTTTGCTGTAGCTCTAGGGGTAGCCCAGATGCCTGAAGCCATGATGTCCTCCTCATGGCTATGCTGCCAAGTCTGCAGAGTCTAGGGATGCCTGCAGTGAGGTCTGCGCCACTGTCTTCCCTTCCTCAACAATGTCAGAGAATTCAGCCCTACTGTCCGCAGGGATCAGCTCTAAACTTCAACATGGAGGCCCATGAGTTGAAGTTATATCTAATGAGGATAGCTTGCTGGTTAGCTATCCTCAGCTGAAGGCCCCCAGTGGCATAGATCTTCCTACCGAAAAGGTCCATCCTTTTTGCCTCCTTAGATTTGGGGGCCGGCCCTTGTTGTCCCTGTCACTCTTTCTTGTTAACTGCCGACATGACCAGAGTGTGTGGCTGCAGGTATGAGAAAAGATGGTTACTCACCTTCTTCAAAAAAATAACAGGAGTACTTGTGGCACCTTAGAGACTAACAAATTTATTAGAGCATAAGCTTTCGTGGGCTACAACCCACTTCTTCGGATGCATATAGAGTGAACCATATATTGAGGAGATATATATACACACACATACAGAGAGCATGAACAGGTGGGAGTTGTCTTACCAACTCTGAGAGGCCAATTAAGTAAGAGAAAAAAAAAAAACTTTTGAAGTGATAATCAAGATGGCTCAGTACAGACAGTTTGATAAGAAGCAAGTGTGAAAATACTTACAAGGGGAGATAGATTCAGTATTTTCACACTTGCTTCTTATCAAACTGTCTGTACTGAGCCATCTTGATTATCACTTCAAAAGTTTTTTTTTTTTCTCTTACTTAATTGGCCTCTCAGAGTTGGTAAGACAACTCCCACCTGTTCATGCTCTCTGTATGTGTGTGTATATATATCTCCTCAATATATGGTTCACTCTATATGCATCCGAAGAAGTGGGTTGTAGCCCACGAAAGCTTATGCTCTAATAAATTTGTTAGTCTCTAAGGTGCCACAAGTACTCCTGTTATTTTTGCGGATACAGACTAACACGGCTGCTACTCTGAAACTCACCTTCTTGTAACTGTTGTTCTTCGAGATGTGCTGTTCATGTCCATTCCAATCAGATGTGCATGCGCCGCGTGCACGGTCATCAGAAATTTTTCCCTTAGTAGCCCCCATTGGGTCAGCTAGGGAGCCCCCTGGAGTGGCACCCTCATGGCACTCAATATATGACCCTGCCAACCCGACCACCCTTCAGTTCCTTCTTGCCAGCTACTCCGACCAAGGGGAAGGAGGGTGGGTATTGGAATGGACGTGAACAACACACTCGAAGAACAACAGTTACAAGAAGGTGAGTAACCGTCTTTTCTTCTTTGAGTGCTTGTTCACATTGATTCCAATCAGGTGACTCCCAAGCTCTCCCCCAGGGGTTGGGTCGGAGTTAAGGAATCACTGATTGGAGAACCGCCATGCCAAAAGCTGCGTCCATTCTAGCATGCTGGGTGATGGCATAGTGGATGGTAAACGTGTGCACCGAAGACCAGGTTGCCACTCTGCAGATCTCCTGGATGGGCACCTGGGCCAGGAAAGTGGCGGACAAGGCTTGAGCTCGTGTCGCGTGGGCTGTAATAGCTGGGGCTGGGTCATAGCAGCTACTGATGCAGTCCATGACCCAGGAAGAAATGCATTGTGAGAAGACCGGAAGCCCTTCATCCGGTCTGCCACTGCTACAAGCAGTTGGTTCAACTTCCTGAAAGGCTTCGTGCGCTCAATGTAGAATGCTAGCGCTCTCTGTACATCTAGTGAGTGAAGCCTCTGCTCCTGTGCATTAGCATGTGGCTTGGGATAGAAGACTGGTAGAAAAATGTCCTGTCCAGTGTGGAATTGGGATACCATCTTGGGCAGGAAGGCTGGGTGCAGCCTGAGTTGTACTTTGTCCTTATGGAAGACTGTGTAGGGGGGGGATCAGAGGCTAACACTTTTAACTCTGACACCTTCCTGGCTGATGTGATGGCAACCAGGAATGCCACCTTCCACGAGAGATACCTAAGGGAGCATGTAGCCAGAGGTTTGAACGGGGCCCCCATTAGCCTAGAGGACCAGATTGAGTTCCCAAGCAGGTACCGGCGGTCAGGACTGTGGGTATAGCCTTTCCATGCCTTTCAGGAAATGGCCCACCATAGGGCTGGCGAATACCAAGCGCCCCAACTCTCCCAGGTGGGACACCGAGATGTCCACGAGGTATACTCTGATGGATGAGCCTGCCAAACCTTGCTGCTTCAGATGCAGTAGATACTCGAGGATGAACAGTATAGATGCCTGAAGTGGAGGTACGTGACTCTGCTCACACCAGCATGAGAACCTTTTCCACTTAGCTAGGTAAGTGGCCTGGGTGGAAGGTTTCCTGCTACCATGCAGCACCTCCATCACTGATTCCGTGCATTGGAGCTCCGTTGGGTTTAACCATAAAGCTTCCAAGCCATGAGATGGAGGGACTGGAGGTCTGGGTGAAAGAGGTGACCATGGTCCTGTGTGATCAGATCGGGGTAGAGCGGCAGTGGGATCGGGGTGTTCACTGACAGCTCTAGAAGCATGGTGTACCAATGTTGGCATGGCCACACAGGGGTCAGCAGAATTACCTCCGCCTTGTCCCTGCGGATCTTGAGCAGCACCTTTTGGACGAGTGGTATCGGAGGGAAGGCATACAGTAGACAGTCTCTCCAGGGTAGCATGAACACATCTGAGATAGAGCACAGACTGTGCTTTTGGAAGGAGCAAAACATTGGACACTTCCTGTTGCTCCTGATGGCAAATAGGTCTACCCGCGGAAACATTTGGAAGATGAAATGTATGATGTCCGGATGGATGGACCACTCATGATTGCAAAACGACCTGCTGAGGTGGTCTGCAAGCTCGTTCCATACTCCAGGGAGATAGGATGCCTCCAGGTGAATGGAGGGGGCTATACAAAAATACCACAGCTGGCGAGCTTCCCGACAGAGAAGGGAGGAGCAGGCTCTGCACTGCTTGTTTATGTAAAACATGGCAGCGGTTTTGTTGGTCAGCACTGCCACGCACAGAGTTTGTATTCTGGTCTGGAAGGACTGGCAGGCTAGTCTCACCGCTCTGAGCTCCTTCATATTGATGTGGAGTGGGATCTCGGACTGCGACCACTGGCCCTGTGTCTGTAGGTCTCCTAAGTGGGCCCCCCAACCCAGGTCTAATGCATCCGTTACTAAGGTCATGGACGGTTGAGGGGTGCTGAATGGGACTCCGTGAACCATGCGAGGGTCCAGCCACCAGCATAGGGTATCTATGACTCGCCCCGGCACTGTTACTACCAAGTCCAAAGTGTCTTGACCTGGGTGATAAGCTGAGGCAAGCCATGCCTGGAGTAGTCTGAGCCTTAGCCTAGCATGCCTGACCACTTAGGTGCATGCCACCATGTGTCCAAGGAGACTGAGGCATATCCCTGTGGTTGTGATGGGGTATCGCCTGAGAGTCTGATTGATGCCTGTCAGTGCTTGAAATCTGGACTTTTGTAGGATCGTGCTTGCCTGAACCGAGTCCAGCACCACCCCAATGAATTCTATTCATTGGGTCGGTGACAGCATCGACTTGTCCACATTGAGGAGGAGTGCTAGTCTCTGGAAGGTATCTCTGACTAACCAGACTTGGGACTCCACCTGCTGCCTGGAGCGCCCCCACAGCAGCCAGTTGTAGAGGGAAGGATACACCTGTACCTGGCTCTTGCGGAGAAAAGCCGCAACCACTGACATGCACTTGGTCGACACCCGGGGGACCATCGATAAACCGAATGGGAGCACCATGAACTGATAGTGTTTGTGGTTGACAACAAACCTCAGGAAACGTCTGTGGGCTGGCCAAATGGCTATATGAAAGTACACGTCTCTCATTTCAAGGGCGGTGTACCAGTCCCCCGGATCCAGGGAAGGGATAATCGTACTCAGGGAGACCATGCGGAACTTCAACTTTACCATGAACTGATTGAGTCCTCGCAGGGCTAAGATGGGTCTGAGATGCCCCCCTTTGCCTTGGGGATTAGGAAATAACAGGAATAGACTCCCTTGCCCCTTAGCTCCTGAGGAACTTCCTCCACTGCCCCTATGGCGAGGAGCGATTGCACCTCCTGGATAAGGAGTTGCTCGTGAGAAGGGTCCCTGAAGAGGGATGGGGAAGGGGGGTGGGAGGGAGGGGAGGAGCAGAATTGGAGTGAATATCCCACTTCTACCGTGCAAAGAACCCAATGGTCCAATATTATATGGGACCACACAGAGTAGAAGTGGGATAGACGGTTCAGAAAGCGGGGGAAGGATCCGGAATAGTGGCGGGTATGCTGTCCTCGGGTGTCCCTTCAAAACCCTTGTTTGGATCCCAATGATGGCTTGGTTGGGCTCTACCCTTGGCCTGAATGCGGGTTGGAATCATAGAACTAGAAGGCACCTTGAGAGGTCATCTAGTCCAGTCCCCTGCACTCAAGGCAGGACTAAGTATTATCTAGACAATTCCCTGACAGGTGTTTGTTCAACCTGCTCTTAAAAATCCATAATGATGGAGATTCCACAACCTCCTTAAGCAATTTATTCCAGTGCTTAACCACTCTGACAGTTAGAAAGTTTTTCCTAATGTCCAACCTAAACCTCTCTTGCTGCAATTTAAGCCCATTGCCTCTTGTCCTAGCCTCAGAGGTTAAGAACAATTTTTCTCTCTCCTCCTTGGAACAACCTTTTATGTACTTGAAAACTGTTATGTCCCTTTTCAGTGTTCTCTTCTCCAGACTAAACAAACCCAGTTTTTTCAATCTTCCTTCATAGGTCATGTTTTCTAGACCTTTAATCATTTTTATTGCTCGTCTGGACTTTCTCCAATTTGTCCACATCTTTCCTGAAATGTGGCACCCAGAACTGGACACAATACTCCAGTTGAAGCCTAATCAGCGCAGTGTGGAGCGGAAGAATTACTTCTCATGTCTTGCTTACAATACTCTTGCTAATACATCCCAGAATGATGTTTGCTTTTTTTGCAACAGTGTTACACTGTTGATTCATATTTAGCTTATGATCCACTATGACCCCCAGATCCCTTTCCACAGTACTCCTTCCTAGGCAGTCATTTCCCATTTTGTATGTGTGCAACTGATTGTTCCTTCCTAAGTGGAGTACTTTGCATTTGTCCTTATTGAATTTCATCCTATTTACTTCAGACCATTTCTCCAGATCATTTTGAATTTTAATCCTACCTTCCAAAGCACTTGCAACCTGTACAAGAGTTTGCCGGGGCTCGACCCTCTCCGGGTGCCGGGGAGCCACACCGACTCACTACACACCGGGGCTGGGCACTCTGTCCGGCGGCTGGGTCTCCCCGTCGGTCCTCGCTGTCCTGAGAGACACGATAAGCCCGGCCCGAGCTTCGGGCGGACACCAATGTTATGTCAGGGCTCAGACACTCAGTCAGGGCTGAGCAACGGTATAAAGTATTTAGGCCCAGGCCCTAGGTCAGGGCGGGGCAACAAACGCTGGGGCAGGCGCTCAGGCCCTCAGGCAGGGCTGAGCAACAGTATAAACTAAGCCTCAACAGGCCTGGGAGAGGGGGACGCAGGCCCTCCCACTCCACTGTGTCCCAGCCCGGGGCCCTAGCAGCGGCAGAAGGCCCGCTGCTTAGTCAGTGGGGATCCTGGCCGCAACACACTGAGATAGGCTCTGGCAATGCTGCAGCCAGACTGGGATCGGCTGCCCCCGGGCTACTTCCGCACTCCCCCTCTGGGCCTACCTGGGGGCCGGTGTCGACCTCGGGGGGGATCCTGGACCATGGGTTCGTCAGGCCAGGCGTCATTCGGTAAGTCCGGCAACTCCTCTGGGTAGAGGGTGCAGGGCGGGCCCGGCGGCTCCTCTGGATAGTAGGCGCAGGGCAGGCTCGGCGGCTCCTCCGGGTAGACAGCGCAGGGCAGGCCCGGCAGCTCCTTCGGGTAGAGAGCGCAGGGCAGGCCTGGCGGCTCCTCTGGGTAGCGGGCGCAGGGCAAGCCTGGCGGCTCCTGGCGGCAGCCCCGGGCCGCAGAGGTTTCCCAACCCCGAGCTAGGTTGGAGACGTCTGGTCTCTTCAGCGGCTGGGGCCTGACTGAGTTCTGAGGGCCAGCCTTTATACTTCTGGGTCGCCGCCTGACCCCCTGAGGGGCGGGCTCAGAGCTCCCTGGCTCCGCCCACTGCGGCCTCCGGATGGGCTCTTCCCCCTCCGGGGCGCCGGGGAGCCACACCGACTCACTACACAACCCCTCCCAGCTTGGTATCGTCCGTAAACTTTATAAAAATGTACTCTCTCTCTATGCCATTATCTAAATCATTGATGAAGATATTGAACAGAACCAGACCCAGAACTGATCCCTGCAGAACGCCACTCATTATGCCCTTCCAGCATGACTGTGAACCACTGATAACTGGTTGGAAAATTGTTCCCAGAGAGTAGTTATGCACCCATCTTTTTAGTAGCTAGATTGTATTTCCCTAGTTTGTTTATGAGAAGGTCATGCGAGACAGTATCAAAAGCCTAAAGTCAAGATATAGGAAGGAACAGAAATGGACACCGTGTAGAGTCAAGCACAAGGGTTTATTACGCACAGCGCTGGCGGAGTGTCACTTTGCTTATTAGGCTCAGAGACACTGCAAAACAATTGATTACATTATATAGGGTGCTCATTGGGCGGAAAGAAGCGACGGGATGGGAGGTTCCAAGCCCCTGGATAGGTTCTAGCAGCAAGACACGATAAGCACAATAAGCCAATGGCCTAAAAGATTACATAATGGCTCCACCCATGGCTCAGATTCCTTCCTTGGTAGTCCATCGATCCGATGATGACAAAATCTGTGCAGGTCAAATTGTTGGTCTCATGGTGTGCCCTCTGATGACTGTACAAGCCAATTCTAGAGGTGCACATTTTGCTGCAGATGGTGCATGGGAAGTTCGCGGTCAATGGATTGTGCGCTGCTGATGCTCTGACGTCGTTCACGTGCCTCTTGTAGATGCCAGCAGCGGTCTTCCTCAAAGGCAATGCAGGTATTTCTGACTGTTGCACGCCACTGTGTTCTGTCACTGTACTGCAGATTGGCTTTGATGGTGTCCTTGTAACGTTTCCGTGGACGACCTATATGCCGGATGCCCTGGGAGAGCTCACCATACAGAAGCTGGTGGGGGATTCTGTTGGCATCCATGCGGCTGACATGACCGGTCCAACGTAGCGGTGACTTCATGATCATCATTTCGATGCTTGTCATCTGGGCTCTCTCGAGGACCTCGAGATTGGGCACTTTGTCTTGCCAGCGGATCTTCATGATGTTACGGAGGCAGCGCATGTAAAATGCTTCGAGCTGCTTGATGTGACGCCTATATAGTGTCCATGTTTCGCACCCGTACAAAAGAGATGAAACAACAACAGCTCTGTATACAAGCAGTTTTGTTGACATCCGGATGTTGTGGTGATTTAAAACTTTGACATGCAGACAGCCAAGTGCCTGGCTTGCTTTGGATATTCATGCGTTGATCTCATTATCCAGTGATGGATCACTGGATATGACACTACCCAGATATTTAAAGTTCTCCACTACTTTCAGCTGAGTGCCGTCGATGGAGATACTCAGGACAGAAGCATCTGATCCAGGTGCAGGTTGATGGAGAACTTCTGTCTTTCCGAGGCTGATAGTTAGTCCGAAAAGTTGCGAGGCCTCAGCAAACTTGTTGACAATGTGCTGAAGATCATTTTCAGTGTGAGCCATGAGGGCACAGTCGTCAGCAAAGAGTGCCTCAAGAAGGAGTTTCTGCACTTAGTCTTTGCATTCAGGCAACGGAGGTCAAAAAGTGAACCATCGTGCCGGTATTCCAAGTTTATACCTCGGTCCAGATCTTTCACTGCATGGTTAAGGACACATGCAAAGAACAGGTTAAATAGGATAGGAGCGAGAACACATCCTTGTTTCACGCCGTTGGTGATGTTAAAGGGGGCTGATGTGGCTCCATCAGACAATACTTCGCCTGTCATGCTGTCATGAAAAAGGCGGGCAAATTTTCTTGGGCAGCCAAGTCGTGTTAGAATGGTCCAAAGGGCTTCCCTGTTGATGGTATCAAACGCCTTTGTCAGATCTACGAAGACAGCATACAGGTGCATGTTCTGTTCAATGCACTTCTCTTGTATTTGTCTGACAGGAAACATCATGTCGACTGTGCTCCGGCTAGGTCAAAAACCCCATTGACTTTCAGGTAGATTTGCCTCGGAAATACTGGCTATTAGGCGGTTCAAGATGATGCGGACGATGATCTTCCCTCCAACAGAGAGGAGGGATATGCCTCTATAGTTTCCACATTCTGCTTTGCTGCCTTTGTTCTTGAAAAGAGAGACAATAGTAGCATCGCGAAGGTCCTGTAGTATGTTTTCATCCTCCCAGATGTTGATGATCACGCTGTGGAACGCTGCTAGTGCTGCTGGACCTGCTGCTTTGTATCTCTCTGCTGGTATCCCATCTTTTCCAGGAGCTTTCCCTGAACTCATCTGGCTAATAGCTTTCTTAATCTCATCTATAGTAGGCGGAAAGTCAAGATCTGTCAGAGCAGGTGGTTGTGGAATTTCATTGAGGACATTATTATTCACGGTTGATGGTCTATTGAGAAGGTTGCTAAAGTGTTCTCGCCATCTTTCGTTGATGCCTTCTTTATCTTTAATCAGCGTTGTGTTGTCTAATGAGAGCAATGGGGTGGTCCTTGGTTTAGAAGGTCCATAGACAGTCTTAATAGCACTGAAGAACATCTTTAAGTTGTGGGTCTCAGCATAGTGTTCAATTTCTTTGGCTTTACACTCCCACCAGTTGTCTTGTATCTGACAGAGGTCTTTCTGTGTTTTGCTCTGAAGGTACTTGAAATGGTCCCGCTTAGAGACTGAGGAGGGGTCATTCGGTCATTCGATAAAAGCTTTTCTCTTTACTTCCAGTGCTGAGCATATTTCTTCTTGGTTCTCAAACCAATGTGTTCTTTTCTTTGGTCTAAGAGATGTTATTGCTGCGTCAGTCACTATCTGCTTGAACTGGTCCCATTTTTCGGTTACAGTACCGATCAGTTGTCCATGGGATGTCAGTTTATCATCAAGACTCTTCTGGAATTTGTTGAAACATTGAGCATCCTTCAGTTTGGCTATATTGAAAGCAGGTCGCACATGCTTAGGGCGTTTGTGCCGAGAAGGAACGATGTAGAGTTGAAGAGACGTCCTGACTAATCTGTGATCTGTCCAGCACTCTGCATTACTCTAGTAATCAGTACGTCTCGGATGTCTCGCCTTCTAACAATGGCATAATCTATCAGATGCCACTGTTTGGACCTAGGGTGCATCCATGTTGTTTTGTATTTGTCCGCTTGTCGGAACAGAGTGTTAGTAATGGTCAGGTCATTTTCAGAACAAAGACTCAAAAGGAGTAGTCCATTGCTGTTCATTTTGCCTACACCATGTGGCCCGATTACTCCTTTCCAGTTCTCGCTATCAGCCCCGACTCAGGCATTGAAATCTCCAAGTAGGAGTAGTTTGTCTGTTACAGGTGTGGCCTTGATCAGTCTGTTGAGATCTTAATAGAATTGTTCCTTTGAGTTGTCAGAGCATGTTAAAGTGGGTGCATATGCACTGATGGTGACATGACGTTTGGCATTTAGTGGGAAGTGTAGCTTCAGCAATCTTTCATTGATACCCACTGGAAGATCTGGGAGTTGATGCATCAATAAGGTTTTTATTGCCAGACCAACTCCATGTATTCTATCCTCTGTCTCAGTCTTACCCTTCCAGAAGAAGGTGTAACCACCTCCTGGTTCATTCAAGAAACCTTCCCCAGGCAATCTTGTTTCACTTAATGCCGCTATATTGATGTTATAATGGACTAGTTCTCGAGCAATGAGAGCGGTCCTTCTCTCAGGTCTTGCAACAGCTTCTCGATCCATGAGGGTACGAACATTCCATACACCAATGGTAAGTTTTCTCAAATTTTTCTTTTGGTTTCGGCCGCAGATTGGGTTGAACTACCAGCCGCGGCTTGCTGGCCAGTTGTTGTTGTAGGGCAGGCAATTTTTAGGCCACCTTTTCTAGGCCCCTCCCTTACTAGGGTGAGCAGTGCTGTCCTGAAGAGGGCTGCTCAGACGCCTGGGATGCTGCCAGGCAACTCTGCTGCCCCAAGTACAGAGCTGGATGACCACCTATCCACAGACCGCCCTGCATGCAGGATTGGGACTACGACTCCGACTCCCAGTGGTAACCTCCACCTGTTGCTTTGCCCCTCCCCCATCACTGCAGGACTTGGGTGGTATGATGATAATGTTTGATGATTTGCACAGGACCTGTGCGTGAAGCCTTTTAAGTGGTAGAGCCGTTGCACAGGAGCAATCCCACTCTCTCGACCTTAGAATCCAGACACCAATGGTACGAAAAATCGTCACGACTGGTAACTTCTTTGGTTGCAGTGGATGGCCTTGACGTCTTTCGTGCCTCGTCAAGCCCTTCGCTTTCCACAAAGCGTTGCAAAACCACCTTCTTGGCCGTTGGAGCTTAGTTATCTCTTGCGACCAGTCCGCCGGAGCTGATGTCGCATGCGGGGTAGGCATATCCCTAATTCACTGAGGGTTTGAATTCCATCAGTTACACTCACCTGGTTTGGCCGGCCTGTTGAAGCCGTTGCCCGGGGTGTGGCTGCTGCGCATGCTGCAGCTACTTGGAGCCACAGGTGAAAGCTGAGTGACAGGTAGGGACCAAAATGGAGGGACTACCCCCAAAGGGGTACGACAAGTTCCCCCCCCCCCCATCAGAGGTACTACCCCTCCCTGGCCACCTCATACACCCCATGGCTCAGATTAACATATTGCTAATACACAGGTAATTACCCTCAAACTATTCCTATTAAAGTATATAGGTTAAATCCCAGTTTTGGGGTCCAGGGGAATGAGGTAGCAGCTCTCCTCGTTGACCAACAGGTACATTCCTGGAGATTTAAAGCAAAAAAGCAGTAATTAGTATTTAACAATAACAATTGTTTATAGTTTTACCCTGGCCTTTCTGTGAACTGGGATTGGCATACATCTGTGAGGGGAGGATGTCAAAACTCATGTCAATCATGTTAGGCCTCTCCCTGAACTCTGTCTGGCATCTGAGGGGTATTGTATCTTCTTCCTGCACAAGGGAGTTAACTTTGAGGCCCTTCTCAGCGCTTCGTGCGTCTGTAACTCATGATAAGGACACCCAATTATGGCTCACCATCTGGAGTTATGCCGACTCCGCTCATCGACTTGAAACACACAAGGTTGTCTGTCTACCCCAGCTTTCTCTTAGCCAAGTATTGTTCTTTGTTAGCTAGCCCTCATGCCCCAGACCAAGCTGTGGACTCCGGGCCTATATGAAAAGTTCTTAACAGAAACTGTAGTCACATTAATGGATTTTGGCCCTTCAATATACCACATCTACCACTTCCCCCCATCCACAAGGCTTGTTAGCTTTCTTTGACAGGGTATCAGGTTGGTTTGACACGATTTGTTCTTGACAAATCCATGCTGACTGTTACTTATCACCTCATTATCTTTTAGGTGTTTGCAAATTGATTTCTTAATTATTTGCTCCATTATCTTTCCAGGTACAGAAGTTAAGCTGACTGGTCTGTTGGCCTGCTGGTTGTCTATCCTCAGCTGTAGGCCCCCCGCAGCATATACTTTCCTGCCAAAGAGGTCCATATGTTTGGCCTCCTTAGCCTTGGGTGCTGGCACCTGTTGCCCCGGCTCTCCTTTTCATTGACCGCCGAGACCACCAGGGAGGAATGGTGTGGGTGGTAGAATAAAAACTCATATCCCTTGGAGGGGACAAAGTATTTCCTTTCTGCTCCTCTGACGGTGGGTGGAATGGCGGCTGGAGTCTGCCACAGGGTTTGTTATTTTGAATAGTTTTTATTATAGGAAATGCCACTCTGGAAGGACCTTCTGGGGTGAGAATGTCCGCCATTGGGTCCTCCAACTCGGCTACTTCCTCCATCTGTAGGCCCATGTTACAGGCAATGTGTCGGAGTGGGTCCTGGTGTGCCCTGTGGTCAATGGGCAGAGGACCTGAAGCTGACACTCCTGCCACCACCTCATCAGGTGAGGATGATGAAAAAGCGAGTGGGAGTACAAGGGGCTTCATGCCTGAGTTGCTCCTGGGTTGCACTGGACTTCTCCATTGATCCATCCCAGTCGGATGTGCCCTGGGCTATGAGTGATTCTGAAGCCAGTTCTGCTGACTCTTCTGTAGTATGAAGGGGCGATCTAGAGAGGGCTGCTTCCATAACCCAAGGGGCAGGTCTATCCATCGGTGACTGGGAAGGGTGACATCCTGAGGCCACCGACCTAGAAGCCCTTGAACAGGTACCCTGGGCCTGATGGTAAGCCCAGGGGGTCCAGAAGGGCCATTGTGTGGCAGGTGGCCACTGAGGCTGCCAGGCCGCTTGTACGTCTCTTCGGCGCTTACCAGACCTATGTCTACTGCACCTTGAGTAATATGAGTCTACCTCCGAGTCTGAAGATCCCAAGGGCGATGACCATGGTGGTGCCGACGACCCCTGCACCGGCAGTCGGTGCTGTGAAGAGGAGGTCAGGGATCGGTGCTGCGACGATCACATCGAGGATCGGTGCCAGCTGTCCCGTGACTGAGACCAGTGCCAGGTGTCTGGTGCTCCAGTGCCCAGTGTCGGTGCCAGCCCTGCGAGGGTGTTCTAGATCGGTGCCAACCCCTCGGTGCAGGAGACTTAGATCATTGTGCTCCCGGTGCCGTGCGTTCTTGTACCGAGGCTAGTGCCGGGGAGTGTTGTGGTGATGGAGACCTGGAACAGTGCCAGTCCAACAACAAGGAGAGCCTCATAATCGCAGGCTTGCCTCTAGACGGCACCCGTCTAGGCGGTGCCAGAGGCTTCTCTCTAATGGCTGGGAGCTGAGGTGCAGTTATTTCAATGAGCTCCTTAGCAGCCTCAAAAGTGTCTGGCGTGGAGGGGGGCTCCAACACCTCCACCAGGCACTGCCCCGCCAGAGAGTCACTAAGTGCTGGGCTCAACAGTGCTGTCTGGGGCGCCAGAGTCAATGGCACAAGCTCTTGCTGCTTGGGAGCTGAGTCTTTCCTCGGGAGCAGCAAAGCCTCCCCGATGGTCTCGCAGCTCTCTGAGGAGAGCGCCCTCTGTTTGCCTTCTTATGGCACTTGTGGTGCACCGGAGACACGGTCCAGTGCCAGGGATTTTCAGTGCCGAGGGTCTCTCACACCAGAGTCCTTCCTCGGAATCAATTCGCGGACCGACGCCAGGGCGCCCCGCACCGAGCTCGGGCCTGGGCCTTGGCAGTCAGGTGCCGCTGGACAGAATGCGGCCTCCATCAGTATCTGTTTTAAACGGAAGTCATGCTCCTTTCTAGTTCTAGGCTTGAAAGCCTTACAAATCTTGCAGTGCTCAGACTGATGTGCCTCCCCTATACACCTCAGGCACGAGTCACGGGATTTCTATTAGGCATAGGCTTTCGGCATACACCGCAAGACTTAAACCCTTGGGCTTGAGGCATACCAAAGTCCAAGGCAGGGTAAGGGGATAGGAATGATCCCACTCACCAATTTCTATACTAACTATAAACAGCAATACACTAACTACTTAAACAAGAAACTGGGTAGGACTAGGTAATAGGCTAAGGGAACACTTGCAAGCAAGCAAAACGCAGTTCCAACATCGTCATGGATGGTACGAAGGAACTGAAGGGGGGGAGGGGGGAGGGTTGGCATGGTTATATATTGAGTGCCATGAGGGCGCCACTCCAGGGGGTTCCCTAGACGAACCGATGGGAGTGGCTAAGGGAAAAAGTTTCTGATGACCGTGCACGTGGCGCACGCATACCTGATTGGAATTGATGTGAACAAGCACTCAAAGAAGAACAGATATTCATAGCCCTTGGAAGGGATGAAGTGTTTGTGTTCCACGCCCCGGCGGTCGGCGGAATTGAGGCAGCTATAGCCGAGGTGGCTGTAGCCTGACCCCGTAGCTGATCCTGTGCCAGAGTCACCTCGGCAGCGGCCTGAGGGGGTGGCAGGGTAAGGGTGGTCTCGGATTCCCGAGGTGTAGGTCTGTCCCTGGTAGCATCAGGTGGTTGGTGTTCTGAGGTAACCGACTGAACCCCGTGAAAGGGAGCCCTGGGCCTGAGGGTAAGTCCAGGGAATCCAAAAGGGCCACTGCGCTGGGGGCTGCCACTGCAGCTGCCAGGTCAACTGCACTTCCCTGCGCTGCCTCTCATATTCTTTCTGGCACAGTCGGCACAGGTCTGAGTCACTGCCTGAGTCCGAGGAAGTGGATCCTGATCACGATGGCCAAGGTGGCACCGAAGGGCCATGCGCAGGAGACCCATGTCAAGCCAATGAGGTGGGGAACCGGTGCCAGGTTGACCTTGCTGGAGACTGGTGCCGAGAATCCAGCGTCGGAGACCAGTGCCGAGTATCCGGTGCTGGCAATCGAGGACGAGGGCCCGGTGCCATGTGTTGGTGCCTTATCTCTCTGAGCCAGGGATCAGTGCCAGTCCGCCCTCGGTGCCAGAGAGGGGGAGCGTCGCGCCAGTGCCAGAGATGCTCTTATGGAGCTCAGTGCCAGGGAGTGGTGCCAAGGCAAGCGTGACTGGGAGTGGTTCCAAGCTGGGGACGGTAAGCTCCGCATCATAGCCGGCTTGCCTTTAGACAGTACCAGACAGTATTAGTACTGGAGGCTTGTTCCTCAGAACCGGGGGCTGTGAAGCTGTCATTTCGATTAAGTCTCTGATGGCTTCAAAAGTGTCCTGGGTGGATGGTGGTTCTAACTCCTCCACTTGGCACTGCTTTTGTGGAGAGTCGCTGTGTGCCAGACTCAACGGTCCCCTCTGGAGCACCAAAGTCAACGGCACCGACTTGTGCTGTTTTGGCGCCAAGTCCATTCTGGGGTGTGCCTGTGCATACCTTGACAGTCCCATGGCTTTTGGAGCCAGTGAGCACCCCCTTTCAGTCTTCCTATGCTGCTTGTGTGGCACTGGCGAAGTCAAGTGGTGCTGGACCGCTGCTCCTGGCTGTGGTGCTGGGGAGTGCTGGTACCAAGGATCTCTTGTTCTAGAATCCTTCCTCAGCACCATGTCACGTACTGATGCCGGAGCACTCCATAAAGATGTGCTTTGTGCCGGGTCCTTGCGGTCTGCAGCAGCCTGGGGACGCAGAGTGGATTCCATGAGAAGTTGCTTGAGGCGAAAAATCTCGCTCCTTTTCGGTGCTTGAATGAAAAGCCCTGCAAATTTTGTACCTCTCAGTCTGGTGCGCCTCCCCCAGGAGTCGTGGGGGTCATTAATGGGCACAGGCTTGTTGCTAGCAACACAGGGCTTAAAACCCTGGGCTCGCGGCATGTCCCAGAGCCCGAGGATGGGTTAGGGACTGGGGAGAGATCCCGCTCCCAAACTTTACTATCTAAACTATCTACTACGTAAACTAGACTAACTAGGGAGAAACGCTAAGGAAAGCCCTTGCTGAGCAAGCGCTGTTCCAATGGCCGTCATGGGCAGTAAGAAGGAAATGAAGGGGTGTCAGGTCAGCAGGGTCATATATTGAGCACCATGAAGGTGCCACTCCAAGGGGCTCCATAGCCGACCCGACGGGAGCTGCTAAGGGAAAACGTTCTGACGACCGTGCATGCGGCACGCGCACACCTGATTGGAATCGATGTGAACAAGCACTCAAAGAAGAATGCCTAATCTGGCCGAGACTCTTGAAAGGAGAGTGGCCTGTAGAGACTATGCTGGTCCTCACTGGGTGGGGTGAGGACAGGGAAACATGCACATTGTTGTCATCTCACTGGCCCTGCATAGATACCCAAGTTACATTTTCCCTTCACAGTAGGGCCCTATGGACAACCAGAGGCAGTATACTAAGGGTCCAGAGTTGTTGAGGATGCCCTGGCTTCCTGTAGATGGGGCAAAACCTCCATGACAACTGAATAATGTAGGAGAAATTCCACAAAATATTCTCAGATTTCTTCTCTGCATGTCCCTCTGTTCTAACTTGGCAAGAGTCCATTGACTTCAAGAGGGTGTTGCATGAGTAGAAACTGTAGGATTTGACCCTAATATCAAAGTAGTTTCAGGAAAAAATGAAGAATGAGACAGTGGCATGGGGAGAATATTTTGAGTGGACAAGAGGGGATGGGCACAGAGGGGCAGCTTTCAACCCCTAAATGTTGTTAATCACTACTGGCATCTGACTGTCTATGTCAAGCTGTAACGAGCAGAGGGAGACCTGAGGAGAAGGGAAAGAGGCAGGACAGACAGAGACATCTGTGTTGCTATCTGCAGCTCCAAAACTGCTCTTCTGCACTACTGTCTCCAAACAAATGCATTAAACTTCGATACAGGATAGAATATTGGTTGCAACAACATACTATACTTTTTGTTTCCAGACATATCTTGCTAACTGATACTCATCAAGCTATATGACTCTGATTTAGTCCATGTGGACACCGAATCCTTTAGCTTCTGAACTAAAGTATAACAGAATGAAACACACATCTCCAATATTCTCTAATATTGATTTTAATTCATTATTTTTAATTTTGTAATGGTGGACTCTGTCTACAATAAACTACGACAACGTGAAGTTTGAGAAGGTGTTAATTGACATTTTAAAATTAATTCAAGGGGAAGCAGGGTAGTCTAGAGCATATGACACAGGACTGGGGCAAGAGACCAGGGTTCAAGTTCTGGCTTTGTCACTGAGTTGCTGTGTGACCTTAGGCAAGTTACTCTACCTCTGAGTTTTCCTGTCTCTAAATAATGGGGATAATGATGTTAAAGTACTTTGAAAAAAGTAGGTAGAGACTATGGAATGTATGAATGAAAGTACTACATAAATTCTAAGTATTAAGTAATACTAAGTATAATAATTGTGCATGTGTTACCTAACCTGTAAAACAATCTGTGGAAGTTTTAAATCTAAGTTAGCATTTAACCTGAAAAGACATAAGTAAATTTGTTCCATTTCTTTTCAGTCTGTTGCCACAACTGTTTCAGTTTTCCTTGGCAGGAAACTAGGTGATGTCATTGTAGAAAGTCTGCTGATCTGACCAAGAGTAAATAGTGAGATTTCTCTCTTGCTAGTTATATTTAACTACAGATTATTTTTAAAAGGTGTTTAAATAGGTTTAGATTATTAAGAATGTCAACTATGTTATTTGTGAGGCATTATTTGTCTTCATAATAAGTTTTACTTAAAAGACCAAAGTAGTAAGTTTAATTCAAACTATCTAATATTGCTTTAGTCCTATCCTTTTTATGATTCTAGTTAGTTAAACTACAAGAGTGGCTGCTAATATTTATTTCTTTTAATATCCTTTTATTCATTATTTGCTCATAAATAGAAAAATAATGTAACCATCAAAACAATACATTAATAGCAGCAGTTTTCTAGGACAACAGCTTTTGCACTAAATCCTACCCTGGCCAGCAGAGTGAAGCAGAGAAGAGGCACTCCCTTGTAAGTCTTCTGTCAAAGAATTCCTGCCAATTTGGGCAGTTTTTCTTGTAATGGGTCATGGTGATGAATTAAAGTGTACTAAGCCAGTGGTTCTCAACCTGTGGCCCGTGGGCCACTTGCGGCCCAATCAGCACACAGCTGCAGCCCATGTGACATCCTCAGGGCCATACAGGTAGTATTGGATGTGGCCCACAATGCTAAATAGGTTGAGAACCACTTCCCTAAGCTTCCGACTGCTAGATGTTGGGACTCTGTAGGGTTGCCAACCCTCCAGGATTGTCCTGGAGTCTTTAGGAATTAAAGATTGTCATGTGATAAAACCTCCAGGAATACATCCAACCAAAACTGGAAACCCTAACAAGGGATGGATCACTCAATAATTGCCCTGTTCTGTTCATTCTCTCTGGAGCATCTGACATTGGCCACTGTCAGAAGACAGGATACTGAGCTACATGGACCATTGGTCTGACCCAGTATGGCCATTTTTTATGTTCTTATATCCTTGGATCCACAGACCTCAATCAGCTGGAGACATGACACAGACAGAGGGTGTTGTATTTCATCTCTACTGCATTCAAACTTCTCTGTCAGCCAAAAATTAAAGTTCAACCCTTGCAGGATAATGAAAAGTCCAAACCAACCAATCAGCCAAACAAAAAGCATCACAGTTCATGTTCCCCAGGCACAGTCCTTTCTCAGGCTTCATACAACATTTTCCTGTTGGCTGCAGGGTTACCCAGTCTTGTTTCTGGATCATAGATCCTCTTTCATATGTCTATGTCAGCCATACCTCCTGATGGTCCCTCAGAGGTGTAGGAGAGATCTCTCCCCTCTCCTCTCTGCTATGAGCTCCAGCCTTGGGCCTTAGAGTCAGAAGCAGTCATCCCCTCCCACTTCTTTTGTACTCAGGGCTCCTTCCTATGTTTTGCCCTTCAGGAAATATATCATAGAACCAGCCCCATCTCTGCTACTTCTCTCTCTCCAGTATCCTTATTCTTCCTCTTATATCCTCAAAACCACATGTGAGCCCTTTGACTGAAGAGCCTCAGCAGCCAGGTCTCTTCCTATACTGAGGAAAGCAAGCGACTTTTTTACTGTATCTCTTTCCAGCTTGCTGCTTTGTTACCAGCCTACAGTTCCCATATTCCTTTGTGAACTATAACTCTCAGAATGTCTTATTGCTGTTGGTTGGAATTTGGAACAGGGCTGAGCTGGACCTTGGGCCTGCCTTTAAAGGGAGTACTTTCCGTTATACTTGTCTTACATCCTGCCCTGTGCGGTAGTGTATCCCTTTATGTTCATCTTGAGTGGCTTGTAATTGTTAAGCCTTTTATTTGTTTCCTAAACCAATTCAAAGCAGATGACACCTTTCTATCCAGTTAGTTGGGGGAACTGAGAAGAAAGTAGAAAGATTTGTGCCCTAAGCTCTGATCCAATGTCCACAAAAGTCAACAGAAAGTCTCCCATCAACTTCAGAGGGCTGAGATGAAGCCTATTGTTTTCAACTGTCTAAAGCACAGAAGAGTAATAAATATCAGCAATAATGATAAGCCTAAGACTGTAGTCTCTCTGCATACAAAATTTTTGTCTTCAATAGACGTTCTCCATATGGACTTCTAGTATCCGCCAAAGTTCATTAAATAACCCTCAGCACAATCAGAAAAGATATGTTTCTGGATTACTTTGATGCATTATTCCTATACATGGACATGGTTATACCAACAATAGTAATAAAAAATATACAAAGTTATAAGAACATAAGTAATAGAGTTCAAACACTGTTCAACCCATCCTAGTTCTTTCATTTATCTGCCTCAGGATCTTCCATTTTGTTTTCATTTCTAATTGTATCACAAAGTCATTTGTCCAATTGTTTGTCCCCGACAGGACGCCACCAGAATTTTCCAAAGGAGTGGGCTCAGAGTTCTTCCTTCCCTGCCCCCAGCCCCACACACCCTCTTCCTGCTGCCACACATCCAGTCCCATGCTCTCCCCCCCCCCATATTGCTCCTCACCCAGCTCAAAGCTCTCCCCACTGCACCCAGACCCATAATCTCTCTACCCGACACCTAGCCACAAGATCTTACCCAGAGAGGCAGTCAAGTTGAAGAACACGGTCCCCATTAGGGACCAGGCAGTTCTAGAAGCCCTAAACCCTAACCTCCTCCCGCACTGGAGAAGAGGAAGCTGATCAGGAACAGTCAACATGGATTCACCACGGGCAAGTCATGCCTGACCAACCTGATTGCCTTCTATGATGAGATAACTGGCTCTATGGATATGGGGAAAGCGGTAGACGTGATATACCTTGACTTTAGCAAAGTTTTTGATATGGTCTCCCAGAGTATTCTTGTCCGCAAGTTAAAGAAGTATGGATTGGATGAATGGACCATAAGGTGGATAGAAATTTGGCTAGATTGTCGGGCTCAACAGGTAGTGATCAATGGCTCGATATCTAGTTGGCAGCCAGTATCAAGCAGAGTGCCCCAACGGTCAGTTCTGGGGCCAGTTTTGTTCAACATCTTCATTAATGATCAGGATGATGGGATGGATTGCATCCTCAGCAAGTTCACGGATGACACTAAACTGCAGGGAGAGGTAGATATGCTGGAGGGTAGGGATAGGGTCCAGAATGACCTAGACAAATTGGAGGATTGGGCCAAAAGAAATCTGATGAGGTTCAACAAGGACAAGTGCAGAGTCTGTACTTAGGAGGGAAGAATCCCATGCACTGCTACAGGCTGGGGACCGACTGGCTAAGCAGCAGTTCTGCAGAAAAGGACCCGGGGATTACAGTGGATGAGAAGCTGGATAGGAGTCAAGAAGGCTAACGGCATATTGGGCTGCATTAGTAGGAGCATTGCCAGCAGATGGAGGGAAGTGATTATTTCCCTCTCTTCGGCACTAGTGAGGCCACACCTGGAGTATTGTGGCCAGTTTTGGGCCACCCACTACAGAAAGGATGTGGACAAATTGGAGAGATTCCAGCAGAGGGCAACAAAAATGATTAGGGGATTGGGGCACATGACTTATGAGGAGAGGCTGAGGGAACTGGGCTTAATTTAGTTTGTAGAAGAGAAGAATGAGGGGGGATTTGATAGCAGCCTTCAACTACCTGAAGGGGGATTCCAAAGAGGATGGAGCTTGGCTATTCTCAGTGGTGGCAGATGACAGAACAAGGAGCAATGGTCTCAAGTTGCAGTGGGGGAGGTCTAAGTTGGATATTAGGAAACACTGTTTCACTAGGAGGGTGGTGGATCACTGGAATGGGTTATCTAGGGAGGTGGTGGAATCTCCATCCTTAGAGGTTTTTAAGGCCCGGGTTGACAAAGTCCTGGCTGGGATGATTTAGTTGGCGTTGGTCCTGATTTGAGCAGGGGGTTGGACTAGATGACCTCCTGAGGTCTCTTCCAACCCTAATCTTCTATGATTTTCACTTCCCCAGGAAGAACTAAAAACTGAAATCCTACACTCCTGGGAGTTCCAGGTGAATCCTGCTCTTCTTCTGTGTGAGGGTGGGGTGTACCCTTGTCTATCCTGGAGTACCACTGATCCCTCTGACCCACTAGCCTGGGCTCCATCTCTCACTGTGCTGCTGTGACAAGCTGCAGACCCACTCCCAGTCCAACACTTCCACAGGTAGGGACACACCCAGCTGCAGTTACATGCAGGCTCTCTGACCAGCCACTGCATGAACCAACAGTAAAAAGGTTACAGCCAAGGTAACTCAGCTCCCCAGGCATGGACCTCCTCTGGAGCATAAACCCAAAATTATAGCGCCTTCCGGTGCACAGGGAACGGTACAGCGTAAGCTCTCATAGAGTTTGCCCCCCCCCCCATGTGAAGAGGAAATACAACGAACCTGTGTTAAACCAAGCTGAGATTTGTCCTCACACTTCACTTAAAGGCACATTGGGTTTAATTTAAAACAGGTTTATTAATTACAAAAGATAGATTTTAAGTGATTATAAGTGATAGAAAACAGATCAAAGCAGATTACCTAGTAAATAAACAAAAATGCAAACTAAGCCTACGATATTAGAAAGAAGGATATGAACTAGCAAATTCTCACTCTGGCTGATGATACAAGCAGGCTGCAGATTCTTAAGACACAAGCTACACTTGCTTTGCAGCTTGGAATCCCAAGGTTTTCATCCAAAGGCCAGAAACCCCTGTAGCTTGGGTCCAGCACTTCCCCCAGTTCAGTCTTTATTCCTCAAGTGTTTTCAGGAGTCTTCTTGTGTGGGGAGTGCAGAACAATAAATGATGTTACTCCCTGCCTTATATAGCTTTAGCATATGGCAGGAACCCTTTGTCATAGACTATCAGGGTTGGAAGGGACCTCAGGAGGTCATCTAGTCCAACCCCCTGCTCAAAGCAGGACCAATCCCCAACTAAATCCCCAAATCCCTAAATGGCCCCCTCAAGGACTGAATTCACAACCCTGGGTTTAGCAGGCCAATGCTCAAACCACTGAGCTTTCCCCCCCCCCTTAGTTTGTGGAAAAACACTGACATACCTTGCTGAGTCATAGCAGCCATTACTTACAGGCTGTCTGGAATATTCACAGGAAGGTTAAGTTCTTCCAGGGTCCACTGTCTTTGCTGATGGGCCACCAGCACTATCTGGCTTCTTCATTGTTGTACCAGAAAGGCTAGTTGTGGGTGTCACCCAGCGTAAGCACGATTGAAATACAGAGGGGAGGCTAGGCAAAATTTGAGTGAGTGGTGTTGCAACCTGGAGCACAGGGTTGCAGTGCCACTCAAATTTGGCCCAGCTGTCCCTCCATCACGATGGAGGCCAAATGTCCAGGTCTGATCACGGACCAAAGGGATCTGGGCCTTCTGCCCTACCCCTCATTACACCCCAGTTCCAGAAAATACAGTTTTATACCTTTATGAACAACTCAGTATTTAAGCCAGTTCAGGAACATTTTTCTTAAGGCCTTTTTTTTTTTTAAACCATGTGGAAACTTTTTGCCATGCTGGTAGAGTAGGACTGAGATCAAGGAATATTAGAATCGTATTCCCTCTAACCTCACTAGCTGTCCTTTTGTGTCATTATATAAAAACTTATGGTTCAGATTTAAAAAGTTGATGTGGATGAATTAATAGAAAAAGGAATACTGAAGGTCTAGAGAAATATTTCACTGAAATTAAATATCACTATTTGATTATATCCACAACAATTCCTAGATACCATTCTCACACCGGGCTTTCCTGCAGTCATAATAGACCATGAGCCACACACAGATGGGAACAACCTGCTCATCCAAGTCTTTGGGAGGTCCTTGTCAACAATCAAGTTCTTTTTGTTGGCGTTATGCACATATAGTTAAACTCACTTACACTAACCATTTAAATTTGGACCTTAAAGAGAATTGGGAAGAAAAAAAATTATCTTATCCATCTCTGCTCATCCCTGGTAAACCTTGTGCCATAAAGTTAAAAGTAATTCAAGCTCTCTATATCAAAGGGGTGAAACAGAATCTATCAGCTACACGAGCATTCATTCAAAGGAAATTTAGCAAGTCACAGAATATTGGAGCTGTATTCAGTAGCAGGCTATTTAGTCTCATTCTTTACAGATGCCATATACTGGGCAATTACTGGCACTTGCATTCAATCATAACTTAACTTGTGGGTATTCTGGCTACTGAATTAATGAATATTGCCTAATAATATTAAGAAATGATTAGCTATATCAAGATTAGTGACTAAAAGAGTCATAATGAAGAGATGGAAAGCCAAGATTCCTATATATTATATAATCATCACTTAAGTGTGCTGTCCACAATACCACTAAATGGAATTGGAATGGAATTATATTAAAACAGAAACAATTAGAAAAAATATATACTAACATATACTCATGCATCAAAGGTTTCAGAGTAGCAGCCATGTTAGTCTGTATCCGCAAAAAGAACAGGAGTACTTGTGGCACCTTAGAGACTAACAAATTTATTAGAGCATAAGCTTTCGTGGGCTACAGCCCACTTCTTTGGATGTATATGCATCCAAAGAAGTGGGCTGTAGCCCACGAAAGCTTATGCTCTAATAAATTTGTTAGTCTCTAAGGGCCACAAGTACTCCTGTTCTTCATGCATCAAAGATGCACATTTCCTATTGTGCAAAACAGCTTAATTAAACACTTTATAAGGACTGCAGAGTGCAAGTGCATACTTTAGTACATACTAAGCAATATATATAAGAAAAAAATCAGACTCGGTTTATTATAGAATGTTCAGTCTCTACTGAGCAAGGAAAATAATAGATTCACATTTTGAATGGATATTTATTAAATCCAAAACTATTAATATTTTTGCATGTTCAAGTGAACAGTTCTATATACAAGGAGAATAAAGTATATGTCATTACTCCTGGGGGAATTCTGAGCCAAAAAATTAAAAATTCTGTGCACAATATTTTAAAATTCTGCAAAATGCTGCATATTTTATTTGTCACAAAATAACACAATATAAGCATGCCAGTTTCAATTATTTTGGTAATTTGTTTCAAAATACTTGTCAGCAAGTATGTGTGTAACAATACAGACCAAAAAAAAAAAGATTCTGGTATTTTTATTCTGGTATTTTTTTTGACAAATAGATTCATTACTAGGCATATTAATACAGAACTTTGAGTAATTCATTTAAATTACAATACAGAACTGTATTTCCTACTCCCGTCAGAAGCAGTGCAAAGGCTTGGGGGAGTCAGGGGTAACAGAAGAGCTGAGAGAGAGGGAAGGAGCCTGGAGTGAATCTGGAGGGTTGTTGGGTGTGGATGGGAGAAGTATGGAACAGATTTGGGGGGAGCGGGATTTTTAGGGAGTTGGGGGCCTCCCCATGCAGACCCTGCCTGACCCCAAGCCTTTCCCATTCAGTCAGGCACATCTGCTCCTGTCCCCACACTCCCCATCCCCAGGGGTCTCTGCAGCCTTCTCCCCTATCCCCATGTGTCTCTGCAACCCCCTCCCCATCCCCATGTGGCCTTGTACCCCCACTCCCATTCAGTCCCTGGCTCAACACTGTCACCCCACTAGCTCCTGAGTCCACACCCCAGTCTGTCCCCCCCACTAGCCATTCTGAACCTCAGTCTGTGCCCCCCAGCAGCCCTATGTGCCCCATTCTATCTGTCCTAATCTGACTCTGCGGGCAGGATGCTGTGATGAACTTCTACTCCTGGCGGAATTCTGTGCCACTGTGCACACAGAATTTTTTTCCCACAGAAAATACATTCTGCCCCAGAAGTGCTGCAGTTCTGCCTTTTGCCCCCTAGAGGCTGCTGTGGTGCCAGAACAGTTGGCAGTGTTCATGCTGCTGGCTGTTCTGGTGCCACAGCGGCCACTGATGGGCAAAAGGCAGAACTGAAGCACTTCTTGGGCAGAATGTATTTTCTGCAGAAAAAAAATTCTGCTCCAGACATGAATTCTGTGCATGCGCAGTGGCACAGAATTCCTCCAGGAGTAATGTGTGCAAGGTACTGGCAGGCAGTATCTTGGAATTCCGGTCGAGTTGAAACATATATGATAAATAGGGCAAGGTTCTTTATCTAACTTGACTATAATGTCTGCACAGCAAATCATAATACATCTGAGAAGACAGTGTCTCGAAGACTCTCTTTTTGATGTGTTGCTTCCATATATTGATTCTTTTGGGATGGCTGTCCTCTCCTGCCATAGGCAGGCTCACATGCTCTCATTTTTTTCATAGTGAAAATTTTGAAGCTGGATAGTCATTAAATCAATAATGACTTAGATTCCCAAACAACATAAAAAAAATCTGTGTTGATTCAAATCGAAAACAAATTAAAAAAATGTTTTTTGTTTGATTGAAAAATATGTTTCAAATCAACCAAAACATTTTGGGTTGACTACAAATGAAACTCTTTTCAAGTTTTTAATTTGGCTTGGCTGGTTTTGGGGTTATTCTTTAAAATTGGCCAAATTTGAGAACAAAATGCTCTTTTTAAAACAAAAAGTTGAAACAAAACCTTTTGAGAGATTTGAAATTAAATGTTTTGACTTAAAAAAATCATTTTTTTCCTGGCTGAAATGATGTGTTGAATTCAACCCAAATTAACAAAATAGTTTTGGAGCCCTGAAAAATGCAGGTTTTCGCAAAATGTCTATTTGCAAAAAAAATTCTCCCAGCTCTACTCTTAAATCCTGCTGCTGCTCATCATCTAACTTAGCCCTGAAGGGGAAAAATAAGACAAAAGCACAGCCCTCAAGCAACTTCCAATCAAAGGGCTTGCCCTACACACCTTTACTCATGAATAATCCTATTGACTGCAATAAGATTGCCCCTACTGATAAGGTATATGAAGACAGGTTTAAAGGATCAAGCCCTAACATTTACTGAACATTAAATTCAGTTGGTGTGAAGTAGCTAATTTAACAGTGCAGGACAGTTATGAAGGACATAAAAATGTGGACATTACAAAGTCTGCTAGGGAGCTAAAAGGCTAAAATAAGTTTTAAAATTTATATCAAATTAATTTATATTCTACTGATATATTCTACTATTTGCTAGATACTGTCCATATCTAAGAGAAGAAACAGTAAGCTCTATGGGACAGGAACTCCCTGTCCCTCCCTCCCAAAAGAAACAGATTTCATATCCTTTGTCTAATCCCCTCAAAATGTTTACCTGTCTGAGAGTCCCACAATCCTCTATAAATCAGAGTGAACAGGAAACTACACTGTTCTATTTTCTTCTCCATAAAATGAAATGCTGCTTTATTCAGAGTATACTCAACCCCCAGAATTCACTGCAAGTTTTAAAAGAGGATTGGAGCAGAGCTAAGGTTATAGTAATTAAATTTCATGCTTCAGGGGATAATTTGTTCTCTTGTAGGGGTTATCTGAAAAAAATGTTTATTTAATATAATGATTAAACATCCTTTTAAACAAGTTTTATAGTTACAAAAATCTCTATTCTGTCAAGTATGGTGTGACGTAACAAAATACAGGTCTTCCATATAGTTGGTCCAATAAAAAAATATTACCTCACCCATCTTGTCTCTCTATATCCTGGGACAAACATGGCTACAACAACACTGCATTCCACATTTCAGTCATTTGTCACACATTGACAGATTTGAATGTTGAGAAATATTCAAACCATCACAATAGGTCATTACTGCTAGAAGTTTTTAAAATGCCATAGTTATCAATTATGCTCTTCAAAAGCAGATCCCCCCGATGAAGGCAACAAGCAGTAGTGGCTTAACAAATAATCCATCCAAGACCATCTGCCACAGGACACGGGCATCTAATATCGGATTGACGGCAATGTCGTCAACCTCTCGTCTCCATGCCAGAACTAAAGTAATATCAGCAACAATAACTGAACTCCAGTACACAGATAATTATGCTGTAGTTGCACACTCAAAGAGGATCTACAAACAGCCCTTAATTGCTTCTCTGAAGCTTACTAAAGCCTAGGGCTAACTCTGAACATTGGCAAACAAAAGTTCTTCACCAGCCAGTCCCTGGTCAATCATCAGACCCAGCAAGGAAGATCTACATCGACAAAGAAGAACTGGAAAATGTAGACTACTTTGCCTATCTTGGCAGCCATCTCTCACAGAGGGTAGACACAGACGTCAAGATTCAGCACAGAATTCGCTGTGCCAGCTTGCCTTTGGCAGACTGTCTCGCCAGGTGTTCAATGATCACAACCATCAGAACACATACTAGACTTTTAGTTTATAAAGCGGTGGTAATCCCAATCTCCTCTACAGCTGTGAGACTTGGGTGACCTATAGAAAACCCTGAAAAACCTGGAATGCCAGCACCAGCACTTTCTTCAGAAGATCCTCAACATAAAATGGGAGGATCATTGCACTAATGTCAGTGTCCTCACAGAGGCCAACATCTGCAGGCCCTGAGGTGCCTGAGGTGAGGTGGAGAGGACACTGTGTGCACATGCCTGATGTATGCTTACTAAAACAACTGCTGTATGCCCAACTCACCAAAGGAGAAAGGAAATGGGGAGGCCAAAAGAAGCACTTTAAAGACACCCTCAAGATAAACATCAAGAGATGTGGCATCAACACCACACACTGGGAGACAGCAGCCCAGGATAGGGATAACTTTGTGAAAACTTGTCAGAGAGGGAACGTCCACTTTTGAGGAAAATCGCCTTGCCTTGGTCGCAGAAAAATGCCAGAAAAGAAAGGAAAGATAACTGTCATGCAGCAATCGCAGCCCAACCACGTCTTCCAACACCACCTGCAATGTCTGCCAATGAGCCTGTGGCTCAAGGATCAGATTCCTCAGTCATCAAAGGACCGATGAAAAATAAAACCTGTGAAAGAGATCATCCTCAACCCGGAGGGATCGCTGATGAAAATAACTTTAAAATGTTTGAGATGGATTTAAATTAACTGGAATCAATTTTTATGCCTGATACTATACCCTTTCTTCAGGCAAAAATCTCACTATCAGCAGGAGAATGGCTTGAGTAAGGGCAGTAGCATCAGACCCTTAGTTTAATAGAATAGCTGTACCTGAACTACTGATTCCTCACTTCTATAAGAGCCAAAATAATCAATTAAAAATAATGTGTAAATACATTTTAAATAATAATTGGATTTTTCTATTAAGTACACACAAGTAAAACAAACGGTCATATAATCAAGATTATTTGAAGGGAATGAATATAAACATTTGAAATACTACTTTCAGCATTGAAGTAAGTGAGGGAAATGAATGAAATTACTTTGTTTTACAGTAGAAAAACAATAAATCCACAAATATCTACTCTAAGAGTGTGTGCCCAAGCAAATACATTTTAATGTAAACTTAAATACATTTTGACATAAGTTATTTTTCTAAATTTCTCATACTTTAACATGTACTACAAAATTACTAGGTGATAAAATGAGCTTAGGTCCCCGTGTACTCATTAAGGCTTGAAAAATCAGAAAGCATTTAATATATTACAAATCAAGAAACTCACAGTGTCATATATGCTACAACATCTAGTTAAGAATACTCAAACATTATTATTATTATTATTTATTTGCTAAGTGCTGAGAGGGCGTTCAGCATGGTGCAAAGCACAGAACTCGGCAAGTAATAATTTATCTATCACACAAGAACCTCCTCCACCCCTTTATTGTTATATAGACCAAAAAATAGACAGAAGACCTTGGTAAACGATATATACTATAATTTGTTAGAATGTTCTTAAATTATTCTAATGGTATTTTTATATTCTTACCAAACTGGGAGAAAACAATTCTGGTCTCTTAAAATGTAATTGCCTGACAAGAAAACATTCTTGACTATGTTTTCAGGGTATAGTCCCAGTCTCTCAAATGAATTGCAATATAGGGGCTGTTGTGGTTCTTTAAAGACATTTCTGTGCATTCTGCTTGAGACTAACTAAGTCATGATATTTTACTTTTATTCTCATTTTCAGTACATCAGACTCTAATTTTTGATCTTATGTTTCATTTTGTCCTCGCGTTATAAAAAATAAGAAAGTTACCTTTTCTGTAACTGGTGTTCTTCGAGATTTTTTGCTCATGTCCATTCCATATTAGGTGTGTGTGCTCGCCACATGCACCGGTGCCGGAAGTTTTTCCCACAGCAGTATCTGTAGGGGACCGGCTCTGGTGCCCTCTGAAGTGGTGCCTGCATGTCGTGGTAAAAGGGCGCCGCCGGATCCCCCCACCCTCAGTTCCTTCTTGCAGGAAAACTCAGACAGTGGGGAAGGAGGGCGGGTCATGGAATGGACATGAGCAACACATCTCGAAGAACACCAGTTATGGAAAAGGTAACTGTCTTTTCTTCTTCGAGTGCTTGCTCATGTCCATTCCATATTAGGTGACTCCCAAGCAGTACCCCTGGAAGTGGGTAGCAGTTCACGGACGCGTAGATTGCAGCACAGCTCTGCCAAACCCAGCGTCATCCCTGGCCTGCTGAATGATGGCATAATGAGCAGTAAACGTGTGAACAGAGGACCACATTGCGGCTCTACAGATGTCCTGGATAGGAATGTGCACCAGGAAGGCTGCCAAAGATGCCTGCACTCTCATCAAGTGGGCTCTGACAATCGGCGGCGGCGGAACACCCGCCAGGTCGTAACAGGTCTTTATGCACAAGGTAATCCAATTGGAAATCCTCTGCGAGGACACTGGGTGACCCTTCAGCCTATCCGCTGTAGCGATGTAGAGTTGAGTTGATTTACGGAAAGGCTTGGTACATTCTAAGTAGAAAGCCAAGGCCCTCCAAACGTCCAGGGCGTGAAGACGCCTCTCTTCACTGGTCTTGTGCGGTTTGGGACAGAACACCGTGAGGAAGATGTCCTGGTTCATATGGAAGGTGGAGACCACCTTTGGCAGGAGACCACCTTATCTTTGTAGAAGACCATGTATGCAGGTTCTGAGGTCAAGGCTTTAATTTCAGAGACCCGTCTCGCTGACGTCACCGCCACCAGGAAACACAACCTTCCACGACAGGTGGGAAAAGAAGCAGGAACCCAGCGGCTCAAAGGGTGGGCCGGTGAGCCTAGAGAGGACCAAGTTAAGATCCCACTGCAGGATAGGAGCCTGTACCTGAGGGAAGAGTCTCTCAAGCCCCCTCAGGAATCTGACCTTCATGTCATGGGAAAACACCGTCTGTCCTTGGATTGGTGAGGGAAAAGCGGAGATGGCCGCGAGATGCACTCTAATGGAAGAGTGTGCCAGACCCTGGTTCCTCAAATGAAGCAGGTAGTCCAGGACAGCCTGTATGGAGGAATGCGAGGGAGAGATGCCCCGTTCGGACGCCCAGTGGGAAAACCTCATCCACTTGGCCAGGTAAGTCAGTCTAGTTGAGGGTTTCCTACTTTCCAGGAGGACCTGTTGGACTCCTTCCAAACAGGTCCGCTCCTCCAGGTTCAGCCATGCAGCATCCATGCTGAGAGGTGGAGGGACCTGAGGTTGGGGTGTAGGAGTCGACTGTGGTCCTGTCACAGCAGGTCTGATTGGTTGGGCAGGGGTCATGGGGGCTGCTGACAGGCTCATGAGCGTGCTGAACCAGTGCTGGCAAGGTCACGTCAGGGCGATCATGACAACCTGCTCCTTGTCTCTCTTGATTTTTGCCAGGGCCCTGCTGATGAGCAGAAAGGAGGGAATGCGTACATCAGGCTCCCTGACCATTAAAGGAGGAAGGCATCAGAGAGGGAGCTCTTGCTCAGACCTTGCCGAGAACAAAACTGGTGGCATTTCCTGTTCTGTCTAGTAGCAAACAGGTCCACTTGGGGAGTTCTCCACCTTTGGAAGATCATTCAGGCTACCTCTGGATGGAGTGACCACTCATGGTGAGAGGAGAAGTCCTTGCTGAGCTGGTCCAGCAGCATATTCCTGATGCCGGGAAGGTGACAAGCTTCCAGGTGGATCTCGTGGCTGATGCAGAAGTCCCATAGACAGAGTGCCTCCTGACAGAGAGCCAACGAGTGCGCTCCCCTTGCCTGTTGATGTAGAACATCGAGGCTGTGTTGTCAGTCAGGACTCGTACCACCTTGCCTGACCGGTGGGGCAAGAAGACTCCGCATGCCAGATGCACTGCTCAAAGCTTTTTGACATTTATGTGCAGATGCGCTTTGTCCGGGGACCACATCCCTGACTCTGGAGGACGCTGATATGCGCCCCCCAGCCAAAGTCCGAGGCGTCCGACACCAACTTGATGGAGTGGGGAGGGCTGTCGAACGGAACCCCTTCCAGGACAGTTCTGCGGTTGGTCCACTACCGCAGCGAGGTAAATATTGCCTGCGGAATGGTAACAATCTCTTCCAGGGGATCTTGAGATGGGGAATAGACCGTCACCAGCCATTGTTGCAGGAGCCGCATCCAGAGCCTGGCATGGCAGACCACGTAAGTGCATACTGCCATGTGACCCAGCAGGTGCAGACAGACCCTTGCTGTAGTCAGAAGGAACGTGGAGACTTCCACGATGAGGTTCATCAATGGCATTGAGGTTCCATCAATGTGTGGAACCTTTCCAGCGCCAGGAATGCCCTGGCGCAGGTCAAGTCGAGGACTGCTCCGATGAACTCTATCCTCTGCACTGGCACTAACGTTGACTTTTTGTCATTTACCAGTAGGCCCGGAACATGGCACGTACCTTGAAGCACCACAACATACTTTTGGACTTGAGACCTGGAGCTGCCCTTGACGAGCCAGTCATTGAGGTACAGGTAGATCTGGATACCCCGGCACCTGAGGTAAGCCGCTACCACCGACATGCACTTGCTAAACACTTTTGGTGCTGTTGCTGGGCCAAACAGGAGGACTGCAAACTGGTAGTGGTGGGGCCCCATCATAAACCTGAGGAAGCGTCTGTGTCCTTGAAAGATCATGTCATAACTATAAAGGGAAGGGTGACAGCCATACTGTGTACAGTACTAAAGTCCCTCCTGGTCAGAGTCTCTAAAATCCTTTTACCTGTAAAGGGTTAAGAAGCTCGGGTAACCTGGCTGACACCTGACCCAGAGGACCAATAAGGGGACAAGATACTTTCAAATCTTGGGGGGGAAAGGCTTTTGTGTGTGTCCTTTGTTTAAGGGGTTGTTCGCTCTTGGGACTGAGAGGGACCAGACATCAATCCAGGTTCTCCCCATCTTTCTAAACAAGTCTCTCTTATTTCAAAATTGTAAGTAAAAGCCAGGCAAGGCGTCTTAGATTTACTTTGTTTTCTCAACTTGTAAATGTACCTTTTACCAGAGTGCTTATCTTGTTTGCTATACTTTGAACCTAAGACAGAGGGGATTCCTCTGAGCTCTTTAAGTTTGATTACCCTGTAAAGTTATTTTCCATACTGATTTTGCAGAGATGATTTTTACCTTTTGCTTTAATTACAAGCCTTCTTTTTAAGAACCTGATTGATTTCTCCTTGTTTTAAGATCCAAAGGGGGTTTGGATCTGTATTCACCAGGAGTTGGTGAAAGGAAGGAGGGGGGAAGGGTCAATCTCTCCTTGTTTAAGATCCAAGCAGTTTGGATCTGTATTCACCAGGGAATTGGTGAAAGGTTTCTCAAGGCTTCCCAGGGAGGGAATCCATCGAGAATGGTGGCAGCGGGACCAGAGCTAAGCTGGTAGATAAGCTTAGCAGTTTTCATGCAGGCCCCTACATTTGTACCCTAAAGTTCAAAGTAGGGATACAGCCTTGACATGGTGGCACAGCGGTGGGATCGTTTTAAACCCAAAAGCCAGTAAGATTTTTTTTTCCTTCTAGCTGCTTGGAAAGCAGAGCTGAAGGTAGATGCATATCTTATCTCTCCTTGCCTGAAGGCAGAGGTGTTAAGTTTTTTTTTAACAAGATCCTTTGTTAAGAGAAGGGTTCAATTAATGAGCAAACAACTGGTAAAGATAATTTACAAGCTGAATTGTGTTTTTTTTCTTTTTTACATCCTCGGAAGTAGCTAGTTAGAAACTCTCTGTTAACTCAGCAGCACTCAGCAGGAGCCTGAGCTAAGTACATCCCAGTTTCAGTCAACTGCAGAGGGGTGTGACCCAGCACAAGAAAACCAGGAAAATGACTACCAAAGAAGAAAAAGCTAAAGAGGAGGCCCACAAGAGAGCCTAGGAGCTGTTAACTATCTCATAGCCTCCCCCACCTCCAACATAAAGCCTAAGGTATACCATGTTAATTCTCTTAAGCCCTTTTATTCTAGAGAATTAAACGTTTGCCAGTTTACAGCCCAGGAAACTGATGACGCGGAGTGGCCTGCAGGTGTCTACTATGAAGGAAAAAGGAATGGTGGCGTGGAAGAGGTGAACCTCTCCACGACCCTGGGACGTCTGCAGCGACAGCAGATAAAGGAGCTGTGCACAAGCTTTGCACCGATTTTCTCAGCCACTCCAGGACAGACCGAACGGGCATACCACTCCATTGACACAGGTAATGCTCACCCAATTAGAACCCCACCCTACCGGGAGTCACCTCATGCCCAAGCGGCTATACAAAGGGAGATCCAGGACATGCTACAGATGGGTATAATCCGCCCCTCTACCAGTGCATGGGCATCTCCAGTGGTTCTAGTTCCCAAACCAGATGGGGAAATACGCTTTTGCGTGGACTACCGTAAGCTAAATGCTGTAACTCGTCCTGACAACTATCCAATGCCACGCACAGATGAGCTATTGGAAAAATTGGGACATGCCCAATTCATCTCTACTTTAGACTTAACCAAAGGGTACTGGCAAGTACCACTAGATGAACCCGCTAAGGAAAGGTCAGCCTTCGTCACCCAGGCAGGGGTGTATGAATTCAATGTACTCCCTTTCGGGTTGCGAAATGCACCCGCCACCTTCCAAAGACTTGTAGATGGTCTCCTAGCAGGATTGGGAGAATCTGCAGTTGCCTACCTCGATGATGTGGCCATTTTTTCTGATTCATGGACAGAACACCTGGAGCACCTGAAAAAAGTCTTCGAGCGCATCCGGCAGGCAGGACTAACTGTTAAGGCTAAAAAGTGTCAAATAGGCCAAAACAGAGTGACGTACCTGGGGCACCAGGTGGGTCAAGGAACTATAAATCCCCTACAGGCCAAAGTGGATGCTATCCAAAAGTGGCCGGTTCCAAAGTCAAAGAAACAGGTCCAATCCTTCTTAGGCTTGGCCGGATATTATAGGCGATTTGTACCACACTACAGCCAAATCGCCGCCCCGCTGACAGACCTAACCAGAAAGAAACAGCCAAATGCAGTTCAGTGGACTGATAAGTGTCAAAAGGCCTTTAACCAGCTTAAGGCAACACTCATGTCTGACCCTGTGCTAAGGGCCCCAGACTTTGACAAACCGTTCCTAGTAACCACAGATGCTTCCGAGCGAGGCGTGGGAGCAGTTTTAATGCAGGAAGGACCAGATCAAGAATTCCATCCTGTCGTGTTTCTCAGCAAGAAACTGTCTAAGAGGGAAAGCCACTGGTCAATCAGCGAAAAGGAATGCTACGCCATTGTGTACGCGCTGGAAAAGCTACGCCCATATGTTTGGGGACGGCGCTTCCAACTACAAACAGACCATGCTGCGCTACAGTGGCTTCATACCGCCAAGGGGAATAACAAAAAACTTCTTCGGTGGAGTTTAGCTCTCCAAGATTTTGATTTTGAAATACAACACATTTCGGGAGCTTCTAACAAAGTGGCTGATGCACTCTCCCGGGAAAGTTTCCCAGAGTTAACTGGTTAACAATTGTTCTTGTAATAAAACATATTGTTAGTTTTTATATAATCAGTAGTATGTCTAAAGGTACATGTGTCTTGTTAACTCTGTTTTCTCCTAGAACTCCAGGAAGAAATCACAGCCAGTGTGGAACCGAACGTCCAACACTATCTGTGATTTGGGGGGCGTGTCATAACTATAAAGGGAAGGGTGACAGCCATACTGTGTACAGTACTAAAGTCCCTCCTGGTCAGAGTCTCTAAAATCCTTTTACCTGTAAAGGGTTAAGAAGCTCGGGTAACCTGGCTGACACCTGACCCAGAGGACCAATAAGGGGACAAGATACTTTCAAATCTTGGGGGGGGAAAGGCTTTTGTGTGTGTCCTTTGTTTAAGGGGTTGTTCGCTCTTGGGACTGAGAGGGACCAGACATCAATCCAGGTTCTCCCCATCTTTCTAAACAAGTCTCTCTTATTTCAAAATTGTAAGTAAAAGCCAGGCAAGGCGTCTTAGATTTACTTTGTTTTCTCAACTTGTAAATGTACCTTTTACCAGAGTGCTTATCTTGTTTGCTATACTTTGAACCTAAGACAGAGGGGATTCCTCTGAGCTCTTTAAGTTTGATTACCCTGTAAAGTTATTTTCCATACTGATTTTGCAGAGATGATTTTTACCTTTTGCTTTAATTACAAGCCTTCTTTTTAAGAACCTGATTGATTTCTCCTTGTTTTAAGATCCAAAGGGGGTTTGGATCTGTATTCACCAGGAGTTGGTGAAAGGAAGGAGGGGGGAAGGGTCAATCTCTCCTTGTTTAAGATCCAAGCAGTTTGGATCTGTATTCACCAGGGAATTGGTGAAAGGTTTCTCAAGGCTTCCCAGGGAGGGAATCCATCGAGAATGGTGGCAGCGGGACCAGAGCTAAGCTGGTAGATAAGCTTAGCAGTTTTCATGCAGGCCCCTACATTTGTACCCTAAAGTTCAAAGTAGGGATACAGCCTTGACATGGTGGCACAGCGGTGGGATCGTTTTAAACCCAAAAGCCAGTAAGATTTTTTTTTCCTTCTAGCTGCTTGGAAAGCAGAGCTGAAGGTAGATGCATATCTTATCTCTCCTTGCCTGAAGGCAGAGGTGTTAAGTTTTTTTTTAACAAGATCCTTTGTTAAGAGAAGGGTTCAATTAATGAGCAAACAACTGGTAAAGATAATTTACAAGCTGAATTGTGTTTTTTTTCTTTTTTACATCCTCGGAAGTAGCTAGTTAGAAACTCTCTGTTAACTCAGCAGCACTCAGCAGGAGCCTGAGCTAAGTACATCCCAGTTTCAGTCAACTGCAGAGGGGTGTGACCCAGCACAAGAAAACCAGGAAAATGACTACCAAAGAAGAAAAAGCTAAAGAGGAGGCCCACAAGAGAGCCTAGGAGCTGTTAACTATCTCATAGCCTCCCCCACCTCCAACATAAAGCCTAAGGTATACCATGTTAATTCTCTTAAGCCCTTTTATTCTAGAGAATTAAACGTTTGCCAGTTTACAGCCCAGGAAACTGATGACGCGGAGTGGCCTGCAGGTGTCTACTATGAAGGAAAAAGGAATGGTGGCGTGGAAGAGGTGAACCTCTCCACGACCCTGGGACGTCTGCAGCGACAGCAGATAAAGGAGCTGTGCACAAGCTTTGCACCGATTTTCTCAGCCACTCCAGGACAGACCGAACGGGCATACCACTCCATTGACACAGGTAATGCTCACCCAATTAGAACCCCACCCTACCGGGAGTCACCTCATGCCCAAGCGGCTATACAAAGGGAGATCCAGGACATGCTACAGATGGGTATAATCCGCCCCTCTACCAGTGCATGGGCATCTCCAGTGGTTCTAGTTCCCAAACCAGATGGGGAAATACGCTTTTGCGTGGACTACCGTAAGCTAAATGCTGTAACTCGTCCTGACAACTATCCAATGCCACGCACAGATGAGCTATTGGAAAAATTGGGACATGCCCAATTCATCTCTACTTTAGACTTAACCAAAGGGTACTGGCAAGTACCACTAGATGAACCCGCTAAGGAAAGGTCAGCCTTCGTCACCCAGGCAGGGGTGTATGAATTCAATGTACTCCCTTTCGGGTTGCGAAATGCACCCGCCACCTTCCAAAGACTTGTAGATGGTCTCCTAGCAGGATTGGGAGAATCTGCAGTTGCCTACCTCGATGATGTGGCCATTTTTTCTGATTCATGGACAGAACACCTGGAGCACCTGAAAAAAGTCTTCGAGCGCATCCGGCAGGCAGGACTAACTGTTAAGGCTAAAAAGTGTCAAATAGGCCAAAACAGAGTGACGTACCTGGGGCACCAGGTGGGTCAAGGAACTATAAATCCCCTACAGGCCAAAGTGGATGCTATCCAAAAGTGGCCGGTTCCAAAGTCAAAGAAACAGGTCCAATCCTTCTTAGGCTTGGCCGGATATTATAGGCGATTTGTACCACACTACAGCCAAATCGCCGCCCCGCTGACAGACCTAACCAGAAAGAAACAGCCAAATGCAGTTCAGTGGACTGATAAGTGTCAAAAGGCCTTTAACCAGCTTAAGGCAACACTCATGTCTGACCCTGTGCTAAGGGCCCCAGACTTTGACAAACCGTTCCTAGTAACCACAGATGCTTCCGAGCGAGGCGTGGGAGCAGTTTTAATGCAGGAAGGACCAGATCAAGAATTCCATCCTGTCGTGTTTCTCAGCAAGAAACTGTCTAAGAGGGAAAGCCACTGGTCAATCAGCGAAAAGGAATGCTACGCCATTGTGTACGCGCTGGAAAAGCTACGCCCATATGTTTGGGGACGGCGCTTCCAACTACAAACAGACCATGCTGCGCTACAGTGGCTTCATACCGCCAAGGGGAATAACAAAAAACTTCTTCGGTGGAGTTTAGCTCTCCAAGATTTTGATTTTGAAATACAACACATTTCGGGAGCTTCTAACAAAGTGGCTGATGCACTCTCCCGGGAAAGTTTCCCAGAGTTAACTGGTTAACAATTGTTCTTGTAATAAAACATATTGTTAGTTTTTATATAATCAGTAGTATGTCTAAAGGTACATGTGTCTTGTTAACTCTGTTTTCTCCTAGAACTCCAGGAAGAAATCACAGCCAGTGTGGAACCGAACGTCCAACACTATCTGTGATTTGGGGGGCGTGTCATAACTATAAAGGGAAGGGTGACAGCCATACTGTGTACAGTACTAAAGTCCCTCCTGGTCAGAGTCTCTAAAATCCTTTTACCTGTAAAGGGTTAAGAAGCTCGGGTAACCTGGCTGACACCTGACCCAGAGGACCAATAAGGGGACAAGATACTTTCAAATCTTGGGGGGGGAAAGGCTTTTGTGTGTGTCCTTTGTTTAAGGGGTTGTTCGCTCTTGGGACTGAGAGGGACCAGACATCAATCCAGGTTCTCCCCATCTTTCTAAACAAGTCTCTCTTATTTCAAAATTGTAAGTAAAAGCCAGGCAAGGCGTCTTAGATTTACTTTGTTTTCTCAACTTGTAAATGTACTTTTTACCAGAGTGCTTATCTTGTTTGCTATACTTTGAACCTAAGACAGAGGGGATTCCTCTGAGCTCTTTAAGTTTGATTACCCTGTAAAGTTATTTTCCATACTGATTTTGCAGAGATGATTTTTACCTTTTGCTTTAATTAAAAGCCTTCTTTTTAAGAACCTGATTGATTTCTCCTTGTTTTAAGATCCAAAGGGGGTTTGGATCTGTATTCACCAGGAGTTGGTGAAAGGAAGGAGGGGGGAAGGGTCAATCTCTCCTTGTTTAAGATCCAAGCAGTTTGGATCTGTATTCACCAGGGAATTGGTGAAAGGTTTCTCAAGGCTTCCCAGGGAGGGAATCCATCGAGAATGGTGGCAGCGGGACCAGAGCTAAGCTGGTAGATAAGCTTAGCAGTTTTCATGCAGGCCCCTACATTTGTACCCTAAAGTTCAAAGTAGGGATACAGCCTTGACAGATCACTATGTGGAAGTATGCATCCTTCAAGTCGAGGGCAGCATACCAGTCTCTCAGATCCAGGGAGGGGATAATAGAAGCCAGGGAAACCATGCAGAACTTTAGCTTCTTTAGGTACTTGTTGAGGTCTTGCAGGTCCAGGATGGGCCATAGACCGTCCTTGGCCTTTGGGATTAAAAAGTACCAGGAATAGAACCCCTTGTTCCTGTACTCGAGAAGAAATTCTTCTACTGCACCCAGCTGTAGCAACCCCTTTACTTCCTGCATGAGGAGACTCTCGTGAGAGGGACGGGGAAGGTGGGTGGGAATGGGGAGTAGAAAGGAACTGGAGGGTATAACCCTGTTCCACTGTGCTGAGGACCCATCGGTCCGAGGTTATAGTCGACCAGGAAGGGAGGAAGAGGGAATGGTGGTTGGAGAACACTGGGAAAGATGGATCTGGGAAATAGTCTGGTAGGTCACCCTAGGGCACACCCTCAAAATGACCATTTGGTTCCCTGCTTATTCCAGGTCAAGCCCGACTAGGAAGACGGTGGAGGCTGGTGGCTCAGACGGCACTTGTAGCCCTTGGCTCGTTTATGGGGCTGGTCCTGCCTAGGCTGGCTCCCCTGGCCCTGCGGCTGCTGTGGTTTGAACTGCTTATGCACCAGGGCTGGGACATAGAGACCCAGGGTCTTCAGGGTGGTGCGGGAGTCCTTGAGGCCATGCAATTTGCTGTCTGTTTGCTCCGCAAATAGGGGCCGGCCATCGAAGGGCAGGTCCTGCATAGACGGCTGCTCCTCTCTGGGTTGTCCACTGAGGCCCAGCAAAGGGGCTCGCTGCATGGAGACAGAATAATAGAATCACAGAATATTAGGGTTGAAGAGATAGCGGAAGCCATTGTGCGGGTCTTACCCCCTCCAAGTCTCAAGCACCTGAGGGGGATGGAATACTGAGGCCGCTGGCCCCTCCAAGGCTCCTGACACTGATCGGTCACCTGGGAAGGTTGGGTGAACTCCCAAGGGTTCGAAGGGCACCATGGCACTGGCCACTGCACTTGGGGCCATGGGACAGGTTTTGGTGCTGATAATGTAGTCGGCACCGCCAGTAATGGGGCTTGTTCCACAGTCAGGGAACCTCGCTCTGAGCCGGAGCTACCTGCAGAGTGGTAGGTATCAGGCGACCAGGATCGGGCTGAGCGGTGGCTCTTGTCTGATCGGTGCCGGTCGCTGCATCCCGAAGTTGACCTGTCTGAGCAAGACTGTGTTGGTAGGGCTCTTGGGGACTGATGGCATTCAGCAGATCTGCGTCAGATACCCGGCAATCCACGCCTCACACTACTCAACTGGTAGCAGGACGTTGAACAGGACCAGGAGCTACAATGGGCCGGTTGCTGGGAGTATCGTCCTGAGCAGGGCGATCTTCCTTTCAGAGATGGACTATGACGGCTTGGCGATCGGCAGTCTCTGGTGTCCAATCGGGCCCGGGATCGGTGCCAGGCCCTCGGAGATGGTCGGGGCAGATCCCGGAGTTCTTGCCGGGTGGCGCATGCCTCAGAGAGTCTGCCCCAATTTACCAGTGAAATATGCCTCGAGTCCTTCAATCGGTGCCCTCGGTGCAGGGACCAAAGAGGGCTTCGCTGAGTCTGCCTCTCCAGTCCTGAGGTGTGGTGGCTGCGGGGGGCGAACACTGGCGGGACGTCCCTCACGATGGGGAATGGTACCGCTGAGGTGGGGACACACACATAGGTCCCAACGTGGGTTTTCCCCGAGACTGGGGTACCACAGGAGCCAGTGATGGTGGCACCAGGAGCGTCAGGATCTCCTGAGCTGCTTAAAGGGCTTTGGGCATTGACGGCACCTGAAGCTGGCTGGGGCCTGCATTGCTATCTGGAGTTGCAGGCAAAGCATAGGATGGGCTGCACCGCTCGACTTGAGCTGAGGCCCGACTTCCCGAGGGGGATGTTGAGCTGCCCAATACGGATCTTGGCTCTCCCCTGTCCTTTCCTTTCCCTTGCGGGAGGTAGGAGATCTTCCTCTCACAGTCTTTTTCAGCTTCTTGACCGGAGCCGTGCAGGGAGACCAGTGCCAGCTCGTGGACAGCAGCAGGGGAGCACTGCGCATGGAGGCCACGGTGCTCGGTGCGGAGTCAGACCGCTGCTCCGGTGCCGGAGTGAGTGCTGACTCCATTAGGAGCGCTCTTAGACGGATATCGCACTCCTTCTTTGTCCTAGATTTGAATGACTTGCAGATATGGCACTTGTCATTTATGTACCCTTCGCCTAAGCACCTTAGGCAGCTCGTATGTGGATCGCTGACGGGCATAGGCCATTTGCAGCGATCACAGGGCTTAAAGCCTGGGAACCGGGGCATGCCCTGACCCCCGGATGGGTCCCGTCCCGGACTAACAAAAAGTTCGAGAACTACTACTAAGGGTAATTAAGAAACTACTAACTATATATAACTATTTTATAGGATTTCAAAGTTCGCAAGAACAGAGAACAAAACAATGCTAGTCGAAGCAGCAGACGTTCCAGCACCGCTGTCACAGGCCCAAGGACTCCCTCCCTCAGGGGATCCCATGGGGAGGCAAATTAGCATTGTATGTTGCTAACGAGGTTGCAAGCATTGCAAGGCATTTCGGGGGAGGGTCAAAGGTGTGTGAGTGTAAAGTGGAAGATTCCTTTGCAGGTTGCAAAAGGTCAAAGGGGGAAGGAGAAAGAGAGCAGAGAATGGGTTAATTCGACACTTCAGCAAGCTCCGCTGGAAGATAAGACGCTGGCCCCAGTCCAAGGCCATGGGCTTGACAAGAAAGTTTACAACTGCATTCACATCTTACCCATCCTGGCTAGCCGTGAGAAAAGGAGAGCTGAGCTGAGCAGGGATGCAGAGATTGCAAAACGAGCGAGATGGCGAAGGCCAACGGGGGGGAAAACAAAGTCTCTGGAGCCGGTGTGTTTTGGGAAGCCATGGAGGCCACAGCAAGCCGGTTTGGACTGGTACAAAGAGGACCAGGAACAGAGGGCCCTGAACGAAAACACCCCCAAAAGAACCCAGGACTTAAAAACCCTCCCGGGAGACAATGCAAGTCGGAGATCACAGCGGACCCCAGATGATCTGGGCCCAGGACAAGAACTCCCGTCCACCCCTCCCCGTCTTCTTCTTATGTTACACTCAGGCTTGGCCAGCCTTGGGTAGTGTGGGTGTGAGTATGAAAGTGGGTTAGGGCTTGGGGTACTAATGCTTCCTTCCTTCCTCTGAGTGACGTGGGGAGCACTCCCCCCCCCAGCACTCTCCGCAGTTATTTTATTTTATTAATAAAGCTTTAAAACATAGACACTTGGTGTGTTTCATCATCTCCTCCCCAAATGATCCTGTGTCTTCCGCCTGATCACCTCACGCCTCAGGCAGATTAGTAACAGAAATGTGTCACACCATCACTGGCGGCAAGAAGGAACTGAGGGTAGGGGGAGCTAGTAGCGCCCCTTATACTGTGCCATGCGGGCGCCACTCCAGAGGGTGCCAGAGCCGGTCCCCTACAGATACTGCCGAGGGAAAAACTTCCAGCACTGGTGCATGTGGCGAGCACACACACCTTGTCAGGGTTCCCTCCCCACTCTGAACTCTAGGGTACAGATGTGGGGACCTGCATGAAAGTCCCCCTATGCTTATTTCTACCAGCTTAGGTTAAAAACTTCCCAAGGCACAAATTCTCCCTTGTACCTTGGATTAGGTAACGCTGCCACCACCAAGTGATTAGACAAAACTCAGGGAAAGGACCACTTGGAGTTCCTACTCCCCCTAACATCCCCCCAAGCTCTACACCCCCTTTCCTGGGGAGGTTTGAGAATAAACAAGATGAGCACAGACCAACCTTGGGTTTTTTTAGGACACTTAAAATTCTTTAAAAAACCATAACTTTATTAGAAAGAAAAAAGGTAAAAAAGCACCTCTGTAAAATTAGAATGGAAGATAATCTCACAGGGCAATCAGATTCAAAACACAGAGGATTTCCCTCTGGGAAAAACTTTAAAGTTACAAAAAGAAAACCAGGAATACACCTCCCTCTCAGCACAGAGAAAATCACAAGCCAAAATAAAAGTAAGCTAACGCATTCCCTTGCTAGTACTTACTAATTCTAATGGAGTTGGAGTGCTTGCTTTCTTGATCTGTCTCCAGCAAGCACACAGAACAGACAGAGAAAGCCTATCTTGTCCCCTTATTGGTCCTTTTGGTCAGGTGCCAGCAAGGTTACCTGAGCTTCTTAACCCTTTACAGGTAAAAGGATTTTGTGCCTCTGGCCAGGAGGGATTTTATAGTACTGTATACAGGAAGGTTGTTACCCTTCCCTTTATATTTATGACACCCTCCCAAATCACAGATAGTGTTGGGCAGCCGGTTCCACACTGGCTGTGATTTCTTCCTGGAGCTCTAGGAGAAAACAGAGTTAATAAGACACATGTACCTTTAGATATCCTACTGACTATATAAAAACTAACAATATTTTCCACATTTCAAGGAAGATTTTAACAAGTTGATTCTGGGAAACTTTCACGGGAGAGTGCATCAGCCACTTTGTTAGAAACTCCCGAAATGTGTTGTATTTCAAAATCAAAATCTTGGAGAGCTAAACTCCACCGAAGAAGTTTTTTGTTATTGTCCGTGATGGTGTGAAGCCACTTCAGTGCAGCATGGTCGGTTTGTAGTTGGAAACGCCATCCCCAAATGTATGGGCGTAGCTTTTCCAGTGCATACACAATGGCGTAGCATTCCTTTTCGCTGATTGACCAGTGGCTTTCCCTCTCAGACAGTTTTTTGCTGAGAAACATGACAGGATGGTGTGACGAAGTAGGACTGTTCTTAATGTTTTCCTCAGTTTCCTCTATGCAGTTCTTAAGTATCTAGGTGGTGGGATAAGGGTGTATGATTGCTGCAGAGCAAAGGGCCAGGGTACATAAATGCCCGACACTCTGTCTCCTAGCAACTGATGGCCTGGGCCCCTCCTCTGCAAAGGTGCCAACTGAAGGTGTTGGAGACAAAGGGATCAGGTGACCTCCTGGCCCGGGAAAGAGACAAAGCCCAGAGAAGGAGGGGCTAGACGGGGGTTGGAGTTTGGAACTAGCTGGGGACTGGAAGGGAGGGCGGACGGGGGTCTGCCTCGCTGGGCCCCAGAATGGACCCGGCGGAGGGGTCCCGTTCGCTGGACCTACAAGCTCTGTTTTAGACCGTGTTCCTGTCGTCTAAAAACCTCTGTTTTACTGGCTGGCCGAGAGTCACATCTGACTGCGGAATGGGGGGTGCAGAAACTTTTGGCTTCCCCAGGACACCGCCTGGGCGGACTCGCTGTGGGAAGCGCACGGAGGGGCATATGCTGAATGCTCCCAGGAGAGACCCAGGAGGTGAAGCCGTGTGAGCTTCTGCTCCGAGGGAGAAGAGGCTCCCCAAAGTCCTGACTGGCTTTGTGGGGAGCAGTTCCAGAACATCGCCCGGGACTCCGTGACAGATGGAATTCTTGATCTGGTCCTTCCTGCATTAAAACTCCTCCCACACCACGCTCGGATGCATCTGTGGTTACTAGGAATGGTTTGTCAAAGTCTGGGGCCCTTAGCACAGGGTCAGACATGAGTGTCGCTTTAAGCTGGTTAAAGGCCTTCTGACACTCCTCAGTCCACTGAACTGCATTTGGCTGTTTCCTTTTGGTTAGGTCTGTCAGTGGGGCAGCGATTTGGCTGTAGTGCGGTACAAATTGCCTGTAATATTTGGCCAAGCCTAAGAAGGATTCTTTGACTTTGGGACAGGCCACTTTTGGATAGAATCCACTTTGGCCTGTAGGGGGTTGATAGTTCCTTGACCCACCTGGTGTCCAAGGTAAGTCACTCTGTTTAGGCCTATTAACACTTTTTAGCCTTAACAGTTAGTCCTGCCTCCCTTATCCGCTCGAAGACTTTCTGTAGATGCTCCAGGTGTTGTGCCCATGAATCACAAAAGTTGGCCACATCGTCAAGATAGGCGACTGCAGATTCTCCCAATCCTGCTAGGAGACCATCTACAAGTTTTTGGAAGGTGGCAGGTGCATTTCGCAGCCCGAAAGGGAGCACATTAAATTCATACATCCCTGCATGGGTGATGAAGGCTGACCTTTCCTTGGCAGGTTCATCTAGCAGTACTTGCCAGTACCCCTGGGTTAAGTCTAAGGTAGAGATGAACTGGGCACGTCCCAGTTTCTCCAATACTCATCTATGCATGGCATTGGATAGTTGTCTGGGCGAGTTACAGCATTTAGTTTACGATAGTCCATGCAAAAGCATATCTCTGCATCTGGTTTGGGAACTAGAACCACTGGAGATGCCCATGCACTGTTAGAGGGGCGGATTACACCCATCTGTAGCATGTCCTGGATCTCCTGTACTATAGCAGTTTTGGCTTCAGGAGACACCCGGTAGGGTTGGGCTCTAATTGAGTGAGCATTACCTGTGTCAATGGAGTAGTATGCCCGTTCGGTCCGTCCTGGAGTGGCTGAGAACATCGGCGCGAAGCTAGTGCACAGCTCCTTGATCTGCTGTCGCTGCATACGTTCAAGAGTCATGGAGAGGTTCACCTCTTCCACGCCACCATCATTTTTTCCTTTGTAGTAGACACCTTCAGGCCACTCAGCGTCATCTCCTCCCTGGGCTGTAAACTGACAAACCTTTAACTCTCTGGAATAGAAGGGCTTTAGAGAATTAACATGGTACACTTTAGGCTTTAGGTTTGATGTGGGGGATGCTATGAGATAGTTAACAGCTCCCAGGCACTCTTGGACCATGAATGGCCCTTCCCACAACGCTTTCATCTTATGGACCTGGAGCGCCTTCAAGACCATGACCTGGTCCCCTACTTTGAAGGAACGCTCTCCGGCATCTTTATCATACCAGGCTTTTAGCTCTTCCTGAGCATCTTTTAGATTTTCTCTAGCAAGGGCTAAAGAGGTTCGGAGGGTGTTTTGTAGGTTGTTTACAAAGTCCAGAATGTTAGTCCCTGGAGAAGGCATAAACCCCTCCCATTGCTGCTTCACCAACTGTAATGGCCCCTTAACCTCGTGGCCATACACAAGTTCAAATGGTGAAAACCCTAAACTGGGATGTGGTACAGCTCTGTAGGCAAAGAGCAACTGCTGCAACACTAGGTCCCAATCATTGGAGTGTTCATTTACGAATTTACATATCATGGCCCCCAAAGTTCCATTAAACTTCTCCACCAGACCATTTGTTTGATGGTGGTAAGGGGTGGCAACCAAGTGATTCACCCCATGAGCTTCCCACAGGTTTTTCATGGTCCCGGCCAGGAAATTAGTTCCCGAATCTGTAAGGATGTCAGAGGGCCAACCTACCCTGGCAAAAATGTCTGTTAATGCCTGGCACACACTTTTAGCCCTGGTGTTGCTTAGAGCTATTGCTTCTGGCCATCGGGTGGCAAAATCCATGGAAGTCAGTATGTACTGCTTTCCTCTGGATGTCTTTTTTAGGGAAAGGACCCAGAATATCCACAACTACTCGCTGAAATGGAACCTCAATTATGGGGAGTGGCTGGAGAGGGGCTTTGACCTGGTCTTGGGGTTCTCCCATTCTTTGGCACACCTCACAAGATCGGACATAGGTAGAAACATCCTTGCCCATTCCCTCCCAGTGGAAGGACTTCCCCAAAAGGTCTTTGGTTGTGTTCACCCCAGCATGGCCACTAGGATGATCATGGGCTAAGCTCAAGAGCTTTACCCGGTACTTAGTTGGAACTACCAACTGTCTTTGAGGGTGCCAGTCTTCCTGGTGTCCACCAGAAAGAGTTTCCTTGTATAAAAGTCCTCTTTCTACAACAAACCTGGATCGATTAGAAGAGCTGAGAGGCGGTGGGTTGCTCTGTGCCGCCGTCCAAGCTCCCTGGAGACTGTCATCTGCTTCCTGCTCGGCCTGGAACTGTTCCCTTCATGCTGGAGACATCAGTTCCTCATTGGATTGTGGACTTGAGCTTGGTCCCTCTGGAAGCGATGTAGGTGATGGGGCTGTTTCTGTGGACTGTGAACCGCTCTCTGCTGGTGCACTATGTTGTATTTCAGGCTACTGTTGAGACTCTTGCGTAGGTTTAGCTGCTGCTGCCCGTGCAGGCTCGCTGGTGCTCTCTGGTGTTGGAGTTGTAGACAGAGTTGCAAGCGCTGGATTCAGGGCTGGCAATGGTTCTGGTGCTGGTTGCTCCGCCAGTTCTGGTTCTGGGACTGGCTCTGTCTGGGTCTCTGCGACTGGATCCACTACTGCTGTCGCAGACATTGGCATGGGGTCCGGTTCCACCACCTCAGTCTGGGTCTCTGGTAACACAGACAGGGCCCTTGTAGAAGGCTCAGGAACGGAGCTAGGTGTGAAGGCTTGCTTAGCCTGGCTGCGGGTGACCATTCCCACCCTCTTGGCTAGCTTCACATGGTTGGCCAAGTCTTCCCCCAGCAGCATGGGAATGGGATAGTCATCATAGACTGCGAAAGTCCACATTCCTGACCAGCCCTTGTACTGGACAGGCAACTTGGCTGTAGGCAAGTTTAAAGAGTTTGACATGAAGGGTTGAATCGTCACTGGGACCTCTGGGTTGATTAATTCAGGGTCCACTAAGGATTGGTGGATAGCTGACATTTGTGCTGCAGTGTCCCTCCACGCGATAACCTTCTTCCCGCCCACACTCACGGTTTCCCTTCACTCTGAGGGGATCTGGGAGGCATCTGGGCCTGGGGACCTTTGCTGTGATTGTGGTGTAATGAACTGCAATCTGTTGGGGTTTTTGGGGCAGTTGGCCTTTATATGCCACAGCTCATTACATTTAAAACACCGCCCAGCTGACTGGTCACTGGGGTGAGGTTGGTTGCTGGAGACTGGTGTGGTGGTGTGATAAGGTGTGTGTGGTTTTCCTTGGGATGTAGGTGGGGTCTTGGGTTGCCCCCAGTGATAGGGTTTTGTTTTGGGTTGCCCCTTCTGATATTCGCTCCAACTGCTACCAGTTTTTTTCTTTTCTGCCACCTCCACCCATTTGGCTCCAAACTCCCCCGTCTCAATTACAATTTTGGGCTTCCCATCTAGGATGTACCTTTCTATTTCCTAAGGAACACCCTCTAAGAACTGCTCCATTTGCATTAGGAAAGGCAACTCTTCCAGAGATTTAACACTTGCTCCTGATATCCAGGCATCCCAATTTTTCACAATGTGGTAGGCGTGTCGGGTAAATGACACATCTCGTTTCCACTTTAGGGCTCTGAACTGCCGACGGGCATGCTCGGGTGTTAGCCCCATTCTAATTCTGGCATTGTAAGTTCCTAGCTGTTCATGTGTTCCTTAGGCATTTCAGCTGCCACCTCTGCTAAGGGTCCACTGAGCTGCGGTCTCAGCCCCACCATATACTGGTCTGTAGAGATGCTGTACCCAAGGCAGCCCCTTTCAAAATTTTCTAAGAAGGCCTCTGTATCATCGCCTCCCTTGTAGGTGGGGAACTTTCTGGGGTGGAAAGTGGTACCTGGAGAAGGATTGCTAGGGTTGTCTGGTATATTCTGCGTAGCCCTTACCCTCTCTAACTCCATCTCTTCCTCTGTCTTTCTTTATCCTCCATCCTGGCTTTTTCTGCCTCCCTAGCTCTCTTGTGGACAGCTTTGTCTGCCGCCATCTTGGCTTTTTCTCTGGCCATCTGTCTATCATGTTCTTTTTGTCTTTCCTCAGCTTCAAATCTGGCTAATTCCAGTTTTTTCTGGACGTCATTTTCTGTCATCCTAGCTTAACCCGAGAGTAAGAAAGGAAAAAAAAAAACAGCTTGTGAATTTCCTGGCTGTAGCTAACACCTTTGTTAAAAAAATCTAACACCTCTGCCTCCAGGCAAAGAGAGAGAAAAGGGGAAAAAAACTCCAGCTGTTCTCAGCTCCTGCTTTCCCCAAGCAGCTAAAAGAAGAAAAAAAATTCCTAAGGTTTGTGCTTCTGATTCAAAATGATCTCTGGTTCAAAATGACCCCACCGCTCTGCCACCATGTCAGGGTTCTCTCCCCACTCTGAACTCTAGGGTACAGATGTGGGGACCTGTATGAAAGACCCCCTAAGCTTATTTCTACCAGCTTAGGTTAAAAACTTCCCAAGGCACAAATTCTCCCTTGTACCTTGGATTAGGTAACGCTGCCACCACCAAGTGATTAGACAAAACTCAGGGAAAGGACCACTTGGTGTTCCTACTCCCTCCTAATAGCCCCCCAAGCTCTACACCCCCTTTCCTGGGGAGGTTTGAGAATAAACCAGATGAGCACAGACCAACCTTGGGTTTTTTTAGGATACTTAAAATTCTTAAAAAAAACTATAACTTTATTAGAAAGAAAAAAGGTAAAAAAGCACCTCTGTAAAATTAGATTCAAAACACAGAGGATTTCCCTCTGGGAAAAACTTTAAAGTTACCAAAAGAAACCGAGGAATACACCTCCCTCTCAGCACAGAGAAAATCGCAAGCCAAAATAAAAGTAAGCTAATGCATTCCCTTGCTAGTACTTACTAATTCTAATGGAATTGGATTGCTTGTTTTCTTGATCTGTCTCCGGCAAGCACACAGAACAGATAGAGAAAGCCACCCCCACCACCCACCCAGATTTGAAAGTATCTTGTCCCCTTATTGGTCCTTTTGGTCAGGTGCCAGCTAGGTTACCTCAGCTTCTTAACCCTTTACAGGTAAAAGGATTTTGTGCTTCTGGCTAGGAGGGATTTTATAGTACTGTATACAGGAAGGTTGTTACCCTTCCCTTTATATTTATGACCCACCTAATATGGAATGGACATGAGCAAGCACTCGAAGAAGAATCTATTGCTTCCCATCTGAGACTTTGAGCTAAATTCCTATATACTATCAGTGCTATTTTAAAGTAGAACTTCTAATGTCAAAATAATATTGTGGATGACTTGCATCTTTCCTGAAACCTAGATCTGATCATACAGACAACTAATCTGTCAGCTGTTGAGTATTCATTGTCAGTGTGTTTGAGAATGTGTCTGTTCCTGATCCCTCTTCAAGCAGGTAGAGAATATAACAATTGCTATATTGGATCAGACCAGTGGTCCATCTAGTCCAATACCCTGTCTGACAGTGGCTAGAATCAAATGCTTCAGAGATTGGCAGAGACAACTATTCTGTCCTGATGGGGCGGAGGGAGACACAATTTAAAGATTCACCTCCCCCGAACAACTTGAGTCATGCCCCCCTAGGTACACCCCCCTTACCCTCAGCTGTCCCTCCCTGCAGCTCTCAACTGTTTGCCACACCTCTCCCTGCAGCCGCAGCTTGCAGCTTGCCAGCTCCAGGAGCTGCCACACAGGGAGTGACGCATGAGGGGAGATATGGGGTTAAATGCCCCCCCCCAGATTCCTGCTTGGCTTGCTGGGGTAGGGGGAGAGATGGGCTCTGTCCTTTTCCTGCTGTGCCTTCCCCCAGAACATTCAGCTCCTGCCCCTGGCAGCCGGGCCAGGGCAGGGAGCAGAGGGGGCGGGCTGCTGCCACCTCCCCAGCTGGGCTTTCTCTCGGGCAGTGGCCATGCTGCACAGAGGCAGTGACCTGGAGTGGCCATTTTCAGCCGGCGTGAGAAGTGACTCCATCTTTCCGCCTCCGCTCCCCTTCCTTCCCAGGTCCAGATGCCAGGGAGAGCAGCTGAGCAAGCCGGAAACATGCCAGAGAGGGAGGTACAGCGGGAGCAGAAGAGAGACCACCCCACTGCCCGAAAATCTAGCCAGCTTTCTATCTGCCTTATAGTCTATTCATCCAATCCATACTTTTTTAACTTGTTGGCAAGAATACTGTGGGAGACCATATCAAAAGCTTTGCTAAGGTCAAGATATATCATATCCACTGCTTTCCCCATATCCACAGCGCCAGTTATCTCATCATAGGAGGCAATCAGGTTGTTCAAGCATGACTTGCCCTTGGTGAATCCATGTTGACTGTTCCTGATCACCTTCCTCTCGTCTGAGTGCTTCAAAATGGTTTCCTTGAGGATCTGCTCCATGATTTTTTCAGGGACTGAGGTGAGGCTGGCCAGTCTGTAGTTCCCCGGGTTCTCCTTCTTCCCTTTTTTAAAGATGGGCACTATATTTGCCTTTTTTCAATTGTCAGGGACCTCCCCCTATCGCCACGAGTTTTCAAAGATAATGGCCAATGGCTCTGCAATCACATCAGCTAATTCCCTCAGCACCCTAGGATGCATTAGATCTGGACCCATAGACTTGTGCATGTCCAGCTTTTCTAAATTGTCCTTAACCTGTTCTTTCACCACTGAGGGTTGCTCACCTCCTCCCCATACTGTGTTGCCCAGGACAGCAGTGTGGGAGCTGACCCTGTCTATGAAAACCGAGGCAAAAAAAGCATTGAGTACTTCAGCTTTTTCCACATCATCTGTCACTAGGTTACCTCCCCCATTCATTATGGGTCCCACACTTTCCCTGACCTTTTTCTTGTTGCTAACATACCTGTAGAAACCCTTCTTGTTACCCTTCACATCCCTTGCTAGCTGCACCTCCAGTTCTGTTTTGGCCTTCCTGATTACAGCCTTGCATGCTCAAGCAATATTTTTATACTCCTCCCTGGTCATCTGTCCAAGTTTCCATTTCTTGTAAGCTTCCTTTTTGTGTTTAAGCTCCCTGAAGATTTCACTGATGAGCCAAGCTGGTTGCCTGCCATATTTGCTATTCTTTCTGCACATCGGGATGGTTTGTTCCTGCGCCCTCAATAAGTCTTCTTTAAAATACAGCCATAGTTGTATGGCTTTCATAGTTAACTTTAATTCATTTGTATTGTGTAGTTAATACAACTTAAAAAATAATTTAAAAAAATACAAAACACAGGAAACAAATTTTGATAAGAAGTTTTTGATGCCACATACAAATATATGGCCTTCAAGTGACACCACTGATCTAAATTAAAACTGCAGAAGTAATTTGCTAGCCACAATTCATAGCTGATGGGTATGAATTTATTATAGAATTTTAGAAAATGAAAAATTTTCTGCAAAAAAGGACCTGTAATGCTATATTAGTGGAAATAGAAAATTAACAGATTATCAATTAAAATCCAGCCATTACTGTGGACTATAACAGCATAACAAAGAAAAATATACCTGTGACGTATGTGACTTCGCAAGAGGAGATGAACATGCTTCTTGAAATGTCTCTTCATTAATTCCAATTTCCTTAAGATAACCTTCTAGCAGTTTTTCAACCTACAAAAAATTATGAGTCTTACCTTCTAATAACACTGGTCTACAATTTTTGAGAAGTCGTCTGCTTCAGAGATAAAATGTGCTATTTATTATGTATTTTGATGTGCTGAATTCAAATATGACAATTAAAACAACTGATTGGCTACTGTTTCTAAGATATTTAAGTTTTTACATTTTATGTCTATGTATATTGTGTATCTACACAGTAGAGTTTTAATCATAAATTGTAAACCTAGGTCTTTTCATGTGTTTATGGTTGCTTTACATGATAATATTTCACCTGTCCTGTTTAGGTAACACTTTAAAAATCAGCAAAAGGGTTATATAAATAAAATGTATTATGAAACAAAAGGCAAAAAACTATTATGTACATAGTTTAGTCCTATTCAGTATCTACTCAGCGCTTCTTGGCTTGTCTCTTGTATTCATTAAATGGAGCATCTCTTGTCACTGTCCAGCAATAGTCTGCAAGCATTGATGGGCTCCATTTGCCCTGATAGCGTTTCTCCATTGTTGCAATGTCCTGGTGAAATCGCTCGCCGTGCTCGTCGCTCACTGCTCCGCAGTTTGGTGGAAAAAAATCTAGATGAGAGTGCAAAAAATGTATCTTTAGTGACATGTTGCAACCAAGGCTTTTGTATGCCTTGAGGAGGTTTTCCACCAACAAACTGTAGTTGTCTGCCTTGTTGTTTCAGAGAAAATTTATTGCCACTAACTGGAAGGCTTTCCATGCCGTCTTTTCCTTGCCACGCAGTGCATGGTCAAATGCATCATCTCGAAGAAGTTCACGAATCTGAGGACCAACAAAGACACCTTCCTTTATCTTAGCTTCACTTAACCTTGGAAATTTTCCACGGAGGTACTTGAAAGCTGCTTGTGTTTTGTCAATGGGCTTGACAAAGTTCTTCATCAGACCCAGCTTGATGTGTAAGGGTGGTAACAAAATCTTCCTTGATTCAACAAGTGGTGGATGCTGAACACTTTTCCTCCCAGGCTCCAATGACTGTCGGAGTGGCCAATCTTTCTTGATGTAGTGGGAATCTCTTGCACGACTATCCCATTCGCAGAGAAAACAGCAGTACTTTGTGTATCCAGTCTGCAGACCAAGCAAGAGAGCAACAACCTTCAAATCGCCACAAAGCTGCCACTGATGTTGGTCATAGTTTATGCACCTCAAAAGTTGTTTCATGTTGTCATAGGTTTCCTTCATATGGACTGCATGACCAACTGGAATTGATGGCAAAACATTGCTATTATGCAGTAAAACAGCTTTAAGACTCGTCTTCGATGAATCAATGAACAGTCTCCACTCATCTGGATCGTGAACGATGTTGAGGGCTGCCATCACACCATCGATGTTGTTGCAGGCTACAAGATCACCTTCCATGAAGAAGAATGGGACAAGATCCTTTTGCCGGTCACGGAACATGGAAACCCTAACATCACCTGCCAGGAGATTCCACTGCTGTAGTCTGGAGCCCAACAGCTCTGCCTTACTCTTGGGTAGTTCCAAATCCCTGACAAGGTCATTCAGTTCACCTTGTGTTATGAGGTGTGGTTCAGAGGAGGAGGATGGGAGAAAATGTGGGTCCTGTGACATTGATGGTTCAGGACCAGAAGTTTCATCCTCTTCCTCTTCCTCGTCTGACTCAAGTGAGAATGATTCTTGTGCATCAGGAACCGGCAGTCCTTCTCCGTGGGGTACTGGGCGTATAGCTGATGGAATGTTTGGATAATGCACAGTCCACTTTTTCTTCTTTGACACACCTTTCCCAACTGGAGGCACCATGCAGAAGTAACAATTGCTGGTATGATCTGTTGGCTCTCTCCAAATCGTTGGCACTGTAAAAGGCATAGATTTCCTTTTCCTGTTCAACCACTGGCGAAGATTTGTTGCACAAGTGTTGCAGCATATGTGTGGGGCCCACCTCTTGTCCTGATCTCCAATTTTGCAGCCAAAATAAAGGTGATAGGCTTTCTTAACCATTGTGGTTATACTGCGCTTTTGTGATGCAAAAGTCACTTCACCACAAACATAGCAGAAGTTATCTGCACTGTTCACACAAGTTCGAGGCATCTCTGCTCACTTTCGCTAAACAGAAATGTGTCCCTTTGCAAAATCAAACACTGACAAATAAGAGAGCACGACACTGTATGATTTCTAGAGCTGATATAGGGCAATTTGTTCAGCAGAGTGATGTAAGCTTCGTTATGATTGCATCATCCATGACTTCTAGGAATAACATGATGCAATTCATATCATGTATGACGCAATACCAGCTTCAGATTGCATCATTCATTGTTTTGCCTAAAAAGCAAGTACTGTCCAAACCCAGTCATAGATTTATTCATAGATCCAGTCAAAGATGTATTTTAGTCATTTCTGGTTTAAATTGTGATCCCTTCCCTTTATAACTCACTTATCCTCCGCCATTCCCAAGTCAAGGGTCGTATATACTGACCCAATAGCATATCTTGAAAACTAGAGCCAATCAACAATTTTAAGCATCATTTTCGTTCTCAGTGACCTAGAATTAGTAAAGTTTGACTACATTTATTTCAGAAGCATTTTGGCTGTAGAGCAGTGTAATCTGCTCCCCATGTAGAACACTTATTAGGGCTTGACAGCATCTACACTTATGCCATTCACTCATATATGCATCAAGTCCTGGAGTGTGTGTTACCATATAGAGATGCAGGAGTTTGTTTTGAATAAATTCACTGTGGAAGCCTACGTTCTACAAATAGAGGATAATGGGGATAGGATTTCCACCAAGAGCAATATACATATCCTGAAAGGCCTGCAGGTTAAAAGCTTTGTTGAGCAAGCACATGTATTGATATTTATTGTGGTTTTGATCACATCGAAGTGTAATAGAAGAGGCACACAATGATGGAAGGATCTCTCCTTTTCCTCTTCCCTCAATACCAGTATAAAGAGACTTAGCAAATTTTCAATTTGTGCACTGGCCTAATTCTCTTTCTTCTTTTTAAAATTACTCTGTGTGGTAAATTCACTTATTTGAGCTCTTCTGCTGTGATCCTCAGAACTCCTAAAGCTGTTACCATTGGAATACCATCAGCTGTCCCATATTCCAAGTCTACTTGACATCAAAGAGAACACAAAGCTTCCCATCATGCACAATCTAATATATACTGACTCTTGTTCAGCTATAGACCTACCAGCGGATCCATATGCAAACATACTAATAATCTTAGTTTTCCAAATATAGTTCTAAGACACTTCTCCAAGAAAAAGTGTTCTGTCAGCGTCTCCGCCTTCCAGCCCTCCCTGATTAACAGTTCAGTTCTAGTAATGTACTCTCCTTGCCTGTCCTCCTGCCTCCTTCAGCCCCCTAGCTTGATTTGGCAGCTTAATTCTGTAGCTCTGATCAGTTGCCTTCTCCTGTGCCTACCCAAGAAAGCTCAGTTCTCTTTGTTTCACACTCACTCAGTTCTCTTTGTTTCACACTCACTCGGCTACAGAATTGGTGCTATGTCCCAGCTTTTAAAAATTCTCTTGGAGAATCAATTTAGTGTGTCAGCCCTCAAGAAGTTCCTCTCTTCCTCCAGCGTGGGCCCTGCAGCCTCACCACCTCTTAGAATCAAACCTCTGGACTCCAGCACTCCTGTTTCACACTGTGAGCTCTGTCCAGTGAGTCCAATTGAAATAGACTCCTGGTAGAATCTTGTACACTCTTCAGAGTCTAATGCACCTCAGCAAGTATTTGCAGGGACACCCAAGCAGTTTTCAAAACAGTGTAGGATTTATTAGTCATAGAATCATAGAATCATAGAATATCAGGGTTGGAAGGGACTTCAGGAGGTCATCTAGTCCAACCCCCTGCTCAAAGCAGGACCAATTCCCAACTAAATCATCCCAGCCAGGGCTTTGTCAAGCCTGACCTTAAAAACCTCTAAGGAAGGAGATTCCACCACCTCCCTAGGTAACCCATTCCAGTGCTTCACCACCCTCCTAGTGAAAAAGTTTTTCCTAATATCCAACCTAAATCTCCCCCCCGCAACTTGAGACCATTACTCCTTGTTCTGTCATCTGGTACCACTGAGAACAGTCTAGATCCATCCTCTTTGGAACCCCCTTTCAGGTAGTTGAAAGCAGCTATCAAATCCCCCCTCATTCTTCTCTTCTGCAGACTAAACAATCCCAGTTCCCTCAGCCTCTCCTCATAAGTCCTGTGTTCCAGCCCCCTAATCATTTTTGTTGCCCTCTGCTGGACTCTTTCCAATTTTTCCACATCCTTCTTGTAGTGTGGGGCCCAAAACTGGACACAGTACTCCAGATGAGGCCTCACCAATGTTGAATAGAGGAGAATGATCACGTCCCTCGATCTGCTGGCAATGCCCCTACTTATACAGCCCAAAATGCCGTTAGCCTTCTTGGCAACAAGGGCACACTGTTGACTCGTATCCAGCTTCTCGTCCACTGTAACCCCTAGGTCCTTTCCTGCAGAACTGCTGCCTAGCCATTCGGTCCCTAGTCTGTAGGAGTGCATGGGATTCTTCCGTCCTAAGTGCAGGACTCTGCACTTGTCCTTGTTGAACCTTATCAGGTTTCTTTTGGCCCAATCCTCTAATTTGTCTAGGTCTCTCTGTATCCTATCCCTACCCTCCAGCGTATCTACCACTCCTCCCAGTTTAGTGTCATCTGCAAACTTGCTGAGAGTGCAGTCCAAGCCATCCTCCAGATCATTAATGAAGATATTGAACAAAACTGGCCCAAGGACTGACCCTTGGGGCACTCTGCTTGATACTGGCTGCCAACTAGACATGGAACCATTGACCACTACCCTTTGAGCCCGACGATCTAGCCAGCTTTCTATCCACTTTATAGTCCATTCATCCAGCCCATACTTCTTTAACTTGCCGGCAAGAATACTGTGGGAGACCATATCAAAAGCTTTGCTAAAGTCAAGGAATAACACATCCACTGCTTTCCCGTCATCCACAGACCCAATTATCTCGTCATAGAAGGCAATTAGGTTAGTCAGGCATGACTTGCCCTTGGTGAATCCATGCGGACTGTTCCTGATCATTTTCCTCTCCTCTAAGTGCTTCAGAATTGATTCCTTGAGGACCTGCTCCATGATTTTTCCAGGGACTTAAGTGAGGCTGACTGGCCTGTAGTTCTCCGGATCCTCCCTCTTCCCTTTTTTAAAGATGGGCACTACATTAGCCTTTTTCCAGTCATCTGGGACCTCCCCCGATCGCTATGAGTTTTCAAAGATAATGGCCAATGGCTCTGCAATCACATCCGCCAACTCCTTTAGCACCCTCGGATGCAGCGCATCCAGCCCCATGGATTTGTGCTCATCCAGCTTTTCTAAATAGTCCTGAACCACTTCTTTCTCCACAGAGGGCTGGTCACCTCCTCCCCTTGCTGTGCTGCCCAGTGCAGCAGTCTGGGAGCTGACCTTGTTCGTGAATGTGATTAATGTGCATAAGTCTTGTCAAGTAGTGTTAAGTACCGTTAGGCCTCAACCTTCCGGAAGTTGTAAGAAGCGAGTACAGTTAAATCCTGCAAGCCTAAGCATAATCTAGCTAGGAAACTCTGTAAAGATAGATACAGACTTGTGGTTACTATGCTCTGCAATCAAATACCTCTATAAGCTAACTCAAGCATTTTTGAGTCTAGCAAATTGACCACAATTAGCTGCATAGAGAAGAGATGAGCTGAGCACAGGTGCACAGTTCATAAGATCAAGACAACCGCAAATAACCACACTGAAACATTTGGCCACCTTCATTGGTTGACCTGTTTTGAAACACGGCCAGGAAATACCGTATAAATAAGGTGAAAAGACGCAAGTGTTTGTGTGTGTGTTGACCTAAAAGAGATCACTCTTTGTCAGGCTCACATACACCCCCTGAACCAAAGGGACTTGCGCTTCACCGACCATCTGTACTTGGCCAATACGGAAAATGGTTGACTAAAGGCAACATATCTTGGGAAGAATGCAGGGTAAGTTTTCGGACTGAAGAGGTCTGCTTGTGTTCGAGCTAGTTAATTTTAAGTCTGTATTAATACTATAGTTTGATCATATAAGTAAATTGTTTAAGTTGTTTAAAAATAGTAGTAGTCAATAGTTAATCAATATATAGTAACTGTATATGTTTTGTGCCTTGTTGAGAGCAGGTACGGCACTGGTGAAGTTAGTAGTTTATAAATCATAATAGCTTTGCAAGTCGCTGTGCCTGTCTTCAGTATAAGTTACCATCAAGTTTATCATAAAAGTCAATAAAAGTTTATAAGTTGTTATAAAAGGTTATAGGTAGGTTAAGGTTAGTAAAATATAGTTAATCAATGTATTAGTATTGCATATAAATTTGTGTTGGTTGGAAATGGTTACAATACATGTAAAGTCACTAGGCACATTTTGTCTGTGTTGCCTTTATAGTCGTAAGTCATTAAAAACCTTTCTTGAGGAATAATTAGTTGTTTAGTTTCTCTTTTCCGGACACTACTCAGCCTCATTACATCTGTGTTGGGTGGTGGGAAGTAGCGATCACCCAGAGCCCCACTAGGATCCTGACGTGAGCCCCCCTAGGGCTCTGACGAGTGCCTCCTCCTTCCATTAATCTCCACAGTGAAGACAGAGGCAAAAAAAGCATTGAGTACATTAGCTTTTTCCACATCCTCTGTCACTAGGTTGCCTCCCTCATTCAGTAAGGGGCCCACGCTTTCCTTGACTTTCTTCTTGTTGCTAACATACCTGAAGAAACCCTTCTTGTTACTCTTAACATCTCTTGCTGGCTGCAACTCCAAGTGTGATTTGGCCTTCCTGATTTCACTCCTGCATGCCTGAGCAATATTTTTATACTCCTCCCTGGTCATTTGTCCTATCTTCCTCTTCTTGTAAGCTTCTTTTTTGTGTTTAAGATCAGCAAGGATTTCACTGTTAAGCCAAGCTGGTCGCCTGCCATATTTACTATTCTTTGTACACATTGGGATGGTTAGTTCCTGCAACCTCAATAAGGATTCTTTAAAATACAGCCAGCTCTCCTGGACTCCTTTGCCCCTCATGTTATTCTCCCAGGGGATCCCGCCCATCAGTTCCCTGAGGGAGTCAAAGTCTGCTTTTCTGAAGTCCAGGGTCCGTATACTGCTGCTCTCCTTTCTTCCTTGTGTCAGGATCCTGAACTCGACCATCTCATGGTCACTGCCTCCCAGGTTCCCATCCACTTTTGCTTCCCCTACTAATTCTTCCCGGTTTGTGAGCAGCAGGTCTAGAAGACCTCTGCCCCTAGTTGGTTCCTCCAGCACTTGCACCAGGAAATTGTCCCCTACACTTTCCAAAAACTTCCTGCATTGTCTGTGCACTGCTGTATTGCTCTCCCAGCAGATATCAGGGTGATTAAAGTCTCCCATGAGAATCAGTGCCTGCAATCTAGTAACTTCTGTTAGTTGCCGGAAGAAAGCCTCGTCCACCTCATCTCCCTGGTCTGGTGGTCTATAGCAGACTCCCACCACGATATCACCCTTGTTGCTCACACTTCTAAACTTAATCCAGAGACTCTCACATTTTTCTGTAGTTTCATACCAGAGCTCTGAGTCATACTGCTCTCCTACATACAATGCAACTCCCCCACCTTTTCTGCCCTGCCTGTCCTTCCTGAACAGTTTATATCCATCCATGACAGTACTCCAGTCATGTGAGTTATCCCACCAAGTCTCTGTTATTCCAATCACATCATAGTTCCTTGGCTGTGCCAGGACTTCCAGTTCTCCCTGTTTGTTTCCCAGGCTTCTTGCATTTGTGTATAGGCACTTAAGATAACTCGCCGATCGTCCCGCTTTCTCAGTATGAGACAGGAGTCCTCCTCTCTTGCGGTCTCCTGCTCATGCTTCCTGCCAGTATCCCATTTCCCCACTTACCTCAGGGCTTTGGTCTCCTTCCCCCGGTGAACCTAGTTTAAAGCCCTCCTCACTAGGTTAGCCAGCCTGCTTCCAAAGATGCTCTTCCCTCTCTTCGTTAGATGGAGCCTGTCTCTGCCTAGCACTCCTCCTTGGAACACCATCCCATGGTCGAAGAATCCAAAGCCTTCTCTCCGACACCACCTGAGTAGCCATTCGTTGACTTCCACGATTTGACGGTCTCTACCCAGGCCTTTTCCTTGCACAGGGAGGATGGACGAGAACACCACTTGCGCCTCAAACTCCTTTATCCTTCTTCCCAGAGCCACGTAGTCTGCAGTGATCTGCTCAAGGTCATTCTTGGCAGTATCATTGGTGCCCACGTGGAGAAGCAGGAAGGGGTAGTGATCTGAGGGCTTGATGAGTCTCAGCAGTCTCTCCGTCACATCGTGAATCCTAGCTCCTGGCAAGCAGCAGACCTCTCGGTTTTCCCAGTTGGGGTGACAGATAGATGACTCAGTCCCCCTGAGGAGGGAGTCCCCGACCACCACCACATTTTTAATTTTATTTTATTGTAGGGATATTAAAGAAGGTACTAACAGTGATTTCCCCAAGAGACAGTGACCCCCTCATAATTTGGCCCCCACACTTTAAAATCCAACAGTTTCACCAAGTACAAAAATCTCTTGGGTCTTCTGTTAAAACTTGTAAGCTACTGTCTGTAGAAACCATTGATTATATCTATCCTGTGAAAGATACTTTACTACTATGTAAAACTTACAAACAAGTTAACTGACTTTGTTCTTGAAGTAATTGATACAATGCAAACAAACACTATAAGCCGTTAAGTGACTTTCACTTCATTCAACGGCTCCTAGGACAGACCCCCACCCTCTGTGATTAAAGGGCCGGGAGTCTCAAATGAATTAGCACACACTCTGAAAGTGGTGGAGACAGTAAATTAAAATATGGTTAAGGTATGGAATGTATGCTGATGAATGCTTGATATACATGGATGGTTAGGGAGGTGCCAGCCTAGAAAGGAAGTATCCATCGGCCGAAGAATGTGTCAAGTGGATGACCAGAAAACCCCCAGAGGGTAAACTGGGATCCACCCCATCACCTGGAAGGATGAGAAACACAAACTTTGGACAGTGTGGAGCCACCAGGAATGTGCCACTTTGGACAGGAATGTGTGCCATCTGCTGATTGAGTCAGCAACAGCAGGATGAAACAGCTCCCATAGACTAACATAGGAATTAATTAATTCCTATAAGAATGGACTCTAAAGACTGATGACTTTGAGTCTCTGGTTCTGCTGCCAACCTCCAGGAGCATCAGGTGCATCTGACACAGACTCGGCTCCATCCTCATGACCAAGATACCTGGCCAGTAACTTGGCATGAGCAACTTCTAGGCTGGTAACTATAACACCTATACAGAACTTGAATGAATAATTGTGTGAATGAATCTATCTATCTATATATATATGTGTGTGTGTATAAGGAATAAGTAGTGATAGGAATAAGTAGTCAAACAATGTTGTTTACTTTTATCTTTTGCTTTATCATTATATTTACAATAAATGTGGCATCTTTGCCTTATCCCTCTTAATAAGATCCTGCTGGTTTTTATTCTATTGGTATAACATTATTGGCTTCCAGAAAGTGTCCCACAATTCCCATGCTACCGCTCTGGTCATGCTACCGCCCCTCCCCCTTGCAAGCCCCGGGAATTTTAAATCTCATTTCCTGCTTGCTGGCTTCCCAGGTGAGCATGGCTGGCTGTTGCACCAAATGCGCTCCCACTTGGACCACTGCTGAGTTGTTGGATCTGATCAGTATATGGGGAGAGGAGTCTATTCAGTCACAGCTGCGATTGACCCATAGGAATCGGGACACATATGGGCAAATTTCTCAAGGCTTGTGCGAAAAGGGCTATGATCGGGACACACAGCAGTGCAGAGCGAAGATAAAGGAGCTGAGGCAGATTTACCATAAGGCGCGGGAGGCAAACCATCGCTCCGGTGGTGCACTTAAGACCTGCCGCTTCTATAAGGAGCTGAATGCTATTCTCGGTGGTGACCCCCACCTCCAACGCCAATAGCCCCGTGGACACATCGGAGGCAGCAGAAAGAGGGGGTAACCCGGAAGCTGAAATTCTGGATGAAGAAGTGGAGCTAGAAGAGGATGTGGAGCTCCCAGCAGGATTGTCCGGTGGGGCAGGCAGCCAGGAACTTTTCTCCACTCCAGAAGTGCTCTACGGGGAGCAGGAAGCAGATGAGACGCCGGGTAAGTTGCTGGGGCTTGTGTAGGGAATCGAAAAGTGGGAGGCAGGTAGTGTTTTCTGTGAGCTGGACATTGACCTGGGTAGCTAATCTGTGTGGCCAAGTGGTGTGTCGATGGACATCGAGACCTGCAGGGAATTCTTCAGAGAGAGGCTCTGGAAAGTTTCCAAGAGGTACTTGTTAATCCTCTGCCACAGATTCCAAGGGATCACAGCCTTGTTAGTTCCCCCATTGTAGGAAACTGTACCATGCCATTTAGCAATCACTGGAGCCAGGACCAAAGTGGCACATAGCTGAGCTGCATATAGACCGGGGTAAAAGCTGCAAGCATGCAGTAGTCGTGCCCTGGTTTCCCTGCTTACCCGCAGCAGTGAGATGTCAGCCAGCGGGTTGGCCGCCTGTGAAAAAGTGTATGATAATTTTAGAATGAGTTCCCTGCAAATCTGCCCTGCAAGCCGTTTTGTCCTATGCACAACCACCTTCCCCCCACTTCCAACACTTACTATGATTGGGGTTCTTGTGGAGCTGTGTGCCTGCCTAGAGTCACTGAGAAAGTGATTGCTACTAGTTGCAAAAGTCCCTTGTTACTGAAATGTTTCAATAGTTTGCTGGAATGTAACAATCCCTCTTCTGTGCATTGTCCACAACAGTGGAGACCTTGAGAAACACACCACGCACCCCTGCCAACTGGCTTCGGCAGATAAAGAAGAAGCCGAGATGCAGCAAAGAAGACATGTTCAGGGAGGTGCTGCAGCATGATGAGAGACAGACCAGGGAACACAAAGAGTGCTGGGAAGCCAAAAGTCAGGACAGAAAAGAGAATGCAGCATTTGCTAGGCAAGCGACAGAGCGGATGATAAAAGTTATGGAGGATCAGACAGAGATGCTCAAGTCTTTGATACAGCTTCAGACTGAGCAGATCAGTGATTGACCTCCACTGCAGCACATGAACATGCACAGTTGTTTGACAACCCCACCCCCCTGTATGCCCAGACATTCCTTTTCACTTCACAGAACTCCTGAGTTTCCCCATCACTCCACCCCCTTTCACAGCTTGGACAGTGATAGCTGGAGCTACACACCATTGTGAGGTTTTACCCTTTTAAACAATAAATAAAAGCTAAGGTATTTAATGGTACAGCATTTTTATTCTGTGTTCTACAAAAGTATATCACAATCAATTCACTCTCTGGAACAGGCTTCTAAAGCATTTTGTTGCATGGATCTTGGGCCCCAAAATTGTTCATGGATGCACCAGGGAAGCAACTCCAAAGCAGACGTGTTAGTTCCCCTCATTGTCAAAGTGGTTCCTCAAAGCCTCTCTGATGTTAATAGCTGCCCTCTGAGCTCCTCTGACAGCCCTAGCATCTCGCTGTTCAAACTGTGCAGCCAAGCACTCTGCCTCAGTGCTCCACATCTGAGCAAACATTCACCCTTAGATTCACACAGATTATGCAAAGTGCAGCACGCAGCTATGACCACGGGAATATTATCCTCAGTAAGGTCTAGCCTGCCATTGAGACACCTCCAGCGAGCTTTCAAACGGACAAAGGCACATTCGACTACCATGCAGCACCTGCTCAGCCTGTTGTTAAAATGTTCCTTGCTGCTGTCCAGGTGCCCTGTATAAGATTTCATGAGCCAGGGCTGTAAGGGGTAAGATGGGTCTCCCAGGATTACTATGGGCATTTCCACATTCCCCCATTGTGATCTTGTGGTCTGGAAAGAAAGTCCCCACCTGCAACTTTCTGTACAGGTCACTGTTCCTGAAGATGCGTGCGTCATGCACCTTTCCAGACCAGCCTGCATTGATGTCTGTGAAATGCCCCCGGTGATCCACAAGAGCCTGCAACACCATGGAGAAGTATTCCTTCCTATTGATGTATTCTGAGGCAAGGTGGTATGACGCTAAAATTGGAATGTGTGTGCCATCAATCGCCCCGCCACAGTTAGGGAACCCATCTCTGCAAAGCCATCCACTATTTCATGCACATTTCCCAGAATCACGGTCCTCCGCAGCAGGATGCGATTTATTGCCCTGCACACTTGGAGTAATACAGCCCCAACAGTGGACTTCCCCAGTCCAAATTGATTTGCAACTGACCAGTAGCAGTCTGGATTCGCCAGCTTCCACACAGCAATTGCAACATGCTTCTCTACTGAAAGGGCAGCTCTCATTCTGGTGTCCTTGCGCCGCAGGTCTGGGTACCAGCTCAGCACATAGCTTCAGGAAGGTTGCTTTACGCAGTCTAAAATTCTGTACCCACTGGTCTTCATCCCACACCTGCATGACAATGCAATCCCACCAACCAGTGCATGTTTCCCTAGCCCAAAAGCGACAGTCTACCATATGCAGCTGCTCTGTGAATGCCAAAAGCACTGATAAGTTGCTGCTGTCCATATCACACTCGGGTGCCTGCGATTCATCCTCTGTCAGTAACTTCGTGAGTAACTCTGCTGCCATGCATGATGTCCTCATGACAGTTAACAGCGCATAGGAGAGAAATGCGGAATCCATCCTCTCTCACTGCAGATGCTGGCGCACACTACGAAGACTGACAATTGGAAAAAATGGCACGAAAGGAAAGCCAGAACGGTGCGAAAGGAAGCCAGAAACCATTGGAGGGCTGGGACACAAAGCAGTGCATGACGGGACATTTTGCATGCCCCAGGATGTGCTGTGCTCCGTTTCCGCCTTCCCACAACACCTAGTGACAGATGGTGTCGCCAGGCACTGTGGGATACATACCCACAGTGCATTGCTCATGATGTTGACAATGGTGCCCCGAATGTGGACACGATCTGTCAACAGAGGGAGCAAATGTAGACTTGCTTTGGCGACTTTGCTTTTGTCGATTTTTTTGTGTCGACATTAGATTCATCGACAAAACTTGCCAGTGTAGACAAGCCCTCAGAAACCAATTATTTACTTCCGTTTGGTCACCTCCTAGTTGTTTGTTCTCCAGGCAGGGCCATGCAGAATTCACAACCCCTCCTGAGAGGTGGGGAATAGCTCCTTTTTCTGGGATGTTGATTGCTAGCTGCGTTGGCTAGTCCTTTTAATGCCCCATTCAGTCCACTCAGACAGGTAGGCAACACTCACACACCTATGTTTTTTGGTCTGCCCTGAAAGCAGACTTAGTCCTCTTTCCCCCACATGGTAGCAAAGCAACATATAAGGGAAAAATGAGGCACACACAGGATTCATAAAAATATTATGAAAAATTACCACTTCATTAAACTCATCCCCTCCAGACACCCTTCCCCATGACTGGCAACTCAGTGTAGCTGTATCTGATCTCATGCAACCCACTGCAAGTGTCTCTTGTTTTTGTCTGGCAGACAGAAATCCTGATACTTTTACTTGTCCAGATAGTACTCCAACTTGTCCTGGGCTTCTAGGCAACAAGATTTTTCACATTCTGATTCTAACATATAATGTTAAAAAAATATAATGTAGCTTTCTCCAAGGGGTGGAGAAAAGGAGGAAATGTCTATCTTTGAATGAGACAGTCATTAAGGGCTATTAAGCTATTAAGAGATCTGTTCCAGACAGAATAATAGGATGGCAGAAGGCTGGAAGAAGCCAGTTTGCTCCAACTTCTCTGCAGGAGTTGGGCTTCGGAGAGTGCAGAACAAAGGAATCTGTTGTTGGTTGTGGGACACATAAACTTGATTAATTCACAGAGTACAGAAGAGGAAGCTTGGGGCAGGAGAGAGGAAGAGATTTAGCTGTGGGTTGAGGTCGGGGCGGGGAGGGGGCTGTTAACTGAGGGACCAGCCAAGGAAGACAAAAGCTAGCTGACCTAGAGGAAGGAAAGAGACTTCACAATTAGGAAGAGAAGCCATGTGCAGTAGAGAAGACTCCTGGACTCCTCAGAGGACTTTGCCATAAACCCAAACTACATCAAGTGGTGCGAAACTGAGGCAGAGAAATATATGCGGGTGTCATTTTGTCTAGCTCTCATGCTATTTAAGAGTAATTATTTAAGAAACCCTTAAAAAGCCTATATGACTGTTCGCTTTTCACTATCATGTGTCTCTGAACAGCTAAACTGTAAACCAAGAGTTCCTACATGGTTGGAGTTGTTTTAGAAATAAAGCTATGATTATGACACAGAAGTCACGGAATCCATGACATCCATAGACTCCATGACATTTTCTGCCATGGGACTGGAGCTCGTAGCCCCCGCCTTGGTGGGGTGACCCTGCAGCTGCCCAGCCCCAGTGGGTGGGAGGGGACCCCCCCGAGCACCCAGCTACCTCAGGGGACGAGGGGACTCCACAGCAGCCCAGCCCCCGTGGACAGGGGGACCCCAGAGCTCCCACTCCTTACAGCAGTGGGGGGACCTGAAACCCCCAGCAGCCGTAGGCGCTGAACCCGCCTCCCCATTTTGTCATGGATATTTTTAGACTTTTCAGTAGCTTAAGCACACCTTCTAAATAAGGCTATGTTTTTGTCACGGATATTTTTAGTAAAAGTTAGGGCCAAGTCACGGGCTTCCATGAATTTTTGTTTATTGCCCGTGACCTGTCCATGACTTTTACTAAAAATATCCGCGACAAAAACAGCCTTATTTAGAAGGTGTGCTTAAGCTACTGAAAAGTCTGAGTGGTTAGCACTGGTCCTGGGACATAGGGAATCTGGGTTGCATGGTCCCATTTATGTGAGGGGGTAACAGACAAAGAACCTGTACCCAGGAGATGTGCCAGAGAGGTTGTGATGCTCCCCCGGGTTGTGAGGCACCTCACCATCACCTGCGCTTAGCACAAAGAAGTCTTATCCGTCTTTGCTGTGGAACAGCTCCCTGAATCCATCAGCCTCTGGCAACTCAAGCACTGTCTTCCAGGCCTCAGTCTCTCCATACAGGTAGCAATAGGCTTATGCCAACCCCTGAGTCCTCAGAACATTCCCTGCAGTCTCCAGCTTCCTATCCACTGAACACTCACAGAATTGCCTGGCCTGCTGTTCCCAAAGGAACAGTGCACACAGGCTTGTAAGATTCAACTCAGGACCATCACTTTGCTTAACACCACAGCACTTAGACATTTATAGTGAAAACAAAAATACATTTATTATCAAAGAACAGATATTTAAATGGCAGTAAGAATATCAGAAACAAATGATTACATACAAAACTAAATCATAACATGCTTTCTAGAGACTAAACTTAACTAACAAGTTTTCCTCTTGTCTAAAGAAGATTTTCTCACACTAAGTTCTTTCCACCATTTTCAGCCAAGCTTGGTTGAAACCCCTCTTTCATGAAGTAAAACCCGCAGTCCATTTACATCGTAAGTGAAGGATGACAAGGCATCTTCTTTGCCCCCAAATACACTTGTGCAAGCCTTTGAGGTGTACCTTCAGTTCAGACTGGAGAGAATGCCCAGGGTGAATTATATAATATTTAATTTACATGTAAACAGTGAGCTAGATAAACATTTCTTGTGTGACAGAAAACCTGTTTTTCACCTTTGCTGGTGATCAGTCCCTAGACCTAGACACAGACCTTAATAACGTATCATGTATATACACAGCTCCTTACTCAACATCCGTACAGTCATTTGACAATGATATTGATTACCAGTGTAAAATCGGTGTTACCCGACAAAATTCTCTGTTACTCACACACTCTAGGGGCACCCACCTTTACCCAGTTCCTAGGGCTCAAGACGTCACCCTCTTAATTTACGCACTCACTCTTATCCTTCTGTGGGCTCAGGCATAACCTTACACTCTAGGGCACCCACCCTTACTCTGTTCCTAGGGCTCAGGCGTAACCTTGTCAATTTAAGTACCCACCCTTACCCAATTCCTAGGGCTCAGGGTGTAATTTTCTGTGGGTTTGCAGGACCCTTTACCAGTGAAAGCGCCTTACACAGTAATATCCTTATCCTCTATTTATCCTACAATTACCAAGCAGAATACACATGCATACAGTGCTATGCTCACCAATCCTGATCAGGCAGGCGAACTTTCCGTTAGCCAGGCAAGGTCAGTCTCATCTGGATTCTGGTTGCTGCTCGTCATGGTCGTGCAGAGGATTCTTAGCAGCTCTGATCTTAGACTGTGTCTTGGAGGTGAATTCTTCTTCTTCCAAGTCTTTCCTTCTTATTATTCTTCTGTTCCTTCTCTGCTGGTCTCCTTTTTGGACCCCAATTTATATAGTGAAAATTGAGTCCTGCTTAGCTATACCGTAATCATTTTACTAAAATTTCACTAACCAATCCTAACAAAATTCTCTAACCAATCATACCCCACCACCTTAATTAATTTACACCTAGCAAAATTAATTATGTAACAGACAGAAACAATCAAAGAACCAGACAGAGATCATCCAGACAAACAATAGGGAAGTGGGGACCATAATGACAAAACAATAAAGAAATGATGATTTCACAACCACCATTATTGATAAGTGATTTCTTGCCAGAAGAATGCTATCAAACTAGGGGCATGTCTACACTGGTAGAGTTACAGCGCCGCTCAGAGAGCGCTGAAGGGAAACCACTGTTGTGTGTTCACACTGTCAACTGCCTGCACAATAGCATTCTCACACTTGCAGTGGTACTCTGGGCAGCTATCCCACTGAGCACCTCTTTCTCTTCTGCTGCTAAGAATTGTGGGAAGGTGGAGGGTATCACGGGGCATCCTGGGTCCTGTCCCAATGCCCCATGATGCATTGCTTCGCATCCCAGCAATCCCTGTGCTTCTGTCTTTTAATGGTTTGTGTACTGCCTGCTCTGACCAGCACATCACAGTGGCAGTGAAGTTATTCCTTAAACTACAAAGGCAAGAGGAGTGCGACATTGCTCTTGTCACGGGTAGTAGTTACAACACGAGATTGCTTGTGGCATTCACGGAGGTGCTGACCACAGTGGAACACTGCTTTTGGGCTCGGGAAGCAAGCACTGCGTGGTGGGATCACATTGTGATGCACGTCTGGGATGATGAGCAGTGGCTGCAGAACTTTTGCATGAGGAAAGTCACATTCATGGGACTGTGGGATGAGCTCGCATCAGCCCTGTGGCATAAGGACACGAAAGTGAGAGCTGCCCTGCCACTGGAGAAACGTGTGGCAATTGCACTGTGGAAGCTGGCTACTCCAGACTGCTACCAATTGGTTGCTAATCAGTTCAAAGTGGGAAAGTCTACCGTTAGACTCGTATTGACGGAAGTCTGCAGGACCATTGATTGCATCCTGCTCCAAAAGACCGTGACTCTGGGCAATGTGCATGACATTGTAGATGGCTTTGCACAAATGGTCCTCCCTAACTGCGGAGGGGGAATAGATGGCATGCATATTCCAATTCTGGCACCAGACCACCTAGCCACCGAGTACATTAATTGCAAGGGGCATTTCTCAATGGCTCTCCAGGTGCTTGTGGATCACCGTGGGCGTTTCACAGACATTAAAGCAGGCTGCTCCGGAAAGGTGCATGACACATGCATCTTTCAGAACACTGGCCTGTTCAGGAAGCTGCAAGCAGGGACTTTCTTCCTGGACCAGAAGGTCACCCTAGGGGAAGTCAAAATGCCCACTCTGAACCTGGGAGACTGTGCCTACCCCTTAATGCCGTGGCTTGTGAAGCCATACAGGGGGACTCCTGCCAGCAGCAAGGAGCAGTTCAACAACAGGCTGAGCAAGTGCAGAATGACTGTTGAGTGTGCTTTTGGCCGTTTAAAAGCCCGCTGGTGCTGCCTCTATGGGAAGCTGGACCTGGCTGATGACAATATTCCTATGCTTATAGCCACATGCTGTACACTCCATAATATTTGTGAAGGGAAGGGTGAAAGCTTCACTCAGGGCTGGACTGCAGAGACTCATAAGGATCAGGGATCCCTTGAGGCAGCAATTTGAAACTGAAAGCCACTAATATTTGTTGCTATGCTCGGGAGTGCAGTGCTTGTAATGCTAGGAGGTGATTGGTGCAGATGATGCAATATGTGGGTTTAACATAGTTGTATGTTGCTTTGCAGGGCTCTTTGTGCTTTCAGTTAATAGAATAAAGATTGCTTTCAAACCAACACAATTCTTTTATTAAAAGACAACAACCAGAGGAGAGAGTCAAACAAAAAAAACCCATCAGCAGTGAGGGGGATGGGGGAAGGGAAGGTCCCAGGAGGTGGAGGGGTCCTGGAATGGCTAAAGATTTGTGTATGTCCAGGGATCATATCCAACCTTCTCCTCTGGAGTACAATGCAGTGGGTACTGTACTTCAGCAGGGCCAAACTGCAGACGGATGGGTGTTGAGTGCAGTGGGTAGTGGGAGTCCACAGTGCTGGACTGTGAGGAGGGAGGAGTGGAATGCCATGGGTATAGAGTGGAGCCAGGAGGTTGATAAGTACGTGTTGACGGTGTCTGGGGGGAGCATGGGAAAGAGTTTTGTGGCAGTGGATGCAGGGGAGGGTGGGCACAGAGCTGCTCAGTTTGAAGAGTTGGTATTGCCTGGAGCGTGTCTGCTTGGCGCTCCATAACCTTTAAGAGCCACTCTGTGGCTTCATTCTGGCATGCCACGTTCTCCTTTCGGTCCCCCTTCTCGCTGTCCTGCCACTCCTTCAATTCCTCTTTCTTGGCAGTGGAGTGCATCATAACATCACGCAGAAAGTCCTCCTTAGTTCTTCTTGGCCACTTTCTAATTCTGTGCAGCCGTTCAGCCACCGATAACAAAAAGGGAGGCTGGGCCTCCAAGGTCTGTGAAGTTTAAACACAACACTTTACAGAAGCAGTATTGTTTTCAACACAGAGAACACTGATTCAGTGATTTAAAGCACAGCCAGTACTCACACACCTGTCACTAACTGGCTGCCCCCAGGCAAGCACGCATGAGCCACAAGACCCCCAAAATGGTGAACAGCCACAGGGGCAGGGTATATCACTCTTCCCGGACCCTGCTGTGCACTGGGCACGTGGCTCTTGGGGACAGCTAGCACTGTAGGGGGGGCCTGATAATCATACCTGTCCCCACACTTTGCACAGGAGGTGATCATTATGGAAGATATCTCGCTGCTGAGGGTGAGCAGGGAATCAAGGGAGGGTCTTCTCCAAGACTACGGCTTCCACCCTGGTCCCTATGCAGCTCGCCTGTGTGCAGCAATGGACGTCCGTCCATTCCCCCCACCCCCACCCCACCGTGATGACACAGTGGCATTGGAAAGTTACCATTAATGGGGCAAGAAATAAAGCAGTTCTGCTGAAGAACCTGCGGCAGCACATTGCCCAGTATCTCCACGAGAGTTTCCTGGAGATCTCTGAGGGAGATTCCCATGAAGTGAAGGAGTCAATCAACAGCTTGTTCCGCCACTCAGACTAGGCATGCGGAGGGAGACAAGCCTGCTTTCTGCAACCCTCCTGCCTCCAACAACTCGCTTCAGCAATTCCCAAATCCACTTACCAGGGGCCTCCTCTCCTGTTTGCACTTCGCCAGCATCCGACAGCTGTGACTGGCTAGCCTCCTCCGGGGTAGAAAACAGCTCTTGGCTGCATGCATCTCCGACCTCTGAGTCATCCTGCCTCTGGGTCCCCCTCCCTCCTCCACATCCTCACCCAAGATTTCCTCCTCCTGGCTCGATCCATTCTCGACTGGCACGCGGGCCACCAAAGTATCCACAGTTGCCTTCTCAATGGAGGTGGGGTTGCTGCTGAGTATAGTGTCCTGCTTTTTGTAGAACCAGGGGCTCGTGAGCGCAGCACCGGAGTGGCTGTTTGCCTCCCGTGCCTTGTGGTTGGCGTTCCACAGCTCCTTCACTTTGACCCTGCACTGCAATGTGTCCTGGTCATGGCCCCTTTCTGTCATGCATTGTGAAATCTGTCCATAGGTATCATAATTCCTACGGCTGGAGCACAGCTGGGACTGGACAGCCTCCTCTCCCCAAATGCTGATGAGGTCCAGCAGCTTGGCATTGCTCCAAGCGGGGGATCGCCTGGTGCATGGAGCAGGCATGGCCACCTGGAAAGATGTGCGGAGACCACTGCACACATCACCAAGCAAACAGGAAGGGGACTTTCAAAATTCCAAAGGAATTTACGAGGTGGGGATGATGGTTGGTCACCTGAAGGCAGGGCAGTAGAGTTCAAACCGATGACCAGAGAGGCAAGAACAGGTATTGTGGGACACCTCCTGGAGGCTAATTGCAGCGCTGTAAATCGACCACGGTGTCTACACTGGCACCACAGCACTGTAGCCCTGGCGCAGAAAGCTGTATGCCTCTTGTTGGGGTGTTTGTTTTTTAAAGCGCTACAACTGTGCAGTTTCTGCGCACTAAGTGGCGTGGCAGTGTGTACACCTCGGGAGTTACAGAGCAGAAAGCAGCTTTACTGTGCAGAAACTTGCCTGTGTAGACAAGGCCTAAGTTTTCTTTAACCATCTTAAGTTCTGTTTTTTTATCTGGTGATAGTGGGTGCTATTATGACGGGGTCGCCTTCTTAACATCCCGATTTTACATTATTTTAATGTAATTTAGATGGAATATGAGGATGTGACTTCCTGCTTCTCAGCTAAGGTTGCTGCTCTTTTAACCTGGCTGCAGACAAAAGCCTTAGGCTTTAGGCCTTGCAATATGGCTGCAGACCAAAGCCTTATCCTTACACCGGCTTTTATAAGAGACCTCACATGGCATTCTTTGGGGAGCTCGAATGTACATATCAGACTCCAGAGATCCCTGCCCCTATGCACCCACTCTGTGCCTCTTGCCAGTTGGCACTAAGAGGTTTCAGGGTCACAAATGCTAAATGACGAAACAGTGCTGCAGCGTACTCAGACCTAGAGTGGGACACAAACAACAGACTGGTGAGAATCCAACAATAGAAGCTTTACCAAGAACTGTGTGTAAACACATAGTAACATAAAAATAATAAAGAAAAAGGTCGATGCAAGAGAGAAAGAGACCAAAAGATACAAAAAGATGGCAGAAACAAAAAGGTTTCATAGTAAGGAGCGTTTCTTACCTGGATGTGGGTTCCCCCTCATGCACAGTCCTCTCCCCATCTCATCAGAAGGCCTTTGAGAAATCCAGCATCATTCCTACTGTGATGCTGCAAATGGACAACCAGAGCACAATACCTAACCCTGAGGACGACCGCAAAGGATCTGCAGGACACCAAGGCTTGTTGATGTTGTATGGATTATAAGGGGTCTGCCTACCTACAGACATGGAATGACTGCTTCTATTGAGAGAACAGTAAATCACAACGACAAATATATCTGAAGGGGGGCATTAGTTGGGTTGCAAGTGGATGTGGTTTTAGAGAGGCTGGGGGGACTAGACTGAAACAAAATGTCTTTTGATGGATGTTGCTGACTGTTGCCAGCTCTAGGGAAGGCAGGTGCTGCTATGTGTTAGTCCTCTGGCTGCATTAAGAGTTTTGATTTTTAGATAGGGTCGCCTCTCACTCTTTTGGATGTTATAATAGAATACCCATAACATCCAGTGTTGGCCACTGTCTGCCATATTGATGTAGAAAATGTGAAAATAAAGTAAAGATGACTACAAACTGTAACAAAAATATCTATTTATTCAGTAGGGCCTAACTCAGTGGGTCTCAAACGTTTTTTTACTGGCGACCCCTTTCACATCGCAAGCCTCTGAGTGCGACCCCCCACCCCCAATAAATTAAACATACCGTTTAATATATTTAACACCATTATAAACGCTGGAAGCAAGCGGAGTTTGGGGTGGAGGTTGACAGCTCGTGACCTCCCATGTAATGACCTCATGACCCCCTGAGGGGTCCTGACCCCCAGTTTGAGAACCCCTGGCCTAACTCTTGCTTCCATTTAAGACAATAAGACTCCCATTAACTAATGTGAGCAATATTTAATCCATAAGCATGTACAGACTCCACTGTACAAATTTATATAATATAAACATATTTAGTATACTTTCACATATACTTCAGCCAGGACACAAAAAGTAGACAATGTGAGTGCTCCTTCTTTGATCATTTGGCTCGATAGTTTAGCTAGATGTTAAACTAAGGGCAGGTCTGCACTTAAAACGCTCCATCAGTGCAGCTACACTGATGTAGCGCTTCAGTGAAGACAATCCTTTGTTGACAGGAAAGATCTCCTGTCGGTGTAGTTAATTCACCTTCCCAAGAGGCGGTAGCTAGGTCAGCGGGAGAAGCTCTCCCCCGACATAGCACTGTCTACACAGGGGTTAAGGTCAGTATAACTATATTGCTTAGAGGTATGGACTTCTCACACCCCTGAGCAACGTAGTTATACTGCTATATGTCTGTAGCATAGACCTGGCCTAATTCAGTTTCCTCAGCAGAGTCTTCCATTCCTGAAATGGTCTCATCTGGGACCAATTATTTAGCATGCAACGTGTGACAGCATAACAGTTATGAGCCTCGCAAAATTCTACTTTTTCTCACTTGCCTGTTAGTTTTTTCATCATTTGAAATGTGGGCAGATAGATTTGTCTCAGATTATTTTGCCAGGTTTAGTTATGTTAATCTCTGTGTAATACCAACATAATAAGGTTGGATGGAACTTTGTTTCCAGTTTTAAAGAAATTCAGCTTTTCAATCTGTTACTTATTTGAGGGCTTTGATTAATGTCCCCTAGATCAGTGGTTCTCAAAGCCGGTCCGCCGCTTGTTCAGGGAAAGCCCCTGGCAGGCCGGGCCGGTTTGTTTACCGGCCGCGTCCGCCGGTTCACCGCTCCAGGCCAATGGGGGCTGCGGGAAGCAGTGCGGGCTGAGGGATGTGCTGGCCACCCTTCCCGCAGTCCCCATTGGCCTGGAGCGGCGAACCGTGGCCAGTGGGAGCTGCGATTGGACGAACCTGCGAACGCGGCCGGTAAACAAACCGGCCCGGCCTGCCAGGGGTTTTCCCTGAACAAGCGGCGGACCGGCTTTGAGAACCACTGCCCTAAATAATGGTGACTTATCAACACTGTAGTCCTTGTTGGATAGCTTGCATCAAGGTTGTCAATTCTGACCTTTCATATTGTGCTGTGGTAAAAAAAAAGCCATTTATAATTAAAATTCATCAGACAGATTTTAGGCAATTTGGTAGAGACAGAACATATCTCCCTATAGTTACTTGATGTCCTCCTGTGTATGCCTATTTGCACATAGCCATTCTCATGCAAATTCTGGAACAGCATGGGAAAGTAGCACAGTACTGGGGTCAGAGGTCAATTCATTTATATGAACCAGATTTTCCAGATGATTGTGAATAATTTGAACAACTGTATTGTCAAGCCTGAACTGAACAAAAGTATTGTCAGTGTTAGGCCTCAAACTTCCGGAAGCTTCAAAAAGCAAGCTTTGCAAAATTAGGCTGAAACTTGTGGTCAAGAGACACTGCAACCAGATAACACTTTATGCTGACTCCTATGTGGTGAAATAAGTTAGGCCTTCAGGCATGGCTTATAAAACCACATTACCCACAGTCAAGACAATGGGCTATATGGAGATAAGTTATCTCCTTGTGCATAACTTATAAAACTAAAACAACAACTGGATATCAAAGTAATCACAACCACCACAGTAAACAATTGGCTTACCCTAATTAATTGGTCTGTTTTGAAACACGGCCGACAAATAAGATAAAAAGTATGAAGGCACAGAACTCTGTGTGTGTGTGTTTTGGTAAACCCAACCCACATCCCCTGAACCAAAGGGACGTGCACTTCTCGACAGTCTGTACCTGGCCAGTGTGGAAAACAGCCGACTGAAGGGTAACGTATTTTCGGACAAATGCAGGGTAAGGTTTTGGAGTAAAGAAGTCTGGTTGCTCAAGCTAATTTAATCTCAAATTGTGTTAACACTATTTTATTAAAAATGGTAGTATCAAAATAATTTAATCTCAAATTGTATCAATACTGCAGTATTAAAAGTAGTAGTATAAGCTTAATATTAAGTTGTTTAAAAATAGTAATAAATTGTTAATCAATATATAATATCTTTACTTGTACTTACTAAAAACAAAAACAGTACATGTAAAGTTAACAGTTAATAAATAATAATAACTTTGCATGTGCTTGTGTCATCAGTATAAACTGCCATTTATATTCAATACTAATGCATATTACATTACCTTAAAACAATAAGTAACTAATGTTAATATTACCTGTTCTTGTGCTTGTCTTCAGTATAACTTGCCATTTACATAAATCCTTATTCAATGCTGGTCTTTAATTTTTCTTTTCCTATTCTGTCTGTGCTGCATTTATAGCCGTAAATTATCAAAAACCTTTCTTGAGGAATAATCAGTCATTTTAATTTTTCTTATACGGGCACTACTCAATCTCATTACATCTGTGTTGGGTGGTGGGAAGTAGTGATCACCCGGGGCCCAATTAGGATCCTGACCCGTGCTTCCTTCCTCCTTTATCTCCGCATGGTGTTAGAAGTGGGATTGTAAAATCTGGGATAAGGGGCCGCAGTCAGATACTGTAACCTGTCTGCCCTGAGACCCATAAGCCTCTAAAGACTCTGCAGCATAGTTCTCTATTCGGGAGCCCGTCAGACAATTGTCTGCCGAACTGTGGTAAAAGCAGTAAAAAACTTGGGTGACTCACACTATTTAAAGGAACAGGAGTACTTGTGGCACCTTAGAGACTAACAAATTTATTTGAGCATAAGCTTTTGTGGGCTACAGCCCACTTCATCTGAAGCCCACGAAAGCTTATGCTCAAATAAATTTGTTAGTCTCTAAGGTGCCACAAGTACTCTTGTTCTTTTTGCGGATACAGACTAACTCGGCTGCTACTCTGAAAACTACTTAAAGGGACATGCATTACACAAAGGCATACCTACAATTAAAATAGCTGGCAAATTAAAGGGACATAAAGATTCTGTAGTTAATGTTTCCAAATGCGTGGTTATACCTGCCTGTGTACCTTTTTGTTGTTGAATTACCAGTTTTGGATTCTCGGGTCACAGTAAATGAACCTTTGGTGTTTCTACCTTCCGCTTTCTACCTAATAGCACTTTTTTGCTGCTATAATTCTACCTTCTTGCTGCTATTCCCTCGAGAAGGATCCTATTCCCTCAGTGTCATAAATCATCGTGTCATCCCTTTGATCCACGGTGATAGCGTCAGTGTCAGCACGAGTTAGTAAGATTGTCTTGTGCTAGGATTGATCTTGCCACTGTGAATTTACATTCTCCTCAGTATTATTAAGTCAAAAAATTGTGAAGTTCTGTGGCAGGTCCATGATTTTAAGGTTTTATCTCCTCCAAAAGGATCCCATTTTGTTGGATCCACGACAACAAGAACAACAGCAGCACCAGTAAGAAAAATTGTCCAGTGCTGGGGTTGATTTTGCTGCTGGGGAATTCTAGTTAATCACTCTTCGAAAGCTTGAAAACTGGGAAGTCCCGTAACAGGCTCACCATTGTAAGGTTTTATATTCCCCGTGATACCTGATGCTTAGCTAAATGAGTTTATGGTCTGACCCAGCGATCATTATCGCCTGGATTTTTTCTGGCCTTTGTTTTTTGCTTATTGTTGGAGGTTTTTGTTGCCGCCTTAAACACTATTTTTGTCCCTGGAACCGGGCATATTTTCATAGGCGACTTGATAATCTGGTTCTTCCATTGGTAGAACTGACATCAGAAGCACAACCTCCTGCCATTGAGAGGACGGCGGTGTAAATGCCGGTAGATCATTGCTTGGTAACATTATATCGTAATACGTATAAACGATTAAGAGCAGGAGAATATCATCCCATATTCACTTATATCACAGGATATTACTGGGAACTTCCCACTCCCGGGCCTGAAAGGGATCAAATTCAGCAGTACATACATTCCCCTAATCCAGTACCCCTAGTGCATATTAGGCAATTATTTGCTTACCAAATTGGGGGTTTATATTCCACCCAAGGCTCCAATTCTATCGTAAAGATACAGAAATTTTTATTCATTAAAAATGGCAAAAGCTCAGGAAGGAAAGGTATTGTTGGTCCAGGCAGGTCTGCCAGGGAATGCCCGTTGTAGCGGTGCGGACTCACCCCTGCGGCGCCTCCTGCTGGTTGTCTCGGGAATTAGCTCACCAGTCGTCAGAGCGCCCTCTTCACGCCTTACTGCTGGCCCCTGTATCCCTCCCAGGACCCCGGTGCCCTATTGTCTGGGATGTTGCCCCCTGGCAATAACCCCTCACAGCTCTGGGTCTCCCCCTCCCAGGGGAACCCCCACCCACTAACCCCACCTCGCCTCAGTGTAAGGCTACTGCCAGTCACCATCTAGCCCCACTTCGCCTCAGTCTTGGCTACTGCCCAGTTTCCATCTAGCCCGTTCACTGGGGCAGACTGCAGTATCAGCCACTCATCACAGGCAAAGGGGTTCGGACCTGCTGCCTCTGCCTACCCATGGGCTGCCCCCTGCAACCCAGTACCTAATAGGCCTTACCAGGCCTGCAGCTTGGGGCTTTCCTAGGCCGGAGCTCCCCGGCTCCCTTGGCCTTTCCCCAGCCCTGCTCCACTCCAGGTACCTAGTTAAGCTCCCTAGCAGCCAGGCCCTTCTCTCTCTGAATGCAGAGAGAGACTGTTGAGCTCCTGGATCCCAGCCTTTTTATACAGGCCAGCTGTGACCTGATTGGGGCGTGGCCCAGCTGCGGCCGCTTCCCCAATCAGCCCAGCTTTTAGAGCTGCAGCCCTCTCCAGGGCTGCTTTTACCCCTGCAGCCCTCTTTCAGGGCTGATTTCAAGCCCTTCAGGGAAGGAGCGGGTGTCCACCCTGCTACACCCGTATATGGGTAGGACTGATAGGAATATGACAAGTACCCCAACTGGGCATTTAGTGGAAAATATTGCTTTCCATTATAATGAAAATTATGGAACTATACAAGTGAATATCAAGATTGATTACAATTTTGAACTTAATGAAACGCCTCCAAAGATTGTAGCAATGGAGGGCTATACTTCCAATATGGGTTTTAATTGCCTGCATAATACAGGAACCTTGGCTCACCCAGCGGTGGACGACCTTAAGTCCTGAAAAATTCATCCTACCACCTCTATTAATTCTAACAAAACAGGTAAAATTCCTGTTAATAGTCCTTCCCACATGTTGTTGGAAGGATTAGGGAAGGTCTGCAAAGTAAAAATAACTGTCCCTGACGATTTTCAAAGTATGGACCGGCTACTCCAACCTTTGGTCCTAAAAGAGTTGCTGTGGGACAAAGATAAAATCAATAAGAAGGGATGTCAGTCCGAGTTGGACTGTTTGGCATGTTTAAGTTCTACTATAATTAAACAGCAAAAGACCATCCATTTGCTGCTTCAGCCTCAGTGTGTCCCTTCTTCCCCTCCTGCAAAAATTGAGGAAGAACAACCACCTCCTCCCTATAATTCACAGGAGGCAGTTCCCTCTGCTCCAACTGTGCTTCTATACCCTGTTGTTGCCCTCAAATCTAAAACTGATGGTCAACAGACTACTGTGGTCACTGAATATAGATCCTTCACCCCTGCTGAGCTCCGAGAATTGTGAGACAGGGTGTCTAGGAAAGAAGGTGAACCTATCTGGAAGTGGGTACTGCAATTATTTAAGGAACATAGTGATGATTTTCTTTCTGCTATGGATGGACTCCTGGTGTTGACATATCAGTCAACCGGGGGATAACAGGAGGGGACTGGAGAACAAAAATAGCACCATGGCCTTAGCAATTCACAGGGAAAAAGCGCCAAGCCAGGCTATGATGACATCCGGGACTGGGAGTCAATGTATGCATACATTTTTTTGGATACGCTTCTCAGAGTAGGAGAGAATGCTAACAGCACCGCCGGATGGCGAGATGACACCATTGTACAAACCCAAGCCAGAGTAGTAAGTCCAGCTACCGTTCGATGTGTAGCTAACTATCTTTCAGATGACATTAAGCGCAGGAATCCGTGGTTGGAATCTGTTGTTTTAGGATTGGGTGGACTCACCTTGGAAAATCTGTCAACCTGACAAATTCAGTGGGACCAAGGAAATGTAATTAATGATCCCAAACCTTTAAAATCAAATCCCTCTGCGAACCCTAGGCAGGAGCACTCCGGGGTTGCACGTGCTGCCTTCGCTTTCTTACGAAATCAAAACAAATTGCCAGAGGCCCGACTCTCAGATCCTGAGTTAGTGAAATTGGCTGAATGCCATGGATTTGTTGCACGGGGGAAAAATAAAAGAGAATAGGGAAATGGCAGCTCGAGCAGGGAGACAAGCAAAGTCTTTTTAATAAACCTTAACAAAAGTCTCCCTGTTTTGAAATTAGAAAGCAGGAAAATTTGTTACTAACTGCTTTCATGTGAAATGGGAAAAAATATAAATTCTGAATTGCCCCCCAGGGATTTTGTAACTCCCCCGCATGGGCTACATAAGTAATGGCACAATCAATGGCCTCCTTCAATTATAATAATTGGGTTAGTTATTTGGATGATATTTTGATCTTTGATTCCACCCAAGAGAATTGCAGCATAATCTTAAATGCCTTACTGCAGCACCTCACAAACCAAGGTTGGGAAATCAAACAAGAGAAAGTAAAAGAACCTGCCCTTAGGCAAACATTTTTGGGATGGATATGGGGTGCCATAGACATCACCTTAAATTCAGATGTAATGGAAGCAATAGACAAACTCGTCTCTATCCGCTCCTTGAAGGATTTCCAAAGGGCTGCTAAATTAGCAGTCCAAACTAGTCTTTGGTCTTCCTCCTAAAATACCCTTTTCAAACAAGCCTACCTTCTAAATAACAATTTTAAAAAATCCTAATTAATCACTTATACAAACAATTTAGCAAAAATAAAAAGCCCACTTCTTTAAAAAACCCTCTCTTACCTATCTAAATGCCTCTAAAAAGTGGATGTATATGTAAATACTGGTCATGAGCATTGGTGGGTGGAATTCAAACAAGAAAATCACTCTTCTTTTACCAGTGGCAGTTTTCATCCTTATCAGAATGCCCAATCCTCCACGGATAAAACATTAACTATTCTTAATCAGATCTATCCCATCCTTCAGAGGTTTTCAGGAAATCTGTTAAGTTAGTCTGTGTTTTCATATGATCTATTTTCGGTAGGTTCGGAGTTTCGGTGGATGCATCAGGACATGCCTGAAGCAGTTATAAAAATGGCATTGACCCTAAAAACCCAGTTTCATCTGCTGCCTGTAAAATGGATTCAAAATAATCACCAATTCCTACAAAAACAATGGTGTATTCCAGAATATAACACAAAAAAAGTGTGGCTATGAATCGATGGCACACCACAACATGCAGGTGCAATTGGATATAATTGCCTAAAATGCGCCTCCATGAGAACTCATAGACTTCAGACTAATCCTTCGGCTCAGTTAGCCGAGGTTGAGGCCTTGGCCTTCGCCTTAACTCATGCCCAACTGAATCATGGAGGGGAAAATTGGTACATTGGTGTGGACAGTTCCTACCTTTATAAGGGATGTTTAGGAGCCCAAAGCTCTGACCTCACCAATCCTGAAAGGGCCCATAACACACATTGGGATGCTATAGTAAAATTCTTAAAAAATCATTGGGAGCTTGGAAAAATTTCTGCTGTCATAAAAATTGCTAGTCATAAATCCTGGACTCCTCCCGCTCATGCTGTTGTTGACGAGACCCTCCAACTCTGGCATATAGCAAAAAAGCCAGAACCATCTCGTGCAGCCATTCACTATGCAAGGGCTGTTCATGAAAATCAGGGCCAATGAAATAAATCTGTTCTTGAATTTATTTTACGTGATTTGGGGTTTTCAGAAATTCGCAAAACTGTTGCAGCTGTAACTGATAACTGTAAGTTTTGCCTCAGCCATCAAAAATATCGTAATGTCTAAATGCTAAAAAAAAAAGTGGCAGGTAAATTACCATTGGCAAATGGATCTAACAGGGCCACTTGCAGGATCAAAGAAAAACCCCATGGGTTTGGTTGTTGTAGATTTGGGATCCCGACGAACCGCTGTGTTTCCTTTAAGCTCCAATAAGGCATCCAATATCATTAAGTGTTGTGAAGAGTCTGGCGTCCTCCCAGCATCATTTCTACTGACGGTGGTCCTCCTTGGAACAGCCAAGATTGGGAATGTTGGTGTTCGGGCCAGTTAATAGCTCCCATTTTACACCTGCTTTACCACCCACAAAGCAATAGGGTGGTGGGGGAAAAAATCCAGGATCTTAAGCCTAAATTAAAAAATGAGCAGAGTGATTGGAAAGGGTGGGAGAATAAATTATCTGCTGTTCTCCAAGAAATAAATTCTAAAAAATAGCAATATACTTATCAGTGGAAGCCGCTCATTGAGGTTGATCCTTAGAAGCCTTTGTACCAGAAGGATCAGTTGGTCTGGCTTCTATTGCCTCAAACGCGTGAACCCTTGGAGGGAAAAATAACAAAAATATTGTCCCATCCATTTACATACCTAATTTCTACCACTAATAGTAATATTTATGCTAATCAAGCTTGGATAACCCCTCGGGCCACTGAGACAGTACAGTAAGGCCACCTTGTGTTTTTTGTTACAGGAATGTGGCTCTTCTTTATTTGCATGTCTGCAGTATTGAAATCAGCAGCGGCTGATTTGTGCGTAGGAAATGGTACCTTTTTCACCCCCATGAACTCATCCTTTCCTGGATGCACATTCAACGGGACTGTTCGCAATACCAGCAATCCTTGGTGCCCTGTAAAGGCTGTCAACTTAACCCTAATTAAAAAACCTTAGCTGGAAAATCGCTCCATCATTACCTTTGTTTATTGTCTTCAGCCTCCTTTTAAATGTATACTCCCTATCAATAAAACGCTCTAGTTCTTTAGTTGTGCATATTATAACTCTTCATGTTTCACGTATGGTGAAGGACCTGTGTATGCTTGCCAAACGGAAATAAAATGGGATGTAGGTGCTTCGGAAAAACTATTGGGAACCAAACCGATAAAAGTGTATTATCCCATTGGACCGCAAAGCATTAATTAAACATTTAAGCAAGTTCTCCCTTATAATACATCAATAACAATTTACACCCTATGCAATAAAAACTTTAATCAAAATCAACGAAATCTTCAAGCAGTAGTCCAACAGCAAAATAAAATAAATCGCCAGCAATGGGAGAAAGACGCCCTTCAAAACCAGGCGCTCCAGGATAGCCTTCATGGACAAACTCTTCTTTTCCAAAGTATTAAACTGGTCTGGTCTATTGTTGTTAATAAGTCAAATCCTTGAAAAAATGCTTCTGCTCAGGAAAAAGCTTATAGGAAAGGGCCTTTATTTGGAGCCATTTGTGGCCCCATGAGTGTTAGAAGACACTGTACCACTCAGGTGAGGTGTATGATGTGCGAGGGATGGCTCCACCTTAAGAAATCCTTAATCAATAACGCATATTCTGAGAAAGCACTGATAGAAAATAGGTGTGTAGGTATCCCCCCAAAATTCACTGAAACATCGTTCTTATTATTATCCACCATCTGCTCCATATGCAGTCAGTCGGTCGTATTTCGGCCAGCTGAAAGTATAGCTTGCATCAATCGGTCTTACTGTTATCATTTCCAGTTAGGCACTGTTATCAATTCTACATAAATTCACGGTGCACTTGACCCTGTTAAGCTTCAGGTACACCTGCCTATACCCCTTTGAATATCCAAATTAGAGAAAATTGTCAAAAAATTCTCTGATATTGACCTAGCAATAACTCGGCTAGGCAATGTTATTTCCGTACTTCTTAATGTCTCACAGGAACGATTCCAGGAGTTAACCCCGGTGATTCCCCACTCTGCTCAGTCTGAGGATGCAGTAATAATCCCCTGGTTAAAAGAAATAGGTAAATGTATCTGCTCAATCAAGCAAAATATTAAAAAAACAACCCACCAAATAATTAAAATTCCTAAAAAATTATTACATATGATAAAAAAAATAAAATCCACACATTCTTCTGGGATTAATAGTCTATTTTACTATACTTATTACTAAAGCCTTAATATTTGCCTACATTCACTATTTGCCCTGTTATTGCAGGATATACTCAAATAAATGTTGTTGTTGCTAAACCAGAAGTTTAGACCTGGGGGGATGTTAGTAATTTGAACAACTGTATTGTCAAGCCTGAACTGAACAAAAGTATTGTCAGTGTTAGGCCTCAAACTTTCTGAAGCTTCAAAAAGCAAGCTTTGCAAAATTAGGCTGAAACTTGTGGTCAAGAGACACTGCAACCAGATAACACTTTATGCTGACTCCTATGTGGTGAAATAAGTTAGGCCTTCAGGCATGGCTTATAAAACCACATTACCCACAGTCAAGACAATGGGCTATATGGAGATAAGTTATCTCCTTGTGCATAACTTATAAAACTAAAACAACAATTGGATATCAAAGTAACCACAACCACCACAGTAAACAATTGGCTTACCCTAATTAATTGGTCTGTTTTGAAACACGGCCGACAAATAAGATAAAAAGTATGAAGGCACAGAACTCTGTGTGTGTGTGTTTTGGTAAACCCAACCCACATCCCCTGAACCAAAGGGACGTGCACTTCTCGACAGTCTGTACCTGGCCAGTGCGGAAAATGGCCGACTGAAGGGTAACGTATTTTCGGACAAATGCAGGATAAGGTTTTGGAGTAAAGAAGTCTGGTTGCTCAAGCTAATTTAATCTCAGGTTGTGTTAACACTATGGTATTAAAAATGGTAGTATCAAAATAATTTAATTTCAAATTGTATCAATACTGCAGTATTAAAAGTAGTAGTATAAGCTTAGTATTAAGTTGTTTAAAAATAGTAATAAATTGTTAATCAATATATAATATCTTTACTTGTACTTACTAAAAACAAAAACAGTACATGTAAAAAGTAATAATAACTTTGCATGTGCTTGTGCCTGTCATCAGTATAAACTGCCATTTATATTCAATACTAATGCATAATATTATATTCCCTTAAAACAATAAGTAACTAATGCATAATATTACCTGTTCTTGTGCTTGTCTTCAGTATAACTTGCCATTTATATTAATCCTTATTCAATGCTGGTCTTCAATTTTTCTTTTCCTATTCTGTCTGTGCTGCATTTATAGCCGTAAATTATCAAAAACCTTTCTTGAGGAATAATCAGTCATTTTAATTTTTCTTATACGGGCACTACTCAATCTCATTACATCTGTGTTGGGTGGTGGGAAGTAGTGATCACCCGGGGCCCAATTAGGATCCTGACCCGTGCTTCCTTCCTCCTTTATCTCCACAATGATCTCCATCTCTGCTTTTGTAATTTCTCCCAAATGCATAAAAATGGGTATATCCAAAATCCAGGAAGTTATATTGGTTAAACTAATAAGCAATATAAGAAAACTCTTTAAAAAAAATCACTCTCATGGGTAAGCTGGGGACAGCTGACTTCTGCTACAGCATTTTTGAAATCAAGATGCAAACAGGTCTCAGAGCTCTGGGAGGAGGTAAACAGGGCATCAGAGTATTTGGAGCCCAGGCCTGTTTCTATAATTCTGGGAATGTTTGCACTAGCCTCTACCTAGCACGTAGAGACATCTCTCCCCACAGAAATGCCGACCGCTGCGGCTCACCTCTTCCTTGTGTACAGTGCACGGGTGCATGCCGTACTATACCAGCGTGCTGCGGGTTGCCTGGGGTAATTACCATGCTGCAGCTCCCTCGGCCAGGCGCTCAGGGATCGTTCAAGCCAGCCGCAGAAGAGCCTGGGAGGACAGGGGGAAACACCTCCCCCGGGCCCGGGAAGCGACGGCCGCTGCAGAGCTCCAGGGGCAGAACCTTCGGATAAAGCAGGGCGGCCTACCCTCGCATGGCTGTTCTTGCAATCCAGGAGCAGCACCAGGACCAGGGTGGCCCACGGGTTCAACGCTCCTCCGCTCCTCGGGCCCTGCGCTCCCGCGCGCCCCCAGCGCCAGCGCGTAGCCTCGCAACCGGAGACCGGCCTGGCTGCTTCCCGTGCGCTCCCGGCCCTGAGGCGCGGCCCCGCCGAACGTTCTGTCCGCTCAGTCCCTCTCTCCCACCTGGACCGTGCCACAGTGACGCTGCTGACGCGCGCTTCACACCCGTTTAACACAAGGAAGAAAGCGCGCGACGGGGTCGAATGCTCCGCGGAGCGCGCGCTCCCTGTGTGACGACCGCTGCGATAGTGACCTAACGAAGCCCCAACCGCCGCCGCAACTCTACCCGGGCCTTCCTGTGTTCCTCCGGAGCTTGTGCGCGGGCAGTCGGCCGCGGCCCGGACCCGCCCCGATGGCGGCGGAGGGGGAGGCGGACGTGGAGTGGGTGGTAGACAGCATCGCCGGCTTCCTGCGCGGGCCCGCCTGGTCCATCCCCATCCTGGAGTTCCTGGAGCAGAAGTGCGCGGGTGAGAGGCCGGGGGCGGGGACCCTGCCGGGGCTGGAGCGGCAGAGCCTCCCCCCCCCCAAAAGCGCTGTGGCAGGGGCTCCCTGGGGAGAAGGGCGTTGCTAGGCCCGTTGAGAGACATTCGGGCCCCGGCTCATCGTGCGCGCTGCCCCCTTTCTCTTTATTGACAGAGAAGCTAGAGCAGTCTCGGGGCCCTGAGATGAGGGTACCGTTGTGCCCCTCCCCTGGCTCCTTCTCACCCCAGAGAGCGAGGGCAGGTGCATCTACCGCCTCCTGCTCCAGGCCTGGACTCTCCTTCTGTATTCAGCGCCGTCCAACCTTTCTCGGCCTGCAGCAGTGCCAACTCCCCCAAGCGCTGTCACCATGGCTACTCGGGGCGTGGCCTCTCTGCCGAGGCTGGCTACAAGGCCGCCGGCCAGTGGCCGCTGGGGACGCGAAGGCTAGTGCCCTGGGATCTGGCCTGCAAATGTCCCGGACTCGTTCCCTGGGGGCGACATCTGCTTGCTTGTCAGGCATCATCCTTCTCCCAGGGGCTTCTCAGAAAGCACTAAACTGGTTCTTAGGTCTGCTTCCAGGTAGAAACACTTCACTGAAGTGTGCTCTGCTAGTCTTACTTCCTAGTGACTCAGTGCTGTGCTTCCAATAGGGGATAGTATCAAATAAAGATGGAAATTTTAAGTGTTCCATGGAAACATACTTAGCAAAGTTCTTCATTGTAAACTTAGAACTGTCTTGACATTTATGAAAGGTCAATGGAGTTGCTTTAATAATTGATAATTAGCAGGACTTTTAATTATTGCATGTTAGAGTCAAGAGTTCATGAAAGTAGTTTGGCAGGAGTTAAGATTTTCAGGACTGCTACAGACACTAAAAAAAGTTTTTACTACTCTTTGCAGGTTTTACATTACTAACAAATCCATTAAAACATTTTATATCTATTGTTTTGCTCTTGGAAAATTTAATTTCCAGTAATTGACAGATAATTTACTGATTCAGTACAAGGAATGAACTGGTCATTTACTGTCATTTACCATCTAGTAAATGACTTCTAGAAATGCTAATTATTATTATTCAAATTTTTCTTTAATCTAAAGTTTATATAAATAAGTGATTGTGTGGTATAAAGATTTTAGTGGTATGGTATTGCTTTGAGGGTGAACACTTCTCACAAAGCAGTCACTTCTCTGTCAGTCCTCATCCTTAAAGAAAATCTGCACAACAGTTTCAGAAGATGAGCCTGGGAGCTTAAATTCATTCCTTTGCTAGACACTAAGGCTATGTCTACACTAGAGACCTTACAACGGCACAGCTGTACCGATGCAGCTGCACCAATGTTAGATCTCTCGTGTAGCTGCTCTATGCCAAAGGGAGAGAACTGTCCTGCCGCCGTAATTAAACCACCCCCAATGAGAGGCGGTAGCTGTGCGTACTACTACTTATGCCAGTGAAATTTACATTGCTCGGGGTGTTGTTGTTTTTTTTCCTCACACCACTGAGTGACATAAGTTTTGCCGACATAAGTGGTAGTGTAGACATGGCTTAAAAATCAAGAACTGAACAGAGATACTGGATTTGTGGCTTATTACAACAATCTGTAATCCGCTAACTCCCTCTTTTTGTCCTATGACTGCAGAGGTGTTAATGGGCCACTCTGCCTTGAATGTATGTGCTAACTACGTATGCTGAACAATCTGTTCCACCTTGCATGTTGTTGTGACGCAGGGAGTACCTTTCCCATACCTGAAGAAGAGCTCTGTGTGGCGTGAAAGCTTGTAACTCCCCCCTGAATTTCTCCATCACTCCCCCAGTGGTCAACTAGTTACATGAAGTGTTGCCAATTTAGTCGGTGGTTGGAAATTTGAATTGAAATTGAAACATTAAAACACACTTTAAAAGCATATACAGTATATGATAAAATACTTGTACCTGAAAAAGCATAATAGGTTTGAAAATATGAACAAAGACTAGATTCCTCACACAGCTGTTGTTTTTTATGACAATGTCAGTGCATGCTTTTTGGCGATGTTGGCCAACCTAATAATTTCAAATTGTGATTTGTAAGCAAGGTCTGAATGAGCTCTCCCCTGATAGCCAACCTAATAATTTCAAATTGTGATTTGTAAGCAAGGTCTGAATGAGCTCTCCCCTGATAGCTAGTGATGAGCCAAGGGGTGGAGAGGAAAGGCTTCAGGACTAGACTGTACTTAAGAATGGCCATACTGGTGTGACAGGTTTGGTCACAGAGACCCCCTTGGGACTGTCACCTGACGTGCTGAGATTACCTCTGAGCCCGTTTTCCCTGCCAGCTTGGGACTACAGAATCCTGCCTTGTTGAGCCAGACATGCTAGCCTGCTGCAACACAGACCCAGGTCTGGTCCACGCCCCCAAAGCGGCAGACTTTAACCAAAAACTGCTCAGCAGGTCACCTATCTCCAGCACCCAGACCCCCAGTTCCCAATGGAATCCAAACCCCAAATAAATCCATTTTACTCTGTATAAAGCTTATATACGGTAAACTCATAAATTGTCCATCCTCTATAACACTGATAGAGAGATATGCACAGCTGTTCCCCCCCCCCCCCAGGTATCACTTTCTCTGGGTTTACTAATAAACAAAAGTGATTTTATTAAGTATAAAAAGTAGGATTTAAGTGGTTTCAAGTAATAACAGACAGAACAAAGTTAGTTACCAAGCAAAAACACGCAAGTCTAAGCCTAATACATTAAGAAACTGATTACAGGTAAAATCTCACCCTCAGATGTTCCAATAAGCTTCTTTCACAGACTAGACTCCTTCCTAGTCTGGGCCCAATCCTTTCCCCTGGTACAGTCCTTGTTAGTTCTAGCAGACATCTTAGGTGGAAAACAGGGATGTTCGCATGACTGGCAGCCCCTTTGTTCTGTTGCACCCCCTTTAAAAGTTTTGTCACAAGGTGGGACTCTTTTGTCTCTTTGGGTCCCTACCCCTCCTAAATGGAAAAGTACCAGATTTAAGATGGATTCCAGTATTAGGTGACATGGTCACATGTCACTGTAAGACCTCATTTTTCATTACCCACGGATTGGCCCGCATGCAGCCAGGACAATTTGCAAGTAAACAGACCATTTAAAACCAACTGTCCTAGTCAATGGGAGCCATCAAGCTTCTAAACCACCATTAATGGCCCACACTTTCATAGATTCATAGACTCTAGGACTGGAAGGGACCTCGAGAGGTCATCGAGTCCAGTCCCCTGCCCTCATGGCAGGACCAAATACTGTCTAGACCATCCCTGATAGACATTTATCTAACCTACTCTTAAATATCTCCAGAGATGGAGATTCCACAACCTCCCTAGGCAATTTATTCCAGTGTATAACCACTCTGACAGTTAGGAACTTTTTCCTAATGTCCAACCTAAACCTCCCTTGCTGCAGTTTAAGCTCATTACTTCTTGTTCTATCCTTAGAGGCTAAGATGAACAAGTTTTCTCCCACCTCCTTATGACACCCTTTTAGATACCTGAAGACTGCTATCATGTCCCCTCTCAGTCTTCTCTTTTCCAAACTAAACAAACCCAATTCTTTCAGCCTTCCTTCATAGGTCATGTTCTCTAGACCTTTAATCATTCTTGTTGCTCTTCTCTGGACCCTCTCCAATTTCTCCACATCTTTCTTGAAATGCGATGCCCAGAACTGGACACAATACTCCAGTTGAGGCCTAACCAGCGCAGAGTAGAGCGGAAGAATGACTTCTCATGTCTTGTTCACAACACACCTGTTAATGCATCCCAGAATCATGTTTGCTTTTTTTGCAACAGCATCACACTGTTGACTCATATTTAGCTTGTGGTCCACTATAACCCCTAGATCCCTTTCTGCCATACTCCTTCCTAGACAGTCTCTTCCCATTCTGTATGTATGAAACTGATTGTTCCTTCCTAAGTGAAGGACTTTGCATTTGTCTTTATTAAACTTCATCCTGTTTACCTCAGACCATAGTTACAATAGGACCACAGATTTATACTTCCTATTTCTACCTTCAGATACAAGAATGATACATACATACAAATAGGAGGAATATATTCAGTAGATTATAAGCTTTGTAATGATACCTTACAAGAGACCTTTTGCATAAAGCATATTCCAGTTACATTATATTCACACTCATAAGCATATTTCTATAAAACATTATGGAGTGCAGCGTCACAACTGGGTCAGACTAAAGGTCCATCTAGCCCAGTATCCTGTCTTCCGACAGTGGCCAATGCCAGGTGCTCCAGAGGGAATGAACAAAACAGGCAGTCATCAAGTGATCCATCCCCTGTCTCACATTCCCAGCTTCTGGCAAACAGAGGGTAGGGACACCATCCCTGCCCATCCTGGCTAATAGCCATTGATGGACCTATCCTCCATGAATTTATCTAGGTCTTTTTTGAACCCTATTATATTCTTGGCCTTCACAACATCCTCTGGCAAGGAGTTCCACGGGTTGACTGTGCATTGTGTGAAGAAATATTTCCTTTTGTTTGTTTTAAACCCACTGCCTATTAATTTCATTTGGTGACCCTTAGTTCTTATGAGTTATGAGAAGGGGTAAATAACACTTCCTTATTTACTTTCTCCACACCAGTCATGATGTTATAGACCTCTATCATACCCCCCCCCTTAGTCGTCTCTTTTCCAAGCTGAAAGTCTCAGTCTTATTAATCTCTCCTCATACGGAAGACATTCCATATCCCTAGTCATTTTTGTTGCCCTTTTCTGTACTGTTTCCAATTCCAATATATCATTTTTGAGATGGGGCGACCAAATCTGCATGCAGTTTTCAAGATGTCGGCATACCATGGATTTATATAGAAGCAGTATGATATTTTCTGTCTTGTTATCTATCCCTTTCTTAATGATTCCCAACATTTTGTTTGCTTTTTTGACTGCCGCTGCACATTGAGTGGATGTTTTCACAGAACTATCCACAATGTCACCAAGATTTCTTTCTTGAGTAGTAACAGCTAATTTAGACCCCATCATTTTATACGTATAGTTGGGATTATGTTTCCCAATGTGCATTTGTGTATTTACATGAACACACCTACTGTGCCTAGGTATCCATCAGACAGAGTTGTGTGTTGCTCAAGTGATCAATTTTGGCTGATGTTGAGTTACAAATCACTTTAGTATTGAATGCAGTAGTAATGAAATGTTGTTATCCTTATTGTATGACTGTACTGAGCCTGTCTTGATTGAGGGGGGTCACCCTCAGTGCTTAATTTGTGCCAGGGCTGAGCCCCGACACATCTAGGCTTGGCACTTGATAGCCCTGGGACCTCTGGGCTTGCCAGTTATGAAAGTAGAAAAATGTGCCTGAGCCCCGGCAAATAAGTGCTTGAGCCCCGGCATCTCTTTCATTGCAAATTAAGCATGGGTCAACCTCAACTGAACTGCAGTCGCTAAGGAGCGGGTTTGGATGCCAGATCCCAGTGGAGAGAAAGATGGAGCATGGGGGACATGTGTTTTGCTTGGTGATGTGGGCTCTGCCTAAGAGTCACAGGCACTATTTGATCTGCCCCCATCTCTGTTTAAAGATAGAGCTGATTAGGCTCTGTAGTGAGTCGGTGTGGCTCCCCACCTGTCCTGAAGAGGGAGCACCGGCGCCAACACCCAAGTGGGCGGAGCCCCCGCCGCCTGTCCCCGCCCCCCGGAAGTCACGGGGCGGGACCGGAAGTATAAAGGCCGGCAGCCAGAGCTCAGTCAGGCGCCGGCCACCGCAGGGAGCAGACGTGCGGTCGGGAGCTCCCCGCCAGGATACCTCGGAGGCACGAGGTGGATGCCCTAGCTGGCCAGAGCTGCCCAGAGCTCATTACGAGGAGGAGCCGCCGGAGCCCGTCCGCTCCCGTCGCTGGGAGACGCCCGTGGAACTCCCCCACAGCAACCCCGAAGGGGAGGCCCCGCCAGAACCCTTGCAGCCCTGCTGTTATCCGGAGGAGCCGCCCGAGGGCCAGTGGCCGGATTTCCCTACAGAGCTACCGGATCTGCCACCAAGCCCCGGCCGAGAGGAGGCTCCACTGATGGACTGGACCGCACTCGGTGCCACAGACGAGGTAGGTCCCGAGGGGGATAATGGAAGCAGCCCGGGGGTAGCCGACCCCAGTCAGGCTACAGAGGCCTGTGAGCCCATGGCAGTGTGTTTCGGTCAGGATACCCCACTGACCGGCAGCGACACTAATCGCTGCTAGGGCCCCGGGCTGGGACACAGTGGAGTGGGTGGGCCTGTGTCCCCCCCTGCCACCCCTACCCACGGGTGGCAGGCTTCCCCCTCACCCAACGCTCAGGTAGGAACCTGAGCCCCTTACCTGCCGGAGCTAATTGCTTGTTTGTGCTCCGCCCTGAACCAGGGCCGGAGCTACCACACCGCTTGCCTGCTCAGCCCCTGCTCCAGAGGGCCTGAGCTAAATTGACTGTTTGTGCCCCGCCCTGACCCAGGGCCAGAGCTAATAGACTACTTGTGTGCTCAGCCCCTGCCTCCAAGGGCCTGAGCTTATAGACTGTGTGTGCTCCGCCCCTGCTGCAAAGGGCCTGAGCTTATTGACTGCTTGTGCTCAGCCCCTGCTCCAGAGGGCCTGAGCTAAATTGACTATTTGTGCTCCGCCCTGCCTCCAAGGGCCAGAGCTTATAGACTGTGTGTGCTCAGCCCCTGCTACAAAGGGCCTGAGCTTATTAACTCTTTGTGCTCAGCCCCTGCTACAGGAGGGCCTGAGCTAATTAACTGGCTGTGTTCAGCCCCTGCATCAGAGGGCCTGAGCTAAATGACTGTTTGCCAGCCCAGCCCTGCGCCAGAGGGCCTGGGTTCTTTGACTGTGGTTTACTCAGCCCCCTGGACCAGAGGGCCTGAGATCTGAGCTAACTGACTGTTTAAATTGTGCAGTAGGGAGTCGGTGTGGCTCCCCTCCTGTCCTGAAGGGTCAAGCCCCGGCGCAAACCCTTTTACAGGCTCCTTAGAGTCTTTTGTTTTTTTAAGTGACGACTAGAGCTGAAATCACTGATGATCAGGTCTAAGTGCTTAGACCTGCTGCAGGACAGTGTTTCTGTGGAAGAGGCTGCCCAGCCTGCACTGGCAGTGAGGTTCTCCCACTGAGAGCTGAAATCACTGAGAGCTTGGTTGAACCTCAAGAGACCAACTCAGAGAGGTCACAGTGGCAGGTGGCAGCAGAAGATGATGGCGCAGAGCCATTGATGATGGAGCAGTGGAGCGAATGGTGGCACGACAAATAGCAGTGGCCAGAGCGAGTGGCTGGAGGAACGAGCAAGGTGCCTTCTCCCCAGGGTGGGAGATGCACTCATATGAAAGCATCTCTGAATTTTGGGTCTACACTGACCAAGGACAACAACTATGAGTGGCGTGTGTTGGAGGGAAAGGGGAGGGGCACGTGAAAGGGACATTTGTTTATTGGACTATGTTTTAGTGACTTTGCTCTAGAATGCTAGATTTGTGACTGGGAAAGGTATATAAATATACATTTCCTAGTAGGCCAAGATTTTTAAAATGCATTATTTGCCAAGCTCATTATCTCACATCATCGCTATCTTAAGAGGTTGTTATCTTGGGGAGTTTCTGTACTAAACATTTTTATTATTATATTATAATAAATTTTTTCATAAGAACGACCATATTGGGTCAGACCAATGCTCCACCTAGTCCAATATCCTGTCTTCCAACAGTGGCCAATGCCAGGTGCTTAAAAGGGAATGAACTGAACAGGCAATCATTGAGTGATCCATCCCCTGTTGTCCACTCCCAGCTCCTGGTGAACAGAGGCTAGGACTCTCAGACTGTGGTGTTGGATCCCTGCCCATCCTGGCTAATAGCCATTGATGGACTTATCCTCCATGAACTTATCTAGTTCTTTTTTTGAACCCAGTTATAGTTCTGGCCTTCACACCATCCCCTGGCAAAAAGTTCCATAGGTTGACTGTGCATTCTGTGAAGAATTACTTCCTTTTGTTTGTTTTAAACTTGCTGCCTATTAATTTCTTTGGGTGACCCCTAATTCTTGTGTTAAGTGAAGGGGTAAATGACATTTCCTTATTCACTTTCTCCATACCAGTCAAGATTTTATAGACCGCTATTGTATCCCCTCTTAGTCGTTTCTTTTCCAAGCTGAAAATCCCAGTCTTTTTAATCTCTCCTCATATGGAATCTGTTCCATACCACTAATCATTTTAGTTGCCGTTCTTTGTATCTTTTCAAATTCCAATATATATTTTTTGAGATGGACTGACCAAAACTGCATACAGTTCTGACGTTGTACTATAGCTATATGATTTTATGAAAATATGCTAATGAGTGTGAATATAATGTAACTGGAATATGCAAAATGTCTCTTGTAAGGTATCGTTGCAAAGGTAATGATCTACTGAGTGTGTTCATCCTATTTTGTAAAAATGTACCACTCTTGTATCTGAAACTAGAAATCTGAAATATAACCCTGAGGTCCTATTGTAATTATGCAAAGTGTGGGCCATTAATGGTGGTTTGGAATCTTGATGGCTTCCATTAACCAGGACAATTGACTGTAGATGGCTCTGTTTACTTGTAAGTCTTCCTGTATACCTTTGTGCTGGCAAGTGGGTAATGAAGTCTTACAGTGACATGTGCTCATGTCACCTGAACTGGAATCCATCTTTAACCTTGTGCTTTTCCATTGAGAAGGAGGGGGTGGGAACCCAGAGAGGGACAAAGGATTCCCGCCTTGTGCAAAGATATATAAAGGGGTGGAACAGAACAAAGTGGGCTTCAGTCATGAGAAATCCCCTAGTTACCACCTGAGCTGGAACAAGGACTGTACCAGGGGAAAGGATTGGGCCCAGACTAGGAAGGCATCCAGTCTGTGATAGAAGCTTATTGAAACATCTCTGAGGGTGAGATTTTATCTGTATTCAGGTTTCAGAGTGGTAGCCATGTTAGTCTGTATCAGCAAAAACAATGAGAAGTCCTTGTGGCACCTTAGAGACTAACACATTTATTTGGGCATAAGCTTTTGTGGCCTAGAGCCCACTTCATCAGATGCATGAAGTGAAAAATACAGGAGCAGGTATAAATACATGAAAGGATGGGGGTTGCTTTACCAAGTGTGAGGTCAGGCTAATGAGATAAATCAATTAACAGCAGGATACCAAGGGAGAAAAAATAACTTTTGAAGTGGTAAGAGAGTGGCCCATTACAGACAGTTGACAAGAAGGTGTGAGTAACAGTAGGGAGAAATTAGTAACGGGGAAATTAAGTTTAGGTTTTGTAATGACCCAACCACTCCCAGTCTTTATTCAGGCCTAATCTGATGGTATCCAGTTTGCAAATTAATTCCAGTTCTGCAGTTTCACGTTGGAGTCTGTTTTTGAAGTTTTTGTTGTTGAAGAATTGCCACTTTTAGGTCTGTTATGAGTGACCAGAGAGATTGAAGTGTTCTCCTACTGGTTTTTGAATGTTATGATTCCTGATGTCAGATTCGTGTCCATTTATTCTTTTGCGTAGAGACTGTCCGGTTTTGCCAATGTACATGGCAGAGGGGCATTGCTGGCACATTTCACACTGGTAGAAGTGCAGGTGACTGAGCCCCGGATGGTGTGGGTGATGTGGTTAGGTCCTATGATGGTGTCCCTTGAATAGATATGTGAACAGAGTAGGCACTGGGGTTTGTAGCAGGGTTTGGTTCCTGGGTTGGTATTTTTGTTGTGTGGTGTAGTTGCTGGTGAGTAGTTGTTTCAGGTTGGGGGGCTGTCTGAAGATGAGGACTGGCCTGAATCTCAAGGTCTGTGAGAATCAGGGATCGTCCTTCAGGATAGGTTGTAGATCCTTGATGATGCGCTGGAGAGGTTTTAGTTGGAGGCTGTAGGTGACGGCTAGTGGCGTTCTGTTACTTTTTTTGTTGGGCCTGTCTTGTAGTAGGTGACTTCTCTGTACCCTTCTGGCTCTGTCTGTTTCTTCACTTCACCAGGTGGGTATTGCAGTTTTAAGAACGCTTGATAGAGATTCTGTAGGTATTTGTCTCTGTCTGAGGGATCGGAGCAAATGCGGTTGTATCTTAGAGCTTGGCTGTAGACAATGGATCGTGTGATGTGGTTTGGATGAAAGCTGGAGGCATGTAGGTAAGTATAGCAGTCAGTAGGTTTCCGGTATAGGGTGGTGTTTATGTGACCATTGCTTATTAGCACTGTATTGTCTAGGAAGTGGACCTTTTGTGTGGACTGGTCCAGGCTGAGGTTGATGGCAGGGTGGAAATCATTGATATCTTGGTGGAATTCCTCAAGGGCCTCCTTCCCATTGGTCCAGATGATGAAGATGTCATCAATGTAGTGCAAGTAGAGTAGGAGTGTAAGGGGACGAGAGCTGAGGAAGCGTTGTTCTAAGCCAGCCATAAAAATGTTGGCATACTGAGGGGCCATGCGGGTACGCATAGCAGTCCCGCTGACTTGAAGGTATAAATTGTCCCCAAATCTGAAATAGTTGTGGGTGAGGACAAAGTCACAAAGTTCAGCCACCAGGTTTGCCGTGATGGTATCGGGGATGCTATTCCTGATGGCTTGTAATCCATCTTTGTGTGCTTCTACATCCATAGTGGCTAGGATGGTGTTTTCTGGAAGATCACCAAAGGATTGTAGTTTCCTCAGGAAGTCAGTGGTGTCTCAAAGATAGCTGGGAATGCTGGTAGCTATCTTTGAGACACCACTGACTTCCTGAGGAAACTACATAGCCAGATAATCCTGCTGTCAGGGTGCCAATGCCTGAGATGATGGGGCATCCAGGATTCCCAGGTTTATGGATTTTGGGTAGCAGGTAGAATGTCCCTGGTCGGGGCTCTAGGGATGTGTCAGTATAGATTTGTTCCTGTGCTGCTTTAGGGAGTTTCTTGAGCAGATGATGTAGTTTCTTTTGGTAATCCTCAGTGGGGTCAGAGGGTAATGGCCTGTAGAATGTGGTGTCAGAGAGTTGTCTAGCAGCCTCTTATTCATATTCCGATCTATTCATGATGACTACAACACCTCCTTTGTCAGCCTTTTTTATTATGATGTCAGTTGTTTCTGAGGCTGTGGATGGTGTTGTGTTCTGCACGGCTGAGGTTATGGGGCAAGTGATGCTGCTTTTCCACAATTTCAGCTCGTGCACATCGACGGAAGCACTCAATATAGAAGTCCAGTCTGTTGTTTCGACCTTCAGGAGGAGTCCACGCTGAATCCTTTTGTAGTATTGGTAGGAAGCTTCCTGTGTGTTAGTGTGCTGTTCAGTGGTGTGTTGGAAATATTCCTTGAGTTGGAGACGTCGAAAGTAGGATTCTAGGTCACCGCAGAACTGTATCATGTTTATAGGGGCGGTGGGGCAGAAGGAGAGACCCCGAGATAGGACAGATTCTTCTGGCGGGCTAAGAGTATAGCTGGATAGATTAACAATAGTGTTAGGTGAGTTAAGGGAACCGCTGTTGTGGCCCCTTGTGGCATGTAGGAGTTTAGATAGTTTAGTGTCCTGTAGAGATGCAAAGTGTGTGTTCTGAATGGCTTGTCAACTGTCTGTAATGGGCCACTCTCTTACCACTTCAAAAGTTATTTTTCCTCCCTTGGTATCCTGCTGTTAATTGATTTATCTCGTTAGACTGACCTCACACTTGGTAAAGCGACCCCTGTCCTTTCATGTATTTATACCTGCTCCTGTATTTTTCACTTCATGCATCTAATGAGGTGGGCTTTAGCCCACGAAAGCTTATGCCCAAATCAATTTGTTAGTCTCTAGGGTGCCACAAGGACTCCTTGTTTTTTTTATCTGTATTCAGTTTTCTTACTGTATTAGGCTTAGACTTGCATGTTTTATTTTATTTTGCTTGGTAATTCACTTTGTTCTGTTTGTTATTACTTGGAACCACTTAAATTCTATTTTTTGTATTTAATAAAATCACTTTTTACTTATTAATTAACCCAGAGTGTGTATTAATACCTGGGCAGGGGGGAGGTAAGCAGCTGTGTATACCTCTCTATCAGTGTTATAGAGGGTGAGAAATTTATGAGTTTATCGATTTATTTGGGGTTTGGACCCCATTGGGAGCTGGTTTTCAGTTAAGCCTGCAGCTTTTGGGGGACGTGGTTCAGACCTGGGTCTGTGTTTGTAGCAGGCTAGTGTGTCTGGCTCAAATGAGGCAAGGCACTGAAGTCCCAAGCTGGCAGGGAAAGCAGGTGCAGAGTAGTCTCAGCTCATCAGGTGGCAGTCCCAAAGTGGATTGCTGTGATCCAACCCGTCACAGTGGTATAGTCGAGCAGGATCTGTGCACAGCTGATTGCTTTGAGATACTGATAGTGATTTTAAGTGAGTTTGGGTGTGGTGGCTGAAGAACAGACAAAGTGGTTACTGGTTTGTTATTTTCTGTTTGCTTATTTCGGGTAAGGGAAATAGGGACAGAAAAGTAAGCAAAATAAGTAGGAGTGAAGATCAGAGGAAGCTAGAACTGCACAAGTTGCAAACTGCCCAGAAAGGCTGAACACTGGGCGCTGTGAAAGTCTGTTAGCTAAGAAGCCCCTGAGCTGAGTGCATCTCAGTTTCAGTGAACTGCAGAGGGGTGTGGTCCAACCTCTGTGTCTGTGCTAAAGCTGACGGGAATGTCTAGCTCAGCAAGACAGGAGTGGAGGGGCGCCTGTTCTGGCAGGAGAGGGTTCTCTGTGGTATCTCAGCTCATCAAGTGATGATCTCAAGGGAAGACAAATGGAAATTGATGTGCAATTTGCCTGGGAAAAGGCTGCCCTGGAAAAAGAAAAGGCTGCCTACCAGCAAACCCTGGACTTAAAAGACAAAGCAAATTGAGACCCAGAAGCATGAACTGGCTGTAATGGAGTGGAAGAAATGCACAGAGACATGTATCCTGGAGCTGGAAGTTGGGGTCCTGGTGACTGCTGCGGTGGGAACAGACCCCAAGGACTCTGTAGTTGGAAGCAAGCCCAACCTGAGTGAAAGGGGGATGGGGGAATTTGCTGGCCAGTGAAGGGTCTGTCATAGCTGGTAGCTGTGAGCTCATAGCTGGTAGCTGTGAGCCCACAGCTGGATCAGGGTCTCCTTTCTTTTTGGGGGACACAGGAGTGTCTGCCCCAGAGGGGAGCCCAAAAAGGAATTTTAGTTATACTGCTTCTGCCATGAACAGTGTTCAAGTCTCTGACAGTAAGTTCAGGAGGAGGGTGTGACGTTGCACTCTATATGATTTTATGAAAATATGCTAATGAGTGTGAATATAATGTAACTGGAATATGCTTCATGCAAAATGTCTCTTGTAAGGTATCATTGCAAATGTTATGATCTACTGAGTGTGTTCATCCTATTTGTATAAATGTATCATTCTTGTATCCGAAACTAGAAATATGAAATATAACTCTGAGGTCCTATTGTAATTATGCAAAGTGTGGGCCATTAATGGTGGTTTGGAATCTTGATGGCTCCCAGGACAATTGACTGTAGATGGCTCTGTTTACTTGTAAGTCTTCCTGTATACCTTTGTGCTGGCAAGTGGGTAATGAAGTTTTACAGTGACGTGCTTATGTCACCTGAACTGGAATCCATCTTTAACCTTGTGCTTTTCCATTGAGAAGGAGGGGGTGGGAACCCAGAGAGGGACAAAGGATTCCTGCCTTGTGCAAAAGATATATAAAGGGGTGGAACAGAACAAAGTGGGCTTCAGTCATGAGAAATCCCCTAGTTACCACCTGAGCTGGAACAAGGACTGTACCAGGGGAAAGGATTGGGCCCAGACTAGGAAGGCATCCAGTCTGTGATAGAAGCTTATTGAAACATCTCTGAGGGTGAGATTTTATCTGTATTCAGTTTTCTTACTGTATTAGGCTTAGACGTGCGTGTTTTATTTTATTTTGCTTGGTAATTCACCTTGTTCTGTCTGTTATTACTTGGAACCACTTAAATCCTACTTTTTGTATTTAATAAAATCACTTTTTACTTATTAATTAGCCCAGAGCATGTATTAATATCTGGGGGTGCAAATAGCTGTGCATACCTCTCTATCAGTGTTATAGAGGGCGAACAATTTATGAGTTTACCCTGTTTAAGCTTTATACAGGGTAAAATGGATTTATTTGGGGTTTGGACCCCATTGGAAGTTGGGCATCTGAGTGCTGGAGACAGGAGCACTTCTTAAGCTGTTTTCAGTTAAGCCTGCAGCTTTTGGGGGATGTGGTTCAGATCTGGGTCTGTGTTTTTAGTGAGCCGGCGAGTCTGGCACAACCAGGCAGGGCACTGAAGTCCCAAGCTGCCAGGGGAAACGGGCTCAGAGGTAGTCTCAGCACATCTTGGGAACTGCCACCTGGGGGTTTCTGTGATCCAGCCCGTCACAACAGTATTCAAGATGTGGGAGTATGATGGATTTATGTAGTAAAAGTGGAGGAGCTGGTTTGCCAGACCAATCAGCAACGCCAATACTGACAACCTACGTGAAAAGTCTGGAAAACATCATGCCTCTGGATTTAATGGTCATGGAGAATGGTTTATAAGGCTGTCTATTTAAGCAAGAGATACCACATTATACAAACTGGAGGCCAATGTTAAGTGCATTGTCGCTTGTTAATCCTTAAATTGAACACTGGTTCCGAGCAAGACCAGCAAATGGTCACTATCTTTCTGCAAGAAACTTAACTGATTGGTTAGAAGTACGTGGTGCAACAGTGAAAGACAGCATTTGAAAAATTGAAGAACTCGTTCACCACATCCAAAATATGTGCATACATGGCTGATGAATGCACCAATGCAAATGGGCGTCAAGTATTAAGTCACTGTGTATGTTATCTTGATGTCAGTGGTAGGCCAATAGATGCACTTCTAGATGTTTAGGTTACAGGAGACACATTGGCTGCATCTGTGACAACCCACATCTTAGAAGAGTTAAATGCTTGTAAATTGAACCCCAAACAGATGGCTGCTTGTGTATTTGATGGAGCTGCAGACTTCTCCGGAAGACATAGTGGAGTGCAAATTTGCTCAGAGAAAAGTGTAACCTTAATCTCTCCTATGATGATGTTCGTCCATAGTTATCGATGAAGACCTCAACAACTCATTCTTTCGATGACCGGGCTCTGTGCGTCCGAAGATGACTGATCAGTCCAATTCGGGCGTGGAACGTCCTATCACACGTCGGGCAGACATGTAATGGCACTGTCGATGATGTACGAGCAGCTCTGGACTTGCGCAGCTCACGCTTTTTTTCAGCCTCAGCAATACGCCTCGCCTCAGAGGTATTACTGCCTGTGTGAATGAGGCTGCGCCATGCTGGACGGTTCAGTGCGAAGGTTTCCCATGTGGCGGTGTTGATCTCGAAGGACTTCAAAGAGGTCTTCAGCGTGTCCTTGAACCGCTTCTTTTGTCCTCCATGGGAGCGCTTTCCCTGAGTGAGTTCTCCGTAGAAGAGCTGTTTAGGAATGCGTTCGTCTGACATTCTCACGACATGTCCGGCCCACCTGGTCTGGGCTCTCATCAGCAATGTGTGAACTGACGGCAGACTGGCTCTAGTAAGGACATTAGTATCGGGCACTTTGTCCTGCCATCTGATTTTTAGAAGCTTTCACAGACAGGAAATGTGGAAGTGATTGAGCCTTTGTGCATGACTCCTATATACAGTCCACGTCTCGCAGGCGTACAGCAGAGTTGGAAGCACCACTGCTCGGTAGACCTTCAGCTTCGTTGGTAGGCTGATCCCTCGACGTTCCCAAATGTTGGAGCACAATTGGCCAAATGCAGAGCTGGCTTTAGCAATTCTGCAGTTTACTTCATCATCGATTGACACTGCTCGGGAAAGGGTACTGCCCAGGTACGTGAAGTGGTCCACTGTCTGAAGTCTCTGTCCATTTACAGTGATGGACCGTTCTGAGTACGGAGCGTGGGGAGCTGGCTGGTGCATGACCTCAGTCTTCTTGATGTTAATAGTGAGACGGAAGTTGTTGCATGCAGTTGAAAACTTGTCCATACTGGCTTGTATGGACAGTGTTGCGGAATCACTCCCAGTCTTTCTCAGCGTCATCCTCAATACGAAGATCAGCAAGCTCATTCTCTAGGTCTTCCGCTAGATTTTCAGTGATGCGGCTGTTCTTCAGCTTCGACACGTTGATCCTTTTGAGAGCCTTACAGCCTTGTGGTCGTCTCTTTGGCATGATACAGAGCTTCATTTTGGATACTTTGAGCCTATGATCCGTCCAACAGTCAGCGCCACACATAGCTTTTGTAACCCTGACATCTTGTCTATCCCTTCTCCTGATGATGACATAATCGATCAAATGCCAGTGCTTGGAACGGGGATGCATCCACGAAGTCCTGTTACGGGTAGGAAGGCGGAAGACCGTATTGCTAATCAGGAGGTCATGTGCTGCACAGGTTTTCAGCAGTAGCAGGCCATTGCTGTTACACTTTCCCACTCCATTTTTCCCGATGACTCCTTCCCAGGCTGTGGCATCGCATCCGACTCTTGCGTTAAAATCGCCAAGCAGAATCAGCTTGTCTGTGCGGTGCACTGACGATAGCAGAGTATCTAGTTCTTCGTAGAATTTATCCTTCACATCCTCTGGGTTGGTCATTGTAGGAGCATATGCGCTGATCAAAGTAGCTTGTTTTCCTTTTTGAAGCGGAAGCTGCATTGTCATGAGCCGGTCATTCATACCCTTGGGGGAACTGGCAAGTTTCCGAACAAGATGATTCTTGATGGCGAAGCCAACTCCAGATTCGCGATGCTCATCACTGCTGCGGCCACTCCAGAAGAATGTATAGCCACCGCCTGACTCGGACAGCTGTCCTTCATTAGCCATGCGAGTTTCGCTAAGGGCTGCAATGTCAATGTTGTAGCGTGCGAGCTCTCTAGCGACAAGTGCTGTTCTTTTCTCTGGTCTGTCTGCCGTGATGTCCAGTAACGTGCGCACATTCCATGTGCCAATAGTGATCGGTGTCACTCTAAATTTTGTTTTTGTTTTACCGCTTTTGTGGGATCCCCGCCAGCCATGGTATGCTGGCCAGGGTAAGGTGAAGCAGGCAATGTTTAGGGCACCTTTTCTAGCCCCCTCCTCATTCTACGGAGGTGAGCAGTGCAATCCTGAGTAGGGCTGCTCAGTCACTCAAGAAGATGCCGAGCTCCACTGCTGCTTCGGTCAGTGAGGAACGACCATTATGCCCTATGTGCAGGTCCACGGCTACAGCTCCCAGTGTATCCACACCTGCTGCTTTGTCACTCGCCCATCGCCACAGGACTTGATATGATGTAATGTGATATGATATGATGTTGACTTGCGCGTGAATTGGATTAAAGTGAGGGAGAGTTGCACAACGTCAGCCTCACTCTCTCTTCCCAGTTCCTATCTGTATCCAGTGGCAGGACAGAAGTCGAGACGGCTGGAGATAGGGCAGGGCGCAGTGGATGATCAGGACGCCTACGTGTCTTGTCATGCTCTTAAGCGTTCCACAACGCTTGCTGTCACCGCCTTCCTGACCGTTGAACCAGGTTGCCTCAGTCAGCCGGATCCAGCCTTCGCATGCGATGGGTAGACAGGCCCTAACTCACCGAGAGTCTCATACTCATCGGCTACCCTCACCTGGTTTAGCCCGCCAGTCGAGACAGTCTCCGGGGTGTGGCCGCTGTCGCATGCTGACAGCTACTTGGAGCCACAGGTGAGAGCTGGGTGTCAAGTGGGGACCAAAGTGGATGAGCTACTCCAAAGAGTACGACTGCTCCCCCATCAGAGGTACTACCCCTTCCTGACAGCCCCATACAGCCCCTCTCCTATACTACAGAGGCCACCTACTCCAACTAGCACTAGTCCAAGCTGCAGAATCTTCAAAAGACATTTAAAAAGCCATATATTTACTTTGTTATACTCTTTTTTTCAGCAAATGTTCAAAAGAAGTGAACATCTTGGAAAAAATAGAAGATATACTGGGACTGAAGTTGAAACTAGTCCAACCTGGGAAAACCCAGTGGCTTTCTCATGAGCGACCTTGGCTGTTGTCTTAAAGTTACTGCAACTGTTGTTATTGGCTTTGGAAAGTATCTACTGAGATGGGACCGATCTAAGTAGTGAGACTGGTGGACTACTTTTGCTACTAAGTTCAGAGAAGACTATAGCCATTCTCTCTCTTGTAAGTCTACTTGGGTCATTAAACAGTGTCATCCAGGCATCTGCTACAATACTAGTAGATCTCTGTCCAGTAATAGAAGCTACACTTGGATCAATCAGAGAGCTATCCATTGAAAACATTCTAGAAGAAGCAAAGAGTTCAGTCCTGAAGTTGACTAATGAAGGCACTTATATTGAATCCTTAAGTGAAGAGGACAAGTGTTTAAGCCAGCTGAAAAAGTAAACAGACTTGATTCTTAAAAATCTCCAACAGTGACTTCTGGATTCTACTCAACCTCTACCCAGCTTTACGGATGCCTGTCTTATAAAATATCGACAGTTGAGTGGAGTGAGGCACTACCAGCAGTGGGGCTGCTGTGTGATCAGGACAGAGTAGAGAATTTGAACACAGAGAAATATCATACGACGAATGTATGAAGATTTGACATCGACCTTTTATCATCACTAGTGGTTCGACCCAATATTTGTGCTATGTTTCCCGGAATGAAAGAATTAGGAATTCATCTCTTGCTACTCCCAGTCACAACATCTGCAGTTGAGCATTCTTTTTCCTCATTGAATATAATTTTGTGTTCTGAAAGAAGTTGCCTTCTGCCTGATCATGAGTATATCATTAAGGACTGGAAGTACCGGACGCACAAGAAGCCACCAAAGATTAATGCACTGCATTTGAGAAGTTCATTAACAGTGTTGTGTGAAATTACAAGAAGAAACCAAGAAGAATGTAGATGTAGCACTTCATAGTAGGCTTCGGTAGCCAGCTTTAATTTCTGTGATGATTTTAAAACATGAGTTAAATTTAATAAAATGGTTGTGAAACAATTTTCAGTTTTTACTATGGTGCCATACAGCCCACATTCACCCTTATTGGTCCTTCTCCTCCTGTATATTCGAACACTTCCCCCCCCCCCATTTCAATTCCTGGGGAAAACACTGCTGGTCTCTCTCTCACCAAGAGAAGTTGTTCCAATAAAAGATATTATCTCACCCACCTTCAATTTAGAGCCCAGCATTGGATACCTAAATCCATGTTTAGGCACATATATAAAAGTCATTAGATTTTTCAGATGTGCTCAACCACCTGGGGGAAAAAAAATTCACTTTTATTTGTGAGTAAATATAGATTTGGGTGCCTAACTTAAGATACCTAAGTTTGAAAATTTTAGCCAATGTCCAACTATACAAGGGTCCAAGGGAGGGAAATTTATCATTGCTAACAAACTGACTTAAGATAATTCTTCTATATTTAAGCATCATGGGTGATGTCTGATGTTCTGGTTCTGTCAATAAGGCACAGAAATCTGTGAAACTTTTGAATAACAGACCTTCATGTCATATGTCTGAGACATTACAAACAGGATTGAAGCACTGACTGCTTCTGTATATTTTGTCACTGTGATCTGCACTCTGACCTAGTGCTGACAATTCTACATCTTGTTGTGATGTTGCACTCTATATGATTTTATGAAAATATGTTAATGAGTTTAAATATAATGTAACTGGAATATGCTTCATGCAAAAGGTCTCTTGTAAGGTTTCATTATAAAGCTTATAATCTACTGAGTGTGATCATCCTATTTGTATAAATGTAGCACTCTTGTATCTGAAACTAGAAATCTGAAATATAACCCTGAGGGCCTATTGTAATTATGCAAAGTGTGGGCCATTAATGGTGGTTTGGAATCTTGATGACTCCCATTAACCAGGTCAATTGTCTGGAGATGGCTCTGTTTTACTTGTAAGTCTCCCTGTATACCTTTGTGCTGGCAAGTGGGTAATGAAATCTTACAGTGACAAGTGCTCATGTCACCTGAACTGGAATCCATCTTTAACCTTGTGCTTTTCCATTGAGAAGGAGGGGGTGGGAACCCAGAGAGGGACAAAGGATTCCCGCCTTGTGCAAAAGATATGTAAAGGGGTGGAACAGAACAAAGTGGGCTGCAGTCATGAGAAATTCTCTAGTTACCGTCTGAGCTGGAACAAGGACTGTACCAGGGGAAAGGATTGGGCCCAGACTAGGAAGGCATCCAGTCTGTGATAGAAGCTTATTGAAACATCTCTGAGGGTGAGCTTTTATGTGTATTCAGTTTACTTACTGTGTTAGGCTTAGACTTGTGTGTTTTATTTTATTTTGCTTGGTAATTCACCTTGTTCTGTCTGTTATTACTTGGAACCACTTTTTGTATTTAATAAAATCACTTTTTACTTATTAATTAACCCAGAATGTGTATTAATGCCTGGGGGGGCAAACAGCTATGCAGATCTCTCTATCAGTGTGATAGAGGGTGAACAATTTATGGGTTTACCCTGTATAAGCTTTATACAGGGTAAAAGGGATTTATTTGGGGTTTAGACCCCATTGGAAGTTGGGCATCTGAGTGTTAAAGACAGGAACACTTCTGTAAGCTGCTTTCAGGTTAAGCCTGCAGCTTTGGGGCACATGGTTCAGACCCTGGGTCTGTGTTGGAGCAGACTGGCATGTCTGGCTCAGCAAGACAAGGTGCTGGAGTCCCAAGCTGGCAGGGAAGGCAGGAGCAGAAGTAGTCTTGGCACATCACTTGCCAAGGGGGTTTCTGTGACCCAACCCATCACTTGTTATACAAGATCTTGCACAGCTCAGGTCCTTGGAGGTTCTAGCTGCAGCTCCCTCTTGTCTCTTGTAATATCTGATATATTAGCATCTGACAGTGATATGCACTTATTTTTAATTGTGTGTGGTAGACAGAGACTTTAAGCCATTCACTTGTCCAAAGAGGCTATGGTTTGCCTTGGGATCCAGGCCAGTGTAAATTGGGAAGAGAGGGAGGGAGGAGATAACATTTTTCTAGCTGTTTGAGGCTGATTATTAGTTTGGAAAGTCGGTTGTAGTTACAGCAGAGGTTAATTAGTGGACAGAGTAAAGTGATGGTGGGGTAGTCACAGATCCATTAGAAGTATAATTTGTCACTTATGTATAGCTCTGTGTTGTGTGCATCTATATGTATTACAGGCTTGTCTGAGATTTCTAAAGCTTTCAGAAGTACTTCTAGGCAACTTCCCTTTGTTTATAGCTGTACAGTACTAATGAAATGTCAGGTTCATCTGATTTTTTTAATTCTGTAATTTAGTGACGCAACCATAGTTTTGATGAAACCTGCCTTTTTAACTCCAGGATTTTTCTGAACACATCTTAGCTTGTGAGACGTATGATAGACTCCAAAGGGGTGGAGGTGGGGAGTTTTATAAGAAGCCTTAATATTAGTTTAATTATTAACAGCTCTTAGTAGTTTCTATAACTTCACAATTCAGTATTTAAATCTTCCATTGTTGTTTAGCAGCCTTCCTTCTCTTCTAAAAACAGGAGCAGGGAGCAAGTCTTTCATTAACTCTTGAGGGGTTTACTGGCTTCAAGTACAAGCAAGTGATGTCCCAAGCTATATCCCTAAGCCCCATTACCCAGTGTTGCTGAACAATATGGATCCTGTTTTATTTAAGGAAGTGTGTGTGAACTATTGTAAACTGCAACTATTATAAATAAGTGTAAGACTCATGGTACTCCCTCTGTTGCTGGGCACATATTTCCATCTTACTGTCCAGGGTGCAACAGAGTAATGGCACCTTGACTGAGGTTATAGCTTCCAAGAGGTACTTTCTTCTGAGGTTCTATTCAGTTTTCTTGAAATGCTTACTTACTACTATGATTTTTTTCTGAATTATCAAAATAAAAGGAAAATAATCCATCTGATCTGAGAGTCCCTAGTGAAGAGTTCCATCTTCTAGCAGGGATAAAGCAATTTGTCTCCCAGGTTCTCCAGGTCCCCAAGTTAATCTTTGTCTGGGAAGTCTCCTGGCTCTGTTTCTTCCTGGTATTGGGAGGAGCATAAACAGTTGTCTGCACCAGAAAAAATGGCAAGACACCATCTCTGGCATGAATAAAGTAGTCCTCATTTCAGGATCTTCAGGCCATCTATTCAGGGAAAAGCCTGAGAGCTGCCTGGCTCTGGTAGTTTCCCCAGAAACAGGATACTTCCCTCTGAGAAGCTCAGACCCACCCCACCCCACACAGTTATTCCCTTTCCTGGTTAAATACCTGCCCTCATGAGCCAAGATGGAAACCTTCTTTCTGTAATTGGTAGGCTGCCTAAGTTCTATAGGGTGGAACAAGCCCCCTTCCTGGCTCCCTTTGCAGGTAGTTATCCCCATCCCAACTTGATCTAGTGTGGAATATGTGCACCCCATCACAGGGTTGTTGACCTTATTTCCATGGAGTGTTGATATTCCTTCACTGTTCAGTGCATCTATAGCCTCTAAGGGACATTTGACTACATTGATTTCTAGCTTCAGCTCCTTCTCTTGGCTCATGGAGACTGTATTTATTTTTGTCTCTTGCTTTCTCTTTTAGATTAAATTTGAAATGACATTCAAAGGTGAAGAGTGCTTTAGGGTTGCATTGGGGCATCTCTTGTCCTAAAGGCATTTCCCCAAGCTGGAGTCTAGAGAGAGTGGAGTGCTTCACATCTTCTGAGGCCTCAAAATGAGACTCTTTTAAGTACAAACTGTTCTCCGCCTTGATTGCTTCAAAAGCATCTTCCGTGAAGTGGAATGCCTGATCCAACATCTGAAGTGCAGTCTTGTATCTCTAACTGGTAGGAAGACTTTGATGCAGGAAAGCACTGAGGTTCAACTTTTCTGTGTAGAACAGTCTTCTAAATCTGAAGTATTCTTGTTAACATAGAGTAGCCTTTTCACGCAGAACACATTTAAACCATGGAAATTAAGGCGAGTGGTGTCTCCTAAAAACTCCAAATAAGACTTGTAAATCCAAACCGTATGTCCGCCTGGATTGCTTCAGAGACCTTGAAGTGGATTCCTGCTCTAACATCTGAAGTATGGTTTTGCATCTTTGCCTGTTAAATGAGGCTTTTACTTGAGATTTAAGACATTGGCACAATACTGTCTTCAAATATGAAATCTACATGTTGACATGGAACCACCTTTGAAGTGTAGGACACATTGTGATCATAGAGTTTAAGGTAGGAGATACTGACACAAAACTGCATCATCAGTCTGAAGCACCAATGAGCTCCAGTCTCTTCGTTAAAGCATCAGTACACTTCATCACCTTGGCGCAAATAGCTTTAATTCTTCAGGGCTTGAGACTGGTGAACTGCACCACAAAACTGAAGCTCTGTGTTTGGGTCACTGTGCAACCAGGCCTCTACTCAGTCAAAGCTGATAAGGTTGAGTATACTAGAATCATAGAAGATTAGGGTTGGAAGAGACCTCAGGAGGTCATCTAGTCCAACCTCCTGCTCAAAGCAGGACCAACTCCAACTTAATCATCCCAGCCAGGGCTTTGTCAAGCCAGGCCTTAAAAACCTCTAAGGATGGAGATTCCACCACCTCCCTAGGTCAACCATTCCAGTGCTTCACCACCCTCCTGGTGAAATAGTGTTTCCTAATATCTAATCTAGACCTTCCCCACTGCAACTTGAGACCATTGCTTCTAGTTCTGTCATCTGCCACTACTGAGAACAGCCGAGCTCCATCCTCTTTGGAACCCCACTTCAGGTAGTTGAAGGCTGCTATCACTCTTCTCTTCTACAGACTAAATAAGCCCAATTCCCTCAGCCTCTCCTCGTAAGTCATGTGCCTCAGCCCCCTAATCATTTTCGTTGCCCTCCGCTGGACTCTCTCCAATTTGTCCACATCCCTTCTGTAGTAGGGGGACCAAAACTGGATGCAATACTCCAGATGTGGCCTCACCAGTGCTGAATAGAGGGGAATAATCACTTCCCTCGATCTACTGGCAATGCTCCTACTAATGCAGCCCAATATGCCGTTAGCCTTCTTGGCAACAAGGGCACACTGCTGACTCATATCCAGCTTTTCATCCACTGTAATCCCCAGGTCCTTTTCTGCAGAACTGCTGCTTAGCCCAGGGATCGGCAACCTTTGGCACGCGGCTCACCAGGGTAAGCACCCTGGTGGGCCGGGCTGGTTTGTTTACCTGCTGCGTCCGCAGGTTCATCCGACTGCGGCTCCCACTGGCCGCGGTTCGCCGTTCCAGGCCAATGGGGGCAGCGGGAAGCGGCGGCCAGCACATCCCTCGGCCTGCGCTGCTTCCCGTAGCCCCCATTGGTCTGGGACGGCGAACCGCGGCCAGTGGGAGCCGCGATCGTCCGAACCTGCGGACGCGGCAGGTAAACAAACCGGCCCGGCCCGCCAGGGTGCTTACCCTGGCGAGCTGCGTGGCAAAGGTTGTCAATCCCTGGCTTAGCCAGTCAGTCCCCAGCCTGTAGCGGTGCATGGGATTCTTCCTTCCTAAGTGCAGGACTCTGCACTTATCCTTGTTGAACCTCATCAGATTTCTTTTGGCCCAATCCTCCAATGTACTGACCCGATGTACTGACCCATTATCTTTGATACCTAATCACTGGTGCTATTAACACTGATTACTTGAAGTTTGATGGTTAGGCATTGAATTGTTACTCTGTTTCTTCAATGCGGAGCAAATTCACAGAGCAGCCCCCTTGATGCATAGAATCCTTGAAGTAAGGTCGTGACTCGTATCCTGTTTTTTTCGGTGTAGATACAGAGTTATCTCATGGAACTAAGCCATAAATTCTTTACAGCTCAAAGTAAGTCTCTTTGATGGATGGCTGCTTCAAGTAGCAATTAGTAGTTGAGGCAGTGTATTATTCCCATGTGGGTTTGATAAGTTGTACTATGCAAACAAGGACTATTTCTGTTTGGAAGAATTTGAACCTAATAGTTTTACCCTTCTATTATCTTTGGCATTCCCCAAGGTACAATCTGGACTGTTCAACAACTGTATCCCCTTACTACTCTAGCCTGGGATGCCTTTTACACTGCTTTGCTGTCAGAACATCCACTCCTGGCCTGTTCACACAGCCTTCAACATTTAAAATCACTCCCAGCTATGTTACATGAACGTTCTGGCCAGCCACTCATGAATTACATATAGGGTGACACCTGCAAATTCCTAGTCCCAGCCTTGTCCCTTAGAAATGTGTGTCTTGTATTGCTCAGTAGCACCCTTTTGAGCCATACAGGCTCATAGAAAGTCCATCATTTCATCAAAGGAAAATTATAATGCCCCAGCCTTGTTATCCCAAATGGAGTTTCACACACACTTTAATCCAAACACAAGGGTTAAGATAAAAGAATAAAATAAGTTTATTAACTACAGAAAGATAGTTTTTAAGTGATTACAAGATGATGCATAAAAGTCAGGATTGGTTACAAAAGAGTAAAACGTGAGCTAGGGGCTAACTTAACAAACTAACAGAATTCAAAAGCAAAGGTTTTCCGCACCATATGCTGCAGGGCCGGTGCAACCACTAGGCAAACTAGGCGGCCACCTAGGGCGCCTAGTGGTTGAGGGCGCCTAACAGCGCACTCAGGCAAGGAGGTGGAGTGGTGGTGAGCTGGTGTGGGGAGGGCCGCCCGCAGTAACGGGGGGGGGGGCGCACAGGGGAACCGCTCCCTGCCCCAGATCACCTCCACTCTGCCTCCTCCGCTGAGCACACAGCCCCCGCTCTAATTCTCCTCCAGTCGGCGCCTCAAGCTTGGGAGGGGAGGAGAATTAGAGCGGCGCCGGCGTGCTCAGCGGAGGAGGCGGAGCGGAGGTGAACTGGGGTGGGCTCCCTGGGTGGGGTTAGCTGCCGCAGAGGGGGCAGCGGGCAGGGTTAGCTGCCGTGGAGGGGGGCTCTTCGGGTGGGGGGGTGGAGGGCTGGGTTAGCTGCCGCGGCGGGCGGGGCTCCTCGGGTGGGGGGGCATGGTTAGCTGCTGCAGGGGGGTTGGGGTTAGCTGGGTTGGGGGTGGCGCAAGGTGGAAGTTTCGCCTAGGGCGCGAAACTTCCTTGCACCGGCCCTGATATGCTGCAGTAAATTTTACAGACTGGGTCTCCCTTCAGCCTAGGACCCCTCCCCCTTAGTTCAGTGTCCTTCAGGTATTCATTGATGTCATGAGCAGAGAGATGGGAGGAGGAGTGAAGTCAAGTATTTTCCTCCCCTCTTCATAATTCAATTTATTGTGCTAGAAACATCCTTGCTGAGTCATGGACATACAGTCTGTTGTGGACATGAAGTTTGTACTGTCTCTGTGATGAAATGTAAATTTCTTGTTTACACTGTCTTGTTGCTGGAGAATGGCTGCTTAAGCAGGTGAGAGCCAGCTGAGGTGTCCGCATGTCTTTGTCTCTGAAAAACTGGTTTGGGCCTGCTTTTCTTCACTTTGGGAATGTTATAACAATGTTATACAGTAGAATCTTGTAACTTTACATACAATATTGCCACACATATTTTACCGGGACATTATTATTTAGCAGATTGACTTTTCCAATGAAATCTTGTATGGTATACTTTGTACAAAATTTGTCAGAGTCTTGTAAAAGTGGTGAACATAATAGTATAGACCGTCACATTGTTCCATAGTGTTTCATATTCAGATTAATGCTCCATCAGATAGGGGATGTCATTTTGTCAGATAAGATCCAGAGCCTTTTAGATAAGGTTCAAAAGCATGGGTGCGAATGTGTGGTGACAACACAGATACAGCTTCATGATGCAAGAGAAGTGAATCATTGTTAAGTTTGATGAAAAGGATACCTCATTCAGTGTTATCAATGCAGAGTCTTCACAATAAATTTTCATCTTAGATTTGGAGGTATTGATGGATGAAACTTCAAAACATGCATTATGTGAGAAGGGTTTTTCTACAGTGCAACTTGTTAAATTCAAGACTGGCTCAAACTGAGCTTCATCAAAACACATCTACACCTACTCTCAAACATGACATTCATGTAAAGCCTCTCCTGGTTACCACAAATCCAAGGCACTAGGTTTCTGTCTGGATTAATATGTATTCCCCTATACTTGTCCTCCAACTGTGTCTCGGGTTGCTTGAAATACTGTATTTATGGATGAGTCTAGTCTTCATTTAAAGCAATGGGTATTACAAATCATGGGACCAGGACATCCCATACTTCTAATGAATCTGCACTTAATGTACTGCCTAGTACACAAGAATGTGTGGTGAATTTTACACCTAAAGGATCATGGCTTGTAAGCTCCACCTGCATGGGGTAACTGCATGTGTCAGGTCTAAAGGGTCCATGTGCAAATTTGCTCTGGTCTCCTGTGTTTGAATCCCTGCACTTTCATATCATCACTGTATAATACATTGGAAGATTTGTGCTCCACACACACCTGGGGGGTGGGGGGGGATAGCTTAGTGGTTTGAGCATTGGCCTGCTAAACCCAGGGTTGTGAGTTCAGTCCTTGAGGGGGCCACTTAGGGATCTGGGGCAAAAATTAGTACTTGGTCCTGCTAGTGAAGGCAGGGGGCTGGACTCGATGACCTTTCAAGGTCCCTTCCAGTTCTAGGAGATAGGATATCTCCATTTATTTATTTATTTATTTATTTATTTGCTGGGTAGTCATTCTGCATTGAAGGATAGTGCACCCTTTGGAACACTTGTTGCATAAAGGAGCAATGGACCTGCCTATGTAGCTCCTTTAGCAGAAGTGCTTTCTTATAGTCCCTTTGATACTCAGTTCTTTGCATTGGCAGTGTTTGAATAGTCAGGGTTTCTCTACCATGACCTGTTGTAGGAATGGAGTGAGGTGTGTATTCTTAAAAGCTGATATACACAGCTGATTTTGTTTTTAGTGTTGTACACCTCAGTATTAAAAGGTGAAATCACACCCAACTCTGAAGTCACAGTACTTCGATCTCAGTATCCTGTTTCACTAAACCCCCTTTTCAAAACAGGTGCTGGTTCATCATAGTCTACAAAGTTTAAGCCTTCCTGTGTATTTTCTTGTAATGGTAAATCATTAATATGGCTTTCCGTGTCTTAGTTACACCAGTATAGAGGCCCACCTATGTTGCTTTCTCCCAAAACTGTGTGTGGAAGGAAGCCTCCTAGGATTTTAAATGAGGAACACAGAATAGGTTTGTCTTGTATCAATACATATTTACTATACTCTTTGCCATTTGCCTATTTTTACGTGCAAATTATGAAGTACTGTAATTTCATTAGGTTTTGGGATGTTGGCTTCAGTCTTCTTGAGGTGAATGGTCACATTTGCTCCACAAGATTTATTTTCTTCTGCCTGAACATCATCCTTAAGATAAAGTTGATTACATGTTTCTGCTTCTGCACTTGGTTCAGGACAATGTCTCCTCGTGTCTGGGGGGGAAAAAGAAGTCTACACGTAGTTTTAAAAAAAAGACGTAAGTTAGAAATGTTGTAAGTTATTTTATGTTTTAAGATCTGGACTTAAAATTCACTGGGCAAGTATGGGTTTTAAACTACTTTTTAGAAGTTTCTACAATTTCCATTCTCACTGAATTGGAGCATCTTCCTCAGGGAATATAGGCCATAGCTAAAAGCCAGGCCTATTACTTCTTAGCTCCTTGGCCAACAATTGTTGGATAAGAAGACGGCAACAATTTAAAAAAAAATCCCTTGGTGCTACTGAGGGGTGTTCATAAGAGGTGTAGATCTAGACTTGCTGACTTGGGCCTCAGCTATGTTCCCACTGAGTTCAGTCAGTGAAAATCAAGAGAGGAGAAGGAAGAGGCTTCTAAATCTGCTTCCTACACTGTTTGCAGCAGTGGAAGAGGAGAAGATAGCTTGCTAAACATGGCCTTAGCTCTACCCTCTTCAGCTCTTCAACCAATGAGTCCAGCTACTCAGATGTGGATGAACCCAAGAGCTCTACTCTTCTCTCATTGCTCCTGTAACTGCGTGGGACAGGAACAGTACAAAATAAACATCTCTCCAGGAGGGAATTGGGAAACAGACACCAAGAGGAAAGGGGGGCAGTAAGGGAGTAGGTAGCAGAGTGGATGCAGAAGATATTGGAGGAAGATATTGGAGTGCCCCAAGGGTCAGTCCTGGGACCGGTTTTGTTCAATATCTTCATTAATGATCTGGAGGATGGCGTGGACTGCACCCTCAGCAAGTGTCCAGATGACACTAAACTGGGAGGAGTGGTAGATACGCTGGAGGGTAGGGATAGGATACAGAGGGACCTAGACAAATTAGAGGATTGGGCCAAAAGAAACCTGATAAGGTTCAACAAGGACAAGTGCAGAGTCCTGCACTTAGGATGGAAGAATCCCATGCACTGCTACAGACTAAGGACTGAACGGCTAGGCAGCAGTTCTGCAGAAAAGGACCTAGGTGTTACAGTGGATGAGACGCTTGATATGAGTCAACAGTGTGCCCTTGTTGCCAAGAAGGCTAATGACATTTTGGGCTGTATAAGTAGGAGCATTGCCAGCAGATCGAGGGACATGATCATTCCCCTCTATTCGGTATTAGTGAGGCCTCATCTGGAGTACTGTGTCCAGTTTTGGGCCCAACACTACAAGAAGGATGTGGAAAAATTGGAAAGAGGCCAGCGGAGGGCAACAAAAATGATTAGGGGGCTGGAGCACATGACTTATGAGGAGAGGCTGAGGGAACTGGAATTGTTTAGTCCGCAGAAGAGAAGAATGAGGGGGGATTTGATAGCTGTTTTCAACTACATGAAAGGGGGTTCCAAAGAGGATGGATCTAGACTATTCTCAGTGGTAGCAGATGACAGAACAAGGAGTAATGGTCTCAAGTTGCAGTGGGGGAGATTTAGGTTGGATATTAGGAAAAACTTTTTCACTAGGAGGGTGGTGAAGCACTGGAATGAGTTACCTAGGGAGGTGGTGGAATCTCCTTCCTTAGAGGTTTTTAAGGACAGGCTTGACGAAGCCGTGGCTGGGATGATTTAGTTGGGGATTGGTCCTGCTTTGAGCAGGGGGTTGGACTAGATGACCTCCTGAGGTCCCTTCCAACCCTGATATTCTATGATTCTATGATAAGCTAGGTACCTCAAAAATTCTTAGAATGGGGTGGAGTAATATGGTGGAGAGTGTAGACGCTGATTTTGTTAGAATGGGGTTTATATTAGTTTCTTTTGGTTGTCAAACCCCCATCATTCAGATGGAATGGTTACTTAACTTACAATAACTGTGATTCTTTGAGTTGGTTTGTGCATGTGAATCCCACTCATGGCACCCCTGCACAAGAGGTTGGATTTTTTTCTATAGCAGTGTGCTCTGGGGTTCATGCATAAGTTCCTCATATTCTCAAGCTCCACCTACTGAGAGCACTAGCAGTGGAGCGACCCCAACCGCAAACCAGCTCCTTCACTGCCCAGAGCCTCAGTAAGACGCCAAGTGCGGGAGTGGAGGGGGGGTTGTTGGCTCCACATGCACAGACCATCTTGAAGAATCACATTTACTGAAAAATAAATAACCGTTTCTTCTTCGAGTTCCTGTGCATGTGGATCCCAATAACAATGACTAACAAGCAGTTTGACTCCTTAGAAGTGTGAGTAAGGAATTTATTAGAACAAAGGTTGTAGGACTGCCTTTCCAACTTGAGCATCCACTCTGGATGAAGCCTGTAAAGAGTAGTGCTTAGACAGCGTATGAACCAAAGACCATGTAGCTGCTCTACGTATTTGTATCAGAGGGACTTGCTGAAATATGCTGCTGAAGAGGCCAGTTCTCTGGTAGAACAAGCTGAAATGTTCAAAGGAGGGTTCCGTTTATTAATCTCATAGGCTGTTCTAAAACAGATGACAATCCAATTAGACAGTCTGAGATTAGATTGATTGATTGATTGATTACAGAGTGGCAGAGATAAGGCAAATCTGAGTTTTCCTAAAAAGTCTTGTTCTGTTTATGTAATATAAAAGGGCTCTTTTAACATGCAAGGTATGAAGTTTTGACTCTGACGGAGAACAATGGGGTCTAGGGACAAAAACTAGGAAGTGAATATACTGTTTAATATGAAAATCCAAAACCACTTTTGGGTTGAATTTAGGATGTGACCTTAATGTGACTCTATCAGCATGAAAATACTGTGTATGGAGGGTTAGACATGAGAGCTTGGATCTCCCTAGCTCCATGGGCAGAAGTAATAGCCATTAAAAATACAGCCTTTGCTGGTAAGTGGTGAATAGAACAGGCTGATAATGGCTCAAAGAGTGGCTCCATCAAAGCTGAAAGCACTAAATTCAAACCCATGGAGTAGGAATTGTTTTAACTGAAGGAAACATGAGATGACTGATAGGAAAAACCTGAAGAATCTGATACCAGTTGTTAGGGGGCTTATTCCTTCACCCTCTCACTTCCCTGGTCCTTCTCGCATGAACAGAGAGCAACAATACCCGAAGTCCAAAGGCGCAAACAATTCGATGTTTATTGGGGTGAACTTTCAGCAAGCATGATTCCAGTTTCCTTCCTTAGTGTCCCCCTTCCCAGCTCTGACACCACAGAGCCTTGCCTATGTCCCTGTTCCTGTTCCCATTCCCTGTTCCCATTCCCCCCCCTTAACAAAACATGATCCCAATTCCCCCAACCCCAGTCCCTGTTCCCATTCCCCCCCACTTCCTGATTGACTGCAGACTATATAGTAAAACTTGAGTTCTGCTTAGCTATACCTTAACCAATCATTTTACTGAAATTTAACTAACCAATCCTAACATACTGTAACATGGTTATTTAACCAATTATAGTCCACCACCTTAATTGGTTTACACCTAACAAAATTAATTATACAGCAGACAAAAACAATTACAGAACCAGACAGAGACCATGCAAATAAACATACAAAACAATACAGAAGCGAGGATTTCACATCCCAGCTATTGATAAGTAAGTTCTTGCCAGACAGGATGCTATCACACTAAGTTTCCTTTTACATCTTCTAGGCTCTTCCCTTTCTCTGGAGGTAATAAAAATATCAGGACAGAATTGTATTCCTAACAGCCCAATAGCACCTTATTTTAATGTGACTAGTTTGGAATGTAAGAATGTGACCGTTCACTTCTTAGCTTATGGCTGCCTCTGCTGCTTAGCCAAAGGCCTTACTTAGCCTAAGAACAGAGCCTCAAACTGTCACAGTACGAGAAGGCCCTTACACAAACAGACAGTGATTTTAATTCTTTCTTTTATACCTCTATAACTAGCTAAGTAATAAAAATACATGTAAATTCTTAAAGTATAGGCCTTTACAGACAGGCCTGAATATCTATATCCTAACACCAGTGAGCGATAAGCTGAAATTGCTGCCAAATGAACCATACTAGAACTTAAACATAAAACCCAGGTGCTTTAAAAATAAAAGATAATCTTATAAAATAAGTAGAAAAGTAGAGGAAGTAGGAATACATCCTTTTGTTTTTGTCCAAATAGAAAATTTCTTCCATTTTGCCATGTATCTTTTCCTAGTGGAGGGTTTTCTACTCTGTAACAACACTGATTGTACTTCTAGAGCACATTCCTTGTCCATTGGCGTTAGCCAAACATCTTCCATGTCATCAAATACAGAGATGCTGCATCCGGATGAAGCACTACACCTGAGTTTTGAGAAATAATGTCTTTTTGGAGAAGAAGGTTATAAATTGGTTCCTTGAAAGGTTGAGGAGATCTGAAAACCAGAACTGACAAGGTAATGCCAGAGCTATGAGGATGACAGGAGCTCTGTCTTGCCTTACTTGTCTTAATACTTTTGAGATTAGTGGAAATGAGAGAGAGACATACTTTAGACATGATGTCCAAGGTATTAGAAAGACATCTCCCAGAGAACCTCGACTCATCCCTCCTCAAGTGCAATTTACTGACTCCGTACAACTTAACCTAGTACTTAAGCTCTTCTCTCCTTCCCTGGGCCAAAAAGAAATAAAATTCCGAAAACCTAAACTATCTACCTTAATCTAAAACTAAATAAAGGAGGAGGAGGAACATTGAGAAGTTCACTCTTTGACAGGGTGGTCAGAAGGAACTGGTTGGTATTTGGGGTCTCTCTGCCTCTTATGCTTTTGGGAAAGGGTGCTTCAGAGCATGAGAAATGCATGCACAAACCCCCTCCTCCCAGAGGATACTGTTAGAGAAAAAAATTCTGAACTCCTCTGAAGGGGTACCAGTACATCATGAGTGGGATCGACATGCACATGAGCTTGAAGTACTGTACTAGTATTGGTATCTGAAAATACTCAAAACCTCCTCTGGAATTTTTTTCAATCCTTTCATTGGAAGAACGTTAGATGGGTGTTCAGAAGCATGGGCAAAAGTGAAACTGAAACAACGTTAATCCTCCTGTTCTGAAAGGGTTGCTTAGTCAGAGTGACTAAACTGTTTGACTAGATTCTCGTCATTGCATCGCTGGGGGTTGTTAAGGGATGATGTGAGTAATCTCTCCTATAGGGACAGCCATCTCACATAATATTTTATAAGGGTGCAGTGTGACATTGGCTTAGGGCCATCACAACTGGAGACATGATTATTTCTTAAGCTACTATAAATTTGGATGAAATTAATACTAATTCTAAGCACTTCTGTAGCACCATTCATCTGTGTATGTCAAAGCACATTACATAAATCATTAATAAAACTTCACATCCCATCAGTGATGTAGGGTAAATAGAATTCCCATTTTTCAAAGGGGGAAATGGAGACACAAATGAGAAGTGACTTGCCCAACATGTAACAGTGAATCATTGGCAGATATGGGAGAGAAACTGAATTCCTGACTTGTATGCCCATATTTTAACCACTAGATACCCTTCCTCTAAACTTTAGAGGAAGGCCAGACTTAGACTTTAAGGCCAGAAGGGACTATCCTGATCCTCTAGTCTGACCTGCACATTGCAGGCCACAGATCCTCACCCACCTACTCCTGTAATAGACCCATAACCTCTGGCTGAGTTACTGAAGTGCTCAAATCATTATTTAAAAACTTAAAGTTACACAGAATCCACCACTTACAGTAATTTAAACCTGCAAGTGACCTGCGCCCCATGGTGCAGATGAAGCCCCCCCCCCCGGGTCTCTGCCAATCTGACCCAGGGGAAAATTTCTTCCAGACCCCAAATATGGCCATCAGTTAGACCCTGAGCATATGGGCAAGACCCACCAGCCAGACACCTGGGAAAGAATTTGCTGTAATAATTCAGAGCCCTCCCTATCTACTACCCCATCACCAGCTGTTGGAGATATTTGCTGCTACCAGTTGCAGACTGACTACATGCCATTGTAGGCAGTCTCCTAGTACCATTCCCTCCATAAACTTATCAAGCTCAGTCTTGAAACAAGTTAGTTATTTTGCCCCCACTGCTCCCCATGGAAGGCTGTTCCAGAACTTCACTCCTCTGATGGTTAGAAACCGTCATCTAATTTCAAGCCTAAACTTGTTGATGGCTAGTTTATATCCATTTGTTTTTTGTGTCCACATTGGTGCTTAACTTAAATAATTCCTCTCCCTTCCTGGCATTTATCTCTCTGATGTATTTATAGAGAGCAATCATATCTCCCCTCAGACTTCTTTTGGTTAGGCTAAACAAGCCAAGCTCTTTGAGTCTTCACTCATAAGGTAGGTTTTCTATTCCTTGAATCATCCTAGTAGCCCTTCTCTGCACCTGTTCCTGTTTGAATTAAGCTTTCATAAATATGAGAGACCAGAATTGCACATAGTATTCCAGATGAGGTCTCACCAGTGTCTTGTGTAATGATACTAACACTTCCCTCTCTCTACTGTAAATACTTTGCCTGATGCATCCTAGGACTGATTTGGCCTTTTCCACAGCTGCATCTCATTGGCAACTCACAGTCTTCCTGTGATCAACCAGTACACCTTTCTCCTCCTCTGTCACTTCCAGCTGATAAGTCCCCAGCTTGTATCAGAAATTCTTGTTGTTAGTCCCTACGTGCATGACCTTACACTTTCCACTATTAAATTTCATCCCATTTCTAATATTCCTGTTTTCAAGATCATCTAGAGCTTCTTGTATGATATTCCAGTCCTTCTGTGTATTGGCAATACCTCCTAACTTTGTATCATCTGCAAATTTAATTAACACACTCCCACTTTTTGTGCCAAGGTCATTAATAAAAATGTTAAATAAAATTGGTCCCAAGACCAATCCCTAAGGAACTCCACCAGTAACGTCCCTCCAACCTGATAGTTCACCTTTCAGTATGACCTGTTGTAGTCTCCTCTTTAACTAGTTCCTTATACACCTTTTAATTCTCATATTAATCCCCATCTGCTCCAATTTAACAAATAATTTCCCATGTGGAACTGCAATCAGATGCCTTACTGAAATTCAGATAGATAAGATCTACTGCATATCCTTTGTCTAAAAAATCACTTATCTTCTCAAAGAAGGAGGTCAGGTTGGTCTGGCACAATCTACCTTTTGTAAAACCATTTTGTATTTTATCTCAATTACTGTTAACCTCTGTCCTTAACTACTTTCAAAATTTGTTCCAAGACCTTGCATACAATGGAGGTCAAACTAATAGGCCTGTAGTTTTCCAGTTCAATTTTGTTTCCCCTTTCTTAAAAATAGGAACTATATTAGCAATTCTTCAGTCATAGGGTACAACCCCCGAGTTTACAGATTCAGTAAAAATCCTTGCTCTTGGGCTTGCAATTTCATGTGTCAGTTCCTTTAATATTCTAGGATGGAGATTATCTGAGCCCCCGATTTAGTCCCATTAAGATGTTTGAGTTTGACTTCGACCTCGGAAGTGGTAATTTCTACTTCCATATCCTCGTTGCCATTAGCCACCCTGTCAGTACTTATGAAAAAGTGAAGCAAAGTATTTGTTTAGGTATTAGACCAGGGGTCGGCAATCTTCAGCATGCGGCCCATCAGGGTAATCCACTGGCAGGCCACGAGACATTTTGTTTACTTTGACCGTCCGCAGGCATGGCCCCCTGCAGCTCCCAGTTGCTGTGGTTCACCGTTCCCAGCCAATGGGAGCTGCGGGAAGCGGTATGGCCTGCGGGCCACTGGGAGCTGCAGGGGGCTGTGCCTGCGGACAGTCAACGTAAACAAAATGTCTCGTGGCCCGCCAGCGGATTACCCTGATAGGCTGCGTGCTGAAGGTTGCCTACCCCTGTGTTAGACCATGCTTAGATTATCTTTAGTCTCCACCCCATCCTCAGTACTTAGTGGTCCCACTTCTTTTTCCCTTGTTTTCTTTTTATTTATATGACTTTAGAACCTTTTACTATTGGTTGTACTTTCCTTTGCAAAGTCCAACTCTGCTTGACTTTTGGCAGTTCTCACTTTATCCCTATACTTTCTGACCTCCAAGAAGTAATTTTCCTTGCTGATCCATCCCATTTTCCATTCCTTGTAGTCCTTCTGCTTTCTCTTAATCACCTGTTTGAGATGCTTGCTCATCTAGCTTGTCTGCAACTCTTCCCTACAATTTCCCCCTCCCGCCCCCGTGCTTGGGATGCAGGCTTCAGTTTGTGCAACTTTGAGTTAAAAGTAATTCCAAGCCTCTTCCACGTTCAGATCCTTGAGTTCTTCAGTCCAGACCACTTCCCTAACAAGTACCCCCAATTTTTTTAAGTTTTCCCTTTTGAAATCAATGACCCTAATTGCAGATCTTTTTTTGCTTATCCTTCTATTTAGATTAAACTGAATTAGCTCATGATCACTGGAACCAAGGCTGTCCACTACAACCAGTTCTTCTATGAGGTCCTCACGACTCATCAATACCAAATCTAAAATGGCATCACCTCTTGTTGGTTCAGTGACTGTTTGGTGAAGAAATCTGTCAGCTATAACATGCTAAAAGATTCTTGAGTGACCCTAATATCCTTGGGGATATACACGTTGGCTTACAAAAGAAAATACTCCTGAGGGGAATTCTGCACCAAAAAAAATAAAAATTATGCACACAATATTTTAAAATTCTGTAAATTTTATTTGTCAATAAATAAATGTGTCTCTGGCAGGGCAGTGGGGAGCACAGGCCACTGGCTGCATTGAGGTGGGAGATCACCCTGAAGGCCCCACCTCCTCCAGTACAGAGACTCGACACAGTGCCAGGGCTGGCCTGCCCCAGAAACACCCCGGGCCCTGCCCCTCTGCGCCAGGTGTGGGTGGGCAGGCTGGCTCAGCAGAATCCAGTGTGTAGGGGCTTAGTGTGGGAGTATCCAGGTGTGGGGTGAGAGGTTTCTGTGTGGGGCAATCTGGGTGCGGGCGGCTCAGTGGGAGATCTGGATGCATAGATCGTTGCATAGATCATTGAGGGGTTCCGGGTGCAGGGGCAATGGGACTTTGCAGGGGATCCAGGTGAAGGTGGTTGGGATTCATGGGTCTGGGTGTGGGGAGATGGGGCTCGGCAAGGGGGTCTGGGTGCGGAAGGGTCCAGGTACTAGGGGAGTGGGGCTTGATGGGGTGGGGGTTCAGGTGCAGCTGGTTGGGGATCAGTGAGATGGGGGTCTGGGTGTGTGGGGCTCATCAGAGGGGTCCAGGTGTAGGGGGGGTAGAGCTTTTCAGGGTGAGAGTTCGATGGGCCTGCTTAACAGGACAGACCCAGTTGCTGCCGAAGCGATGCCACAGGCCGGGCTCCCGCTTCCCCCAGCTATTCCCCTATCCCCTTTTTTTCTCCATCTCCCTTCCCTCACTCCCACATTCCCCCTTCCCCTGCCCTATTCCACCCTCCTTCCTTCCCTATTCCACCCTCCTTCCTTCCCCCCTTCCCTCATTTCCCCCACCCCCACTTACCCAGCCCCACAGTAGGCACTCATTGTTGCACAGAATAGAAAACAGGAAGGCTTACAGCACACAGAAGGGGAAAACGACTGGCACTAGGACCCAGAAGGCAGTGTTCAGCTGCAGAATCAGTGGAGCCGAGACACACACCGCCTCCTTCAGTTGGGCAGCTCTGCACTTGGAGAATGAGGGGGGCAGTGGCATGTAACCCTCTGTACCCCCCATTTCTTGCCTCTGCTTGGAGGGGGACAATCCCCCACCAAAAACTGCACCCATGGTCGCCCCCTACGTGGCTTCCCTTTGCTTCCCTGATGTTTTCTGCAGGGAAACACAGAAAATTGGGGGGGGGGCATTTTCTGTGTGTGCGCAGTCCCGCAGAATTCCCCCAGGAGTAATACAGCCCTCAACCACAGTTCAAGCCAAAATCGTTGCAGTATATGCTCCAATACCCATTGCAGAGATCATATGAGCTACAGAGAAAGAAATCTAAATTCTCTACGCAAAAACAATCAGGGCCACAATCACCCTCGTCTCAGCTTCAAAGTGCCAGTTTGATGGGTTGGGCGAGGTGCCAATCGAACACTCTCCTTACAAGCTCATGCTGGGAAACCCCATTCCTTCTTTTGGAGACTGCCTTTCCCTGTTCCGCAGCACCTGGGAACAGATAACCTCCAACAATTGGGTGCTGGAAATTGTCCAGAGTGGATATGCCATCCACTTCTCCCTTCCTCCTCCAAAACACCTCCTCATCCCTCTTCAGGGACCCTTCCCATGAGAATCTACTATGCTAAGAGGTGGATCATCTCCTCAGCATAGGAGCCATAGAGCCGGTACCCACACATCTTGGGGGCAAAGGCTTTACTCACGTTACTTCCTTATACCAAAGAAAAAGGGAAGTTGGAGACCCATACTGGACCTTAAAGTGCTCAACAGATATGTAAAAGCACAAAAATTCAAGATGGTTACACTGTCAACGATTATCTTAGTCCCCGTTGGAAAAAGGGGACAGGTTCTCGGCCCTCGTCCTTCAAGATGTGTATTTTCAAATCTCTATCATACCAAGACACAGGCGTTACCTCAGGTTCATGCTAGGCCAGGAACACTACCAGTACAGAGTACTTCCTTTTGGCCTTGTATTGGCCCTGAGGGTGTTCTCCAAAGTCCTTCTATGCTCTCAGGGGATCATGGATTTTTCCCTACCTGGACAATTGCCTTCTCAGGGCGTGGTCTTTTGCAGAGGCCCAACAAGTCGCTCAGACCATGCAAGACTTATTTCTAAAACTGGGCCTACAAATCAACAAACAAGTCATCCTTAACACCAGTTCAAAAAGTAGAGTTTATAGGAGCTGACCTCAACTCAGTTCAGGCAAAGGCGCTCCTACCACATCACAGATTTCTCAGTCTCTCCTTGTTGGTAGAGACAATACAATCCAGCTCTCAAATCTTGGCCAGGCACTGCCTTCAGCTTCTGGGGCACTTGGCTGTGGGCACAACAGTCATTGCTCGTGCCAGACTACACATGAGATGTCTTCAAGCATGGGTGGGCTCGGTATACATACCAAAGAGAGACAATATAAACAAGCTCCTGTCTATGCCCAGCGTAGCAAACAGTCCTTGAACTGGTGGAAGGACCCAGCGAATGTCTGCATGGGGATTCCATTTGCCTAATCTCCCCCATCCCTTCATCTGGCCACTGACACATCCCTCATAGGAAGGGGAGCGCTCAATGGTTGCACTGTTCACGGCAAATGGTCTCTGTCAGAGATGCATCTCAACACCAACTTACTTGAGCTCAGAGCGGTTTGAAATGTGTGTGCTCAGTTCCTCCCGCTGATCATGAACACGCACATGAAAGTCATTATGGACAACATGGCCAGTATGTACAACATAAACTGGCAAGGAGCTCCCAGGTCTCATTCCTTATGTACAGAAAGCTAGGGAATTGGTGCATCTCACACAATGTCCTAATATCAGTGGCGTACCTACCGGGAATATACAACACGACAGCCGACAGCCTCAGCTGCAAGTTCCTGCTTGATCACGAATGGGAAGTAGAGTCAACTATTCTACATGATATATTCAGGCAATGGGGGTAGCCAGAGAGAGACTTGTTTGCTACCTACCAGAGAAAGAAATGTCCGCAGTACAGCTCCAGACCGGGGATGAGACGACACTCCAGGGAAGACGTTCTCCTCCTCCCTTGGAACAAGGGCCTTCTTTACACCTTTCCTCCATTCCCTCTATTACTAAAGGTGCTGTTGGAGACAAAAAAGGAAAAAGCAAATATTCTGATTGCTCCCACATGTCCCAGACAGATATGGTACTCTTACCTGTCCCAGCTGGCGTTGTGTCCACCGGTGATTCTACCATCACTCCCTACCTTCTGTCACAGAATAAGAGTCTCACCCTTCACCCCAATTTATGGATCCTACATCTCAAAGTGTGGCTCCTTCTTGTTTCCAGCACATAGAGACATCCTGCTTGGAGGAAATACAGGAGGTACTATTGCACAGTAGAAAGGGTTCTCCTCATCACACCTACCTGCAGAAATGGAAGAGATTCCAGATATGTGACTTGAGGTTAAATATATATTACCTTTTGTAATAGGTAGATCTTACTTTTTAATTAAGGCTGCATTTAATTGAAGGTCACTAACTTTAATATTTCAATACTTGAAATACTCTTTGTACTATTGACATGTACATTTTTAAGAAAAGTCAAGTTTTTTTTTTAATTTCAGTTTTTGATGATGAAGAAGAAAGCAAGTTGTCCTATACAGAGATTCATCAGGAGTACAAAGCTCTGGTGAGTATTATTCAACAATGACTAGGGTGTAGGAATCTGGAGCATAGGTATGGGCATATTGGATCAGTAGTAGTTCATTTAGTCCAGTCTCTTGTCTCTGACAGTGGCCAGTACCAGATGTGTTAGGGGAATATGTGAGAACCTCATGGTTATTCCATTTTTGTCCACTAACTCATAGGTGACATTTCTTCCTAAACCTAAGCCTTAGTAGTTGACTTATACCCTGAAGTGTGAAGGTTCATATACCGTCTAAAAACAGTTTTATTCTACTTAATGTAACTGTGTATGTCTTCACTATTTCTATAAATAAAGAATTCTTTTATGAATCCTGCTAAATTTTTGGCCTTAGTGATCTCTTGTGACAGCGAGTTCTACAAGTTAATTATGCATTATGAAGTATGTATTTCCTTTATCAATTTTAAATTTGTTGCCTTTCAACTTAATTAAATATTTCCTTGTTCTTGTATTATGGGAGGATAAGTAGGAGGAGCTGATTTACCCTTTTAAAACTTTATTATTTTGTTTACCTCTCATGAATCATCTTATTTGTGTAGACTAAAAAATACCAAACTTTTCAATCTTTTTGTTTTTGGAAGTCTTTCCATAACTCATTATTTTCAGTGCCTGTCTCTGAATTCCTTATTTTTTGAGCTAGGGTGACTAGAACTGAACACAGCATTTCAGGTGAGGGTGATTTATATAATTTCCAACCCTCTGGTTTCACTTTGGTTATGGTAGAGTCCATCTCATCCATATAGGCTCTCTCCAAAAAAGTTTCTCAGTGCCTAATAGATGTAATACTCTACTCTGTAAACCATGCATTGGGATTCTGAAATTCCTCCTGTTTAGCTGGACATAAACCGTTTTCATAATACTCTAAATTGACTTTGTGGGATCTATTTGTGACACCTACTTTTTGTCAATGGCATAAAATGTAACATAACCAGAGGTTCCTTCCCCACACGCACTGGAAATGTAAGAACATGAGAATGGCCATACTGGGTCAGACCAAAGGTCCATCCAGCCCAGTATCCTGTCTACCGACAGTGGCCAATACCAGGTGCCCCAGAGGGAGTGAACCTAACAGGTAATGATCAAGTGAACTCTCTCCTGCCATCCATCTCCACCCTTTGACAAACAGAGGCTAGGGACACCATTCCTTACCCATCCTGGCTAATAGCCATTAATGGACTTAACCTCCATGAATTTATCTAGTTCTCTTTTAAACCCTGTTATAGTCCTAGCCTTCACAACCTCCTCAGGCAAGGAGTTCCACAGGTTGAATGTGCGCTGTGTTAAGAAGAACTTCCCTTTATTTGTTTTAAACCTGCTGCCCATTAATTTCATTTGGTGGCCCCTAGTTCTTGTATTATGGGAACAAGTAAATAACTTTTCCTTATTCACTTTCTCCACACCACTCATGATTTTATATACCTCTATCATTTCCCCCCTTAGTCTCCTCTTTTCCAAGCTGAAAAGTCCTACCCTCTTTAATCGCTCCTCATATGGGAACCGTTCCAAACCCCTAATCATTTTAGTTGCCCTTTTCTGAACTTTTTCTAATGCCAGTATATCTTTTTTGAGATGAGGAGACCACATCTGTACACAATATTCAAGATGTGGGCATACCATGGATTTATATAAGGGCAATAAGATATTCTCCGTCTTATTCTCTATCCCCTTTTGAATGATTCCTAACATCATGTTTGCTTTTTTGACTGCTGCTGCACACTGCGTGGACGTCTTCAGAGAACTATCCATGATGACTCCAAGATCTCTTTCCTGATTAGTTGTAGTTAAATTAGCCCCCATCATATTGTATGTATAGTTGGGGTTATTTTTTCCAATGTGCATTACTTTACATTTATCCACATTAAATTTTCATTTTGTTGCCTAATCACTTAGTTTTGTGAGATCTTTTTGAAGTTCTTCACAGTCTGCTTTGGTCTTAACTATCTTGAGCAGTTTAGTATCTAGATGTACCTAGATGTTTAAAGAGATCTAGCACTTTCAATCATAGTAAGAAAGACACAAAATGCCTCTCCCAAGCATCACATATAGCTATTGAAGTTGTGATTGCATCTAAGGAATTGGACATTTAAATAAGTAAGGAAATAGTGTTTTCTTTACTCAGTTGTGCACTTGCAAGACTGTTACTGCTGGCAGTTATAGTGGTGCAAAAGTCTATTTATCAGACAAAGGAAATTTACATCAGAATGTGTGCAAGTTTTAGTTGTTTGTAATTTTGTTTTACTGGCTCTCTGTTCTCCAATCTTAGTAAAGTGATGATTCTTCCCTGATAACTAACCACATGCAAAATTTGAATTTTTAAAGTTATTTTAATTTTTGAATATTTAAAAAATATCAGAACACTCTCTTAAAGCAGAAAATAAGTATTTCTCCAAAATACTCATCTCTGCATATTCCCATATTGCCCATACCCTTTCACACAGTCATGGCATAAACTTGTCATACTTTATGGCCTGGGAGTGGATTCCATTCTTCCCACCTCAGCAGAAATTTCATGCTCAAATCCCATTGTCTTGAAACAGGGACCAGGATTTGGCAAGGTCCTAGCAGTTGGCCTATATTTTACTGCCTTCTTGGACCCTGTTCAGGTTACTATTCTTCAAGTACACAGTGTGGTAGTGTCATGTTGATGTCCATTTTTAAGATCCATTAAATTTTATACAAGATCTTTTTCTTGAATTTGGCCATTGTAGGGCATGCTCCAAACACACATACATAGAAATCATGGGGTAAACTGTGTATTCAAATGGTATCAATTCAGATTGGATTCCTTAAGTCCCAGACTTTGAAGTTTCTCCAGAATCCAAACAAAGCATAATGAATAAACGTAAAATATATTAGTTTTAGGCATTCATTTAAATTATCGTCTTGTAATTTGTGTGGACATTTATTTTCTTCCAATTCAGAAAAAAAAAATTGTCCATACACAGACTCTGAATGTCCTGTCCGTTGTTTAAAATTAGAAAACCCTAATGCAATACAGTCAGTCCACCCCTTTTAACAATCAACAACACGATCAAATACTAATATCCCCATACACTGGTCTGTACCTTAATCCCTCTATATTTCTTCAGAGGTGAGCTAAAACAAACGGGCCCTACAACATGCCTTGAAAGTTCATAAACCTGTGCTATTTTGTACAAAGTGTAGGGGGCTTTCTTGAGTCATGAGCCCTTATGCAAAACACCAAGTTAAATCCCTGTCTTATTATATGCGGGTGAGAGGCTAGCATCAGTGCCTCCACTAACTGCAAATGAGGCAGTGTCAAAAGTAGGTTGATACCAGGCCATTTAGGTCTAAGTACCAAAACCTTAAAATCTAATCTGATATTTCATTTATACTTCTCAATATCCATGTTCTGTATCACATTTTAGATTAAAATATTGTTCTTATCAAGAAACTTTGATACACAACTGTATCTTTTTTAGTGTTACCACATTTTCTTCAATTACACTGACCTAGTCTCTAGCTAAAATACTACTTGCATTCATAGACTTGAGAGTTTGGTATCCACTATTTAGTCAAGCTGACAATCAGAGTCCTGGCTGGAATCTGTGATGTATGCCTTCTATTTTGTTCAACAGCTCTGGTAAAGTTTTCTAATTAACTCACTAATATGAGCATTGAAAACCACTGTGGATTTCTGGAGGATACTACATACCAGCAAGTTTCTGAGATTTTCACTATAACTAATTTTCTTAATAATATTGCAGTGACTTTCAAATGAATCAAGATACTGTAAAAAAATAAAAATCACAATAGCAAAATAATGTATTGACAATTAGTATGGTTTGACAGGTGAGTTTAAAAGTTTGGTGACTTATATGTCTATGTGTTGGGGTAAAAATTACACTGCTCTATAGCCAAAATGCTTCTGAAATAAATGTAGTCAAACTTTACTAATTCTGGGTCACTGAGAATGAAAATGATGCTTAAAATTGTTGATTGGCTCTAGTTTTCAAGATATGCTATTGGGTCAGTATATACGACCCTTGACTTGGGAATGGCGGAGGATAAGTGAGTTATAAAGGGAAGGGATCTCAATTTAAACCAGAAATGACTAAAATACATCTTTGACTGGATCTATGAATAAATCTATGACTGGGTTTGGACAGTACTTGCTTTTTAGGCAAAACAATGAATGATGCAATCTGAAGCTGGTATTGCGTCATACATGATATGAATTGCATCATGTTATTCCTAGAAGTCATGGATGATGCAATCATAACAAAGCTTACATCACTCTGCTGAACAAATTGCCCTAGATCAGCTCTAGAAATCATACAGTGTCGTGCTCTCTTATTTGTCAGTGTTTGATTTTGCAAAGGGACACATTTCTGTTTAGCCAAAGTGAGCAGAGATGCCTCGAACTTGTGTGAACAGTGCAGATAACTTCTGCTATGTTTGTGGTGAAGTGACTTTTGCATCACAAAAGCGCAGTATAACCACTATGGTTAAGAAAGCCTATCGCCTTTATTTTGGCTGCAAAATTGGAGATCAGGACAAGAGGTGGGCCCCACACATATGCTGCAACACTTGTGCAACAAATCTTCGCCAGTGGTTGAACAGGAAAAGGAAATCTATGCCTTTTGCAGTGCCAATGATTTGGAGAGAGCCAACAGATCGTACCAGCAATTGTTACTTCTGCATGGTGCCTCCAGTTGGGAAAGGTGTGTCAAAGAAGAAAAAGTGGACTGTGCATTATCCAACATTCCATCAGCTATACGCCCAGTACCCCACGGAGAAGGACTGCCGGTTCCTGATGCACCAGAATTATTCTCACTTGAGTCAGACGAGGAAGAGGATGAAACTTCTGGTCCTGAACCATCAATGTCACAGGACCCACATTTTCTCCCATCCTCCTCCTCTGAACCACACCTCATAACACAAGGTGAACTGAATGACCTTGTCAGGGATTTGGAACTACCCAAGAGTAAGGCAGAGCTGTTGGGCTCCAGACTACAGCAGTGGAATCTCCTGGCAGGTGATGTTAGGGTTTCCATGTTCCGTGACCGTCAAAAGGATCTTGTCCCATTCTTCTTCATGGAAGGTGATCTTGTAGCCTGCAACAACATCGATGGTGTGATGGCAGCCCTCAACATCGTTCACGATCCAGATGAGTGGAGACTGTTCATTGATTCATCGAAGACGAGTCTTAAAGCTGTTTTACTGCATAATGGCAATGTTTTGCCATCAATTCCAGTTGGTCATGCAGTCCATATGAAGGAAACCTATGACAACATGAAACAACTTTTGAGGTGCATAAACTATGACCAACATCAGTGGCAGCTTTGTGGCGATTTGAAGGTTGTTGCTCTCTTGCTTGGTCTGCAGACTGGATACACAAAGTACTGCTGTTTTCTCTGCGAATGGGATAGTCGTGCAAGAGATTCCCACTACATCAAGAAAGATTGGCCACTCCAACAGTCATTGGAGCCTGGGAGGAAAAGTGTTCAGCATCCACCACTTGTTGAATCAAGGAAGATTTTGTTACCACCCTTACACATCAAGCTGGGTCTGATGAAGAACTTTGTCAAGCCCATTGACAAAACACAAGCAGCTTTCAAGTACCTCCGTGGAAAATTTCCAAGGTTAAGTGAAGCTAAGATAAAGGAAGGTGTCTTTGTTGGTCCTCAGATTCGTGAACTTCTTCGAGATGATGCATTTGACCATGCACTGCGTGGCAAGGAAAAGACGGCATGGAAAGCCTTCCAGTTAGTGGCAATAAATTTTCTCTGAAACAACAAGGCAGACAACTACAGTTTGTTGGTGGAAAACCTCCTCAAGGCATACAAAAGCCTTGGTTGCAACATGTCACTAAAGATACATTTTTTGCACTCTCATCTAGATTTTTTTTCCACCGAACTGCGGAGCAGTGAGCGACGAGCACGGCGAGCGATTTCACCAGGACATTGCAATAATGGAGAAACGCTATCAGGGCAAATGGAGCCCATCAATGCTTGCAGACTATTGCTGGACAGTGACAAGAGATGCTCCATTTAATGAATACAAGAGACAAGCCAAGAAGCGCCGAGTAGACACTGAATAGGACTAAACTATGTACATAATAGTTTTTTGCCTTTTGTTTCATAATACATTTTATTTATATAACCCTTTTGCTGATTTTTAAAGTGTTACCTAAACAGGACAGGTGAAATATTATCATGTAAAGCAACCATAAACACATGAAAAGACCTAGGTTTACAATTTATGATTAAAACTCTACTATCTACACAATATACATAGACATAAAATGTAAAAACTTAAATATCTTAGAAACAGTAGCCAATCAGTTGTTTTAATTGTCATATTTGAATTCAGCACATCAAAATACATAATAAATAGCACATTTTATCTCTGAAGCAGACGACTTCTCAAAAATTGTAGACCAGTGTTATTAGAAGGTAAGACTCATAATTTTTTGTAGGTTGAAAAACTGCTAGAAGGTTATCTTAAGGAAATTGGAATTAATGAAGAGACATTTCAAGAAGCGTGTTCATCTCCTCTTGCGAAGTCACATACGTCACAGGTATATTTTTCTTTGTTATGCTGTTATAGTCCACAGTAATGGCTGGATTTTAATTGATAATCTGTTAATTTTCTATTTCCACTAATATAGCATTACAGGTCCTTTTTTGCAGAAAATTTTTCATTTTCTAAAATTCTATAATAAATTAGACTCATAGACTCATAGACTTTAAGGTCAGAAGGGACCAATATGGTCATCTAGTCTGACCTCCCGCATGATGCAGGCCACAAAAGCTGACCCACCCACAACAGAATCTTCCAGCCTGTGACCCCTGCCCTATGCTGCGGAGGAAGGCGAAAAACCTCCAGGGCCTCTGCCAATCTACCCTGGAGGAAAATTCCTTCCCGACCCCAAATATGGCGATCAGCAGTACCCCGAGCATACAGGCAAGATTCTACAGCCGGACCCTCATTTTACCCGCGATTGCACGTTAATGCCTAATTGACTGTAATCACGTTATCCCTTCAAACCATTCCCTCCATAAACTTATCAAGCCTAATCTTGAAGCCAGAAAGGTCTTTCGCCCCCACCGTTTCCCTCGGAAGGCTGTTCCAAAATTTCACCCCTCTGACGGTTAGAAACCTTCTTCTAATTTCAAGCCTAAACTTCCCCACGGCCAGTTTATATCCATTCATTCTCGTGTCCACATTACTACTGAGCTGAAATAATTCCTCTCCCTCCTTGGTATTAATCCCTTTGATATATTTAAAGATAGCAATCATATCCCCCCTCAGCCTTCTTTTGGTTAGGCTAAACAAACCGAGCTCCTCGAGTCTCCTTTCATAGGAAAGGTTTTCCATTCCTCGGATCATCCTAGTGGCCCTTCTCTGTACCCGTTCCAGTTTGAGTTCATCCTTTTTAAACATAGGAGACCAGAACTGCACACAGTATTCCATATGAGGTCTCACCAGCGCCTTGTATAACGGAAGGAGCACCTCCCTGTCCCTACTAGAAATACCTCGCCTAACGCATCCCAAAATCGCATTAGCTTTTTTCACAGCCACGTCACATTGCCGACTCATAGTCATCCTGCGATCAACCAGGACTCCGAGGTCCTTCTCCTCCTCCGTCACTTCCAACCTATGCGTCCCTAACTTATAACTAAAATTCTTATTAGTCATCCCTAAATGCATCACCTTACACTTCTCACTATTAAATCTCATCCTATTATTTTTACTCCAATTTACAAGGTCATCCAAGTCTCTCTGCAGAATATCCCGATCCTTCTCCGAATTGGCAATACCTCCCAACTTTGTGTCATCCGCAAACTTTATCAGCCCACTCCTACATTCGGTTCCGAGGTCAGTAACGAATAGATTAAATAAAATCGGACCCAAAACCGAACCTTGAGGAACCCCACTGGTAACCTCCGTCCAACCCGACAGTTCACCTTTCAGTACTACCCGCTGCAGTCTCCCCTTTAACCAGTTTTTTATCCACCTCTGGAATTTCATATTGATCCCCATCTTTTCCAATTTAACCAATAATTCCTCGTGCGGCACAGTATCAAACGCTTTACTAAAATCGAGGTAAATTAGATCCACCGCATTTCCTTTATCTAGAAGGTCTGTTACTTTCTCAAAGAAGGAGATCAAGTTGGTTTGGCACGATCTGCCTTTCGTAAACCCATGTTGTAATTTGTCCCAATTGCCATTCACCTCAAGGTCCTTAACTACTTTTTCCTTCAAAATTTTTTCCAAGACCTTGCATACTACAGAAGTTAAACTAACAGGTCTGTAGTTACCCGGGTCACTTTTTTTCCCCTTCTTAAAAATAGGAACCACATTAGCTATTTTCCAGTCCATCGGTACCACCCCCGAGTTTACAGATTTATTAAAAATTATCGCCAAGGGACTTGCAATTTCTCGCGCCAGCTCCTTCAATATTCTAGGATGGAGATCATCCGGTCCGCCCGATTTAGTCCCATTTAGCTGGTCAAGTTTGGCTTCCACCTCTGATACTGTAATGTCAATCGCCCCTCCTTTATTCCCCTGTGTCCCGCTCCCTCTATTCCTAAGCCCTTCATTAGCCTTATTAAACACCGACGCAAAATATTCATTTAGATATTGTGCCATGCCTAGATTATCCTTAATCTCCACTCCATTTACATGCTTCAGCGGTCCCACTTCCTCTTTCTTTGTTTTCTTCCTATTTATATGGCTATAAAACCTCTTACTATTGGATTTAATTCCCCTCGCGAGGTCCAACTCTACACGGCTTTTGGCCTTTCTCACCGCATCCCTACATGCTCTGACCTCAATAAGGTAGGTTTCCTTGCCGATCTGCCCCCTCTTCCATTCTTTGTACGCTTTCTGTTTTTTCTTAATCGCCCCTTTGAGACGCCCGCTCATCCAGCTAGGTCTAATTCTCCTGCCCACTAACCGTTTCCCCTTTCTCGGGATCCAGGCCTCGGACAGCTCGTGCAACTTCAGCTTGAAATAATCCCAGGCCTCATCTGCCTTTAGCTCTCTAAGTATGTTAGCCCAATCCATTTCCCTAAGTAGTTGCCTTAATTTATTAAAGTTGGCCTTTTTGAAATCGTAAACCTTAGTCACAGTTTTATTTCTGTTAATCCTTCCATTTAGTTTAAACCGAATCAGCTCATGGTCACTCGAGCCAAGGTTGTCCCCTACTATCATTTCCTCAACTAGGTCCTCACTACTCACCAGCACCAAATCTAAAATGGCATCCCCCCTCGTCGGTTCAGCTACTACTTGCTGAAGGAATTCATCTGCTAACACGTCTAGGAACATCTGAGCCCTATTATTGTTACTAGCATTTGTTCCCCAATCTATGTCCGGGAAGTTAAAGTCCCCCATGATCACACAGCTCTTATTAGTTTTTACTTCCTTAAAAACATTAAATAGTTCTTTGTCCGCATCCAGGCTAGATCCCGGCGGTCTATAACACACCCCAAGCAGTATCTCAGGGGAGGCTCTAGTAGTTCTTTTACCCAGTGTAATCATTGCCCAGACAGTCTCTGTCTTATCCATTCCATCACTTATTATTTCTTTACATTTTAGTTCATTATTCACATACAGTGCCACACCCCCACCTTTACCTTTTTTCCGGTCATTCCTAAACAGCACATACCCTTCCATACCTGTACTCCAGTCATGACTACCGTTCCACCATGTTTCGGTTATTCCTACGATATCAGGTTTCATTTCTTGGACCAGGAGCTCCAGTTCCTCCATTTTGTTACCTAGGCTTCTCGCATTGGTGTATAAACATCTTACCGTATGCTGTCTATCCTTTCTCCCATTAGTTATGCACTTTGGTACGGACCCCCTAGTGTCCATCCGCCCCCTCCTTCTAATGTCCAATTCCCTACCCCTATCTATATCTGTGCTTATCTCTTTTCCCTCATTTTCAGTGTTGGAATCTGGCGTGGAGATTAACTGGACATCTCCCAACCTTCTCCCCCAAGTTCCTAGTTTAAAGCCCTTTTGATGAGATGAGCCAGCCTCCCTCCCAGAAGTCTATTTCCTTCCCTACTCAGGTGAAGTCCATCCCGCGAGAACAGCTGTCTGTCCCCGAACGCCTCCCAGTGGCCATACATCCCAAAGCCCTCCTTATAGCACCACTCCCTCAGCCAGCTATTTATCCTCACAATTCTGTCTGCCCTTTGCTGTCCTTCTCTAGGAACAGGCAGAATCCCACTGAAGATAATCTGAGCCTCAACTTCCTTAAGCATCTTCCCCAGCCTGGCATAATCTCCCTTGATTCTCTCTAGCGAGAACCTAGCCGTGTCATTCGTTCCTACATGAAGGATGATCAAGGGGTTCTTACCTGCTCCCTTTAGGATCCTTTTCAACCGCAGGTCCACATCCCGTATCTTAGCGCCCGGCAGACAGCACACCCTTCTGTTTTCTGGGTCCGCCCTGGTCACTGGCCTGTCTAACCTCCTCAGTAAAGAGTCCCCAATCACATACACCTGCCTTTGCCTAGGGGCAGCGCAATCTACCAGTCTATCCCCTGTTCCCTGCGGCCGTAACTCCTGTCTGTCTCCATTTACCCTTATAGTCCCCCTATTGCCATCCTGTATCCTCCCGGGGCCGAGTATTGATGCCGTCTCCATCAACTCCTCCCCCCTTTCTATTGGACTAGCCGCCCTTCTTTTCTTCCTTTGCCTCCCACCATCAGTTACCACCTGCTGTGTCCCCTCCTCGTTAGCCAAACACCCAAACCTGTTCCTGAGTTCTATTTCCCCCTCACTAGCTCTCCTTTTCCTTGGCCTGCTTCTCACGGTCACATGTTTCCACTGCTCTTGTTCTCCCCCCGACATTTCCCCCTCACAGACCCTAGCCCCCGCTTCCACCTGCACCCCTGAGCATTCCCCCTCAATTACCCCTTGCCTTTGCTCCATTAGCTGTTCAAACCCCCTTCTAAACTCTACCAGGGTCTCTACCTGCATCTCCAACCCCCGAACCTTTTCCTCTAACAGAGCAAGTAGGCGGCATTTCATACAAACATACCTCTGATCTGTTCCACCTCCTAGTACTATATACATACCGCAGCTGCTACATGCTTTCATCTGCATTGTGTCCCCTGCTGCCTGGCTCATGGCTGCTATGGTCTCTGCCTGCAGTCTCTGAGGGAACAAAGCACACCGACCGCCGCGCCCTCCTGCCTCCCACTTAAACTCCCCTGTTAGCCGACCGCTGCTCGCTGCTAGCTGCTCGCTGCTTGGCTGGGAGGCCTCTTTTATAGGTCCCCTAATCAGCCAAGCTCCGCCCCCTAATCAGGGCTCGGGGCTCAGCACACTGCCCCTACAGGCCTCTACACATACAAGCACCACAAAGACAGACGCAAGTACAGATACCTTCTCCTCCAATGAGACTCACTCCCACTTAAACTCCCCTGTTAGCCGCCCTGTTTGCCGACCGCTGCTCGCTGTCGGCAAACACCCATCAGCTATGAATTGTGGCTAGCAAATTACTTCTGCAGTTTTAATTTAGATCAGTGGTGTCACTTGAAGGCCATATATTTGTATGTGGCATCAAAAACTTCTTATCAAAATTTGTTTCCTGTGTTTTGTATTTTTTTAATTAATTTTTAAGTTGTATTAACTACACAATACAAATGAATTAAAGTTAACTATGAAAGCCATACAACTATGGCTGTATTTTAAAGAAGACTTATTGAGGGCGCAGGAACAAACCATCCCGATGTGCAGAAAGAATAGCAAATATGGCAGGCAACCAGCTTGGCTCATCAGTGAAATCTTCAGGGAGCTTAAACACAAAAAGGAAGCTTACAAGAAATGGAAACTTGGACAGATGACCAGGGAGGAGTATAAAAATATTGCTTGAGCATGCAAGGCTGTAATCAGGAAGGCCAAAACACAACTGGAGGTGCAGCTAGCAAGGGATGTGAAGGGTAACAAGAAGGGTTTCTACAGGTATGTTAGCAACAAGAAAAAGGTCAGGGAAAGTGTGGGACCCATAATGAATGGGGGAGGTAACCTAGTGACAGATGATGTGGAAAAAGCTGAAGTACTCAATGCTTTTTTTTGCCTCGGTTTTCATAGACAGGGTCAGCTCCCACACTGCTGTCCTGGGCAACACAGTATGGGGAGGAGGTGAGCAACCCTCAGTGGTGAAAGAACAGGTTAAGGACAATTTAGAAAAGCTGGACATGCACAAGTCTATGGGTCCAGATCTAATGCATCCTAGGGTGCTGAGGGAATTAGCTGATGTGATTGCAGAGCCATTGGCCATTATCTTTGAAAACTCGTGGCGATTGGGGGAGGTCCCTGACAATTGGAAAAAGGCAAATATAGTGCCCATCTTTAAAAAAGGGAAGAAGGAGAACCCGGGGAACTACAGACCGGCCAGCCTCACCTCAGTCCCTGAAAAAATCATGGAGCAGATCCTCAAGGAAACCATTCTGAAGCACTCAGATGAGAGGAAGGTGATCAGGAACAGTCAACATGGATTCACCAAGGGCAAGTCATGCTTGAACAACCTGATTGCCTCCTATGATGAGATAACTGGCGCTGTGGATATGGGGAAAGCAGTGGATATGATATATCTTGACTTTAGCAAAGCTTTTGATATGGTCTCCCACAGTATTCTTGCCAACAAGTTAAAAAAGTATGGATTGGATGAATAGTCTATAAGGCAGATAGAAAGCTGGCTAGATTTTTGGGCTCAACGGGTAGTGATCAACGGCTTGATGTCTAGTAGTTGGCCTCCGGTATCAAGCAGAGTACCCCAAGGGTTGGTCCTGGGGCCGGTTTTGTTCAACATCTTTTTTAATGATCTGGATGATGGGATGGATTGCACCCTCAGCAAGTTCGCAGATGACACTAAACTGGGGGGAGAGGTAGATATGCTGGAGGGTAGGGATAGGGTCCAGAGTGACCTAGACAAATTGGAGGATTGGGCCAAAAGAAATCTGATGAGGTTCAACAAGGACAAGTGCAGAGTCCTGCACTTAGGATGGAAGAATCCCATGCACCGTTACAGGCTGGGGACTGACTGGCTAAGCAGCAGTTCTGCAGAAAAGGACCTGGGGATTAGAGTAGATGAGAAACTGGATATGAGTCAGCAGTGTGCCCTTGTTGCCAAGAAGGTTAACAGCATATTGGGCTGCATTAGGAGCATTGCCAGCAGATTAAGGGAAGTTATTATACCCCTCTATTCGGCACTGGTGGGCCACATCTGGGGTATTGCGTCCAGTTTTGTGCCCCCCACTATGGAAAGGATGTGAACAAATTGGAGAGAGTCCAGCGGAGGGCAACGAAAATGATCAGGGGGCTACGGCACATGACTTACGAGGAGAGGCTGAGGGAACTGGGCTTGTTTAGTCTATAGAAGAGAAGAGTGAGGGGAGATTTGATAGCAGCCTTCAACTACCTGAAGTGGGGTTCCAAAGAGGATGGAGCTCGGCTTTTCTAAGTGTTGGCAGATGACAGAACAAGGAACAATGGTTTCAAGTTGCAGTGGGGGAGGTCTAGGTTGGATATTAGGAAACACTATTTCACTAGGAGTGTGGTGAAGCACTGGAATGGGTTATGTAGGGAGGTGGTGGAATCTCTCCATCCTTAGAGGTTTTTAAGGCCTGGCTTGACAAAGCTCTGGCTGGGATGATTTAGTTGGTGTTGGTCCTGCTTTGAGCAGGGGGTTGGACTAGATGACCTCCTGAGGTCTTTTCCAACCCTAATCTTCTATGATTCTATACGAATGGTTGGTTGATCTCAACACCTCAAAATGATGAAGAGGTAGACAAATTGGAGGGAGTTCAGACAAGAGCCAAAAAAAATGATCAAAGGGCAATAGTGGGATTGATTTTTTTGAGTAAAGTTTAAAAGAACCCAAAATATCACTTGGTGAAGTAATGACTAAGAGGACTAGAAGGAGAGACAGAGTAAGTTTATAAGTAATTTAAAGGCTGTGAATTCTTAAGAAAGGAGAGAGATTGTTTAGGATGGTGTCAAGTATCAGGGGGTAGCCGTGTTAGTCTGTATATACAAAAACAACAAGGAGTCTGGTGGCACCTTAAAGACTAACAGATTTATTTGGGCATAAGCTTTCGTGGGTAAAAACCTCACTTCTTCGGATGCATAGAGTGAAAGTTACAGATGCAGGCATTATATACTGAAACATGGAGAGCAGGGAGTCACTTCGCAAGTGGAGAACCAGTGTTGACAGGGCCAATTCAATCAGGGTGGATGTAGTCCACTCCCAATAATGGATGAGGAGGTGTCAATTCCAGGAGAAGAAAAGCTGCTTCTGTAATGAGCCAGCCACTCCCAGTCCCTATTCAAGCCCAGATTAATGGTGTTAAATTTGCAAATGAATTTTAGTTCTGCTGTTTCTCTTTGAAGTCTGTTTCTGAAGTTTTTTTGTTCAATGATAGTGACTTTTAAATCTGTAATAGAATGACCAGGGAGATTGAAGTGTTCACTTACTGGCTTATGTATGTTACCATTCCTGATGTCCGATTTGTGTCCATTTATTCTTTTGCGGAGGGACTGTCCGGTTTGGCCAATGTACATGGCAGAGGGGCATTGCTGGCACATGATGGCATATATAACATTAGTGGATGTGCAGGTGAATGAGCCCTTGATGGTGTGGCTGATGTGGTTGGGTCCTCTGATAGTGTCGCCAGAGTAGATATGGGGACAGAGTAGGCAACGAGGTTTGCTACAGGGATTGGTTCCTGGGTTGGTGTTTCTGTGGTGTGGTGTGTAGTTGCTGGTGAGTATTTGCTTCAGGTTGGGGGGTTGTCTGTAAGCGAGGACTGGCCTGCCTCCCAAGGTCTGTGAGAGTGAAGGATCGTTTTCCAGGATAGGTTGTAGATCATGGATAATGCGCTGGAGAGGTTTTAGCTGGGGGCTGTATGTGGTGGCCAGTGGTGTTCTGTTATTGTCCTTGTTGGGCCTGTCCTGTAGTAGGTGATTTCTGGGTACCCGTCTTGCTCTGTCATTCTGTTTCCTCACTTCCCCAGGTGGGTATTGTAGTTTTATGAATGCTTGATAAAGATCTTGTAGGTGTTTGTCTCTGTCTGAGGGGTTGGAGCAAATTCGGTTGTATCTTAGGGCTTGGCTGTAGACAATGGATCGTGTGATGTGTCTTGGATGGAAGCTGGAGGCATGTAGGTACGTATAGCGGTCAGTAGGTTTCCGGTATAGGGTGGTGTTTATGTGACCATCACTTATTTGCACTGTAGTTTCCAGGAAGTGGATCTCTTGTGTGGACTGGTCCAGGCTGAGGTTGATGGTGGGGTGGAAATTGTTGAAGTCCAGGTGGAATTCTTCAAGGGCCTCCTTTCCGTGGGTCCATATGATGATGATGTCATCAATGTAGCGCAAGTAGAGGAGGGGCACGAGGGGACGGGAGCTGAGGAAGCGTTGTTCTAAGTCAGCCATAAAAATGTTGGCATACTGTGGGGCCATGCGGGTACTCATAGCAGTGCCACTGACTTGAAGGTATAAGTTGTCCCCAAATCTGAAGTGGTTGTGGGTGAGGACAAAGTCACAAAGCTCAGCCACCAGGCGTGCTGTGGCCTCATCAGGGATACTGTTCCTGACAGCTTGTAGTCCATCCTCATGTGGAATATTGGTGTAAAGTGCTTCTACATCCATGGTGGCCAGGATGGTGTTTTCAGGAAGAACACCAATGCATTGTAGTTTCCTCAGGAAGTCGGTGGTGTCTCGAAGATAGCTGGGAGTGCTGGTAGCGTAGGGTCTGAGGAGAGAATCTAAATAGCCAGATAATCCTGCTGTAAGAGTGCCAATGCCTGAGATGATGGGGCGTCCAGGGTTTCCGGGTTTATGGATCTTGGGTAGCAGATAGAATACCCCTGGTCGGGGTTCTGGGGGTGTGTCCATGTAGATTTGTTCCCGTATTGTAGCTGGGAATTTCTTGAGCAGATGGTGTAGTTTCTTTTGGTATTCCTCAGTGGGATCAGAGGATAGTGGCCTGTAGAATGTGGTCTTGGAGAGTTGCCTGGCAGCCTCCTGTTCATAATCCGACCTGTTCATTATGACTATGCTGGCACATGATGGCATATATAACAAATACTCACCAGCAACTACACACCACACCACAGAAACACCAACCCAGGAACCAATCCCTGTAGGAAACCTCGTTGCCTACTCTGTCCCCATATCTACTCTGGCGACACCATCAGAGGACCCAACCACATCAGCCACACCATCAAGGGCTCATTCACCTGCACATCCACTAATGTTATATATGCCATCATGTGCCAGCAATGCCCCTCTGCCATGTACATTGGCCAAACCAGACAGTCCCTCCGCAAAAGAATAAATGGACACAAATCGGACATCAGGAATGGTAACATACATAAGCCAGTAAGTGAACACTTCAATCTCCCTGGTCATTCTATTACAGATTTAAAAGTCACTATTATTGAACAAAAAAACTTCAGAAACAGACTTCAAAGAGAAACAGCAGAACTAAAATTCATTTGCAAATTTAACACCATTAATCTGGGCTTGAATAGGGACTGGGCGTGGCTGGCTCATTACAGAAGCAGCTTTTCCTCTCCTGGAATTGACACCTCCTTATCTATTATTGGGAGTGGACTACATCCACCCTGATTGAATTGGCCCTGTCAACACTGGTTCTCCACTTGCGAAGTAACTCCCTGCTCTCCATGTGTCAGTATATAATGCCTGCATCTGTAACTTTCACTCTATGCATCCGAAGAAGTGAGGTTTTTACCCACGAAAGCTTATGCCCAAATAAATGTTAGTCTTTAAGGTGCCACCAGACTCCTTGTTGTTATTGTTTAGGATGGCATGGGATATTGAGACTTAAAACCCTTACTACAAAGGGAAAATAACAAGGACAGTGTGATTCTTATCAATCAGTTTCCTTAAATTTGTTTACAAAATAAGCTGCAAAGAAAGATTGACTTGAGCCACAATTCTTCAAATCACTTAAACTTCAATACAAATATAAAAATATCCAGGTTTTAGAAAAGTTTTGGAATGGATAGCCGGCCAGTTTCTGCCCACATGATTTTTCAGTTGGAGAAACATTAGCAATCACTCTTGTTGGTTTCTAATTATCTTGGACACAGCATAGTCCTTCAGCATTATTTTACAGAGCTGCAAAATCAGATTCTGGGAAAGCTCACCAAATTGTAGCACTTAAGTTGAACTGTAGTGTGGAGGAGCAAATGTTAGACATCTTATTCCTTTTAGCAACCATACCATAATGTGTTGGCTGTCGTTAGAAAGAGGGCAGGGGATATATTCCAGGTATTTTCCCTTAACCACTAGCTTTCTTCTTCTTCTTCTTTTTTTTTTAATTTATGGCCTATCCAGAATCTGGAGTCTAGTCTACATTAGAGAAATTTAAGTGTTAGCTCTGTTGCAAGCACCTTCAGTGCTTGTAGTATACCTTTTAACCACACACAAAAGTTGCTACCGAGTAAGTCACACCAAAACTGCATCATGCATCAAGTCTCTCTCCACCATTACAGTAATGGCGTGGCACTTAGCCAAGTGTAATCTGTCTTTCCAGTGTAATTCTACAATCCTCCTACCTACCTTTCAGTCCAACAGCGCTAATGACTCAAAGTTCTGTCACCAGCCAAGAAGGAATGGGCATATGGGCTGCGTGTGTTGCCTTCATACCACTCTCCTGTGAGCTTGAGGAGGAAAAAAATACTGAAGATAAAATCTTGGCCCCACTAAAGTCACTAGGAGTTTTGCCATTGACTTCAATGGGGCCAGGATTTCACCATGAGAATAGAATCCAATTCACATAAAATGCAGAGCACTATTATATGCCACTAGACCAACCAGCTTTTAATTTTTATTATTCCTTTTGACATCCTTAAATATTTTTGTCCTGTCTAGGAGAGTTGGGTATAACTATTAAAATATTGATAAGTTTGACAGAATTACAGTCTCACTAGGTTCACAAAACATATAATAATGTTCAATTAAAAATAATTAAATATATTAGGCTCTGATATTGCAATGAACTATACATGGGTTACCTTAACATTCATACAGAGTCCCATTGACTTCACTGTGATTCTGTGCTGGTGTAGAGGTCCACCTGCAATGGAATTCATTGAAGGACTGGGGCCTCAATGTTGAATTAAGTCATTTAATATATTTTATACTCCTGGGGGAATTCTGCACTTCTGCACATGCACATAATTAACGAGCCCCACAGATTTCTAATTTTTTGCACAGAAAAAGCTTCTGCCAAAATGTTGCTGCAGTTCCGCCTTTTGCCCACCAGAGGGCATTGTGGCGATAGAACAAAGCTGAAAGCAAACAGCCAGCTAAGGAAGAGAGAGCCTGCCTTCTTCACAGCGCCTGTCGGGCCAGGTCAGGAGACGGGGGTTATGGAGAGACAGACAGCGCGGGGTACTGGGGGGGTCAGACGGGCTCATAAGGGCTAGTGGGGGAGGACAGACTGGGGCAGGGGCTGAATGGGAGTGGAGGCATAGGGCCACCGAGGGGAGGGAGGTGCGGAGACACATGGGGACGCGGGGGGGGGGGCGTGCAGAGCTACATAGAGGCTGGGTGAGGGCACAGAGACACTTGGGGATGCGGGAGAGGGTGCAGAGCTACATAGGGACGGGAGTGGCTGGGTAAGGGCACAGACACACACAGGGACAGAGGCAGATGTGCCTGACTGAATGGGAGAGGCTAGGGGTCAGCCAGGGTCTGCATGGGGGAAGCTCCCTAACAATCCCTCCCCACCCCCCAAATAAAACTGTTTCATACTTTCCCCACCCATGCCAAACAACCCTCCAAGTTCACACCCAGGCTCCTTCCTAGCAATTTACTTCCCACTCCCTCAACAATTCTGTCACCCCTGACTCTCCCAAGCCTTTGCATTGCTTCTGAGGGGTGCAGGAAAAACGGTTCTGTATTGTAGTTTAAATGAATTATTACTTGGAATTCTGTATTAATATGCCTAGTAAGGAATCTATTTGTCAAAAAAACGTTTCCTGAATCTTTTTTTGTTGTCGGTATTGTTACAGACCTACTTGCTGACAGGTATTTTGAAATAAATGACCAAAAATAATTGAAACTGGTGTGATTATATTGTTTTATTTTGAAAAATAAAATATGCAGAATTTTGCAGAATTTTAAAATATTGTGCATAGAATTTTTAATTTTTTCCTGCAGAATTTTTAATTTTTTGGCGCAGAATTCCACCAGCAGTAATTTTACTACATCATACAGTTTATAAACTGCATTTAGAAAACAGAAAATCAGATATGGCAGTGATGGATTTTAAAGAGCATAAGACAAGAAAAGCTCTTTGTTTTCCATGCTCATGAATCCTTGGATAGTTGCCTGTTGTTTCCAGCGTTCTTGGCATTGTGTCGGCAATAGCTGTTTATTTCAGGGCATAAAACAAAAAAGATTCTAAGTAGACACAACATACAAATGTTGTCTTGCTGTAATAATACAGAGCTTTTCATGTTTGGGCTATTTTGAAATGATCAGTTTTTGCTTTCTATAAAGTTTTTAATTAATTTGTAGATTTTTTTCCCCCCCAAAGGCCATTTTGCAACCAGTGTTGGCAGCAGAAGATTTTAGATTATTTAAAGAAATGATGGTACAGAAAAATATTGAAATGCAGTTGCAAGCCATTAGAATCATTCAAGAAAGAAATGGTAAGAAATAGTAAATGAGAAATTTTAGTTTTCAGTGCATCTTTTTAGCTGTTTTGTGGATAACTCTATGGTCTACCCATCCATAAATACTTAAGGGCACATCCTGGCCCAAATGAATTCAATGGCAAAACTTCCATTGATTTCAGTGGGGCTAGGATTTCACCCTGAGTCTACAACTGGTTCTGTCAGCCACAGCTAATTGTATTCCTTTTAAAATGTATCTAAAACTTTATCTGAAAGCCTATTAGATTATTTCTATGAAACTTGGATTCAAATTTCAGTTTAAGGATTGTCTGATTTAAATGGTGGTATTACAAAAGTAACTATAATTTGGCACAATGTAGTTGTGATCAAAAGTGCAGCAGCTCTCAAGTTGCCTGTTCCCCAGCTCAGTGGAGGACAGGGACAGATGGATTTTCATAGCATCTGATCCATTTGACACCTAACCTTACCGTTGCTCCAAATCTCTATGTATAGCTGCACAAGGAGCTGTATTCTACTCTGTGTAGGGAATGCACATTCAAATCTTCTCACCAGCCCCACTCTCTACCCAGAGGAATCGTACCAATTTATTTGTGTCCTAGACCCTCAGTATGGGGGAATATTTACCTCATTCTGTATAGCAGTTTTGAACATAATGGCTGTACAGTAAATTTGATGTGTACTTCCATTACTACTCTCTCATTTTCAGGTGCTGCATCTCAAACTGTAGGAGTTAAATACATGAGAGTTATTATTTAGTCACTCTATTAATATCTATTGACTTGTAACAACTCCATACATATATATGTGCAGTAATTTCAGCATGCTATTGTCTGGAGACTTCGACTCTTGTATTTCACACTGTAAGCTTGAAACTAAATCTAGAGGTTTTGTAATTTTCCTCTGCCTTTTTGGTCTGTACAACAAAAGTGTGTGTGTGTAAGTAAAGTATATAGTTGTTACAAGTAATAGTCTAGTGGACATGACTGGGACATGGGCAATCGGGTCTAATGGTTGGAGCCAAGGGGGTAGCCAAGCTTGGAGGTTAGAGTGGAGTCAAGGATGAGGACCACGGGACGCCAGGGGTGTAGTCAAGAGCAGAGCTAAGGGTCAGAGCCAGGGACTAGAAGCTGAATGCCCAAGCCAATGGGTAGGCTGGACACATGCTCAGTTTGAACACACTGACTGTTTTTGTAAGCTGTTTCCTTTTAAAAAACAGCATAAAGGGGCCATCGTGGAACCCAGAATTGGGGCCACAAAAAAGGAAAAATACCTACAATTTTCTGTTTGAATAACAACAGACTCAAACACATGCACACATATAATATACAAGAAATTCCATTAAAACAACATTAAGGTTGCAAAGTCAAGCACTTAAAAGCTAGGAAATGCCAGAATTAAGGTTGTCTGTGCAACCTTAATTTGGCCCCCTTCTGAGTATGCGTTATAATAGTCTTTACATGATCACATACTATTTTTTCCACTGGACCCTTGTCTCATTCAGTGCACAGGGTGGATGATGCTCACTTAATAGGTAGCTATTAAATATTTATTTTTATTGTCATTCATTGTGTGGTCCCATGCCATATTTACTGCACATCATCCAAACTATGTACTGAATACGGAATTACTAATTTCCTCATGGACTGTTTTATTCCACTCATCAACATAATATCTGAGTACCTTTTAGATGAGGGGAAATTATTTACAGTAACTCCTCACTTAACGTCGTCCCAGTGAACGTTGTTTTGTTGTTACATTGCTGATCAGTTAGAGAACATGCTTGTTTAAAGTTGCGCAATGCTCCCTGGTAACGTTGTTTCACAGCTGCCTGCTTTGTCCACTGCTTGCAGAAAGAGCAGACCGTTGGAGCTAGCTGGTGGGGGCTTGGAACCAGGGTGGACCGGCAGCCCCCATATCAGCTCCCCTAAGTTTCCTGTGCGGCAGCCGCCCAGCAGGCTATCAATTGCCGGGCAGTTCAGCTGTGCCTCCCCCCACTGCCATGTGCTGCTCCTGCCCTCTGCCTTGGAGCTGCTCCCGGGAGCCTCCTGCTTGCTGTGCAGGGGGGGCAGGGGGAAGAAGGGTGCTAATGTCAGGGTGTCCCCCTCCCCCACTCCTGCACCTCATCTCCACAGAGCAGGCGGGGGACATGATAGGGCTCAGGATGGAGGGAGCTTGCTGGCAGCAGCTGCTGTCTCAACTTGCTGATCTACTTAAAAAGACAGTGTACTTAGAGTGGGGTCAGCGTACTTAAAGGGGCAATGCACATCTCTCTCTCACACGGTGTGTGTGTGTGTGTCTCTCTCTCTCTCACACACACACACACACACACACACACACACACACACACACACACACACACGGTGTGTGTCTCTGTCTCTCACTGTCACACAGACACACACGGTACGTGTCTGTCTCTCTCTGCCATGCTGTCTCCTCCTCCTTCCATTCGTGCTGCCTTGTAGAGTGTGAGGCTACATTAACAACAATGCGTTAACCCATGAGGGCTCAGCCGTGTGCTAGTTCATCATTTAGCAGCAAGGCATTCACTGGGAAATATCCCACCCTCTTCCACCCTCTGACTCCACCACCTCACCCAAGCTTCACAATCATCATTGCTGTGTACAGTATTAAATTGTTTGTTTAAAACTTATACTGTGTGTGTGTGTGTGTAGTCTTTTGTCTAGTGAAAAAAAATTCCCTGGAACCTAACCCCCCCAATTTACATTAATTCTTATGGGGAAATTGGATTAATTTAACATCATTTTGCTTAAAGTAGCATTTTTCAGGAACATTACTACAACGTTAAGCGAGGAGTTACTGTACCTGTAATTGTGCTTCTCTCAAGATCTTTCTGATATGATTCCCATTCATCCACCCATCTTCCTCCTTCAGAGTTTGGGGTTTTGTCTTTTTGTGCTGTTTTTTCCTACTGTAATAGTTCTTAGTCTGCGAGATAATTTTTCACTTTGGCTTGTCACTTGGGAGCTTCAGAAATGTGGGAAATGGCACAGAATAATGGAGAGCCTGGCTCATGCTCTACCAGCTACAGCTGCCCTTGGGGACCAGTCCTTTAGAGCTTTGAAAGTTTTGCCAGTCTCATATTGAGAAGTTGAGACCCAAAAGTTTAGAATCTTTTTGGAAACATATCTTCTGGGACACAGAATTACAGTTTAGTAATTTCTCCCTACTATTCTCTCTCTGGTTGAAGAATGCATGCAAAATGGAGTAAGAATCCATTTTCTTTAGAGCAATACATGCATTTTTGCTATGTTTTTTTTATAGGTGTGCTACCTGACTGTTTGACAGATGGTTCTGATGTGTTCACTGAAATTGAACAACAAGAAATGAAAATACTCAGAGAGGTTCTTAGGTAACAAGAAGTGGTCTCCTACTTAATATTTATGGTAGTAGACATAGATGGATATTCTGCTGCATTTTACTTGGGTGTTTTTCTCATTTTCTAGGTGGCATAAATATTCTTCTTCAACATGTGTCAGTGTGGATCCTAGTATAAGTGTACATGTGTGCAAGCTTGGACTCTTTTGTACAACCATGTCCAGCCGGGCCGTGCCTCCTTGTGCTCCCATGAGAAGGCATATAGGGCAAAGTGTCCCCAACCCTCCCTTATTTCCCGCTTAACACCCCTGGCAGTGAGAGACAACCTGGACTGTATCTGACCTGCTTCTGAATTTCAGAACTCTTCTCCAGTGAAGAAACTCTTCTTCTCTTTGTTTTATTAATTTCTTCATTTGATTTTTGTTGTGTGTTTCCATTCCAAAACAGAAAGAAGAAAGCAGTTAGGAAAGACAGAAGAGAGATTTCCCCCTCTAAACACCTGGGTGAGGTGCTTTGCGCCTGCCACTGGCTAAGGTGAAATCAAAACCCACCGGATTTAAGCTTTGCCCTTCCTGCTGTTAGTTTATACTCATCATAGACGAACACAGCAGATGCCTGTTTTGTCTTGGGGAAGCACACATCCCCAACAAGTGTGACTCCTGCTCCTTTTCGTCCTGTACCCTGAAATCTTGAGATGTGAAGTTCAAACTGCACCTCTTGGAGCAATTCATGAAGGTAGCTTTAGATCCAGGAGTGGAAGACATCCTTCATACAGGAACCGAGGAGATTGTCTTTGGTGAGTATCCTGGCTACTGGGCTCCACATCCATAGTTCTAGCAAGGAAGGGAAAATAAAAAGGTGTCCAAACCATCAGCATTGGCACCCCCAAACTGACCACATCTAGCTTGGCACCAAAGGCCTTGGTGTGGACTGTGTCAGCATGGACAGTTTCAGCGCCAACTCCAAGATAGAGAAACCCGGCTTCACCCTCTGAAGTGAAAAGGTTCCTCCATGTCAAATGCAAATGCAGCTTGGAGCAGATAACATATCTGTCCCTCAGAGAGGACTCTAGACCAGGAGAGAAGCCCTCAAAATACACCGTTCCCCTTCTAAGAAGCAAGGGAAGACTCAGCGGCGCCGGGAGAAAGATTGGGGTGAGGCTAGACCCGCGTTGGGCAGCCCACGATCCCCATCGGGACCGAGACCTCTGACTCGGGTAGAGCAGAGTAGTCCGGTGCCGTCCACGCGCGCCTCGCTAGAGGTGAGAATGCCTTCGACGCCGGAGGCAGCTCAGGCTGCGTGCAACATCATGACGCTTCCGGTACCGGGAGCGCCGCTCCAGTCGGGCCCCCGATCCCGTGGGAAGCCTTCGCTCAGTGCCCATCGACCCTTTCCGGATGTCTCCGAGGTCGAGATACTGTCCCGAGTTGAAGGGCTGAGCCGCGGACCTCGGCGTGCCTCCACGCCCCGAGCAGGATCGTCTGCGAGCGAGCTTTCCACCTCCACTCCGGGAGACCGTAGGGGAGGCACTAAGAGACGGCGCCGCTCCTCTTCGAGCCTTCACCGCAGGGACAGGTCTCGTCGTCGGCGGCACCGCCGTTCCCGCTCCGGCACCCGCCGTGGAAGGCGCTACGCCCGGAGCTCGTCACGGGAATCCTAGGCACCGAGGAGTCGTAGTCTTGGGCGCCGGAGGCACTACGGGGACAGCACCCCCGACTCCTACCTGTCCTCCCCCAGGGGCCGGAGACGTCATGTACGGGACCGCTCCAGCCATTCGTACGGCACCGTCCGCTCATCCTGGACTTCGGCTTCGGCACGCAGCCGACCCTTGTCGAACCGCTCGGTGCCGCAGGACCAGCCGGCCCTTCCGGGCCACCTCGCGTCCCAGGGCCAGGCCGTTCCCTGGCAGGGACAGTGGTGCCAGTGAGCACTGTGGCCCCAGGCACCGGCACCGCCGGGACCCCGCTCCGTGGCAGGAGCGTCCCAGGCCCAGCAGACGTCGCCGCCTCAGCACCGCCATGAGGCAGTGGGCACCGACCCTCCGGCACTGACTCGGGCCCCGGGTCAGGACGTCGAGCTTGAGGTACAGCTGGGTGCAGCCGACACTGCGGCACTGACCTTCTTGGCGCCGGACGACTCCGTGGCGCCACCACCTCCGGTCTCTCAGGAGGATTTCACGGCCCACCAGGAGCTACTCAGGAGGATGGCATCAAACCTCCAGCTCCAGATGGAGCCATCGGACACATTGTTTAATGTCCTGACCTCCTCGACGCCGGGGCGTGTGGCCCTCCCGCTCCATCAGGGGGTGGCCAATATTACTACTGGCCTCTGGCAAACCCCGGCATCTCTCTGTCCGATCTCCAAAAGGCCGAATGGAAGTACTTTGTGTCCACAAAGGGGCACGAGTACTTATACTCCCACCCAACTCCGAACTCTCTAGTGGTGGAGTCGGTGAACTACCGAGAGAGGCACGGCCAACCCGCTCCTACCCCTAAGGACAAAGACGCTCGCAGGCTGGATTCCTTTGGGAGAAAAGTTTATTCGTCTGCGAGCTTTCAACTCAGAGTGGCCAACCACCAGGCACTCTTGAGCAGATATGATTTTAACCTGTGGGGGTCCCTTGCCAAGTTTGAGCCCTCCCTCCTCGAGAAGGACAGGAAGGAGTTCCGGGCCCTTGTGGATGAGGGTGCGGCGGCGGCTAAAGCGGCGCTCCAGGCGGCCTCCGATGCGGCGGACACGGCTGCTCGTTCGATGGCCGCGGTGATCTCCATGAGAAGGGCATCCTGGCTTTCGCTCTCTGGCCTATCGGCTGAGTCCCAGTCGATCATGCAGGACCTGCCGTTCGATGGTCGGGCCCTGTTTGCAGATCAAACAGATATGCGTCTGCATGGGATGAAAGACTCCCGTACTACCCTGCAGACGCTGGGCCTGTACATCCCGCCAGCCAAGGACAAGCCCAGGCCTCACACCTCCACTCCACAGGCTCGGGGTAGATACGAGCCCCCGCCTAAGAAGCAGCGGGAGCAGAGGCGTCGGTCACAACACCAATCCCGCTCAGGCCCTCGTCCGGGGCCCTTTAAGGCCAAGAGGCCAGGGAAGCGGCGTTTTTGACAGCTTGCGGGGGGTCACCGGGCCTGTTGCCAGGTTAACCCCGCCCCCTCCCCCCCAGTTAATAAAGTTCAGGTTTGCAAATCGTTTACCTGCCTTCCGTTTGCAATGGTCCCGTATTACTACGGACCGCTGGGTCTTCAACACTGTATCCTTGGGGTACAGGTTGCAGTTTGTTTCGCCCCCTCCCAATTGCCCTCCAGCCAGGGAGTCAGCGGAGGACCCGGAACATGCGCTCCTTCTAGGTCAGGAGGTACAGCGCCTCCTCTCCCTGGGAGCCGTAGAGAGGGTTCCTTGGGAATTCCGGGGCAAGGGATTCTATTCCAGGTATTTCCTCATCCCGAAGGCGAAGGGCAGGCTTCGGCCCATCCTCGATCTGCGGAAGCTCAACCAGTTTTTGGTACGCTGCAAATTCCGCATGGTGTCCCTAGCCTCTGTTATTCCCTCCCTAGACCCGGGGGATTGGTTTGCAGTGCTGGACCTTCAGGATTCCTACTTCCACATCCACATTTTCGAAGGTCACTGGCGCTTTCTCTGTTTCCTGGTGGGTCAGGACCACTACCAGTTTACGGTCCTCCCCTTTGGCCTCTCGACGGCCCCCAGGGTTTTCACCAAATGTATGGCAGTGGTAGCGGCCCACCTCAGGAGGAGAGGGCTGCAGGTCTTTCCCTACCTGGACGATTAGCTGCTCAAGGGCAAGTCCCGGTCCCAGGTGCAGCAGCAAGTATCCCTCTTGCTACGCACCTGCTCCACTCTGGGCCTAGTGGTAAACGAGGAGAAATCCACGTTAGTTCCAGTCCAGCACATAGAATTCATAGGAGCGCTGCTGGACTCCCAGGTGGCCACGGCCTCCCTTCCAAGGGACAGGTTCGAGGCACTCAGAGGTCTCGTCGCCTCGGTCACAGCCTTCCCGGTAACCACGGCTCGGATATGCCTTCAAATCCTCGGCCACATGGCAACATGCACCACAGTGGTGCGACATGCCAGGCTCCGGATGAGGCCCCTCCAACTCTGGTTGGCCTCCCGCTATTCCCAGGCCAGGGACGGCCTGGACAAGGTTGTCACAGTACCGCCGACGGTGGTTGCAGACCTCCAATGGTGGTCCCTCCCGAGCAACATGCTCCGGGGTATCCCCTTCCGAGACCCCTCTCCCTCACTAGATCTAGTGTCGGATGCCTCGGACCTGGGCTGGGGAGCCCACGTGGGGGATGTCAGAACCCAGGGTATGTGGTCACCCGAGGAACTGACCCTGCACATAAATGTCAGGGAACTCAGGGCTGTGTGCCTGGCATGCCTGGCCTTTCGCCAGCACTTGCAAGGGAAGGTGGTCAGAGTCCTCATGGACAACACCACCGCAATGTATTACATCAACAGGCAAGGGGGCACGCACTCCAGGGCCTTATGCCAGGAAGCCCAACTCCTGTGGAAGTTCTGTATAGCACACAACATCCTCCTCTGAGCGTTCCACCTACCCGGCGAGAGCAACATGCTCGCAGATTGCCTGAGCAGGGTGTTCTCACCTCAACACTAGTGGTCCCTGTACAGGGAGGTGGCAGAATGCATTTTCCTTCAGTGGGGCACTCCCCAGGTGGACCTATTCGCCACCGCCCAGAACCGCCTGTGTCCCAGGTTCTGCTCCAGGGTGATAGAAGGCGATGGGGCCATGACGGACGCGTTCCTGCTCGATTGGTCGGGGCCCCTGATGTACGCCTTCCCGCCCTTCCCCCTCATAGGCAGGGTCCTACAGAAGGTGAAGTCAGATGGGGCGAGAATTATCCTGATAGCCCCGGATTGGGCCCGTCAACATTGGTACGGGACCCTACTGCAACTCTTGGCGGCCCCCCCTCGCAGGCTGCCGCTCCGCCCGGACCTCCTCTCCCAGGAGGGAGGTCGTCTCCTCCATCCCAACCTGGCCCCGCTCCACCTGACGGCGTGGCTGCTCCGTGGCTAGATGCGGAGGAGGGGAGGTGTACCGAGGCTGTTAGACGGGTCCTGCTTGAAAGCAGGAAGCCGTCCACACGGAGGACCTACCTGGCTAAGTGGTATCGGTTCTCCTCATGGGCAAGAGAGAGAGGTTCCTCCCCCGCGTCCGCTCTGCTCCAGCTGGTCCTGGACTACCTCCTGTCCCTTAGGACCCAAGGGCTAGCCCCCTCCTCGATCAGGATGCACCTGGCGGCCATTTCGGCCTTCCTCCCTCCGGTGGCGGGACAGTCAGTGTTCTCCCACCACATGACTTCCAGGTTTTTAAAGGGTTTGGACAGAGCGTTCCCTTATGCTAGACCCCCGGTTCCCCCTTGGGACCTGAACCTGGTTCTGTCACGCCTCACGGGACCTCCCTTTGAGCCCTTGGCCACTTGTTCCTGGTCCCACTTATCTGAGAAAGTGGCGTTTTTGGTGGCTATCACCTCAGCCCGCAGGGTTTCGGAGCTTAGGGCGCTGACCTCGGAACCCCCGTACACTGTCTTCCATAAGGGGAAGGTACAGATTCACCCGCACCCGGCCTTCCTGCCGAAGGTGGTCTCGGCGTTTCATATGGACCAGGACATTTTCCTGCCAGTCCTGTGTCCTAAGCCCCATTCCTCCAATGAGGAACGCCGCCTACACATGCTAGATGTGCGTAGGGCGCTGGCCTTTTACTTAGATCGAAGAAGGCCATTTCAGGCATCCCCATAGCTTTTCATTGCTATGGCCGAGCGCATGAGAGGACAACCGGTTTCCACCCAGCGGATTTCCCGCTGGATCACCTTGTGCATACGCATGTGTTATGACCTGGCTGGGGTTCCCCCGCCTCCTATTGTTAAGGCGCATTCGACAAGAGCCCAGGCCTCATCTGCGGCCTATGTGGCTCATGTCCCTATTCAGGACATCTGCAGGGCTGCTACATGGTCCTCTGTACATACTTTTGCATCGCACTATGCGATCGTCTCCCAAGCAAGGGATGACACCAGGTTTGGTAGGGCGGTGCTCCGCCCGGGTAACCTTTAACCTTTATCATTTAGAACTCCTACCCACCTCCAACAGATATTGCTTGGAATCACCTACTGTGGAATACACAGGAGCAATCACTCGAAGAAGAAAGGACAGTTACCTGTTCCGTAATTGGCATTCTTCGAGATGTGTTGCTCCTGTCTATTCCACATCCCACCCTCCTTCCCCTCTGTCGGAGTTGTCTGGCAAGAAGGAACTGAGGGTGGGGGGAGCACGCAGCCCCCTTTATAGCGTGATATGTCGGCGCCACTCCAGGGGTCGCAGCGGTGCTCCCCCACTATGGATGCTGCTAAGGGAAAAACTTCCGGCACCGGTGCACGTGGCGACCACGCACACCTACTGTGGAATAGACAGGAGCAACACATCTCGAAGAATGTCAGTTACGGAACAGGTAACTGTCCTATACAAGGGACATCGAAACAAAGGTGATTCAATTTGTTTGACATCCTCAGTGCCTGCAAGAATTGCTCTCCTGATCAATGAGAGAACCCAAAATACAGCACAGTGTCTGTGGCACACCCTGGCCTTGCTTCCCTTGACTTCAGAGCAAGTGAAAAAACAGTAACAGGGTCCACCCAAAGGCTTTGAGTGATTCTACACACATTCGTTACCAGGATCACTCATTGTCTCCATCATTAAGGAGAAAAGCAGATCAAACAAAGAAACTCCTAAAGACAAAGACCCCAAGAAGCTGGACATTTTCAGCCTAAAGGCCTACTCCTCAGCACATCCCACCAGTTTCACATCATGATCTATCATGTACTGTTCACGAAATACTACTTCCTGATGTGGGAGAGGGTGATCCCCTTCCTATCTTGACTCCCACAAGATGGCAGGGAGGAGCTGAGAGACATAATCAAAGAGGACCAAATGGTAGCTAGAACTGCGCTACCAGGGGCAGTACATGAATCTGATACAGACACTCACTTGATGGCCACAGCAGTCACCATGTATTGGGCCTTCTGGCTTTAGGTGTCCGGGATACCAAGAGAAGTCCAAGCCACAACTGAGGACTTACGCTTTGAGGGTATGGATCTATTTAGTACAAGAACAGATGAAGTGTGACAGACATTCCCTCAGAGATTCCAAGGCAACATTCAGATTCCTCGGCATTTATGCTCTGGGACTGTACCATGAACCTTTCTGCAACCACCCCCGAGGCAGAGAATGCTATTGTTCTGTCACAGTCGCCAGCCCAAGTATTCACCTAGAAAGCAACACTGATACTTGTGGAGTTGCCTGTTGTTTTCCTCCTCCATCTTGCACCAGCCTGCCTTCCAGAGACAGCAGGTTTGATGAAATGGTCGAGAGCGATACCAAGACCACTCCAGAGCTTATACTTGAAAACTGCTTCACTGCTTACTCCAGGCATGGCTGGACATTACAGCTGATAAATGGGTTTTGGACATCATTACTCACAGCTGCACCATTCAGTTGACTTCCTCACTCCCTACCTGCCTCCCTTCCCTATCCCTTTTCAGGAGCCCTTCTCGTGAAAGCCTTTTACAAACAGAAGTGGCTTTGTTGCTAGAGCTCGTTGAAATTCAGAATTTCTGGTTTACAGGAAATTTTGACATTTTGAAATTTGGTTTCAGTCTAAATAGGACTGAAACCAAATTTTGTAAAAATTTCTCATGAACTGGGGGTTTTGAAATTTTTCATTTTGGAAACACGGAAAGATAGTGTTTGCAAAAGGAAGTTTGCTCTCTGATCCACAGCAGCTGCTCAGTGAAATTGACATTTATGCTGGATTGTCATTCATTCATGACCTTGTCACCATCCAGAACATTTGTCACAGATGCGTCTGATACAGGGTAGCCCACTTGAACCACCTGCAAATTCAAGGGACCTTCCCTTGAAAGATAGGAAACTATATATAAACATTTTAGAGTTCATCAAACTGGCATGCATGGTATTCATCCTGATCCTGCAAACCTTTGTGCAGATACTGACAGACAATATGTCCACTATCCACCAAATAAACAAGCAAAGGGGGAGCATGCTCTTCTGCCCTATGCAAAGAAGCGATCATTTTATGAAACTGTCATTCCTGTCAGGAGCAGCAGGAATCCTGGACCACAGGAGCCAGAGGTGCCGAGCCTCAGACTGACATCCAAGTGTCGGTGGATGCCCCAGGGAGGTTGCAGTTGCTGGGAGCAGTGCAGCCTGTGGAAACCAGAGACACTGACACCCAGACCACGGATGACAGGAATCATGATAGAAAGTAGCCAGGGGCGGGGGGGACTAGCCATTGTCTCCACAGCAGTCGGTGTGTTTCGGTCAGACCCCGCCACTGACTCAGTGGTGAACCCACTTGCCACGATCAGGGCTGTGGGTTTGGATGCAGTGGAGTCAGGTGGGCCCGCGTCCCTCTACCCCGTCACCCCACCCTTGGGTGGCAGTTCCCCCATCTGAGGCCAAGACGACTGCATTTGTTGGCCATCCGCCAGAGCTGGGATGATAGACTGTTTGCTGTCTGCTCTGCCAGAGAGCTGATCTTCCTAGACCGATTATTGCTCTGTCCAGACTGCAGGCCAGGAGCCCCACCCAAGTCATATTGACTCAGGTCACTAGGCCACGCAGCCCTGAGGCCAAGGGCAGCCATGTTGACTCCAGCCGCCAGGCCACACAGCCCTGAGGCCAAGGGCAGCCACGTTGACTCCGGCTGCTAGGTCATGCAGCCCTGAGGTTAAGGGCAGTCATATTGACTCTGGCCTTTAGGCCTCACAGCCCTGAGTCTAAGGGCAGCCATATTAACTCTGGCCACTAGGCCATGCAGCTGAGAGGCTAAAGGTAGTGAAATGAGACATGGGGCACGAGTGCCCATTTCCCCATCCCAAAGGGTGACAGGGTATACAGGCCACGTGACACTGCTAGATGGAGCAGTTTGATCATGTTTGTCAAGCATTACGCACTGGGTTTGGCTGCCAGAGCAGATGCAAAGTTCAGGAGAACTGAACTTCCATCTCTATTCAACTGATGCTGCTGACTCTTCTGCCCACCTCCTGAGGAGGATACTGCTTGCCAGTCATCTACAGTGAAATCCACACTGACACATACTCAATGAAAGAACAGTTATTTACCTACAATAACTATGGTTCTTCAAGATGTTTACTCAGTATGGATCCCACGACCTGCCCTCCTTTCCTGTTTTTGAAGTCCTCTGCTATGATGGGCTTTGAGTTGCAAGGGAACTGAGGCAGGGCTGGGACCATGCTGCCCTTTATGCATTCATCCAGGGGCATGAGGGGAGGCACAAGACACACGTGCGGCCCCACTAGACACTGCTGTGCAAAAGATTTCAATTTCGGGTGCATGTGCACCTACAGCAGGATCCACACTCACTACATCTTGAAAAACCACAGTTACTGAAGAGTAAGTAACTGTTCTTTCTTGTTAAAGGCCTAATCATGAGAGGATGTAAATACTAGTTGCTAGTGGGGGGAAAAAACCCACAGATGTTTCTAGAGGCTAAGGGTTGAATCCTTAGCTCTGGCTAATCTACTTTAGTGGTACCAAATGGTGTGCCACTTTAATATTCCTCCCCCTTCCCATCCCATTCCATCCCAGCCTCCTGAGCCACGTGTCTTTAGCTTGCACTAGCTAGTTAGTCATCTTCCATCATCAAGGGATTGCCAGAATATAGGAGCACTCTTGCTATGCCCTCTTCTTCTGGGCACTTGCTTAACAGTTAACTCCCTTAACTCCCAATTGTTAGGACAATTCTGAGCTGCCTTGTTAGAGCGGCATTATGGCTCCTTTGCATCGAGAGAATACCATGCTCCTCTCTGTGTCCATGTTTGGATGGGATACTGATCCCTTAGATGATCTGAGTTCTGTTTTTGCACCATGCTTTCCTCTTTCCCACAACTTATTGTAGCTCCTGTGCAGGGGCTCTTGCAGAGCTCCAGCTCAGTTGAGTTGGCATGGGAGAGCTGGTATGGCTCCTCTAGATCATGCTCCCTCCAAAAAAAAAAAAAAAAAGTGGCAAGCAACTGGATCAACAAAAACCAGCACAACTAGTCTGAGACTGTATTACTATATGATGTTTCTCCTCTGTGTTGAGGAAACTCCCTACCTTCTGTCCTTCAGAGAGTGGTGAAGGGCATCCATGATTGTAAAAGAGAGCAGGTAGTGCCCGTAAGCAGATGGAGGCAAGAGGCAATGTATATTTTTTGAGAGGCCCCTTGTCTTTTGTGTGGATCTCAGGTTATCTGTGACTAAAAGGAGTGGAACCCCCATCTTCTTGCATGGGTAGTATGCTGGGGGAATCTACCACCCAAAGGAGGAATTCCCAGGAAACTCTCCTATGCAGATTAGTTCTGCACAGAGGAGAATGGGGCCTATACTTTATCAGGATGTCTATCTGTCTGTCATAGCTCTATTTCTATTGAGAGTACCCTTTTAATCAGGGTTCGGCAACCTTTGGCACGCGGCCCATCAGGGTAATCCACTGGCGGGCCATGGGACGTTTTGTTTACATTGACCGTCCACAGGCATGGCCCCCCCGCAGCTCCCAGTGGCCGCGGTTCGCCGTTCCCGGCCATTGGGAGCTGCGGGGGGCCGTGCCTGCGGACGGTCAACGTGAACAAAACGTCTCATGATCCGCCAGTGGATTACCCTGATGGGCTGCATGCTGAAGGTTGCCGACCCCTGCTTTTAATTGAAGTCATCAAAGATTTTGGAGGCTTTGGTGGTTTATCACTGTTATCCTTAGATTGTCCCTAGAGTGTTTAAGCAGTGCTAAATCAATATGAATCACTTTTATATGCAGGACTCTTGCATATTTACTCAATTGTTTTATTTTACAGGAAGTCTAAGGAAGAGTATGAAATGGAGCAAGAAAGGAAAAGGTCTAAAGAGGTGAGTGCATTTTTTATATATATAATCAGTTGTGATGATTAAGTAATAAGGTCCTCAATATTTTCTTCAATATTTTTGTCCTTGATAGCAACTTTCAGTCCATGGCAAAGTCTCCTTGTTGCCATTATAAATTAAACTATCTTTCCTTTTGAAGTTTCTATTTCTCTCACTTTTACTTGAGTGCATTTTCATGACATTATTAACATCAGTGATATGCATGATGGTCACGGGGGAAGCAGCCCAATGACATCTCCCTTCAGTGTGTGACAAAGTTCCTCCTCTATCTTGGTGGGTCCTGCGCTTATTGGCGGATTTTCTTGCCTCAGAGATTCACCATGTGGGTTGGGGAACAGCCCAGAGACCTTCCCCTCTGGAAGAACCCACAGTCCAGGTCAATTGGGAGGTTTGGGGGGAATCCGGGCCCGCCCTCTACTCCAGGTTCCAGCCCAGGGCCCTGTGGACTGCAGCTGTCTATAGTGCCTCCTGTAGCAGCTGCATGACAGCTACAACTCCCTGGGCTACTTCCCCATGGCCTCCTCCAAACACCTTCCTTATTCTCACCACAGGACCTTCCTCCTGGTGTCTGATAACGCTTGTGCTCCTCAGTCCTCCAGCAGCACACCCTCTCACTCTCAGCTCCTTGCGCCTCTTGCTCCCAGCTCCTCACACTCGCTCCACAAACTGAAGTGAGCTCCTTTTAAAACCCAGGTGCCCTGATTAGCCTGCCTTAATTGATTCTAGCAGCTTCTTCTTAATTGGCTCCAGGTGTCCTAATTAGCATGCCTGCCTTAACTGGTTCTAGCAGGTTCCTGATTACTCTAGTGCAGCCCCTTCTCTGGTCACTCAGGGAACAGAAAACTACTCATCCAGTGACCAGTGTATTTGCCCTCTACCAGACTCCTGTACCCCACTGGTCTGGGTCTGTCACATATCCCTCCCCCCTGCTGAACGCCAAGGGGTTGGGCAGCTTGGGACGCCAGACAGTGCACACGTGACGAGCCATCGGCGTTGCCATGACGGCTCCCTGCTCTGTGTTGCACACGGAACTGGAAAGGTTGGAGGGATAAGAACCATCTGGTCACCCTTGTGTTCTTCTCCTTGTTCCGCTGCATCCATTGAAGAGGGGCATGGTCAGTCATGAGGACAAATCTGCGCCCGAGCAGGTAGTAGCGCAATGTTTCCATGGCCCATTTTACAGCGAGGCATTCTCTCTCTACCACTGCATATTTTTGTTCCCTTGGAAGGAGTTTCCGACTGAGGTATAGAATTGGGTGTTCCTCCTCCCCGACCATCTGTGATAGAATGGCCCCCAACCCTACTTCTGATGCATCCGTCTGCAGGATAAACTCCTTGGTGAAATCGGGCTATCAGTACGGGGTTACTGCAGAGGACAGTCCGTAGATCTGTGAATGCTTCCTCTGCTGCGTCAGACCATCTCACCAGATCAGGTCCACGGGCTTTCACTAGGTCTGTCAGGGGGCTTGCCCTTGTGGCAAAGTGGGGGATAAATCGTCGGTAATACCCCACCACACCTAGGAATGCCCGGACTTGTTTCTTGCGACTTGGTCGGGGCCAATTTTGGATGGCCTCTAACTTGTTCACTTGGGGTTTTACCAGACCTTTTCCCACAATGTAGCCAAGATATTTGGCCTCTGTAAACCCTACAGTGCACTTGGCAGGGTTTGCTGTAAGGCCAGCTCACCTGAAGGTATCGAGGACTGCCTCCACCGTCTCCAGGTGGGTTTCCCAATCTGGGGTATGAATGACCACATCATCCAAGTAGGCAGCAGCATAACTGTTATGCGGGCGTAATAGCTTGTCCATGAGGTGCTGGAAGGTAGCTGGGGCCCCATGTAGTCCAAAAGGGAGGACAGTATATTGAAAAAGACCCTCTGGTGTAGAGAACGCAGTCTTTTCCTTTGCGTCTTCCGCAAGGGGAATCTGCCAGTACCCCTTTGTCAAGTCTAGGGTAGTCAAGTACCGGGCATTACCCAGACGGTCCACTAACTCATTTTTGTGAGGTATGGGGTACGCGTCGAACTGGGATACTTCGTTTAGTCGCCGGAAGTCATTGCAAAATCTTGTGGTGCCATCAGGTTTGGGCACCAGCACGATTGGACTGGACCACTGACTGTGGGATTCTTCAATGATCCCCAACTCCAGCATTTTTTTTACTTCTGCTTTTATTTCCTCCCTTTTTGCCGCTGGCACCCGATAGGGCCTCATTGTTACTCTGGCCCCAGGGTTCATGACGATGTGGTGATATGTCTCGGTTGTTCGACCCGGTTTTGTCGAGAACACATCTTGGTTCCAGAAGATTATCTCAGACACCTCATTCTTCTGGTCTGGTGTTAAATTGGGAGACACTCTCACCTGTTTGGAAGGCTTGTTTTCCTGGGTTAGGTCTTTTTGGACCATTGTGCATGCCTCTTGTGCATGCCAGGGTTTCAGAAGGTTAACGTGATAAATCTGTTCTTGTTTTCTGCGTCCTGGCTGCCGCACCTTGTAGGTTACTTCCCCCACGGGTTCAACCACCTCATAGGGCCCCTGCCATTGGGCCAGAAGCTTGCTTTCTGCCGTGGGTACCAACACCATAACCCGATCCCCTGGTTGGAACTGTCACACTTTTGCCTGGCGATTGTAATAGGTTCGCTGGGCCTCCTGTGCCTTCTCCAAATGTTCCCGTACAATAGGGGTAACCCGGGCTATCCAGTCTCGCATCTGCATTACATGCTCTATTATATTTCTCCCCTCATTGGGTTCCTCTTCCCAGATCTCTCTGGCGATATCTAGTATGCCACGGGGGTGACTCCCGTATAGTAACTCAAAGGGGAAAAACCCAGTTGAGGCCTGAGGTACCTCCCGGATAGCAAACATAAGGTAGGGTAATAGGGTGTCCCAATCCTTCCCGTCCCGACTTACCACCTTCCTTATCATAGCCTTCAGGGTTCGGTTAAACCTTTCTACCAACCCATCAGTCTGCGGATGGTAGACCGAAGTTCTCAGGGTATGTATATGGAGCAGCGTACAGAGGTCCTTCATTAGCTTCGACATAAATGGGGTTCCTTGGTCGGTTAATATCTCCTTCGGTAGCCCTATTCGGGCAAAGATCCCCACCAGCTCTTTGGCTATAGTTTTAGAGGCCGTGTTCTGCAGGGGGACAGCTTCTGGGTAGCGAGTAGCATATTCCAAAACAACCAGTATGTATTGGTGGCCCCGAGCCGTCTTCTCCAGGGGTCCCACTAGGTCCATGGCTATTTGCTCGAAGGGGACCTCTATGATGGGAAGGGGTACTAAAGGTGCCCTCAAGTGGGGATGGGGACTGTGCAGCTGACACTCCGGGCAGGAGGCACAGTACCTCCGCACTTCTTCATGTACTCCGGGCCAGAAGAACCGTCGTAGGACTCGTGCCAGGGTCTTCTCTACCCCCAAACGCCCCCCAAAAAGATGACTATGAGCAAGACTTAATACAGCGTTCTGGTGTTTTTGAGGTACTAGGATCTGCTGTACCTTCTGCCCCTGTACTGGTGCAACCCGGTATAAGAGATCCTTCTTCATTATGAAGTAGGGTCCTGGTCCCTGGGTTTTCCCTTCTACGGGGACCCCATCTATTTCAGTCACCTCCTTCCTAATGTTGTCATACCTTGGGTCTTCTGCCTGGTCCCGTCCAAAATTTCCTCTCCTGGGGCTAATCTGCCCAAGATCTAGGGGCCCAGTCTCTGTTGCCTCTACTGGTTCAGAAGCATTAGGGTGGGGGTCAGACTCAGGTGCTTCTCTCTCCTGCGTGGCCTCCTTTTCAGCTGCGCGGGTCCACCTACCTACAAGAGCGACCCTCTGGCTTTGGGTCAGTATTCGGGTTCCCAAGGCCTTAGCTGCCCTTCTTTCCCTTTTTGTCTTTCTACCCTGTCTGGGAGTGGAGAACAAATCTGGGGATATTTCAGAGAAGATTGGGGGTTGACAGTCTGCTGTGGATGCCTCACCAATTTTAGGGTCCCCATCTTTCTCCAATCCCCCTACTGGGAGTAAGTTTCCAAACCCTGGGAAGTCCCTCCCTATGAGCACCGGGTATAGGAGTTTAGGGACTACACCTGCTGCTACCTCAGTAGTGTTCCCTTGGATCTCGATTTTTACTGGGATGGTGGGGTAGTAACTAACTGTCCCATGGACACATGTTATCCCCGTACGTTTAGCCTGCAGCAGCTGACTACGCTTCACGAGCTTCCCTGAGATAAGTGTGATAGCACTCCCCGAATCAACCAGTGCCGTGGTCCCTACCCCATTTAGTTTCACTGGTCTGGTATACATATGTGGGGTTAGTGAGACCCCCACAAGATGGATTAGGGAGCATGGATCTGCCCAGTTCCCCAGGTTACACTGCATAGGCTCCTCAGCATTGGGACACTGTGCAGCTATGTGGCGCCACTCCCCGCAGGCGTAACATCTGTATGGAGCCCTAGGCGTTCCCCGGTCTCTTGGTTTGGGCAGTCTAACATCACGATCCTCTTCTCCCTCAGTGCTCCGACTCTTTGTGGCCTCTGATGGGCCTTCAGCCTCTCTTTTTCCACCTGGGCCCTCCTGGTGGCCCAGTCACCCGAACTTTAGGGCTTGGTGCTGCTAGTTTAACCCGGGGTGCCTCTTCCTTAACTGGTCGGGTCAGCTCCCTCGCTGTCCTTCGCCTCTCTACCAGGGCGACAACCTCGTCATAGGTGGAGGGTTCATTCTGGATTACCCAGGCACGAAGGTCTGGTGGTAGTCCCCTCATGTATCGGTCGATGACCAGAACCGCTAGTATCTCTTCCGGACTCCGGGACTCTGTTTGCAACCACTTCCATGTGAGATGGATGAGGTCATACACTTGGGACCGCGGGGTTTTGTCTTCCTGGTACCTCCAACCGTGATACTGCTGGGCCCGCACTGCTGTCGTTACCCCAGATCTGGCCAGGATCTCTGCTTTCAGCTGGGGGTAGTCTGCTGCAGCCTCTTCAGGCAGATCATGGTAGGCCTTCTGGGCCTCCCCACACAGGAATGGGGCAAGGATGCCAGACCACTGATCTCGAGGCCAGGCCTCCCGTAGGGCTGTCCTCTCAAAGGCCAGAAGGTATGCCTCTACATATCCTCCCGTGTCATTTTCTGCAGCCAATGGCTGGCCCGTATGAGCTGCGTCCCATCATGGCCGCAATTCAGCTCTGTGAGGGACTTTACCTGGTTTACCAGTTCCCGCATCATAGACTCATAGACTCATAGACTTTAAGGTCAGAAGGGACCAATATGGTCATCTAGTCTGACCTCCCGCATGATGCAGGCCACAAAAGCTGACTCACCCACAACAGAATCTTCCAGCCTGCGACCCCTGCCCTATGCTGCGGAGGAAGGCGAAAAACCTCCAGGGCCTCTGCCAATCTACCCTGGAGGAAAATTCCTTCCCGACCCCAAATATGGCGATCAGCAGAACCCCGAGCATACAGGCAAGATTCTACAGCCGGACCCTCATTTTACCCGCGATGGCCCGTTAATGCCTGTTTGACTAAAATCACATTATCCCATCAAACCATTCCCTCCATAAACTTATCAAGCCTACTCTTGAAGCCAGAGAGGTCCTTCGCCCCCACCGTTTCCGTCGGAAGGCTGTTCCAAAATTTTACCCCTCTGACGGTTAGAAACCTTCGTCTAATTTCAAGCCTAAACTTCCCCACGGCCAGTTTATATCCATTCGTTCTCGTATCAACATTACTACTAAGCTGAAATAATTCCTCTCCCTCCTTGGTATTAATCCCTTTGATATATTTAAAGAGAGCAATCATATCCCCCCTCCGCCTTCTTTTGGTTATAGCTCGGTCTTGAGCAGCCTGGTCCATCAGCAGGCGATTAGTCTCTTGCTGCAGCCGCACTGCCTCCAGTTGGGCGGCTGCCTGGACACGGGTAGCCTCCTGGTGGGCCGCCGTAGCTTGTATCAGTGCCCGCACTACATCATCCATTGTGGTGAAAAAAAATAAACCCTCTCCTTTTTTTTTTTTTTTTTTTTTTTTAAATCACCCTCTTCTTCCGCCGCGCTGTGCACCCCAAGATCCCACCCCTGACACCAGTGTGACAAAGTTCCTCCTCTATCTTGGTGGGTCCTGCGCTTATTGGCGGATTTTCTTGCCTCAGAGATTCACCATGTGGGTTGGGGAACAGCCCAGAGACCTTCCCCTCTGGAAGAACCCACAGTCCAGGTCAATTGGGAGGTTTGGGGGGAACCCGGGCCCGCCCTCTACTCCGGGTTCCAGCCCAGGGCCCTGTGGACTGCAGCTGTCTATAGTGCCTCCTGTAGCAGCTGCATGACAGCTACAACTCCCTGGGCTACTTCCCCATGGCCTCCTCCAAACACCTTCCTTATTCTCACCACAGGACCTTCCTCCTGGTGTCTGATAACGCTTGTGCTCCTCAGTCCTCCAGCAGCACACTCTCTCACTCTCAGCTCCTTGCGCCTCTTGCTCCCAGCTCCTCACACTCGCTCCACAAACTGAAGTGAGCTCCTTTTAAAACCCAGGTGCCCTGATTAGCCTGCCTTAATTGATTCTAGCAGCTTCTTCTTAATTGGCTTCAGGTGTCCTAATTAGCCTGCCTGCCTTAACTGGTTCTAGCAGGTTCCTGATTACGCTAGTGCAGCCCCTTCTCTGGTCACTCAGGGAACAGAAAACTACTCATCCAGTGACCAGTGTATTTGCCCTCTACCAGACTCCTGTACCCCACTGGTCTGGGTCTGTCACAAGTGTTAAAGAAGAAGTGCAAATGAAGCATGTGTTTCTATCAAATGGCCAACTGAGACATGTGGTGTTTGGAGAAAACGAACAAATAGCTCGCCCTGTCTACCCACCACAGGAAGAGGAGGGGGCACTGGTGATGCCATTTTTTGTACTCAGTTGCAGTTATCCAGTTTGAAAAATGGTTTTGATGTCCGTTATGTAATATTTATATTGTAATTGTGCCCAGAGATTCTAATCAGAATCAAGGCCCCATTGTGCAAGATGCTGTACGAACATAGACAAAAACATAGTCACTGTTCTGAAATGTTTACAATCTAACTGTGTGCCAAAATGTTTATACCTATGGTTCTTCGATACTTTATTTCAGTACAGGTAAGCTTTAGCAGTTGTATCGTATTCATCTTACTGTCTGGTAGGTGTGTGCATAACCAGAGTTGGTGTACTTAGTTTGGCACAAAAAACAGTTACCTACCTTTCGTAACTGTTGTTCTTTGGGATGTGTTGCTCATGTCCATTCCATTCTAGATGTGTGCGCGCCCACGTGCATGGTTGTCGGAATGTTTTGCCTTAGCGGTATCCGTAGGACCAGCTGTGGCATCCTCTGGAGCTCCACACTCATGCGCTGGTATATGAGGCGCCACTGGCCCTATGCCTTCTCAGTTCCTTCTTGCTGGCAACTCCGACAGAGGGGTAGAAGGATGGGTAAAGGAATGGACATGAACAACACCTCTTAAAGAACAACAGTTACGAAAGGTAGGTAACCGTTTTTTCTTCTTTGAGTGCTTGCTCATGTTGATTCCATTCTAGGTGACTCACAAGCAGTATCCCTGGAGGTGGGCTCGGAGTTTATGGTCGTGCGATTGCAACACTGCTCTACTGAAGCCAGCATTGTCCCGGACTTGCTGGGTGATTGCATAATGGGACATGAATGTATGGATGGATGACCAGGTAGCGGCCCTGCAGGTGTCCAGAATCGGCACCTGGGCCAGGAAGGCTGCCGACGAGCTTGCGCTCTGGTTGAATCGGCTGCTACAGTCGCCGGTGGTGGCACTTTCGCCTGTTCATAGCAAAAATGGATGCAGGCGGTGATCCATAATGAAATTCTCTGGGCAGATACAGGAAGACCCTTCATTCTGTCTGCCGCCACAACGAATAGCTGCGTCGATTTACGGAATGGCTTAGTCCTTTTGAGGTAAAAGGCTAGTGCTCTCTTGGTGTCCAGAGAGTGTAATCTCCACTCCTCATATGACTTATGAGGTTTTGGAAAGAAAACCAGGAAGTTTTCCAAGTATATCCTGGTTGGTATGAAACTGCGAAACTACATTGGGCAGGAAATCTGGGTGTGGCCGCAGCTGAACCTTGTCCTTGTAGAACACCGTGTAGGGCAGCTCTGAGGTAAGTGCTCTAATCTCAGAGACCCTATGGGCTGATGTTATTGCCACCAGGAATGAGACCTTCCCAGAGAGCAGAAGAAGGGAACAAGCAGCTCAAAGTGGGGCTCCGTGAGCCTTGACAGCACGAGGTTCAGGTCTCAATGAGGGATGGAGTCATGGACCTGCGGGTAGAGCCGCTTCAGACCTTTTAGAAACCGGACCATCATGTCATGAGCAAAGACTGACTTGCCCTGAAACGGAGGGTGGAAGGCCGAAATGGCTGCCAAGTGGACCTTGATCGACGAAAGAGACAGGCCCTGGAGCTTGAGATGCAGAAGGTAATCTAGGATCAACTTCAGTGAAGACCGTGGTTCAAGGCCCAACACATAAACCGTTTCCATTTGCCAGGTAGGTTGCCCTGGTGGAGGTGCTTCCTGCTGCCCAACAGAACCAGTTGGACATGGGCCAAACATTCCTGTTCCTCTGCATTCAGCCATGCAGCAACCAAGCCGTCAGGTGCAGCACGACTAGATTCAGGTGCAGAAGCCTGCTGTGGTTCTGGGATAGCAGGTAGAGCCAGAGTGGCAGCTGCCAAAAAGGTCCAGTCTCTTGGCATCCTTATTCTTAGGCACGTCCCTTTTGTTGATACAATGAGCGACCCAGGGGGCGGGTGGGTATACAGGTACTCAAACCCCTTTGCAGGGACATAATACTACTTTTCCGCCCATTTGGAAGTGGGTGGAATGGATGAGGGGGTTTGTCATAGCCCTTTAGCAATCTTGAGAATCCCTTGATGGACCGGCAGCGCAACCCATGCTGGGATAACAGCCGATAGCACATCAAAGAGAGCGTCCAACTGCTCTGCCAGCTCCTTGACTTCCAGGTTTAGGATGGAAGCCATCTTTTTGAGGAGAGCCTGGTGCTCCTTAGTCATTGGGAGGGCTAGCATGGGACAGGCTCGCCACCATCTCATCCGGTGACGAAGATGATGAAGGCATCGTGGGGGGGAGGAGGCGGGGCACCTTCCCCTTCTGGGGATGGCAACCTAGGAATCCACACCTGCTCTCTTAACTCTGTGCTGGAGTCTGCACTGTGCTCTGAGCCCGGCACTGGCATGAGGTGGCTTATCTGCAGCAGCCAGGGAGGAGTGGTGAGAGTATGGCACCGATATCATTGGTATGCCCCAAGAGTTTCATTGGACTGGCATTGGCATGCCGCTTCCATGGTGAAGGGCGCAGAATCAGATTGGAAGGCTCCAATGCTGGGCGAAGTGCAGCCTCCATGAGGAGGGCCTTTAGGCAGATATCCCACTCTTTGAGTCCTGGAATTAATGTTTTTACAAATTCTGCACTTCTCGTTTATGTGTGACTCTCCCAAGCACTTCAAGCAGCTGCTGTGGGTGTCACACACATTGGCCTGTTTCATGATGAACACGGTTTGAAGTCTGGGGAACGGGGTATGCCCTGCCCCGGGGCAAAGTCCCTGTCGGGACTCTAACTAAATTATCTGACAACTATATGTAACAAAGAAGACGGTCAACAGTCTGTAAGAACTGCTATCGCACTTGCAAAGCAAGATGAAGGCGCTCCATCCAACTGTCACCGGTGGTAAGAAAGAACTGAGAGGGTGTAGGGCCGGTGGTGCCTCATATACCAGTGCATGAGTGCAGCACTCCAGAGGGCGCCACAGCCGGCTCTACAGATACCGCTAAAGGCAAAAAATTCCGACAACTGTGCCCATGGGTGCGCACGCACCTAGAATGGAATCAACATCAGCAAGCACTTGAACTAGCAGTTTGTGCTCAGGAGGGTCCCCAGAATAACATTGATCTGATTAGAGAGAGTGCATACATCTTTGCAGGACAGAAACTTTATCCCCTGTGACCTGAAAATTTGGTAAAGTTTCCCTGTGTTTGCAAGCACAGTGTTTGTGTTGACATCATTAATCTTTTAATAGCTTTTATGAAAACTTATTTTAAACCTGGCTCGTACAGGAAAACAGCAGCTTTGGGTAGGAGAATTTCAGATATCTTAGTACTCCAAGCAAGATTCATGTAGTTGTGCTTCATTTTATGCTAGTTAAATGCTCTTACTCTAGCTATGAGAAGATGAAATATCAGATGACTTTTTTAGTTTTTGCTAAATTACATATCAGTGGTTTACCACTTTAATCATTCCCATAGCAAACATTGTTGAATTCAGCAATGGCCTGACCACTGAGGGAAGCTATCTAAAGAAAAAAACTAGGAGAGGTACCACTAGAAAAATAAAAACTAAAAATAGCATATATAATATTTCAGGAATATTTAGCCACAAAACACCAATTGAAATTCATAATGAATGTTGGAAAACTGGTACTAACTGGTAACTGCAGGAAGGTTTTTGTAAGATTAAAAGGAATGCCGGCAACAATTCTATAAAAGGACATAGGAGAGTGGATAAATAACACAAAGATCTTATTCCTTTTTTGGGAGGGGGGAGGGGGGGAATCTTTCTTAGCCAGGGAATGTTTTAGTTACCTCTGATGAAGTGAGTTAAATGATTTAATAATGGTCCTAAATATGCTGTATTTGTCCTTTTAATTAAAATCAATTATAGTAGAACCTCAGAGTTATGAACACTTGAGTTACAAACTGACTGGTCAACCAGACACATCATTTGGAACAGGATGTACACAATCAGGCAGCAGCAGAGACAAAAAAAAAAAAAAAGGCAAATACAGTACAGTATTGTGTTAACTGTAAACTACTAAAAAAAATAAAGGGAAAGTTTAAAAAAAAGATTTGACAAGGTAAGGAAATTGTTTCTGGGCTTGTTTCTTTTAAATTAAGATGGTTAAAAGCAGCATTTTTCTTCTGCATATTAAAGTTTCAAAGCACATTAAGTCAATGTTCAGTTGTAAACTTGTGAAAGAACAACCACAACGTTTTGTTCAGAGTTACAAAATATAAAAATATAATTAGGAAGGCCAAAAAAGAATTTGAAGAACAGCTAGCCAAAGACTAAAAAAGTAATAGCAAAATTTTTTTTAAGTACATCAGAAGCAGGAAGCCTGCCAAACAACCAGTGGAGCCACTGGATGATGCTAACGGAGCACTCAAGGATGATAAGGCCATTGTGGAGAAGCTAAATTACTTCTTTGCTTCGGTATTCACAGCTGAGGATGTGAGGGAGATTCCCAAACCCGAGCCATTCTTTTTAGGTGACAAATCTGAGGAACTGTCCCAGATTGAGGTGTCAATAGAGGAGGTTTGGGAACAAATTGATAAACTAAACAGTAATATGTCACCAGGACCAGATGGTATTCACCCAAGAGTTCTGAAGGAACTCAAATGTGAAATTGCAGAACTACTAACTGTAGTCTGTAACCTATCATTTAAATCAGCTTCTGTACCAAATGATTGGAGGATAGCTAAAGTGATGCCAATTTTTAAAAAGGGCTCCAGAGGTGATCTTCAGTACTGGGAAAACTGGTAGAAACTATAGTAAAGAACAAAATTGTCAGAGACATAGATGAACATAGTTTGTTGAGGAAGCTTCAACATGGTTTTTGTAAAGGAAAATCATGCCTCACCAATCTACTAGAATTCTTTGAGGGGATCAGCAAGCATGTGGACAAGGGGGATCCAGTGGATATAGTGTATTTAGATTTTCAGAAAGCCTTTGACAAAGTCCCTCACCAAAGGCTCTTAAGCAAAGTAATCTGTCATGGGATAAGAGGGAAGGTCCTCTCATGGATCAGTAACTGGTTAAAAGGTAGGAAACAGAGGGTAGGAATAAATGGTCAGTTTTCAGAATGGAGAGAGTAAATAGTGGTGTCACCCAGGGTCTGTACTGGGCCCAGTCCTATTCAACATATTCATAAATGATCTGGAAAAAGGGGTAAACAGTGAGGTGGCAAAATTTGCCAATGATACAAAACTACTGAAGATAGTTAAATCCCAGACGGATTGCGAAGAGCTATAAAAGAATCTCTCAAAACTGGGTAACAAAATGGCAGATGAAATTCAGTGTTGATAAATGCAAAGTAATGCACATTGGAAAACATAATATCAACTATACATATAAAATTATGTGGTCTAAATTAGCTGTTACTACTCAAGAAAGAGATCTTGGAGTCATTGTGGATAGTTCTCTGTAAACATCCATTCAATGTGCAGCAGCAGTCAAAAAAGCGAACAGAATGTTTGCAATCGTTAAGAAAGGGATAGCTAATAAGACAGAAAATATCATATAGATATTCTATACCATTCTATATAAATTCCCAGATCCTCAATACTGTGTGCAGCTGTCGTCGCCCCATCTCAAAAAAGATATATTGGAATTGGAAAAGGTTCAGTAAAGGGCAACAAAAATGATTAGGGGTATGGAATGGCTGCCATATAAGGAGAGATTAATAAGACTGGGACTTTTCAGCTTGGAAAGAGACGACTAAGGGGGCTATGATAGAGGTCTATAAAAGCATGACTGGTGTGGAGAAAGTAAATAAGGAAGTGTTATTTACTCCTTCTCAAAATACAAGAGCTAGGGGAATGAAATTAGTATGCAGCAGATTTAAAACAAACAAAAGGAAATATTTCTTCACACAATGCAGTCAACCTGTGGAACTCCTTGTCAGAGGATGTTGTGAAGGCCAAGACTATAACAGGGTTCAAAAAAGAACTAGATAAGTTCATGGAGGATAGGTCCATCAATGGCTATTAGCCAGGGTGGACAGGGATGGTGTCCCTACCCTCTGTTTACCAGACGCTGGGAATGGGCGACAGAGGATGGATCACTTGATGATTACCTGTTCTGTTCATTTCCTCTGGGGCACCTGGCATTGGCCACTGTCGGAAGACAGGATACTGGGCTAGATGGATCTTTGGTGTGACCCAGTATAGCCTTTCTTATGTTATGTTCTTACGAACATTTCAGAGTTACAAACCTACATTCCCAACGTGTTTGTAACTGAGGTTCTACTGTAAAATAAAGTTGTAAAATGGAATTTAAATTGTATAAATTCATTCTGAAAATGTTTCATGTCCATTAAATATCTTATTTTTTAATATTTAAATTTTCAGTGTCAAAAGTGGAATAAGTACACTTCAGGCTGGATGCGTCTTGTTATATATTGGCACACTTTTGGTGCTGGAGGCACTGAAATCTTATCCTCATTACTCACTTTGCACCAAACTTTTTCCTACCTGCACAAATAGTGTCATTGAAATCAATGGGACTGTTATATTAGGAGTAAAATATTACTCAGTGTGAGTAAAGATGGCAGACTTTGGTTTATCTATCTATCTATCCATCTATCTATCTATCTTGTGTGTGTGTGTGTGTTTGTGTGTGTGTGTGTTATGCTGCTATCTCACAAAAGTAGGACTCAATAGAAGGAAACCCTTATTACCAGGCAAAGTGCCACTGACATCATGGGCAAGATTGGGTTCTTATTCCTTACTGTATTCTTCATTCTTAACAGGTTATCCCTGTTGCACAAAGTCTTTATTATGGAAGTCTTAAAAATCTGGTACTCTGACTTGATTTTTCACTGTGTGGAATTTTTTCTGGATACTGCCTCATAAATCTTAGGAAGTTAACATTTAATTTTTAAGCACATAGTCATATGTGGTGGGATTTTCAAAAGGGACTTGGTGACTTAGGAGGACGTCCTATTGACTTTCAATTGGGCATGTGCTTCCAAATCACTGTGGTGCTTTTGAAAATCTCAACCCTTGTGCACTTGTGCTGACCTTGTCCTATGTCTTATTACTGTGTTTTTTGATATCCCTTGTTTTTATACTTTTAATTTTTTGAGGGTGCCGGTCTTTTTAATTCTAAGGCTGAGTAATTCCTGAATCAGCTAATGAATACTGTGACTACACAAATAAGTTTCCCACCTGTCAAACTTTTCACATATTTTCAAATCCTACAAAAGACACACTCTCCTTCAAAGGAGAACTTTCCTTGGAAACATAAGGCTATCTTTTACCTGAAGGAACTGTCTGGCTTTTCCTAAGCTTTTAGACACTTTGCTGACTTTTATATTTACTTTCCTACGTCAGTGGGTTCTTGTTTTTTCAAAGTTATATGCCTGACTTCTTGGAAATTAGAGCCTAGGGGTGAGATTCTGTGCTGCCCCTTTAAGCTGCTAAACTCTATGTTGCCTTTGCACATTTCCTATCCTGGGCTGCTCTGGGCATGACAGTGGCCCCCAGAATAATTTAGATGTTCTTGGGGTCTAAGTTACAGCAGCCTCTGTGGGCTGTCCTAATGGCTGCAGTGCTACTCAGCTTCATCACTGTGCTGTGCTCCAACCACATTCTGGCATGCATTTCCTGCCTCCAGTCTTGCCTCCACTATGACAGGGTTTGTGGGGGGGTCTTTGGAAAGCTGTCTTACAGCTGTCTTCTGCTATTCTTGTGCCAGGGTTTTTTTTCATGGATAGATCCCCAGCGTATTTATAGCCCCTTTATAGTGCTTTAGCCATTTTACCCAGTGTAAAGGGGCCGGAGTGAGACTCTTACCCCATATGTCTGACTCTTCAGAATGGTATATGTTGTTCATAATTAACATCTTCGGCATTGTAGCCTATAGGTCATTCTGAGAGGCTACAAAACAGCCAACTCAGTAGCAGTGATTTATGTTGATTAAAAGAAGGAGAGGCTTTCCATTGCAGAAATTTTATAGGCTAACATTTTTCTGGGGAAAGGACTCTCAAGCTCAGCTTTCTCTGCATGTAGTAGAGGCAGTGAGGAGACAGTGTCAAATATAGAAAAGCACCTAAGTCCTATTTTCAAATGTGAATCATTAAAAGTCAATGATACTTAGGTCACTTTTGAAAATGGGACTTTGATGCCTAAGTCACTTAGGTGCTTTTGAAAATGTTAGCCAAAATATTTATTGGGTCATAGATTAGAGTGATTCAGTGTGTCACTTGGTGGAAATTGAAAGCCCATATGGTGGCTGAATCCTCTCTTTGCTATCTGGACCCCAAAATCTTGGCAACGGATTCCAGCCTCTCAGTATGGGGAGCACATCTGAGACAAAACAATACCTACGGATTTGGTCATACTCAAACAGGCTTCAGAGCACAAGCTTCCTAGAAATTAGAGCAGTCACAACCCTTCAGGACTTTCAGGATCACTTGAGGAATGAGCATATCCTGATTCAGTAAACCAGCAACAGGATACTGTTAGAGGAGAGGAAAGTGATCAGGAACAGTCAGCATGGATTCACCAAGGGCAAGTCATGCCTGACTAACCTAATTGCCTTCTATGATGAGATAACTGGCTCTGTGGATGAGGGGAAAGCAGTGGATGTGTTATTCCGTGACTTTAGCAAAGCTTTTGATACGGTCTCCCACAGTATTCTTGCCAGAAAGTTAAAGAAGTATGGGCTGGATGAATGGACTATAAGGTGGATAGAAAGCTGGCTAGATCATCGGGCTCAACGGGTAGTGATCAATGGCTCCATGTCTAGTTGGCAGCCGGTATCAAGCGGAGTGCCCCAAGGGTTGGTCCTGGGGCCGGTTTTGTTCAATATCTTCATTAATGATCTGGAGGATGGCGTGGATTGCACCCTCAGCAAGTTTGCAGATGACACTCAATTGTGAGGAGTGGTAGATACACTGGAGGGTAGGGATAGGATACAGAGGGTCCTAGACAAATTAGAGGATTGGGCCAAAAGAAATCTGATGAGGTTCAACAAGGACAAGTGTAGAGTCCTGCACTTAGGACGAAAGAATCCCATGTACTGCTACAGACTAGGGACTGAATGGCTAGGCAGCAGTTCTGCAGAAAAGGACCTAGTGGTTACAGTGGACGAGAAGCTGGATATGAGTCAACAGTGTGCCCTTGTTGCCAAGAAGGCTGATGGCATTTTGGGCTGTATAAGTAGGGGCATTGCCAGCAGCTCGAGGGACGTGATCATTCCCCTCTATTCAACATTGGTCAGGTCTCATCTGGAGTACTGTGTCCAGTTTTGGGCCCCACACTACAAGAAGGATGTGGAAAAATTGGAAAGAGTCCAGCGGAGGGCAACCAAAAATGATTAGGGGGCTGGAGCACATGACTTATGAGGAGAGGCTGAGAGAACTGGGATTATTTAGTCTGCAGAAGAGAAGAATGAAGGGGGATTTGATAGCTGCTTTCAACTACCTGAAAGGGGGTTCCAAAGAGGATGGATCTAGACTGTTCTCAGTTGTAGCAGATGACAGAACAAGGAGTAATGGTCTGAAGTTGCAGTGGGGGAGGTTTAGGTTGGATATTAGGAAAAACTTTTTCACTAGGAGGGTGGTAAAGCACTGGAATGCGTTACTTAGGGAGGTGGTGGAATCTCCTTCCTTAGAGGATTTTAAGGTCAGGCTTGACAAAGCCCTGGCTGGGATGATTTTGTTGGGAATTGGTCCTGCTTTGAGCAGGGGGTTGGACTAGATGACCTCCTGAGGTCCCTTCCAACCCTGATATTCTATGATTCTGTGATACCAGAAGCTAAACACCAGAGCACTTCAGATCCTCTCCCAGGCAGAATGTCACTTAGGCCTGGTCTACACTAACCCCCAAATTCGAACTAAGGTACGCAACTTCAGCTACGTGAATAACGTAGCTGAAGTCGACATACCTTAGTTCGAACTTACCGCGGTTCAGACGCGGTCCACACGTGGCAGGCAGGCTCCCCGTCGACTCCGCGGTACTCCTCTCGCCGAGCTGGAGTACCGCAGTCGACGGCGAGCGCTTCCGGGATCGATTTAGCGCGTCCAGACCAGACGCGATAAATCGAACACGGAAGTTCGATTGCCAGCTGTCGAACTACCGCGGTAGTGTAGACCTGGCCTTAGTCTCCATCAGGGCAAACCATATAAAAGGGACACGGGACACAAAAGTGGACTGGCTAAACTGTGAGCTATTAGCCAGTTGAAATGTGACAAAGTTCTTCACCAAGTAAGCAGATCGTAGATATCTGGGAACAAAGGCTTTGGCACAGAGATGGCTGAATTTGCTTTTGTATGCTTTATCTCTTCTAATGCTATGAAGAGTGAGCTCAGTAAACTGGAAAAGGGGAAATGTGGTTATTTTCATCACCCCACACTGGCAAAGGAAACTGATTCACATACCAAGTGGAAGTGTCATAGAAGTCCCCAGTCTGTCTGTTCAGCAGAGAGGATCTTCTATTGCAGGGCTTGCTCCTGCATTCCAACCCAGAGTAACTGAATGTGACAGTTGGCTGTTGAATGGCAAGTCCTGAATGAGATCCCTCCAAAGTATGAGACTTTCCTAGTCTCTTGCAAGCCTTCCACCGTTTTGGCTTCCACAAAAGGGGGACAAAATTCTGTTCCTGTTGTCACTATTAGTAAGATCAACCCCCAGAAACCAGTCATCCAAATTCTGCTGGATTTCTTACAAGACGGCCTTGATTTCGACCTAAGACCTCACACACTATCGCAATTCACATCTCAGTTCTAAGAACAATCTCAAATGCAGGCTCATCCAAGTCTCTGGTAGATCATTCAGTGACGTGAGGGTTCCAATACATCTGTCTAAACCAAGTCATCATCATTATTTGTATAACAATAGCACCTCGCGGCCCTACAGAGATCATGGGTCCATTGTGCTAGGTACAGTACAAACAGTTGAGCCTCCAAAGGACTTAAAATCTAAGTATACAAGACAGACTACATACAAGCAAATCTTGAAAAGTATACAACTTGTTTGTTTTTGTTTACTGTTTCCCCCAAACTATTTCCCAACTCCTGCCCTGTACAGGTGCCCCAAGCATTCTGTTTCCCACTGTTGACCCAAAGTGCTCTACCCTCCAGCTGCACACCCCACAAAAAGTCCCCTTCCCTAGTTAAAATGAGCAAGAACATGCTGCCATCACAATGTATTTTCCACCTCCCCAACCTGGAACCTGTTCGCAGTGCTTGGACATCCCATCCATTCAAACTTATGGTATCTAATTTCCTTTATTGCCTCTTCTTAAAGACGTGCTTTCTGTTCACAGTCACATTGGTGACTAGAGTTACAAATCCTCTACTGTTAGAAGACATATACCATACTGCATGTTTCATAAAGGTGTATTCTTTGTACTCCAGAGTAATTTGTTACAAAATAATTTCTCTTTCCTATATCACAGGAGATCATTCTTCCTAGAGTCCAAAGAAATAGCGTGACACATGCTAGATTTGAAAAGAGCTATTTAAATTTATCTTAGTGCAACTGATCATTTCGGGAAATCATCCTTATTTGTTTTTGCAGCCTAAATGTGTGGCCTAAAAGCATCTAAATCCTTCATATTTTGGTGGATTAAGTGCTACATCATCAACCAGTGTGCAGCTGCAGATAAACTGGACCCAGGAGGAATAGGAATCCACTCAATACATTCCTTTGCTGCTGCCTGGACAGAAAAGACAACAGCCACATCTGAGTAAATCTGAAATTGGACACCTGATTGTCCATCAATACCTTTATAAAACATTACAGGGTTGGTCTTCCATTCCCAGTAGCAGTAGCATTTGTCAGGAAAGTGTTCCACCCAGTGGTCCCAAAAGATTAAAGCTGCTAATTTTAGGAAAGGGAGAACCGCATTCTTATCCCTTCATTCCAGCCATCTGAGACTGGGGTTGAGGTCAGGATCCAGAATGGAAAATTTACCTGAACATTTTTCTTTTGGGGCTCCATTTCTACCTCACTCTGCCCCACTCAGTCTGGAAAAATCATGGAGCAGGTCCTCAAGAAATCAATTATGAAACACTTAGAGGAGAGGAAAGTGATCAGGAACAGTCAGCATGGATTCACCAAGGGGAAGTCGTGCCTGACTAACCTAATTGCCTTCTATGATGAGATAACTGGCTCTGTGGATGAGGGGAAAGCAGTGGATGTGTTATTCCTTGACTTTAGCAAAGCTTTTGATACGGTCTCCCACAGTATTCTTGCCGCCAAGTTAAAGAAGTATGGGCTGGATGAATGGACTTGAATGGTGGATAGAAAGCTGGAATGGAATGAATGGTGGATAGAAAGCTGGCTAGATCGTCGGGCTCAACGGGTAGTGATCAATGGCTCCATGTCTAGTTGGCAGCCAGTTTCAAGCGGAGTGCCCCAAGGGTCGGTCCTGGGGCCGGTTTTGTTTAATATCTTTATTAATGATCTGGAGGATGGTGTGGACTGCACTCTCAGCAAGTTTGCAGATGACACTAAACTGGGAGGCGTGGTAGATACACTGGAGGGTAGGGATCGGATACAGAGGGACCTAGACAAATTAGAGGATTGGGCCAAAAAAAACCTGATAAGGTTCAACAAGGACAAGTGCAGAGTCCTGCACTTAGGACGGAAGAATCCTATGCACTGCTACAGACTAGGGACCGAATGGCTAGGTAGCAGTTCTGCAGAAAAGGACCTAGGGGTCACAGTGGACGAGAAGCTGGATATGAGTCAACAGTGTGCTCTTGTTGCCAAGAAGGCTAACAGCATTTTGGGCTGTATAAGTAGGGGCATTGCCAGCAGATCAAGGAACGTGATTGTTCCCCTTTATTCGACATTGGTGAGGCCTCATCTGGAGTACTGTGTCCAGTTTTGGGCCCCACAGTACAAGAAGGATGTGGAAAAATTGGAAAGAGTCCAGTGGAGGGCAACCAAAATGATTAGGGGTCTGGAGCACATGACTTATGAGGAGAGGCTGAGGGAACTGGGATTGTTTAGTCTGCAGAAGAGAAGAATGAGGGGGGATTTGATAGCTGCTTTCAACTACCTGAAGGGAGGTTCCAAAGAGGATGGAGCTTGGCTGTTCTCAGTGGTGGCAGATGACAGAACAAGGAGCAATGGTCTCAAGTTGCAGTGGGGGAGGTCTAGGTTGGATATTAGGAAACACTATTTCACTAGGAAGGTGGTGAAGCACTGGAATGCGTTACCTAGGAAGGTGGTGGAATCTCCTTCCTTGGAGGTTTTTAAGGCCCGGCTTGACAAAGCCCTGGCTGGGCTGATTTAGTTGGGAATTGGTCCTGCTTTGAGCAGGGGGTTGGACTAGATGACCTCCTGAGGTCCCTTCCAACCCTGATATTCTATGATTCTATGATTCTACTTGAGATATGTTTTTCAGGTATCTGTACAGCAGTCTTTTTCCAGATCCATATATATACAGTATGATTCCAGTTACTTGAACTTACCTTTTTTCAAAAATCTAATTATAGAATCCACAGTGTGTTGCCCATGTAGCTTTATGTTTATCACCTGCCAGTCACTTCTCAATTAGCTAATCAACAACTTTGTATTTGTATAGTGATTCTGAATGATTACTTGCAGATACTGTGACCTACTCCTATTTCAGCAGCAGCTTGGCAGGACAATTTTGAAAAGAAAAAGTGCTCCAAATAGCTTTTCTATTTAACTGAACACTGGTTATCCGAAAGTTTTGGATGTCCTAGGCCATTGGGATAAATGGGCTGTATATAGTTTCATAGTTGAAGAAAGCATTTCTGTTTAGAGTTATCTACTAAAAAGAATTTAGTGTTTCTGTACAGCTTTTCTGGCCTGATGGTGGTACGGATGGGATAAGCCTTGCCGTTCTGTGGACAAATCTGAACTGCCTCTAGCAGATGTGATGTGTAGGGGGGACATATGGGGTGAAATGTCCCCCCAGATTGGCCTGGTGGAGGGAGAAGGGGCTCTGTCCTTCTCCTTCTGTGTCTGCCTCCTGTCATGCTTGGTCCCTGTCCTTGGAACCTGGGCCCAGGCAGGGAGCAGAGAGGGCGGGACCAGCTGCTTCTCCACTGTTGGTTGCTACTCTGCGCAGCGCAGCTGCTGTCTGAGAAAGAATCTGGCAGTGGCGGGCCACGCACCCTGCCCCCTTTCCCTCCCACCCGCCCCCACCCAGGCCCGGCTGCGGGGACAGTGGCTGAGCAAGCCGGAGTCCCCTCTTCTCCCCGGCACATTTCTGGTTCGCTTGGCCCATCTCCAGAAGCTGGCCCAGGTTGCTGCCACCGCCAGGCTCTTTCTCAGGCAGCTGCTGTGCTGCACAGATCAGTGACCTTGAGCCATGTGAGCAGCGTCTCCCTCCCGCTCCCTGCCCAGGCCCAGCTGCCAGGGACAGCAGTCAAACAAGCTGGGGGGTGGCGCAGTGGGAGAAGGACAGAGTCTCCCTCCCCACACAGATAACTCTGGTGGGGCAGAGAGTGAGCGATGGTCCCAGCCTGGGCGCAGGGTGGGGGAGGGGTCGCTGGGCACACGAGACAGTTGGTCACATGCTCCCCCTTTAGATTGTGCCCCCCAGTATGGAGAATTTGCAACAAGGGAGAGCGTGAGAGGCAAGCCCAAATGTGTCAGAATGGAGGAGACATTATTCCCAAAAAGGATATCATTGGGTAACAGTGTTTCCATTCCATTAACTAAAGTTCTGCTATTGTGGTATCTTTTCTACAGACACACACACATGCCCCTCTCTCCTGATTCAGGTTCATATTTCTCTGATATACTGATGGTAGAACAGCAGAAATCTGCCCCCACAGTCACACATGAAGTATGGCATCAAATCTCTTTATGTGGCATGGAGGCAAATACCAACCTACCTGAAATTCTAAATTTCAGTGGTTCTGGGTTAGGAGGCACGTCTTGAATTAAACTCAAGTCTTTTAATTTATGGTAGTGAGTCAGTAGGAGACTTCCTGTTAGTAGTGAGTAAAGCGTTTTCTCTTTTTTACCTCCATAGTATAGCAGATGGGCGTGGCAGCATTAATAACTCATCAAAAAGTTAATAACCATCTCTGACAATCCAACAGTTCATATTTTATTCTTGTTTGATATTTTTAATGCCTAAGGTACATTATTAGAAAATGTAACAAACTCTTTTTTTTAATTCTAAGACACATGATAAATTGAAGTCATCAGACGTTACATACAGCTGTCCCGGATATTCAAGAGAAGCAAAAGTTAAGGAATCCACTGAAGATATTGAGAGAGTTGATGATTTTGAAGAAATTGCAAAATTATCATTAGGTAATGTTACTTGAAAGTATTTTATGTATTACATTATAATTAGCCTGCTCATCTCTACTCATTATAGAGAAATAGGAGTCTTAATTTTTCAGCAAAGAAGTTTGCCTTTCACATACCTGGAAAAAAAAGAAATAAAATGAGAAAGAGAGGTTATAAAACAAATTTATAATTTGTATAATTAATATAATAATTTAATTAACCAGTTACCTCTACTAGGTTTCTTACTGTTCTTTGGATCTGTGCTCTTTGGCTAATGAACAGACTATAAAATTATTATAATTTTATGAGTTGTCTTAGCCAAAATAGCTTTTAAAGTAAATAAGAAATTGCAGAAAGCAAAAGATGATTAGATGTTCACAATGTCAAAAATTGACCTCAACGTGGAATGTTACAATTTTGAAGAGATAATAAATCAGTTGAGTTAATTCAAAGTCATATCACAATCTTGTTACAAAGGCAAACTTTTAACCTAATTCTGTGCTAGTCTTGGTGGGTGACTTTGCTATCAACATGGAACTATGGATCCTTAGACATAGATTCTTATTTTCAATCAAGTTTATGTGCCAATGGAATTATGGAACTGCTCGTGTCTGTTCATCCAAACAATTCTGCAGTAGAATTTAGAAATTTAGATAAGTTACCTAATTGTCAAAGAATGTTAATTCAGTTCAAAATTACCTTGTCTAGGTAATATTCATACCCAAGCTTTGCCACTTACACCACACAAAATTATCACATTAAATCCAAAACATAATATGCAGATTCTAACTTCACTGGAATTTCACCAGTGATGGTGGGCTCTTATACCACTTTAACCAAAGGTTCAAATAGTGGTAAATTCTCTAGTTTACAAGCCAATTCAAAGCTGCTGCTGCTTTTTGTCTAAGAAGTTGTCAGTTGTCTAGACCACATCTGTGAGACTTCTAGGCTGAACACTAGGGGTTTCTCACAGTAACTTTTGCTATAGGGAAGCAAAGTTACCTATTACAAGTAGTAGTAGGCTTAGTTGGGCAAGAACCCCTACAACGTGTTGAGTTACCATCCAATATCCTTGCTGTCAGTGTATTTCAAGGTGTTTGAGCATTTGATCCTCCAACAAATTGCTCCGGATTTGGACGATGTCTTGCAAGTTGAGCAGGCAGGGGTTAGAAAAGGATGCAACATCTGTGATCAAATCCACCACCACGTTTATCGAAAATGGTTTTCTACAAAATCTAAAGACGGAAGCAGTCTTCTTGGATTTGACTGCCGCTTATAATACAGTTTGGCACAGAGGCCTTTTGTTTAAACGCTCTCGAGTTGCCCCGCATTGGTTGAAGTAGTAGAGCTCTTTCTCCAAACAGGCAGTTTAGAGTACACATGGGCAATTGCTGTAGCTTCTGGAAGTGTCAGATCAACAGCCTTTCTCAAGGCTTAGTTCTTTCACTGATACTGTTCAACCTGTACTTCAACAACCTGCCAGCTACACTCTCGTGCAAGTTTATCTATCCAGCTAAAATTGTCATGGTCTTGAATGAAGTTATGAAGCTCATGGCAGACTATTGTAGTCAATGGTGCCTGCAACTGAGCATTTCTAAGACTGTTTCTAGTGTATTCTATCTGCAAAATGCAAGTGCAAGCCATGAGTTAAACGTTTTCCTCAATGGCCAACACCTGCATGTGATGGGGTGCCTGCCCTCACACTAGGCTCTAAGGGGTTAATAGAGCCCTTGGGAGGCTGCGCAGGAGGCAGCCAATCAGAGAGGAAATCAGGGCTGGGCTGCAGAGCAGAGCAGCTTCAGTTACTCCCTGGAGCTTGAGGTAGGAGAACTGGCTGTCTTGCAGGCTGAAAGCAGCAAGCACCCTGGACAGAGCAGTGCTGCAGGCAGAAACCCAGGGAACCAAAGGCAGCTCCTCGCAGGCTGCAGGGATCTGCTGGCTGAGGCCTGGAGGCAAGGGCAAAGAGGGTGCCGGGGCTGTGGGGAACTGGCCCAGGGAGGTCTACTGAGGAGTCAGAGGGGATGCAGCAAGTGGCGGCCATCTACAGTAGTGGGTGGGACCCAGAGTAGTGATCTGGCCCAGGTCCCCCCACCCCTCACTACTGAGGAAGTTGCCAGACATTGGGCTGTAGTTGCCACTGAGGGAAGTGGCAGCACAGCTGACTGCAGATCCCCTGGAACTGGGGACCATGGAGTGTGGCACAGGCGGATGGCTGTGTCATCAAGAGGATGCCGCAGTCCTGGGAGTGACGTGGGTCCTTGGAGCAGAAATGACGGCGGTGAGATGCCACCAGAAGAGGGTGCACTGATTAGCAGAGTTGGTCCCTAGGACATCCAGCAGGGGGTGCTGCAGTAGTCATTCACATCCCGTCACACTGCATCATAATCCAAACCCATTTTACCTTGGTGTGAAATTAACATACCGCAACCACTTGAGGAAGACAGCAGCAAAAGTCAGCACTTGGAACAACCTGCTCAGAAAATTGGCCAGTTGAACCTGGGGTGCGAGCGTCCGGACGCTTAGATCATTAGCCCTTGCCCTCTGCTATTCAACAGGAGAGTACTGAACTCCTGTCTGGTGTCGCTCTTCTAACACGAGGCTGGTTGACGTAGAGCTTAACAAAGCTATTCGTATTGTTATTGGGACTTTACGGGCAACTCGCTTGCCATGGCTACTGATACTTAGCAACATAGTACCGCCCCATAGTTGCCGTGAAAACACCTCTGTCATGCTGCTGGCTAAGATCTGTGAGAGTAGCGACATGCCATTGTACACAGACCTCTTCAATCACCCACCAGCTCACCTGTCTTTTAGATGCCCTTTATGGTCATTTATGCCACCAAAGGACATGATGGTGGAATCTGCTTAGCACAACGAGTGGTCAGCGATGACCGTCATTAATCACTCTCTCATCACTGACCCAACTATCTGTCCACCAGGTTTTGATCTGCCAAGGCACCTGTGGTCATCTCTGAACTGGTTTCGAACAGGACAGGGCAACTGTGTGGCCAATCTCTTTAAATGGGGTTTTTCTAATGACTTGTGGTCAACTTCAGACTGTCACATATCATTGTCGAGTGCCTGCTATTTATTTCAATGGCAGGCTGCTGGCTCTCCACTTGGGTGATGATGATGCCATTAAATGGCTGGGCATATTGCGCATATGCCAATGATGAGTAGGCTTAGTTTAAGTATAATTAGTCTTTCCCACCTCAGTGTTCTTAATTACTTATTGATTTAGCATACCTTCTAGATAACTAAGACTAAACTTGTTAGTGAAACACAAATACGCATCATACATTTTAGTCATTCAGAGGATTTTAACTTAGGTTTGTACTTTCTGAGAAGCATTTAGCTAAACATAACCAAGTCACCACTTGGAAAAACAATACATGTATAAAAGTTATTTTTCTACTTATCAATTGGTCTGGCATGAAGGTGGGTTCTCCAGCTCAGCATCACAGTTGCAGTGACTGGTTTCTCAGGATTGATGGAGTGCATTCAGGTTATTCACTCAAGTTGTTATGTCAGCAGTATTCTTATTCTCTTTCCAGATTTCTCAGCAGTCTTCTTAGACAGGACTCTCAAAGACAGAATTAATAGGGTGCTTGTTAGTGACAAGACTTTAGTTGTTGCCAAGCTGGGGATGCTCTTGCTGGTCAGTCCAGTTCAGTGTCTCTCGTCCAAGTGTTTCTGCTTCATGAAACAATGTGTTGAACAACTCAGGACATTTTATACATTTTTCTGCTGGATGGCATGGTCTTGTTCCTCTTCTTGATATAGCTGATGGGGGCCAATGAGAAAGTGACCCAAGCTTCTGGTGAAGATTTGAAATGTCCAACCAGGATACAAGTTCTGTCCCTAACCATCGTCCATTGAGAAAACAAGGCATCTCCTTTATGACTACTTGCAATTTTGTCTGGGAAACTCCAGTATCTTCATACAAAACATCTGCTCTACCAGTTTGTGAGATATACATGGGATCATATGTTGAACGTCTACTCTCTTAGCGCCAGTCATTGATCTACTTCCACAAGTTACTTTTCTTGGCCCTTTGTGGTGGTGTCCTTTGGCCAACTTTGCACAACTCCATGCTCTTTCATCAGCATTTTTAGCTGTCTGCAGAAGTGTCCATTTTGACCTTAGAACAGAGGCTTTATGTAAAGTCTCTTCACACTGTTCAATGATTCTGTCTTGTTTAGTAGTTAATCATGCAGCAGTATAAAGTTATTTGACTCATTTGCGTGGTCAGTCACCAGTTAGAGATAACATTTAATGAAATAGTACAAAACAGCTGTACACACCTCTGTACCAGTACTTGATTATCCCCTACACTTCACTTATGAGGTTAATACAATTGCTTCATGTATAAAACTCTCTCTATGAAACTGCCAAACACACATTTGACCATACCTCATTATCTTATACACTTCGGTTGGTTCACTTTAAAGATTTATACTTCACATTGGCTTTTCAAGATGCCATTTAAATGTATTAGCTTTTTAAATTCAAAACAAACACCTGGCAATTATACCTTGTTAAAGATTAGTTATATTATTGCTCACATTTCTATTTAAAATAGGCAGCATGGTCTGAACTATTTTTCAGTACTTTCTGGTCAAGTTGCCTAGGCATTGAAACTTCCTTCAAATGACGGGGTCTGTTATAGAATGCATTTAGATCTCTTAAATTATCTGTATAGTTTCTTAAATCTTAATTAACACCTTTTCAGATTTATTTTATCTAATAATAAAATTTTACCTTGTGATACAATATCAAATACTATAGCTTGATCTACTAGATTTCTATAATGTATAGGGATAAAGCATATAAAATAGATGAAAAAAGTTAGTTTATAATTTAGCAAAAGGTTGTAGTTACTCAAGGTTGTAGTTACACTACAGCATCTCTGAGTGAAACACAAAACAGCATCTTCTGTTTAACATGTTTTAAAGGCTTCAGCCTAAATTATGCCAAGATTCTGGCCTCTGGGTGTGTATTTATATAACATGTTTGTTATTAATAAACTCCATATTTTCTATATTTTCACTACAGAATCAGTTTTTATAAAACTGCATTGATTCTGTCTCCCTGGTGTTACCAGATTTGCCTCTTACTTTGGGGTATGCTCATTTATTAGAGTTACTCTTCTGTGTGTGTGTGTGGGGGGGTGTTCTGTAATTCTACCAATGTACTGCTTGTCACGTGTGTTTTCATGTGGAGCTCTACTTCTCCCTTCTGCAAGTCTCCTCCCAATGGAGCTATCCTGCAGGGGACACACTCACACACTCACTCACACTCTCACACACACACACACACACACACACACTCTCTCTCTCTCTCTCTCTCTCTCTCTCTCTCTCTCTCTCTCTCAGAGCAGACCGGGTCAAGCAGCACTTTCAAGCTGCCACCCTTGTATGTCACAGGTTCAGCACGTCCCTATCCCCACTTTCACTTCACAATTATACTCGTAGTAACCCACTTGATGAGCAAACCCCACAGTATTTTGGGGCACTACTTAGCTTAGGTAAAAGCTTAGGTAAAAGAAGCGTTGCTGCAGAGTAAATGGGGAAGCTAAAAACACCAAAGAGTAAAGTTCAGAGAGAGAGAGAGAAAGAAGCAACCAGCTTAACCATAAAAGTTATTTATTGAATAATAATAACTACACAAGGAGAGCCTAAACCAACATAACAGTTACCTTATTAAAGGTTAATACCTGAGGTAGAAAGGAAAACACAGAGAGAGAGAGAGAGAGAGAGAGAGAAGCATCTCACCGCTCCACGAAGCTTGAACTGGTTGGGGTTTCCAGGTGATGGTGGTAGTTCAGGGTCCTGAGTGCTGGAGACAGGCAGAGTCCCCAGCACTATCAGTCTGTAGAAGATGAAATCCCAGTGGAACTGATGCAGAGTTTGGGTCCATGCATCAGAACACTTACTGGAGTGTGAGTAGGGTTTTTTTGTAGGGAAAAGACAATGGTTCAAGGGAGAACACTAGATTTGTTTATGGGTAAACTGATGATGCAAGGGTTTTCTTTAGGCTAGACAATAGGAGCTGTAAAAAGCAACAGAGGGTCCTGTTAGGAGCTGATCACTCTTGGCTATGGGTGGTGTTTCTTGCAGGGAGCTCACAATGCAATTAGGCAACTTTAGTATTTTGGATATCAATCAAGGATTTATTACTAGAATTGGTCTGATAATTGCTGAGCTGGGTGTGTGCAGGCGTAGGTTCATTAACATCTGGAGCAGAGATCCCCCCATGATGCAGTGCTTCCCTGCTTTTCTGGTCCCAGAGTGCAGTGCGGTTCTTGCCTTAGAATCTCCATTCTGTATGCTAATGGAGATGCCTCCCTGTCCCATCTTTGATGCAGATGAGGCATGGGGACTTGCCTTAATCTTGTCTCCCTTGTCAGAAGGGGTCTAGGTGTATCTCTCACCACCCTTCACTGCTCTCTGCAAGTCTTTTCTCTGATCGGGTTTGGTTTTGGGGGTGGGTGTCTTTCATGAGTCAGACAGGCTGGATACTGTGCCCTGGTTCCCCAAGAACACAGAACTGACTGGTATCACTGATGCATGTCTGCATTACACCTTTCATTGTTAATTATACAGCATTTCTATATAGTAGGAAAATATCCCTTTTAAAGAACCAGGCATAACTGTTGATGACTTGTTCAGAGTTCACTCAGGTATAGCTGTGTTTTCTCCAAAGAGAATCATTCTGCGTTTGGTTCAAGATCAGTTGGTTTGCTATCTCTTTCTTTATCTCTTAATTTTACTTTTTGAGCAGGTTTATGATTTTTGGCAGCATAATATATTTACCTCCTTGAGTGCTCCTCTAGGTAGACTTGAAGTGTGCACAAGTTGCACAGTGAAAAATGACTGGATCATTAAAAAAAAAAGGACTATGTTTATTAAAGGTCATGATGTATGTGTTGTTTGATCAAGTCAGTGCTATTTGCTATATAGAATGTTAACAATTGTGATGTGAATCTTTGATGGGGTGTTTGTATTGCAACCAAAGCAAGAGGATGAAGAAACCAGTGACCTTTCACATTGGGGAGGAAAATTACCTGCCATACCCTAAAAAGAGTTTCAGCTGTCAATATTGGAGGAAGGATCTGAGATCTGGGTCTCAGAAAGGAAGCTGGTATTTGGGTTTTGGAACAGGTTTTTGGTTCCAGTGAGGAACATATTCTGTCTACCCCCTGGGCTGAGAAGGTGTAGAGCTGAACAACACGGATCATGATGGAGAAACACACTGGGGAGACTTTGTATACTTTGAACTCTGGGATTGTTGTAGCATTCCCTAGAGAATGAGCACATTTGTTGTGAATTAACCCCTCCAAGAGTCTGAGATATACTCGCTTAGTCCCTGCAACTCTGCTGTCTTGTAGTATTGATTCTGAAATTGGATGAACATTAGTGACTCTGCTAGGGATGCCGTAAGCTCTTTGCTAACAATGATTGGGGTGGACCAAAATACTAATTTATTTTAACTGTACTTACAATACTGCTTTGATAGCTTGAGGTGTAAACATAATATGTATTTTCCAAAGATAGATTTTGTAAGAAATCCCTACTGTTGGGATCCATACTCTTGTATGAGACCTGGTAGGGAATTCTACTAGCTTAAAGTTTCAAGGCCATTTACTCCAAAGACAGTTCCAACAGGGAACAACCTCTACTGCCTTCAACTATCTGTTTCTTTTTCTTAATCATGTTGACTGTAGAGGAACTCCTTGGCTTTTATTGTGCGTCTCTCATCTGTTGCTAGGATATCTTTGTCTTTCCTTTGTCTATTCAGCAACTTTTTCTTGAGCTAAAAGAACAGGAGTACTTGTGGCACCTTAGAGACTAACAAATTTATTAGAGCATACGCTTTCGTGGGCTACAGCCCACTTCTTCGGATGCATATAGAGTGAAACATATATTGAGGAGATATATATACACACATACAGAGAGCATGAACAGGTGGGAGTTGTCTTACCAACTCTGAGAGGCCAATTAAGTAAGAGAAAAAAACTTTTGAAGTGATAATCAAGATAGCTCAGTACAGTTTGATAAGAAGTGTGAGAGTACTTACAAGGGGAGATAGATTCAATGTTTCTAATGGCTCAGCCATTCCCAGTCCTTATTCAATCCTGAGTTGATTGTGTCTAGTTTGCATATCAATTCCAGCTCAGCAGTCTCTCGTTGGAGTCTGTTTTTGAAGTTTTTCTGTTGTAAGATAGCCACCCACAGGTCTGTCATTGAATGGCCAGACAGGTTAAAGTGTTCTCCCACTGGTTTTTGAGTATTATGATTCCTGATGTCAGATTTGTGTCCATTAATTCTTTTGCGTAGAGACTGTCCGGTTTGGCCAATGTACATGGCAGAGGGGCATTGCCGGCACATGATGGCATATATCACATTGGTAGATGTGCAGGTGAACGAGCCCCTGATGGTATGGCTGATGTGATTAGGCCCTATGATGATGTCACTTGAATAGATATGTGGACAGAGTTGGCATCGGGCTTTGTTACAAGGATAGGTTCCTGGGTTGGCCAACCCGGACAGTCTCTATGCAAAAGAATTAATGGACACAAATCTCTGGGTAAGAATCTGGAACCAGAGTTTGGGGAAGTGCTGAGCTAGCTTTGAACACCAGTAGCCTCTTCTGTAGGTGCAGAAAGAATTAATTTTTTTCATTTCAGTTTATTCAACTAGATCGGTTCAATTACTATTTAATTAAAAGTTAAGAAACAATTGGGAGCTGAAAAGGCAGGAAATCTTGTTTTCCTTTTCCAATCTATGAATAAAAAGTTGTAGGTGTGAGAGGGGTGAGATCTACTAGAGCTAAAGTCTACTAGAGCTAAAGTCTGGCACCATGAAGGACATGGTGCCAGAAACAAATGAGTTCAGTTCACTAACTACAGATAATACTGCCTTTGTATAAAAAATAATCATTTTAAATGCAAAACATGTTTTGATAAACTTTCTGATGAACTTTTTTTTTTTTTTTTTTTTTTTTAGGTATCCAGCACTTTTAAGGTAGCTTTATCTCATTAAAAAAATAAAATGCTGTTTTTGTGCATTTTTTCATTCAATCTGAATTTCCATCCAAATACAGCTTGACACAAATAACAAATAAAATTACTTATCTAGTAAATAAGAAATGCATCATCCTTCTTCGAGTGATTGCTCATATCGATTCCAATTCGGTGTGCGTGCGCAGTCATCAGAAAGTTTTTCCCCTAGCAGCTCCCGTTGGGTTGGCTGTGGAGCCCCCTGGAGTGGCGCCTTCATAGTGCTCAATATATGACCCTGCCGACCCGGCGCCTCCTCAGTTCCTTCTTACTGCCAGTGACGGTCATTGGAACTGTGGTGTCTTGCTTTGCAAGCTATCCAAGTTTCCCTAGCATTGGTCGTTTGTTCTTTGTATTTCTTAGTTAGTTCTTAGTTGTTACAGTTAAGTTAGTTAGCTGTTGGGCTGGCAGGTTTACCCTCCACTCCGACTGCATTTCCTTGGGGGGCTTACATGCCCAAGTCCCAGGAGTTCAAGCCCTGAAAGTCCTGCAACAAACCCATGCCAATGGGTGACCCCCACAATGCTTGTTTAAAGTGTCTGGAGGAGGCTCCCCAGGCAGACAAGTGCAGGATTTGTAAAGGGTTTCGCCCCAGAACAAAAAAGGAGTGAGACTTTTGCCTCAAGCAGCTCCTTATGGAGGCAGCACTCAGACCACAACCTCCAGCAGTGCGGCAAGACCCGGTACCAAGCTCATTGGTGCGCAGCGTCCCGGCGACAGTGGTGGAAGCAGCACTGCAGAAAGACTCTGGCAGAGACCCGCGGCACCGCTGCTCCCCAGTGCCGAAACCGGCAGGATTGAGCCGGCACCGCTCCCACTCCCCGGTGCAGAAGCGGCACTGGAAGCAAGAGAGGAGCGGATCTCCGTCCCAGAGACCCACCCCTCTGGAGCCAGCCAATGGGGCGCGTCCCAGAGAGGAGCACCCAGTGCCGAAGTCTGTGGAGATGGCACCGTCGACTTTGGCCCCACAAGTTGGACTCCCCTGCCCAGGTCATCGAGGAGGTGGAATTGCCATCCACCCTGGATGCCTTTGAGGCCGCGAGGGACCTCATCGCCATGACAGCACCGAGGACACCCATCCTTCGCGCCAAGCCTCTGGTACCGCATTGTGTGGCACCGTCTCAAGGCAAACCAGCGATGCTCTGTCCCTTGGCACTGCTGATGGAATCATGGCGCCGCTCGCAGTCCCGGTGCTGGTCGTACTCACGGCACTGCTCCAGGTCACACCAGCACTCCCGCTTGCGACACTGATCCTCACGTTGATCCCTGTCGCGTAGCAGGTCCTGCTCCCGACACCGGTCCAGGTCCCGACACCGGTCCCGATTGCCGGGCTTGGGCCGCTGCAGTAGCTCGGCAGGGAGGAGCCGCCTTCCGGAGGCACCTGAGAGCCAGAGCGTCCTACTTGAATCCATGCTGACTGTTCCTGATCACTTTCCTCTCTAAGTGCTTCATAATTGATTCCTTGAGGACCTGCTCCATGATTTTTCCAGGGACTGAGGTGAGGCTGACTGGTCTGTAGTTCCCCGGATCCTCCTTCTTCCCTTTTTTAAAGATGGGCACTACATTAGCCTTTTTCCAGTCATCCGGGACCTCCCCCGATCGCCATGAGTTTTCAAAGATAATGGCCAATGGCTCCGCAATCACATCCACCAACTCCTTTAGCACCCTCGGATGCAGCGCATCCGGCCCCATGGACTTGTGCTCGTCCAGTTTTTCTAAATAGTCCCGAACCACTTCTTTCTCCACAGAGGACTGGTCACCTTCTCCCCATACTGTGCTGCCCAGTGCAGCAGTCTGGGAGCTGACCTTGTTTGTGAAGACAGAGGCAAAAAAACCATTGAGTACGTTAGCTTTTTCCACATCCTCTGTCACTAGGTTGCTTCCCTCATTCAGTAAGGGGCCCACACTTCCCTTGACTTTCTTCTTGTTGCTAACATACCTGAAGAAACCCTTCTTGTTACTCTTAACATCTCTTGCTAGCTGCAACTCCAAATGTGATTTGGCCTTCCTGATTTCACTCTTGCATGCCTCAGCAATATATTTATACTCCTCCCTGGTCATTTGTCCAATGTTCCACTTCTTGTAAGCTTCTTTTTTGCGTTTAAGATCAGCAAGGATTTTACCGTTAAGCCAAGCTGGTCGCCTGCCATATTTACTATTCTTTCTACACATCGGGATGTTTTTTTCCTGCAACCTCAATAAAGATTCTTTAAAATACAGCCAGCTCTCCTGAACTCCTTTCCCCCTCATGTTATTCTCCCAAGGGATCCTGCCCATCAGTTCCCTGAGGGAGTCAAAGTCTGCTTTTCTGAAGTCCAGGGTCTGTATTCTGCTGCTCTCCTTTCTTCCTTGTGTCAGGATCCTGAACTCGACCATCTCATGGTCACTGCCTCCCAGGTTCCCATCCATTTCTGCTTCCCCTACTAATTCTTCCCGGTTTGTGAGCAGCAGGTCTAGAAGACCTCTGCCCCTAGTTGGTTCCTCCAGAACTTGCACCAGGAAATTGTCCCCTACACTTTCCAAAAACTTCCTGGATTGTCTATGCACTGCTGTATTGCCCTCCCAGCAGATATCAGGGTGATTAAAGTCTCCCATGAGAACCAGAGCCTGTGATCTAGTAACTTCTGCTAGTTGCCGGAAGAAAGCCTCGTCCACTTCATCCCCCTGGTCTGGTGGTCTATAGCAGACTCCCACCACGACATCACCCTTGTTGCTCACACTTCTAAACTTAATCCAGAGACTCTCCGTTTTTTCTGCAGTTTCATATCGGAGCTCTGAGCAGTCATACTCCTCTCCCACATACAATGCAACTCCCCCACCTTTTCTGTCCTGCCTGTCCTTCCTGAACAGTTTATATCCATCCATGACAGTACTCCAGTCATGTGAGTTATCCCACCAAGTCTCTGTTATTCCAATCACATCATAGTTCCTTGACTGTGCCAAGACTTCCAGTTCTCCTTGCTTGTTTCCCAGGCTTCTTGCATTTGTGTATAGGCACTTAAGATAACTCGCCGATCGTCCTGCTTTCTCAGTATGAGACAGGAGTCCTCCCCTCTTGCGGTCTCCTGCTCGTGCTTCCTGCCAGTATCCCATTTCCCCACTTACCTCAGGGCTTTGGTCTCCTTCCCCCGGTGAACCTAGTTTAAAACCCTCCTCACTAGGTTAGCCAGCCTGCTTCCGAAGATGCTCTTCCCTCTCTTCGTTAGGTGGAGCCCGTCTCTGCCTAGCACTCCTCCTTCTTGGAACACCATCCCACGGTCGAAGAATCCAAAGCCTTCTCTCCGACACCACCTGCATAGCCATTTGTTGACTTCCACAATTCGACGGTCTCTACCCAGGCCTTTTCCCTGCACAGGGAAGATGGACGAGAACACCACTTGCGCCTCAAATTCCTTTATCCTTCTTCCCAGAGCCACGTAGTCTGCAGTGATCCGCTCAAGGTCATTCTTGGCAGTATCATTGGTGCCCACGTGGAGAAGCAGGAAGGGATAGCGATCCGAGGGCTTGATGAGTCTCGACAGTCTTTCCGTCACATCGTGAATCCTAGCTCCTGGCAAGCAGCAGACCTCTCGGTTGTCTCGGTCGGGGCGGCAGATAGATGACTCAGTCCCCTTGAGGAGGGAGTCCCCGACCACCACCACCCACCTCCAATGTGTGCGTGCTAAGGATTTATATAGAGGCAATATGATATTTTCTCTTTTCTAATGATTCCCAACATTCTGTTAGCTTTTTTGACTGCCGCTGCACATTGAATGGATGTTTTCAGAGAACTATCCATAATGACTCCAAGATCTCTTTCTTGAGTAGTAACAGCTAATTTAGACCCCATCATTTTATGTATATAGTTGGGATTATGTTTTCCAATATGCATTAATTGCATTTATCAACACTGAATTTCATCTGCCAATTTGTTGCCCAGTCATCAGTTATGTGAGACTCCTTTGTAACTTTCTGCAGTCTGCTTTGGACTTAACTATCTTGAGTAATTTTGTATCATCTGCAAATTTTGCCATCTTACTGTTTACCCCTTTTTCCAGATCATTTATGAATATATTGAATAGTACTGGTTCCAATACAGACCCCTGGTGGCCACTACGATTTACCTCTCTTACCTGAAAACTGACCATTTATTCCTAACCTTAGTTTCCTATCTTTTAACCAGTTACTGATCCATGAGAGGACTTTCCCTCTTATCCCCGTGACAGATTGCTTTGCTTAAGAGCCTTTGGTGAGGGACCTTGACAAAGGCTTTCTGAAAATCTCTGTACACTATATCCACTGGATCCCCCTTGTCCACATGCTTGTTGACCCCCCTCAAAGAATTCTAGTAGATTGGTTAGGCATGATTTTTCTTTACAAAAACCATGTTGACTCTTCCCAAACAAATCATGTTCATCTATCAGTCTGCAATTTCTGTTCTTTACTACAGTTGCAACCAGTTTGCCTAGTACTGAAGTTAGGCTTACTGGCCTGTAATTGCTGGGATCGCCTCTGGAGCCTTTTAAAAAAATTGGCATCACATTAGCTATTCTCCAGTCATCTGGTACAGAAACTGATTTAAATGATAGATTACGTACCACAGTTAGTAGTTCTACAATTTCACATTTGAGTTCCTTCAGAACTCTTGGGTGAATACCATCTGGACCTGGTGACTTCTTACTGTTTTATCAGTTTGTTCCAAAAACCTCCTCTAATGACACCTCAATCCAGGGCCGGTGCAAGGATATTTTGCGCCCTAGGCGAAACTTCCACCTTCCGCCCCCCTCCCCCCCACACACATCGGTTCATTGAGGGGCATTCCCAACGAGCCTTTATAGACCCCAGGGGCCAGCCTGCCCAGGGGCCAGCCGTGCCCAGGGGCTGCTCCCCAGACCAGGTTCCCCACTTCCTGCGCCCTGAACTCCCCTGGAGCGTGCACAGCCCCCCCGTGAGCCCTCCCCACACTACCCCACCCCGGCGGCCCCCGCCCCAAGTCCACTCACTGGCTTTGCCGGGCTTGGGCCGCTGCAGTAGCTCGGCAGGGAGGAGCCGCCTTCCGGAGGCACCTGAGAGCCAGAGCGTCCTACTTGCAACGGCGACGAGCCCCAGCCATGGAGGAGGCGGCGTGGCGCAGGGGGGCAGCAGCCCTGCAAAGGCGGCGGCGCCATTAGCGGGGAGCAGCCACGCCTCCTGCCCAAGCTGCGGCCAGGCCCCCCCCCCCCCCGCACTGCCAGGGTGCAGGGCCCTGAGCCTGCTCCGGGAGGGGCAGCGGCGGCTCAAACGCCCAGGAGCCGCAGAACCCGAGCGCGGTTAGGGGGAATCCAGGGGATGCACCTGCCCGGGCTGCGACCCACCCGGCGCTCCCCCGGGGACGCCTGCAGTGGATGCATGCGAGCGGCGGCCCCTGTGCCCCCCCCCATCTCTCCCCTGCTGTGCTCGGGCTCTGCAGCTCCCGGGAGTGTGAGCCGCCACTGCCACTGCCACTGCCCCTCCCGGAGCAGGCTCAGGGCCCCACGCCCCAGTGGTGGCTCACATGCCCGGGAGCTGCAGAGCCCGAGGGGGGAGCCAGGGGGCGCACGGGGGCCGCCAACCACATGCATCTGCTGCAGCCTGCAAGAGCCCCCGGGGGGGGGCGCTGGGCAGGAGGGGCAGGGGGCACAGCTGCTCCCCGCTAGCGGTCCTGCCGCCTTTGCAGGGCTGCTGCCCCGCTGCGCCCCGCCGGCTCCTCCATGGCTGGGGCTCGCAGCGACGCTCTGGCTCTCTGGTGCCTCCGGAAGGTGGCTCCTCCCTGTCGAGCCAGGGCACTGCTTTTTTAGGGTTACCATATTTCAACAATCAAAAAAGAGGATGGGGGGGGAGAGCCCCACCTGAGCCCTGCCCCCATCCACTCCCTCCCACTTCCCACCCCCCTCAGAACTCCCAAAAAACCCCTGCTCCTTGTCCCCTGACTGCCCCCTCCTGAGACCCCCCCCACCGTAACTGCCCCCCTAGGACCCTTCCTGTTCCCTGGTTGCCCCAACCCTTATCCACACTGCCATCCCCATACAGACCCCCAGGACTCCCATGCCCCAATCAACCACTCCCTGCCCCCTGACAGACCCCCCCCCCGAACTCCCGACCCATCCAACCCTCCCCCTGCTCCCTGTCCCCTGACAGCTCCAATCCCTCTCCACACCCCCGCCCCCTGACAGTCCCCCCCAGAACTCCCAACCCATCCAACCACCCGCTCCCACCACTGCCCCCCAGGACTCCCCTTGCCGATGCCTCTCGAGCCGCTGGCTCCACGTGGAGCCAAACCAAACAGGCTGCCGAGCGCACAGCCCCTCCCCCACAGAGTGCTGGCAACGCGATACTGAGGTAGGGGGAGCAGGGGAGGGACTCTGGCTGCTGGAGGCCAATGGGAGCGGCTAAATCAGGCCCAGGCACCCAATCAGCCGCGCTGCCCTCTGCGTGAGGGGAAGGGAGGGGAGGGAGGAAAAATCCCGGACGCCCCCAACCACTTGGTGCCCTAGGCGACTGCCTGGTTCACCTAGTGGTTGCACAGGCCCTGCTTCACATTTGAGTTCCTTCAGAACTCTTGGGTGAATACCATCTGGTCCTGGTGACTTCTTACTGTTTTATCAATTTGTTCCAAAAACCTCCTCTAATGACACCTCAATCTGTGACAGTTCCTCAGATTTGAAATCTAAAAAGAATGGCTCAGGTTTGGGAATCTCCCTCACATCCTCAGCCATGAAGACCGATGCAAAGAATTCATGTAGTTTCTCTGCAGTGGCCTTGTCTTCCTTGAGTGCTCCTATAGCATCTCGATCGTCCAGTGGCCCCACTGGTTGTATAGCAGACTTCCTGCTTCTGATGTACTTAAAACATTTTTTTGCTATTACTTTTTGAGTCTTTGGCTAGCTGTTCTTCAAATTCTTTTTTGGCCTTCCTAATTGTAATTTTATGCTTCACTTGCCAGGGTTTATACTCCTTTCTATTTTCCTCAATAGGATTTAACTTCCACTTTTTAAAGGATGCCTTTTTGCCTCTCACTGCTTCTTTTACTTTGTTGTTTAGTAATGGTGGCACTTTTTTGGTCTTCTTACTGTGTTTTTAAATTTAGGGTATACATTTAAGCTGAGCCTCAATTATGGTGTCTTTAAAGTTTTCATACAGCTTGCAGGGATTTCACTTTTGGCACTGTACCTTTTAATTTCTGTTTAACTAACTTCCTCATTTTTGTGTAGTTCCCCTTTCAGAAATTAAATGCTACTGTAGTGGGCTGCTGGGGTGTTCTCTCCCTCCCCCCCCCCCCCCCCGCCAGGGATATTAAATTTTATTTTATTATGATCACTGTTACCAAGCGGTTCAGCTATATTCACCTCTTGGACCAGATCTTGTGCTCCACTTAGGACTAAATCAAAAATTGCCTCTCCTCTTGTGCGTTCCAGGACTAGCTGCTCCAAGAAGCAGTCATTTAAGGTGTCAAGAAACTTTATCTCTGCATCCCGTCCTGAGGTAATATGTACCCAGTCAATATGGGGATAGTTGAAATCCCAATTATTATTGAGTTTTTTTAATCTTTATAGCCTCTCTTATCTCCCTGAGCATTGCAGTCACTATCACCATCTTGGTCAACAGTATATTCCTGCTGCTATATTGTTATTATTCAAGCATGGAATTACTATCCATACAAATTGTATGGTACTTCATTTGACTCTACTTTCTTTCACAGATGGTGCCACCCCCCAACCCCCCACCAACATGACCTGTTCTGTCCTTCCAATATATTTTGTACTCTTGTATTATTGTGTCCCATTCATTATCCTCATTCCACCAAGTTTCTGTGATACCTATTATGTCAATATCCTCATTTAATATGAGGCACTCAAGTTCACCCATCTTATTATTTAGATTTCTAGCATTTGTATATAGGCACTTAAAAACTGTCATTTTTTAGCCGTCTGCCATTATGTGATATAATTGAATGGGAATCTTTTTCATTTGACTGTTTCTCATCAGACCCTACTTGTATTTTATCATCTTCCATCCTCTCCTCTTTACTAGGACATAGAGAATCTCCATTAATAAATTTTCCCCTAAGGGATGTCTCTGTCCGAACCACATGTTCTTCCGCACCTATCGGCTTTCCCCCAACCCTTAGTTTAAAAACTGCTCTATAATCTTCTTCATTTTAAGTTCCAGTAATCTGGTTCCATTTTGGTTTAGGTGGAGCCCATCCTTCTTGTATAGGCTCCCCCTTTCCCAAAAGTTTCCCCAGTTCCTAATAAATCGAAACCCCTCCTTCCTACACCATCATCTCATCCACACACTGAGACCCTGCAGTTCTGCCTAACTGGCCCTGTGCGTGGAACTGGAAGCATTTCATATAATGCTACCATGGAGGTCCTGGACTTCTCTCTTACCTAGCAGCCTAAATTTGGCCTGCAGGACCTCTTTCCTATCCTTCCCTATGTCATTGGTACCTACATGTGCCACGACTACCAGCTCTTCCCCAGCTCTACATAAGTCTGTCTAGATGTCTTGAGAGATCTGCAACCTTAGCACCTGCCAGGCAAGTCACCATGCAGTTTTCCCCATCATCGCAAACCCAGCTGTTTCTAATGATCTAATCACCCATTACTATTGCCTGTCTCTTCCTAATAACAGGAGTTCCCTTCTGCAGAGAGGTATCCTCAGTGTGAGAGGATACCATGGCATCATCTGGAAGGAGGGTCCAAACTATGGGATTGTTTCCCTCTGCTCCAATTTGATGTTCTCCTTCCCTGAGACTTTCATCTGCCTCAACAGCACAGAAGCTGTATCCTCCAAGTTAGCAAAAAGAACCACCAAATTTAGCATAAAGGCTGTATTTAGTTGCAAATCACCATGTTTCAATGGGCATCAGCTAATGAGAATAAACCTTTCCTTAGAAAAATAATAAAAAGTACAAATGGAAAACATTTTAAAATCAATTATTTAAATCAAGGTTTCTGGCTTATTTAAATAATAATTAAGATCAGTGATTTAAATTGCTTTGATTTAAATCAGTCTACCCAGCTTGAAATTGACTTACGTTACATATTTCTTGTGCATTTTCTTTACTTTGCAGGCCGCTCCCCCTTTACCACTTTTTTAGATATCTATAGTACAGAAGCAGCACAGCAACTTCAAAAAGTGTTCTAAATGATTTAACTATTGATACAACTGACTGGTGTCTGGTCTGAATTAGATTGGACCGTAGCTATGATGTTTGTGCCACATATTATTACGGACTGATGGGTTCCAGGGTGAGCACCTGAAGGAACTCCTGCCATAATCCTTGTAAAACTATTCTGAAATCAACATAGCATAAAGACTACAAAAGGCAAAAATCTTAAACAAGCCAGAGGCTGGCATCACAGCTGAGGGTTGTGATTACATTGACACTATATGTCTCAACATAGATCTTATGTGGTTAGTGTAAAAACTGTGATTGAACACCTTGAAACTCCAGTTACATTTGATACTCTCATGTTGACAAACTGCTTCAAAACAACAAGGAGTCTGGTGGCACCTTAAAGACTAACAGATTTATTTGGGCATAAGCTTTCGTGCCCAAATAAATCTGATAGTCTTTAAGGTGCCACCAGACTCCTTGTTGTTTTTGTAGATACAGACTAACACGGCTACCCCCTGATACTTGCTTCAAAACATCACTTTCTTTGTGGCCTCAGTACACCACCCTATTCAAGTTTGACACCAGCTCAGGAGACAGGGACTCACCTCTCCCCAAGCACAGGTTTATCTCATGAGGAGCCTATTTCACTCTGAAGACATCCCACTCTGTCCTCAGTGACTGGAAAACCTATGGAGACTCCAGTCACAGTAGAATTGATACTGCCTCAGTCACCTTAGAGCATACTCTATAGATTCTTGTTTTCTTTCCACCACATTATGTTGGCTTATCAGATGCATGCACCCAGAATCAAACTAGTTGAAGTTTAGTTGATGCTAGACTTGTAGGAGCTCTTGGAATTATGAGTTTACAAAGCGTATTGGAATTGAGAGTTGTGACTTGATCAATCCATGACACACTTGGCTCTGGGGCCTACACAGACATATGCTAGCATTGCAACTGGAATCAATTCTTGCTCCAGTGGCACTATTCTCTTTTCAGCATGGGCAGCTGTACAACATTCTGCATCTCCTGTCCAAGAAGAAAGAAAAAGGTGAACATGCAAGACTGCTATCTTGACACAGATACCAAATATCTATCACTTGGCCAAAGGAGGAAGAAAACCAAATGTTCAGCTTTTTCAGCATATATTTATGAAGAATTTTTTTTACCAAACTTTTCATTGCTTTTCCTAAAAAAACCCCCCAGAATCTCAAAATTAGTGCACAAGTGTAAGGTATCAGAGGGGTAGCCGTGTTCGTCTGAATCTGTAAAAAGCAACAGAGGGTCCTGTGGCACCTTTAAGACTAACAGAAGTATTGGGAGCATAAGCTTTCGTGGGTAAGAACCTCACTTCTTCAGATGCAACTAACAGAAGTATTGGGAGCATAAGCTTTCGTGGGTAAGAACCTCACTTCTTCAGATGCAAGAGTCTTGCATCTGAAGAAGTGAGGTTCTTACCCACGAAAGCTTATGCTCCCAATACTTCTGTTAGTCTTAAAGGTGCCACAAGTGTAAGGTAGTAGAAGAAATATTTGGACTTAGTAAAGCATTTGACACTGTCTTACATACATCACTTCAAAATTAATTCACATTGGCTTTGAGTGGAACACTGCCTTGTGTACTGAAAACAGGCTGAAGGGCCATAAACAAAGGCTAATGATAACAATGTATCAAGTAGCAAAAAGTTGAGATAGGATGGTACACAACTAGGATTAATGAGATGAAATTGAAAAGGAGAAGAATGAGGCTGAATATCGGAAAAATCTAAATGACAACAAAATAGCCCTGAAATGGTAGAAACTCTCTCACTTGGAATATTTAGAACAGTAGAAAATACTAGAAAATATTCTGTAAAAGAGCATTCTGCATTTGTGGAGAGATGGACTGTAAGATCTAATAAGTCTTTAATAAGTTCCTTCTACGATTGTATGAAAATGGCTAGGGTTATTCCATTTTATTTGGAAACCGTCCATAACTCTGGTATATCTAAAGTAAGTGGACACTGTTCTTCCTCTAGAAAGGTTGGCGCCTCTTGTTTTGATGGATCCTTATTAACTAGGTGAGAGGGACATCTGGCAACATGAAGCTACCATCCAAGCAATCTGCAAAAGGGCAGAAGTAGTTGGAACACAGGGACACTGCTGACTTTCTGCTGCACTCACCATGAAAACCTGGTAGAGGCTACAATGGCCAGAGAAGAGTGATAGGACATGTGTTTTGGCACCCCTTCTCTTTGATTGTAACATTAAAATGACTGTTTACCAGTCTTCAAAGCTTACACTGTACATTGGGGACTACTAATCATTATTGCCAAGTATTAGTTGATACACAAAATGATTTGTGAGGTGGAAGAAGGCTCCCTTCCAAAAAAATACAAACAAAAAAAACCAAAACAATATTTTTTTAAATCAGTCCATCAGTGAGCTAGTTAGTATGGTCTTTAATGTCCATGTTGCAACAATAAGAGCAGCGGTCACTGGGATAGATGTCCGCTGCCAATATCTAGGAATCAATGGGAACGATAACAGAAGCACAAGGGCCTGCTGTGTGATGGCAAAGTTAAGAAAACTAAAGCCACTCTTGTTCCCTAGCATGTGTCATGGGAGGGGGTCCGGTGGGGAAAAACAGGATGCGATCATTTAATTACAGGCTGTATCATAATGCATATGCATAGTGGTCTGGATTAAGATTGGATGATCAACCTTAATTCTAGCATTTCAAAACATTTGAGTGCTTGACTTTGCACTTTTACTATGCTCTTATTGTAATTTGTGTGTGTAATGTTTTATTTAGGTGGTGATAAAGGAAACGGAGAAACACATACGGGAAGAAAATTATGCTCTTACCTGGGAAATATCACTATTAATTCAGACTGCTTCCTTTTTGGGCCAGTGTAGGCACAGTGTGTATCTACAGAATTCTTGATGGCTGTAGTAGCTGTTTATATATGATGGGATTGCATGTTTTCCCTAAAATGGAGGATTAGCTGATCATGGACATAATTTTAGAAAAAAGCAAGAGAGAGTCCTGTGGCACCTTTAAGACTAACAGATGTATTTGAGCATAAGCTTTCGTGGGTGAATACCCACTTCGTCAGACGCATGTAATGGAAATTTCCAGAGGCAGGTATAAATATGCAGGCAAGAATCAGTCTGGAGATAACGAGGTTAGTTCAATCAGGGAGGGTGAGGTCCTCTGCTAGCAGTTGAGGTGTGAACACCAAGGGAGGAGAAACTGCTTTTGTAGTTGGCTAGCCATTCACAGTCTTTGTTTAATCCTGATCTGATGGTGTCAAATTTGCAAATGAACTGAAGCTCAGCAGTTTCTCTTTGGAGTCTGGTCCTGAAGTTTTTTTGCTGCAAGATGGCTACCTTTACATCTGATATTGTGTGGCCAGGGAGGTTGAAGTGTTCTCCTACAGGTTTTTGTATAATTTTAGAAGGGATTCAGTGGAGACACAAGTGGATCCTTGAGATTCTGAAGTCAACAGAATTCATGAGAAAAACTACCTGGAGCCCCCACCTTGTTCCTTATTACAATTGGAGTACGTAATAGTGTCTTCTAGACACAGCTCATTTTAAAGTCTTCGTGTCCCAAACTAAGGTCTGGAACAATGGATGTATCAGAGAGAATTTGTCAGGTGGCTACTGTCAACAAGTTGAGAACATTGAGCCTGATGTCTTTAGCACTGTTCATTACTCATGGCATGCCTTTTTATGATGCAGCCTCAGTGGATCCCCAAAAGGCTCAACATATGGCTCCATGTCTAGTTAGCAGCTGGTATAAAGTGGAGTGCCCCAAGGGTCGGTCCTGGGGCCGGCTTTGTTCAATATCTTCATTAATGATCTGGAGGATGGCATGGATTGCACCCTCAGCAAGTTTGCAGATAACACTAAACTAAAGCGTAGATACGCTGGAAGGTAGGGATAGGATACAGAGGGACCTAGACAAATTAGAGGATTGGGCCAAAAGAAACCTGATGAGGTTCAACAAGGACAAGTGCAGAGTCCTGCATTTAGGACGGAAGAATCCCATGCACTGCTACAGACTAGGGACCGAATGGCTAGGAAGCAGTTCTGCAGAAAAGGACCTGGGGGTTACAGTGGACGAGAAGCTGGATATGAGTCAACAGTGTGCCCTTGTTGCCAAGAAGGCTAACGGCATATTGGGCTGCATTCGTAGGAGCATTGCCAGCAGATAGAGGGACATGATCATTCCCCTCTATTCGACATTGGTGAGGCCTCATCTGGAGTACTGTGTCCAGTTTTGGGCCCCACACTACAAGAAGGATGTGGAAAAATTGGAAAGAGTCCAGTGGAGGGCAACAAAAATGATTAGGGGGCTGGAGCACATGACTTGTGAGGAGAGGCTGAGGGAACTGGGATTATTTAGTCTGCAGAAGAGAAGAATGAGGGGGGATTTGATAGCTGCTTTCAACTACCTGAAAGGGGGTTCCAAAGACGATGGATCTAGACTGTTCTCAGGGGTGTACCAGATGGCAGAACAAGGTGCAATGGTCTCAAGTTGCAGTGGAGGAGGTTTAGGTTGGATATTAGGAAAAACTTTTTCACTAGGAGGGTGGTGAAGCACTGGAATGGGTTACCTAGGGAGGTGGTGGAATCTTGTTCCTTAGAGGTTTTTAAGGTCAGGCTTGACAAAGCCCTGGCTGGGATGATTTTGTTGGGGATTGGTCCTGCTTTGAGCAGGGGGTTGGACTAGATGGCCTCCTGAGGTCCCTTCCAACCCTGATATTCTATGATTCTATGTGATTTAAAGACAACAGTGATGCTATGGCTTTAGTAGCTGTGTATTCGAAAACGGACTAAACAAGTAATTATGGAAATAACTGCATGTTACCCAGAGTTTTGGAGCATTCATTCCTGCTATCTAGGAGGATCTATGGGATTTAACAGGGGAGACTTTGTGAGGAGGATAGTAAATGTGACTACGTTCACAATTTAGAATATTTTGGCTCTCTCTGTAGCTTCTACTGTGGAAGGTTGGCTGTTTAAAAAAAAAAAATCGGACAGGTCTGGTCAGGACCATAAGACCTTTTGGCTGCAGAATACCTAACTACCTCCATCTTTCCAATACTGAAGTAATTACTGGGGCTTAAGGGTGGACAAGTCCTGTGAGGCAAGCTGTGTCTCCAATGATTTTCTTCTGGTCTGAAGCTTCCTCTGAATCCTCCTTGAAAGCCCACCTCTACAAAATAAATAAATAAAAGAGGCAAAAGACAGTAAAGACTGCAGCCATATCATTTCTGTGTGTTTTGTTCAGTATGGCCACTAACTGAGGATTGAAGGAGCCGACCAGTAGACTGAGGGGAATCAAAGCTGACACTCTTACCTGGTTTGAAATATGCTACCCACACTTCCCCTAAGGCTCATCAAGCCAGCTCTGTGACTGGGAGGCCTGGGTGCTTCCTAAGTCAGAAATCTGGCAGACCTGCCTTCTGTTCTAATGCATGGGCAAGATTAGCCCTGAAGAGCCCTCTCTGGTCAGATTGTTCACAATGAATGATCAGACTCCACACTGAACAAATTGATCTCCCAGTCTTTAGGGTCAGCCTGTGCATATGAAACCTTTTTTTTTTATCCTTTCAAGAATCTTTTTCTCTCCTATCAAAACACAGATTTAAAAAGAGCATACTGCTGTTTCCAGGCTCTTTGAAGCAGGGAAAAACTGCACAGTACAAGTGCGTTTGGAGCTGGCCAGAAAGTGCCTTATCTCTCAGCAGTGTTTGGCTCTGCTGACTGTAATACTAACAACTGAAAGGAGAGCCCAGATGGCATGAACTGGTCTTTTGGAAGTGAAGAATTTGAAATAGTATTCCTTATCATTTGAGTAATTGTTAGTCATTTATAGAATAGCATACAAACCAATGATGTTGCTCCCCATACTTATTTCCTGTTCTTGTGTGTAACAGAAATATAGTGTTTAGCTGATATTAGTGTGAAAAGTATGCTTCATCAAAATACATTTTTGAAGGAAGCTGTTTTTTAATTAAGCCATAAAGAGGAAATCTCATTTCAAAAAAGTTGTTTTAACTGACAACGTTTTTATGCATTGGTGCAATATTATTTTTTAATCTTACATTTGTTAGTTTGTATATATAATGTTTCTAATTTGTTTCTGTGCAAAATTGCTGTCTAGAAGAAACAAACAAATCTACTAAGGAAGATTTAAGGCCCGTGCATCCTCTACTAAGAGTGATAGAACCTCCTCCGCAGCCTTCTGAACCTACCAAAGTGAAAGAAGAAATTAAGAAAAAGAGAACTGGAAATTGTTCAGAGAATGCAACAAGAGAAGCTGGGCCTGAGGGATTTGTAAGTAACAGGTTTATTCCACTTAATTTGAATAAGATATCATACAGCTAAGGTATTTGAATAATTATTATACAACCAATACATATTTTCATGTTGTTATAACATTTTACTGGCTAGAATTCTCTTATGTTAAGTATCAGTATGCAAGTAATTTTTCAGTGTATCCAATGATCTAATTTGCAGAAAGCTACAATTCAGTATAAACTGGACCCTGAGATCCCAACCTTGGAATAGAATTCATTTTCCAGGAGTTTATTGCCATTCTTCTAACAATTTCTTAGTAGCATCTGTGTGTATGATGTAATATGGACAACTGAGTTAAGCACCTTAACTCAAATTCATTAGTTTTGTTAGACCGGTAATTCTAGAGCCAAATATCTAGGTATGAATTAGGTGAACTCCATATCCCTTCATTTATAAATACATAAGTGGTACACTCTGAAATGAGTTTTCTAGTAAATTTGCCTTTTAAACAATTCCAGAATTTATCAGAGCTTGAACCGCACCACCTCAGACAACGAGAAGACTATTTAAAACAGAAGCGAGATACATTGATGGCTATGAAGGAGGAGTCAAGAAATAATCTACCAACACCAAATATAGATCAGAAAGAAGAGGCATTATCTTCTAAAGAGGTGAAGGATTAACACTTTAATCAGCATGACTAATCTTGTTTAGAAAAATCACAGACTACTTCAATGAAGATATGGATATTGCAACTGAATATTAAAACAGGACAAAAGAACAAGGAAAAAGTGGTAGAATTTAATGGCAGAACAAACTCAGTTACAAGTTATTCATTGTGCAGAAATTAATTCTGCAATCTAAAATCAGTATAGCTAAGAAGCAGAAAGCTTAGTGATTGTGAGCATTAAATGCTTTTTCTACAGTGGTAAATCTTCATAATAAACCCATGCTCTGTGTTCTTGCACATATTGTTAAACTGCTTCGTTGCATGACAGTTTGCTCCTATCTGCTAGTGAGATGTGATTTTGCATACTGGTTCCCTGAAATGTTAGCTCCTTTTTTGCTAACACACGCAGAAAAACAACGTTCATGGTCAACACCGCTAGCTTGAATTTTCTGAGAAGTGTTATTTTACAGAAGGGTTAAGTTTGATAACTTCCTTTCTTTTGAGACTTTGTAAAGTGTTTTTCTTGTATTTCAAGTGAGGAAATGCCCTATAGCCTCAGCTACTGGTGGAGGAGGCAGCAGTATTAAGGCAAGGAGGCCTGAAGTTTGGGTGCTACTACCATCTTTTTGCCTTGCACAAAATCTAGGCTTTTGTGCTGAAAGCAATCTTCCTGTGAGAGAGTTAGGACGATGGAAAAGCAAAAGGATCTCTTCATAACTGGCATATTCTTGATGGCTCTAATCTCTCCTGTCAATAGACAGTTGTAGTGGTGACCTGGAAAATTCACTACTGTAGCCTATCATTCTCTTGAAGAGGCAGGAATAGGTGTGCATTGCCCATTTAGCACAATACAAAGTAGACCAAACTGCCTATGAATAGCAACATCACCATCCAAGAGAACGAATGTTTCCTTTGTGATTTTTTTTAAAATTTAAAATACAGACAAGACCAGTTGGTCCCTTATAAAGGGGGAATGAGTACTGTGAGTTTGTAGGGGAACTGAAGAGATTAAGATGCCAGAACACTTGTTTTTGCTGTTTGCTGCTGTGTCCAAGCAGAGAAGGATTGAAACCTTCATTTCTGGATTAGGGATTTTAAATTTACATAAATTAAACCTCAGGCTTCCTTCCTAGGGCATCTGATCCATAAGTATTCAGCAATGAGTTCCATGAGATTTTTAAAAATTACTTAGTTCTGTAAGTAAGAACAGCATCAGATGTACACTACCTCTGATAAAATAAATTATCAGTTATTATTAGCTGGGGTCAGTCCCTGCTGTGTGGTAAAAGTAGCACACTTAGAGTATATCTACACTGCAATTAGACACCCCTTAGCCCAAACCCTGAGAGCCTGAGTCAAGTGGCATGGGCCAACCAGGGCTTTTTATTCGCAGTGTAGGTGCTAATATATTGCATTAGCTTTTGTCTTCTTCTGCAGCAACTGTTAATGGCCATTTTCAGTCAGGAAACTGGCCTAAAAGGACCACATGTCCGTTCTGGTACAGCAATTCCTATATTTCTAAGCCATTTACTTCATCCTGTCATAATCAGATACTAGAAGTTGCCTTGCAAAAAGAGATCTGTGTCCCACTTGAATGCACACAACCTGAGTTATTTAGTGGTGTAAGGATGGTTGAAAGAAGGAAATCACTGCAGTGTGATTCAGCAGAGACTTAAGGATAAGAACATAAGAACATAAGAAAGGCCGTACCAGGTCAGACCAAAGGTCCATCTAGCCCAGTATCCTGTCTTCCAACAGTGGCCAATGCCAGGTGCCCCAGAGGGAGTGAACCTAACAGGCAATGATCAAGTGATCTCTCTCCTGCCATCCATCTCCACCCTCTGACAGACAGAGGCTAGGGACACCATTCCTTACCCGTCCTGGCTAATAGCCATTAATGGACTTAACCACCATGAATTTATCCAGTTCTCTTTTAAACTCTGTTATAGTCCTAGCCTTCACAACCTCCTCAGGTAAGGAGTTCCACAAGTTGACTGTGCGCTGCGTGAAGAAGAACTTCCTTTTATTTGTTTTAAATCTGCTGCCTATTAATTTCATTTGATGACCCCTAGTTCTTGTATTATGGGAATAAGAAAATAACTTTTCCTTATCCACTTTCTCCACATCACTCATGATTTTATATACCTCTATCATATCCTCCCTTAGTCTCCTCTTTTCCAAGCTGAAGAGTCCTAGCCTCTTTAATCTCTCCTCATATGGGACCCGTTCCAAACCCTTAATCATTTTAGTTGCCCTTTTCTGAACCTTTTCTAGTGCCAGTATATCTTTTTTGAGATGAGGAGACCACATCTGTACGCAGTATTCGAGATGAGGGCGTACCATCGATTTATATAAGGGCAATAATATATTCTCAGTCTTATTCTCTATCCCCTTTTTAATGATTCCTAACATCCTGTTTGCTTTTTTGACCGCCTCTGCACACTGCGTGGACATTTTCAGAGAACTATCCACGATGACTCCAAGATCTTTTTCCTGACTTGTTGTAGCTAAATTAGCCCCATCATATTGTATGTATAGTTGGGGTTATTTTTTCCAATGTGCATTACTTTACATTTATCCACATTAAATTTCATTTGCCATTTTGTTGCCCAATCACTTAGTTTTGTGAGATCTTTTTGAAGTTCTTCACAGTCTGCTTTGGACTTAACTATCTTTAGCAGTTTAGTATCATCTGCAAACTTTGCTACCTCACTGTTTACCCCTTTCTCCAGATCATTTATGAATAAGTTGAATAGGATCGGTCCGAGGACTGACCCTTGGGGAACACCACTAGTTACCCCTCTCCATTCTGAGAATTTACCATTAATTCCTACCCTTTGTTCCCTGTCTTTTAACCAGTTCTCAATCCATGAAAGGACCTTCCCTTTTATCCCATGGCAGCTTAATTTACATAAGAGCCTTTGGTGAGGGACCTTGTCAAAGGCTTTCTGGAAATCTAAGTACACTATGTCCACTGGATCCCCCTTGTCCACGTTTGTTGACCCCTTCAAAGAATTCTAATAGATTTCCCTTTACAGAAACCATGTTGACTATTGCTCAACAGTTTATGTTTTTCTATGTGTCGGACAATTTTATTCTTAACTATTGTTTCGACTAATTTGCCCGGTACAGACGTTAGACTTACCGGTCTGATTGCCGGGATCACCTCTAGAGCCCTTTTTAAATATTGGCGTTACATTAGCTAACTTCCAGTCATTGGGTACAGAAGCTGATTTAAAGGACAGGTTACAAACCTTAGTTAACAGTTCCGCAACTTCACATTTGAGTTCTTTCAGAACTCTTGGGTGAATGCCATCTGGTCCCGGTGACTTGTTAATGTTAAGTTTATCAATTAATTCCAAAACCTCCTCTCGTGACACTTCAATCCGTGACAGTTCTTCAGATTTGTCACCTACAAAAGCCAGCTCAGGTTTGGGATTCTCCCTAACATCCTCAGCCGTGAAGACTGAAGCAAAGAACCCATTTAGTTTCTCCGCAATGACTTTATCGTCTTTAAGCACTCCTTTTGTATCTCGATCATCAAGGGGCCCCACTGGTTGTTTAGCAGGCTTCCTGCTTCTGATGTAATAACAAAATGTTTTTTAAGTACCTTTGGAGTTTTTGGCTAGCTGTTCTTCAAACTCCTCTTTGGCTTTTCTTATTACATTCTTGCACTTAATTTGGCAGCGTTTATGCTCCTTTCTATTTGCCTCACTAGGATCTGACTTCCACTTTTTAAAGGAAGTCTTTTTATCTCTCACTGCTTCTTTTACATGGTTGTTAAGCCACAGTGGCTCTTTTTTAGTTCTTTTACTGTGTTTCTTAATTGGGGGTATACATTGAAGTTGGGCCTCTATTATGGTGTCTTTAAAAAGCACCCATGCAGCTTGCAGGGATTTCACTTTAGTCACTGTACCTTTTAACTTCTGTTTAACTAACCCCCTCATTTTTGCATAGTTCCCCTTTTTGAAATTAAATGCCACAGTGTTGGGCTGTTGAGATGTTCTTCCCACCACAGGGATATTGATAAAGTTTAGAAAACTCCTAAAAGTAGGATAGAGAAGTTAATCTGATGAGACCAATGATGCCTGACATCAAAACAGCATGCCTCCCCCCTTACATGTAAGCATTGAAGCTCACAGTTCAATAAACAAGATGGAATTCAGTACTCTCTGTACAGCTGCTTGATTAGACATATTGGTGGGAGTTAAAGAATCCATAACCATGTTTATTCCTAAGCTAGGACCATAGTATTGGTCAGTGTGTGCTGTGTTTCTAAGTTTGTCGACAGAAGACCATTTGAAAGCAATCTGCCCCATTTGTTTCTGTAACTTTTTGGAAACACAACCCCTGAAGAGCAGAAAGCAGGAAAACTTTTTTCCTCTAATTGGAACTGGTGACAGGATCTAGTGAACCTGGTGTGGACCCCATCCTCCAAGACAAGAGCAAGCACTGTAAGTCTGTGTAGTTCTTTGAGAAAACTCAAAGACAATATCCTTGCAGTGTTACAATTGAATCTAATTTAGGATTATACAATACTCCAGGCAATGACTCAGGTGCAGGGAGGTGGAGATGAGCTCAGCGTGGGAAGGTTTCAAGAAGTAAGCTAAGGAATTTATAGGTAGACCCAGAATAAAATGGAAGCATTTCCCCTATATAAGTGATTACTGAACAAGGGGCCTGATGCCTTGCTTTCCCTCCCTCTTGCTAGACATACCCTACCGGAACAAGAAACTGGAATAAAAAAAGGGTATTGGAGCCAGGTGCCAGGATCAGGCCCAAAATATATAGAGGAAATTTGGTCAAAAAGTAAAGTCAGAAAAAACATTTCCAACCTACTTTTCTGTTTAGTATATGGGCATTTGTCATACAAATGGAAGATTTGATCTGCAATGACGTGATAAACACGAAAAAATATTTTGACTGTCTTCCCTGTCAGAGGAGGTCAGGGAAATTCTAATTCTTATCAAAGGGCACTTTTGAAAAAAATGTGTGTGACATTAATGGAAATTACATCTTGATGGGGGAAACTGTAAATATATATGTGTAGCTAAGCTCCAGTATGCAGCCTACAGCTCTGAAAGGTGACCTTCAAAACTGAGTTTGTCATTTTTCCCCAACTTATGAGACTTGTGGTCCATGAAGATCCACTTTTGCTGTATTTATTATTGGCAGTGCTTATTTATTTTTAAATTTAAGCTATTGGCTGACTTCTCATGGGAAAACCTCTCTGAGAGGGACTTAAGCTTCGCTTCATGCTGATATCACTACTATTTACATATGAAGCACATACAAACTACAGTGCCTGCTCTGCTAACTCATTAACTGACTAAAAGTAAAGCTGTTATATTTTCGTACATGGGAGGGAAACATGCCCCCCACCCAGACCCCCACTCCAAGAGCAGTTTAGAGTAATGTGTGGTACTAGGTCACAGAAAATGAATTTATATGGGCTTTTGAGATCAAAGATGTGTTTCCAAAAGACAAACTTCAGGGGAAAATAAGACATAAAAGTTGTTAAACATATTGAGAAGACTTAAACATATACTAACGTGGTCTAGTAGAAACATAAGATTTGCAAGGCCACATAAAGGGAAAATATGGGAAACAATGCAGATCTAAATAAAGCAGAACTGTATGACCTTATACAGCAACTGTGCCAGAGATTGACGAATCAATACTATGGGGCTCGTGCAGAATTGAGCCCAATGAGATATTCTTGGAGTGGTACATAACCAACTTTGGAGAGTGTCTGTGAAAGAAAACAGTACCTCCCCCCACTCACCCACCCTCCACTAGACTTCTTTGCCAAAGATAATACCATAGTCACTAAAAGATTTTGGGACGTTCTCTCCTAGCAAGATTTAAATGCTAGTGTAGTCATAAAAGCATCATGGTGTTCTCTGAATCACTTCCATGTTAAACTTAATGTTAGAAAAATTTTCTAAAAAAGGCAAGTACTGCAAACACCACCTCTAATTGTAAACTCAGGACAGGTTTTGCTACTAGTCTCTTGTATCACACCAGTAATATAGACTCTGCAATAAGAATTTCAATGACAATTGCACTGATTTCTGAGAGTACAATTCACCTAACACTTCTGTAGCAGTATTGGCTCTGTAGTGCTAAGCACAGAGATAACTTGTGTCAGAAAGTAAGCAGACATGGTAAGGTACCATTACTACACAATGACTTGTCAGGATTAAAAGCTGATTTAACTGATAGTAAAGGAAGTCATCATAACAACTTGCTGCAGATCAAAGTAAATAGGGGGTATAAGTCAGCTTTCTTATAAAGACCTTTCTAAATTCTTTTAATTTAAAAAAAATTAATGAGTTTTATTATACTTGGAAGATTGGATTGCCTTGTCTCTCAGCTCTGCCCCTCTAAAGAGTTAAGGAGCAGCGCTGACTGACTTCAAAGGAAATCTAGGCCTCCTCTGGGAGGATTATTACATTACAGTAGGGGGAGGGCAGAGCCATACTTGCTCAGGGAAACAGAATGCTTCTCCCCAAACCGTTAAAATACTTTTATATATTTGATAGAGAATAATGGGTTTGAGGGATCAGGTACCACAGCATGGCAAGGTCAGAATCACTAATATTCAGGGTCCAGCTCGTCTGATGCTAAGCCTCCAATGGTGATCAACACCAAATACTTCAGAAGAAGGAAGAGAGTACGCTGAATGTTTACACTATTAATGATTATTGTGATTTATGGGGAAGAGGGAGTTACTTTCTTCAGAGCTTAATCTGGAATGTTATCAATATCATTGTTTTAAAAGAGTAAATATTGAGTTAAGCACACAGCTCTGTGCCAGAAAGCCCCATTAAATAGCTGCTTGAGCTACTACAAACATTTGTTAGCCTTCAAGTCCCTCCCCACCCCGGACTCCTCCTGTTTGAAGATATCACACAATGCATCATGTTGACATCAACACTGGTTACAGTGAATTAGCATTTAATGCTGTACAATGGGATAGCTTCAGCAAAGCTGGAGTTTCCAAGTTGACTTGAGGGAGGTGCAAAATAGCTTACAAATTATTAAATTATTTCAGTACCATAAGATCCCATATTCTGGTAATGTAAGAAGATATCTGCAGATGTGTACTAAAGACAATTATTATTATTGCTTTGTAATTCACTTTTACATACCACTATGCTATACAAATTATGTTGGTCACAAAACTAACGTGTTAGGATCTGGCTGAGGAACATGGGGTGCATCATGCTCTCCTTTGTGCTTGGACAGTGTGTTGTCCCCAGGTGTAAATTACAGCAAGTATCATAGAAAATTAGAGTTGGAAGAGCCCTCAGGAGGTCATCTAGTCTAACCCCCTGCTCAAAGCAGACCAACCCCAACTAAATCATCCCAGCCAGGGCATTGTCAAGCTAGGCCTTAAAAACCTCTAAGAATGGAGATTCACCACCTCCCTAGGTAACCCATTCCAGTGCTTCACCATTCCATTAGTGAAATAGTTTTTCCTGATATCCAACCTAGACCTCCTCCATTGCAACTTGAGACCATTGCTCCTTGTTCTGTCATCTGTCACCACTGAGAACAGCTGAGCTCCATCCTCTTTAGAACCTCCCTTCAGGTAGTTGAAGGCTACTAGCAACTCCGTCCTCACTCTTCTCTAAACAAGCCCAGTTCCCTCAGCCACTCTTTGTAAGGCATGTGCCCCAGCCCCTTTATTTTCATTGCCCTCTGCTAGACTCTCTCCAACTTCTCCGCATCCTTTCTGTAGTGGGGGCCCCAAAACTGGGCCCAATACCCCAGATGTGGCCTCACCAGTGTCAAATAGAGGGGAATAATCACTTTCCTCAATCTGCTAGCAATGCTCCTACTAATGCAGCCCAATATGCCGTTAGTCTTCTTGGCAACAAGGGCACACTGCTGACTCACATTCAGCTTCTCATCCACTGTAATCCCCAGGTCCTTTTCTGCAGAACTGCTGCTTAGCCAGTCGGTCCTCAGCCTGTAGCAGTGCATGGGATTCTTCTGTCCTAAGTGCACTTGTACTTGTTGAACCTCATCCGATTTCTTTTGGCCCAACCCTCCAATTTGTCTAGGTCTACCGAACCTATACCATTGTTATCAGCCATCCTGAGCTTTAGGAAGCTGCCAAGATTGCAATTTTTGCAAGTAATTTCCCTTTCAATATTATTTAATTCTGAGTTCTAGAGAAAAATCTCTATTCATTGTTTATGGTCTGAATTGACTTATAAAGTTTCAGTAGATTTTTATTATTGGAAGTCAGAATTTTCTATGCAGTCAGAGAGGTTATACTGTAATGTAATAATTTTAATTTTGTTTTTAGGAAATGTCAGAAGAGGAGAAGCAAAGACTACTGCTAAAGAGGAGAATGCTTGCAGCAAAACTTAAAGAGGAAGTTATTAACAAGCGCTAAGTTTTAAGAATCTCATTGTAAAAATACTTGTGGACAAGAATTGAATTTCTTTTAGAATAAATTATTTAACCATAAACTGCTTGCTTTCAAACACAGTATACTGTTGATTTTCCATAAGACATGAGCAACTCATTTATTCATATACATAATATTTAAAACTAAATTGCATCCACAGTAGTAAAAACTTGATTTCACACACTAACGCAGTGGGCCAAGATTTTCTAAAGTGCTGACTTCTCTGGCATCTGCTAGATGTGTAGCACTTTAGAAAATCAGGCTACCTATTTAGGTAGCACCTAATAATTATGATGTATTTTATTACCATAACACCTACGAACCCTAGCCATGAACCACATTGCCCTTGTGCAGTAAGACTTAGGATCCTACCTTTAGGCACCTGTTTTTTTAAAAGCTTTGCCATAGCCACTTATTTAAAATTACACCTTTGTTCTATTTAATATATAAAAAATTCAAACACCTCTACATGTCGATGGATACTTCCTTTTTTCAAAACACCTACTAGAAATGTTCATAGCATGGAAAACACCATCTAAAGAATTCTTACACCAGTTCTCTAACAGAGATAAAAATACAGAACTTGGTTCTTTCCCTTTTATTAGTCTGTCAAAGAAACATTACCCCTTTCAAGTGTCAAATATGATAAAGTCTAAACAGGGAAACACCATCTTGAGAGTTTTGTTTGAGACACAGGAAATGAAGATGAAGCTTCTGAAGTCATGAGAAACAAACTTCATACTAACTGTAGATTCCATTGTTTTTATAAATCTTTTGGGCCAATTTAACAGTAACTAAGCCTGTGTTTTGTGGCAAAGTACAACTTTTAAAAGTAAACATTTGTTGTCTTGGTTAAATAAAATGTGAAAGCACTTATGAGCTAGTCCCATAATTCAAAATTTTGAAAACAATTTTTTGCCATTTTGTTCACTACAATTCACTACTGTCTGGTCATAAATCCTGCTTAGAACATTTATCTCAGCAAAGAGGCTGTAATCTGTAAGGTTTCATCACTAACAATGCTTGATTGGCGCAGTAACTGAGGAAAAAACCACCCAACCAATCAAAATTTCATGTAACTTTTTATTAAAATAGTATTTATAACTGATACATGTTGGCAGATGTAATTTTTTTTTTTTTTTTTTTAAACTGTAGTGGAGGGGCCCCAGGCATTAGAATGTGTCTGTCCCCTAGCAGAATGCAGACAGCATATAATAAATCCTAGATAAAAGAATCTTTGCCTGAGGCAGGTGACCCTGGATGTTAGCCAGTTTGAGTGGGAGCTCCATATGTCACACTCCAAAGGGGGTTTAAAAAGTTTGATAAAAATGTTCAGACCTTAAGATGACATCAAATGTCTCTTCATATAGTTTTATTCTTCTAGAGTAACTATAAAAATTCACAACATTCACATATTTGCTATAGAATAAAGGCTCATGAGCTGGTCTGAATGTATCCTTAAAGCTCTTGGCAGTTCTTCAGAAAGGAAAAGTTACAGGGGAAAAAATGAAAAACCAACACTTTTTAAATCAAAGAACTTTGTTTAGGGTAATTTTTATTAGAAAAAAATTGGATTGCGGTCAGGTGATGTTTTCAGCCTCTGAAGGGGAAAGGCACACTCTGCATCACTTTGGAGCCTTCTTAGTGGTAACTATAACTTTGTAGGAAATTATCATCTTTAAGCATGGAGAGACACGACTTGTCAGGAAAAAAGAAAATTGAGATCTGGAGAGCAAGCATATGATGATGATATTCCAATCACACTTGAACCAGCTTCCCTAGTCACTGCTTTTGAGTTGGAAGCTATCTTACCAAATGGGTAAGAGGAGAGGCCACATTCTTGATTGCCTGGAGCCCATAAGGGGCAACAATAATTCCCTCAGGTCCACCCGCATTAACTGTCATCAATCAGAATGCTTTGTATCTAGCTTACTGGTTGGTAAGAACTCCTGCATTCTGGTTGGTATTTGATCTAGTGGTATATAATATTTTTTTTAAACTGCATGAATAGTTTGTCTTATTAAAGAATACTTTAAAATGGCCACATTCCAAAATTATGAGTTAACTTACCATGTACAACAAACCAAACAAAAGCAATAATTATGGAATTACAGGGTCACATTTTAATTCCTGAATGTTACAGTTCAGCATTTATATCACCACATGTATACAAATGGTGTAAAACAAGTACAGTGGTATTTTAATACAAAATAAACTTCTGTTTTATGGAAAAAACTATACTTCATATCTACACAGACAGTCCATATTTTCCAAACAATAGCTAAAATTAAAATTAACTACAAAATCTCCAAAACAGGTAAACCTGTTTCAGTTTAAACTATTCCAGGAGAAATGGACCCATAACACATATTACAAGAGTGATCTATGTGGTGGTTTGCAGCTGGTTTCATAGTTTAACATCTCTGACACATTAATTGTAGTTTGGTGGGTTTTTTTCCCTCACTTCAGCATGATCTCAGATCATATAGGGGCAACTAACATTAAAATATTTACAGTTCACTTGCTGCTCTTTGAAAATAAAACCTCTTAAACTGTTTACCTCCATCAATTTACCTGTTTTTTTTTTTTTGGTTGCAATTAGTTTACGTACATGGAATGTGCTTTTACTCTTTAAAAAGCAGCTTTCATATTACACCCGGGTTCAGATGCTGCATGTTGATTCTGCCTCAAACATAGACTGGTATATTGTTAGTAATAATTCCATCTTGGTCCAAAATGGCTTCTGGGTGTTAAATGTCACTTTTCAAAACCTTTGTTAGTGTTTCTTATAACCACCTCAATTACACAATTTAAACCTACAAATGCAAAAATGCACCTGCTGCTCAAGGAAGAGAGCTTCACTAATAAAGCAGAAAGTGACTCAATTCAGTATCTTCTATCACCTGAAAAACTGCTAGCTGTACTTAGTGTGTAGTTTAAAGTACTAGTTTATTGATGCTAGCAGTTTCTGGAAATCTTTTTGGAACCTACCAATCCTTGGCATAGATATTGCTGGATATCCAGTTTAAAAAACAATCAAATTAACTGAACTGTCCATTATCCAGCTTGCTTTTTTTCTCTCCTCTTCAAAATGTGAGTTGTGAGTTGAAAAGTTCATGTTTTTTACAACTCAACATGCACTGTTATTCCAGAAGCTCCCCACTCCATTTGTCAGACATTTTATTAAATTTGCATCTAAATGGTCCCAAAATATGAATTTATTTTTATGGAAATAGAATTATTTTCCCTTCATTTTTTAAAAAAAGAGGCAATTGCTAAAAGAACAAAATGGACAGCACCATTACCAAATTAAGATTACTGGGTTTACAACTGAAGCTTTACATTTTTTTTCTAGGTCTGTTACACACTGGAGAAACCCTGCAATATTAAAAATTGTTAACCACACCTTCCTCCCCCCAGTACCCTCCCCAAACCTGAGACTTTCCTTACTGAGAAGCTGTCATCCAGGTTCTGATTACTAATCCTCCCCCCACCCCTCCCAACTGAATGGCAGACTCCTTATTTTACTAGAAAGAGATTAAGTTCCTTGGAAGCCTGATGTTTGCAGAACTAAACCTTTCTCACTGATATACTGAGTTTCTTTTGCTACTCCTTGTATTATCTTATATATTCAAGGGAGAAAGCTTTCTGATTCAGACTCTCTTTAGCTCTTCGATCAGTTGCAGCATTTAAGACCTCACAATATAAATTTATCCCAATGTTTTTATGAACCAAGACGAGGTCTTTTCCTTGGGGATGTCTCCTCTTCTTCCTCTTCCTCTTCATCATCTGGATAATCCACTAGGCCAACTAGACTTCCCTGCTGATTTTAAAGAAAGAAAACCTCACATTTGAAAAAATTCATCTCCCAGAAATGCACAGCTGTAATGAAAATACCAGATCCCCCTTGATCAGCTGTCTAGGACAAAGCTTCAGAAGATTAGTGTATTAGGATGGCATGCAGTAGGTTTACAGACTTCCAACTACAATAAAAAAAAGCTTACAGAGTGTCTGGGCATATGAAACAGAAAATGATAAGATGTCTAACAGTCATTTGTTGAGAAAAGTTGTCACCAATGAAGTACTTGGACCCAGGCTGACCTATAATGTAAATCTTGCAATGTATCAAGGTAAGATTATGTTTTCTGTATAAAATCAAGGAAAATACTAGTATTGAAAACTGTTTTTCCACTGTGAATTTAAACGGTCTCACACTATTTAAAAATCTTTAATCCTATTATCTTTTATGAGTGTCCATTATTTCCTTCTTAGAGATCTGAGGATCCCCATCTCACCCCTCAATCCAATTTATACGTCTCCCTTTTTAAAAGCCATATAAGCACAGTGATCTATCCTCTAGGCTGAGGGTCTGATGAGTTCCCATTTTAAAAATACTCCTCTTCCTCCACCTAAGTGAAACTGGTGAAAAGGACGCTACTATTTGCAGCAAGAGCTTGGGGATAAGATAGTGAGTTGACTAGAAATTAACCACTGGTCTTTCACTGTAATATGAGTCTTCAACTAAGTACCAACCAAGTCCTGTGTGTGTCTGCTTAAAGGCATTAGCATGAATTCCATAACTGTGGTTCCATCGATATAGACAGTTCAGAGGAAACAATCAGAGTATCTTGTTAATGCCACATCTCAGAAAACAGTAAGAAAAATGTTTCCGTTGAGAAAAAGGAAATCTGGTTATCTCAATAACTTAAGACTCCTGCCATGACTAACAGCTTGTTTAATACTTGGGAATTTGAGCCCCTCATGTCAGCTGGAAATGCAAGACTGGTGACTACTTGGTAAAATCTACAAGAGCTTGGAATTGCTAAAAGAAAGTGTTTTTACGCTCCCCAAAAATTAGTAAAATGTGACTGGACTTGAAATATTTTATCCTTAACTAGTCCATCAAAGACAGACTGCCCTCAGCCTTGTTTCTATTGTCACACAATACAGGACTTAACACAGTACATATCAGTATGGTTTCATTAACGTGTTAGAAAGATGAAAACTCATACTCCTACTCTTTCTGGAGTAGGTAACGTCTGCTTTTACAAATGCAAGTTCTCTCACCTTAGCGGTTGTTACCGCTGTAGTCAAGTTTGTGTTCTTTGAAGAGGAACCATTAGAACTTGCTGGTGATGTCTGAGCTGCTACAGATTTATTGTTTGTACTATTTGCTCCATTAGCTGCACTGGCAGAGTGGGAAAAAGTGAATTTGAATCCACCAGCTGAAGTCCTTTTTGGGAGATTCTCTTTGTCTTCACTCTCTTTAGCTGAAGGACAAACATTTTAATATACATCAATTATACAGGTTTTTCACAAATCTACACCCGCTTTGAAAAAGTCACCTTACAATATGTTGCACACCCACACTGCAACCCAGAAAATAGAGGAATTTAAACTGAACAGCTGCTGAAAGGCATCTTCTAAAGAAGGGGGAATGGAATCAATGTCCTAAATATAGGACCAGGCTAAGTAGGTCAAGCAAAGGTAAATCTGGCCAATCAGGAGTGTTTGGTAAGAATATAGAAATGAGTCTAATTCACCCTGCAAACATGAAACTTCAAATCAACAGCATCTTTTGGAGAAAATTAACCAAATTGGCAATTGAAGAAGTTTCTAGTTCCAATCTTGTTCTCAAAAGCATATTAACATTTTATTTACTGACTAGAATAAAAAAATATTTTGGCTTAGAATTTAGAGAACAAAACAAATGGTTGTCATAAGTATTAACATGAAAACACTCCACATAGGAGAGGTTACTTACTGGTACAGTAACCAGAGTTCTTAAAGGTATTTTGTCCCTATGAGTGCTCCACTTTAGGTACATACATGCCTGTGCACTTTCAATTGGAGATTTTTGGTTCATGGGTTCTGCACCAGTGCCCTATATAGCCTTGTGCTCTGATCAAAGGGCATATAGGGGTGGGTGGACTTCCTGTTCCTTCTCCATCACGAAATCTGGCCAGAGGCAAGGATTCTGAAGTAGAGGGGATGGAAGGCAGGTAGAAGAACACCCACAGGAACAAAACATCTTGAAGAACTCCAGTTACTGTACAAGTAAGTAACCACTCCTCCAAGCTGTTGTTCCTATCAGTGCTCCGCTTTAAGGGAATTCTGAAGAGTGCCCAAACTAGATCTAGTACTGATTCAAGAACAGATCCATCAAAGGCTGCATCTGCCCTGGAAGCACGTCCGATAGCACAGTGCTGGGAAAAAGTATGCAAGCACAACCAGGTGGCAGCTTTACAAAGGTCTGCAGCAATGGGTATGTTTTTAGTCAAAGTAACAGAAGTTGCCTGGGCAGTCACCCTCGCTGGGTGTGTGCGCACGCGCACTCAAAAAGCTTCATAACATGCCAAAATGCACCGAGACCCATTTTGATAGTCTTTGGGTGAAAACATGCTCCCATTGTCCTATATGGGAAAGAGACAAAAAGACTAGGAGAGGCTCTGAAGGGCCTAGTTCTTTTGAGGTAGAATGTGAGGGCTCTTCTTAAGCCTATAGTATGAAGACTAGGTCTTCCTTTGAAACGTGAGGTCTGGAGTGGAAGATTTGCAAGTGAACATCCTGGTTGATGTGGAAGTCCGACGACACCTTGGGCAGGAAGCAGGAATGGGCATGTAGAGTCACCATGTCCCAGTAAAAATACTGGGCAGGCTGGATCTGCCACAGGGGCTCCCAATTCCCCTAACCTTTCTAGTCAAAGTGATGACTGCGACAAAGGAGGTTTTGAAGGACAAATGAGGAAGGGTATTTTCTCTAGTTGAGAACTAAGCTCAAGGTCCCAACACGGAGCAGGACCTCTGGTATGAGGAAAAAGTTTGGTTAAACCCTTAATAAACCTTGAAGTAGTAAAAAGCAACAGAGGGTCCTGGGGCACCTTTAAGACTAACAGAAGTATTGGGAGCATAAGCTTTCGTGGGTAAGAACCTCACTTCTTCAGATGCAAGTGAGGTTCTTACCCACGAAAGCTTATGCTCCCAATACTTCTGTTAGTCTTAAAGGTGCCACAGGACCCTCTGTTGCTTTTTACAGATTCAGACTAACACGGCTACCCCTCTGATACTTGAAGTAGTAGGGCATGAGAATACTGAAAACCCCACAACCAGTATATGAAAAGCTAAACTAGCAGCCAGGTGGACTTCGATGGAGCTCAGTGACAAACCCAAGGTTTTTAAACTCAGCAGGTACTCTACTATGAGATGATGCCTGCTGTAGCAGGACTAAAATTGCTTCCACTTTTGCAGGCAAGTCTTTCTTGCAGAGGGTTTCCTACTATTCAACAGCACATTCTGTATTTAAAAAGAACAATCCATTTCTACACCTGAGAGCCATCGAGGACCCAGGGCTTGAGATGTAACATGGAGAGATTGGGACAGTTATTGTCCCCAATTCTTGGGACAGTAGGTCTGCTGTCAGAGGCAAGTGGAGAGAGGGACTGAGGCAAGTTCAGCTGCCCTATTACTAGAGAAATTCTCCAGCCTCCATTTTGTCTGCTTGATCTGTATTCTGAATAAGCAGGAGCTACTCCACTCTAAGATGAAAGCTGCAGATCTTGAGCAGGCGCAGTACTAACACAGGATGAAAACTTCAGTTAATTGGCAGAATGTTCAGGAGTGCCAGGATGGCGCTCTGGCAAAAGGACCAGTAGGTGAATGGGTCAGCAGAATCATAACTCTGAAGTAAACAGCAACAGTATGTGCAGAACAAAAGGGGTGACAGAAAGGTCAAGCTGCCTCAGCCTGAACTGACTTAGGCCAATTTGGGGCTGCCTCTTCTGATAGAGGAAGATGAGGTAATGCGTATTAGAACAGTATAAAAAGACTGTACTGGCAGTCAGTCAGTCAGGAGCCTGCAAGGAAAGCAGTTGGGGGAAGACAGATGAAGAAATTAGAAACCAGCAAGGAGAGCTGCTAAAGAATTATCAGAAACTGTAGGCTTGTCTACACTTACCGGGGGATCGACACAGCGATCGATGCACTGGCAGTCGATTTAGTGGCTCTAGTGAAGACCCGCTAAATCGACCGCAGATCACTCTCCCATCGACTCCTGTACTCCACCGGATCGAGAAGAGTAAGGGGAGTCAACGGGAGAGCGTCTCCCGTCGACATCACGTAGTGTGGCCTCCGCGGTAAGTAGATCTAAGCTATGTGGACTTGAGTTATGCTATTGACATAACTCAAATTGCGTAGCTCAGATCGACTTTTCCCTGTACTGTAGGCAAGGCCTAGTGTAGAGACAGAGAAGAAGACCAGAACAAAACAAAGCTGACTAACCATAGCTGAGCAGCAACCATGATTAAAAAATTCCAAAAGATTTATAAAAAGCAGTAACAGCAATTAAAGGATATCAAAGGATTTATAAAGTAAGTCTGCCAGCTTTTAAATATAATTTTAGTGTAGTGTAGTCTAGCATAGTATTTAATATGTGTATGCTTGAAATATATGTGTGCGTTAAGAAGAACGCATGAAATAGTTAATTGCAATTTACGTAAAATTTAACGTATAATTTAAGAACTGTCAGCGATTTGTTACAAATTGGCCATTTGTAGCAAAGTGCTTTGCTTAGAATCATTTAAATTGTATGCTATTGCAGTTTGAATGCTCTAATTTACAATTAGGGATTTGTGTCTGATTTCAATTTTTAGATTACCGTATATACTTGTTCATAAGCCGAATATTTTTGGTAAAAAAAAAAAATGATGCATCAAAGAGCAGGGGTCGGCTTATAAATGGGTCTACTCCAAAATTTGATTATTTTAAACTCTATGGCAGGGGTTGGCAATCCATGGCACGCGTGCCAAAGGCAGCACACAAGCTGATTTACTGTGGCATGCTGCTGCCAGCCTGGTGTCCCTGCCACTGGCCCCGCTCAGCCCACTGCCGGCCTGAATGGATGGAACCCCGGGCCGGCAGTGGGCTGAGTGGGGCTGGCGGCAGAGACCCTGGCTGGCAGGGGCCGGCAGACAGAACCCCAGACCAGCAGCGGGCTGGGTGGCTCAGCCCGCTGCCAGCCAGGGTCCCAGCCGCCAGTCCGCTCAGCCTGCTGCCAGTCTGGAGTTCCATCCGCCGGCCCCTGTAAATGTAAAATATATTATTGGCACACGAAACCTTAAATTACTGCGAATAAATGAAGACTTGGCACACCACTTCTGAAAGGTTGCCGACTCCTGTTCTATGGAATCATTGAATTGAATATCTAATACATTGTCGTTTTGTTTACCTGGAGCGTCTGCAGGCATGGAGCCCCTCAGCTCTCTGTGGCCACGGTTCGCCGTTCCCAGCCAATGGGAGCTGCGGGAAGTGGCGCCACTTCCCACAGCTCCCATTGGCTGGGAACAGCGAACCGTGGCCACAGAGAGCTGAGGGACTCCATGCCTGCAGACGCTCCAAGTAAACAAAACGTCCCGACCCGCCACTGCTTTACGCTGACGGGCCGGGACTCAAAGTTTTCCAACCCCTGAAATATAGGGTCAGCTTATGAAAAGGGTCATACAGTTTTTGCTCTTTTTACCTATCCATTTTGGGGGGTCGGCTTATAAACGAACGGCCTAACGAACGAGTATATACGGTATATTGCAGTAGGATTCATTACTTTAATAAGAAGACACTTTGTTTTGGAAAATATACCTCCGGTGTCAATCACCTTATCGGAAAGTTATATCTGTGTCCTTGGTGTTTCCTTAACAACCCCGGAAACTCATACTTTCGGAAGAACGGACCAACGGGGTATTAGGGAGGTTATTAGAGGGGTGTCCCAAAATCCATTCTTTGGGGTAACAGCCCCAAGGAATGGAAGAGTACTAGGTCCTTGGTGGTTGCTGATTGTACCTTGGGGAAGGAACGACCGTTGAGAAGCCATTCGTCCAGATGGGAGAACGACTATTCCCTTTCGCTGCAGATGGGTTGCAATGACCGAGAGGACCTTTGTAAAAACTCTTGGCACAGCTGAAAGGCCAAGGGGAAGCACTCAATACTGATAGTGGTCGCTGCCAATGACAAACTGAAGTACACATCGGTGAGCTGGATGCATTGCGATATGAAAATACACATTCTGAACGTCAAGGGCCACAAACCAGTCCCGATATAACATAGTATTATTGTTGCTATGGTTACCATTCTGAACCTCTGTGATAGAATGAATGTGTTCAGAGTCCTGAGGTCCAGGATTGGTCTCCATCCTCCTTTCCTCTTGGGTACCAAGAAGTACCTGGAGTAGAACCCTTTCCTGATGAAAGATGGGGAACTAGTCTGATCACCTCCAGCAGGAGGGATTGTAACTCCTGCGTTAGGAGACCCTTGTGAGAAGGGTCCCTGAAAAGGGAAAGGAAGGGGAGTGGAGGAGGATGGATCTGAAGAGAATGGTGTAGCCTGATGTAACGTAATGACTTCTAGCATCTGTCTAATGCGATGTTCTCCCGAGAAAGTCTTCCCTTTTTCAAGCTATCGCTGGGGGAGGTGCAGGGAGGAGTGTAGCAGGAGGGTGGTACAACATATGACCCAGATGATGGAAGAACTCATGACCTTCAAATGAACAGTCAAAACAGATAGTTACAAGTTGCTTACTGAAAGATGACAGCAGATGATGGGCCCTTCTTGTTGAATCCAGGCCTCTTCTTGGATGGTTGTATGATTCTTTGAAAGGTTTCGTATTGGACTGGGTGAGACGGTTTGGCTGTGACCTGATGAATTTTCTCTTAGTTGCAGGGGCACTAATGTCCAAGGATTAGAGGGTTACTCCAGAGTCCTTCAAATAGTGAAGGGAATCATCCATGGCATTGCTGAAGAGCTTGGGGCCTTCTTGTTGTGAGTAGTTGATCTGGAGCAATGTTGTCTGTCTCTCTCATTTATAGCGTTGACTACCATGAAATGTGGGGTGGCATGGGAGCAGTGGTATTCTGAGCCGTTGGAGGGTACATAGTATTTAATCATAAAAGTGTAGGACTGGAAGGACATCGAGAAGTCCAATCTCCTGCACTCCAGGCAAGACTAAGTATTATCTAGACCATCCCTGACAGGCGTTTATCTAGCCTGCTCTTAAAAACCACCAATGACAGAATCCACAACCTCCCTAGGCAATTTATTCCAGTGCTTAACTACCCTAACAGGAATTTTCTCCTAACGTCCAACCTAAACCCCACTTGCTGCAATTTAATCCCCTTACTTCTTGTCCTATCCTCAGAGGTTAACAAGAACAATTTTTCACTGTCTCTCTCACTAAAACCAACTTTTACATATTTGAAAAGTATTATGTCCCCTCTCAGTCTTCTCGTTTCCAGACTAAACAAAGCCATTTTTTTCAATCCTTCCTCATAGGTCATGTTTTCTAGACCTTTAATCTGGACCTTCTCCAATCTGTCCACATCCTTCCTGAAACGTGGGGCCCAGAAGTCGACACAATACTCCAGTTGAGGCTTTCTCAGCGCAGAGTAGAGCGGAAGAATTACTTCTTGTGTCTTGCTTACAATACTCCTGCTAATGCATCCCTGAATGATGTTTGCTTTTTTTGCAACAGTGCTACACTGTTGGCTCATTTAGCTTGCGATCCATTATAACCCCCAGATCCCTTTCTGCAGTATTTTCCCATTTTGTATGCGTGCAAATAATTGTTCCTTCCTAAGTGGAGTATCATGGAATCATAGAAGACTAGGGTTGGAAGAGACCTCAGGAGGTCATCTAGTCCAACCCCCTGCTCAAAGCAGGACCAACACCAACTAAATCATCCCAGCCAGGGCTTCCTCAAGCCGGGCCTTAAAAACCTCTAAGGATGGAGATTCCACCACCTCCCAAGGTAACCCATTCCAGTGCTTCACCACCCTCTTAGTGAAATAGTGTTTCCTAATATCCAACCTAGACCTCCCCCACTGCAACTTAAGACCATTGCTTCTTGTTCGGTCATCTGCCACCACTGAGAACAGCCGAGCTCCACCCTCTTTGGAACCCCCCTTCAGGTAGTTGAAGGCTGCTAGCAAATCCTCCCCTCACTCTTCTCTTCTGCAGTAAGAGCCCAGTTCCCTCAGCCTCTCCTCATAAGTCATGTACCCCAGTCCCCTGATCATTTTCATTGCCCTCCGTTGGACTCTCTCCAATTTGTTCACATCCTTTCTGTAATGGGGGAGGCCCAAAACTGGACGCAATAGTCCAGATGTGGCCTCACCAGTGTCAAATAGAAGGGAATAATCACTTCCCTTAATCTGCTGGCAATGCTCCTACTAATGCAGCCCAAAATGCTGTTAGCCTTCTTGGCAACAAGGACACACTGCTGACTTATATCCAGCTTCTCATCCACTGTAATACCCAGGTTCTTTTCAGCAGAACTGCTGCTTAGCCAGTTGATCCCCAGCCTGCAGCAGTGCATGGGATTCTTTCTTCCTAAGTGCAGGACTCTGCACTCGTCCTTGTTGAACCTCATCAGATTTCTTTTGGCCCAATCCTCTAATTTGTCTAGGTCCCTCTGGACCCTATCCCTACCCTCCAGCGTATCTACCACTCCTCTCAGTTTAGTGTCATCTGCAAACTTGCTGAGGGTGCAATCCACCCCATCCTCCAGATCATTAATGAAGATATTTTACAAAACCGGCCCCAGGACCGACCCTTGGGGCACTCCGCTTGATACTGGCTGCCACCTCGACATGGAGCCATTGATCACTGCCCATTGAGCCAGATAATGTAGCCAGCTTTCTATCCACCTTATAGTCCATTCATCCAGCCCATACTTTAACTTGCTGGCAAGAATACGGTGGGAGACCATATCAAAAGCTTGGCTAAAGTCAAGGAATAACACATCCACTGCTTTCCTCTCATCCACAGAGCCAGTTATCTCATGATAGAAGGCAATTAGGTTAGTCAGGCATGACTTGCCCTTGGTGAATCCATGCTGACTATTCCTGATCACTTTCCTCTCCTCTAAGTGCTTCAAAATTGATTCCTTGAGGACCTGCTCCATGATTTTTCCAGGGACTGAGGTGAGGCTGACTGGCCTGTAGTTCTCCGGATCATCCTCCTTCCCTTTTTTAAAGATGGGCACTACATTAGCCTTTTCCCAATCATCCAGGACCCCCCCCCCCCCCCCAATTCCCATGAGTTTTCAAAGATAATGGCCAGTGGCTCTGCAATCACATCCACCAACTCCTTTAACACCCTTGGATGCAGTGCATGGACTTGTGCTCGTCCAGCTTTTCTAAGTAGTGCTGAACCACTTCTTTCTCCACAGAGGGCAGGTCACCTCCTCCCCATACTGTGCTGCCCAGTGCAGTAATCTGGGAGCTGAACCTCTCCAATTTATCAACATCCTTTTTGAATTGTAGGAACCAGAACTGGAAACAGTATTCCAGCAGCAGTCATACCAGTGCCAAATATAGAGGTAAAATAATTTCTCTACTTCTACTCGAGATTCCCCTGTTTATGCATCACAGGATCGCATTAGCTTTTTTGGCCACAGCATCACACAGGGAGCTCATGTTCAACTGATTATTCACTACAATACCCAAATCTTTTTCAGAATCACTGGTTCCCAGGACAGAACATTTTTTGTTCCTAGATATATACATTTACAATACATTTAGGTGTATTAAAATGCGTATTGTTTCCTTGTGCCCAGTTTACTAAATGATTCAGATCACTCTGAATTCTGTCCGCTTCATTATTTGCCACTCCTCCAATTTCTGTGTCATCTGCAACTTTATCAGTGATGATTTTATGTTTTCTTCCAGGTCACTGATGCAAATGTTAAATAGCATAGGACCAAGAACTGATCTCTGTGGGCTCCCACTGGAAACAAGTTTGACGATGATTCTCCATTTACCATTACATTTGGACACCTATCAGTTAACCAGCTTTTAATCCATTTAATGTGTGCCAAATCAATTTTATATCGTTTTGGTTTTTTAATCAAAATGTCATGCAGTCTATCATGTCAGCACTATTACCTTTATCAACAAAACTTGTACTCTCATCAAAAAAAGATATCAAGTTAGTCTGACAGGATTTATTTTCCATAACTAGTGTCCATTTGCATTAATTACATTAACTCCCTTTAATTCTTTATTAAATGAGTCCCATGTCAGTTGCTGCATTATCTTGCCCAAGATAGATTTCAGGCCGACAAGCCTGTAATTACCAGGGTCATCCCATTTACACTTTTTAAAACCTAGCACAGCATTAGCTTTCTTCCAGTCTTCTGAAACCTCCCCACTGCTCCAAGATGGATTGAAAATAAACATTAACGGTCCAGAGACCTCCTCAGCCAGCTTTTAAAACTCTTGGATCCAAGTTATCTAGACTTGCTGATTTAAATATGTCGAACTTTAGTAGCTTCTGTTTAACATCCTCCAGAGATACTAATGCAATGGAAAGTGTTATCACCACGACAAGACTATATAATCTGTTTTCCCTCCAAATAAAGAACAGAAATATTTATTAAATACTTCTGCCTTTCCTGCATTATTGTTGATAATTCTACAATTTCCATCTAGTAATGGACCAATACCAGAGGATTCTTTTTGTTCTTAATATATTTTAAAAATTCCTCCTTATTGTCCTTAATTCTACTGGCCTGAGTTCTCCTTGTGTCCCTTGGCTTCCCTTATCAATTTTCTATGATGCCTAACTTCGGACTTATACTCATTACTATCAACTTTCCCTTTCTTCTATTTATCTGTGAGTGTATAGATATATATCTATATATAGCTGCCTTCACTTCTCCTCTAAACCATGTTGATTTTTTAACCAGTATGGCTTTTTTCCTCATTTGTGCTGTTTGGGCATCTAGTAAAGTGTTCTTAAATTATTCCAAATTACTCATTTTCCTGGTTAAATTCTTCCTCCCAGCTGATTTGGCTTAACTATTTTCAGCTTTGTAAAACTAGCTCTATTAAAGCATCAAGTATATACATTACTGGTCAGGACTTTATTTTGCTTGCACTTCATAAATTTGATCAAGTCATGATAAGAAGTTATTCACCTTGTGCAGTAATGATGGTTCTTTGATATGTGTCCCCCTATGGGTGTTCCACTGTAGGTGTGTCTGAATCCCTGCACTGCTGATTGGAGAACTTTGGTAGCCGTGTCCATTGGGCCTGTGCCTGGACTGTCTCTCCTCGTGCTGCATCACGAGGCTAGCCAGCGCTAGCAAGCTAACTGTCCTCAGCGTCTTCTCTATTGCAGTCATAAAAGGAGAACTCCAAAGTAGAGGGGAGGAGGGTGGGTTGTGGAACACCCATAGGGACACATCTCGAAGAACCATCGTTACTGCACAAGATAACTTCTTCGAGTAGTGTCCCTATGGGTGCTCCACTGTAGGTGACTCCCGAGCAGTACCCCTTTTGAAGGGACTTTGGAGTTGGGTCAAGTCCTATAGAGCCAAAGATGGCATCAGAGGCCGAGTGCCCAGTGATCACAATGTTCTGCAAAAGTATGGACTGACGCCCTGTCGCCGCTCTGCAGATCTCTGTGATAGGAACATCCTTGAAAAAAAGCGACGGATGAGGAGACTGACCTTGTGGAAAATGTACAGATTGTGTGTGTGTGTGTGGGGGGGGGTCACATTATGAATTTGGTAGCAATTCAAGACCCACTTAGAGAGTCTTTGGGCTGATATTGCTGAGCCCTTGGAGCTTTCTACCACAGAAAGGAAAAGTCTCAGGGACTTCCTGAAGACTTTCGTCCTATCCAGGTAGAAGGCCAAGGCTCTCCTAACATCTAGGATATGTAGTATAGCCTCCCTCTTGTCTTGGTGAGGCTTGGGGGTAGAAGATTGGAAGGTGAATCGATTGAATCATGTGAAACGGAGAGGTTATGTTAGGGATGAATTTTGGATGTGGCCTGAACGTAACCTTGTCTATAAAGCTGCTCTTTCTCCTATTCTTCTGGCTGAGGTAATAGCTATCAAGAACGCCATTTTAATTGATAAGTATGTTAGTGAACAGCTGGCCATGGGTTCAAAGAGTGGCCTAGTCAGCCCTTTCAGTATCAGGTTTAGGTCCCACACAGGGTATAGAGACAAGGTCGAGGGAAGAGGTTTATTATACCCTTAATGAACCTTTTAGTGGTTGGGTGCAACAGCATCGAGTATCCCAGCTGTAATAGCTACTAGACAGACCTTAAGAGATTTTAGGGATAATCCTGACTTTAAGGGTCAGAGCATATTCAAGATTATATGAAAGGGTTGCTGATATTGGAGAGATTTGTTGGGACGTGCACCAAATCTGAGACCTGGACCATTTCTGCAGGTAAGTATGTAGTGTGGAGGACTTTCTACTGTGTAATATAACCTCTTGTATTTTCCTTTGAGCATGAACTTTCTAGATCAGGGGTCTCAAACTCCCGGCCTGCGGGCCATCTGCAGCCCAAGAACCTCTCCACTGCGGCCTGCGGAGGAGAGATGCAGGCAGATACCCTGCAGACAATGTCCACTGTAGGTGCTGCCTCCCATAGCTCCCATTGGCTGGGGGAGAGGAACAGAGATATCATCATTAGTTGCCGGGCAGAGTCAGCCATGGAGGCAGCATCACTTTTTTTCCCACAATGAATATAAACAAGTCAAAATACCAAACACAACTATCTGATGCACACCTTGCTGCAATCCTAAAGGTTTCAACTGCACAGTCACGGAGGCCAAACATCAACAAACTGACAGAACTGAAACGTTGCCAGGTGTCTGGCAACCACTAAACTCTCTGGCAGGCGAAGAATTGTATAAAGTTGTATAACAGCTTTATTATTTCTAAGAAATAAAAAATACAATATAAACGTTTTCTTTTCTGAACACCATCTTCAGTGACATTATTGGCCCACTGGGAGGATTTGAGGACTGGCACTTGCTCTAAGGCAAATTGAGTTTGAGACCCTGTTCTAGATGCTGAAACTAAGCAGGAGCCATGCTTTGAGGTGGAGAATCCCCAAGTTGGGATGTAGGGTACACCATTGGGCCTGTGAGAGAAGATGCAGAAAGGTTGGGAGACAGACTGTTGGCACGTTGCGAGCTGTGTCAGGTAAGGATATCACTGCTCTACAGCAAAAATGCTTCTGAAATGTAGTCAAACTTTACTAATTCTGGGTCACTGAGAACGAAAATGATGCTTAAAATTGTTGATTGGCTCTAGTTTTCAAGATATGCTATTGGGTCAGTATATACGACCCTTGACTTGGGAATGGCGGAGGATTTAAACCAGAAATGACTAAAATACATCTTTGACTGGATCTATGAATAAATCTATGACTGGGTTTGGACAGTACTTGCTTTTTAGGCAAAACAATGAATGATGCAATCTGCAGCTGGTATTGCGTCATACATGTTATGAATTGCAACATGTTATTCCTAGAAGTCATGGATGATGCAATCATAACGAAGCTTACATCACTCTGCTGAACAAATTGCCCTATATCAGCTCTAGAAATCATACAGTGTCGTGCTCTCTTATTTGTCAGTGTTTGATTTTGCAAAGGGACACATTTCTGTTTAGCCAAAGTGAGCAGAGATGCCTCGTACTTGTGTGAACAGTGCAGATAACTTCTGCTATGTTTGTGGTGAAGTGACTTTTGCATCACAGAAGCGCAGTATAACCACTATGGTTAAGAAAGCCTAGCACCTTTATTTTGGCTGCAAAATTGGAGATCAGGACAAGAGGTGGGCCCCACACATATGCTGCAACACTTGTGCAACAAATCTTGGCCAGTGGTTGAACAGGAAAAGGAAATCTATGCCTTTTGCAGTGCCAACGATTTGGAGAGAGCCAACAGATCGTACCAGCAATTGTTACTTCTGCATGGTGCCTCCAGTTGGAAAAGGTGTGTCAAAGAAGAAAAAGTGGACTGTGCATTATCCAAACATTCCATCAGCTATACGCCCAGTACCCCACGGAGAAGGACTGCCGGTTCCTGATGCATGAGAATCATTCTCACTTGAGTCAGACGAGGAAGAGGAAGAGGATGAAACTTCTGGTCCTGAACCATCAATGTCACAGAACACACATTTTCTCCCATCCTCCTCCTCTGAACCACACCTCATAACACAAGGTGAACTGAATGACCTTGTCAGGGATTTGGAACTACCCAAGAGTAAGGCAGAGCTGTTGGGCTCCAGACTACAGCAGTGGAATCTCCTGGCAGGTGATGTTAGGGTTTCCATGTTCCGTGACCGTCAAAAGGATCTTGTCCCATTCTTCTTCATGGAAGGTGATCTTGTAGCCTGCAACAACATCGATGGTGTGATGGCAGCCCTCAACATCGTTCACGATCCAGATGAGTGGAGACTGTTCATTGATTCATCGAAGACGAGTCTTATGCAGTAAAACAGCTTTAATGGCAACGTTTTGCCATCAATTCCAGTTGGTCGTGCAGTCCATATGAAGGAAACCTATGACAACATGAAACAACTTTGGAGGTGCATAAACTATGACCAACATCAGTGGCAGCTTTGTGGCGATTTGAAGGTTGTTGCTCTCTTGCTTGGTCTGCAGACTGGATACACAAAGTACTGCTGTTTTCTCTGTGAATGGGATAGTCGTGCAAGAGATTCCCACTACATCAAGAAAGATTGGCCACTCCGACAGTCATTGGAGCCTGGGAGGAAAAGTGTTCAGCATCCACCACTTGTTGAATCAAGGAAGATTTTGTTACCACCCTTACACATCAAGCTGGGTCTGATGAAGAACTTTGTCAAGCCCATTGACAAAACACAAGCAGCTTTCAAGTACCTCTGTGGAAAATTTCCAAGGTTAAGTGAAGCTAAGATAAAGGAAGGTGTCTTTGTTGGTCCTCAGATTCGTGAACTTCTTCGAGATGATGCATTTGACCATGCACTGCGTGGCAAGGAAAAGACGGCATGGAAAGCCTTCCAGTTAGTGGCAATAAATTTTCTCTGAAACAACAAGGCAGACAACTACAGTTTGTTGGTGGAAAACCTCCTCAAGGCATACAAAAGCCTTGGTTGCAACATGTCACTAAAGATACATTTTTTGCACTCTCATCTAGATTTTTTTCCACCAAACTGCGGAGCAGTGAGCGACGAGCACGGCGAGCGATTTCACCAGGACATTGCAACAATGGAGAAACGCTATCAGGGCAAATGGAGCCCATCAATGCTTGCAGACTATTGCTGGACAGTGACAAGAGATGCTCCATTTAATGAATACAAGAGACAAGCCAAGAAGCGCTGAGTAGATACTGAATAGGACTAAACTATGTACATAATAGTTTTTTGCCTTTTGTTTCATAATACATTTTATTTATATAACCCTTTTGCTGATTTTTAAAGTGTTACCTAAACAGGACAGGTGAAATATTATCATGTAAAGCAACCATAAACACATGAAAAGACCTAGGTTTACAATTTATGATTAAAACTCTACTGTGTAGATACACAATATACATAGACATAAAATGTAAAAACTTAAATATCTTAGAAACAGTAGCCAATCAGTTGTTTTAATTGTCATATTTGAATTCAGCACATCAAAATACATAATAAATAGCACATTTTATCTCTGAAGCAGACGACTTCTCAAAAATTGTAGACCAGTGTAGCAGGTCTGTCTCAGCCAAGTAGGAGCAATCAGGATGATAGGAGCTCTGTCCCTTTTTATTTTTAAACAGGACCCTCAGCAGAAGAGGAAAACAGAAAAAAGGCATAAAGGTCCTTGCCCCAAGCAAGAAGAGGAGCATCGTCCAGAGAGTGCTGTCCCATTCCCACCCTGGAGCAGTAGCATGGACATTTCTTGAACAAGTTGTGGCGTACTGATGGGTGCATCTCCCACTCCTGTTTGTGCAGGAATCTACGACTGAGGTTGTCTACTATAGAGAGTTTTGCACGTCCGAAAGGTTAGCCGCAGACGAAGTGATGTGAGAAATGCACCAGTTCCATAGTCTCATTGCCTCCGTGCATAGGGAGGGTGACACGCTTCCCCATCCCCCGCTGATGGTTGATGTAGTACATACAGGCTATGTTGTCTGTTAGGATCTTTGTATTTGATCCTGCAATCAGCAGGAGGAAATAGGCGTAGGCATTCATGACCACTCTCAGTTGTGTGTAGAGACATCTCCATAGGTGACCATTTGCCTTGAATCGTGAGGCAATTTAAATGTGCACTCCACCCTATGAGTTATGCGTTGGTGGGAAGGAGCAATGATAGTGATGTGTGAGCAGGGGATCCCTTTGCACAGATTGGTCAGCTCCTTCCACCAGTTTAAGGAGTTTTTAATTCTGGTGGGTAGTGACAGAGGTTTGTCCAGCCTGTCCCTGTTTGGTCTGTAAACCGAACTAAACTATAGTTGGAGGCATCACATACGGAGTCTGGCATGTGGTATCTCTCCCATGTCTGCTGCCATATGTCCTAGGAGTTAGAGGCAGAGTCTGGCTGGTATCCATGGACTGTACTGAATGGTGCCTGTGAGTGAAACCAGGGATAGGAACTTGTGTTGAGGTAGGAGGGCTTTGGCCCGTAGGATGTCTAAGTTAGCCTCTACAGATTCTAGGTGTTGAACTGGAGTGAGGGTTGACTTCTGGGTGTTGATCTGTAAACTCAGTTCTGTGAACAAGTGCATCATAGTGTCAACAGCTTTGTGGGCCTCCTGGAGATATCGGGCTCTGAGGAGACAGTCTCCAGGTATGGGCAAATCATTATCACTTGCAAGCGTGAGTAGCTACCTCAGAGAACTTTGGAAAAAGCTCTCGGGGCTGATGACAGACCGAAGAGGAAGACACTGTATTGATAATGGCCATGTTCAAGAGTGAACCTGAGAAATCGTCTGTGAGCCGGTAGGATCGAGATGTGAAAATAGGTATCCTGGAGGATGAGGGCCAAAAACCAGTCTCCCTGTTTCAATGTTGGCATGATCGTCAGTAAGGTGACCATCTTGAACTTCTGAGTCTTGACAAACTTGTTGCCAGCTCTGAGGTCCAGTAAGGGTCTCCAACCTCCCTTTCTTTTGGGTATTATGAAGTAACAAGAGTAGAATCCCTTGCCTCGCAGATGCTGAGGTACTGATTCTATGGCTCCTAACTGGAGGAGGAGATCTATCCCGTTGTAGTAAATTCTCGTGAAAAGGGTTCCTGAAGAGGGACGGGGAAGGAAGGTGAAATGGATGGAGTAACCGGATTGGACGATCTGTAAAAGCTATTATCTGACATTATGCGTTCTCAGGAACTGCGGAACACTTTCAATCGGTGGCCAAATGGGTATACAACCAGGGTCGACTGCGTCAGTTGTGGAGAGTGGTCTCACGGCGCCTCAACCTGCCCATCAAAAGTGATGTTTAGATGCAGGGGGTTGGGACAAGTTTTGTGGACCAGACTGTTTGCACTTTGGGAATTTCCCTTTTTGTCTCTGCGGTTCGTAATGGTGCTGAGGTCAATATTGAGCCGCATATGGTCTGTGTTGAGACTGGGAACTAAAACACCTCTTTTGCCCCAGAGTATAGATTCCGAGTGACTTTAGGGTAGTCCTGGAATCCTTCAGGGAGGCATCCATCTTTTCGGTGAAGACTTTTGTGCCCTAAGGAAGAACTTCCACTGTGGACTGCACCTCTTTCACGAATCCCAACAAATAGAGCCATGATGTCAGTCGCATCACCATCATTGTGGAGGTGGACCTAACTGCTGTTATCACCGGTGTCGAGGGATGATTGTAACGAAGTTTTTGATACTAACTGTCCCTCTTTAAAGGATTCCCGACACAGCTCTGGCAGTTTTTCAATTAAAAAAAATTCAACCTGGCAGTTGACAATACAGAATTCCTCGGCCCCCTTGTAATAGGTCTTCCTGCCAAAGAGATCCAGGTATTTCCAGTCTCTGTCGTCTGATGTAGCCCTACACTAGTGTTGCCTGCCACAGGAACGGACAGGGTCTACCATGATGGAATTAGGTGGCGAGTCGGGAAAAAGGAAATTATGTTCCTTTGCTGGGACATAATATTTTTTATCTGCCCGCTGGAAAGCTGGAGCCACCAAAGCCGGGGTTTGCCAAACTGTTTTGGCCAGGTCTAAAACGGCCTCATTAATTGGAAGGGCAACCTTTGATAAAGAGGAAGAGTGGAAGATATTGAGCAGTTGATGCTGGGTGTCTCTGATCTCTTCCAACTGTTTGTGAAGGGTGTCCATCACCCTCCTTGCCAGCTCCTGGAAATGATGGACGTCATCTGCCAGAAATGATGGAGGAGGCACAACTTTGTCCGGGGAGGAGGAAGATTTGGCCTTAGGTCCTCCTCTGTTCTGGCTTCCTCAATCTCCTGAGGTGGTTCAGAGGCCTGGATGCTGTAACTGACTGTTACTGTACTTAGTTCCCAACAGTCCAATGTTACATATGATCACGCTGGGCTGAAGGGCGATAGGCATTCCAAAAACAAAAAGGGGCGATATATCAGTCTCAACTCCAGATCTATCACCCTCGGGCGTACCTTCAAAAGGCCTGCCTAGCCCCGCTGCGATATCTAAGAGAGCCTGATTGGGAGACTGAGGTGGGAAGAAAGGGTTGGCATCAATTATAGCCCTTCCTTTTTCTTTTGTAGGGCTCTTGCCTGGGAGGCACCACAAACTTGGGAGGCTGCTGGGGCCTAAAGTGCTTCCTGGAAGCTGGAGGCCTGTAAAAGGCCCAAGGAACAAAAGGTGGCCAAGTCCTTGAAGCTTCGAGTCTGTCTGTTCCGAGAACAGGGAGGTGGCCTGAAAGGGGAGGTACTGGATGGACTGCTGCACTTCGTGAGGGAGGCCAGATGACTGGAGCCACGAACAGCGCCTCATGGTGACTGCTGACACCATAGTCTTGGTTGCTGAGTCAGCTGCATCCAGAGCCGCCTGGAGGGAGGTCCTGGCCACAGTCTTGCCCTCCTCTAGGATGGCCATGGACCCCTGCATTTACTCCTGTGGCAGGGAGTCCTTAAATTTGGACAATGATTCCCACAGATTAAAATCTTACATCCTGAGCAGGGCCTGCTAGTTGGAGATACATAACTGGAGACTTCCCATCTAATAAACCTTACATCCAAACAGGTCCAGTCTCTTGGGCTCTATTTACGAGGGTAGCACTCAACTGCCCCGTCTGACCTGCTCATTCACCACCACCACCAAGGACCCCAGTGGGGTGGGGGGTGCGAGTAATGCTTTGTTAACAGGCAAGACCACTCTGGAAGGAGCAGCTGCAGCCAGGATGTCTATTAGGCTGTGTGCTGACTCCTTAAGCTACTCAACTTCTGGGCCCAAGTTCACAGCTACCCTTTTCAGGAACTCCTGGTGGGCCCTGAAGTCATCCTCTGGGGGGGCGGGTTATAAGGGAATGCGACAGCCTCATCTGGGGATGACAAAGAGGATGCCTGTGCCGGAGGAGGGGCTCCCTCTCCTCCACCATGTCCACTGGGGCCATTTCCTGGACATCGGCACCAGGGTCAGTACTGGAGTCCGGGTCCAGAGCCAGGCGGGAAGAGAGAATAGTTTGCCTTTCTGACATCACAAAGTATGAGTGTACAGGGAGAACCCCCCAAGGAGTCCAGTACTGCCACTGCATCAGCCAGTGGCCTGGTGGCCAGGCACCGGCAGAAGGGCCAGTACCGAAGTCTGGTTTTTAGGCCTGGTACCCACTTGCTCCTCCAGGCAGTGCCGGGAAACTGGGTACCGGCAGCGGGCTGGTGACCGCTGCATTGGGACCATGGAGGGCTTGTCCCTGGATGGTGCTGCGCTGGAGCTTGCCGCATCCTGCCCCTTTCTGTCCCCAGTCGCCTTGGCTCATGAGAGGCCTTGAGGGATCAGTGGGATTGGGAGGTACAGCAGGTCCTTTGCCACCTGGAAAGCCTCTGGGTGGAAAGGAGCCAGCAGATGCCTGACCCCCTGGCTGCTCCTGGGAGTCGGTGGTGGGTCCCGTATTGGACTCAGCGCCCTAGGCGGAGTTATTGGCACCATCAGAAACTCTGGAAAGAGCAAGTGGCCCGACCTGGGTCTCACTATGCTAGTCATACCCTGCTTGTCTCTCCTTTGCACTGGAGAATACCATCTCTCAGTGCATTGTTTCTTATGCCTCTTCCTCTGCACCAGGGATGGAGAGCGGTGCTGGGAAGAGCCCCATGCCGGGGAGCACTCCACATGGATGTCAGGGTGCTTGGCATTGATTCAGGACGGCTTGGCTCTGAGGGCCACCTCCACAAGAATGGCCTTCAGTCGAATGTCTCTATCCTTTCTCGTGCAAGGTTTGAAGTCTCTACAGATCTCGCACTTTAACATGAGACTCCCCTAGACATTTTAGACAGCTAGTGTGAAAGTCACTAACTGGCATCGGTTTGCTGCACAAGGCACACAGCTTGAAGCCTGGGTACTGGGGCATGCCCAGCTCCTGGGGCGAAAAGTCTCACAACAAGAGGGACAGCTACTAACACTACTATATATACACACTAACTCTAACTAAGAACTATATACATGGACTACGATAACTATACAAAATATGAACAGAGAAAGTCCAAACCACTGGGAAAGGAGCCTTGCTTAGCAAGAAGGGTCGTTCCAGCAACTGTCATGGACAGTAAAAAGGAACAGAGGACACGGGGCCTGCAGCACCATTTATACCAGTACATATGTGCACAACTCCAGAGGGCAATAGAACCAGCCCAACGGATACCACTGAGGAAAAAATCTCCAGCAACTGTGCATGTAGCGCGCACACATACCCCCACCCACACACCTAGCATGGAATGGACATGAGCAAGCACTGGAAGAAGAACTGCAAACAGAAAAACAATAGCCTTAACTGACTGCTAATGGCTCCATCTCTAGCCAGGGGCAGTTGAGAAGGAACTGAGGACAGTTAGCTCATGTATGCGGGCTAGCCTCGTGGCGCAGCACGAGGAGAGATCGCCCAGGCACAGGCCCAATGGACACTGCTACTGAAGTTCTCCCATTAGCAGCACAGGGACACAGACACACCTACAGTGAAGCACCCATAGCAACATCATTCAAAGAAGAACTTGTACCTAAGCTCTCAATTTTTAGTTCTGTGATCAGTATCTGTTTATCTGGTAGGACAAGACCTAGAAGAATTCCTCCGTGTTGGCTGCAAACACTTGAGTTAGGAATTTTTCATGCATGTTTAGAAATTCCAAAGATGTTTTAGTACTGACAGCATGAGACCTCCAGCATGTGTCACTAAAACTGAAATTCCACATGATCACGCAGCTTCCTCCCCCACCGCCCCACACACATTATAGACAGATGTGTAAGGAGGTGGTCATTCTGTTCCCTAGTGTGATTTGGAGGTCTATAACAGTCTCCAACTAATTTTGTGCTTTAAAGACATTGATCCAGAAGCATTCAAGATCATTTTCTTCCAAGTTATTAGTGACAAACAGGTAATGCCATTTTTTACTTAAAAGTACCACTCCTCCTTCCCTTTTATCCACTTAATCCTTCCAAATTAGCGTCTAACTATTGAGTCTAACATTCCCATAGCGTGAATCATCGCACCAGGTTTCAGTAATACCAATTAGTTCTAATTTATGCTCATAAATGAGCAATTCCAATTACTCTTGTTTGTAACTGAGGCTCCTAACACTAGCCTATAGGCAATTGAAGAATTTCTTCTCTTCATGTTTTTGGTTCCTTGATCAATTTTGTTCTCAACATCTTGACTGTGTACTGAGTACTCACATTTTCCCCCTTTTTACCCTCCCCCTTTAGTATTAGTTTAACCCCTCCTGACTACTCTAGTTAGTCTATTCCCTGAGGAAATTGGTCCCCATTCTACTGAGGTGGAGACCATTCAAACTATACAGCCCCCTCGACCCACAGAAAGCAGACCAATGTTCCACAAAATCAACACCCTCAACCTTACACCACTCACCTAGCCAGCGGTTCACTTCCAGAATCTTCTACCTTCTGTCTTCCTTTCAGGAAAGATCTCAGAGAAGGCTGCTTTGACATTCCTTTTCTTCAGCATGCTTCTGAGCGCCCTGAAGTCATCTACCCTCCGCAAGATATCAAATGACACAGAATGGGAGAGGAGGCATAACTGCTCATCTGAGGAGGATCACGACTTGTTCAATGGCACTGCCTCTTCTTCAGCTCTCCTTCTAGAGGGTCCTGGGGTACCAGTGGTTGCCCCTCTTGGAGGGTCCTCTTGAGTAAGGGTATCCTCTAGAGAACTGGTCTCCCTATGGGACCCAAGGAGTCAAGAAAGTCCAGTCTTATGGGACATAAGGGAAGGGGGAGGGACCCCAAGAATGCTCCTGCCAGAGGTGGTGTCGGATCAGTCATTGGTTTCTGGAGTCTCTTTCTAGGTATACATCTTAGGGGAGGGATGTTCAAATGGAAAGGTAGTGGAATCTTGGGCAGAGATCTCAAGCATCTGAGGAGGTGGTATCCCCGGTTTTAAGGAGGAGTGGGGGGTTAATGGTGTCTGTACTGGTGTTTCATTGCTTGCATCTGCAGGTTTGGCAGCAGCAGGGTGCATGTCAGTACTGCCAGGAGATCCCTCTTGGTACCTCTCAGTAGAGGGGATTCAGGTTCTTCAAACATTTGGAAGTCCTCTTGCAACAGAAACCTAGTTAATACTGGTGAAGCAGGGCACTCAGTGGCTGGTTGCAAAACACAAAAACAGGGCGAGCCGCGCAAAAGCATACAGCATATGTGGAAAATCAATAAAACAAAATGAAAAAAAGAATAAAACAAGCAAGCTGGCTAAAACTTTGAGGCTAATGTACACAGAAAGGCTCAGTCTCTAACCACAGGCAGTTGAGAAGGAACTAGAGTTGCGTCTGCCCATCCCCATATGCCCTGGGATTGGACCATGAAGATAAACAGGGTGCAGGTGCAGGCCCTGTTACCAAAAATCTCCAAACAAAAATCGCACTGGTCTGTGCACACCTAAAGTGGAGCACCCATAGGGGACACCTACTCAAAGAATCAAGATGTTTATCTCAAGTCACACGATGTATGGTATATAATAGTTTTGTACTGCAGAACAGAAATTATAAATAAATTACCTTTTTTAGTTTCCATAAACTTTTCATAACTATCTGGAAAGTCATCCTCTTGTTTTGATTTCTCTATTGGAGGTACAACAGCTTCACCTTCTTCCTCTTCATCTTCATTGAACCACATTTCTTCATCCTCCTCTAAGGCTCTTGCATCTCGGCGAAATCTGTTACTACGCAATATGGATGGGACGCTGTAAGAAACAACCACAAATGATTCAAGCCTTGTCGCTGGTTTACAATCAAACAAGGAACCATGAATGGTTGACACAGTGTGGCTAAAGATCAGCACAGAAGCAACCTGAAAAAGTATAACTCACTATGAAGCACAATACTCAAAGACTGTACTAGCTCATTCTGAAAATAATTTCTTGATGCCTTGAAATGAATTTAGTGGGTTGGTGAAGGCAGTCTAGATCAGGTTAGTTAATTAGATTATAAGTGTCCAGATAGAATGTACAAGAATCAAAGTGCCCAAAAGGCGAACTCTGCATGACAATGTCAGTAGTAAAGATTTCATAGAGGATTCTACTCTTGACCCTACCCAAGTTCTAGTAACCGCCGCTCCAAATTAGAGTTTAAGTTTAATGTCAAATATGTCAGGATGGTTTTAGAGCACACTGCAAGATGCATCTGTGTGTTATGAGCTATCCAACAGTGGCTTAGGCTGTACCAATTCAGCTGCGCCGCTGTAAGACCATGTAGCTGCTCTATGCTGTCAGGAGAGAGCTCTGTCATTGACATGGCGCTGTGTACACTGCCACTTATGCCAGCGAAATTTATGTCACTCAGGGGTGTTTTTTCCCCACACCCCTGAGGGACATAAGTTTTGCCAACGTAAGTGGTAGTGTAGACATGGCCTTAATCAAATTTCTCTGATAGAAAACATTCCTTCCACCCTCAGCCACCCACCAATTTACTATTCAAGTTGGTCAGCTCTACAAGTCAGATTATTGTGTAAATTTAACGTGGAAACAAGAGAACGTGAAAAATAAAGTAATTCCACACACATCTAACTACTCTAGGGAATCCTCTAGAAAGAATATCCAGAAATGCTATTAGAATATTTTGTTTTATTACAAAAGTTTGAGTTTCAAGATGTGCGAATAATACAGTACCTGTTCAATTTCTGATTTTGTCTGTCTTTTTCTTGCTCATATTTAGTCTTCAGCCCCTTGAATGTCTGAACATATTCAATAGATTCAAGTGCCTTATAAAAGTTTTCAACTATATGTGCAGTAAGTGACTTGATATCTTCCTGCATAAGCACAAAACAATATTTAAATCTCAAATGTAATAGTAAGATACAGAAGATCAGAGGTTTTCAGTAAAGGCTATTAGCTTTAAAAGTTACTCGACTCGTTTTTCCAAAATGAAAAAAATTATTGCAAATGACAAATGAGAAAGTTACTTCATTTCTCTTCATGGAAAAATTTAAATAAATCAATCTTTGAGATCAACAGAATTGCTTCTAATGTAAATGGAAAATGGATGCTTGAATTTATCTGCTCCTTATTCTCACTTGCTGTCTCTTTTATCTGAGATATCAACGTGAGTTTCTGTGGAGATGAATGTAGTGTTTTATACACGATTATGCCTTCATGTGAAAAATACAAGGCAAGAGCAAATAAACATGTAACATTCATATAAGAATCACAGAGTTTTAACATCCACTTTATATGTAATGTAGTTAATGTGGAACAGTTACCTCTCAGTCAGTCTCTAATGAATCCCACTTTATGGGCCTGATCATTTCTTTCTGTACTAAAATGGGCAAAGGGGGAAGAGTCAAAAAATGCCCATGTTTGAATGAACTGAAAACCCAATGTATTTTCTCTTTTTGTGGGAAAGATAACCGCTACAGGTAGAAGACACTTTTCTCCTCATGCAGAACCCAAAGATTCACCTGACCCCAACCCTATGGCTCTCAAGACATCCACACCAAACAAATGTCATCCCAGGTATTCCTGCCAGTCCCCTCCTTCCTCCCCAAGCAGCCCAAATAGCTTGGTGGTCGTGATGCCATTGGTGCCATTTTCCCATACCTTTCCCTACAAGGGTAGTGGGTAGAAGTAGCAAGCCTAAAATTAACATTGCTCTAAGCAAAACACACACACACACACACACACACACCCCTGTACGTTTTTACAGCTATTACATCGGGGTGGGCAAACTTTCTGGCCCGAGGGCCACATCTGGGTGGGGAAATTGCATGCAGGGCCATAAATGTAGGGCTAGGACAGGGCGGTTGGGATGGGGGTGGGGGTGCAGTGTACAGGAAGGGGCTCAAGGCAAGGGGTTTGGGTGTGGGAGGGGTGTGGCGGAGGCTCAGGGCAGGGCGTTGGGGTGTGGGGTGCAGGAGGGATGTGGGGTGCAGGCTCTGGCCCGGCGTTGCTTACCTGGAGTGGCTTTGGGGTAGCAGTGGCGCTAAGGCAGCTTCCCTGCCTACCCTGGCCCTGCTGCTCCCGGAAGTGGCTGGCACCACATCCCTGCAGCCCCTGGTGAGGTGGTGGTGGTGGTGGGGGGGGGGGGGACGGGTAGAGGGCTCTGCACGCTGCCCTCGCCTGCGGGTACCTCCCCCTAAGCTCTCATTGGCCGCAGTTCCCCATTCCAGGCCAATGGGAGCTGCGGGGGGCGATGCCTGCAGGTGAGGGCAGCGCGCTGAGCTCTCTGCTGCCCCCCTGGGGCTGCAGTGCTGGCTGCTTCCAGGAGCGGCGCGGGGCTGGATCCAAAGCCCTGACGGGCCGGATCCGGCCCGCGGGCTGTGGTTTGCCTACCCCGTATTACATGCTGATTTCAAGAGGAGAATGTTAACCAATTCCCACCCCCCAACTTTTTGGCCAGACATGCTCCCTCAAGTTCTGCAGAATGCTAAACATGCCCATTTTCTGGATAGGGACTGCCAGCCACTCAAGGTGTTAAAGCATGCTATATTTACTGGCCTCTTTCAGTCTGCAAACATGAAAGTGGGTCTCTGAACAACCTCTTGGTCTGACTTTGTGGACCTTCGGGGCACACTGCAAGGACCTTCTCTTTACCCAGCCTTTGGGAGGGAAGCTGAAGTAGGCTGTCTACTTTGTTTTTCAGCATGTAATTTATGTTAAATTAGACTCCTTTGGACCTATATTCACACCCACTTGCTGACACGCAATTTATGCCACATAACTTCTCTGAACTTCATCCAATAACTATGCAGTCGATTAGTCAGAAGGATGTCTTTCTAAAAGACACAGGTTTACATCCTTTGTAACTTGTCTATTTTGGCCTCAGTCTGGAAGTACAATTTATGTGTGGGTGAGAAATAGGGATTAGAGGGGAGTAAAACGGTAGTCAGAATAAATAAGTGTTTAAACTTCCTCTTTCCTTGTTACACAGCAGGTAACAAGTTACTGCCCACGGGTAAGTGGAAGGCCTTTCATTTCTGACTTTTCTGGTCAGAGAACTCCCATATTAGGTATCTAAAATGTTCATTTAATAAAAAAAAGGAAGTTAAACTCAAAAAGTCCCCATGCATACTGGTAACAGTTGACATTTACTCAACAAAAGCTTTTGTGATAGCAACTCTTACACCAGACAGCTCTATTACTCGTGCTATTTTTACTTCATGATGATAGTAGGATCACTATCACTACCACTACACGTATTCAAAGTTGTTCAACCACCTATTAGGAATGGTTTAGGAAAAATAAAACCAAACCTCCTGAGTTGCAAGGAGACTAGAACTCCCTTTTCACTACAACACTGATTCTAGAACAAAAGCACTTTTTCCAGTTTAGATGAATAAGAAATTATAGTTTTAGTCTTAGAAGACATTTTACTGATTTAGATACCATCTTAGATCCAAAGTGATATGCAAGACCTACAAATATAGGATAGTCTTGTGGGAAACAGCTACAGGTAGAAGACAATCTTCTCATCTCCCAAAGATTCACCTGACCCCAACCCTATAGACCTCAAGGCACCCACACCAAACAAGTATCATCCCAGGTACTCCTGCCAGTCTCCTCCTTCCTCCCCAAGCAGCCCAAGTGGCTTGGTGGTTGTGATGCCATTGGTGCCGTTTTCCCATACCTTTCCCTAGGCAGTGGGTAGAAGTAGCAGGCCTAAAAAAAGACGGTTACACGCCTTTGTAACTGTTAGAGATGTGTTGCTCATATCCATTCCAATTAGGTGTGCGTGCGCCGTGTGCACGGCCGCCGGAGAACTTTTACCCTAGAAACACCCGGTGGGTCGGCTGTGGAGCCCCCTGGAGTGGCCCCTTCGTGGCGCTGGATATATACTGCGGTCAACCCAGCACCCCCCTCAGTTCCTTCTTGCCGGTTACTCCGACAGAGGGGAAGGAGGGCAGGTTTGGAATGGATATGAGAAACACATCTCGAAGAACAACAGTTACAAAGAAAAGTAACCGTCTTTTCTTCTTCAAGTGCTTGTTCGTATCGATTCCAATTAGGTGACTCCCAAGCCTTACCTAGGCAACAGGGTCGGAGTGAAGTACCGTGGATTGTAGGATTGCCCTACCAAATGCTGCATCGTCTCTGGCCTGTCTAACGATGGCATAGTGTGAGGCAAACATACGCACTGAAGACCAAGTAGCAGCTCTGCAGATCTCCTGGATTGGCACCTGGGCCACGAAGGCTGCCGAGCCTGAGCCCTTGTGGAGTGAGCAGTGAGATTGGGGGGGGGGGGGGGGGGTGTCGGGTCGGGACCCCAGCCAGATCATAGCAAGCACGAATACATGACGTGATCCAAGAAGAGATCCGCTGGGAGGAGACTGAAAGACCCTTCATCTGGTCTGCTACTGCGACGAAGAGCTGCGTCATTTTCCGGAACGGCTTCATACGTTCAATGTAGAAGGCCAGAGCCCTACGAACATCGACGGAGTGAAGCCGTTGTTCCTAACTATTGGCATGAGGTTTTGGGAAGAAATCCGGAAGGAAGAGGTCCTGGTTGATATGAAAAGTCGATACCACCTTGGGAAGAAAGGCAGGGTGAGGTCGTAGCTGCACCTTATCCTTATGGAAGATCGTGTAAGGTGGTTCTGATGTAAGAGCCTTGAGCTCAGAGACACGCCTCGCCGAAGTGATAGCAACGAGGAAAGCTGTTTTCCAAGAGAGGTACAAAAGGGAACATGTGGCCAAGGGTTCAAACGGGGGTCCCATAAGTCTGGATAGGACCAAGTTGAGGTCCCATGTGGGTACAGGCTGTTGTACCTGCGGATAGAGACGGTCCAGGCCCTTGAGGAACCTACCAACCATGGGGTTGGGGAAGACAGATCGCCATTCACTCCCGGGTAGAAAGCTGAGATGGCCGCCAGGTGAACTCTGATGGATGATATCGCCAGGCCCTGCTGTTTCAGGTTCAGGAGATTGTGCCTCTCATTCTGGACTGACGCTTGGAGGCGAAACGTGTCATGGTGAGAACACCAGCATGAGAATTGCTTCCATTTAACCATATACGTATCCTGAGTGGAAGGTTTCCTGCTGCCCAACAGGACCTGCTGCAGCAAACGAGAACAGAGGAGTTCAGAGTGGCTCAGCCATGCAGCATCCACGTCGTGAGGTGGAGAGACCGCAGGTCGGGGTGACAGAGGCAGCCGCGATCCTGCGTTATCAGGTCCGGAAAGAGAGGCAGCGGAATCGGGGCGTCCACTGAGATCAACAGCGTGGTGTACCAATGCTGCCTGGGCCACGCCGGGGCGACCAGAATCAGTCGTGATCTGTCCCTGCACACCTTGATCAGGACCTTGAGTACAACGGGAAACGGTGGGAAGGTGTAAAACAACCTACTTGTCCACGGGAGTAGGAAGGCATCTGTGAGAGCCCGGGGAGGGGCCCTGGAGGGAGCAAAACGCCGGGCACTTCCGGTTGCTGCGCGAGGCAAAACAGGTCGACCTGGGGAAACCCCCACTTTAGGAAGATGGAGGGGACGACCTTGGGGCGAAGCAACCACTCGTGGGATTGGAAGAACCTGCTGAGGTGGTCCGCCAACGTGTTCTGGACCCCTGGGAGAAACGACGCCACCAGGTGAATGGAATGGGCTATGCAGAACTCCCATAGTCGAATGGCCTCTTGACAGAGGGGGGAGGAATGAGCCCCCCCCTTGCTAGTTGATGTAGAACATGGCCGTGGTGTTGTCTGTGAGGACCGCCACACAACGACTGTGCAACCGCTCCTGAAAGGCTTGTCACGCAAGATGTACCGCCATCAGCTCCCATATGTTGATATGGAGAGAGAGAGAGAGAGATCGGATGGGGTCCATAGACCTTGCATCTGGATGTCCCCAAGGTGGGTACCCCATTCCAGGGCTGACACAACCATGACGAGGGACAAGGAGGGCTGAGGGGTGTGGAAGGGAACTCCTTCACATACCACCCTTGGGTCTAGCCACCATTGGAGGGAGGCGAGGACCCCTTCCGGGACAGTGACCACCAGGTTCAGGCTGTCTGGTAGACAGATGTCTGGTAGAAGTCTGGCATGTTTGGTCACGTATATGCAGGAAGCCATATGACCCAGGAGACTCAGGCACGTTCTTGCCATCGAGGTTGGGAAGCTTTGAAGGCTCTGGATGAGGCCCGTCAGAGCGTGGAAACGAGCGTCCAGCAGGAGGGCTCGGGCATGCACAGAATCTAGGACCTCCCCGATTAATTCTATTCTCTGGGTTGGTTCTACAGTCGACTTCGCCACATTGATGAGAAGACCTAATCGAGAAACCGTGTCCGTGATCACTTGAATGTGGGACTGCACCTGTTCTTTGGTGCGACGTTGGATGAGCCAGTCGTTGAGATACGGTTATACCTGTATCCGTCTCTGATGAAGGGAGGCTGCCATGACTGCCATACATTTGGTGAACACCCGGGGGGGCCGGGGAAAGGCCGAACGGAAGGACCGTGAACTGGTAGTGTTCGCGGTTGACCACAAAGTGGAGGAAGCGTCTGTGCGCCGGATGGATTGCTATATGGAAATATGCGTCCTTCATGTCAAGGGCGGCGTACCAGTCTCCAGGATCCAGGGAAGGTATAATGTTGCCCAAGGACACCATGCGGAACTTCAACTTTACCATGAATTTGTTGAGTCTGCGCAGGTCCAGGATAGGCCGAAGCCCGCCCTTTGCCTTGGGGATTAGGAAGTAACGGGAGTAAATCCCATGTCCCTTAGCTCCCTTGGAACCTCCTCAATCGACCCCATGGATAGGAGCGTTTGAACCTCCTGAATGAGGAGTTGCTCGTGAGAAGGGTCCCTGAAGAGGGATGGGGAGCAAGGGTGGGGAGAAAGAAAATTGGAGAGAGTATCCCCTTTCCTCCGCGCAAAGAACCTAACGGTCCGTGGTTATAAGGGACCAAGCACGATGGAAACGGGATAAACGATTCAGGAAAGATGGGGTAGGATCCTGACTGAGGCCCGGTACATCGTCCTCGAGAGTCCCTTCAAAAGTTTTGCTTAGGGCCTGCTGAGGGCTTGGAACACTGGCCTTGGCCGGGTTGGTGGTTGGATGGTTTCTTCCTGGTATTGCGCCCCCGCCTCCTATAGAAGTCCTGCCTCGGCCGAGGAGGAGGATAGGAGCGTTGGGGCTGAGGCTTAAATGGCTTCCGCTGGGTAGCCGGTGTGAGCATCCCCAGCGATCGCATTATGGCCCTTGAGTCCTTGAGGCTCTGAAGCCTTGAGTCAGTTTTGTCTGAAAACAGGCCCTCTCCATCAAAGGGGAGATCCTGTAATGTTTGCTGAAGCTCCGGTGGTAAGCCGGAAGCTTGCAGCCAAGATATATGTCTCGTTGCAATGCCTGAAGAGATGGTCCAAGCGGCAGAGACTGCGGTGTCCAACGAGGCCTGTAATGAGGTCCTCGCCACCGTCTTGCCCTCTTCCACCAGGGCCCCAAACTCCTCTCTGGACTCCGAAGGAACCAGCTCCTTGAACTTTAACATGGAGTTCCAAGAGTTATAGTTGTACCGGCTCAGGAGCGCCTGCTGGTTTGCGATCCGGAGCTGAAGACCGCCTGAGGAGTAAGCTTTGCGCCCAAATAAATCGAGGCGTTTGGCCTCTTTTGATTTGGGTGCTGGGGCTTGCTAATCATGGCGCTCCTTCTCATTCACCAAGGCCACCACCAGTGAACAAGGCTGTGGATGTGTACACAAATAGTCATATCCCTTGGAAGGGACGAAGTACTTCCACTCCACCCCTTTAGCAGTCGGAGGAATGGACGCGGGCGTTTGCCAGATTGTCTTGGCCGTGGTCTGAATGGTCCAGATGAGATTCCCCCAGACACTTTAGGCAAGAGTCATGGGGGTCACCCGTTGGCATGGGCTTGGAGCAGGACGCACAGGGTTTAAAACCCGGAGCCTTGGGCATGAGCCCAAACTACCGGCGGGGAGGAGGGAAAGATCCCTGCCAACCCTGCTAAATAGAACTATTTACACTATAACTATATAAAAACTCTATAACTATACTAACTATAAACGATTAACACTGTTGAGAGAAAAAACGCTAGGGAGAGTGGAGAGCAGCAAAGCCGAGCTCCACAGTTCCAACGACCGTCACAGGTGGTAAGAAGGAACTGAGGGGGCACTGGGTTGGCCGCAGTATATATCCAGCGCCATTAAGGCGCCACTCCAGGGGGCTTCACAGCCGACCCACCGGGTGTTGCTAGGGTAAAAGTTCTCCGACGGCCGCGCACGTGGCGCACACACACACACCTAATTGGAATCTATGAGCAAGCACTCGAAAAAAAATTAACATTGCTCTAATCAACACACACACACACACACACACACACCCCTGTACATTTTACATGCTGATTTCAAGAGGAGAAATGTTAACTAGTTCCTAACCCCCAACTTTTTGGCCAGACATGCTCTCTAAAGTTATAAGAAAAGGATAGTCCAGCAAGATGCAAACACAAGACAAAACAAAGGACTTTTATACTGGAGTATTATAATAGCTAAACTTTTGTTATTGGTACTATCCTTTTTAGTGTGAAATTTTCTAGACTCTGCATTTTGTGTTCAATACATGAGATGTTACATGCCTAAAACTTAGTGTTTTAAACAAAACTTGCTTAAAAACTTACCACTCTGATGAATTCAAACAGTTCAATTACAGCCGAGTTCAGCAGATTGTACCTAGTTCCATTATCCAAAAGAGCATTTATAACTGGCTCAAACAGGTTCCCCTTGGTGATATAACGGTTATAAAATTCATCCTTCAGGCCAATTATCCTCCTCATAAAGCGAAGAGCACCTATAATTTAAAGAAAATTTAGAAATCTTTGATAATCATTGTACAATCCCCATTCTGCTCTTATTGAAATCAACAGAAAACCTAAAGACTGACTTCAGTGGGAGTGAGACCAGCCCAGAAACTGACAACATCTGTTAAAAGGGTTGCAAAGTTCTTTTCAATACTTTTTTGCTTGCAGTTTTTAAAACACCTTTTTGAAAGGTTCAAAATAAGCATCTATTGGTTTGTCTTTTTCCTATAGGGCAAACCTTTCTTCCTTTCACATTTCTTGTTGCGCACAAACCAACAAAACTCTGGTTCCATTATTTTCTTGTTTACATGAAGCAACAATAAGTGTTAGCCCATCTGATATATAGATTTTATTGGTTCATTTGCGCACTCTTTCTGCTGTCTAGCTCTGAGAGGCGAGCACAAAACATGTTAGGTCATTCCTTATGTACCATGGTGCATAAAATAGTAATTTAATTCCCTACCAATAATAGTGGATTTTATGGTTTTATAATGATATCTCAGTTTCGGTGAGACTAGACACCTAAATCATAGTTTATTCTTACTTCCCAATTCCAAAATGATCCATCCCACGGGGTGGAGGGGGAAACAGAATTACCAACCTCTCCTTCCACCGCCACAGTACTTGGGAATATTGGCAGGGAATATCAGGTGTTTTCACCTTCCTTTGGAGCACTAAGCAGGTGGGTTTCCTGCTTTTGCTGGTGGACTAGAAGACCATGGTTCCTGAAGCCTTCTACCTTTGTGTTTCTGTTAATTTGACAGTTGTGTCACATTTTGGACCTAAATTACACGACAAGGTAACTTCAATAAAGAATAGCAACTTTGGTGGCTCACTGGATTTTTTAAAATGTGGATATTTACACACTTACAAATTAATCCAAGGCATTGCATGTAAATTCAACAGATTCGGAGCATGAAGTATTTCAGTGCTAAACGTATACACACAATCTTTAAAACAAAGTAAACGACAATTTACTACTTACACAAGGCCAAAAATGTGTGTTTTGAATTCATCAAGACCAATACTCTTCTTAGCAAATCTTTGTTCATAATATAATTCTTGATGTGATATGTGTGGTGTTCCACACAAAAGGTGAGCAGCTCCAAAATCAAGGCAAGCAGCTGTGCTGTTTGATAATTATCTACAAGAAAAATAAAATGAACTAAATCAGGCACATAAAAACAAACCAAACTTTTCTACTCATCCACAGCTTATGACAAAGTAGTTTCAGCCTATTAACAGTTGAAAGTGAATAGAGATTTATCAACTTGTTAATTTGACTTCTTAAGGAGCTTCCTAAACCAGCATACACACCTAGGTTACGCTTCTTCTCTGTCAGTAGGTGAAGACTGAAAACCTACTTGAGATCTTTGGCAGAGAACAGACTCCATGAAAAGACAGTTACCTTTCCGAAACTGGTGTTCTTCAAGATGTGTTGCTCAGGTCTATTCCACAATAGGTGTGCGTGCTCGCCACGTGCACCAGTGCCGGAAGTTTTTCCCTTAGCAGTAGCTGTAGGGGAGCGCCCCTAGCAACCCCTGGAGTGGCGCCTCCATGGCGCGGTATAAGGGGCGCTGCGTGATCCCCCCAACCTCAGTTCCTTCTTACCAAACAACTCCAACAGAGGGGAAGGAGGGCAGGATGTGGAACAGACATGAGCAACACATCTCGAAGAACACCAGTTACGGAAAGGTAACTGTCTTTTCTTCGATTGATTGTTCATGTGTATTCCAGAATAGGGGATTCCAAGCTATATCTGTTGGAGGTGGGAAGGAGGTCAAACTCTCAGGATGGAGTATGGCCCTGCCGAACCTGGCGTCCTCCCTGGTATGGGAGACAATCGCATAACGCGAGGTGAACATGTGAACTGAAGACCATGTGGCAGCCCTATAAAGGTCCTGAATAGGGACATGGGCCAAAAAGGCAGCTGACAAGGCCTGCGCCCTAGTCGAGTGTGCCTTCACAATTGGCGGCAGAGGGATTCCCGCCAGGTTATAACAGGTATGGCTTCACAAGGTGATCCAGTTGGAGCGCCACTGGATGGAGATTGGCCAACCTTTCATGAACCGCTTAGTCCACTCCAGGTAAAAAGCCAGAGCCCGTCTCACATCCAGTGTGTGGCGGCAGTGCTCCTCACTGGACGCATGGGGCAGAGGACCGACAGAAAAATATCCTGACCCATGTGATAGGTGGAGACCACCGTCGGGTGGAACGAAGGGTGTGGGTGGAGCTGGATCTTGTCTTTATGAAACACCATGTATGGGGGCTCGGAGGTCAGATTGGAGAAGGGGAGCTTTACTGAGGGTGGATCCGGATAAGGACTGGCAGGGCGCCCCGGGCGTCCTGTCAAAACCGCTTTTTCCCTGCCTACTTGCCCGTGGAGGACCCAGGCAGGCCGAGACCGCCTCTGTGGGTGCCTCTTATAGTCCCGCGACTTTTTATAAGCGGTCTCGTATTTTGAATGGGTGGCCTGGGTGGGACTCTGCTGCACTTGAACTTGGGTTTAGTCGGATCTGAAACAGAGACCCAGAGTCTGGAGCGTCGTGCGGGAGTCTTTCAGGCCATGCAGCTTTGTATCCGTTTGTTCAGCAAACAGAGCTTTGCCGTCAAACGGGAGGTCCTGCAGGGAGGTGTGCGCCTGGCTGGACAGCCCAGAAAGCAGGAGCAATGACGCCCTTCTCATGGACACCGCGGAGGCCATGGACTGTGCGGCCGTGTCCCCTGCATCCAAAGCTGCCTGCAGAGTTGCCCTGGCAGCCACTGTACCGTCCTCCACCAGCGCTTTGAACTCCTTCCTGTCACTCTCCTGGAGCAAGTCCTCGAACTTGGGCAGGGAGCCCCACAGATTGAACTCATACCATCCCAGGAGAGCCTGGTGGTTTGCCACCCGTAACTGGAAGCTCAAGGACGAATAAATTTTTCTTCCAAATGAGTCCAGCCTCCTTGAATCTTTATTTTTCGGGGTAGGGGCTGGTTGACCGACTCGACCACCAGGGAGAGTTAGGAGCAGGGTGGGTGTACAAGTATTCATGCCCCTTGGAGGGCACAAAATACTTGTGTTCCCCTCTCTTAGAGATGGGGGCCAATGAGGCCGGGGTTTGCCATAGGGCATTTGAAATTTTCACCACCCCTTCATGGAGAGGCAAGGCCACCCTGCCAGGTGCCGAGGAGGACAATACATTAAACAGGAAGGCTCCTCCATCTCCTCTGCCTGGAGGTGGAGACTTTAGGGCACACCAAGAACTCTTAAAAAGGGTGGCATCAAGTCCTCCTGTGGGACGGAGGGACCGTGATCGCCTCATCAGGGGAGGGTGAGGAGGCCGGTGCGATACTTTGTGTGTCCACCGGCACCGGAGGGTCCACCATTGGTCGGTCTCCGGGCACAGTGCCGGGGATGTACATCCCACCGACTCCTTCCTTGGAGGTCTGGAGAGGGAGGCCGACGGTCCTTCTGAGGCTCCAGCCACCAAACAAGCCCCCAGCCACCGAACAAGCCCCCGCTGGGGGCTGTGTCGGGAGTACCATTGGGCCAGCCACTGGGCCCGGTGCCACTGCACCTGCTGTGGCACTAGTGGAGCCGGCTATTTGGCTTGGCTGGCCTGGCCCATCGATGGACGACTACGAAGGGAGGCTGGGCTGACATATGACCTGCTGGTGTCCCTGGACCGGGAGGAGCGGCAGCACCGGGAGCGATGCCAACCAGAGGGACCGCGATCCCAAAGTGGAGGGCCGGTACCGTCTGTAACAGTTGCTCCGCGATCAGCTCTGGCGGGCAGACCCGCGATGGCGAGATTCTGGCGATCAATGCCCGGGGCTGAGGGGGCGGTGCTGTGGCGGGGTCCTGGAACAGGACGACGAACGTGTCGTGACTGGCTGCGATAGCCCCACCGAGATGAGAACCTTTGGCATCGTCTGCCTCGGTCCCATCGGTGTTCGCTCCTCGAGGCGGAGCAGTGCCGCGAGTCTCGGTCAGACGGAACCCAACCAGACAACCTGGTGGGAGTTGAGGGCATCCCACGTGGACTTTGCCCTGAATAGTCGCCGGGCGGCGAACAGCGTCGGGAACGTTCCCTTGACCGGTACCAAGTCGGGGACAACTGTGGAGATCCCAGTGGCGGCTTGCTTCTGGTACCGACATCGGCGGTCCTCCTGGTACCGGCATGGACATGACATCCCGGGCCGCCTGCAGGGCCTCTGGTGTGGAGGGCATCCGGACATCTGGGGAGGCCTGCTCCAAATGGGCTGGGCTACTCCGCTCGACTTGACTCAGAGGCCTAGAGGCCGGCGGGGATCGAGGACTGCCCAACATGGGTCTAGCCTCTGTCCCGGGTTTACTCCGGTGCCGCTGCAAAGAAGGCCTCTTCCTAGCCTTCTTTGCTTGCCCCATGAACGGGGAGCAGTGCCGACTAGTCAGTGGCCGAAGGGTCGCCGTGCACAGACACTGCAGTGCCCGGTGCCGACTCGGAGCGCCACACCGGAGCCAGGGTCAGCGCTGACTCCGAATAGCCCGGAGCCTAATGTCCCTTTCTCACTTGGTCCGAGGCTTAAACGACTTGCAAATTTTGCAGCAATCGCTGAGATGGGTTTTCCCCAAACAGTGTAAACAGTCTGTGTGCGGATCACTCGCTGGCATAGGTCGCCTACAAGTGTTGCACGACTTAAAACCCCGGGGCACGGGGCATGCCCTGGTCCGGCCACTCTAAACTAAACGAACTAATCAACTAACTAACTAACAAGTACCACACACTGAACGAACAAGCAGTTCTGGGGACGAGCTACAGCAAAGATGGAGCAGAGCAGTTCCGAAGCACCTTCACTGGTGGCAAGAAGGCACTGAGGGTGGGAGGAAGCACGCAGTGCCCCTTATACTCCAGGAGTCACTAGGGGCACTCCTCTACGGATATTGCTAGGGGATAAACTTCCAGTACCGGTACAAATAGCGAGCACGCACACCTATTGTGGAATACACATGAGCAATCACTCGAAGAAGAATAGATATTTAGAGATCTACGTCAACAGGAAATATAAAAACTGAAATTATAAACAGCCTAAACCCAAAATGGAGCTTTTATGAACCTTTATGAATGGGGGCAAGGGGGTATCAGAAGACAGGATACTAGGCTAGATGGACCATTGGCCTGACTCAGTATGACCATTCTTACATTCTAGATCAGAGGTCTCAAACACGCGGCCCACGGGGCTATTTCCTGCAGCCCGCCAAGCGGCCTGCGCACCCCCCCGGCCTACCTCCAGGCCAGGGGTGGGCAAATTACAGCAGCAGGATTGCCCCCCTCGAGCCCCGTGCCGCTCCCTGAAGCGGCTGGCATCACATCCCTGCGGCCGGGGAGGGGTGGGGGGAGCAGAGGGCTCCGTCTGTGTGTTGCTCTGGCTTCCAGGGAGGCACCGCCCCGCAGCTCCCATTGGCCGGGAACAGGGAACCGCAGCCAATGGGAGCTTCGGGGGAGGTACCTGGAGAAGCGGCAAGCAGCATGTGGAGCCCTGCATCCCCCTCCCCCAGGGGCCGCAGGGACATGGTTCCAGCTACTTCCTGGAGCGAAGCCAAGCCAAGCCGGAGCCGGAGCCAACAGCCTGCCCTGGTCCCGGTGTGCGCCACTGCCACCCCGGAGCCTGAAGCCCTCCTGCACCCCAGCTCCCTGCCCTGAGCCCCCTGCCTGCACCTCAACCTCCTGCCCTGAGCCCCCTGCTGCATCCCACACCCCTTCTGCACCGTAATCCCCTGCCCTGAGCCCCCTGCTTGCACCCCAACCCCCTGCCCTGAGCCCCCTGCCTAAACCCCAACCCCCTTCTGCACCCCAACCCTCTGCCCTGAGCCCCCTGCCTGCACCTCAACCCTCTGCCCTGAGCCCCCTGCTGCATCCCAATCCCCTGTCCTGAGCCCCCTGCTGCATCCCACACCCCTTCTGTACCCTGAGCCCCCTGCCTGCACCTCAACTCCCTGCCCTGAGCCCCCACCACACCCCTCATGCATCCTCTGGGGGCAGGGAGGGGGCGGGAGGAGGCGGGGCCTCATGGAAGGGGTGGAGTGGGGGCAGCGAGCGAGCGAGAGATGCGGCCCTCGGGCCAATGAACTAGCCCTCATGGTCATTTGAGTTTGAGACCCCTGTTCTAGATGCACCTCCTGTAGCAGTAGTGTTTTCCTAAAGGTCAATCCAATTAAAAAAATCCAACTCAAGAAAGAATCCAATTCATAAATCTCAGACAAGTATCTTCCTTAATACAAATTTCACCCAACAATCATCTGAACTTCAGCAGCACTTTTTCCTTGACAGAAAAGAATTCTCTGTTCAATACAGTAACTCCTCACTTAACCTCGTCCCGGTTAACGTTGTTTCGTTGCTGATCCATTAGAGAACATGCTCATTTAAAGTTGCGGAATGCTCCCTTATAACATTGTTTGGCAGCCGCCTGCTTTGTCCACTGGCAGGAAGAGCAGCCCGTTGGAGCTAGCTAGTGGGGGCTTGGAACCAGAATGGGTCGGCAGTTCCCTATCAGCTCTCCTAAGTTACCTGTGCCACAGCCGCCCAGCAGGCTATCAATTGCCAGGCAGTTCACTCCCCACTGCCATGTACTGCTCCTGCCCTCCACCTTTGAGCTGCTCCAGGGAGCCTCTTGCTTGCTGTGTGGCGGGACGGGAGGAAGAAGAGGGGTACCGATGTCCCCCTCTCCTGTACCCTATCTCCACAGAGCACGGGGAGACGGACACGACAGGGCTCAGGACGGAAGGAGCTTGCAGGCAGCAGCTGCCATCTCAACTTGCCCCTCTAAATACACTGCCTTTTTAAGTAGATCAGCAATGCGCATCTCACACACACCCCCACCCCCACCCACCCACCACTTTGGAAAGTGGAGGGAGTGGCATGCTCCAGTGGGATAGTGTGGGTTCATCATCATGTTCAGTTTCTGCAGGGAATGTGTGCAGACATTGCCATGCATCTATTGTGCCTCCTCCCTCTCTTCATGCTGCCTTGTAGAGTGTGAGGCTACATTAACAACAATGCGTTAACGCTTGAGGGCTTAGCTGAGTGCTAGTTCAGCAGCAAGGCATTCCCTGGGAAATATTATAGAATATCAGGGTTGGAAGGGACCTCAGGAGGTCATCTAGTCCAACCACAACTAAATCATCCCAGCCAGGGCTTTGTCAAGCCTGACCTTAGAAACCTCTAAGGAAGGAGATTCCACCTCCTCCCTAGGTAACCCATTCCAGTGCTTCACAACCCTCCTAGTGAAAAAGTTTTTCCTAATATCAAATCTAAACCTCCCCCACTGCAACTTGAGACCATTAGTCCTTGTTCTGTCATCTGCTACCACTGAGAACAGTCTAGATCCATCGTCTTTGGAACCCCCTTTCAGGTAGTTGAAAGCAGCTATCAAATCCCCCCTCATTCTTCTCTTCTGCAGACTAAATAATCCCAGTTCCCTCAGCCTCTCCTCATAAATCATGTGCTCCAGCCTGCTCATCATTTTTGTTGCCCTCCGCTGGACTCCTAGGTCCTTTTCTGCAGAACTGCTGCCTAGCAACTAGGTCCCTAGTCTGTAGCAGTGCATGGGATTCTTCCATCCTAAGTGCAGGACTCTGCACTTGTCCTTGATGAACCTCAGATTTCTTTTGGCTCAGTCCCCTAATTTCTCTAGGTCCCTCTGGACCCTATCCCTACCCTCCAGCGTATCTACCACTCCTCCCAGTTTAGTGTCATCTGCAAACTTGCTGAGGGTGCAATCCACCCCATCCTCCAGATCATTAATGAAGATATTGAACAAAACCGGCCCCAGGACCGACCCTTGGGGCACTCCACTGGATACCGGCTGCCACCTAGATATGGAGCCATTGATCACTGCCCATTGAGCCAGATGATGTAGCCAGCTTTCTATCCACCTTAGAGTCCATTCATCCAGCCCATACTACTTTAACTTGCTAGCAAGAATACTGTGGGAGACCATATCAAAAGCTTTGCTAAAGTCAAGGAACAACACATAACTGGCTCTGTGGATGAGGGGAAAGCAGTGTATCTCCTCATAGAAGGCAATTAGGTTAGTCAGGCATGACTTGCCCTTGGTGAATCCATGCTGACTGTTCCTGATCACTTTCCTCTCCTCTAAGTGCTTCAAAATTGATTCCTTGAGGACCTGCTCCATGATTTTTCCAGGGACTGAGATGAGGCTGACTGGGCTGTAGTTCCCCGGATCCTCCTTCTTCCCTTTTTTAAAGATGGGCACTACATTAGCCTTTTTCTGTCATCCAGGACCCCCCGATCACCATGAGTTTTCAAAGATAATGGCCAATGGCTCTGCAATCACATCCGCCAACTCCTTTTGCACCCTCGGATGCAGTGCATCCAGCTCAATTAATAGCCATGCATATCCGACCCTCTTACTCCATGCATAATCCCACCCTCTTACTCGACCACCTCAACCAAGCTTCACAATCATCATTGCTGTATATAGTATTAAATTGTTTAAAAACTTAGTGTGTGAGTGTGTGTGTGTGTGTGTGTGTATTTTTCTTTTCTTCTTCTTCCCTGGAACCGAACCCAACACCATATCTATCTCTCTCAGTTGCCAACTTTCACATGGTAATTAAGCACCCCAACTTTCACAATAAGCCAAAAATCAAGTTAATCCCATTTCAAAACAAGGCCAAAACAAGCTAATCCCTAAGAACCCCCAATACTCTATGTGACTAGATCCCCCCCGGCGTACAGTTTGGGACTGTGGTGGGCCTGCTGTGCACCCCGACTCTCTCTCTCCCCCTTGCTCCTGCTTGCCGAGAGCCGATAAAAAAAAAAAAAAAAAAAAAAAAAGTAGTAACAAGCTACAAGCCAAAAAACTAGCCAACAAGCAACTCACAAGTCAATTAAGCCAAAACCAATCCCAATTTCTGCATTTTTTTCACGGGTTTGGCATGTCTGAGTGAGTGTGTATATATATATATATATATATATATATATAAATATAAAATTTAATTTTTTCCTGGAACCTAACCCCTCCCCCCCACACCCATTTACATTAATTCTTGTGGGGAAACTGGATTCGCTTAACATTGTTTCGCGTAAAGTAGCATTTTTTAGGAACATAATTACAACATTAAGCAAGGAGTTACTGTACAATTCTGTAAGACAGCCTGAAACAAAGTCAAATGAAAATGAAGGTTCTTTGTGTCTGTTGGCTGGGAGGAAGTAGAACCTGTAATCTAATAAAGGAGATTTAAAAAACAAACAAAAAACAGATTCAAGTTTGGAAATATTTTATTTTAGAGCCTTTTCCTAATATATACTGAACCAACCCCATGCTAACAAAATAAATTTCAAAATATAAAAATAGACTACCACTTACCAGGACAAATAGTGTTACTCTTGTTGGACCCAACTACTGCATCTGATATACAAATAAGTGTCAATACAGATTTTCAAAACACTGTAAAGTGCCTATTTAATAATGTAGATAAATCATCAATTCCATTACTAGCTTCAATCAGCTGATGGCACAATTTCATGTGTTAATAAGTTATACAAAAGTATTATAACAATAAAAACTTATATGCCAGGCAAGATTTCTATGTTATTTTTTTCTAATTACAAAACCTTAAAAAAAAAAAAACCCAACAAAAACAACCACACTTAACGGAGTGCTTGTTATACTTAATTGAACATTTAGGAGTAGTGTTAATCTTTAATCTAAATTAATATTTCTACAATAAAAAAACCTTATAATTTAGATTACTACCCGTCTGGACGTACCCTAAGCTTTCTTTTTTTAAAAAAAAACAATTGTGACCGTGAAGATCACTTTCCAGTCACGTTTGAATGGTTGACTTAAGCAGTGCTGTTTTCCTCAGTCTCCAGATAGACTGAAATTGTGACAGAGGCCTTGTCTACACTGCCACTTTCCAGCGCTGCAACTTTCTCGCTCAGGGGTGTGAAAAAATTCCCCCTCCCCGAGCGCTGCAAGTTTCAGCGCTGTAAAGCGCCAGGATAGACAGTACACCAGCACTAGGAGCCGTGCTCCCAGGACTGGTAGCTACTCCCCACTTCATAAGAATATTTATAAAATACACAGAAATAGATAAAGAATTCCCTTTTTAATATTTGCCAACTATCCAGCTAACACATTCTTCATTAGATAGACCAGTCATTTTAAGTGAGATAATGGACAGTCTCAAAATATATTTGAAAAGTAGCTCTTATTTAGTTTCCCCATCTTTTAAAATGGGGATCGTAAGAATTACATACCTCACAGAGATGTTATGAGGATACATTTCTCTTTGTGAAGTACTTCGGAGACAAAAAGTGCTGAGTAGTAGTATTATTATTTCAGCAACATTTTATGTGGCCTGGAGAATTCAAATACTTTTTTTTTTTTAAACCGACAGAAAAAGGAGAAAAGAAGTCTCCAAATTATGTTACTTACAAAGAGAAGATTACTCACCTTGTGCAGTAACTGAGGTTCTTCGAGATGGTTGTCCCTGTGGGTGCTCCACTTTAGGTGTCTTGGTGCCCTGCGCTTCAAGTTGGGAGACTTGTGGTAGCATTGCCCCAGCTGGCCGCTCCGAGCGGCTATCCCCAAGCACAGCCAACTGCCACCCAGTTCCTTCTCTACCCCAGAGGATCGAGCTGAAACTCTGAAGCAGAATGGGGAGGAGGGTAGCTAGTGGAGCACCCACAGGGACAACCATCTTGAAGAACCTCAGTTACTGCACAAGGTGAGCAACCTCTTCTTCAAGGAGTGTCCCTGTGGTTGCTCCACTTTAGGTGACTGAAGAGCAGTGCCTCTCGGTGGAGAAGAGGGGCTTCAAAGTTGATGTATGTATGTATGGTGGAGAGTACCAATAGACTAAAGCGAGCGTCTACAGTTGACTACTGTTCCAGGGCATAATGTTTGGTGAAAGTATGGGGCGATGCCCAGGTAGCTGCTTTACAAATACCCGTGATGGGTACATGTTTGAGAAAGGCTATGAATGTGGACATAGCTCTAGTAGAGTGTGTGCAAAGTCCAGAAGGAGCTTGCAAATTGTAATTTTGGTAACAGTTTGATACAATCAGAGATCTATTTAGAAAGTCTGTTTGGAAATGGTTTGGCCTTTTGATCGTTCTTTTGTGGATACGAATATCCTGGACGATTTTCTGAATGTTTGTGTTCTCTTTCTATAGAACACTAGCACTCTGCGGACGTCTAGTGTGTGAACGGATGCCTCCCTGTAGTTGGCGTGTGGCTTGGGAAAGAATACAGGTAAGTGAATGGGTTCGTTGAAATGGAAGAGGGAGGCAACCTTGGGTATGAATTTAGGGTGTGAGCATAGGATTACTTTGTCCTTGAGGAGTGTGGTATAAGGTGGGTGTGCCATTAGGGCACCCAACTCTCCCATCCTTCGTGCTGATGTGATAGCTACTAAAAAGGCAACCTTCATGGAGAAGTGTAGGAACGAGCAGGTCACTACTGGTTCAAAGGGTTTGCCCAGGAGGGCACCGAGAACAAGGCTGAGGTCCCACAAAGGGGTCGGGTCCCTTATTGTGGGGTAAGTGTTCTCTATACCCTCGAGAAAGCGCTTAGTCAGTGGATGGGTGTCTGGGCCATGCTGGTGCAATCAAGAGGACTCTGGATTGGTCTTCTCTGATCTTGTGTAGGATATGACTCAACAGGAGGATCGGGGGGGGGGGGGGCACAGAAGGCATACAGGAGCAGGGGCCCCCATTTGATGAGGAAGGCGTCTCAGAGAGTTGTGTCCCAGTCCCACTCGGGAGCAGTATTGTGGACATTTGGCATTGTGGGTCGTGGCAAAAAGGTCTATTGAGGGGAATCCCCATTGTCGGAATATAGTTTGCAGAATTTGTGGGTCTAGTTCCCACTCGTGCATCCATGAGAAGTTCCTGCTGAGGTCGTCTGCTGTGGCATTCTGGTTTCCAAGTAGATAGGATGCCGTGATGTGTATATGTTGTTGGAGATACACCATTGCCAGAGGCGGACTGCTTCTGTGCAGAGCAGGTAAGATCGGGCCCCTCTTTGGCGATTTATATAAAACAGTCACCAAATTGTCCACAAGAATCTGGATAGTTTTGTTGTGGATCAGGGGGAGAAAGTGATGGCAGGCATTTAGAACTGCTCGGAGTTCCAATAGATTTATGTGGAGATTTGACTCCTCTAAGGACCATCGGCCCTGGATGATGATGTCGGCCAAGTGTGCCCCCCATCCTACCAGAGAGGCATCCGTGGTGATAGTGACTGATGGGGTTTCCCTTTGGAAGGGAACGCCTGAGCAGACGTTTGTGTTTTGTCCACCAGGTGAGTGAGTCTTTCACTCTGCTGGGCATTGCTGATAGAGTGTCTGTGAAGAATGTATACAGCGAGTAGCCAGGTTTGTAGACATCTCATATGCAGCCTGGCATGTTTCACGACAAACATGTGTCCGAGAAGTTGTAGGCATGTTCTGGCAAACGTTTGTGAGCTGTGTCTGCCTGTTGTGATTAGGTTTGTTAAGGCAAAAACCGTTGTTGGGGTAGCCATGCTGATGCTGTGACACGAGGTGTGCCCCTATAAAGTGCAGTTGTTGGGTTGTGGTCCAGTTGGGCTGGATTTCTGTAGATTGGTTTGTAACCATAGGTTTGTAAATAGGGTTAGAGTGGTGTGAGTGGCGTGAACTGCCTCGTCGTATGTCAGTGTTTTTAGCAGGCAGTCATCTAGATAGGGGGAATATGGTCACACCCTGCTTGCGAAGATGTGCTGCTGCAATGGCCAGTACTTTGGAAAAAGCCCTTGGAGCCGCAGAGAGGCCGAAGGGAAGTACCTTGCATTGGTAGTGTAAGTTGCCCAGAGTGAATCGTAGGAATCTCCTGGGCGCCAGGTGGATAGTGAGGTGAAAGTAAGCGCCTGTAGGACGATGGCCGAGAGCCAATCTCCTTTCTCCAATGCCGGAATTATGGTTGCTAGGGTTACCACCTTGAAGCGCTGTGTTCTCACAAACTTCTTCAGTTTGTGTAAGTCCAGAATGGGCCTTCATCCACCTGTTTTCTTCGGAGTAAGAAAGTAATGTGAGTAGGACCCCCGACCCCTGTGCTGAACCGGTACTGGTTCCATAGCACCTAATCGCAGGAGATGGTGTATTTCCTGCTCATGAGATGGGTCCCTGAAGAGGGACGGGGGTGGATAGGTGGAATGGAATAGCCCTTCTGTATAATTTCCAGAACCCACTTGTCTCTAGTGACGTTTCTCCAGACTGGGTAAAAGGGTGTAAGGCGGTCCCCAAATGGGCTGGAAATTAGAGGTGACACTTTAATTGTAGAACATGGGGCTCTCATGTCCTCAACCAACATTTCAAAACGTTTGCCTAGAAGTGGATGGCTGAGACGTAGACGACTGCTCCTGCATCTCATCTGGCATTGCTTGCTGCGTTGATCATAATGTCGTTGAGGCTGAGTGTTTGGGGCAGGACGGAATTGTTGGTTGTAGAATCTGCTGTTTCTTTTTGTTTGCAGGGATATAGATTCTACGTGTCTTTAGTGTCACATGGGAGTCCTTCAAGGTGTGTGAGGAGAGGTCCGTGCTCTCTGCAAGCAATTTTTGCCCTTCAAAAGGTAAGTCCTCTACTGTCACCTGAACTTCCCTGGGGAAGCCGGAGAAATGGAGCCATGAAGTCCTCTGCAAGACAACGGACATGGCGATGGAGCGGGCCGGCGTGTCAGCAGAATCCAGAGAAGCCTGCAGGGCAGTTCTGGTGATCAGAAAACCTTCTGCAATAAACGGCTTTATATTGTTGTTTTTGTTAGCTGGGATGTGCTCAATAAAAGATGACATCTGAGAAAAAATTGTGTGTGTACACACACACACGGCCAGTAACGCAGAATAGTTTGCTATGCGAAACTGGAGGGTCGCCTGCCAAAGAGGTCTAGGCGTTTCCAATCTTTATCGTAGGGGGTGGTTTTGGTTTGATGTTGCGTCCCCCTTTGATTAACTGCCTCTACCACCAATGAGTTTGGAGTAGGGTGGGTAAGCAAAAACTCCGCTCCTTTACACGGCATGTAGTACTTCTTGTCAGATTGCTTACAACGGGGCGGGCAAACTTTGTGGCCCGAGGGCCACATCTGGGTATTGTGGGCCATGAATGCTCACGTAATTGAGGTTGGGGTGCAGGTGGGGGTGAGGGCTCTGGCTGGGGTTATGGGCTCTGGGATGGGGCCAGAAATGAGAAGTTCAGGGTGCGGGAGGGGACTCCAGGCTGGGGAAGGGGATTGGGATGCAGGGGTGGCTCTAGCTGGGGGTGCAGGCTCTGGGGTGGGGAAGGGGTTTGGGGTGCAGGAGGGTGCTCTTGGCTGGGATCAAGGGGTTCGGAGGACTATCAGGGCTGGGGCATGGGAGGGGCTCAGGGGTGCAGGCTCTAGGTGGCGCTGACCTCAAGCAGCTCCCAGCAGCAGCATGTCCCGCCTCTGGCTCCTACACAGAGGCGTGGCCAGGCGGTTCTGCGCACTGCCCCATCCTTGCAGTTCCCATTGGCCACAGTTTCCAGCCAATGGGAGCTGCGGGGATGGTGCCTGGGACGGGGCAGCATACAGAGCCTCCTGGCTGACCCTACACATAGGAGCCGGAGGGTGGACATGCCGCTACTTCAGGGAGCCATGTGGAGCTGTGGCATGTGTGCACGGAGCAGCCCCTGACCCCGCTCCCCAGCAGGAGCTCGAGGGCCGGATTAAAATCAGCTGGTGGACCGTATGTGGCCCACGAGCCATAGTTTGCCCACCCTTGGCTGACAAGAAAGTGGGGCCGTGGCTGGAGTTTGCCATAAAGCTTTTGCTGAGTCCATGATGGCAGCATTAATGGGTAGTGCTATTTTGGCTGACAGAAAAGCTTGCAATATATCTGTCAGCTTATGTTAGTCTCTGGCAACTCAGCCAGGAGATGTATAATGAATCAGCTACTCTTTTAAACAAATCCTGAAAGGATTTGAAGTCATCTCCTGATGGGGGGGGGGGGGGAGAGGGGGAGGTGGCATTATTGTTTCGTCCAGAGACGAAGTCGGGATGTGGGTAGGTGGGAGGGTGTCACCCTCTGTCCTGTCTGCAGATTCTTCAGCTGGATCAGACGGCGGAGGCGACCGCTGTGTCCTGGACCTAGGTGGATTGGATGGCTGGGTGGTTTGGGCTCTGTATAATGCTCAGGGGTCCCAGTATGCCCACTGAGGTGGGAAGGCCATGGGAGGGGGCACCCAAGTGGGGGTTGCCAACCCACGCCTTGTGACCGAGCAGGTCCAGGTTTAGGAGACGGGTGGTGAGGTGTGCCCACTCCTGTCTCCACTTCATCACTGGAGAGAGGAGGGGACGAGCCAGCGGGTGTAGTGATAAAGCTTGGCTCTGACCTGGACGGGGTGTCATCGGTGCCAAAGAGCGAAGTTCCCAGGGTGGAAGCAATGAGTAGGTCTGCATGGCTGACAAACTGTTGCGGTACCGGGAGTCTCGGTGGCAGCAGTGCAGGCAAGCTCAGGCTGGGAACCAGACTTGTCATATTGTATTGGTGCAGCAGGTGGCGCCATAGTGCTACTTTATGTCTGAGGTCTCTGTTCCCTGGATTCCAAGCTAGGAGAGAGAGAGACCACATAGGGTCTTTTGCTCCTCGGGACGTATCAGTACTGGATAGTCCCAGTGACTCGCAGTCCAGTGCTCTGGGTGCTGTCGGTACCGGGGCAGTTTTTGCGGTCGGGAATCGCTTTTTGTGACTTTGATAGGACCAGGGTCCTGAATAGTAATTTTTTGCATATCTGAGGCAGCTGCAGGTGAGGTTTGGCAAGGTGGTGTCCTGGACTCGGGGTCGGAGGCAGGTCAGTGGGATCTCTCCATCATCATTAAAAGTTTTAATTGGAGGACCCTGGCCTTTCTTGTCCGCACTGTGAGTTTCTTGCGGTGGGGACACTTTTGCCTGGGGGAAACACAATGGACACACTGCAAGTGGCTGTCTGTCACTGGTATTGAGAGTCCGCAGGTCAGACAGCGCTTGAAACCTGGAGAGCCAACCAAGCATGTCTGAGAGGCTAGCTGAAAGAAGAATGGGAATAGTCCAGGTCTAATGCCTCTTCAATGGCTGCCCGCCTGAGGCGGGGAGAAAAACGGGAATTTTTTGTTTTTAAATGTGAAAATGAAAGAAAAATGAATGGAGAGAAACAATTAGGAAAACTAACTTACAAAAGGGCAGAGATTAAAGGAATACGAGAGTAGATAAGGGCACTGCTGTCGTTCCGACTGAAACCAAGGGCGGTAGAGAAGGAACTGGGTGGCGGTTGGCTGCACTCGTGGGGGAGCGGCGCAAGACAGCTGCCACGCATGTACGGCCAACCGGGGCACTGCTACCACAAGTCTCTGACTAGAAGCTCAGGGCGCCAAGACATCTGAAGTGGAACATCCACAGGGACACTCCTTGAAGAACTATGACTTTCAGCATTTCTGTATCACTGGAAATTTCAAAGTAACACTAATCTCTGGAGTGAATACCCTGCAGATACCAAAGAAAACATGATCCCAGGGTTTGGCTAAGTGACAAAGCAATTTGTAAACGCTCTGAAACACTTATGCAGTTGAACACATTTGCTGCTACACATCAACATTTCTAAAAGTTACTAAGAAAAACCTGTCTGCTGCTACCAACAGAAGTTATGATTGCAGTTTTACATCAGTAGCCAACAAATGTACCAAATACTGAAACTTTTAGAAGTGCGTATATTGGGAGTTACCATGAAGATGCAGTTTGAGCAGGAATTATATAGCAATACTTTAGCCTTTATTAAAGATTGACAAGAATAAAGTTAATAAATTATTAATATTTCAGACTTGGCATGTCCTACATTTCCATAGTTCTGCTTATTTTTCTATGACCTAGTAAGCACAGGCCAGGCTCCCAAGGCTGCGGAGCACAAAAGACATATTACCACCACTCATAGCAGTAACTCAAACACTTTTTGAGGAATCCCTGGACTAGTAATATTTTTGTATATCAACTTATGCTTATTCTTATCGGAGAGGCAACAATAGCCTCCAGCAAGCACATTTTGCTCTCACACTACAAATCAGTGACATCATTTGTCTAGATGACCAGTTGGTAAGCATGGCAAGATAAAAAGTCAATCCAACATTTAATCCTACCTTTTTCACATTTGTCTTCTGAAGTATTAGCCAAGAGTGGTGCGGTGAGAACATGCATACAATGGTTGTAGAAGAAATTGAGAAATTCACTTTTCTCTGTTTTCTGAAACAAACATTTATTTATTAAACATTGGTGTGAATTTAGTGACCTTGCTAGTGAGGACTAATAGCACTTAAGTAAAATACAGTACAGGAAAGACATAAGCTACCTCACATAGCCGTGATAGTACCTTTTGATACAGATTTGCAACACATCAGGTGTTCTCTAGAGTAGAATGTACCCATCAAACCCAAAGATGTAGAACAGAGTGTGAGGGACTAGGATGAGAACCACCTTATGTAATTTGTGATTAAAGCAAAAGCATGAGCTCAAATCTCTTCAATGGAGAAAGACAAATGAACTGACACGAATGCATCACATAGTGCCTTTAACCAACAATTTAAAAAGGAAAAAAGTGACAGTAATTTTGCATATATTGCCTGAAGCTTCTGTATATATTAAAAAAAAAAAAAAAAAAGAGGGACCACTATCCTCACCAGTTCTCTACAATTCAAACAACATTTAAGGATTGCTGCATGTACATAAAGTTACTAGATTTTACTTTAAATACTTCTTTTGGTGACTATAATGCCAAACCATCTAACACAGGCACATCATACTTTATATACTACAGTTTAAATTCTTTCTCTAAGAAAGAAAAAAAAAAAAAAAAAAACCAGCTACTCACCATAACATAGCAAAGTCTAATTTGATTCAAACCCCGGAGACCTAAACTTTATAGAACATTTTAATCCAAAGGAAATGTTTGGATTCAATGTAATGAAAATTAAATGGAATTATCAGAACTCTGGGCAAAGTTTTAAAGCAAATTTCAAGGAATCCTGGATTTTTGTTCATTTGTGACAATATAAACAGAATTATACGTACGACCAAGTATTCTATCAGGATAAAGTATATTCTGTAATATGGGAATGGCTCTATCAAGTTGGATTTGCATTACGCTGTAGGAATTAAACATTGTTTTAGCTTCATGCAGACACACTGGACTCTTTTTTCAATGTTTTGATATGATCCACCCAGCCAATAGGAGCTAAGATTAGTCTAATACCCATGTGTTTGGGGAGAAGATTGCCAATTTTAAGAACTTCTTAGACAATGCCATGTTTCTTAGCATTAATTAGAGACAGTAAATACAGATCAGTGCCTTTCATTAGCAATTATTGAAATTTTGTAGTTGACTAAAAACCATCAGGCAAAACAGGACAATGCCAAAATGCTTTTCCTTCCTACTTTCCTCCAACCAAAGACGACAGAAAGAGTAAGACGACTTTTTAAATGTGCATAGACAGTAAAGTTTCATTACCCCTTTGCATTTTCTTACATTAGCTGTGGCCAACATATTCTCTGGATCAATCAGAGTACGTAAGAGCCCCATTAATTGAACAGCCCCACCAAGCTCAGGGTCAGTATCGCAGATCATTTGCTCAATAACTACATTGATGAGGAGGATATCCTGCAACAAAGCAAATCAATTACATATAAGTTTTCAGTAATACAAATACTACTAGATATTTTTAAAAAAATACAAATTGATTTTTATTTGGTCTCTAGCTGCTACCATTGAAAGTTCACATGTGAAAAAATAACTGAAAGCCAATGCAAAATCTGAGTTTCAAATATTAAAACAGTAAAGTGGAATGGAAAAAATAAAATTACTTGACAATGAGCCTAGGTGCAAAAAAAATCGAATGTCTTTAAAAATCATGTGCACTTTTCTCCCTCAAGGTGTCACTCCAAAGCAGCGCCTTAATCATGAATTTCCATACTTTAGCCTGTTTGTATTTCTTTTACATTTAATGTTAAGTCTGAACCCTCCTGAGTTTGTAATGCTTGTTTTTGGGAGAATTATAACATCCCTCTAATGTTTTATATTCTATGTAACTGTATGTACTCTCAATCTTAACTCCATCTTAATGTTGTTTTTGTCTAGTAATATGATACCTAGTACCCTGGATTTCACCTGGCAATTGATGGGAACCCATTCTATAATGAGCAAAATACAGGTTTTATGTGCTCACATCTTCCCACCCCCCACAATCAAAATGCTGTTGGCTGTCTTCTTCCTACATTTCCTGTACTCTTACTAAAAAAAACAACAACAAAACAAACAAAAAACTAACATTTAAGAAAATTTATATTTAGACTGAAAAAATCTCAATTCTGCAAAAAGCACAGAGTACTGTCTTTACAAGTATAATTAGCATACACGCAAGCTTCAGTATGTAAATTATTAGATATTACAGGACTATTCTTACTTACATCATCACTCTGTTGGGCTTCTTGCATTACAAATTCTCGGACCATGGATGGACTAAATTCTACTAGATAAGAAAATATATCTGTAGCAGCTGATCTAACTTGCAAGTCATCCATACCCTAATAAAAGTAAACTCAGTTTATTACACATGAATCATTTGAGGTACAGTAGCATAGGACAATGATAAAACCAACATTTGATTGCGAGGTCATACATTAAGCAAGTCCAACAGTCCCAATATAAAATTGGAAGAAAACTTTCCACACTATCCAGAAAGAGCCTAAAGATTTGTGTGATTTTGATGACCATAATTTTGGCAGCTAGTAGTTAAAGTCCACATAGCAGTACTGAATATCTAGATGCCAATATTCTATATTACCACAGCTGAGTTAATTTAGTACAAAAGGGCCAATATAAAGGTTTACAAACGTATACCAATCACGTACAACTGTTTACACTTACTGTTTACTCATCTACAGCAAGAATACATTTATTCAGGAAACATTTTTCTTTCTTTCTGATAACTGGTCCTGGACCCAAGTCAAAAAAATTCAAATCTAGAAATATTTGTACTGATCTACAAAGGCGCATTACAGCCTTAAAAGATCATGAGATTTTAGGACTTCAATATTGTGTTAGTGTGATGTTCTTGTTTCCACTTAATTTGTGATGTGTTTATAGTAGCTAATGTCTACTGATCTGCTAAAGTGAGAGACTAACACTCTAGAGCACTTGAAAGTTGGAATTCAGAATTTTTACGTGGTACAAAGCATTGTTTTTAGGTAGAGTCACTCACACTCATGCCCATCACCCCCTAAATCACATCAGAATTGAAATGAAGGAAAAGAAATTGGAAAACAATATTTATGCTCTAACATCTCGATCTGTCATGATTAAAAATGTTTCATACCAGTAGAAAGATGGAATTTGCAGCTTTCCAAAGGAATATAAATCATTTGTTTCTAGTCACAAAACTGTCACTAATACCTTATATATTGTGGTACTGGTTCAGGACTGAGCATACCAGAGTTGAGTCAAGAGACCAAGAACTAATGTAATTTTAAATTCTGCATTCATATTATCAAAACCAGGGACATTCACCACTTATCTCTCCACCACGCAAGTTTAAATATATTTTTTTAAATTATGACCAAAGTAGTCACTGATTTTGGGTGCTCCACTTGAGACACCGTGATTTTCAGAAGTGCAAAGCTGCAACTGAAGTCAAAGGGGCTGCAAATGCTCAATATGTCTGAAAAAAAATCAGCCCAGAGTGTCAAAACAGGGCACCAGAATTCAGTGCCCTTTTAAAAATAATTTGGCTGCAGGTGATTCACTTACCATTACTATTTCAAGAGCAGGAAGAATTCCCAACTTTGCCAAAGTTTTGAAAAACGCATCTCTGTTTTGAGGTTGTAATGTCTGAGAAAATGCGCAGAACTCCTTGAAAAAGTTAACCTATAACATTTGAAAGAAATATTAACAAAACATTTGTGTAATTAAATTCATAGTATATCAAAGAAAAATAGTGAACTATATTGGCTAAAAACACTTGAGAAACCTGTTATATTTAGGTAATAATGGTAAAAGGCAGCTAGGAAAAAAATCTGACTTATCCCACTTGAATCTCAAATGTTATGTGACAAAAAGACAGAAGAAAAACCCTCCTGAAAAAATGGAAGTGAACACCTAGTTATCTTACTAAACTGAGTATATGAAGAATTTAAATTGTTGTCTGGCATATCTATTGTTTAAATACAACAATAACTATTTCTTTTTCTCCAATATGTTCTTGTCTCTAATACCATAATTCATTCTAATGAGAGGTAAACAGGTTCAGGGAGAAATGCTGGCTATGCAACATGGTGCAGAGAATCAGGGTGGCAGCTATAAATACAAAAATAAGGGACTCCAGAGGTCATCCCTCCTTCAGTTACAAATAAGTCAAAGATTTTTAAGTACAAATCAGCAGGCAGTCCCAGTAGCCTGTAAATCATTAAATTTAAATTTGTTCACAGTGACTTTTCAGCAATCTCAGGACTTCTGACAATAGGCCTTTGGTGAAGGACCCATTGATACAGCCAAAATTGTGGAACTCAGCAGTACTGCGTAGGATAAACAATATTACAACTACGTAATGGTGAAGAAAATTTCGAAGTGTCTACATTCTAATGTCCTAGCTGATATTGTCAACAGTAAAATAAAGAAAACCACAATTTACTCTTTACTAGAGTTTGAAAACTCAATCAAGAATTTGTTGCTTCATTTTAGGAATACCTTTTTGCAGTCATTAAGAAGTAACTGAAGGGAAGGTTCGCAGTACAAATTTAATACTTAAGTCTCTGAAGTTTCACATGCAAAGAAAGGACTCACCAATTCACGTCTTTTGTCATCATCTGTAGCTTCATCTGTTAATTGTGCAAAAACTTCAGACAGAAACTTCTCGTCTTCCTGCATAACACATTATAGCAATTACTATTACATCATAATAGTAAAAACTAAAAAGGCATTCTACTATACAATGCCAAAGAGAAGAGTTATATATAGGCATAAAATAAAATTCTCCACTTAGCTATGTGCTTGTGCTTTAGAATCTAGCATATTAGTTTTGGTGGTCTTGCTAGCTAAGTTACAGGTCATGTACACTTTGACATTTTCATCATAAATAAGGAAATCCAAGCATGCAGATTTGAAAGTGTGTGTTCCAATGGATTTTATTGTATTAAGCATTATTTGATGTGAAATGCCTTACATTAAACTTATAGTATTTCACAGAAACTAAACTCTATCAGAACTAAATGGGTCAAATTTTGCCCTCAAATACACTTGTAAAATGCCTACTGATTTATCTAAGTGAGAACAAAATTTAGATCTAACGTTTTAGCCTAGTAACAGCATACCTTTATTCAGTACAGTAAAAACATCTCAAGTTCTAATGCCAAGCTTTTTAAATCCTGTTTTGTTGAACAAGAGACTGGCTTAGAAAATAAAAACCATCTCTCAACATGTTACCGCAGAAAATAGAGGATATCAAGCTTGCTTCCTGAAGTGTCAAACTTACATAAATACCATCTCCCTTACTACACACTCTATCCCTCACTTCTCTTTCTAATGCTCTTTTCATGGCTCATGCCTCCCAACCCATCCGCATATACTCAATTATACTGGTATAACTGTGTTCACACAAATAGAGTTTTGCCAGCCATTTGGTCTGCTTTTTCTCCTTTTATATTGAAGAGTTGTTTGTTTGTTTTTTTAAAAAAGCACATAACTAGAAAAACCCTCTAGGATTATGCCATGGCTTAATCCCCAAAGAGTAGAGAAAAGCAGTGCGAACAGTACCATCCCTCAGTTGTTCGGCCATTCCCCACTCCTACACACTGTTCTCTGTATTTTTTGGTATGAGAAACAAGCTCTGAGGAATCATACCACTGTGTCACTTTGGTTTAAAAGTACTACCAAAGGTTTTAAATATACAGTGACAACAGAGCGTTTACAAAAGTTGTAAACCAGCACACCAATTTAAATATAAAAGCACTTTACTATGTACCAACCTGTAAAAAGCAGCATCTTTCCAAGAAACATCTACCCAATATATTCACTTGTATGTAACTGTGCTATTAATTTAATAACTTGCCCTATGTACTGATCTGAAAGTTCGCTTACTGGTAATTACCCGCTTAAGATAAAGATTATTAAAAAAGAACAACCTTTTCTAATGATAGTAATTAAATAGTCTAACCATAGTGTTAAGAAATTTCATTTAAAAATTATTATAAAAACCATTACAAAGTCTGTGAAATTCCATACAGCACAAGGGTACTCTGCCCAAAGTCATCTCTACACTACAGATAATATAGCGGCATAGCTACAACGCCATGGCTATGCTATCATAACCCCATTGAGTGGATGCAGACTACAGCTATGATATGGGTTTTTCCATTATTGTAGGAATGCTAGGTTGACAGAGGCATTCTATTCCAGGGGTTAGGTTGGCATAGCTCCAGTGCTATTTTTTCACACCTCAGAGAGCCGTAGCTATGTCATCCTAAATTTTAAGCGTAAACTGGCCTAATGCCAGCCTGCTTTTTGGAAACCTATAAAGGCACCTGAAAAAAAGTTTAAATGTCTTCCAAATGGAACAGGCACTATGGGCAAAATTCAGAGGCAAAGCGTACGTTAGGCTTTTTCAAAATTAGAAAGGGTTTGCTGGTATAGCTATTCTGGCAAACCTCCTCCTACTGGAGACACAGCTTATACCCATAGGCAGAAGAGGTTTTAACTGGCACAGCTTATATCAGTTCCCCAAATGAAATAAATTATACCAGCAAAAGGACTTTTCTGATGGTATGACAGCCTCTACAGTAGGGCATAGTACAGCTATGACAGTTAGGGGTGTGATTTTTTTCAGACTTCTAACCAAAGCTTTGCTGGCCTAGATGTTTAAGTGTAAACCAGGCCTTAGAACCCCTTAAAGTTATGCAGCATTAAAGTCATCTCCTCTGACGTAACTCGCTAAGGAGCCAGTTACACCTTCTAACACCTTTCTCCAGCTCCTCTGCATGCAAGTTGTATAACTCTTCTGAGTTTGACCTGTGAGCCTAAGGGAGACTTAAAGAGTCTAAACAGGTGTAACACATTGAGAAAACTAATAATTTAAGTTTAAACAAAACAAACCTGTACTGTTACACTTGACCGACTCACTTCTGAATTTGACCTGCTGTATTATGACCCCTTTTTACTAAGGAATATATTAGATCCAAATTGTTCTCCAAGGCCACTGACTTACACAGTACAGCAGTACTAATTACCCACCAATGTTTACAAAATCATTTGATAACCTTCAGTTATATTGAATTAATTCTGAAAATGCACCACAAAAATGAAGACGTAACTAGTGCATGTTATCTGCACTATAATTGAGCAATACCTAGTATCTGGTGGTATTTCTATATTTAGCAAAGTTCTACCCAAAGTGAATAAATACTTCAAAGACAACTTCAATAAACACCCTTTGCAATTTTTAACTTAAGTTTACTAGGTTAACCAGAAGTAGTGAGGAAGGCAGTTGGAGCCGCTTCTATGATTAGCTTTAGAAATTAACTCCTGAATTTTAAATCCTATTCACACTTCATTCAAGTGAATGAGGCTGTCAGAGACTCAGCAGCTGGGTCAACTTATAAAGAAAAAAGTGTTCTCCAGAGCAGTCACAGTAAAAGAAAAAAATCATTTATTAGTCCTCTCCACTATTGGGAAAGGCCTCTCTTGTCTCTTAAAGAGAAAAGTGTCTAACCCCCTGCTCAAAGCAGGACCAACCCCAACTAAACCATCCCAGCCAGGGCTTAAAAACCTCTAAGGATGGAGATTCCACCACCTACATAGGTAACCCATTCCAGTGCTTCACCAACCTCCTAGTGAAATAGTTCCCCCCCCCCCCCCATATTCAACCTAGACCTTCCCACTAGCTACGGGAATAAAGGGGAACAAGAAGACTTTTTATCAATACATTAGAAGCAAGAGGAAGACCAAAGACAGGGTAGGCCCACTGCTTAGTGAAGAGGGAGAAACAGTAACAGGAAACTTGGAAATGGCAGAGATGCTTAATGACTTCTTTGTTTCGGTCTTCACCGAGAAGTCTGAAGGAATGCCTAACATAGTGAATGCTAATGGGAAGGGGGTAGGTTTAGCAGATAAAATAAAAAAAGAACAAGTTAAAAATCACTTAGAAAAGTTAGATGCCTGCAAGTCACCAGGGCCTGATGAAATGCATCCTAGAATACTCAAGGAGCTAATAGAGGAGGTATCTGAGCCTCTAGCTATTATCTTTGGAAAATCATGGGAGACGGGAGAGATTCCAGAAGACTGGAAAAGGGCAAATATAGTGCCCATCTATAAAAAGGGAAATAAAAACAACCCAGGAAACTACAGACCAGTTAGTTTAACTTCTGTGCCAGGGAAGATAATGGAGCAAGTAATTAAGGAAATCATCTGCAAACACTTGGAAGGTGGTAAGGTGATAGGGAACAGCCAGCATGGATTTGTAAAGAACAAATCATGTCAAACCAATCTGATAGCTTTCTTTGATAGGATAACGAGTCTTGTGGATAAGGGAGAAGCTGTGGATGTGGTATACCTAGACTTTAGTAAGGCATTTGATACGGTCTCGCATGATATTCTTATCGACAAACTAGGCAAATACAATTTAGATGGGGCTACTATAAGGTGGGTGCATAACTGGCTGGATAACCATACTCAGAGAGTTGTTATTAATGGTTCCCAATCCTGCTGGAAAGGCATAACGAGTGGGGTTCCGCAGGGGTCTGTTTTGGGACCAGCTCTGTTCAATATCTTCATTAACGACTTAGATATTGGCATAGAAAGTACGCTTATTAAGTTTGCGGATAATACCAAACTGGGAGGGATTGCAACTGCTTTGGAGGACAGGGTCATAATTCAAAATGATCTGGACAAATTGGAGAAATGGTCTGAGTTAAACAGGATGAAGTTTAACAAAGACAAATGCAAAGTGCTCCACTTAGGAAGAAAAAATCAGTTTCACACATACAGAATGGGAAGAGACTGTCTAGGAAGGAGTACGGCAGAAAGGGATCTAGGGGTTATAGTGGACTACAAGCTAAATATGAGTCAACAGTGTGATGCTGTTGCAAAAAAAAGCAAACATGATTCTGGGATGTATTAACAGGTGTGTTGTGAGCAAGACACGAGAAGTCATTCTTCCGCTCTACTCTGCTCTGGTTAGGCCTCAGCTGGAGTATTGTGTCCAGTTCTGGGCACCGCATTTCAAGAAAGATGTGGAGAAATTGGAAAGGGTCCAGAGAAGAGCAACAAGAATGATTACAGGTCTTGAGAACATGACCTATGAAGGAAGGCTGAAAGAATTGGGTTTGTTTAGTTTGGAAAAGAGAAGACTGAGAGGGGACATGATAGCAGTTTTCAGGTATCTAAAAGGGTGTCATAAGGAGGAGGGAGAAAACTTGTTCACCTTAGCCTCTGAGGATAGAACAAGAAGCAATGGGCTTAAACTGCAGCAAGGGAGGTCTAGGTTGGACATTAGGAAAAAGTTCCTAACTGTCAGGGTGGTTAAACACTGGAATAAATTGCCTAGGGAGGTTGTGGAATCTCCATCTCTGGAGATATTTAAGAGTAGGTTAGATAAATGTCTATCAGGGATGGTCTAGACAGTATTTGGTCCTGCCATGCGGGCAGGGGACTGGACTCGATGACCTCTCGAGGTCCCTTCCAGTCCTAGAATCTATGAATCTATAAGTTGAGACCATTGCTTCTTGTTCTGTCATCTGGCACCACTGAGAACAGCCCAGCTCCATCCTCTTTGGAACCCCCCTTCAGGTAGTTGAAGGCTGCTAGCAAATCCCCCCCTCACTCTTCTCTTCTGCAGACTAAAAAAAGGACAGTTCCCTCAACCTCTCCTCATAAGTCATGTGCCGCAGCCCCCTAATCATTTTCATTTCTCCCTGCTGGGCTCTCTCCAATTTGTCCACACCTTTTCTGTAGTGGGGGGCCCCAAAACTGAATGCAATACTCCAGATGTGGCCTCACCAGTGCTGAATAGAGGGGAATAAATACTTCCCTCGATCTGCTGGCAATGCTCCTACTAATGCAGCCCAGTATGCCATTAGCCTTCCTGGCAACAAGGTCACACTGTTGACTCTCATCCAGCTTCTCGTACACTGTAATCCCCAGGTCCTTTTCTGCAGAACTGCCGCTTAGCCAGTCGGTCCCCAGCCTGTAGCAGTGCATGGGATTCTTCTGTCCTAAGTGCAGGGCTCTGCATTTGTCCTTGTTGAACCTCATCAGATTTCTTTTGGCCTAATCCTCCAATTTGTCTAGGTCATTCTGGAGCCTATCCCTACTCTCCCCCATATCTACCTCTCCCCCAAGCTTAGTGTCATCTGTGAACTTGCTGAGGGTGCAATCCATCCCATCCTCCAGATCATTAATAAAGATGTTGAACAAAACCAGCCCCAGGACCGACCGCTGGGGCACGCCGCTTGATACCAGCTGCCATCTAGACATCGAGCTGCTGATCACTACCCATTGAGCCAGACAATCTAGCCAGCTTTCTATCCACCTTATAGTCCATTCATCCAGCCATTACTTCTTTAACTTGTTGGCAAGAATACTGTGGGAGACCGTATCAAAAGCTTTGCTAAGGTCAAGGAATAACACATCCACTGCTTTCCCCTCATCCACAGACCCAGTTATCGCATCATAGAAGGCAATTAGGTTAGTCAGGCATGACTTGCCCTTGGTGAATCCATGCTGACTGTTCCTGATCACCTTCCTCTCCTTCAAGTGCTTCAAAATGGATTCCTTAAGGACCTGCTCCATGATTTTTCCAGGGACTGAGACAAGCATGTCTTTACTACAGGGGGTAATACAACAATTTAGATTTTCCCTCCTGTGTGAAGGGACTACTTTCATTCACATACACCTTTAGCAGCAGCAGCCACCGTCGCCATCCTGATGTGGAATAGGTGGCTTATGGAAAGTAGCTTTTAAAATATAAACATGTCAGTGTGCCCCACTTGCACACATTTCAAAACCTGGATACTTGCGCAACTACAGCTATCATCTAAATTTTATTTAAAGAAAAAAAAATCAAGTAAACTTAAGACTGCAAAATTTTCATTACAGTAGTTGAAAGTAATGGAGAAGTGACAGAACATTATCAAGGCCTCAAACACTCTTCAGGGGCCAGTAAAGAAAGGAGTTAATCAGCACAGGGATCAGAGTTTTCTGTTAAGATGCAATCAGACTTTCACAAATAAGTTGATGAAACCTAAATTGGAAAAACAGCACACTAAAACAGCGTTTGGAGGAAAAAGAAATACAGACCCTTCCCGACTTATGCAAGCGTTCCGTTCCAGAACGTCTTGAGTAACTTGAATTTTGCGTAAGTCGGAAACGTATCTCCAACCATTATAGACACACACACAAAAACACCACTCCTGTTTCTAGCTTACAGAACTTTTTCCGTAAACTCGGATTTGCATACGTCAGGTTTACGTACCTCGGGGAGCGTCTGTAAAACAAACACCAATGACCCCAACGTCCTGAGATGGTGTCTCAGAAAATAAAGAGCTTTCATTTCATTTTTACATGTAGCAAGATCCCATATAAACAAAAATAAATGAGGGAGAAAGGTTTCTCTTTAAGAGAACAGTCTCAAACCCAAATTCTTCTATTAATTTTGTTAGTTGGCAGTTTTGAGTTTCTTTAGGCTACCAAATCAGTTAACTAATGTCAAACTTAACTAAAGTATGAGAAGTTCATACAATCCACAACCTAAAAGCAAGCAATTCCCTTTATATATATTCTTTTCTCTCAGTGTTCTGCTGCACCTTCTGGGAATTTCACTCCTCACACCATCCCTTATGCCTTCCTCCCTCTCTGCTCTCTTTCTGGGATTTTTATTGATCCCTCACTTCCATTAGTATATCTTCTGATTCCCTTCACCTTTCCTGGAGACTACCCATGCCCAGAGATTAACCAGTTTCACCCTTTGAGAAAACCCTCTCTGCACAACGGCCTAGAGCAGGAGCAGAATAAAATCAATTAGGTACCTGTCAGTTTTACTCTGGTGCTAGCGTAATACAGCAACAGAATTTGGGTTGGAAAATGGAGACTACCCACAATTCCATGTGAAGCATAAATGGGCCTTTCACCAAAGCACTGTCTCTGGTACTTCCTGGTGGTGCTCCAAGCTATTCTTCTAGTACTTCTGGCTAGTAAGTGTCTGATAAATGTTTTTAAGCCCAACAACAGTTTTGCTTTTATTATTAAATACCACCATGGGGCACTGATGTCAAGAAGCACTAATCAAATTAAGTTGGTTGTTGTAAAGCAGAGGTTCTCAACCAGAGGTCTTCCAGGAGGTACATCAACTCATCTAGATATTTGCCTAGTTTTACAAAAAATCATAAAAAGCACTAGTGATGTCAGTACAAACTAAAATTTCATACAGTGACTTGTTTATACTGTTCTATATACTATACACTGAAATGTAAGTACAATATTTATATTTCAGTCAATTTATTTTATAATTATATGGTAAAAATGAGAAAATAAGCAATTTTTCAGAATACTATGCTGTGACATTTTTGTCTTTTCATGTCTGATTTTGTAAGCAAGTAGTTTTTAAGTGAGGTGTAACTTGGGGGTACGCAAGACAAATCAGACTCCTGAAAAGGGTACAGTAGTTTACAATAGTAACTCTCAATCTTTCCAGAGCACTTACTTGGTGCCACAAATGAATAGCACTAATGTAGATAACATGCTCAGAAACATTCCTGTGATACCTATTACAAATGGGGGATTAATGATCTGCTGTGAAAATATTTTGTCACATTGAAGTGTTGCTATCCATAAATATAAGAGAAATAAAACTGCATGCTGTCTGATGAAAACAGTTTCAAATGCATTGTAATTCACTCACAGATTGTGGACTACACTATAGATGTGTGAAAGTTATTATGGTACTTCTAGTCTATTCCACTGCAGCATTTTGCTATTTATAATCAGTTTTTGAAGACTATGATACATTACAACCATCTGACATGTATTTTAAACTCAATTTTTATGCTTTTATGTCATATAACTAACATCTGTTTAAAGTGTGGGGAAGCACCAAGGATACTGTGCAAACAGAATGAAAGATATACATGATTAAACAACACTGAATTAAAGATGTACAATTAACCTCAAAATCACAATTGGAAGTCTCAATTTACAATCCCGTCCCACCTTCGATTCACTTACCTGCAACATACTGACAATCTCAACTTTGTTGAAGAAAATAAAGGAAGTGAGGGTAGAAAGAAAATTCTCTTCAAAAACTGACGGTGTTGGCAAGATGATGTCCTGAATGTATTGTACCCTGTAAGTCTGATGAATCTTTTGCCTAAGTTCAGAGTCTGTTATAGGTATAACCTCTTTAAATTTTGCTGTTTTGGTCAAGAACTCCCTGTGCCTTTTTGGCTGAGCCAAAGCAGGGTCGTACTCGAGGCATCCCACAACATCCATAATACACTCATCAGAAAACATTACCTCAAACAGAGTTGCTTTATTGAGGAACAAAATTCCTCTAATAATTTCATACAAATGATGTAAACCTTCAGTGTTCTCTAGATTCTCGCAAACCTGGAAAAGCTGCAATAGTTTTTTAATGTAGCCTTCATTTTCCAAGGCAAGCGCTAACTTTTCTCTACGGATGGGTGAGGAGAGAACAGAGGTAACTAGATCAGCAATCTCTTCAAGTTTGTTGAGTTCACAAGTAGGAAGATCAATCAAATGACTAGTTTCAGGCATTTCTTCAAAGCGTTCTTCTTCGGATTCATCAATAAGGTCCTGCGTGACTTCCACTGATGGATCTTTACCTTGAACCTAAAAATGGAATGTAAACAATTACTGTTTTATCCCAAAATATACATAGACATACAGAAAACATTCAAGTTGGTAATTTATGTAACTCATGTATAATTATATACAGTAGAACTTCAGACTTACAAACACCTTGGGAATGGAGGTTGTTCATAACAAAACAAAAACAAAAACAAAAACCACCACTATGGCTGTTTTTTCAAAAGTTTACAATGGAACATTGACTTAACAGCTTTGAAACTTCACTATGCAGAAGAAAAATGCTGCTTTCCCTTTTTGTTTTAGTAGTTCATGTTTAACAGAGTACTGTGCTATATTTGCTTTAAAAAAAAAAAATTTAAATGTATTTGTTGGTGTCTGTTGCTGCCTGACTGCATACTTCTGGTTCCAAATGAGGAGTGTAGTTGACTGATCAGTTCATAACTGTACGGTTTCTACTGTAGTGCCAACAGCTTGCTAGGCACTTTACAGCCATGTATGAAAATAAGGTCACTGCCTTAAATAATGATCATTTAAAAATTCTATACTTATTTCAAAACAAGGTAACTTTTTAAACCTTACAAAAAGTTTTGTTTCTTTGTAATTCCTCTGAATAGTCATATTATAGAATTAAAATGTCCAAGAAGATAGAGATAGTGAAGTTTTTACAGTATTCATATCATGAATACCATAAAAAGAACAATCCTTTTTGTAAGCTGGGCTAGCAGAAGCACTAGGGAAACCCAATTACTAAAAAACAACTGTTTCCATTCCTATTTTGGACATTGGTCTGAAAGTAACTTGTAAAACTAACAGAAATAAAGTCTAAAAAATACAAGTGCAAGCTCAGACAGCATTTGGATTATATAACTAGGAATACACTTCAAATATTTAAAGTGAATACTATGACTCCTGAGGGAATTCTGCACCACTGCGCAAGGTAGAATTTGCGCAGAACTTCCTTTTCCTCCCACAGAAATGGGCTGCAGAGCTGCTGGACCCCATAGATCCGAGTTCGCAAATAGAAGATGCTGACAGGAAGGAGGGAAAGGGAGCTGGAGGGTTCCCAGCAGCTACAGTACTAAGCATGCCCTGAAGGAAGGAGGTGGAGTGCAGGAAATGCAGGATAAACCCAGGACCCAGAATCAGTCTGTTTCTCCTTCTGGATCCTGGGCTCTGGTGGGCAGGGGATGAGTGTCCGGGCTGGGGGGAGTGGGCACAGCTGGGCAGGGGGTGAGTGTGTCTGGGCTGTGGAGGGGCCTGCGGCTTGGCTCGGGGGTGTGTGTGGCAGGGGTGCAGGTGTCTGGGCTGGGGGGGGAGGGAGCACAGATGGGCTCTGGGGAGGTCTGGGGAGAGTGCAAGTGTCTGGGCTAGGGAGGGAAGGGAGCACAGCTGGGCTCAGGGGGATAAGGGATGTGTGTGCAAGTGTCTGGGCTGGGGGGTCCCTGCAGCTGGGCTCTGGGGGATAGGGGTGTGGGGGTCTACCTCTCCTGCTGGGCTCTGTAGGGGAGGGAGCAGAGAAACAGGAACTAGGTTGTCATAGGGATTTCCTTAACTCTCTACTTCTTGAGGAAATTGTGTCTATTGTTAGAGACATAGTTGCTGATAGGTATTTTGAAATAAATTACAAAGTAACTGAAATTGGCATGATTATATGTTATTTTGACAAAATATGAAGAATTTTGCTGAATTTTATAATACTGTACAAAAAATTGTTAATTTTTTGGCATAGAATTCCCCCAGGAGTAATACTATACATATATTAAGTGAGGTCTATGAAGGGCTTTAATTTGGCTGTGCAAATGCAAAGTCTCCTGCATTTCCTTCTCTCCCCATGCAAAGTCTATTCTCTAGTAGGCCTTCTCCTGCCTACTGGAGTTCTAGGGTCAGAGAGGCAGCTACAGAGACTAGAACCACCCAGCTACTTATCCCATTAGTTTAATAATAAAAAAAAAAAAAAAAAAGAAAGCCTCAGCAGGGGCTGAGCAGAAAAATACTTAGCTAAACAAACTCAGGGTATCCAAGATATACAAACTGAAGTTTTATGGAAGAGCTGTAAATCCTAAAAACTCAGTGTTTAAAATGGAAATATGGAAGGTCAATGACGGCAGCACTACGAGATGCTGTGAAGGAAGACTTCATTTGTTCATTATCCACAGAAAAACTTATATAGGATTGTTTTATACTAAACCTAATTATAATAAACCTAAATAACATAGCACAATTCTTCCTGCAGTGCTTTACAAACTAATCTTTCACTGTAATCTGACTTTGTAGCGCGCACACAAGTTACAAAGCCAGAAAGGGCTATTGTGATCATCTCTAGTCTGACTTCTTGGGTAACACAGACCACAAGACCTCCCTGAATTAGTTAACATTTGAACTAGAGCATCTCTTTTGAAAAAATATCCCATCTTGATTTAAAACATAACTAGGTTACACATTTTATGTTTCTGTAGGCTGAGCTAATTGCACACACCAGGCACTCCTAGTCGCCATCCATTCTCCCTGACAAGATCGCTGTGAGCCACCCTCCTCGCCACTATTTCAGGGACTCACTGCAACCCTCACAGCCCCACTCCTCATTCCAGGGACTCTGTGTATATCCCATTCACCCCTCCCCCATACCATAGCTTCTGCACGCCTCCCCATTGCTCCTCCCAGGTCCCCATTCCCCCACATACCATGGGCTCTGATCCCCCCCTTTCAGGGCCCCTCATTCTTCCCCTCCATAGCTGAAGCTCTGTGTGCCCCACCCTCTCTCTCTCTCTCTCTCTTTCAGGGCATCAATGTTTGGAACTCAATTGGGACATGGGCAAAGATAAAATGAGGGGTATTCTTATGCTGGAATATGTTAATTTATACCATCAATTTATTCTTTGATCTATAGAGAATTACAGAAGAGGCGGACATTGTGGTTGTGCTAACCAGAGGTCAAGGACTCAGTGTGCCCCCTCATTTCCTCCCTTTACTTCCTCCCCCGCCCCCCAGGATTTTCATCAAAATAAATAGGGTGCTTAGAATAATCCCTGAAATTCATCAAATACAGCATTCAAAAGTTACTGCATTACATCAGAGAAATACCATCTAGTTGACTGTAAATAAGATATTTTTAATAAAATTCCAATCACACATCATAACATGGTCTCTTATTAACTTTATCAAATTGATGCAACTGAAAAGGACAATGTAAATATCAATCTCAAAACAGGTTTCTGATGTAAAGTTTGCTTCTCCTCTTGTATTGATTTTACAATGGTGCAATTCCATTACCTTGTTACTCCTGTCTTATAACTGTAAGTGACCAGAATAAGTCCTGCAAAATCTGAATGATCTATGTATGATAAAAACCCACTATCAAGGATTATGAGTAAAATACAAAGAAGTGCTTAATTCACATTTTCAAAAGTAACTTCTGCAATTAGGAGTCTAAGTCTCATTGAAAAAAAAATGGATCTTAGCCTAAGTGTCTACATCATTTTTGAAAAAGCAATTTAGGTCCCTTTAGAAGTTTTACTCTACATTTACATTTGAATAATGCTGTAATAGCGTCAGCCACCTTCCCTACCCCCCCCCCCCCCCCCCCCATGACCAGAGGTGGCTCTGCACTGCCCTGACTCGGTTTCCCTTCTTGCTTCCTCGATAACTCAAAAAGACGCTTCCACAAGCCCAATAACAGCCCTTACTGGGGTCTGGTTTTATTAACAAAGTTCCAAAATGAACACAGAAAGGTCTTAGCCTGGGCACAGCCCTTTCTCCGTGAGATACTCTCTCTTCCTCTGTTTTCTAAACCTTTGGAGAAGACAAGTCCTGGCCTGTCTTCCTTACTTTCTCCCCAGAAGAAAACTAGTTCTCCCAAACCCCTTCAGGGAAAACTTTCTCTGGCTGCAGCTTCACTCACTCTGTAGTTCCCCCTTGGCTGTCCAAAAAGGATGTTATGCTACCACCTCAGAGGCCTGGTTTAGTGACATGACTTGATCCACCTGGAGAGGCAAATCAGCTGTGTCACAGGTAGGCAGAGACTCACCTCCCTTTAGTAGAGCCAGCCACCCAGCAACATTTACAAAAATATGGACTTCCATCATGAAAAATAGACACTTTGTTCAAAATAGTAACAAAGACCTAGTAAACTTAGCATGTTACACAGTTTTGACTTAAGTTACAATGGCATAAATAACTTCTGTTAGTATGGAATTTAAAAATCTGAAAGCTTAGCTGTCTTTTTATATCTAAAGAGCACATACAACAGAAATGTTTTTAAAAAATAAGTTTAATAATTAAGGATTATTATAATATGAGGCTATGCCCCTATGAGCCTGATCCTGAGACAGAAGTTAGACACACAGAATGTAAGTTAATGAGGTAATACACAGAACACACCTCTGGATGAAGATTGGTGGCTAGCTCCTCTGATCTTTGTTATAAAGAACAGTTAAACAAAAGCCAGTTAGTATAGTGAACTGATCCAAAAATTAACACGTTGGCTCATTATTTGTTATTGTTTCATTTACTCTGAGAACTGAAAAGAAATCTGAAGTGGACTGAAAGGTTGCTAATACTTGTAAAGACTATTACATCGCCAAAATATTCTCTTCTGCAGTAACATTTAGGGCCTAATCCTGCAATGTATTGAACTCCCTCAACTAACAGCACACTCCCTCAACCCACAGTCAACAGTCACTGCAAGAATTATTTTCTCCTCTTTCTCCAGAAGTGGTAAACAGCACTGTCAAAATGCTGCATCTCCCACATATTAATGTATTCCTGGGGGAATTCTGCACCAATGAGCAAGTGGGGAATTGATCCTGCTTTGAGCAGGGGGTTGGACTAGATGACCTCCTGAGGTCCCTTCCAACCCTGATATTCTATGTAGTGCAGATTTCATGTCCCCCACAGAATAATAGATTCTGCTGGGGAGGTGCTGCAATTACACCTGTCACCCACCAGGGGCTGCTGTGGTGCCAGAAGAGAAGGCAGCTAGCTCACTGCTGGAGCAGCCAGCTGTGAAGGAGGGTACAGAGGCTGCTTCCTCATAGCACCTTGCCTGTGGGCCCAGGTGAGGAAGCAAGGGACATGGAGGTGTGGAAGAGGACAGAGAAGGGCACAGGGGACTGCTGGGGGGGCAACAGACTGGGATTCAGAAGGGTTAGTGGGGGACAGACTAGGGTGGGGCCACAGGAGCTAGTGGGGTGACAGCATTGAGCCAGGGGCTGAGTGGGGGTGCAGGATTAGATGGAGGAGGGAGAAGGGAGTGCAGGGACACATGGGGATGGGAGCAGACATGCCTGACTGAATGGGGGAGGCTTTCCAACTCCCTAACAATCCCTCCACTCCACACACATAGCCACAAACAAAACCCTGTCCCATTCTTCTGCCACCCATACCCAACAATCCTCCAGGTTCACTCCCAGGCTCTTTCCCAGCAATTACTTCCCACTCCTTCAGCTCCTCTGTTACACCCGACTCCAAGCCTTTGCACTGCTTCCGAGGGGTGCGAGATATATGTTTGTTTATTGTAGTTTGAACTATTACTCAAAGTAAACTATTTGTCAAAAAACATTTCCTGAATCATTTTTGTTGTCTGTACTGACAGACACATTTGCGAACACATTTTGAAATAAATTACCAAAATAATTGGAACTGGTGTGATTATAGTGTGTTGTTTTAACAAATAAAATATGCAGAATTTTAAAATATTGTGCACAGATTTTTTAATCATAGAATATCAGGGTTGGAAGGGACCTCAGGAAGTCATCTAGTCCAAACCCCTGCTCAAAGCAGGACCAATTCCCAACTAAATAATTCCAGCCAGGGCTTTGTCAAGCCTGACCTTAAACCTCTAAGGAAGGGGATTCCATGACCTCCCTAGGTAACGCATTCCAGTGCTTCACCACCCTCCTAGTGAAAAAAGTTTTTCCTAATATTCAACCTAAACCTCCCCCACTGCAACTTGAGACCAATACTCCTTATTCTGTCATCTGCTACCATTGAGAACGGTCTAGATCCATCCTCTTTGGAACCACCTTTCTGGTAGTTGAAAGCAGCTATCGAATCCCTCCGCATTCTTCTCTTGTGCAGACTAAACAATCCCAGTTCCCTCAGCCTCTCCTCATAAGTCTTGTGCTCCAGACCCCTAATCAGTTTTGTTGCCCTCTGCTGGACTCTTTCCAATTTTTCCACATCCTTCTTGTAGTGTGGGGCCCAAAACTGGACACAGTACTCGAGATGAGGCCTCACCAATGTCGAATAGAGGGGAATGATCACGTCCCTCCATCTGCTGTCAATGCCTCTACTTATACAGCCCCAAATGCCATTAGCCTTCTTGGCAACAAGGGCACACTGTTGACTCATATCCAGCGTCTCATCCACTGTAACCCCTAGGTCCTTTTCTGCAGAACTGCTGCCTAGCCATTCGGTCCCTAGTCTGTAGCAGTGCATGGGATTCTTCCATCCTAAGTGCAGGACTCTGCACTTGTCCTTGTTGAACCTCATCAGGTTTCTTTTGGCCCAGTCCTCTAATTTGTCTAGGTCCCTCTGTATCCTGTCCCTACCCTCCAGCGTATCTACCACTCCTCCCAGTTTAGTGTCATCTGCAAACTTGCTGAGAGTGCAGTCCACGCCATCCTCCAGACCATTAATGAAGGTATTGAACAAAACCGGCCCCAGGACCAACCCTTGGGGCACTCCGCTTGATACAGGCTGCCAACTAGACATAGAGCCATTGATCACTAACCGTTGAGCCCGACGATCTAGCCAGCTTTTCTATCCACCTTATAGTCCATTCATCCAGCCCATACTACTTTAACTTGCCGGCAGAAATACTGTGGGAGACCGTATCAAAAGCTTTGCTAAAGTCAAGAAATAACATATACACTGCTTTCCCCTCATCCACAGACCCAGTTATCTCCTCATAGAAGGCAATTAGGTTAGTCAGGCATGACTTGCCCTTGGTGAATCCATGCTGACTGTTCCTGATCACTTTCCTCTCCTCTAAGTGTTTCATAATTGATTCCTTGAGGACCTGCTCCATGATTTTTCCAGGGACTGAGGTGAGGCTGACTGGCCTGTAGTTCCCCAGATCCTCCTCCTTCCCCTTTTTAAAGATGGGCACGACATTAGCCTTTTTCCAGTCATCCAGGTCCCCCCCCCCCCCCCCAATCGCCATGAGTTTTCAAAGATAATGGCCAAAATGGCTCTGCAATCACATCCGCTAACTCCTTTAGCGGCCTCGGATGCAGCACATCCAGCCCCATGGACTTGTGCTCATCCAGCACAATAAATAGTCCCGAACCACTTCTTTCTCCACAGAGGGCTGGTCACCTCCTCCCCATGCTGTGCTGCCCAGTGCAGTAGTCTGGGAGCTGACCTTGTTCGTGAAGACAGAGGGGGGGGGGGAAAAAATAAAAAAATAAAAGCATTGAGTACATTAGCTTTTTCCACATCCTCTGTCAGTAGGTTGCCTCCCTCATTCAGTAAGGGGCCCACACTTTCCTTGACTTTCTTCTTGTTGCTAACATACCTGAAGAAACCCTTCTTATTACTCTTAACATCTCTTGCTAGCTGGAACTCCAAGTGTGATTTGGCCTTCCTGATTTCACTCCTGCATGCATGAGCAATATTTTTTATACTCCTCCCTGGTATAAATTCTTGGTGCAGAATTTCCCCCAGGAGTAATTAATGGTTCCTAAATTTAAGGAAAACTCCAGGGGAAAAAACAAACAACAATTTGGTATATAAAAGATATTTTAAGCCATATCTAATAACAAGGAGAGTAAACCACTGAAGACAACAGTTAAATGCCAAATAGAATAATGGATAAACAAAGATTCCAGCTTGACAATCTGATATGCAAACTAGGAGTGAATGAGTTAGCTTTCCACATTAGAAAGTACTGGAAATCAGAGTTTCAATGATGGAAGGTAAGTTCTATAGTTTTTGCCCATTTATTTTGTTGAACTTTGAAACAGACTTCAAATGTTTCTAATGGGAAAGTTGATTATTTCAGTCTTAATTTCAAACTTTACCTCTTCTAGGAAGTATAATTAAAATGGCAGCTGAAGAGAGACAACAGCCCCAATCACTGAAGAGAGTTACTGGAAAGTGGAAAGCATAGAATTTATATTTTATTTCATATGTGCCGTCCTTATAGATTCTTCCTCCCTCCCCCCCCCCCCACCCGCTTCTGTCAAACCGAAGCTGCCTTCTGGGAATTAGCTGGAACTGAAAAGATGGCTCTAATGGGCCACTGAGCAGCTACAGGCATCAGTGTCAACAGCCAAGACTCAGAATTACTGTATCAGGCAGCTGAATCTTAGGCCTGGTCTACACTATGACTTTAATTCGGATTTAGCAGTGTTAAAACGAATTAACCCTGCACCCGTCCACACAATGAAGCCATTTATTTCGAAATAAAGGGCTCTTAAAATCGATTTCTGTACTCCACCCCGACAAGCGGAGTAGCGCCAAAATCGATATTGTCATTTCGAATTAGGGTTAGTGTGGCCGCAATTCGATGGTATTGGCCTCCGGGAGCTATCCCACAGTGCACCATTGTGACCGCTCTAGACAGCAATCTGAACTCGGATGCTCTGGCCAGGTAGACAGGAAAAGCCCCGCGAACATTTAAATTTCATTTCCTGTTTGCCCAGCGTGGAGAGCACAGGTGACCACAGATAGCTCATCAGCACAGGTAACCATGCAGGCCGATAATCGAAAAAGAGCACCAGCATGGACTGTACGGGAGGTACTGGATCTGATCGCTATATGGGGAGAGGATTCAGTGCTAGCAGAACTTCGTTCGAAAAGACGAAATGCCAAAACTTTTGAAAAAAATCTCCAAGGGCATGATGGAGAGAGGCCACAATAGGGACTCAGATCAGTGCCGCGTGAAAGTCAAGGAGCTCAGACAAGCCTAATCAAAAAAGAAAGGAGGCAAACGGTCGCTCCGGGTCAGAGCCGCGGACATGCCGCTTCTACGCCGAGCTGCATGCAGTTCTAGGGGGGGCTGCCACCACTACCCCACCTCTGACCGTGGATTCCGAGGCGGGGATAATCTCATCAGCTACACCTGAGGATTCTGCGGACGGGGAAGAGGAGGAGGAGGACGAGCTTGCGGAGAGCACCCAGCACTCCGTTCTCCCCAACAGCCAGGATCTTTTTCTCAGCCTGACTGAAGTACCCTCCCAACCCTCCCAAGCCAGTATCCAAGACCACGACCCCATGGAAGGGACCTCAGGTGAGTTTACCTTTTAAAATATAAAACTTGTTTTAAAAGCAAGCGTTTTTTAATGATTACTTTGCCCTGAGGACTTGGGATGCATTCGCGACCTGTACAGCTACTGGAAAAGTCTGTTAACGTGTCTGGGGATGGAGCGGAAATCCTCCAGGGACATCTCCATGAAGCTCTCCTGGAGGTACTCGAAAAGCCTTGCCACAAGGTTTCTGGGCAGTGCAGCCTTATTCCGTCCTCCATGGTAGGACACTTGACCGCGCCATGCTTGCAGCAAGTAATCTGGTATCATAGCATGACAAAGCCTGGCAGCGTATGGTCCCGGTGTTTGCTGGCATTCAAGCAACATCCGTTCTTTATCTCGCTGTGTAATCCTCAGGAGAGTGATATCGCTCATGGTAACCAGGTTGAAATACGGGAATTTAATTAAAGGGAACAGTGGTGGCCGTTCCTACTGGGCTGTTTGCCTGTGGCTGAAAAGAAATCCTTCCCTGCAGTTAGCCAAGCGCGGGGGGGGGGGAATTGGCCCAGAGCTTTTCGCGTTTGGCTAGCAGGGATCTTCCCTGATACCAGCCACGCAGTGGGGGGGAGGGATAAAGCGATCATCCAGATAAATGGATGGGGGGGGGGGGTTAGTTTGTTTTCTGCTGCTGAAGGTTAACAGGAAAACCGCAGCACTCAACGGGCTTTGCTTGGTATGTGGGAAAGGAAGGCGCAGAAGCCGAAAGGCAATGGCTTACCATGGCCGCATGCAAGCCGAATTCTGTTGCCCGGACCTGCGTCTGTGATCTCTAGCAGCAAAGCCACAGGCACTCAATATTAAGAGGCAAAATGCGACCTTGCACAGAAATCACCTGTGCTATGTAATGTGAATAGTGTTGGTCACCGTGAAAGAGTATAAGCATTGTTCTGCAAAATGTATCTTTTTAAAAAATTCTCTCCTTTTTTCCCTCCCTCCAGCAGCTGCAAATTCTTCAAGCCTCCCTCCTCCGTCCCGAAGGCTATCTCAGATAAGGCGTCGGAAAAAGAAGACGCGAGACGAGATGTTCGCAGAAATCATGGAATCCACCCGCAGTGAAAGAGCTCATCTGAATGAGTGGAAGGACACGGTTTCAAAGTATAGGAAAGAAGCCAGTGAACGTGAGGACAGGAGGGACCAACGTGAGCACATGAGGGACGCTCGAGATGAGAGGTGGCGGCAGGAAGATCAGAGGAGGTAGGATGCAAAGCTGGGGCTGCTGCGTGAGCAAACAGACATGCTCCGGCGTCTGGTGGAGCTTCAGGAACGGCAGCAGGATAACAGAGTGCCGCTACAGCCCCTGTATATCCCCCCTCCCCCTGTTCCATAGCCTCCTCACCCAGACGTGTAAAAACGCGGGGGGGGTGGGGGGGGGGGGGGGGGAGAGGCTCCGTACACCCTCCCATTCCACCCCAGTGGACAGCCCAAGCAAAAGGCTGTCATTTTTTTAACCTTTTTTTAGTGGCCTTTTCCTTCCCGCCGATCCTCCTCCCAAACCCCACCCAGGTTCTCTCCCCTCTTTTTAAAATCAATTAATAAAGAATGAATGATTTTTAAACGATAGAGACTTTATTTCCTTTGAAAGCAAGCTGGGGGAAGGGAGAGGGTGGGTTCCTTACAGAGAATGAAGGAGTCAATAAAGGGGGCGGGTTTTCATGAAGGAGAAACAAACAGAAATTTCACACTGTAGCCTGGCCAGTCATGAAACTGGTTTTCAAAGCTTCTCTGATGCACAGCGCTTCCTGGTGTGCTCTTCTAATCGCCCTGGTGTCTGGCTGCGCGTAATCAGCAGCCAGGCGATTTGCCTCAGCCTCCCACCCCAATTTATGTACAGGCGTGACTACCTGCCCTTTCCTGATTATACGCGGCCAGTCCGCATCCACATCCAGTAATTAAATAAACTAATAATTTAAATTGGAATTTCATCCATTAATAAGTATTTATTATATAATTAAAACCATTCTATTGGACAGAAATAAATTAATGTTCAAAACAATATTAAAAATTTGAAAATTTAGAGCATGGAAACCAAAATAGCTAAAATTTAGTTTTGGCAAGATACACGGAATGGAAACTCCGGGATCTTTACCTGTCACTGAATATAGCCATCATACCAATAGTGGAATATAAAACAAGTCTACATATACTCTCCTTAAAATTTTTACTTCTGTCCATTCCCAATAATTGTAACAAATCATTATTACCTTCACTCCACTTGCCACGCGCCCCAAGCACAAAACCAAAGAAGTGAATATTTTTACCTCCCGTTAAGTTTTTAATTTCTTCCTCTAACTCAAGATAATAAGCCACCTTCTCACTGTGGGCTTGTTCCAAACTTCCGGCATTATCCTCCCATCGCACTGTAACATCAACCACCACTGCTGTATCTCCTTTTATAAATATAATATCCGGCTTTCTTAACTCACCCTTACTATTTCTCAAATGGGGCTCTATCATTGCCTTCCACCCTAATTTACCAACCTTATCTACAACTGCAGACACTACTCTATTATGCCTTTTTATCCTAGCATTCTTAGTCTTATAACATTGTCCTGAGATATGGGGAACAGTCTCCCGCACTTTACCGCACCATCTACAAAGAGCATTCACACCTCCTCTTCCTCTTGCTAATGTCTCCCTAGTAGGATAAATATTTGCCCTAAGCTGCAATGCTGCGATATACGCTGACGATTTAACTTTACTAGAGTTTCTAAAAATCGAATTACTAATTAAATCATTTTAAAAATATTTTATCCCTATTCCCTGACATCTCAGTTCTGACCATCTTAAAAATTCCTCTTCCCTCCATTTCTTGGGATGAGATGTTACTGCACTAAATGACAATATTTTATCCACAAGATTTTCTCCTGCATATAGATAAGATAGGTCCATCCAATCATCTCTCGAGACAATATGTCTCCTCCATTTACGAATTAACATATTTGGGATTTGCACACTAAACTTAGTGAGAGCTAAACCACCATCCCTACCTCTAGAATAAAATATCCCATCTGTGGTACACTGAGGTAAATGTAAAATCTCTAACTATTTTTCTAACTAACACATCAAGATTGTCTAAAAGATTAAAAGGGGGTTCTATTAAAAGAAGATTATAAAATAGCTTCGGTAAAATATATGTCTGTAAAATTAATATTTTTTGGGCCGGTTTTAATGGGGCCTTAATTAAATTCTCACTCCAATCTTTCAATTTTTCTTTAAGTACCGGTCCCCCTACACCTATCCAGGGATCTATTCTAGCTCCTAAATATTTTTCAAAATCCCCTGGTTGAACATATTCAATCTCCTCTGACCCTATCTGCCAATTATCCTTAGGATTAACTACATAGGTTTTATGTTTAGTTAAAATATGAAAGCCTTTCGTTTTCTTCACATTAACAGAGAGATTAGTATTTTTACAAAACTCCTCTAAGATACCCAAATTTTTAATCATTCCTTTATATGAGCTACTTAAAATTGCCACATCATCGGCAAAAGCCAATGACGTGACACCATTGCCCTTAACATAAAAACCACTTCCTTCTACTTCTAATCTAGTTAAAAGGGGATCCATAGCAATATTAAAATTGGGGACAACGTGTCACCCTGCTTGACCCCCCTCCTAATTAAAATAGACTCAGTAACTTCATCACCCACCCATACCCTAGTTGTGCAATTATCATAAAGGTCCCTAATAATATCTATAAAATGTTCATCTATACCAAATCTTCTCAACCAGGCTATTATATGTCCGTGTCCCACAGAATCAAAAGCTTTTGCCAGATCTACGAACACTATTGCAATTTCATTCCCATTTCGTTTAGCCCCTTTAATCAAATTATCTAATATAGCAATATTTTCCTCACACCCAGGGGCGGATATAAACCCTTTTTGTCTACTACATATCTTAACTGTTTCCACCAGTCTTTTTGCTAATATTTTGGTATAGATTCTAATCCAAACTGACCCAATTGTCAATGGTCTCCACTTCTTCATTTCCTCCTCATCTTGTGTCTTTGGTATTAAAATCGTTCTATTTTTCTTAAATTCATCTGGTACCTATCTATTTAGAAACCATATATTAAAATTTTTTGTAAGTATTAAGGAGTCTAAATTAAAAATATCCCACAAATTGCTCACTTTTACTTTATCTGGGCCAGGAGCACTATCTTTTCTTATTTCTCTTAAAGCTATTCTAATCTCATCCACAGAGATCGGACTCATTAATATATCATTATCCGCATTCTCTGTGGATGATGGCCACCCTATCATATTACCATGTCCAATTGTTCCCAAAATATTCACATAGTATTCCTCAATTTTTTTCATAGGGATAGCACACTTAGCCTTATCTGGCTCTCCCATTATAATGCAAGTCAATCTTCTTCTATCCTTATCAAATAATTGTTGATAGAATTTATACTTAGCTTTCTTTGTAGCATATCTCCTAATTGCATTAAATTGCTTCCTTCTCCCCTCCTTTCTCATCTTCCCTTTTCCTTTATTCCTCAACTCTATTTGACTTTCATTTCTAGGGTCCTTTCCCTCTACTAATGAATAACATAATTTTTCCAACATTGCCCATCCGAGAGCTTTTGTTAAATCCTCCTTTAATAATCCTTCAATTTCCCCTAAACTATTTATTATTTCTCTTCCCTCCCTACTTTGTTTTCCCCGTTTACATATTTTCTCCACTAAATCCACTTCTGGATGTCCTTTTAGTGGGAAAATCCTCTCTCTTGGGGGCGGAATTTCTAATATATTTACTCTAATGTCCTCTACCTCAGTCACTTCCTCCCTATCTCCTGTTACCACTAACTTCTTCTTTGCTAATTCTCGTCTTTTATCTGATATTTGTTTATTCGTTTTGGTCCTCATCTCGCTCTCAATACATTTATTTATATTCCTTTTCCCAATATATTTCCTTTCCAACTGTATAAGCTGCGCAACCTCATCTTTGGTCCATATACGAGATCTAGTCGATCCCTCTTTGATCTTACTTTTAGCAGCCATATCTTCTTTTCTTTGCTCATTCCTCACAGCAGGGTGTCTAGGTCTACAGTGTTGGCTCAATCCAGATCTAGTATGAAAACCAAGCCCACAGACCGAGCACGTATGGCTCTTCATTGGGGTATCCGCCTTTTTGGGTATGCACTTGGGGTAGTGGCAAGCTATATTATGATATTGAGAAGATTTTCCACATTTACTACGTACAACTCGTATGGCTTTACTTTTATGAACCACATTAATGTGTTTGGCCCATTTACCAAATATTGGTAATATCTGGGGACATATTGGACAATTAAAACTATCAACGGGATACTCTAAATAAAAAACCCCATCCTTCCACGAACTACTTTCTAATATATTTATATTACTACCAGTACTGTTAAGATCCTTATTACGATCCCTATTAAAATCAGTACTTGGTCTAAAACAATTTAATAAACTAGACCCATTAACTAAATGAGCATTAAGATATCCCAATTCGCTAACATATGGATCATCAAATGTACTTAAATACTTAAAATCTGGATTAAAACTTTCCATAGTTAAATCATTAAAAGCGTCCCTTGTAAAAACCATCGGTAAGATAGATAAAATCTCCTCACCATGATCATCACAAACAGTCTCCTCTACCTCCTCTCCATGCTCCACTGGGAGGACTTGATTCTCACTCTCATGCTCATGAGACTTCATTATAGTCCACACCATTTTATCCATTGGTCCAGCGACCCTAATCACACCCCTAATATATTTATATAAAGGTCTCCCCCTTACTTTCACAGAGATTGTGGAGCACACAGCAAGCGGAAATAACAATGGGGATATTGGTTTGGCTGAGGTCTGAGCGAGTCAGTAACGATCGCCAGCGACCTTTTAAACGGCCAAATGCACATTCTACCACCATTCTGCACTTGCTAAGCCTGTAGTTGAACAGCTCCTGACTCCTGTCCAGGCTGCCTGTGTATGGCAGCATGAGCCACGGCATTAAGGGGTAGGCTGGGTCCCCAAGAATAGCTATGGGCATTTCAACATCCCCAACGGTTATTTTCTGGTCCGGGAAGTAAGTCCCTTGCTGAAGCCATTTAAACAGAGTAGTGTTCCTGAAGACGCGAGCGTCATGAACCCTTCCCGGCCAGCCCACGTTGATGTTGGTGAAACGTCCCTTGTGATCCACAAGTGCTTGCAGCACCATTAAAAGTACCCCTTGCGGTTTATGTACTGGGTACCCTGGTGCTCCGGTGCCAAGATAGGGATATGGGTTCCATCTATCGCCCCACCACAGTTAGGGAATCCCATTGCAGCAAAGCCATCCACTATGACCTGCACATTTCCCAGAGTCACTACCTTTCGTAGCAGCACCTCAGTGATTGCTTTGGCTACTTGCATCACAGCAGCCCCCACAGTAGATTTGCCCACTCCAAATTGATTCCCGACTGAGCGGTAGCTGTCTGGCGTTGCAAGCTTCCACAGGGCTATCGCCACTTGCTTCTCAACTGTGAGGGCTGCTCTCATCTTGGTATTCTGGCGTTTCAGGGCAGGGGACAGCAAGTCAAAGTTCCATGAAAGTGCCTTTACGCATGCGAAAGTTTCGCAGCCACTGGGAATCGTCCCACACCTGCAACACTATGCGGTCCCAACAGTCTGTGCTTGTTTCCCCGGGCCCAGAATCGGCGTTCCATGGATAGAACCTGCCCCATTAACAACATGATCTCCAAAGCACCGGGGCCCGCGGTTTGAGAGAATTCTGTGTCTGTGTCCATGTCCATATCACGCTTGTCGCTGCACTGCCGTCGCCTCCTCGCCTCGTTTTTCTGGTCCTGGCTCAGCATAAACTGCACGAGAACGCGCGAGGTGTTTACAATGTTCATGACTGCTGTCTTGAGCTGAGCGGGCTCCATGCTTGCCGTGGTATGGAGTCTGCAGTGTTCACCCAGGAAAAAAGGTGCGAAATGGTTGTCTGCCGTTGCTTTCATGGAGGGAGGGGTGAGGCTGTACCCAGAACCACCTGCGACAATGTTTTTTGCCCCATCAGGCACTGGGATCTCAACCCAGAATTCCAATGAGCGGGGGAGACTGTGGGAACTATGGGATAGCTATGGGATAGCTACCCACAGTGCAACGCTCCGGAAATCGACGCTAGCCCCGGTACATGGACGCACACCGCTGAATTAATGTGCTTAGTGTGGCCGCATACATTCGACTTTATACAATCTGTTTCCAAAATTCGAATTATATAAATTCGGATTAATCCCGTAGTGTAGACATTATACTTAATTTTTAAAACAAAGTATAAAGTATGGCATACAAAACAAGCAGACAGGATACATCAAAATTTGAAAATTAGAATTTTAAAAATTAACTGTACCTGGCAGATTTTTTCCCAAATTTCATCGCAGCCAGCTTTTTCTTGAAAACTCAGCGCTAAATCATAATTCTCTGCTTCTGACCAAACAATCAAGGTGTCCTATTTAAAAATAAATATTTGTGATTTTCAAAAAAAAAATAATTTAGGTGCAATACAAAACAGACTGAATGCCATACAATAAGTAATACATCCAAGGATGCAATTACTACTTCAACTGGTGTAAAAATTGTCAAGACAGAATCACATATCACATCAAGTAGGATGAAATCACCAGTTCTGCTACAAGTATAAAACTCTTTACAGTCTCGGTGATAAATGGGGGGGGGGGGGGGAAGAAAAGGGGGGCAGCTCCCTTTTATGGACACCCAGCCAGCCAGCTACAAAATCCCTGTTAGTAGCTATTCTCTACTTGCTTTACCTGTAAAGGGTTAAAAAAGCCCATAGTAAAAGGAAGGGAGTGAGCACCTGACCAAAGGAGAGCCAATGGGAGGGGGACATGACAAAAAACTTTCCCTTTGTCTGTCTGTGGTTGTTCTCTAACCCTAAGAAGCTTTAAACCAGGTATGAAAAATCATACCCATCTGAAACCCGATATGTAAGTAGATCAGGGAATGTCTAGGTAGACGCGATTAGATTTCTCTCTCTTATTTCTTTATGGCTTGTGGACTCCTCTGTGCTAGCCCCCAAATGCTTTCGTTTTGCTTGTAACCATTAAACTGGACCTCAAGAAATCCATTTTTGGATGATTATTATATTTGCTCTTTTTAAATCCAGCAATAGCCTAAAGTTCCAGATGTATTTTCTTTCTTTTTGTTTTTAATAAAATTTACCTTTAAGAACAGGATTGGGTTTTTTGTGTCCTAAGAGATTTGTGCATATGTTGTTTAATTAGCTGGTAGCAACAACTGATTTCCTTTGTTTTCTTTCTCAGTTCCTCTCCGGGGGGTGGGGGGGTGGGGAGGGCTTGAGGGTACCCCACAGGTAGGAATTCCAAAGTGCGCCTTCCTAGGTCAGAAGGAGTGGGGGGGGAGGGGGGTTGCACTTGGATGGTGGCAGCATCTACCCATCCAAGGTCGGAGAAAAGCTGTAACTATGGGAGTTTAATACCAGCCTGGAGTGGCCAGTATTAATTTTTAGAATCCTTACAGGCCCCCACTTTCTGCACTCAAAGTGCTAGAGTGGGGAATCAGCCTTGACAGTCTCTCATGTCCTAGCACCCAAAACATAATTTGATCAAATCTTATTACTCTTAAACATTCAGAATATTTACATGAAAGAAGACTTAGTAGTCCTCCTCTCAACAGAAATACCCTGGAGGTAGTTGTAAAGATTAATTATACATTATAGTAAACAACTTATTTACAATATGGAAATTAAAAAAAAAAAAAAAAAAAAAACCTTTCCATATTTATAAAAATACACAGAAATATGAGATTACATTCATATTTTCATTTCAGAGAACATTTAACACAATTTGGGAAATAATTCCACACATTCCAAATTTGTAACTTTAAACCAAAGAAACAAGGTGGATAAAAATGATTTTTTTAAAAATCGGATTTAAATACTTTTTAAAAAAAATAAACCTATTTAAAATTAAATTTGCAATTATAGCAACCTTTGTTATGGCTTAAATTAAAATTATTTTAATAGAGTGAGTTTAAAAAAAAAAAAAAAAAAAAGGCAGTATATGTTTACTGATAAAGTTTTAAAGACAATTAAATCACTGAACTAGCAGAAGCCCCTGTCCACTAAAGTGCTAAACCAGCTTTTGACAGCAACAGCCCTTCAAAGCACACAGTGGCAAGAAACAATCAGCTCAATTCATTAACTGCAGATAAGACGTCCTGTGTTAAAACATGTTTTTCATTTAAAAATGATTAATAAATCTTTTTTTAGATGGATCCAGCACATTTAAGGTATTTTAATTTAGCTAATTTTAAACAACTTTAAGGTTCCTTTTTTTGCATTTTAAATGCATTCAAATAGTGCTTGACACAAAGCACAAGTAAAAAATTAATCTAGTAAATTAGAAATGCATTATTCACTGTTTTCTAACAAAAAAATTAAGAATCTGAATCCATGAAATCAACTGTATAACGACTTAAATAAATGTGTACAAATATAGTGTTTCATCCTGGTTTGCAGAAAGAAACACCATATTTAGCACAAAGGTTATATTTAACTTCAACTCAACATGTTTTCATGGTTACCAAGAGAACCAACCTTTCTTTAGGAAAATAACTAAAAAAGTACAAATGCAAAATATGATTAAAACTAATAATTTAAATGATGATTAAAATTGCTTTGATTTAAATCAATCCACCTGTGAAGAGGCAAGCCTTTTAGAACTAGAAGTTTATATATTGTATAATATATGTTTTAACAAGTTAGTCATTAAGTTACTACAAGATGATACTAGACTTGTTATTTTTATTCAGGACTTGTCTATACAAACATCAAATTCATGGCAGTCTGCAGTGTAAATCTACCTCACACTAGCCAGCTGTGCCAAGCCCTAAGTGCTCATGTGGATCCTGCTACTGCACTCTACAAGTTCCCTAGTGTGCTGGCAGGTTAAAGTGCACTAGAAACTTGATAGTATGAGGCAATTCAAGGTAAATTTACACCCCAGCTTGTTGCTAAGTATTCATACAGATAAGCTTCAAAGAGTACCACTTGATTTTTTTCCATCATAATTACTCATCCTTGCCACTGGTGTTAGCAAACAGTGAACTCCAAGGAGCAGAGGGATCCTTTGAATTTACTGGACAGATTCAAGGAAAAATAATCCTTGCAAAGGTTTCTTGTTATGAAGACGACAAAATTTTGAAGAGGGCCACATCCAGCCCTAGCTGGGATCAAGCTCAACTCCACTGACATCCATTTACAAAAATGCTAGCTACTTTATAAGGAGGCAATTCCTAGTTTTGCTGGGGGGTGGGGGGCGTGCGCTGTGGTGATAATAAATAATTTAATGATGTGGAGATATATATTAAGAAATTGCAACTTTGAAGACCAGGAAAAAGAAACAGGCCTTCTAATGGTAGGCAAACAGAGAAACTTATGCAAAGAAATTAAGTAATTTTGCAGTGTAACTACATACTAAAATTTAGGGAACTGACTAGATCAAGAGGTTGGTAATACCATATAAAGTCTCATCTCTGAATTAATAGTGACCAAAACTCAACATGGGGAAAATCCATACTAGGAAGTTGAGGTATCTTATAGCATTTCTCCCTTGTAATTACTTGGGGCAAGCCAACATGGTGTGTCTCTCAGTAAAACAGGTTGATTGTTTGGCCCACAAATAGATGTCCCAGGAGAGACAGAGTACCAGCCACAACTCTTAGACCAGACCAGACCTGGCCTCCATCCCATGGCAGCACGGATCCCCGTGAAGCCATGGCAGCTCCCCCTCCTCTGGTCATCAAGCACTTTCCAAAACCCTATTTGTGAGGTGTTCCAGTATAAAGTGGAGCCATCACCACAAGACACTGCTGAGTGGGTCATCATCGGTACACTATTCTCACAGGGCTAAAGTAGACGTTTGCCTACAGTGTATTTGACATCACTAGACTTTATTGCCTTGAATTAGGGCTTCTCTTTTGGGGAAAGTTTACCAGTTAAACTGGTATAATTCAAACCAATAGTTAAACCAGTATAGTTATAATGGTATAACTCACTGCATGGACACACTTATTCTGAAAGCTTTTTCCGTTTGGTTTAAGCCACTTCCAAAGTGACAGGTTTCAGAGTAGCAGCCGTGTTAGTCTGTATCCGCAAAAATAACAGGAGTACTTGTGGCACCTTAGAGACTAACAAATTTATTAGAGCATAAGCTTTCTGGGTTGTAGCCCACGAAAGCTTATGCTCTAATAAATTTGTTAGTCTCTAAGGTGCCACAAGTACTCCTGTTATTTTTCCAAAGTGACATTAGCTAAACCCAAAAAGCCGCTTTTGCTCCAGAGAGTCCACACATGGAGTTATACTAGTATAATTATATAAGGGCTTATCTACACTGGCAAGTTTCTGCGCAGTAAAGCAGCTTTTTGCACTCAAACTGAAGAAGTGTACACACTGCCAAGCCACTTTGTGTGAAGAAAATCCTCAGCTGCAGCACTGCAAAAAAACACACCTCAATGAGAGTTGTAAAGCTATTTGCGCAGAGGCTCCAGCGCACTACTGCCAATGTAGACACTTGACTGCTTTCTGCACTGTAACTGGCCTCCTGAGCTGTCCCATAATGCCTCAAGTGACTGCTCTGCTCATTGTTTTAAAGTCCGCTGCCCTGGAGACATGCGCCCCTCCCCTTTCAAAGCACTGTTTCTGACAGCCCTTGTGTCCTGTGCCGATCTGCTCCGGGACGCAAAGCAAACCATTAATGTGGAATGCTCCTGCTGTTGAACACAAGAGGCATGTGTAGGTAACCCTCCCATGCCTCAGGACTGGTTGCTTCCTGCCGCTGTCTGAACTTACAAGACAGCATGCTGACTCTCTGTCCCCCAAAACACACTGTCCCCCCAGTTCATACACACACTCTTCCCCCTCCCACACTTCAGTTGAAAAGCAGCTGGCAATGTAGTAGGATGCCCATGGAACAATGGGATTGGGAAACCTGCATCATGTGACACTGTGCCTGCCCCATGAGGTATTGCAAACCCTTCCCAAAGCACCCTGCGGCCAGTTGCACAGTGGGATAGCTACCACAATCGGCAAAGACAGCAGTGCATATGCTCCAGCATCTCAAGGAGCACAGCATGGACAGCGGTTTAGTTCCAGCGTTTTAATAAAAGTGGTATAACTTGTGGTGCAGAAACTTGCCAGTGTAGACATACCCTCAGTTTAAATTTACACCTTTCCTTAGCTTATACCAGTATAATTTTATTGTGTAGACAAGATAGACATTGCCAGTTAACTTTAGGTACTTCACACATTTCTAAAGGCTAGTGTGAACACCCCACACACATCTGACGGAGGCTCTAAGTGTTTTTCTTCATCCTACGGATCACTTGTAGCCTGAATTTTGTAAACTCCCAGGACAAATGATTTAGCAATTAACTCATGGTTAAAAAAAAAAGGGGGGGGGGGCGGCAAAGGGCTGCCTAGTTTTGACATACCCAGTGCATCTCTGGAGAGTCTTCCATGGGAATGAAAAGGAGAAAGGGAAAGAATGCCATAGAGCTAGCACAGCTCCTCCCTGCCTTCTTATCTCAGAAGCACCTGATCTAGCTTTCCTCTGTGCATAGAAGAATAGAAAAATGATCAAGCCCATCACCATTTAACAGGTGTTCATTATGTTGAAGGCCACCTATTTAGTCCCTGACAGACAGATTCCTCATAAAATAAAGAGAGCACACAACTACCATTCTTAGGCCATGTCTACACAGTGAGTGCTACAGTGGCATAGCTATGGTACTGCTGCTATGTAGATTTTTTTTTCTGTTGCTGTATGTAATCCACCTCCCTAAGAGGCAGTCACTAGGTTCACAGAAGAATTCTTCCTAGCTGCGTCTATATCAGAGATTAGGTTGGCTAGCTATGGCTTTCAAAGGTGTGAATTTTTCTCACCCCGAGAGCCAGCTATGTCAACCTAACTTTTAATTAAGGCCATAGCATAGTTGCCAAAGACTGAAGAGGCACAGAAACTTAATTACTTTCTCATCTTAAGAGAGGGCTTGCCTTCAATGCAAACTTAATTCCTCCTGAAGCTTGAGTGTTGCCCCTAATTTGACCCCGATCCACACACCAAAAATCCTTCACTCAAGTATAGTGCTGCCATTAACTTGAGTTGGCGGGTACAACAGGGAGTATAGGTTAAAACCCAAATGAACACAAATTGTCAGTTGCTAACATGACTACTTTGAAGTGTGGATACAGGCTAGCGCCACTCAAATGCAGCTAGTCTTCCAATACTTTCCACAATCCCTCAGCTATCTCCCCTCCATCTCCGTATGCAGCCTGTGTGCTCTTCTTAGGGGGAAAAAAAACAAAAAACACACTGCTGCTTTCTCATGGGAACAAGTCAGTACAAAAATGCCCACCACTGCATCTCATACCCTACATCAGCCTCCTTCGAAAATGAGAGTCCCATGCCCAACCTCTGGCATAAACCAATTTTAATTTAGGGTATGTCTTCACTACCCGTCGGATAGTAATCGATCTATCGGGATCGATTTATCGCGTCTCATCTAGACGCAATAAATCGATCCCCAGACGCGCTCCCGTTGACTCCGGAACTCCACCAGAGCGAGAGGCGGAAGCAGAGTCGACGGGGGAGCCGCAGCCGTCGATCCCGTGCCTGAGTACGAGAGGTAAATCGATCTAAGATACGCAACTTCAGCTATGAGAATAGCGTAGCTGAAGTCGACGTATCTTAGATCGATTCCACACACCCCCCCCGTGTAGACCAGCCCTTAGTGTTGCCAGACTTCCGCCATATGCCCAGAAATAACAGACAAGTTCTCCTACAATACACTGAAAAAGAATTTATAGAGTGACTCAGCATACTGCAGCACTAAGAACCATAGGATGTGCCCCCAGAAGCCTAAGTGCCACACACGAATACTGTACCAGTACAAACACAACAACTCAAGTGTTATTTCACAATGTGATCACTCTCACTAGGGCTAACTTGAGAGGAGTAACTTGAGTGCAGTTTACTCAATTTAACTCTATATGGACGACATACCCCAAATCATGCTTAAACACGCTCCTGCAGCAGTGTAGAGAACTCTACATTGCTGATGCCTATGCTGTTTCAGATTCTGTTGTCAAGCTGCACTTTTCACATGATATAAATTATTTTTTGTAAAGAGAAAATATCCTTAAATATATTAAATGCAATAATTCCTCTAAAATTTTACCTGGAAGCGTTTAAATTTTATTTTAAAATCATGTTTACATGTGTTATTTTCAGCAAAACTAGTATTGCACCTTTTCAACTCAAGTCTACAATGTTTTTTTGCTTACTGTAATTTGAAGATAATTTTTTCTGCAGCATGTGTGTCAATACAAACTTAGGTACATCCACACCACAAATGCAGGTGTAACTATAGTGTGGGTAGGGATATCACTGCTAAATTTAACCTAGCTAGTTCAGGTAATAATTGCAATGAAGACATGGACCCTGGCATGGGGTTGCAACTTGAGTACATACTCAGGGTCCATATCAGGCTTGTGCTGGAGTGGCTAGCCACACTGAAGCCCATGCTGCCACACATTCACTACTATTGTTACCCAAGCTAGCATAGGTATGCCTACCTGTGCTACAATTATACCTTAATTTGCAGTACATACATACCCTTAGAAGAGAGGCAAAAGGTTAAATATTTTATTTGTGTATTTAACAGATTAAGAGTTTGCAAATATTTTTACTGTACAAAAAGCAAACAATTGTGCATCAGTATATTCCAGCAGTTCTCAAACTGTGGGTTGGGGCCCCAAAGTCAGCTGGTGTGTAGACTTGCCCAAGCCTGACCCCTGCCACCTGAAGTCCTATTGATTTTATATGGAAGGTTCTCAGACGCTAGAATGATAGGCAGCAATATGAAATCTTAAAGAGAGAATTCAGAACAAACCAACACCTGTTCAGCAACACAATCTGCATTCGATATATTGCATTCAGTATTAATTCTCTGTGCACTAACTCTATTGAACACAGAGTCCAATCCAAAGCTACCTTGATTTTCAAAACGCAGCACAAAAATGGACTCAACTATCTTAGAAACCATCCCTCTCCCCTGCAATCATGACCTCCCCACGACAGCTATACTCTACTGAAGCAATTAAACCACCATCCAGTAGATAGAAACTTGTGAAGATGGGAGATGAAGAACCTTCACGGGAACTGGCGCCAAGACTATGGACCTCATTGCCAGATCAAATAATGTTGATCAATAATCTTGCTGCATTCAGAACTAAATGCAAACCTGTTTACTAAAGTTCTCTTGCAACAGTACCCCATAGTCTCATATTTTTTTATTAATTACAAAACCTCAACTTGCCGCTTCGTGGCAAGGGTGGAAAAGTATTACTGTTTTTTACTGGCGGGAAGTGCTCAGAAACTATGGTAATGGATACGAGAAAAAGGGGATGAATGGAAAAAGAAAAGACAACATTGTCTTTTCCTATCTGTTATAGAAAAACAAAGCAAGAGAAACATAATACATGACTTTTTTAAAATGGATGACTAGAAGGTCGACAATATGTTAAATACAGTGCTAAACTGTTTTATTCTTTTGATTTACAGAAAGCATGCCCTCAAAAGATGGTTGTGTGCAAGTGTATTTAACCCTGGCTAGTCAGCTTAGTTAGGTTAGGCTACCAGGTGCGCCTGAACAATAATAATAAGAGCCACATTGTACAGGCGAATTCCTTGATATCATTTTCAGAGAAAGAACTAAAGAAATAACCAGTATGTTAATGGGTTAATAGCAGAAATAAAAAGGAATAAATATGGAGTATACATGTAATTGAAGTATTCTTCCTTTCGTGAGTTCAAGATATTCCCCAAAATGCCTAACAATCAACAGCCCTTTTCACCGAACACCTTAAATTATAGTACTAATAGAAGTACAATTTTTCAAAGTTTGCAAACAATTTTTCAACCTGCACAGAAAACAAACATCAGCAGCAAATCTGTACAGTAAACCTTTTGCCCTTTTCTGTAAATCAGCATTAATTTTTGTGCCAAATTCAGTGCGAAATGATAAGGACAAAAAAAGCGGATACTTGCCTGCTGTTTTTGATATGCAGTGTTTGGATTTATCTTTGATTCCAACAATAGAGAACCTGAAAAGGTGATAAGGAGTTATATTTAGGAAGTTTAATAAAACAAAAATCTCCATGGCTCTTACGACTTGCCATGTGCCAATAAATATATTATATTTAATGAATCCAAATCTTCTAGCCAGTCCAAGAGAATATTTTGCATTTTAATGGAAATCCCTACACCTTCTGAATAAGCCAGGTAACAGACAAAGCCAAAATAAAATATTATTTACATTTAAAACACAATTTAATTTACTTTAGAGTCAATGTTCTGTATATTGCTATTTTTCTGCTGTCCTGTGCAGTAATCTGACAATTGCGGAGAACATTTTATAAATCAATGCTAACTAGTACTAAATTATAACAAAACAGTTTATGATAAAAATTGACTTGCCCACACAAGAATGTGCATTTTTTGCTCTCATCTCCTTGAGGTGCCCTTCAGAAATGAAAAATCTAGACTATAAACCCAAAGACTTTATTTTGTGTAAGTAACATATGTATCCTGGCAACAAGTCTGGAGTAATCTATACCAGACCTCAGAAGGTTTATTTAGCACATTAGCACCTGTCAGCTGACAAAGTTGTCACGATGATTTTTTTCTTCTTAAAAAAAAAAAAAATGTTTTTCTAGGTGATCTTAAACACACAATTAAAAAAAAACAAACAAACAAAAAACCACACACCAGCGACAGTTTCACCTTTCCAAAACAGAGAATTTACAAAAAGAAATTCCCTGCACATACAAGAAAAAGGAAAACCACATTCAGAAAAAAAAAGAAAAGAAAAAAAATAATATTGATTAATCTGGGAATGCTTATAAAAGAAATTTTGAACAAGGGGTGTCGCTTAAATAGACTTCATCGTCACTCACTGCTAGGTAAGGGCTGGCAGACAGTCACTGGCGGTAACGTTAAGGAAGCGTTTGGAGTCACTTCAGTGCAGACCACACTCGGCCTCACTGGGTGGAGAAGGAAAGTTTGGAGGAAGAAGCCCCCCTAGAGACGCTGCCTCTCAGGGAACGGGGGAGACTCCCTCTCATAAGCCCGACCCACGGAGGAATGGAGTGTCAGTGCCTGGGGCTTTGCTGGGGCAAAACAAGGCCAGACTAGGAGGCTGTGGTGGGGTCAGTGTTTGCGGGTCGCTGGGCGGGGGGTGTTGTCACATTTTCTCCCCTTCCCCAGTCCCGTTGTCCCAGCAGCCAGGCCCAACCCTGTGAACGTGTGAGCCGGGTAGCAACCGGCCGGGGTAGGAAGGGCACCATGGGGGCCAAGCCGCAGGCCACCTTCCCGGCAGGCAGGGCCTAGGCCTGCCCGCAGCTCCTGGCTCCGCTCTCACCGTCCGACTCGGCCCGCACCAGCAGCGACATCCCCTTGAGCCGCTCCACGTAGGTGGAGGAAACGTGCCCGGTGCCCCTGTCGTCCCATTGCCGGTCCTCATTGAGGGTATAGACCTTCACCCGCCGCCGGGTGTCCGACATGGTGCAGCCCGACCAGGGCCTCCGCGCCGGTTCGCCGCCTCCGCGGGGTCGGGAAGTCGCTCACGGGCAGCGCGGGGTCTTTAACATGCCGCTTTTCATGGCTCCCTGAAGGCGAGAGGGGAAAGTTGAGCCCCCAGCCCGGCCCCCTCACTCCGCGCCGCCGCCTCAGCAACTACTACAGCGCGGCCGCCATCTTGTAACCCGACTCTCTTGCCTTTCTCTTCCTTTCAGCAGCGCGTGCCACGGGCTCCACTCGCAGGGGCTACGGTGGCCGAGAGCCCACGCGCTGGTGCTGAAAGGACGGAGGGGCGGGCTATAAATACCCGCCCTGAGTCCGCCTCCCCCTCTCCCACACACTATAACACCCTCCCACCACTGACCTCAGCCCCTCCCCCCCTTTCAGAGTCCAGGGACAGAATCCACCCCCCTTTCAGAGGTGCTAGAACTAGGCATGCAGTAGCACCCCTGTCTTGGAGTACTTTCCATCACATAGGGTTCACAATTTGGTTCAATGGCTCTCAGCACACATACACACCCCCCATACAAATTGTTCCAGCATCCATGGACACAGTGCAACCACTGACCCTGACAATCACAATCCTGCTGCCCCCAACAGCCACCACTATCCACTGTAGGGCCCCAAGCCCACTGTCCCCATGAACTAAGTCCCCCAAGAACCCCCACCCGCATGGACCCCAACAGAATCTTACACCAGCCCCTGAGACACCCCAATACTTGCTGACCTGCTTCTCTCCACTTTATTGGTGCGGAGGCAGGGGAAAGAGATCAGTAACTCTAGGGGCTTATCGAAGGGGGCTGGAGGATTCGGTGGTTTATTCGTAAGACCCAAACCTCTCTGATGGACTATAACCTTGTCATGGTAGAAAGGGGTGCGTGAGCTAAAGACCCTCAGAGCTACATTGACTGGAGCTTTCACACTCCTGGTAGGGTCCCCTTTGGCGAGCAGGTCTGAGGCGAGGCTCCTGACTAACCCCGGTCCAAACTTAAGACCCCAAACTTGGATCAGATGCATATAGAGGACCTTTTAGTACTCTGCGTCTGTGAAGGTGAATGAGGGCTGCAGCAAGAGGGAGGTCCCTGGTTGTCTTGGATCTCCTTGCCACTGGGTCAGGGTTTTCCTCCTGCCAAGTCTCATGTGGTCACCACCTGCACCCCGGTTTCCCCACATTAAAAGATTTCACACACAGGCCTCTGCTAAAGGGTTCATACCCACATAATCTCTGCGGTGACGGACAAGTGGCAGTGAAGACAAGAGCCGTGATCTCTGAGAGTCTTTAATCATAAATCTGCACATAGGTGGCAGCCATGTGACGGTCGTTTTGTGCTTGGAAGAGACAGAAGTGCATTTTGGCAGCAGAGACTGAGACTGAGCAGGCCTTTTTAGGATCCCCTCTGCACGCCCAAACATAGGCTGTCTCATACTCTTCCGACTGGATGGACGCATCCAGTGGGCTTACTCAACTCCACAGCCAAAACAAGAGATATAAGACAATGAATTTCACCACCTGGAATGTCCACACCCTTATGGACTCTCAGCACAGTGAATGCCCAGAAAGAACTGCCATAATTGCCAGAGAACTGGCAAGACTCAAACTTGACAGTGCAGCTCTTAGTGAGACCCACAGGGCTGATGAGCGCCAATTAAAAGAGGACAGAGGTGGCTAAACCATCTTTTGGAAAGGAGAATCACCTGAAGAGAGACCCATTCATGGGATTGGCTTTGCCATCAAAAATAATATAGCCAGTGAGCTTTTGGAGCTTCCAGGGGGATCAGCGAGTGTCTCATGACTGTTCGGCTCAAGCTCAGCAACAACCAATAAGCCACAGTCATCAGTGTATACGCCCCAACACTTGATGAGGAAAACAACAAGAAACAATTTTATAGTGCCTTTGATGCAGTCCATACCACCACACCTAAGGCAGACAAACTCATCCTGAATGCCAGAATCAGACAGGACTCCCAACTCTGGAATGGCACAATAGGCAAAGAAGGGGTGAGAAATGTAAACCCCAATGGTATTCTCCTGCTCAGAAAGTGTATGGAGCTCATCACAAATACCATCTTTAGGCAGAGTAACAAATTTAAGACCACCTGGAAACATCCTCGGTCCAAACACTGGCACCTCCTTGACTATGTTATAGTCAGAGCTTGAGATTATGCCGATGTCCGCGATTAGTAAGATAGGACAGTTACCTGTTCCGTAACTGGCGTTCTTCGAGATGTGTTGCTCCCGTCTATTCCACAGTAGGTGTGAGTGCTCACCACGTGCACTGGTGCCGGAAGTTTTTCCCTTAGCAGTACCCGTACTGGGGGAGCACCGCAGTGACCCCTAGAGTGGCGCTTGTATATCGCGCTATAAGGGGAGCCACGGGCTTCCCCCACCCTCGATTCCTTCTTGCCAGACAACTCCGACAGAGGGGAAGGAGGGCAGGGTGTGGAATAGACAGGAGCAACACATCACGAAGAATGCCAGTTATGGAACAGGTAACTGTCCTTTCTTCTTCGAGTGATTGCTCCTGTGTATTCCACAGTAGGTGATTCCAAGCAATATCTGTTGGAGGTGGGTAGGAGTTCACGATGGTTTGGGACGAAGTACCGCCCTGCCGAACCTGGCGTCATCCCTAGACTGGGAGACGATCGCGTAATGCGAAGTAAATGTGTGAACTGAGGCCCATGTGGCTGCCCTACAAATGTCCTGTATGGGGACATGGGCGACGTAGACAGCTGATGAGGCCTGAGCCCTCGTGGAGTGTGCCCTGATGATCGGTGGCGGAGGAATCCCTGCCAGATCATAGCACGTGTGTATGCACAAGGTGATCCAGCGGGAAAGCCGCTGGGTGGAGAAAGGCTGCCCCTTTGCCCGCCCGGCCGAGGCAATAAAGAGTTGAGAGGATTTCCGGAACGGCTTATTCAGATAAAAAGCCAACGCCCTACGCACATCGAGCATGTGGAGGCGGCGTTTCTCGTTAGAGGAGTGGGGCTTAGGACAGAGCATGGGGAGAAAGATGTTCTGCTCCATATGGAAGGCGGAGACCACCTTCGGGAGGAACGCCAAGTGTGGGTGGAGCTGGACTTTATCCCTATGGAAAACCGTATAGGGGGGTTCTGAGGTTAAGGCCCTGAGTTCCGAGACATGTCAGGCTGATGTGATCGCCACGAGGAAGGCCACCTTCCACGAGAGGTGCGACCAGGAATACGTGGCCAGGGGTTCGAAGGGGGGCCCCTTGAGACGGGACAAGACCAGGTTGAGGTCCCATTGCAGCATGGGGGGCCTAGCGTATGGGAAGGTCAAGGCCCTTCAGGAAACGGAAGGTCATCAAGTGGGAGAAGACCGAGTGCCCCTGCACCGGCGGGTGAAAGGCCGATATGGCCGCGAGGTGCACCCTAACTGAGGCAGGTGCCAGACCCTGGGCCCTAAGGGAAAAAAGGTAGTCCAGGACAAACTGGAGAGGTGCGGCAGAGGGGGAGACTCCCCGCTCACTTGCTCACCTGGAGAATCTGGACCACTTCGCCATGTACATCCGACGCGTGGACAGCTTCCTGCTTTCCAGGAGGACTTGCCTTACCTGCTCCGAACACCTGTTCTCCTCCTCATTCAGCCACAGTCAGGTGGAGCGCGGCCAGATTGGGATGGAGGAAGCGCCCCCGTCCTGGGAGAGGAGGTCCGGGCGGAGCGGCAGCGCCCTCGGGGGGGCCGCCAAAAGGCATAGGAGGGGCCCGTACCAGTGCTGGCAGGCCCACGCCGGGGCTATGAGAATGAGTCTCGCCTTGTCTGCTTTCACCTTCTGAAGGACCTTGGCGATGAGGGGGAATGGGGGAAAGGGGTAGAGGAGCTGGCCCGACCAGCTCAGGAGGAACGCGTCGGAGATCACACCTTCCCCCACCCCTCCCCTGGAGCAGAACCGGGGGCAATGCCGGTTCTGGCGGGTTGCAAACAGGTCGATCTGGGGAGCTCCCCACTCTTGGAAGAGCCGGTGAGCGACCTCCAAGTGGTGTGACCACTCATACTGGGGGGAGAAGACCCTACTGAGGCGGTCCGCCTGCGTATTGCGGACTCGCGGGAGGTGAGCCGCCCTCAGGGAGATATCATGGGCTATACAGAACTCCCATAGGGTCAGGGCTTGGGCTAGGGAGCGGGTCCCGCCTTGCCTGTTGATATAGTACATGGCAGCGGTGTTGTCCGTGAGGACCCTGACCACCCTGCCACGGAGGTGCACGAGGAAAGCCACACACGCCAATTGTATCGCCCTGAGTTCCTTGACATTTATGTGCAGGGGCAAGTCCGGGGTCGACCACGTTCCCTGGGTTTGCACGTTTCCCATGTGGGCTCCCCAGCTGAAGTCCGAAGCATCGGACATCAGGTCTATGGACGGGTTGGCCTCCCTGAGGGGAACCCCTTGCAGCATATTGCTCGGGCACCATAGAAGGGAACCCAGTACCAGGGACGGAACCGTGAGCACTTTGTCCACACCATCCCGAGCTTGGGAGAATTGGGAGGCCAGCCGTATCTGGAGGGGCCTCATACGGAGTCTGGCATGGCAGACCACAAGTGCACGCCGCCATGTGTCCCAGAATCCGAAGACACGCCCTTGCCGTGGTCACCAGGAAGGCCATGACCAAGGCGATGAGATCCCTTAGGGTCTCGAACCTGTCCAGGGGAGAGAGGCTGTGGCCCTCGAGGAGTCCAGCAGGGCCCCAATGAACTCTATGCGCTGAACAGGCACAAATGTTGATTTGGTCTCATTCACGACAAGGCCTAGATCGGCGCATATTGACAGGAGCAGCTCCACGTGGGATTCCACTTCGAAACAAGACTCTCCCTTGAGGAGCCAATCGTCCAGGTAAGGGAAGATTTGTACCCCTCCCACCTGAGGTAGGCCGCCACCACGGACATACATTTCGTGAAAACTCTGGGAGCCGTGGATAGGCCAAAGGGGAGGACTGCAAACTGGTAGTGGTCCATCCCAACCATGAATCGGAGGAAGCGCCTGTGCCCCTTGAAGATATGGATGTGAAAATACGTGTCCTGAAGGTCCAGGGCCACGTACCAGTCCCCCGGGTCCAGGGAGGGGATAATAGAAGCCAGGGACACCATGCGGAACTTGGAACGGGTTAGGAACCTGTTCAGGTCGCACAGGTCCAGAATGGGCCTGAGACCTCCTTTCGCCTTCGGAATCAGGAAGTATCGGGAGTAGAACCCTTTGCCCTGGAACTCTACCGGTACCCTTTCCACCGCCCCCAGGTGAAGCAGACGGACCATCCGGGGCTATCATGGAGGGGGGGTGATTTGGCGGGGGTGAGGTGAACTGCAACACGTAGCCCTTGGAAATGGTACTGAGGACCCACTGGTCCGAAGTTATGCGGGACCACGCCCTGAGAAAGGCAGACAATAGGTTGCAGAACACAAACTTTATTAATCGGGGGGTCTCCCTGGCAACAGGCCTGGTGCCCCCCTGCAAATAGTCAAAACCGCCTCTTTCCCTGCCTCTTGCCCTTAGAGGGTCCAGGCTGAGGGGCAGAGCGGGACTGCCGCTGAGACCGACGCTTCTGGTTTCTGGGTCTGCAAGGTGGTGCGGGAATCTTTCATCCCATGCAGCCTGACGTCCGTTTGGTCTGCAAAGAGCGGCTTGCCATCGAACGGGAGGTCCTGCATCAAGGATTGGTCCTCCGTCGACAGTCCCAACAACAGGAGCCGTGACACCCTGTGAATGGCGATCGCGAAAGCCATCGAGCGGGCCACCGTGTCAGCAGCATCCGACGCCGCTTGAAGGGCTGCTTTAGCCGCAGCCGCCCCCTCTTCCACCAGAGCCTTGAAGTCCTTCCTGTCCCGGTCCGGGAGGAGGGGCTCAAACTTAGGCAGAGACTCCCACAGGTTAAAGTCGTACCTGCTCAGTAAGGCCTGGTGGTTGGCTACCCGAAGCTGGAAACAAGCCGATGAATAACATTTTCTGCCAAAGGAGTCCAGTCTCCTGGCGTCTTTGTTTTTGGGGGTGGGCGCGGGCTGGCCCTGACGCTCCCTGTGGTTTACCGATTCCACCACAAGCGAGTTGGGTGCCAGGTGGGAATAAAGGTATTCGTGGTCCTTCACCGGCACAAAGTACTTCCTCTCAGCCTTCTTGGAGATTGGGGCCAAGGAGGCGGGAGTTTGCCACAGAGAGTTTGAGATGTTGGCAATACCCTGGTGCAGAGGCAGGGCCACGCAGCCCGGTGCCAAGGGAGACAGGACATTGAAGAGGGAGTCAGATGGACCCTCCATCTCCTCGGCCTGCAGCTGGAGGTTGGATGCCACCCGCTTTAGCAGGTCTTGGTGTGCCCTGAAGTCCTCCTGCGGGACCGATTGCGGAGGCGCCGCTATGGTGTCGTCTGGTGCCAGGGAGAGGGCCCGCACGGAACTGGGTGCCTCGGTTGCTGCCGGGGCGTCGAGCCCCAGATCAGAGTCCGGGCGTGGGTCCGCCGACTTGTGACCCGACGACTTGTCCCGTGGGCGGACGGATGACACCGATGGCGCCTGGGACGCTCCGGTGACCGAACGGGCCCACGTCTGGGTGCCCACTGGCACCACTGTCCTTGCCACGGGGCCCCCTGCCATTGGCCCGGCTGAGTGCCCGAAGGCAGTATGTGTCCCGGCGGAACAGCGCGGGCCGAGGACGGATGCCAAGGCCGAGGTCGCCGAAGAACGCTCGGTACCCCGGGAGCGGTAGGAATGATGCCTGTGACGTCATCTCCCTCGGGACCTGGACCTCGACGTCGAGGACTGGTATCCACACGATGAACTGCTTCGGTACCTGTGACAGTGACGCAAAGCCCGGCGCCCTGACGCCGAGGTGCCCCGGGGGGAGCCTCTGGCGGGACGTCTAGTCGAGCGGGACCTGGAATGGGAACGACGACGTCTGTCCCATCGAGAGCGGCTCCGGTACCCACGCCTCGCAGGTGAGCGTTCCCGGTGCCTACACTCGCTGACAGGTGGCGTGAAGGGTCCCCGCGACTCCCGTCCCGACGGCAGCTCGGACGGTCTGGCCGGTGTCGAGGGTGGCCGGGAGCTGCCCGAAGAGCGGCGACTGCGCGCCGAGCGGTGCAGGGAACGATCTTCAGAGCGGGAACTGTGGCTGGCCGGAGAGGTCTGGTGGGCACCCAAAGGAGGCTTGCCTCGAGACCTGGGGCCTGTACCCGGTTGCGAGCTTGGGACGGGCAGGGACATAGAATCATAGAATATCAGGGTTGGAAGGGACCTCAGGAGGTCATCTAGTCCAACCCCCTGCTCAAAGCAGGACCAATTCCCAACTAAATCATCCCAGCCAGGGCTCTGTCAAGCCTGACCTTAAAAACCTCTAAAGGAAGGAGATTCCACCACCTCCCTAGGTAACCCATTCCAGTGCTTCAACACCCTCCTAGTGAAATAGTTTTTCCTAATATCCAACCTAAACCTCTCCAACTGCAAGTTGAGACCATTACTCCTTGTTCTGTCATCAGGTACCACTGAGAGCAGTCTAGATCCATCCTCTTTGGAACCCCCTTTCAGATAGTTGAAAGCAGCTATCAAATCCCCCCTCATTCTTCTCTTCTGCAGATTAAACAATCCCAGTTCCCTCAGCCTCTCCTCATAAGTCATGTGCTCCAGACCCCTAATCATTTTTGTTGCCCTCCGCTGGACTCTTTCCAATTTTTCCACATCCTTCTTGTAGTGTGGGGCCCAAAACTAGACACAGTACTCCAGATGAGGCCTCACTAATGTCGAATAGAGGGGAATGAACACGTCCCTCCATCTGCTGGCAATGTACAGCCCAAAATGCCGTTAGCCTTCTTGGCAACAAGGGCACACTGTGGACTCATATCCAGCTTCTCGTCCACTGTAACCCCTAGGTCCTTTTCTGCAGAACTGCTTCCTAGCCATTCGGTCCCTAGTCTGTAACAGTGCATGGGATTCTTCCATCCTAAGTACAGGACTCTGCACTTGTCCTTGTTGAACCTCATCAGGTTTCTTTTGGCCCAATCCTCTAATTTGTCTAGGTCCCTCTGTATCCTATCCCTACCCTCCAGCGTATCTACCACTCCTCCCAGTTTAGTGTCATCTGCAAACTTGCTGAGAGTGCAGTCCACGCCATCCTCCAGATCATTAATGAAGATATTGAACAAAACCGGCCCCAGGAACAACCCCTGGAGCACTCCACTTGAAACCGGCTGCCAACTAGACATGGAACTGTTGATCGCTACCCGTTGAGCCTGACGATCTAGCCAGCTTTCTATCCACCTTATAGTCCATTCATCCAGCCCATACTTCTTTAACTTGGTGGCAAGAATACTGTGGGAGACCGTATCAAAAGCTTTGCTAAAGTCAAGGAATAACACATCCACTGCTTTTCCCTCATCCACAGAGTCAGTTATCTCCTCATAGAAGGCAATTAGGTTAGTCAGGCATGACTTGCCCTTGGTGAATCCATGCTGACTGTTCCTGATCACTTTCCTCTCCTCTAAGTGCTTCAGAATTGATTCCTTGAGGACCTGCTCCATGATTTTTGCAGGGACTGAGGTGAGGCTGACTGGCCTGTAGTTCCCCGGATCCTCCTTCTTCCCTATTTTAAAGATGGGCACTACATTAGCCTTTTTCCAGTCATCCGGGACCACCCCGATCGCCATGAGTTTTCAAAGATAATGGCCAATGGCTCTGCAATCACATCCGCCAACTCCTTTAGCACCCTCGGATGCAGCGCATCCGGCCCCATGGACTTGTGCTCGTCCAGTTTTTCTAAATAGTCCCAAACCTCTTCTTTCTCCACAGAGGGCTGGTCACCTTCTCCCCATACTGTGCTGCCCAGTGCAGCAGTCTGGGAGCTGACCTTGTTCGTGAAGACAGAAGCAAAAAAATCATTGAGTACATTAGCTTTTTCCACATCCTCTGTTACTAGGTTGCCTCCCTTATTCAGTAAGGGGCCCACACTTTCCTTGACTTTCTTCTTGTTGCTAACATACCTGAAGAAACCCTTCTTGTTACTCTTAACATCTCTTGCTAGCTGCAACTCCAAGTGTGATTTGGCCTTCCTGATTTCACTCCTGCATGCCTGAGCAATATTTTTATACTCCTCCCTGGTCATTTGTCCGATCTTCCACTTCTTGTAAGCTTCTTTTTTGCATTTAAGGTCAGCAAGGATTTCACCGTTAAGCCAAGCTGGTCGCCTGCCATATTTACTATTCTTTCTACACATCAGGATGTTTTTTTCCTGCAACCTCAATAAGGATTCTTTAAAATACAGCCAGCTCTCCTGGACTCGTTTCCCCTCATCTTATTCTCCCAGGGGATCCTGCCCATCGGTTCCCTGCGGGAGTCAAAGTCTGCTTTTCTGAAGTCCAGGGTCTGTATTCTGCTGCTCTCCTTTCTTCCTTGTGTCAGGATCCTGAACTCGACCATCTCATGGTCACTGCCTCCCAGGTTCCCATCCACTTTTGCTTCCCCTATTAATTCTTCCCGGTTTGTGAGCAGCAGGTCTAGAAGAGCTCTGCCCCTAGTTGGTTCCTCCAGCATTTGCACCAGGAAATTGTCCCCTACACTTTCCAAAAACTTCCTGGATTGTCTGTGACCGCTGTATTGCTCTCTCACCAGATATCAGGGTGATTAAAGTCTCCCATGAGAACCAGGGCCTGCGATCTAGTAACTTCTGCTAGTTGCCGGAAGAAAGCCTCGTCCACCTCATCACCCTGGTCTGGTGGTCTATAGCAGACTCCCACCACGACATCACCCTTGTTGCTCACACTTCTAAACTTAATCCAGAGACTCTCAGGTTTTTCTGCAGTTTCATACTGGAGCTCTGAGCAGTCATACTCCTCTCTTACATACAATGCAACTCCCCTACCTTTTCTGCCCTGCTTGTCTTTCCTGAACAGTTTATATCCATCCATGACAGTACTCCAGTCATGTGAGTTATCCCACCAAGTCTCTGTTATTCCAGTGACATCATAGTTCCTTGACTGTGCCAGGACTTCCAGTTCTCCCTGCTTGTTTCCCAGGCTTCTTGCATTTGTGTATATGCACTTAAGATAACTCGCTGATTGTCCCGCTTTCTCAGTCTGAGACAGGAGTCGTCCCCTCTTGCTCGTGCTTCCTCCCAGTATCCCATTTCCCCACTTACCTCAGGGCTTTGGTCTCCTTCCCCCGGTGAACCTAGTTTAAAGCCCTCCTCACTAGGTTAGCCAGCCTGCTTCCAAAGATGCTCTTCCCTCTCTTCGTTAGGTGGAGCCCATCTCTGCCTAGCACGCCTCCTTCTTGGAATACCATCCCATGGTCGAAGAATCCAAAGCCTTCTCTCCGACACCACCTACGTAGCCATTCATTGACTTCCACAATTCGACGGTCTCTACCCAGGCCTTTTCCCTGCACAGGGAGGATGGATGAGAACACCACTTGCGCCTCAAACTCCTTTATCCTTCTTCCGAGAGCCACGTAGTCTGCAGTGATCTGCTCAAGGTCATTCTTGGCAGTATCATTGGTGCCCACATGGAGAAGCAGGAAGGGGTAGCGATCCGAGGGCTTGATGAGTCTCGGCAGTCTCTCCGTCACATCGTGAATCCTAGCTCCTGGCAAGCAGCAGACCTCTCAGTTTTATCAATCGGGGCAGCAGATAGATGACTCAGTCCCCCTGAGAAGGGAGTCCCCGACCACCACCACCCTCCTCCTTCTCTTGGGAGCGGTGGTCGTGGAACCCCCATCCCTAGGGCTTGGTCTACACTTACCCCCCAAGTTGAAGTAAGGTACGCAAATTCAGCTACGTGAATAACGTAGCTGAATTCGACATACCTTACTTCGAATTTACCGCGGTCCACACGCGGCAGGCAGGCTCCCCCGTCGACTTCGCGGTACTCCTCTCGCCGAGCTGGAGTACCGCAGTCGACGGGGATCACTTCCTGGTTCGATTTATCGCGTCCACACCAGACGCGATAAATCGAACTCGGAACTTCGATCCGCAGCCGTTGAACTACCGGGTAAGTGTAGACTAGCCCTAGGACAAAGCAACAGAGGGTCCTGTGGCACCTTTAAGACTAACAGAAGTATTGGGAGCATAAGCTTTCGTGGGTAAGAACCTCACTTCTTCAGATGCAAGTAATGGAAATCTCCAGAGGCAGGTATAAATCAGTATGGAGATAACGAGGTTAGTTCAATCAGGGAGGGTGAGGTGCTCTGCTAGCAGTAGAGGTGTGAACACCAAGGGAGGAGAAACTGCTTCTGTAGTTGGATAGCCATTCACAGTCTTTGTTTAATCCTGATCTGATGGTGTCAAATTTGCAAATGAACTGGAGCTCAGCAGTTTCTCTTTGGAGTCTGGTCCTGAAGTTTTTTTGCTGTAAGATGGCTACCTTAACATCTGCTATTGTGTGTCCAGGGAGGTTGAAGTGTTCTCCTACAGGTTTTTGTATATTGCCATTCCTGATATCTGACTTGTGTCCATTTATCCTCTTGCCTAGTGACTGTCCAGTTTGGCCAATGTACATAGCAGAGGGGCATTGCTGGCACATGATGGCATATATAACATTGGTGGACGTGCAGGTGAATGAGCCGGTGATGTTGTAGCTGATCTGGTTAGGTCCTGTGATAGTGCTGCTGGTGTAGATATGTGGGCAGAGTTGGCATCGAGGTTCGTTGCATGGGTTGGTTCCTGAGTTAGAGTTGTTATGGTGCGGTGCGTGGTTGCTGGTGAGAATATGCTTAAGGTTGGCGGGTTGTCTGTGGGCGAGGACTGGCCTGCCTCCCAAGGTCTGTGAAAGTGAGGGATCATTGTCCAGGATGGGTTGTAGATCACTGATGATGCGTTGGAGAGGTTTAAGCTGAGGGCTGTAGGTGATGGCCAGTGGAGTTCTGTTGGTTTCTTTTTTGGGCCTGTCTTGTAGCAGGAGGCTTCTGGGTACACGTCTGGCTCTGTTGATTTGTTTCTTTATTTCCTTGTGTGGGTATCGTAGTTTTGAGAATGCTTGGTGAAGATCTTGTAGGTGTTGGTCTCTGTCTGAGGGGTTGGAGCAGAGCACTATCCCTAGGACAGTGCATCTCATGCCTTCCAATCGGTGGAGTCTCCTTCTGCTCCCTTCCCTCAGGTGTATCATCTAGTCCACTCTCCGCATTAGTACCTCTGGAGAGAACATGAAAATGGTTGCTCACCTGTATCTCCATTGCTGGTACATGGACGCTCCTCTTTCTTCTTCTGGAGGTCACATGCTGCCAAATTTCTTCACCATCCCTCAGTCCCCTCTGCGCAACCTGCTCCGATTCCTCAGAACGTTGTGCCTGTAGAAGCATATCCTGATGTCTGTCCAGGAAATCTTCATTTTCTCGTATGCAACGCAGGGTCGATACTTGTTTCTCCAGACCTCGAACCTTCTCTTCCAATATGGAGACCAGCTTGCACTTTGTACAGACAAAGTCGTTTCTGTCCTGTGGAAGAAAGACAAACATGGCACAACCTGTGCAGGTTACAACAACTGAACGCTCACCTTCCATAATTTCTTCCTTCTAAGAGCTTCCTCAGCTGTTGCAGCAACTCACAGAAGCCCGCGAGATGTAAGCCTCAGTGGGCTCTCCCGAGGTGAAGTCCCAGGCAAACTCCCTCTGTTAGCCTCCGCTGTTCGCCGCTCAGCTGGTTCACTGCTGACTGCCTTTTTATACCAGGCAGGCCCACTCAAGGCCCACCTGGAACAAAGCACTCCCAATTCACACTGTTCAAACAAACAATCAAACAATCAAGCACACGGTCAAACTGACAAACCGTCCCCTGCAACAGACACTCAGATACTCACCAACACAGCCCCCCATATGCAGCACTTAGCGTACCTCCTCTCTAACAGATCCCAGGCAAACTCCCTCTGTTAGCCATAATGTCCTTTGCAGCCTGCACTGCCTCCGGCGTCGACGTCATCCGTACTGGTGGGGATGCCTGGGCCGATGGTACCGGGCTGCTCCGCTCCACACGAGTCAGAGGTCTTGAGCCCAGGGCGGGACCGAGGGCTGCCCAGCGCAGGACCAGCCTCCCCCTTATCATGGCGGCGTTGCGAGGCCGAGCCCTTCCCTTGCTTTCTGGAGGGAGAGCGGCGCCGACTGGTCGAAGGGGCCTCGCTATGTACCAAAGACGCGGCGGCCGGCGCCAAGTCCGATCTGCGTACCGGCGTTGGGGCCAGCGCCAACTCCATCAGGAGAGCTCGAAGTCTAAGTCTCTCTCCTTCTTGGTCCTCGGCTTGAACGACCTGCAGATCTTGCAACGGTCGCTAATGTGAGTCTCACCCAGGCAGCGGAGACACTCAGCGTGAGGGTCGCTCCTGGGCATAGAACGGTGACAAGAATCGCACAACTTGAAGCCTGGGGCTTCCACTCTAACAACTGAATAACGATCCAACAGTACCACTAAGGTCGAGAAGAAGGGCTGCAGCAGAGCTGGAGCACAAAGTTCCGACTATCTTCACTGGCAGCAAGAAGGAACTGAGGGTGGGGGGAGCCCGTGGCTCCCCTTATAGCGTGATATACAGGCACCACTCTAGGGGTCGCTGCGGTGCTCCCCCAGTATGGGTACTGCTAAGGGAAAAACTTCCGGCACCGGTGCACGTGTCGAGCACGCACACCTACTGTGGAATACACAGGAGCAATCACTCGAAGAACAATAATGTACCTGCAGCTCACTCGACCACACCGCAAACACACAAAGACTAAGCGAAAGCGGTGCAATATCAAAGCACTTCAGGACCAAGCCAGCTACGAGATGCAATGGCTCAGAGACGGAACCATTCGTCATTCACACTGGTGTCAAGCAGGGCTGTATCATTGTTCCAACACTCTTCTCCATTTACCTTGCTGTGGTCCTGATTCTTATTTATGACCACCTTCCCGATGGAATCGGGACTGAGTATCATATGGATGGCGAACTCCTCAATCTCTGACGTCTCCAAACAAAATCTAAGATCACAAGTATTGCCACCACTGACCTTCAGTATGCAGATGACTGTGACATTCTCGCAAACACAGAAGCCGACCTGCAAAGTACCCTAAATCTTTTTGCAGATGCCTATCACGCCCTGGGTGTCTCTCTCAACATCGGGAAAACCAAGGTACTCTACCAGCCCTCGCCTGCACAAACTATTCTTCATACTCCACAAATCACCATCAGTGGAGAACCCCTGGAAAATGTGGACTATTTTCCATACCTTGGCAGCCACCTCTCCCAAACAGCCAGCATTGACACAGAAATTGAATACAGGATCTGTTGTGCCAGCACATCCTTTGGAAGACTACTCAAATGAGTCTTCAATGATAGGGATCTGCAAACAGGCACCAAGTTCTTGGTTTAGAAGGCAGTTGCCATCTCCACCCTTCTCTATGGGTGAGAGAGACTTGGTAACCTACAGACAACGTCAAGCAGCTGGAGTGGGTCCAACAGCGCTGCCTCAGGAGGATTCTCAGGATCAGCTGGGAAGACTGATGCACTAACATCAGCGTTCTCTCTGCAGCCAACATCAGCAGTATAGAAGCGCAGGTCATGCAACTCTGCTGGGCTGGCCACTGTGTATGTATGTCTGACACTCGCCTCTCGAAGCAAGTACTCTTCTCTCAGTTAAGTCAGTGAAGAAGGGAGGGCAGCGGAAGCACTTCAAAGACATATTGAAAGTACACCTTAAAAAGGAAGGCATCAACTGAACAAACTGGGAGTACTCTGTGCGGAACAGAACACAGTGGCGCCACACCATACACCAAGACACAGCTCACTTTGAGAACAGACATGCTCATAAGACAGAGAAGCTACAAAGGAGGAAAGAAAGGGCACAACAGTCTAGCCAACAACTATGTCTCCTCCAAGATTACACCTGTCACATATGGGGGGAAATCTGTAGGGCACGAATTGGGCTCCTCAGCCACTTAAAAACCCACCAATGAACCCCCTGGGTAGGCAGACATCCTTGCATCAAGGGATAGCTGAAGAAGCGTAAGACCCAAACTCTAGTACTTTTGCTCACTATTTAAAAGGTCACCCACAACAAGGAACTATTTTAGATTGTAAAGAACCTCAGCAGATGCCCAGACTTTGGTACTGCTACTAATTAACATAAATAAATATTCCTTGTAATACAATAAAAGGACTGTTCATTCCACCTTGAAACATATATAAGATGCCTACCAGCAAATCTAATAGAAATAAACCCCAAACCCCATCAATCCTCAGTCCACCTCTTCTGTAACAGCCTACGCCAGTCTATACACAAACTTCAACAAAAATGACTAAAATGGTTTAAATTAATACTTTTTGTTATTTCAGGGTGTCTGTTTGTGGACACTAGGCCATGTCTAATCTATGGCTACAGCACTGCAGTTGTATAGCCACAGCGTACACATATCCTACATTAATGGAATGGGTTTTTCCATTGATGTAGTTAATCCACCTCTCCAAGAGGAGGCAGCGTAGCCATGTGTACATAAGGTGTTAGGTCGACCTAACTACTGGGCTCAGGGTGCAAAATTTTTCAGAACCCTGAGTGACATAGCTAGGTCAATCTAATTTTTAAGTGTAAACCAGGCCTTACTCTGGAATAAACAGACTTACGCAAAATCAAAATAGGATACTTGTTCCAAAATCTGCACTTTTTGTTATTTTGGGGCAAGTGTGTGCACAAATCAAAACCAGTTACATTATTTTGGGACAAATTTGTATGCAGATCAGCCCACAGCTTGTCCGGGAAGTAAACAAATCCAGACTCTTGCTGACCCAAGGGAAGAATGGATTGCAAAGTCACTTGACCCTCATGGAGAACATGCTGCTGGCAGCTTCCTCAAAAAGGCTCTAGCTTGAGTCTCTCCACTGATCTCATCTACAGTAGCATGCCTCTGTCCCCATGCCAATCTCTTCGCTAACTAAGGCCTGGTCTACACTACAAAGTTAGGTTGACATAAGTCTACACTCAAATTTGTCTCTGGCCAATGCCCTGCTAGTAACTGAGGCCTGGTCTACACTACGAGTTTAGGTCGACTTTAGCCGCGTTAAATCGAATTAAGCCTGGACACGTTCACACGACGAAGCTCTTTCTTTCAACTTAAAGGACCTGTCATAACTATAAAGGGAAGGGTAACAGCTCTCCTGTGTACAGTACTAAAATCCCTCCTGGCCAGAGACTCCAAAATCCTTTTACCTGTAAAGGGTTAAGAAGCTCGGGTAACCTGGCTGACACCTGACCCAAAGGGCCAATAAGGGGACAAGATACTTTCAAATCTTGGGGGGGGGAAAGGCTTTTGTGTGTGCTCTTTGTTTTAAGGGGTTGTTCGCTCTTGGGACTGAAAGGGACCAGACATCAATCCAGGTTCTCCCCATCTTTCTAAACAAGTCTCTCATATTTCAAACTTGTAAGTAAAAAAGCCGAGAAGGGTCAATTTCTCCTTGTTTTAAGATCCAAGGGGGTTTGGATCTGTATCCACCAGGAGTTGGTGAAAGGAAGGAGGGGGGAAGGGTCAATTTCTCCTTGTTTAAGATCCAAGGAGTTTGGATCTGTATTCACCAGGGAATTGGTGAGAGGTTTCTAAAAGCTTCCCAGGGTAGGGAATGGTGGCAGCGGACCAGAACTAAGCTGGTAGTTAAGCTTAGAAGTCCTCATGCAGGCCCCTACATTTGTACCCTAAAGTTCAAAGTGGGGATATAGCCTTGACATGGTGGCAGAGCGGTGGGATTCGTTTTAAACCCAAAAGCCAGTAAGATTTTTTTTTTCCTCCTTCTAGCTGCTTGGAAAGCAGAGCTGAAAGTAGATGCATATCTTATCTCTCCTTGCCTGAAGGCAGAGGTGTTAAGTTTTTTTAACAAGGTCCTTTGTTAAGAGAAGTGTTCAAATAAGCAAACAAACTTGACTGGTAAAAGGAATTTACAAGCTGAATTGTTTGTTTTTTTTCTTTTTACATTCACCGGAGTAGCTAGTTAGAAAGTCTCTGTTAACTCAGCAGCAGCCAGAGCTGAGAGCTTCCCAGTTTCAGTCAACTGCAGAGGGGGTGACCCAGCACAAGAAAACAGGAAAATGACTACCAAAGAAGTAGCTAAAAAAATAGAACTGGCCAAACTAGAAGCAGAAGAAAATGAAAGAAAACATCAGAGACTGCTTCAATTAACAAAACTCGAGACACAGCAGAGAGAAAGAGAAGAAAAAGCCAAAGAGGAGGCCCACAAGAGAGAGATGGAGCTGAAAGAAAAAGAGATGGAGCTGAAAGAAAAAGAGATGGAGGAGAGAGAAAAAGAAAGGAAGCATGAACTGGAAGTAGCAAAGGCTAAGCCGGATACAACAGCCCATCCCAACAAACCCTCTCCAGGTACCACTTCCCATCCCAGAAAATTCCCCACCTACAAGGCAGGCGATGATACTGAGGCCTTCTTAGAAAATTTTGAAAGGGCCTGCCTTGGATACAGCATCGCTGCAGACCAGTACATGGTAGAGCTGAGGCCGCAGCTCAGTGGACCCTTAGCAGAGGTGGCGGCTGAAATGCCTAAGGAACACATGAACAGTTATGAACTTTTTAAAAACAAGGCCAGACTCAGAATGGGGCTAACACCCGAGCATGCCCGTTGGCGGTTCAGAGCCCTAAAGTGGAAACCCGATGTGTCATTTACCCGGCATGCCTACCACATTGACAAAAATTGTGATGCCTGGGTGTCAGGAGCAAATGTTAAATCTCTGGAAGATCTGCTTTCCCTAGTAAAAATGGAGCAGTTTTTAGAGGGTGTTCCTGAGGAAATAGAAAGGTACATCCTAGATAGGAAGCCCAAAACTGTAACCGAGGCAGGGGAGATTGGAGCCAAATGGGTGGAGGTGGCAGAAAAGAAAAAAGCTAGTAGCAGTTGGAGCGAATATCAGAAGGGGCAAGCCGAAACAAAACCTTACCACCGGGGACAACCCAAGGCCCCACCCACATCCCAAGGGAAACCCCAGACACCTTCTCACCCCACCACACCAGTCTCCACCAACCAACATCGCCCCGGTGATACCTTAGCAGGGTGATGTTTTAAATGTAATGAACGGGGACATATAAAGGCTCACTGCCCCAAGAACCCCAACCGATTACAGTTCATTACACCCCAATCACACCAAAGATCCCCAGACCCAGATGCCTCTCTCATACCCTCGGAGCGAAGGGAAACCTTGAGAGTGGGCGGAAAGAAGGTTATCGCTTGGAGGGACACTGGGGCACAAGTGTCAACTATCCACCAATCCCTAGTGGACCCCAAACTCATCAACCCGGAGGCTACAGTGACAATTCAACCCTTCGTGTCACAGTCTGTAACCTTGCCTACAGCCAAGTTGCATGTCCAGTACAAGGGCTGGTCAGGAATGTGGACTTTTGCAGTCTATGACAATTATCCCATCCCCATGCTGCTGGGGGAAGACTTGGCCAACCATGTGAAGCTAGCCAAGAGGGTGGGAATAGTCACCCGCAGCCTGGCTAAGCAAGCTTTCACCCCCATCCCTGTTCCTGAGCCGTCCACCAGGGCCCAGTCTGTGTTACCGGAGACCCAAACACAGGTGGTGGAACCGGATCCCCTGCCAACGACTGCAACAGCCGTAGTGGATCCAATCCCAGAGACCCAGCCAAAGCCAGTCCCAGAACCGGAACGGGCAACGCAACCAGCACCAGAACCATTGCCAGCACTGAGTTCAGCGCTTACAAACCCGTCTACAACTCCAATGCCAGAGGGCACCAGCGAGCCTGAACTGGCGGAAGCAGCAAATAACCCTACCCAAGAGGCTCAGCCAGAGCCTGAAATACCACATAGTGCACCAGCGGACAGCGGTTCACAGTCAATGGAAACAGCCCCAGCACCTGCATCGCTTCCAGAGGGACCAAGCCCCAGTCCACAGTCCAAGGAGGAACTGATGTCTCCAGCATCAAGGGAACAGTTCCAGGCCGAGCAGGAAGCAGATGACAGCCTTCAAAAAGCTTGGGCGGCGGCACGGAGCACCCCACCGCCTCTCAGCTCTTCTAACCGATCCCGGTTTGTTGTAGAACAAGGACTTTTATACAAGGAGACTCTTTCTGGTGGGCACCAGGGAGACTGGCATCCTCAAAGACAGTTGGTAGTTCCCACTAAGTATCGGGTAAAGCTCTTGAGCTTAGCCCATGATCATCCCAGTGGCCATTCTGGGGTGAACAGAACCAAAGACCGGTTGGGGAAGTCCTTCCACTGGGAGGGAATGGGCAAGGACGTTGCTAATTATGTCCGGTCTTGTGAGGTGTGCCAACGAGTGGGAAAGCCCCAAGACCAGGTTAAAGCCCCTCTCCAGCCACTACCCATAATTGAGGTTCCAGTTCAGCGAGTAGCTGTGGATATTCTGGGTCCTTTCCCAAAGAAGACACCCAGAGGAAAGCAGTACGTACTGACTTTCATGGATTTTGCTACCCGATGGCCGGAAGCTGTACCCTTAAGCAACACCAGGGCTAAAAGTGTGTGCCAGGCATTAGCAGACATTTTTGCCAGGGTAGGTTGGCCCTCCGACATCCTTACAGATTCGGGAACTAATTTCCTGGCAGGGACCATGAAAAACCTGTGGGAAGCTCATGGGGTGAATCACTTGGTTGCCACCCCTCATCACCATCAAACCAATGGTCTGGTGGAGAGGTTTAATGGAACTTTGGGGGCCATGATACGTAAATTTGTAAATGAACACTCCAATGATTGGGACCTAGTGTTGCAGCAGTTGCTTTTTGCCTACAGGGCTGTACCACATCCCAGTTTAGGGTTTTCACCATTTGAACTTGTGTATGGCCGCGAGGTTAAGGGGCCATTACAGTTGGTGAAGCAGCAATGGGAGGGGTTTACGCCTTCTCCAGGAACTAACATTCTAGACTTTGTAAGCAACCTACAAAGCACCCTCCGACACTCTTTAGCCCTTGCTAAAGAAAACCTAAAGGATGCTCAGGAAGAGCAAAAGGCCTGGTATGATAAACATTCCAGAGAACGGTCCTTCAAAGTAGGAGACCAAGTCATGGTCTTAAAGGCGCTCCAGGCCCATAAAATGGAAGCGTCGTGGGAAGGACCATTCACGGTCCAGGAGCGCCTAGGAGCTGTTAACTATCTCATAGCCTCCCCCACCTCCAACATAAAGCCTAAGGTATACCATGTTAATTCTCTTAAGCCCTTTTATTCCAGAGAATTAAACGTTTGCCAGTTTACAGCCCAGGAAACAGATGACGCGGAGTGGCCTGCAGGTGTCTACTATGAAGGAAAAAGGAATGGTGGCGTGGAAGAGGTGAACCTCTCCACGACCCGGGGACGTCTGCAGCGACAGCAGATCAAGGAGCTGTGCACAAGCTTTGCACCGATTTTCTCAGCCACTCCAGGACGGCCCGAACGGGCATACCACTCCATTGACACAGGTAATGCTCACCCAATTAGAACCCCACCCTACCGGGAGTCACCTCATGCCCAAACTGCTATACAAAGGGAGATCCAGGACATGCTACAGATGGGTATAATCTGCCCCTCTAATAGTGCATGGGCATCTCCAGTGGTTCTAGTTCCCAAACCAGATGGGAAAATACGCTTTTGCGTGGACTACCGTAAGCTAAATGCTGTAACTCGTCCTGACAACTATCCAATGCCACGCACAGATGAGCTACTGGAGAAATTGGGACATGCCCAATTCATCTCTACTTTAGACTTAACCAAGGGGTACTGGCAAGTACCACTAGATGAACCCGCTAAGGAAAGGTCCGCCTTCGTCACCCAGGCAGGGGTGTATGAATTCAATGTACTCCCTTTCGGGTTGCGAAATGCACCCGCCACCTTCCAAAGACTTGTAGATGGTCTCTTAGCGGGATTGGGAGAATCTGCAGTTGCCTACCTCGATGATGTGGCCATTTTTTCTGATTCATGGACAGAACACCTGGAGCACCTGGAAAAAGTCTTCGAGCGCATCCGGCAGGCAGGACTAACTGTTAAGGCTAAAAAGTGTCAAATAGGCCAAAACAGAGTGACGTACCTGGGGCACCAGGTGGGTCAAGGAACTATAAATCCCCTACAGGCCAAAGTGGATGCTATCCAAAAGTGGCCGGTTCCAAGGTCAAAGAAACAGGTCCAATCCTTCTTAGGCTTGGCCGGATATTATAGGCGATTTGTACCACACTACAGCCAAATCGCCGCCCCGCTGACAGACCTAACCAGAAAGAAACAGCCAAATGCAGTTCAGTGGACTGATGAGTGTCAAAAGGCCTTTAACCAGCTTAAGGCAACACTCATGTTTGACCCTGTGCTAAGGGCCCCAGACTTTGACAAACCGTTCCTAGTAACCACAGATGCTTCCGAGCGAGGCGTGGGAGCAGTTTTAATGCAGGAAGGACCGGATCAAGAATTCCATCCTGTCGTGTTTCTCAGCAAGAAACTGTCTGAGAGGGAAAGCCACTGGTCAATCAGCGAAAAGGAATGCTACGCCATTGTGTACGCGCTGGAAAAGCTACGCCCATATGTTTGGGGACGGCGTTTCCAACTACAAACAGACCATGCTGCGCTACAGTGGCTTCATACCGCCAAGGGAAATAACAAAAAACTTCTTCGGTGGAGTTTAGCTCTCCAAGATTTTGATTTTGAAATACAACACATTTCGGGAGCTTCTAACAAAGTGGCTGATGCACTCTCCCGGGAAAGTTTCCCAGAGTTAACTGGTTAACAATTGTTCTTGAAATAAAACATATTGTTAGTTTTTATATAATTAGTAGTATGTCTAAAGGTACATGTGTCTTATTAACTCTGTTTTCTCCTAGAGCTCCAGGAAAAAAAATCACAGCCAGTGTGGAACCGGACTATCTGTGATTTGGGGGGCGTGTCATAACTATAAAGGGAAGGGTAACTGCTCTCCTGTGTACAGTACTAAAATCCCTCCTGGCCAGAGACTCCAAAATCCTTTTACCTGTAAAGGGTTAAGAAGCTCGGGTAACCTGGCTGACACCTGACCCAAAGGGCCAATAAGGGGACAAGATACTTTCAAATCTTGGGGGGGGGAAGGCTTTTGTGTGTGCTCTTTGTTTTAAGGGGTTGTTCGCTCTTGGGACTGAGAGGGACCAGACATCAATCCAGGTTCTCCCCATCTTTCTAAACAAGTCTCTCATATTTCAAACTTGTAAGTAAAAAAGCCAGGCAAGGCGTCTTAGTTTTACTTTGTTTTCTCAACTTGTAAATGTACCTTTTACTAGAGTGTTTATCTTTGTTTGCTGTACTTTGAACCTAAGACAGAGGGGGGTCCTCTGAGCTCTTTAAGTTTGATTACCCTGTAAAGTTATTTTCCATACTGATTTTACAGAGATGATTTTTACCTTTTTCTTTAATTAAAAGCCTTCTTTTTGAGAACCTGATTGATTTCTCCTTGTTTTAAGATCCAAGGGGGTTTGGATCTGTATCCACCAGGAGTTGGTGAAAGGAAGGAGGGGGGAAGGGTCAATTTCTCCTTGTTTTAAGATCCAAGGAGTTTGGATCTGTATTCACCAGGGAATTGGTGAGAGGTGTCTAAAAGCTTCCCAGGGTAGGGAATGGTGGCAGCGGACCAGAACTAAGCTGGTAGTTAAGCTTAGAAGTCCTGATGCAGGCCCCCACACTTGTACCCTAAAGTTCAAAGTGGGGATACAGCCTTGACAGGGCCCTTTAAACCGGTTTCTTTACTCCACCTCCGACGAGGGGATTAGCGATAAAATCGGCCTTAGGGGGTTGGAATTGGGGTAGTGTGGACGGAATTCGACGTTATTGGCCTCCGGGAGCTATCCCACAGTGCTTCATTGTGACCGCTCTGGACAGCACTCTCAACTCAGATGCACTGGCCAGGTAGACAGGAAAAGCCCCGCGAACGTTTGAATTTCATTTCCTGTTTGCTCAGCGTGGAGAGCACAGGTGACCACGCAGAGCTCATCAGCACAGGTAACCATGATGGAGTCCCAGGATCGCAAAAGAGCTCCAGCATGGACAGAAAGTAAGGTACGGGATCTGCTCGCCATATGGGGAGACGAATCAGTGCTAGCTGAACTCCGAAGCAGTAAACGAAATGGCAAAATATTAGAAAAGGTCTCCAAGGCCATGAAGGACAGAGGCCATAACAGGGACGCACAGCAGTGCCGCGTGAAAATTAAGGAGCTAAGGCAAGCCTACCACAAAGCCAGAGAAGCAAACGGAAGGTCCGGGGCAGAGCTGCAAACATGCCGCTTCTACGCGGAGCTGCATGCCATTCTAGGGGGTGCAGCCACCACTACCCCAACCGTGTGCTATGACTCCTTCACTGGAGAAACACACAGGGAAGCGGGTTCGGGGTACGAGGAAGATGAGGATGGAGAAAATGTAGATAGCTCACAGCCGCAAGGAAGCGGAGAAACTGGTTTCCCCAACAGCCAGGATATGTTTATCACCCTGGACCTGGAACCAGTAACCCCCGAACTCACCCAAGGCGTGCTCCCAGACCCTGAGGGCACACAGGGGACCTCTGGTGAGTGTACCTTTGTAAATATTACACATGGTTTAAAAGCAAGCGTGTTTAATGATTAATGATTAATTTGCCCTGGCAATCGCCGCGGCAATCGCCTGGCAATCCAGTACAGCTACTGGAAAAGTCTGTTAACGTGTCTGGGGATGGAGCGGAAATCCTCCAGGGACATCTCCAGAAAACTCTCCTGGATGTACTCCCAAAGCCTTTGCAAAAGGTTTCTGGGGAGGGCTGCCTTATCCCGTCCGCCATGGTAGGACACTTTACCACGCCAGGCTAGTAGCACGTAGTCTGGAATCATTGCATAACAAAGCATGGCAGCGTATGGTCCCGGTGTTTGCTGGCATGCAGACAACATCCATTCCTTATCGCTCTTTGTTATCCTCAGGAGAGTGATATCATTCACGGTCACCTGGTTGAAATGGGGCAATTTTATTAAGGGGACATTCAGAGGTGCCCGTTCCTGCTCTGCTGAACAGAAATATTCCCCGCTGTTAGCCACGCGGTGGGGGGGAGGGGTGAAGTGATCATCCCAGATAATTGGGTGTGTGGGGGAGGGGAGTTAGTTGGGTTTGTGCTGCATGTTAACCCTGAAACCGCAGCCCCTCCTTTTACATTGCAAACCCATTTTAAATGGCCAACCCAACGGGTGCTTGGTATGGGAAATGAGAGCACTACTGTTTGAAACCATTCCCACATGTTAAGAAGGTTAAAAAAGCCAAAAGACTGTGTCTTACCATGGCTGCCTGCAAGCTGAAATCTGTGGCCTGGCACTGCGTGAGTGATCTCTCACACCAAACCGGCAGGCCCTCAATATAAGAGAAAAAATGCGACCTTGTAACGAAAGCACATGTGCTGTGTAATGTGAACAGCAAAATTTAACGTGAAAGAGTGTACCCATTGTTCTCTAAAATGTGTCTTTTTTAACCACCTCTCCCTTCTCCTCCACCAGCTGCAAATGTTTCTCCTTCACAGGAGAAGGAGGAGGCACGCACGTGCTTGGGAGCCCTCTCTCCTGTCCCCTGGCACCCACCTGGAGGAGACGCCAAGGGGACTTCCGGTCAGGAGATCGACATCTGGAGTGGACCTCGCTCACCTGAGCAGCTGCTGGGGCTTCGGTGAGGTTTGACCCTGTGATCCCCCCCCCCCCGCCCCCACTCCTGCCCAATGCTGGGCAAGGGGCAGCTCCATCCCCAGTGAGGCTAGGGTGAGGGGCAGCTAGGGATACCATACGTCCGTTTTTTCCCGGACATGTCCGGCTTTTTGGTAATCAAACTCCCGTCCAAGGGGAATTTCCAAAAAGCTGAACATGTCCGGGAAAAATACTCCCAGCTCCCGGCATCCCTGGCTTACCTTAGAGTGGGCTCCGGTGGCTGCTGTGCTCCCTGATTCCTCGGTGCAGGGTCCGGAGGTATGGGGGCTGCCCGAAGCCGGCAGCGCTCGGGCAGCTCGGCTCTTACAGAGCTGAGGAGTCAGGGAGCAGCACGCAGCAGCTGCTGCTGGAGCCTGGGAGGGGAAGTGCCCGGCCGGGGGTGCAGGGTCCGGAGATCTGAGGGCTGCCCGAAGCCGGTAGCGCTTGGGCAGCTGTTTCACGTGGCTGGGAGGGAGGAGGGGGAATGCAGGCGCTCAGGGGAGGGGGCGGGGGCGGGGCGGGGGCGGGGCCAGGGCCCCATGGAGTGTCCTCTTTTTTTAATTTTTAAATATGGTAACCCTAGGGGCAGCAGGCTGCAGCAGGTGAGAAAGGAAGCCACATGTGATGGCAGTCTCACCCCCCCAGCACCCACCCATCCACCACAGGGGAGATGGGGGAGGGAGGGCTTCCTAGACCTGAGCAGCTGGGGCTTGGGGGCATTTTGTGACACCCTACAATGCCCCCAGCCACCACCCTGCAGTCCCCACTCCTGCCCCACGCTGGGCAAGGGGCAGCCCCATCCCTCATCCCCAGTGAGGCTATGGTGAGGGGCAGCAGCAGGGGAGGCCACCCATGATGGCAACCCCCGTCCCCAGTACCCATCATAGGGGAGGCGAGGGGGCTTTCTGGACCTGAGAGAGGCCCTAGGAGCATGTGCAGTGACCGTGGTGCAGAGTGAGTGTGCTGCGAGGGGGTGGGTGGGAAAGGAGGGGTCCCTCCCCTGGAGCTTGCTGCTGCCAGTGGGGGAGGGGGAGTCCTCTCTTGCCCTAGCCCTGGGGCAGCCTGTCTGCACCCCAAGTTCCTTATCCCCAGCCCTGCCCCATCCCAGAGCCTGTGCCCCCAGCACCCCAACCCTGAGCACCCTCCTGCACTGTGAACCCCTCATCCCCAGCCCCACCCCAGAGCCCTCACCTGAGGTGGAAAACGTGCAACTTAAATTTGGTGGTCAGTTTGGAGTATCGTGTTTAGCACAATACTTGATTATTTTACACCCTTTAAAGTATATAACTAATCATATACAGGTGTTACGAAGTGGGAATGTTCTTAATGTTTTCTCTGAATACTATGTGGGTGCCTCAGTTTCCCCTATGCATTTCTCAAGTATCTAGGTGGTGGGATAAGGGGGGTGCGATTGTTGCAGAGCCCGAGAGGGCCAGTGTGATGCTGTCTGCACAGAGAATTGCAGACATCCTGTCTCCTGGCAACTGATGGCCTGGGCCGCTCTCCTGCAAGGTGCCAACTGAAGGTGTTGGAGAACAAAGAGCTCAGGTGGCCTCCTAATGCCTGGAAAAGAGACAAAGGCCAGAGGAGGGAGTGTCGGTGCCTGTGCGGACTCCTGGGAAGCGCTCAGTGTGGAAGGCGATGCTGGGATGCTTTGGAACTACTCCATACAAAGCCAGTCAGGACTCTGGGGGAGCCTCCTCTCTCGGAGCAGACTGTCTCCAGGGCAAGAAGCTCACACGGCTTCACCTTCCTGGGTCTGACCTCAGAGCATTCAGCATGCCCTTCCACACTGTGCGCTTTCCACAGCGAGTCTGCCCAGGCAGGTCCTGGGGCAACCAGAGGTCCCTGCACCCCAACTCTGCAGTCAGACGTGACTCTCAGCCAGCCAGTAAAACAGAAGGTTTATTAGATGACAGAAACACAGTCTAAAACAGAGCTTGTAGGTACAGAAAACAGGACCCCTCAGTCAGGTCCATCTTGGGGGGGTGGGGAGCCCAGACCCAAGTTCTGGGCCTCTCCCCATTTCCCCAGCCAGCTCCAAACTGACACTCCCTCCTCTGGCCTTTGTGTCTCTTCTGGACAAGAAGGACACCTGATCTCTTTGTCCCCAACACCTTCAGTTGGCACCTTGCAGGGGAAACTGAGGCACCCACACAATATTCAAAGAAAACATTAAGAACATTCCCACTTTGTCACAACAGGTGCAACAAAATATAATACTGTATATTGAAGCAGGCAAGTGCTGCTTCTGACTTTCCACTTTTAATTGACCCTTGTAATCTTGTGGTGCCGACGCGTTGTAGCTTCATTTTATGTCGACTTATAGGGTGGGAGCAGGGGGGCACCACCATTTTGGGCACCACCAAAAATTATACAAACCTGCCGCCTATGGATACCTCAGAAGACCCTGAGACAAAGATCCCTGCCATGAACAGTGAGAAAGAAGGTGGAGGGGAGACACGGTGGGGGACTCCAGCCATGCTGTGAGCAGGGACTTGTTTGAGACTCTGCCACAATCTAACCAGGTCTGGATGAGCCTGATGAAGGCAAAAGGAACGCATGAAAGTGCTTTCATGCACTTTCCTTACAATGTTTACATTTAAAGATGGCGCCTGGCGATTGCCAAGTTAACAAGACAAAAGGTATCAACTTTTCATTGTTTTACTTATACAAGGAGGAGGTAGAGGCACAAGAAACAGAGGTACAGTTGGCATCTGCTTTTCATTCCCCTGTTATGTTAGGCGGGGGTGGCCATACAAAGCACTTTATGTGCATAGGGATGTCCTTTTTAGCCTCCTGAGAGATCTTGATAAAACTTTCATAGAGACTGTCATAAACAGATAGTTAAGGGTTAATGCCTCTTTTACCTGTAAAGGGTTAAGAAGTTCACCTAGCCTAGCTGACACCTGACCAGAGGAACCAATGGGAGGACAAGATGGTTCAAAGGGAAGGAGGGAAGTTCCCTTTGTCTGTTGAGTTTTCACTTTGGACCGGAGTGGGAAAGCTCCAGAATTCAGCCTCTTATTAAGTAGTGAGTATTAGTGAAGGAAATAAATAGGTTTATGTTTATTTCTTTGTAACCTGTCTTGTGCAATTAGAGGAATAGTCAAATTGGGTATTTGGGTATTTTTTGTGTAAGTTTTTGCCCAGGGGAACATCCTCTGTGTTTGGAATCTGTTGTCTGTGAGAGTAGCTGGTATGCTAATCTCTCCCAGGGGGTTTTCTTTTACCTTTCTTTTCTTTAATTAAAAGCCTTTTTTAATAACCTGATTGATTTTTCCTTGTTTTTAGATCCAAGGGGGTTGGATCTGGATCCACCAGGAGTTGGTGGGAGAAAGGAGGGGGGATGGTTAATTTCTCCTTGTTTTAAGATCCAAGGGGTTGGATCTGTGTTCACCAGGGAATTGGTGAATGTCTCTCAAGGCTACCCAGGGAAGGGAATTAGTGCTTGGGAGTGGTGGCAGCCAGACCAGATCTAAGCTGTTAATTGAGCTTAGAGCTTCTCATGCAGGTCCCCCACATCTATACCCTAAAGTTCAGAGTGGGGAAGGAACCTTGACAGAGACACTCTGTAATTCTCTCCTGAAGCTTTCTAGGGATGGCTACTTTTTTTCCTTTGGGTAGGACACTTTGCTATGCCACTTTGAGGAGTTTGGCTAGCACCATTGCAGTAAACAGGCTAGGAGCATACAGGCCTGGGCGGCTTTGGAATGCCAGTAGCAGCTAGGTTTTCTGTGACTTTGTGTACCTCAGGAGTAAGATATCAGCTAAAACCACCATCACCTGTGGAAAATAGTGCCAATATTCAGTGCCATTGCTCTATACTTTTATCCATGGAATAGATATCAAAATGTTATTAGCTTCATACAACAAAATCCTCCCCTACCCCTCATCCCTGGCAGGCTGTACTCATCATGGCTGGGGCTTGAGAGCAATGTTCTGCTGAGGCGCTCAAAAGCTCAAGAGTCAATAAGCATTTCTTATTAAAAGCATTTATAGGAATAAGGGAAGGGAATTTTAAAACTTATCTTTCCATTATGATGTAAATCCAGTGGCACACCTGTTTTTATCTGCATCTTTTGGCCTAGTGGCCTTGAGCAGGGCACCCTCCATGGCTGCAGGATGCATGGCCCTGATGAGGAAGAGAAAGGAGAGGATTAGGGAGGACATATTCTGCGAGATTCTGCAAGGCAGTGCTGAATCATACTGTGATCGACAGTATTGAGAAAAAGAGGACAGGAAAAAAGCCAGGAGTCCCAGCAGGACAAGGAGCAGGAAATTTGGGGTATTCTCAGGCCTCAAACCAAAATGCTGCAGACTGTGGTTGACCTACGGGTCCAAAAATCCCAGACTCTCCAATCATTTGCACTCCTTGGATAACTCCATGGTTGCTGCTCCCTACACCCCACAAAATACCACATGGCATCATGGGGCCCATCATTACCTCTACAATGCTACACCTGGGGACAGCAAGAGTTAAAGGGGGAATGGACTGAAAGACAAAGGAGTGTGTGTGTGTGTGATAAGACAAGAGACCCTTATGCTTTCTGTCTCCCTATCCAGCATCTGTCACCTGGTAGGATCCCTTCTCCTGCAAAGAGGACCACTCCCACCCTAAATAATGAGGAATCAATCAGTAAAGGTAAAATCAAATAAAGTGTATTGAAGGGTTTATAACAAAGAGTGGGACAAATAAGAAGGGGAATAAACAGCAAAATAGCGCAATACAGTGATTACCCCCAAACTCAACCCTACAAAACAGATATAGAAACCTTCTTTACAGATCAAAGCGACGGCAGGTGCTTGGGACCTCGATCCTCTGGCTAATGGCAAGCCTTTGGAGAGGAGCTCCAAGGAGTCCCTTGATGTTCCTTCGGGACCACGGGAAGCAGAACAGATGGTATGCTCAGGAGAACAGCGACGGATGATGACAAAGGTAAGTGTTGTTTCTTCTCCTTCTCTCTCTTCTCTTTACAGGCGAGGAAGCTGTTGGAGGAAAATCCCCAACCCTTCTATCACTAGGATGGATAGATGTCTGCAGGTAAGACCCATGACCGTCCCTGGCTGCCACTCAGATGGACAGCCCTGAGGCCATCTTCGGTGCAGCCTTTTATACACTTGCCCGGGAAACCCCTTAGAAAAAGTGGGAAGCCCCTTCTGGGAAACCCCTTAGGAAAACCAGTTCTGACTGGAAGTTGTTTACAACTCCAGGAAAGATTAAAGAGCGGGAAAATGGACCTATAACTCACTTGGGTACAAAATTCCATTTTGGAACCAACATGGATTCCTGTAGTCACAAAATATATGAAAGTGAACCCAACCTAACACAAGGAAAACCACAGCTTCACACACACACTGACCTGGAGTTGTAAACCCATGACTGGCATATGTGAAGCCACACGGGACTACGTTTGTTTGCTCAGAGGGACAAATGTTGACTTCCTTTATAATTTTAAATTTTCACCCCGTTAAGCTATGTTAAAAGTTTGTATAACATTGCTGTCATAACTATAAAGGGAAGGGTAACAGCTCTCCTGTGTACAGTACTAAAATCCCTCCTGGCCAGAGACTCCAAAATCCTTTTACCTGTAAAGGGTTAAGAAGCTCGGGTAACCTGGCTGACACCTGACCCAAAGGACCAATAAGGGGACAAGATACTTTCAAATCTTGGGGGGGGGGGGGGAAAGGCTTTTGTGTGTGCTCTTTGTTTTAAGGGGTTGTTCGCTCTTGGGACTGAGAGGGACCAGACATCAATCCAGGTTCTCCCCATCTTTCTAAACAAGTCTCTCTTATTTCAAACTTGTAAGTAAAAAAGCCAGGCAAGGCGTCTTAGTTTTACTTTGTTTTCTCAACTTGTAAATGTACCTTTTACTAGAGTGTTTATCTTTGTTTGCTGTACTTTGAACCTAAGACAGAGGGGGGTCCTCTGAGCTCTTTAAGTTTGATTACCCTGTAAAGTTATTTTCCATACTGATTTTACAGAGATGATTTTTACCTTTTTCTTTAATTAAAAGCCTTCTTTTTAAGAACCTGATTGATTTCTCCTTGTTTTAAGATCCAAGGGGGTTTGGATCTGTATTCACCAGGAGTTGGTGAAAGGAAGGAGGGGGGAAGGGTCAATTTCTCCTTGTTTTAAGATCCAAGGGGGTTTGGATCTGTATTCACCAGGAGTTGGTGAAAGGAAGGAGGGGGGAAGGGTCAATTTCTCCTTGTTTAAGATCCAAGGAGTTTGGATCTGTATTCACCAGGGAATTGGTGAGAGGTTTCTAAAAGCTTCCCAGGGTAGGGAATGGTGGCAGCGGACCAGAACTAAGCTGGTCCCCTTCCCAGGGTAGGGAATGGTGGCAGCGGACCAGAACTAAGCTTAGAAGTCCTCATGCAGGCCCCTACATTTGTACCCTAAAGTTCAAAGTGGGGATACAGCCTTGACATGGTGGCACAGCGGTGGAGATCGTTTTAAACCCAAAAGCCAGTAAGATTTTTTTTTTCCTTCTAGCTGCTTAGAAAGCAGAGCTGAAGATAGATGCATATCTTATCTCTCCTTGCCTGAAGGCAGAGGTGTTAAGTTTTTTTAACAAGGGGCTTTGTTAAGAGAAGGGTTCAAAGTGAGCAAACTTTGACTGGTAAAGGCAATTTACAAGCTGAATTGTTTTTTTTTTCTTTTTACATCCTCGTGAATAGCTAGTTAGAAAGTCTCTGTTAACTCAGCAGCAGCCAGAGCTGAGTACATCCCAGTTTCAGTCAACTGCAGAGGGGTGTGACCCAGCACAAGAAAACAGGAAAATGACTACCAAAGAAGAAAAAGCTAAAGAGGAGGCCCACAAGAGAGAGATAGAGCTGAGAGACAGAGAAGAGAAAGCCAAAGAGGGGGCCCACAAGAGAGAGATAGAGCTGAGAGACAGAGAAGAGAAAGCCAAAGAGGAGGCCCACAAGAGAGAGATGGAGCTGAAAGAAAAAGAGATGGAGGACAGAGAAAAAGAAAGGAAGCATGAACTGGAAGTAGCAAAGGCTAAGCCGGATACAACAGCCCATCCCAACAAACCCTCTCCAGGTACCACTTCCCATCCCAGAAAATTCCCCACCTACAAGGCAGGCGATGATACTGAGGCCTTCTTAGAAAATTTTGAAAGGGCCTGCCTTGGATAGAGCATCGCTGCAGACCAGTACATGGTAGAGCTGAGGCCGCAGCTCAGTGGACCCTTAGCAGAGGTGGCGGCTGAAATGCCTAAGGAACACATGAACAGTTATGAACTTTTTAAAAACAAGGCCAGACTCAGAATGGGGCTAACACCCGAGCATGCCCGTCGGCGGTTCAGAGCCCTAAGGTGGAAACCAGATGTGTCATTTACCCGGCATGCTTACCACATTGACAAAAATTGTGATGCCTGGGTATCAGGAGCAAATGTTAAATCTCTGGAAGATCTGCTTTCCCTAGTAAAAATGGAGCAGTTTTTAGAGGGTGTTCCTGAGGAAATAGAAAGGTACATCCTAGATAGGAAGCCCAAAACTGTAACCGAGGCGGGGGAGATTGGAGCCAAATGGGTGGAGGTGGCAGAAAAGGAAAAAGCTAGTAGCAGTTGGAGCGAATATCAGAAGGGGCAAGCCGAAACAAAACCTTATCACCGGGGACAACCCAAGGCCCCACCCACATCCCAAGGGAAACCCCAATCGCCTTCTCACCCCACCACACCAGTCTCCATCAACCAACATCGCCCCGGTGATACCTTAGCAGGGCGATGTTTTAAATGTAATGAACTGGGGCATATAAAGGCTCACTGCCCCAAGAACCCCAACCGATTACAGTTCATTACACCCCAATCACACCAAAGATCCCCAGACCCAGATGCCTCTCTCATACCCTCGGAGCGAAGGGAAACCTTGAGAGTGGGCGGAAAGAAGGTTATCGCTTGGAGGGACACTGGGGCACAAGTGTCAACTATCCACCAATCCCTAGTGGACCCCAAACTCATCAACCCAGAGGCTACAGTGACAATTCAACCCTTTGTGTCACAGTCTGTAACCTTGCCTACAGCCCAGTTGCATGTCCAGTACAAGGGCTGGTCAGGAATGTGGACTTTTGCAGTCTATGACAATTATCCCATTCCCATGCTGCTGGGGGAAGACTTGGCCAACCATGTAAAGCTAGCCAAGAGGGTGGGAATAGTCACCCGCAGCCAGGCTAAGCAAGCTTTCACCCCCATCCCTGTTCCTGAGCCATCCACCAGGGCCCCGTCTGTGTTACCAGAGACCCAAACAAAGGTGGTGGAACCAGATCCCCTGCCAACGACTGCAACAGCTGTAGTGGATCCAATCCCAGAGACCCAGCCAAAGCCAGTCCCAGAACCGGAACTGGCAACGCAACCAGCACCAGAACCATTGCCAGCACTGAGTCCAGCGCTTGCAAGCCCGTCTACAACTCCAATGCCAGAGGGCACCAGCGAGTCTGAACTGGTGGAAGCAGCAAATAACCCTACCCAAGAGGCTCAGCCAGAGCCTGAAATACCACATAGTGCACCAGCGGACAGTGGTTCACAGTCAATGGAAACAGCCCCAGCACCTGCATCGCTTCCAGAGGGACCAAGCCCCAGTCCACAGTCCAAGGAGGAACTGATGTCTCCAGCATCAAGGGAACAGTTCCAGGCCGAGCAGGAAGCAGGTGACAGCCTTCAGAAAGCTTGGGCGGCGGCACGGAGCACCCCACCGCCTCTCAGCTCTTCTAACCGATCCCGGTTTGTTGTAGAACAAGGACTTTTATACAAGGAGACTCTTTCTGGTGGGCACCAGGAAGACTGGCATCCTCAAAGACAGTTGGTAGTTCCCACTAAGTATCGGGTAAAGCTCTTGAGCTTAGCCCATGATCATCCCAGTGGCCATTCTGGGGTGAACAGAACCAAAGACCGGTTGGGGAAGTCCTTCCACTGGGAGGGAATGGGCAAGGACGTTGCTAATTATGTCCGGTCTTGTGAGGTGTGCCAACGAGTGGGAAAGCCCCAAGACCAGGTTAAAGCCCCTCTCCAGCCACTACCCATAATTGAGGTCCCATTTCAGCGAGTAGCTGTGGATATTCTGGGTCCCTTCCCAAAGAAGACACCCAGAGGAAAGCAGTACGTACTGACTTTCATGGATTTTGCTACCCGATGGCCGGAAGCTGTACCCTTAAGCAACACCAGGGCTAAAAGTGTGTGCCAGGCATTAGCAGACATTTTTGCCAGGGTAGGGTGGCCCTCCGACATCCTTACAGATTCGGGAACTAATTTCCTGGCAGGGACCATGAAAAACCTGTGGGAAGCTCATGGGGGTGAATCACTTGGTTGCTACCCCTCATCACCATCAAACCAATGGTCTGGTGGAGAGGTTTAATGGAACTTTGGGAGCCATGATATGTAAATTCGTAAATGAACACTCCAATGATTGGGACCTAGTGTTGCAGCAGTTGCTTTTTGCCTACAGGGCTGTACCACATCCCAGTTTAGGGTTTTCACCATTTGAACTTGTGTATGGCCGCGAGGTTAAGGGGCCATTACAGTTGGTGAAGCAGCAATGGGAGGGGTTTATGCCTTCTCCAGGAACTAACATTCTAGACTTTGTAAGCAACCTACAAAGCACCCTCCGACTCTCTTTAGCCCTTGCTAAAGAAAACCTAAAGGATGCTCAGGAAGAGCAAAAGGCCTGGTATGATAAACATTCCAGAGAACAGTCCTTCAAAGTAGGAGACCAAGTCATGGTCTTAAAGGCGCTCCAGGCCTATAAAATGGAAGCGTCGTGGGAAGGACCATTCACGGTCCAGGAGCGCCTAGGAGCTGTTAACTATCTCATAGCCTCCCCCACCTCCAACATAAAGCCTAAGGTATACCATGTTAATTCTCTTAAGCCCTTTTATTCCAGAGAATTAAACGTTTGCCAGTTTACAGCCCAGGAAACAGATGACGCGGAGTGGCCTGAAGGTATCTACTACGAAGGAAAAAGGAATGGTGGCGTGGAAGAGGTGAACCTCTCCACGACCCTGGGACGTCTGCAGCGACAGCAGATCAAGGAGCTGTGCACAAGCTTTGCACCGATTTTCTCAGCCACTCCAGGACGGACCGAATGGGCATACCACTCCATTGACACAGGTAATGCTCACCCAATTAGAACCCCACCCTACCGGGAGTCACCTCATGCCCAAGCTGCTATACAAAGGGAGATCCAGGACATGCTACAGATGGGTATAATCCGCCCCTCTAGCAGTGCATGGGCATCTCCAGTGGTTCTAGTTCCCAAACCAGATGGGGAAATATGCTTTTGCGTGGACTACCGTAAGCTAAATGCTGTAACTCGTCCTGACAACTATCCAATGCCACGCACAGATGAGCTATTGGAAAAATTGGGACATGCCCAATTCATCTCTACTTTAGACTTAACCAAAGGGTACTGGCAAGTACCACTAGATGAACCCGCTAAGGAAAGGTCCGCCTTCGTCACCCAGGCAGGGGTGTATGAATTCAATGTACTCCCTTTCGGGTTGCGAAATGCACCCGCCACCTTCCAAAGACTTGTAGATGGTCTCTTAGCGGGATTGGGAGAATCTGCAGTTGCCTATCTCGATGATGTGGCCATTTTTTCTGATTCATGGACAGAACACCTGGAGCACCTGGAAAAAGTCTTCGAGCGCATCCGGCAGGCAGGACTAACTGTTAAGGCTAAAAAGTGTCAAATAGGCCAAAACAGAGTGACGTACCTGGGGCACCAGGTGGGTCAAGGAACTATAAATCCCCTATAGGCCAAAGTGGATGCTATCCAAAAGTGGCCGGTTCCAAGGTCAAAGAAACAGGTCCAATCCTTCTTAGGCTTGGCCGGATATTATAGGCGATTTGTACCACACTACAGCCAAATCGCCGCCCCGCTGACAGACCTAACCAGAAAGAAACAGCCAAATGCAGTTCAGTGGACTGATGAGTGTCAAAAGGCCTTTAACCAGCTTAAGGCAACATTCATGTCTGACCCTGTGCTAAGGGCCCCAGACTTTGACAAACCGTTCCTAGTAACCACAGATGCGTCTGAGCGGGGCGTAGGAGCAGTTTTAATGCAGGAAGGACCGGATCAAGAATTCCATCCTGTCGTGTTTCTCAGCAAGAAACTGTCTGAGAGGGAAAGCCACTGGTCAATCAGCGAAAAGGAATGCTACGCCATTGTGTACACGCTGGAAAAGCTACGCCCATATGTTTGGGGACGGCGTTTCCAACTACAAACAGACCATGCTGCGCTACAGTGGCTTAATACCGCCAAGGGAAATAACAAAAAACTTCTTCGGTGGAGTTTAGCTCTCCAAGATTTTGATTTTGAAATACAACACATTTCGGGAGCTTCTAACAAAGTGGCTGATGCACTCTCCCGGGAAAGTTTCCCAGAGTTAACTGGTTAACAATTGTTCTTGGAATGAAACATATTGTTAGTTTTTATATAATCAGTAGTATGTCTAAAGGTACATGTGTCTTATTAACTCTGTTTTCTCCTAGAACTCCAGGAAGAAATCACAGCCAGTGTGGAACCGAACGTCCAACACTATCTGTGATTTGGGGGGCGTGTCATAACTATAAAGGGAAGGGTAACTGCTCTCCTGTGTACAGTACTAAAATCCCTCCTGGCCAGAGACTCCAAAATCCTTTTACCTGTAAAGGGTTAAGAAGCTCGGGTAACCTGGCTGACACCTGACCCAAAGGACCAATAAGGGGACAAGATACTTTCAAATCTTGGGGGAGGGGGGAGAAAGGCTTTTGTGTGTGCTCTTTGTTTTAAGGGGTTGTTGGCTCTTGGGACTGAGAGGGACCAGACATCAATCCAGGTTCTCCCCATCTTTCTAAACAAGTCTCTCTTATTTCAAACTTGTAAGTAAAAAAGTCAGGCAAGGCGTCTTAGTTTTACTTTGTTTTCTCAACTTGTAAATGTACCTTTTACTGGAGTGTTTATCTTTGTTTGCTGTACTTTGAACCTAAGACAGAGGGGGGTCCTCTGAGCTCTAAGTTTGATTACCCTGTAAAGTTATTTTCCATACTGATTTTACAGAGATGATTTTTACCTTTTTCTTTAATTAAAAGCCTTCTTTTTAAGAACCTGATTGATTTCTCCTTGTTTTAAGATCCAAGGGGGTTTGGATCTGTATTCACCAGGAGTTGGTGAAAGGAAGGCGGGGGGAAGGGTCAATTTCTCCTTGTTTTAAGATCCAAGGGGGTTTGGATCTGTATTCACCAGGAGTTGGTGAAAGGAAGGAGGGGGGAAGGGTCAATTTCTCCTTGTTTAAGATCCAAGGAGTTTGGATCTGTATTCACCAGGGAATTGGTGAGAGGTTTCTAAAAGCTTCCCAGGGTAGGGAATGGTGGCAGCGGACCAGAACTAAGCTGGTAGTTAAGCTTAGAAGTCCTCATGCAGGCCCCTACATTTGTACCCTAAAGTTCAAAGTGGGGATACAGCCTTGACAATTGCCTATGCGGTTTTTTGCACATTAATTTTCTGCACTCTCTTCTTTCACCAAAAGTGCTATTTTTGGAGAATCAAATAACACTGCTCTACAGCCAAAATGCTTCTGAAATAAATGTAGTCAAACTTTACTAATTCTGGGTCACAGAGAACTAAAATGATGCTTAAAATTGATGATTGGCTCTAGTTTTCAAGATATGCTATTGGGTCAGTATATACGACCCTTGACTTGGGAATGGCAGAGGATAAGTGAGTTATAAAGGGAAGGGATCTCAGTTTAAACCAGAAATGGCTAAAATACATCTTTGACTGGATCTATGAATAAATCTATGACTGGGTTTGGACAGTACTTGCTTTTTAGGCAAAACAATGAATGATGCAATCTGAAGTTGGTATTGCGTCATACATGATATGAATTGCATCATGTTATTCCTAGAAGTCATGGATGATGCAATCATAACGAAGCTTACATCACTCTGCTGAACAAATTGCCCTATATCAGCTCTAGAAATCATACAGTGTTGTGCTCTCTTATTTGTCAGTGTCTGATTTTCCAAAGGGACACATTTCTGTTTAGCCAAAGTGAGCAGAGATGCCTCGTACTTGTGTGAACACTGCAGATAACTTCTGCTATGTTTGTGGTGAAGTGATTTTTGCATCACAAAAGCGCAGTATAACCACTATGGTTAAGAAAGCCTATCACCTTTATTTTGGCTGCAAAATTGGAGATCAGGACAAGAGGTGGGCCCCACACATATGCTGCAACACTTGTGCAACAAATCTTCGCCAGTGGTTGAACAGGAAAAGGAAATCTATGCCTTTTGCAGTGCCAATGATTTGGAGAGAGCCAACAGATCATACCAGCAATTGTTACTTCTGCATGGTGCCTCCAGTGTCAAAGAAGAAAAAGTGGACTGTGCATTATCCAAACATTCCATCAGCTATACGCCCAGTACGCCACGGAGAAGGACTGCCGGTTCCTGATGCACCAGAATCATTCTCACTTGAGTCAGACGAGGAAGAGGAAGAGGATGAAACTTCTGGTCCTGAACCATCAATGTCACAGGACCCACATTTTCTCCCATCCTCCTCCTCTGAACCACACCTCATAACACAAGGTGAACTGAATGACCTTGTCAGGGATTTGGAACTACGCAAGAGTAAGGCAGAGCTGTTGGGCTCCAGACTACAGCAGTGGAATCTCCTGGCAGGTGATGTTAGGGTTTCCATGTTCCGTGACCGTCAAAAGGATCTTGTCCCATTCTTCTTCATGGAAGGTGATCTTGTAGCCTGCAACAACATCGATGGTGTGATGGCAGCCCTCAACATCGTTCACGATCCAGATGAGTGGAGACTGTTCATTGATTCATCGAAGATGAGTTTTACTGCATAATGGCAATGTTTTGCCATCAATTCCAGTTGGTCATGCAGTCCATATGAAGGAAACCTATGACAACATGAAACAACTTTTGAGGTGCATAAACTATGACCAACATCAGTGGCAGCTCTGTGGCGATTTGAAGGTTGTTGCTCTCTTGCTTGGTCTGCAGACTGGATACACAAAGTACTGCTGTTTTCTCTGCGAATGGGATAGTCGTGCAAGAGATTCCCACTACATCAAGAAAGATTGGCCACTCCGACAGTCATTGGAGCCTGGGAGGAAAAGCGTTCAGCATCCACCACTTGTTGAATCAAGGAAGATTTTGTTACCACCCTTTCACATCAAGCTGGGTCTGATGAAGAACTTTGTCAAGGCCATTGACAAAACACAAGCAGCTTTCAAGTACCTCTGTGGAAAATTTCCAAGGTTAAGTGAAGCTAAGATAAAGGAAGGTGTCTTTGTTGGTCCTCAGATTCGTGAACTTCTTCGAGATGATGCATTTGACCAGGCAAGGAAAAGACGGCATGGAAAGCCTTCCAGTTAGTAGCAATAAATTTTCTCGGAAACAACAAGGCAGACAACTACAGGTTGTTGGTGGAAAACCTCCTCAAGGCATACAAAAGCCTTGGTTGCAACATGTCACTAAAGATACATTTTTTGCACTCTCATCTAGATTTTTTTCCACCAAACTGCGGAGCAGTGAGCGACGAGCACGGCGAGCGATTTCACCAGGACATTGCAACAATGGAGAAACGCTATCAGGGCAAATGGAGCCCATCAATGCTTGCAGACTATTGCTGGACAGTGACAAGAGATGCTCCATTTAATGAATACAAGAGACAAGCCAAGAAGCGCCGAGTAGACACTGAATAGGACTAAACTATGTACATAATACTTTTTTGCCTTTTGTTTCATAATAAATTTTATTTATATAACCCTTTTGCTGATTTTTAAAGTGTTACATAAACAGGACAGGTGAAATATTATCATGTAAAGCAACCATAAACACATGAAAAGACCTAGGTTTACAATTTATGATTAAAACTCTACTATCTACACAATATACATAGACATAAAATGTAAAAACTTAAATATCTTAGCAACAGTAGCCAATCAGTTGTTTTAATTGTCATATTTGAATTCAGCACATCAAAATACATAATAAATAGCACATTTTATCTCTGAAGCAGATGACTTCTCAAAAATTGTAGACCAGTGTAATCTTTATTAGTTCATAACAAATATTACAGAATGCATAGCATTAGTCAAAGCACACCAAGCACCACAGAATTCATAGCTTCAGGGAAACACTCAGTCATTTATAAATGTACAGGAAGCACTACACAGTTCTTAGCAGCACCCAAAACTCCAGGCCCAGAAAATACTCCAGGAAAGAACACTACTGTGACTGACTGTGAAATTGCTCTTTTCAAAGCCTCCTTCAACTGCATAATCTATGTTGGGCTCTTGTAATAACTCTGGAATCTGGCTATTCAAACTCAGACCTCCACTCCATCGCCAACCTCAATCCTGATGGCAGCTTTCCTCCCCTTGCCTCACAGATATTATGCAGGACAATAGGCAGCCTGGGATATTTTCTCACTGAGTTCAGACTACTGAGCATGGGTGGCAAGTGACTTCTGCATTTGGGGAGGCTGGGCATGAGCGCTGGAAGCTCCCTAGAAGGGGGTGGGCACCAGTACCCGAACCATGGCCCCGCCACTCTGCTCCCCGCCCCCGACACCTGCCCCTGCTTGGCCTCCTGCCACCGAGACCCCGCCTACAGTCCACCCCTGCTCCACCCCAGGCCCTGCTCCTGCTTGGCCCCCTGCCCGTGCCTCCCCAACCCCTCCACCCAAGGGGAGATGGGAAAAGGCGGAGCAGGGGCAGGAAAAGGAGTAGTGTAGGTGGGGCCACAGGGGAAGAGGACGAGAGGGAGCAGGGTCTCAGGATGGAGCCCGGGCACACTTTTGGTGGCAGCACTCCAAAGGCAGTGGGCCAGTGCGCCTCCAAAGGGAGGTGAACCACATCCTGTTTGGGGAGGCTTAGCTCCCCTGGCCTTTTATACCCACCGCCCATGCTAGTGAGTAAACACTGCCAGTCAGAGCTGGCCTTATCATGAAGCGAACTGAGGCGGCCGCCTCAGGTGCCAGACTGTGGGGGAGCGTCACTAGGACCCAGAATGTAGAAAATTGTGTCTCCTGCTGGTGCATATGTATTCTCTCTGCTCTAGATGCACAGAGATGGTGGAGTACTGTGCTGGAGGAAGGAGGTCACAAGAGACATAATAGGCAGGCAGGAGAAAAGGTGAGAGGGAATAACAGAAAGCAGCAGGAGCTGCAGGGAGAGGAGGAGGAGCCTCTTACGTACCTCTCTAGCACCCCCAGAAGCTTGGACTGATTAACACCAACTTCTCAGGGAGCTTCTCATTTCCTGCTGCTTCCCTGAACCTTGAGGAGAACAGGTAGTCAACTGAAGTAGTAGGAGCCAGTTAGGCCCTTAAGACTCTGATATCTTCCCTCATTCAGGCCCTGCTACCAGCCTGCTTATTTGTCCCCTTCAATTGAGTGTTGAGAGCCACTATAGCTGGCACAGAACCGCAGTCATGAGTGAAAGAAGAACACACCCCTCTGGGGCAGCATTCAGAAAAAGAAAGAAAGCAAAGGAAGCTTTTAATAAATAAATTAATGGAGATATCCTATCTCCTAGAACTGGACAGGACCCTGAAAGGTCATTGAGTCCAGCCCCCTGCCTTCACTAACAGGACCAAGTACTGATTTTGCCCCAGATCCCTAAGTGGCCCCCTCAAGGATTAAACTCACAACCCTGGGTTTAGCAGTCCAATGCTCAAACCACTGAGCTATCCCTCCCCCCTAAGCAGGAAGGAGCTCTCCTGAGATACATAGACACAAATGTTCACGGTGAGCCTTTCGGCTCCAGTGAGGATGTGAGTGGTGAGGAGATGCCTGATCTTCCAGTTAGTCAGAGTGCAGGTGACCTGCAGCTAATGCAGCATCCATATCTCCATCTCAAATGGATATAACCATGCACATTCCTGGAAAAAAGTGTAGATCAGAGAAGAGTGTGGTGGAGGCGCAAGAAACTGCTGCTGCTGAGTTTAGTTCCTTAAGTCTAGAGGATCCAGGACTGTGGACCCACTTGAGCAGTAGCCTGAGGGACTTCCTTGTACTGCATGGGCCACAGCAAGTGAAAAACTTCATATTCCCCAAAGACAATGAAAATAGAAGTTTCCATCCAACACATTACTGGCGTAAAATCCCCAATGGTGACAAAGTGGAGAGGCCATGGCTTATGTACTCAAAAATCCAGAATGCTGCATACTGTTTTTGTTGCAAACTCTTCCAGTCTAATGTTCCAGCCACATTGGGTTCTACAGGAACAAAGCAGGGATTTGGAGCAATCAAATTTTTGAATTGCTCTGCTCCGGCTCCACTCCAGCGCCGGGCAAAAACTTACTGGACCGCACTCCAGCTCTGGGCTCCGCTCCAAAGCCCTGGAAAAATATGGCTAGAAATCTGGCATGCCATGAGAAGGCAGCAAATCACCAGAGAGCATTCCATAGGTGGAAAGAGCTTGACATGAGACTAAGGTTAAAGGCCACCATAGATGATCAGCATCAAGAGAAGATTGCATCAGTGCCCCTTTACTGGCAAAATGTTCTGAAAAGACTCATTGCCATTGTGAGAATGCTTGCTACCCAAAACCTAGCACTGCATGGCACTTCAGATCAGCTGTATGTGCCAAACAATCAGGAGCGGTGCCAGGGTTTTTGCTGCCCTAGGCGGCAGCGCTCCTCCTCTGAGCATTCGGCGGCGGGGGTCCTTCCGCTCCGCCTCTTCAGGGCACTTCGGCGGCAGGTCCTGGAGCGAGTGAAGGACCTGTCGCTGAATTTCCGCCGAAGACCCGGAGCGGAAGGACCCCCCGCTGCCGAATTTCCACCGAGGGCGGCAAAATGCCGCCCCCCAAATCCTGCCGCCCTAGGGTCGCCTAGTGGAAGCGCCGGTCCTGCAAACAATGGAAACTTCCTTAAAATTGTGGAGCTGATGGCTGAGTTTGATGCTGTACTCCAGGAGCATCTAAGAAGAGTCACCATCCAAGAAATGTACACACACCACTACCTTGGAAAAACAATTCAAAATGAGATCATACAGTTACTGGCAACAAAAGTCAAACAGAAGATTGTGGCAGATCTGGAATCAGCAAGATATTACTCTGTTATTCTGGACTGCACACCTGACATCAGCCATATGGAACAAATTACTTTAATGGTGCATTTTGTAACAACAACAGAACCTAGTGAAAATGTCCCTGCGATGGTGACTGTTAGAGAGCATTTTCTAGAATTTATTGACATTGATGATACTACAGGATCTGGTATGACAAATGTGCTTCTTAAAAAGCTGGAAGATACGGGAATTGCGATAGCTGACATGAAAGGTCAGGGCTACGATAATGGTGCCAACAGCAGAGGAAAGAACAGAGGAGTGCAGATACGGAACTGATCCCTGCGGGACCCCATTCGTTATGCCCTTCCAGCATGACTGTGAAACACTGATGATTACTCTCTGGGAACGGTTTTCAAACCAGTTATGCACCCACCTTATAGTAGCTCCATCTAGGTTGCATTTCCCTGGTTTGTTTATGAGAAGGTCATGTGAGACAGTATCAAAAGTTTTACTAAAGTCAAGATATACCACGTCTACCACTTCTTCCCCACCCCCCACCCCACCAGGCTTGTTACCCTGTCAAATAAAGCTATCAGGTTGGTTTGACACGATTTGTTCTTGACAAATTCATGCTGGTACTTATCACCTTCTAGATGTTTGTAAATTGATTGCTTAGTTATTTGCTCCATTACACTGGTCTACAATTTGCAGTAAAACAGCTTTAAGACTCGTCTTCGATGAATCAATGAACAGTCTCCACTCATCTGGATCGTGAACGATGTTGAGGGCTGCCATCACACCATCGATGTTGTTGCAGGCTACAAGATCACCTTCCATGAAGAAGAATGGGACAAGATCCTTTTGACGGTCATGGAACATGGAAACCCTAACATCACCTGCCAGGAGATTCCACTGCTGTAGTCTGGAGCCCAACAGCTCTGCCTTACTCTTGGGTAGTTCCAAATCCCTGACAAGGTCATTCAGTTCACCTTGTGTTATGAGGTGTGGTTCAGAGGAGGAGGATGGGAGAAAATGTGGGTCCTGTGACATTGATGGTTCAGGACCAGAAGTTTCATCCTCTTCCTCTTCCTCGTCTGACTCAAGTGAGAATGATTCTGGTGCATCAGGAACCGGCAGTCCTTCTCCGTGGCGTACTGGGCGTATAGCTGATGGAATGTTTGGATAATGCACAGTCCACTTTTTCTTCTTTGACACTGGAGGCACCATGCAGAAGTAACAATTGCTGGTATGATCTGTTGGCTCTCTCCAAATCATTGGCACTGCAAAAGGCATAGATTTCCTTTTCCTGTTCAACCACTGGCGAAGATTTGTTGCACAAGTGTTGCAGCATATGTGTGGGGCCCACCTCTTGTCCTGATCTCCAATTTTGCAGCCAAAATAAAGGTGATAGGCTTTCTTAACCATAGTGGTTATACTGCGCTTTTGTGATGCAAAAATCACTTCACCACAAACATAGCAGTCTGCAGTGTTCACACAAGTACGAGGCATCTCTGCTCACTTTGGCTAAACAGAAATGTGTCCCTTTGGAAAATCAGACACTGACAAATAAGAGAGCACAACACTGTATGATTTCTAGAGCTGATATAGGGCAATTTGTTCAGCAGAGTGATGTAAGCTTCGTTATGATTGCATCATCCATGACTTCTAGGAATAACATGATGCAATTCATATCATGTATGACGCAATACCAGCTTCAGATTGCATCATTCATTGTTTTGCCTAAAAAGCAAGTACTGTCCAAACCCAGTCATAGATTTATTCATAGATCCAGTCAAAGATGTATTTTAGCCATTTCTGGTTTAAACTGAGATCCCTTCCCTTTATAACTCACTTATCCTCTGCCATTCCCAAGTCAAGGGTCGTATATACTGACCCAATAGCATATCTTGAAAACTAGAGCCAATCATCAATTTTAAGCATCATTTTAGTTCTCTGTGACCCAGAATTAGTAAAGTTTGACTACATTTATTTCAGAAGCATTTTGGCTGTAGAGCAGTGTTATTTGATTCTCCAAAAATAGCACTTTTGGTGAAAGAAGAGAGTGCAGAAAATTAATGTGCAAAAAACCGCATAGGCAATTGTCAAGGCTGTATCCCCACTTTGAACTTTAGGGTACAAATGTAGGGGCCTGCATGAGGACTTCTAAGCTTAACTACCAGCTTAGTTCTGGTCCGCTGCCACCATTCCCTACCCTGGGAAGCTTTTAGAAACCTCTCACCAATTCCCTGGTGAATACAGATCCAAACTCCTTGGATCTTAAACAAGGAGAAATTGACCCTTCCCCCCTCCTTCCTTTCACCAACTCCTGGTGAATACAGATCCAAACCCCCTTGGATCTTAAAACAAGGAGAAATTGACCCTTCCCCCCTCCTTCCTTTCACCAACTCCTGGTGAATACAGATCCAAACCCCCTTGGATCTTAAAACAAGGAGAAATCAATCAGGTTCTTAAAAAGAGTTAAACCCTCGACCTTTTTTTGTCCCATGAAGTTCTCATTCATTGAACTCGGTGGTCAGTGATGCAGCATCAGGTTCTAGTGAGGCTGCAGAATTTTTTTAATGTAATTCAAAGCATCTATGTATTTTTCTCTGAATCAACTCATCAGTGGCAAATTTTGAAGCAACATCTGGGAACATCCTCTCTGACACTGAAACCCCTGAGTGCCACACGTTGGGAAAGTCGAGTGGAGGCGATAAAGCCTATCAAACACCAAATTGGGAAGACAGATGATGCCATAGTTGCCATTATGGAGGATAATGCTATGACAGGAACTGTTCGTGGGAGAACAGTGGCAGAGGGAAATGGAATCACCAGAAACATACATAACTTCAAATTTCTGTGTGGCTTAGTGTTGTGGCATGACATACTGTTTGAAATAAATGTTATAAGCAAGAGACTCCAAGGTGTTGACCGTGATATATTGGGAACAATGGAACAACTGGACAAAGCAAAGTCATACCTACAGGCTTACCGGTCAGATGAGGGATTTCAAAACGTTCTGAAGAGTGCACAGAAGTTGGAGGAGGAACTTCACACTGAAGCTATTTTCCCACCCATTCAAGAATACAAGAGTCACCAAAGAAGACGACATTTTGATTACGAGACACGGGATAATCCCATAAGAGACCCCAAACAACAATTCAAAGTTGAATTATTTAACCAGGTGCTAGATTGTGCAATACAGTCAGTTGAAAAATGTTTCATGCAGCTCAAGGAACATAGTAGTATATTTGGGATGTTATATGATATTCCAAAACTCCTCACTATACCTGAAGATGACCTACACCAGCAATGCAGGGCACTAGAGACAGTGTTGACACATGATGACATGCGCGATATTGATGTGAGTGATTTAGGTGATGAACTGAAAGCCCTTTAAAGATACATTTCAGCAGGATCAACTCCAAAGGTTGTTCTGGAATATATGTGCACAAATAAGATGACCACCCTCTTTCCAAATGCTTTTGTTGCTCTGTGCATACTTCTAACACTTTCTGTAACAGTTGCCAGTGGAGAACGCAGCTTCTCCAAGCTGAAGTTAATAAAAACACATCTACGCTCCACAATGACACAGGAGAGGCTGGTCGGCTTTGCAACCATCTCAATATAGCATGAGCTGGCCCCGACTGTGGACCTTCAGGAAGCAGTTCAAATCTTTGCAACCAAGGCGGCACAGAAAGCACCACTTTGATTATTCAAACAGATAAAAATGCCAGTGTTTACTATGTAGACAAGAAAAGTTAACTTTCAAACGCCTGACAGCAAATGTAAGTGTTACTTAAAATTTTTTAACAAGGCATTTTAAGTTGTTAGTTCTCCTTTATTGGGGTAGGTAGCAGAGCAGTACCATGAGAGGAGTAGAACAAGAAAAAGGCAGAATTGAGACCTTTCAAAGTTTTGGCCCAAGCGAGGGGGCATGGAGACGTCATTTGAGCTCCCCACCTCAGGTGCCAAAATGTTGTGGGCCGGCCCTGCTGCCAGTGTCCCTTCAAACTACAAGCACATTCAACTGTCATTCTGCACCTGCTGAGCCAGTAGCTGAATCTTTCTTTGGTGCTGTCAAGGTGGCCAGTGTACAGCTTCAAAAGCCAGGGGAGCAAGGGGTAAGCTGGGTCCACCAGAATCACTATTAGCATTTCCACATCACCAATGGTAATCCACCGGTTGGGAAAGAATGCTCCTACTTGTAGCTTTCTGAACAGTCTGGTGTTCTTAAAGATGAGAGCATCATACACCTTCTCTGACCAGCCACATTGATATCAACAAAGTGTCTTGAGTGATCTACCAGTGCTTGCATAACCATAGAAAACTAGACCTTTCCTGTTGATGTATTCTATACCATGGGGGGCTGGTGCCAAATAGGGATATGTATGGCATATATTTCCCCATCACACTTCAGGAGCCCCATTATGGCAAACACATCCACTATTTCTTGTACACTGCATAGAGTCACAGTTCTGCATAGGAGACGACAGTTAATGGCCCTACACACTTGCATGACAATGGCCCTCCTCTGTGGATTTTCCAACTCCAAAATGATCTCTCACTGACTGGTAGCAATCTGGGGTTACAAGCTTCCAGAACACGATTGCAACTTGCTTCTCTTCTGTCAGTGCAGCTCACATTCTGCTGTCCATGCATTAGAGGGTTGGGGCGAGCTTACCACACAGATTTCGGAGTGTGGCCTTTTGCATCCAGAAGTTCTGCAGCCTACTGCTCATCATCCCAAACCTGCACTACCATGCAACCCCACCACTCAGTGCTCATTTATCAAGCCCAGAAGTGGTGCTCCACTGTCTGCAGTTACTCCGTGAATGCCAAAAACCTTGAATACGTCCCTCAGCAAACTGTCCTTGAATAAATCCTTATGTCCTCCGTTGTTGAGGTACTTCCTGACAGTCTGCAAATACAGGAAAATCATGCATCCTGTATTTGCAGTATTCATAAGAATAGTGCATAGCTCTGCAGGCTCCATGCTTTCAGTGGCATTGGAACAATTTTTATAATGGGGGTGCTGAAAGCCACTGAACAAAACTGTAAACTCTGTACATGATGGAAACCACTTCAAGCCAGGGGGTGCTGCTGCACCCCCAGCACCGCATCATGTTTTTGTCAGAGATGGCAACCGAAAAGGACCATGCGGGTTTGTGGGATTTTTTTTTTTTAAAAAGGCATGAAAATTATGGGGTCTGGATGCCATAATGAGATGGAAAAAGTTGCATCCTGGGACTTTGACCCCTAGCTCCCAGAGATCACTGGGCGAGTTATTACTATCCTACAAAACACTGCAAAAATATCCCAAAAGGCATTGTGCTGGACGGTGCTGTGTGGCACACTTGGGATACTTACTTTATGTCGATACAAGCATTCTTGGTGAGTATGCACAGAGTCAACACAAACAGCCAAGTATGCACACGCCCAAGCAATATACAAACTTCAGCAGCTGTATACAGAAGTAACTTGCATCAGCCAAAGTTTGTAGTGCAGACCTGACCTAGATCTCAAACTTTTTATAGCTTTATAGTTTAACACCAGAATCTTGAATTGCACCTGGAAACCTAATGGTTGCTAGTACAGATCCCAGACCAATAGTGTAATGTGTTCCCCAGGTGGAATTTTGTTTGATAAGCATGCCACACCCTTTTATGCTAGCACCAGTGTCACAGTGACTTGAGGGATGCCCTCATAGACCACATAACAGTCTAATCTTAAAATGACAAAAGCATGGGTAAGTGTGGCAAGGTCTGCACAGGAGAGAAAAGAGCAAAGGTCACACTTCTTGCAATGTACAGATGGAAACAAGCACTCTGTTGGTGACATGTACTGAAACAGACATTGTGGCGCAGCCCAAAGTCAACCACACAAGTGATGCACCTGTATTAAAAATGGCAGTCATTCCAATTATTACCATCATTATTAAATTCCAATTCTTCCAACTGCTTCCCCAAACCACCACCATTATTTCAGTTTGGTCTGGACTGAGCTGCAGCCAGACAGCCCTTATCCACTCCCTAAGTTCATATGTACATGGGGTTATTCATTCCAAATCAGCCCTGTAGCAAGTTTTGTGCCTTTTTAATATAAAAAGGCTTAAAAGGCTGGTTTACTTCTTTGTTTATATTAGAAATTCAAGTTTTGTCTACTTGGCTTTCCTGGAAGTTTATGGATGACTGGAGAGCTAGTAGAGTGCCATCACCAGTAGTGAAACTTGACCAAATAAAGCGGTGAATGGAGTTTTAGTGATGTTTTGTTTTAACAGCTGTTTAACTCAAATGCCTAACAAATGATTCGGAAGAGTGATCTGAGTTCAAGATTAAAGCTCCCAACCCTTCAATTAAAAACTCTGTTCCCATTTTAATTCTCAGGTCCTCTGAGTAAGTCTGCAACAAAAATAGGAAAGATAAGGCTTGGTATTATTGCTATTTTCCCCAAAAAAACCTTTTTATTCCTACTGTTTCTAAGGCCTGGGGCTGGTCTATGCTACACAGTTAGGTTGGTTTAACTACATTGCTTAGTGCTGTGAAAAATTTCACACCATGTGCCATGTAATTAAGACCTCCTAAGCTCCAGTGTAGACACTGCTAAGTCAATGGAAGAATTCATTCGTCTACCTAGCTACTGTCTCTTGGAAAGATGAATTTCCTTAGCAACTAAAGAACCTCTTCTATCATTGTAGTAAGTGTCTGCACTACAGAGGTGCAGCTGCAGGGCTACCACTGTGCCACTGAAGTGCTTCTAGTGTAGACATACTGGCTTACATTTGAAAGTTTTATCAGTATAACTACTTAAGGTAGGGGCGTAATACTAGTTTAAAGGTGTAGTTATTCACCTTCCTGTATGGGAATAGCTATACCCATATAAAGCTCTTTTGAGGAGGAACTTTTTGTTCTGTTTGTACAACACCTAGCACAATGGGGGTCTGGTCCACAACTGGGGCTCCTAGGTGCTACAATAATATAAATAAATAATACATAATGATAAAATACCTTTATACTGATATAACTGCATCCACACTAGGTGAACTATATCACTAACTATACTGATATAGCCAACGTTGTACAACTTTCTAGTATAGACAAGCTCTAAAGTAACAAAAAGAATGGTTTTGAAATAAATGTTCAGACCTTTTTTATATATCATACAGCAGCAAAAAAGGGCAGTACTTTTTCTTTTGCATGTCATTCCTCCAACCTACCTCTCCTTTTGCTCATTTAGTGTTATTGTATAATTTAATTGTGCTGTCATGTACAACAGCTTCCTTTACTAAAACAAGTTTAAAATACAACTTTTTAGTTACATTTTCCTTACAGTGAGTATAGCCTCTGGATTTTTTTTAAATAGATATATTACTTAAATACAATGTTGTTCTCTTAAGTAGTGACAGGTCTATTCAGTCTATATAAAAATTGTTTTAATCACTGAAAAGTCTCAAATTGCCTGAAATATTCTGAAGTTACCAGAAACTAGAGTTAATTTTAAAAATAGTTCTATTTCACATTTCCTCCCTGTAATACCTTCCCAAAAAAACCTACATAGCTATGGCTATACAAGTTTTAAATGTAGACCAAGCCTGAAAAAAGCCACTCTATACTGAAGTGTCTACGTGGGGTTTATACTGGCATAAGTATATTGGCTTTAATTCACACCTTAGTTTATAAAAAAAATCCATGTAGACAACACCTTAGTAGCAGCTCTGTAGTAAATATCTACAAATCTTAACTAGATGTTCAGGCAATATTATCCTTTCTGCTCTGACATACCTTCTTTATGTCTACAGCAACTATATTTAGCTCCCACCCACCCCCATGCTCTAATTACTCTAAGGCTATGTCTACACTATGGACCTTACAGCGGCACAGCTGTACCACCAGCTGTAGAGCTCTCCCGCTGGCATAATTAAACCATGCCCAATGAGCGGCGGTAGCTATGTCAGCGGGAGATGCTCTCCCGCCGACATAGCGCTGTACACACCACACTTTTGTTGGTGAAACTTTTGTCGATCCGGGGTGTGTTTTTTTCACACCCCTGACCGACAAAATTTTTACCAACAAAAGTGCTGGTGTAGACATAGCCTAACATGCTATAACTAATTGTTGAGATGGTGGTTTCTGTCTAGCCACTGGCAATTTCTTGATGGGCAAAAAAATGTGTGGTTTTCAATCATTTTAACTCAATGAAGTTAGTTTAACACAATTTAAATGCCCTTTTTGTGCCCGTTAAGATGACGGCTAACACATGTGAAGACACAAGATGGCCAGTTACCACTTCTTCAAATGTGTTAACCTGCATCTTAACGCACATAAAAAAGACTTTTCAAATGTATTAAGCTAACCAGATTGAGATAACATGAATCAAAACCACACTTTTGCCTTTCAAAACAGGGCCTCTGCAAGGCCTTCTTGTATTTTCAAAGGAAGGACCATGATGCAGCAGACATTACGTTTTTAAATTTATTCTGCCTTCTCCTGCAAAAGAGTACAAACGTAATGCTCAGTTTTCGAGAATATGTTTGTAGTCAGCTGTAAAGAATGTGAGAACATGTTTGATGGTATAAGCATAATCTAAAACAAATAATTTTTAACCTTTGAATAAAGACTACATTACCTTAGATAGTGCATAGAAGGAGAGGCTTGTAGCATACCAGGTCTGACCAGCCCTGCTACAGTTTAAATATAGTAATTATTTGTACTAGTGTGCTATGATGAAGAGTTCAGCATATGTACCAAAACATATAGGGGCATAAAAGTGGCAGACTGAATAGCTGAGGTGGGCAATGGGGAGATTCACAGGGACAAAGAGGGTGGAAATGGAGAGAGGAATTATGCCCCCTCACCTTAGATTGTGGAGAGAATCCAGGGCTGACACAGCAATCCTGAGGCTGTACTAGGCCCTATGGCCCCAAAACAATCCCCTCCAAGGGGAAATTCCACACTGGTGCGTGTTCCCTCTGTGTGCTGCCCCAGTTCTGTGCAGATAGCTGACACATCAAACCCCGAGAGAATCCCCAAAGACCACAGACTCTAGTAAGGTACGAAGGAACCCGAGCCAGGTTTATTGTCAAATGAAGTACAGTAATAGTTTCCCGTAGACTCTACAAGACATACGACGAATTTGTGTCACCTGGCAATGGACCGGCTCAGTCAGTGGCGGGACTTTCCACTGCCCTCTAGGCCAGACAAAGATGTGCACTCCGGGACCTACTTTTATACAGTTACAGGACAGATTACTCATCCCTACTGACGTATTGAGGTACAGCCCCTTGACTCATTAGGGTGCTGTCTCCCCCTTCGATCATGTTGTTTCACTCAAACAGATCTATCCATCATGCTGTCCTTTTGACCCTGTCTTTAAGATGCACCTGCCTGTTCCTTGTTATCTCTGTGGAGTGTCCTCGTATCGGGATGTCCAGGTGCCATTTGGCACAAGTTCCTCTTATTAGCACTTATATGTGGAAGCACCTGCTTCTAGCAGCCCTCTTCTTACCAACTTCTGTGAGTGGGACCTGCCTCTGGCTCACAGCCCAGCTTTTGCTTAGCAATGCCTGGAAGTACTTTGGTTCAGGCTTCAGGCCTCAGACTGGGCCTTTGATACAAGAGTTTATGCTTCAGGGCCTCATCTTACTACACCCTCCACCCTGATGGCAGCTTTCCCCCCCTCTGCCTCACAGAAATTATGCAGGACACAAAAGGCAGTTATAATCATTGGGATATTTTTCTCACTGAGATTCAATCTAGTGAGTAAACTCTGCCAGCGTCCCTTCAACCTACCAAAAGCACATTCAGCTGTCATTCTGCATTCAAGATCACAACAGGCACTTCCAAATCACCAATGATAAGCCGCTGGTCAGGAAATAATGTCTCTGCTTGCAGCTTCCTGAACAGTCCTGTGTTCTTAAAGATGAGAGCATCATGCACCTTCTCTGACCAGTCACATTGATATCAGTGAAGTATCCACCGTGATCCATCACTGGTTGCAGAACCATAGAAAAGTAGCCCTTTCTGTTGATGTACTCTGTGGCAAGGTGGGCTGGTGCCATCTATTGCCTACAGCACTTCGGGAACCACACTGCTACAAATACATCCACTATTTCCTGCACCTTGCCAAAAGTCCCAGCCCTGTGCAGCACGAGACAATTAATGGCCCTACACATTTGCATGACAAGGGCCCCCACTGTGGATTTTCCAACTGCAAAATAATTTCCCATTGACCAGTAGCAATCTGGCATTGCAAGCTTCCTATACCTATCTATCTCATAGAACTGGAAGGGACCCTGAAAGGTCATCGAGTCCAGCCCCCTGCCTTCACTAGCAGGACCAAGTACTGATTTTGCCCCAGATCCCTAGGCCCGCCCCGGATTGAACTCACAACCCTGGGTTTAGCAGGCGAATGCTCAAACCACTGAGCTATCCCTCCCCCCCTTCCAGAGTGTAATTACCACTCACTTCTCCACTGTCAATGCAGCTCTCATGCTGGTGCTCATGTGCTGGAGGGCTGGGGTGAGCTTGATACACAAATTCAGGAATGTGACCTTTTCACATCCAAAAGTTCTGCAGCCACTGCTCATTGTCCCAACCCCACACTGTGCTCCAACCAGTCAGTGCTTGTTTCTCAGCCCCAGAAACATTCCACCTGCAACTGCTACAAGCAACCTGGAATTTTTTCCCCCTGTTATGTCCCCAAGCAAACTGTCCTCAAAGATCTCCACAATGAGATGTCTTTCTCTCTGTGATCCTTTGTATTGAAGAACTTCCTGAAGGTCTGCATATTCAGGAGAATCATGTGTCTTGTATTTGCAACATTAATGAGAACAGTAATAACTCTATGGGCTCCATGCTTCTGTCAGATGGCAGAGAACAAAAAGTGTCAGAAGGGACTGTGGGATTTTAAATAGCAATGCAAAAGTTACGAGATGCGGAAGGTATCATGGGCTGGAGAAAGTTGCATGCTGGTAACTTGGCCTCCAGCTCCCAGAAATCCCTGGGAAAATCATTACTATCTCATAAAACATGTCCCAAAATGGATTGCAGCAGATGGTCCACCACACTTTATATTGACACAAGCACTCCTGGTGAGCAGACACATTTGCCAGTGCAAGCAGCCAAGTATTCACCTGTCCCAGTGATATATAAACTTCAGTGGCTGAACGACAATGTAACTTGAGTTGACCAAAGTTTATAGTGTAGACATGGCTGCAGACTCTATTGACCAGGTTTTGTTTGTCAAAAAAGTTCAGTTTTCCCTAGAGTTAAAGTAGCCGTGTCATCTGAACAGAAAGCTCTTCATGTCCTGGTGCTCTTGCAGGATGTATATGAAAAGAGCAGGTTAGCAATACTGTACAAACACCGCGGAGGTTGTACTTTTGTTTGGGTTTTTTTGGGTAGCCAGCAATATACTGGAGGGAAGCTTACAAAAGCTCTTTATAAACATTTTACACCAAAATGAAGGGACGGTTGAGGCAAATCCCCTCTATGGACACTTCTAGGCTTTCTATACCAAATATTACATTCCTCCAAGGCAAAAAAAGGATACATAAAGTGTCAGCTATTTACAAAGTATTCTCAGAACAGATGCCGCTTACAAGGTCTTCACTCTCTCCTCCCTTCATCTTCCCATTTCAAATGGCAAACTGAACACTTCCATATAATCAATACATGCTACACCTAAGTGTAAACATGCCCTTCTCTGGGCCTTTTCTATGCCTGTGTCTTGAAATGAGATGAGAAATAGAAAACAGCATTCTTAAAGAGACCATACAATCAATGTATATAATTTCTCAATATAGACAACATTTCGTAAGGAAAAAAATAATCCACTTGAGATCTGTAAGCATGATAACTCAATTGCAAAGGCAATTTTTATTTTGTAACACAAATTATATAACTGAACATTTAAATCTACGGGGGGAAATGTTTCCATACCAGATACCTTGTATCCTCTTCAATCCAGAGCAAATTTTTGGCCAAATGGAAAATTTGCTACCTGACATCCTCTCTTTGACTGGGGAAGAGGCCAGTCTGAGACAATGGGCTGGACATTGATATTCCTGCAGATATCTGAGACTATTCAGAATTGTCTTATACCCCTCTGCCACCTGAGTCAGACAAGTACTCACAAAGCAGTATGGAAACACTACATTTCTTAAGAGACTATATAACAGGGGTTGACAACCTTTGACATGCGTCCGCAGGTTCAGTCGATCGCGGCTCCCACTGGCCGCGGTTTGCCGTCACAGGCCAATGGGGGCAGCGGGAAGCGGCGGCCAGCATATCCCTCGGCTCGCGCTGCTTCCCGCCGCCCCCATTGGCCTGGAGCGGCGAACAGTGCTATATAACTTTAACAGTGATGTTTTTAACTGTTTTAACTATATACAGTATCTGGAACCTCGAAGTGCCATCATGAAGGACTTCTCATATGAGGCAGAATGGGGGAGACAGTCTCAGAAATGAACTCAGGTAACATGTTTTCCATTTTAGACTCTTTCCTCTCCCCGAGCCTGATTCCTTTGGCACATAGTGAACAGTAAAAAAAATTAAAGAAGCAATAAGCAGGACAGACATAAGGTCTCATCCTCCCTTTCCTAAAATTAGAAGCATTGATCTATTTTGGGAACACTACTTTAGAGTGCCTTCCTGCCAAAGGATGTTTCTGCAGAGAAGCAAAGGTCAAGCTAGTGGTGCTTTATATGTGTGTTGATGGATGAGCAGGTGGCAGTTTACTTAGACTTCCTCTGTGATTGCTGCCACCCTTTCTGCCCAGGAGATTCCCCAATGGCAAAAGTGTTGAGGGGCCTCTGATCCCTCCTGGAATAGGTTTCTCTGCAAGGGAAAATGTTACAATGACACTTAGCAATGGAGGATTTGGGTGTTTTCAGGTTCAGACATGAAAGAAGGAAAACTGTTTTCCTGAAGTGATCCTATTAACCTATATTTTAACAGCTCTTCTCACATCCAGAATGTGCCTCAGATTCTCTTTTGGGTGTTGAGCCTTTGAGCAAATTCATGGGAGAATTATTTCCTGTGAAGTATGAAAATGAGAGTTAACTTTTGTTATAAATGGCTGTAGTGTACAAAAAAAAATCTTACCCCGTCAAACGTGCAATAAAAAGCTGGCAACTTTTGAGAGCAGAGCTTTTGGGGAGACTTCTTGCCAGTGTATTGCAACAAGGAAGTATGTAAATAAAGAGAAATAGATGTCACTGTTTGGAACAGATGAGTTGTGACAGCTTGCAGCACTAAGTGCTGACCACACATAGAGAAGACCGGATTAAATTGTTGGTCCGGATAGATATACCGCCCTTAGGAGCCTCAACACCATGGGTGATCAACCAGAGACTCAGATGATCCTGAGTTCATACATTTGGCTGTATTAAAATGCATATTGTTCAAATGAGCCCACTTTACTAAGTGATCCAGATCGCTCTATCATACTGACTTATTTGCAATTATTTACCAGCATGGATTTTATTTTTTTCAGGATCATTGACCAAGATATTGAATAGCATTAGGTCAAAAATAGATCACTGGAACACACCATTAGAAACACCTCCTATTGGATGATGATTCCCCATTTATGACTATCATCATTGAGTTTTATCAGTTAGCCAAGTCATAATACACTTAAAATAAAGGTTTTGCCTACTGAGAAGATGAGTGAAGACTTCTTTGACAGATCCATTAGGGGAGTGGGGAAAGGCATACAGAAGTTGATTCAGCCATTTTTGAGCCAGAGCATTTCTTCAGTAATTTTTAGTCTGTTTCCGTGGGGAAGAAAAGGTTCACCTTTGTTTTGCAGCTCGATGTGAATGGTTCCACCTGAAGCTGACTTAATTCCTTGGATAACAGCTGGAATATTTTCTGGTTCTGGGTTTTGTATCTGCTCATGGCTTAGCCAGTCTGTTTGCGTTTGGTATCCCTTGTATATCAATTGTGCCAATATGACCTCTTGCTCAGGTGGTGATCTGCACCTCTTCAATATTTAGAATTAAATTAAGCAGGGCACACAAAGTACATTCATGGACCCTGGTCTGCAGAGCCAACCTGACTGCTCTTGACTCTGGAAAGTCGATGCTGTGAGCCCACTCTGACCTCGAACATATGCCCTGCATACTTTGGGTGCCATAGCTGATCTCTCAATTGTGAGAGGATGACATCTGCAATCATGACTACGGGAGTTTGGATTGTGATGGGAAAATCCTATCATCATGGACTACCACAGGGAGTCTGAACCTGTTCCGCTGTTGGCAGAAAGCACTCTGAATTTTCTTTGCATCTCTTGCTGGGAATGGCTCCTGGCCTGTCAGAGCAATCTCTGAAGGGATGTGGAGGAGCTTGAAAAGTTAGAGAATATCTATGCTTCACTGTCCTCCAAATCCCCTTGCCTGAACCATCCATTTGGAACCATCCATGTGATAACTAGAATATTCTGCCTCCAGGCCTACTTCTGGAGCTCTTTCCTGTTTTCTAGTGTTTTTTTCTCTGCCTTTTCAAGAAGCAGAGGATGGTCATCCCCAGAGGACTGTTTTTTTTTCTTGTCTTGTTCACTTTTGGATTTTAGCCTGCAGTTAAGGTGGAGATGGGTCTCATGCTCTCTTTCACAGATAGAACTGGAGAGTGTGATAGGGTTCACTCACCACTACAGCGCCTCCTGCTGGCTGTCCCGGGGATTAGCTCTACTAGCCAGTGCGCCTTCTTCTGGTGATATCTTGCTGCCATCACTTGTGCTCCAAACCAGTGTCATTCCAAGGACCACAGAGTCCTCTTCAGGACAAAGCCCTCCAGCTATGCCACAGTCTGTACTTCCCTTGCCAGGGGGACTGCAGTCTGCTGTCCAGCCACTTCCCTCAGTGGCAACTGCAGCCCATTGCCTGGTCACTTCCTCAGTGGCTTGGGATCCGGGCCTGTCCATTACTCTGGGTCCTGGCCCAGGGACCCTATAGATGGCCACCACTTTCTGCATCCCCTCCGACTCCTCAATTCATTTCCCTGGGCCACTTCCCTGTGGCACCCCAGCACCCTCTTTGCCCTTGCATTAGGCCCCCAGCCTGCAAATCCCTGCAGCCAATTAGGAGCCATGTTTAGCTTCCCCCCCTACCACCCAGTGCTGCTAGCAGCACTGCTCTGTGCACTCCTGTTAGGAGCCTGATCTTCCCTCCTCAAGCTCTAGGCAGCTACTGAAGCTGCTCTGCCCTGCAGCTCTTCTTATATGGGCCTGCCTGGCCCTGATTGGCTGCTCCTCACAGCCCCTCTCTAATTGGCTGACTCCTGCGCAGCCTCCCTAGGGATCTATTAACCCCTTGTGGGCAGATGCTCCATCACAGAGAGAAACATCCCTAAGAGTCCAGATATTCCTATTGGGAAGTACAGTCAGAAAGGAAATCTGATTCCTTGCTCAATCACTATTACGTGCTGAAGAACCTGGGATGGGACATGGTAGCTTTTCCCTTTTGAGGACTTGACCAAGGGAATTTGGACCTTCATTGGTCAGTCATCACCTGTTTACAATCCAACCAAAATTTAAATTGTTTAATCTTCAGTATTTCACATAATTATGCTACCCCTTTATTCAGGCAAGAACAGTGGTTTCCCATGCTTCTGAGGATTAGGTTCAAGTTTTCAGTACTAGTTTTGATTTTTATATTGCATTTAATTTATTTTTAACATTTCAGCTTGCACACCATCTTCTGAATCTGTGTGTGCGCCTAGTGCAGCATCTAGATTTGAAGTCTTTGCACACCTAGCTGGTTGAACTCTTAAATTACATTTTTTTTGCACTTATATATGCATCCATGCATCTGAAAGCACTTTATAAATGCTAACTAATTCTCAGGCACAACACTCTTGAGAGATAGGTAATGTTAATTTTACAAGCGAATAAACTGAACCACAGAAAGTTGAGTGACTTCCCCAAGGTCACAGCAAATGGTTGACAGAGGAAAAGAATCCAGGAGTCCTGGCTCCTAAGCCTCTGCTATAAAGAGAGACCACAATGCTGTCCACTAGCATAAAAAGCAATAATTCACAAAAAAGAAATTTCTCCTTTCACGATTTTAACATTAGGAAGTTGAGACCCACACCTAAGAACCTCTGTTACAGTAACAAAATATATACATAGCCACATACTGGAATCTGTAAGATACCAAGAGTTGTCTGCAACACATACAAAACTCTCCTTTCCTGTGACACCTACAAAAAAAAACGGACAACTGTTAGGCTGCTGGTATACTGAGACCACTGCCTATTATTCTGACCAATACTGTCTCACTGTTTCTTTGTACTCCCTTCCATACCCATCCACTGCCTCGTTTTATACTTAGACTGTAAGCTCTTTGAGGCAGGGACCATCTTTTCTATTGTGTGTGCTGCACGTAGCACAATGGGTTTATGGTCTATGACTAGTAGTAGAGTCCTAGGTGCTACAATAATACAAATAAATGCTTTCAGACATACAGGATCAGATGCCTAAAACATTAGGCACTTTCCGTATCTATGTTATTTCTCTGAAGTAGGGTTATGGTCACAAAAGTGACTATGTTAAAAAAAAATCTCACCATATCCATTCTCAAAAGATCAGGTTCATACTGATATTTAGTTTTATACCTGCTTGCTTTAACATAAATATGTTTTTTCTCTTATTAGCCCAGAAGAGCCAATTCAGCTATGGAAGGACTTGGGTTCTTTTTAGCTTATGGATCATCAATTGTTAACTATGCTCCAAATGCAAATTCCTTATTGGGGGTGGTGTTCAAGCCAGAAAGAAAAGACAGTTACCTTTTCCGTAACTGGTGTTCTTCGAGATGCGTCTATTCCACAATAGGTGTGCGTGCTTGCCATGTGCACCGGTGCCGGAAGTTGTTCCCCTAGCAGTACCCGTAGGGGAGCGCCCTAGTGACCCCATGAGTGGCGCCTCCATGGCACGGTAAAAAGGGTGCTGCGCACTCCCCCACCCTCAGTTCCTTCTTGCCAGACAACTCCGACAGAGGGGAAGGAGGATGGGATTCATCAAGCCCTCGGATCGCTACCCCTTCCTGCTTCTCCACGTGGGCACCAATGATACTGCCAAGAATGACCTTGAGCGGATCACTGCAGACTACGTGGCTCTGGGAAGAAGGATAAAGGAGTTTGAGGCGCAAGTGGTGTTCTCGTCCATCCTCCCTGTGCAGGGAAAAGGCCTGGGTAGAGACCGTCGAATTGTGGAAGTCAACGAATGGCTGCGCAGGTGGTGTCTGAGAGAAGGCTTTGGATTCTTCGACCATGGGATGGTGTTCCAAGAAGGAGGAGTGCTAGGCAGAGACGGGCTCCACCTAACGAAGAGAGGGAAGAGCATCTTCGCAAGCAGGCTGGCTAACCTAGTGAGGAGGGCTTTAAACTAGGTTCACCGGGGGAAGGAGACCAAAGCCCTGAGGTAAGTGGGGAAATGGGATACCGGGAGGAAGAACGAGCAGGAGAGCACAAGAGTGGAGGACTCCTGTCTCATACTGAGAAAGCGGGACAAGCAGCGAGTTATCTTAAGTGCCTATACACAAATGCAAGAAGCCTGGGAAACAAGCAGGGAGAACTGGAAGTCCTGGCACAGTCAAGGAACTATGATGTCATTGGAATAACAGAGACTTGGTGGGATAACTCACATGACTGGAGTACTGTCATGGATGGATATAAACTGTTCAGGAAGGACAAGCAAGGCAGAAAAAGTGGGGGAGTTGCATTGTATGTAAGAGAGGAGTATGACTGCTCAGAGCTCCGGTATGAAACTGCAGAAAAACCTGAGAGTCTCTGGATTAAGTTTAGAAGTGTAAGCAACAAGGGTGATGTCGTGGTGGGAGTCTGCTATAGACCACCAGACGAGGGGGTTGAGGTGGATGAGGCTTTCTTCCGGCAACTACCAGAAGTTACTAGATCGCAGGCCCTGGTTCTCATGGGAGACTTAAATCACCCTGATATCTGCTGGGAGAGCAATACAGCGGTGCACAGACAATCCAGGAAGTGTAGGGGACAATTACCTGGTGCAGGTGCTGGAGGAACCAATTAGGGGCAGAGCTCTTCTAGACCTGCTGCTCACAAACCGGGAAGAATTAGTAGGGGAAGCAAAAGTGGATGGGAACCTGGGAGGCAGTGACCATGAGATGGTCAAGTTCAGGATCCTGACAAAAGGAAGAAAGGAGAGCAGCAGAATACGGACGCTGGACTTCAGAAAAGCAGACTTTGACTCCCACAGGGAACTGATGGGCAGGATCCCCTGGGAGAATAACAGGAGGGGCAAAGGAGTCCAGGAGAGCTGGCTGTATTTTAAAGAATCCTTATTGAGGTTGCAGGAAAAAACCATCCCGATGTGTAGAAAGAATAGTAAATATGGCAGGCGACCAGCTTGGCTTAACAGTGTAATCCTTGCTGATCTTAAACGCAAAAAAGAAGCTTACAAGAAGTGGAAGATTGGACAAATGACCAGGGAGGAGTATAAAAATATTGCTCAGGCATCTGGAGTAGTGTGTCCAGTTTTGGGCCCCACACTACAAGAAGGATGTGGAAAAATTGGAAAGAGTCCCGCAGAGGGCAACAAAAATGATTAGGGGGCTGGAGCACATGACTTATGAGGAGAGGCTGAGGGAACTGGATTGTTTAGTCTGCAGAAGAGAAGAATGAGGGGGGATTTGATAGCTGCTTTCAACTACCTGAAAGGGGGTTCCAAAGAGGATGGATCTAGACTGTTCTCAGTGGTACCTTATGACAGAACAAGGAGTAATGGTCTCAAGTTGCAGTGGGAGAGGTTTAGGTTGGATATTAGGAAAAAATTTTTCACTAGGAAGGTGGTGAAGCACTGGAATGGGTTACCTAGGGAGGTGGTGGACTCTCCCTTAGAGGTTTTTAAGGTCAGGCTTGACAAAGCCCTGGCTGGGATGATTTAGTTGGGATTTGGTCCTGCTTTGAGCAGGGGGTTGGACTAGATGACCTCCTGAGGTCCCTTCCAACCCTGATATTCTATGATTCTATGATGTGGAATAGACATGAGCAACAAATCTTGAAGAATACCAGTTACGGAAAAGGTAACTGTCTTTTCTTCTTCGAGTGATTGCTCATGTGTATTCCACAATAGGTGATTCCAAGCTATATCTGTTGGAAGTGGGTAGGAGTTCACAAATTCTTGAGACAGAGCACAGCCCCGCCGAACCCGGCATCATCCCTGGTCTGGGAGACGATCGCATAATGCGAGGCGAATATGTGAACTGAAGACCATGTGGCAGCCCTGCAAATGTCCTGAATGGGGACATGGGCTAAAAAGGCAGCCGATGAGGCTTGCACCCTAGTCGAGTGTGCCCTTACAATTGATGGCGGAAGAATTCCCACCAGGTCATAACAGGTACGGATGCACGAGGTGATCCAGTTGGAGAGCGGCTGAGTGGAGATCAGCTGACCCTTCATGCGCTCGGCCAAGGCAATGAACAGTTGCGAGGACTTTCTGAACGGCTTAGTCCGCTCCAGGTAAAAAGCCAGAGCCCGTCTCACATCCAGCGGGTGGCGGCGGTACTCCTCACTGGACGCATGCAGAAAAAATGTCCTGACCCATGTGATAGGCGGAGACCACCTTCGGGAGGAACACCGTGTACGGGGACTCTGAGGTCAGGGCCCTGAGTTCTGAGACCTGCCTAGCTGACGTGATCGCAACCAGGAAGGCCACCTTCCACAAAAGGTGTGACCAGGAGCACGTGGCTAGCAGCTCAAACAGGGGCCCCGTGAGACGGGACAATGCCAGGTTTAGGTCCCACTGGGGGCCTAACATACGGGAAGAGATGATCCAACCCCTTAAGGAATCGGCCAGTCATAGCATGGGAGAATACCATGTGGCCCTGCACCGGCGGATGGAAGCCCGATATGGCCACCAGGTGCACCTTGACTGACGAGGGCACCAGGCCCTGGGCTCTAAGGTGAAGGAGGTAGTCCAGAATAAGATGGATCGGGGCGGCCACCAGGAAAACGCCCCACTCTTTCGCCCATCTGGAAAACCGAGACCACTTTGCCAAGTAGGTTCAGTGAATGGAGGGCCGCCTGCTTTCTAGGAGGATGCACTGAACCCCTTCCGAACACGTCCTTTCCTCTCTACCTAACCATTGAGCAGTGACGCCGTGAGGTGGCGTGCTGCTAGGTTGGGGTGGAGGCGGCGGCCCTGGTCCTGGGAGAGCAGGTCCGTGCAGGATGGCAACGGCCACGGTGGGGTGACCGCCAGGCCTGTGAGGGTCCCGTACCAATGCTGCCTAGGCCATTCCGGGACAATCAGAAGGACCCGGGCCTTGTCCGTCTATCTTTTCCAGGACCTTGCCGATCAGCGGGAACGGGGAAAGGCATAGAGAAACTGGCCTGACCAGGACAGGAGGAAGGCATCGGAGATAGCGCCCCGTCCCAGCCCCCCTCAGGAGCAGAACCGGGGACAGCGACGGTTCTGCCGAGTCGCGAACAGGTCCACCTGGGGAGTTCCCCACACTTGGAAAGGTCTGTGCACCACCTCTGGGTGGAGAGAGCACTCGTGCTGAAAGGAGAAGTCCCTGCTCAAGCGATTCGCCTGTGCGTTCCGGGCGCCCAGCAGATGGAAGGCCTGTAGGCAGATGTTGTGGGCTATACAAAAGTCCCACAGCCTGAGGGCTTCGCGGCAGATGGCAAAGGATCGGGCCCCCACCTTGCCTGTTGATGAAGAACATCGAGGCCATGTTGTCCGTGAGGACTCTGACCACCCGGCCCCTCAGGTCCGAGTGGAAGGGCATGCACGCCAGCCGTACCGCCCTGAGCTTCTTGACGTTTATGTGGAGGGTCAGATCCTGAGCCGACCACAGACCTTGGGTCTGAATGTTCCCCACATGGGCCCCCCATCCCAGGTCCGACGCATTGGACACCAGTTCCAGCGACGGGGCCCTGCCCCTGAATGGGACTCCTTGTAGCATGTTTCTCGGGGAGGACCACCACCGTAGGGAGGTGATCACTGGTTCAGGCACCGTGAGGACTTTTTCCATTCTGTTCCTGGCCTGGGAGAACTCCGAGGCCAACCAGAGCTGGAGGGGTCTCATCCTGAGTCTGGTGTGAAGGACCACATACGTGTACGCCGACATGTGACCCAAGAGCTGGAGGCACACACTGGCTGTTGTCACCGGAAACCTTGTGATCATGTCGATGAGCCCCTTCAGGGTCTCGAACCTGTCCGGTGGGAGGGAGGCTCTGGCTGACAAGGCATCCAGGACCGCCCCATTAAACTCTATGCGTTGTACCGGGACTAACGTGGACTTGGTGTTGTTTACCAACAGGCTCAAAGTGGTGCATGTGGACAGAAGGAGCGCCACGTGATCCCGCATCTGCGACCGGGAGCTGCCCTTCACCAACCAGTCGTCCAAATAGGGAAAGATCTGGACCCCCCGGCGCCTGAGATAGGCCACCACCACCGACATACACTGGGGACACTGGACAGGCCAAACGGGAGGACCGTAAATTGGTAGTGTTCCTGCCCCACCATGAAACGGAGGAAGTGTCTGTGCCCCTCGACTATATGAATGTGGAAGTACGCATCCTGCAGATTGAGGGCAGCAAACCAGTCCCCGGGATCCAGAGAGGGAATGATGGAGGCCAGGGAGACCATGCGGAACTTGAGCTTCACCATGTACCAGTTCAGGCCTCACAGGTCCAAGATGGGCCTGAGCCCCCCTTTGGCCTTCGGGATAAGGAAATAGTGGGAGTAATACCCCTTGCCTTTGAACTCCCCCAGAACCGCTTCCACTGCTCCTAGGCCCAGGAGCCACCCCACCTCCTGCTTGACCAGAGCCTCGTGCGAGGGGTCCCCCAGGAGGGATGGGGGCAGGGGGTGGTTGGGCAGGGAGGAAGTAAACTGGAGGGTATAGCCCCGGGAGATGGTGTTGAGGACCCATCGGTCCGAGATCAGCTGCGACCACTCCGGGAGGAAAGCACATAACCGATTGAAGAAGGGAAGCTTTATGAGGGTGGATCCCTGATGAGAACTGGCAGGGCACCCCCAGGCGTCCTGTCAAAACTGCTTTTTCCCCGCCTGCTTGCCCTTGGAGGACCCAGGCTGGGGACAGGCCAAGACTGCCTCTGTGGGTGCCTCTTATAGTCCCGCGACTTCTTATAAGCGATCTCGTATTTTGAATGGGTGGCCTGAATGGGAGTCTGCTGTGGCTTGAACTTAGGTTTAGCCGGAGCCGGAACATAGAGACCCAGAGTCTGGAGAGTCATGCGGGAGTCTTCCAGGCCATGCAGCTTTGTATCCATTTGTTCCGCAAACAGGGCTTTGTCGTCAAACAGGAGGTCCTGGAAGGAGGTCTGCACCTTGCCTGACAGCCCAGAGAGCAAGAGACATGACGCCCTTCTCGTGGACACCGCGGAGGCCATGAACCGCGCGGCCGTGTCCCCTGCATCCGAAGTTGCCTGCAGGGTTGCCCTGGTAGCCGCTGTGCCCTCCTCCACCAGCGCTTTGTACTCCTTCCTGTCACGCTCCTGGAGGGAGTCCTCGAACTTGGGCAGGGAGCCCCACAGATTGAACTCATACCGGCCCAGGAGAGCCTGGTGGTTCGCCTCCTGCAACTGGAAGCTCAAGGACGAATGAATTTTTCTTCCAAATGAGTCCAGCCTCCGCAAATCTTTATTTTTCGGGGTAGGGGCTGGTTGGCCCTGCCGTTCCCTGTGGTTGACCGACTCGACCACCAGGGAGTTAGGAGCAGGGTGGGTGTGTAAGTATTCATGCCCCTTGGCGGGCACAAAATACTTGCGTTCCGCTCTCTTAGAGATGGGGGTCAATGAGGCTGGAGTTTGCCACAGGGCATTTGAAATTTTCGCCACCCCTTGGTGGAGAGGCAAGGCCACCCTGCCCGGTGCTGAGAAGGACAGTACATTAAACAGGGAGTCCGCCGGCGCCTCCATCTCCTCTGCTTGGAGGTGGAGGCTTGATGGCACCCTTTTTAAGAGTTCTTTTTCAGAGTATAACCACACTTCGAGGAGTTAGATGATCTACAATAGACTAACATTTCATATTAAATTAAAGCACATTAGTCCTAGCCATTCAAATGATCTAATTATTAACCTTCACAACCGGGTGAAGAATTGGATTCAGGTCAGATTCCAAACCATCAACTACACTGGACATCTAGTGGAGTGCCTTATTAAACCTCTGATGTTGAAACACAGTTCAGAGCCTTATGAACAAAATCAATATATTCACTTTAATAACCAGACTACTTTGTTGGCCAACTGTTAAAAGAAAAATGTAAAACAGAACTTCAGTGTCCATTGAACAGAGACTGTACTACGAACTGTGGGCACATTTAGACCGAGGTTATATTTCCTAAAGGAAGTCAATGAAAAGCTAAAACATTTCTCTGCTCAGATTCTGTTTAGGGCTGATCTGCGATCATTAGCATATGATACTCTAATAATATTACCCACTGAGTGTGACCTCATTGGTTACCTGTGCTGGTAATTCGTAGTAACAAAACCAGGAAGTGAAAGGGTATCTCACTGGAAATACTATAATAGTGAGAGAAGTGGACAAGCAAAAGATTGGTAGGGAAAAAATTATATTTCAAGCTTACACTGTGAGGAACAAAAGACTACAAATATAACTGGGTCAATGTTCTTTTAATATTTATTAAGAATAAAAAATAGCAAAATAATTGTGGCTGTATATTCACACTCAAGTGTTCACATTTGCCCTCCCCAAACACAAGTGTTTATTTTGTACTAAGAGATAAATATTTCCCTGTATGTTGCTCCACTTTTTTTTTTTTTTTTATTCTGGGAGCTTCAGAGCCTACTTGCCACTGACCGAAGGCTTGGTTTTCTAGTGTTAGACAAAGTTTGAGAGCAGCATGGGAATAGGTGCTTTCTTAACTGGTTTTGGAAGCCTCCACACATGGCGGCGGACAAACAGTTAATTCTTATAACCTTTTAAAAGTGTCCCTTTGAGTCTAAGAGAATCTGATGAAATCATCTTAACTGAACATTAAAAATGTTAAAACTCCTCCACTGAATTAAGACAAATTTTTTGAAAAGTATACCAGACAATGGTTTAACTCAGAGCTGGAAAAAAAATGTATCATCATCTCAATACTCCTAATTTGTTCTTATATTTGTTATATATTTTATTTTTTTTTGGGGGGGGGGGGGGGGTGGTTCATCAGCATTTAATTCTCAATTATCAGGAATGCCACATATCTTGCAGATTGCTGAAATTTTTTCCTTATGTCATTCATTATAGGGTTGTGTCCTGCAGTTGGGCTTTGACTAACAGAGGTACATTGTGCTAATTTAAGTGCTAAACTAAAAGTGGAACATCCCCAAAATCAAAAGTTGTGGAGTTTGTTTTGCCTTATGTAAGTGAAAAAGGGCTTCTCACTTTTACCATTTATGTTGGAATGCTATCAGATATTCCTGAAACATTAACTCTGAAAGTGTCTATTTTAAGGAGCTACAGAGGTCTGCTCTCCAACCTATGCAACTGGAGGTTCCTTGATTCTCACCATTCTTACTCTGAATAGCAGCATAAGATACTGATGGAATTTTAGCCAAATTTTCTAACAGCAGCTTAAAATTATGACACTTTACATTACCTCTTAGCTTTGATAGTTTCTGTTTCTACATATTTATTTGATTCACGATTGTCAGTCTATAGGTTCTAGAATAGTATGCTTTTATTAAAGTTGGATTATTTGGTACCGTGTTATGTTCCAAAGAAAATGCAAGATACCATTATTTTCCAGGGACCAACTGACAAAATATTAGTTAAATCAAAAAGGTTCCACATTCACAAATGTTTGTTAAAAATGCATTAAGTTTATTTTTGCATTCCTCTAAATCAGCATATAGCTCCACCAATCTAGAGAATAAGATTGTTCTAAACCAGTGACAATATCTTAAGTGATTATTACTAAAAAATTTGATTTGCCAATGACATGGCATGCTTTTGCCTCCACTTTATAAACAGTCACGTTTGTCTACTGTCCCATTGGCTTCTGAAGAAAAAACGCACGTAATATTCTTTTGAAAAATCTTAAACTAAGACTACAATCAAATGCATGTTAGGGAGACACAATGAAAACATTTTTGTGTAAGGGTGACAGCTTCAGGCATTCCACTGTGCAGGTCAGAACTTCCAAGAAAGCAGCAAACTTTACAGTTCTTTAAACAGGGTTTGTATCTGCTCTTTGGCATTATGAGTAAGACTTCTTAAAAATAAAGATAGTTCTTTTCTGATAGCTTACATACGGTAGCCGACCCAAAGTCTAGAATTGTCAATTTTTCCTTGGCAATTTTACATAATTTGTAACAATACTACAATGAAACTAAGCTTTTTGTGACACAGAATGAAATAGCCTATGAGATAGTGATGAAAAGTTCAATAGCAACCAGCATCAAACAGTATTTATACAAAATTAAACTGTTATCTGTACAATATTTGTTCAGTCGTTAAAAAGTTCAGTACTAATATGACCATAACAGTTCTTATGATCTTACTAGTCAACAGGATGAGCTAGATGACTCTGGAATTGCACCTCCCATTACAATACTGTTTTTGTCACTTAGAGTTTTAACTACAGTTGTGGCTGGTGACTGAAGTACTTTACGTGAAAGCCTCATTCGGCCATCAGTTGGATCACGTCCGAAGTATTTCACCTAAGAAGAAATGAGATTGCTTTCAGACTGTAACACAGTTACATTAAGTTTCAGTGTAAGAATTAACCATATCAAACTGAAATAAGTTTTCATAGTTTATTAAATCTATTTTGCACAATCAATTCCTACTCCCACTGAAGTCAATGGCTAAAACCCCATTTATTCCAAGGGAGCAGGATTAGGCTTTTAACCAGGGCACAAAGCTATCAAGTATGATGGACTGAAGTTTTTCATAGCAGATGTAGCCATATTCCTCCTATGCAAACACAAAACAAGGATGATATGCAAACTATTACACCTTCAGATAATAAACCAAAATCTACAATGATTTTTTTTCAACACTTTCAAGGTTTAAATAAATACCTGAATTTCTTGGCCAACATCTAATCCCAAGGCACTAGGATGTTTAATCTAGAACACAATATTTACATAATTAAACAAAATGTTCTTAAATTCAGAAAGTTATAGAAAGAGTTAGTTAGCTTTACTAAGAGTAATGGGTACATAAAAGCTTTTTGTAAAGCCTTCTGTTTTACTTAGAATATAGCATTGTGACTTAACAGGAATTAAATGGAGTCAAGTTTCCAAACTAGAATGGAGGATTTAAACTGATCAGGATATCCTGGCAGAATCATGTTTGTTTTACAATATGCTATGGTGAAAAAAAAAGTTAAATGCCAAACATTCAGTATCTCTGAGGGCAATACACTTCTCTCAGTAACAGGTGATCTCAATGGAGCTGTACTTCAGTATACAAGGTAAGAACTTGGTCCTAAATACTGAACTACCCAGTCTAAGAAGGGTATTCAGTACATACATAAAATTATTTGTTTATTGAAACATCTCTTCCACCGGGGCTGTCTCTTGTTGATGCAGCACCAGTATGCAGCATGATAGGACATTGTTGGGACCACTAATCCCTGTTGGAGCATGCAGTCAGCTCATAGAAAGTTCAGAAAAATAAGGAAACTGTTTTTCATGGTAGCCAATACAGGAGATAAGATTTTCAGCAGTATATCACACATAGGACCTGGGACTGATCTTTACCTGCCAGCTACTAACCCAAGGTACCCAAGATATATTGGTTAGGAAGAGAATAACTTTGCATCTATGCCCCAAGGTACACCACATGCAATTAAATGAAATAAAATCGTAATGTACAGTTTATCATATTATACTGATTTTTAATATTGTTAATTTTATATTATATAATCCTTTAAAATTCTATTTACTACGTCTGTTTTTGTTAAACACGCTTTTCCCTCATACACAAAACCTACAGGTCAAGACCAGCATGAAGGACAGGGAAGGAGCTTTACTATCCAAGGGCAATGCCAGCCTCCGCCACCCATACATACCCATGCATAGGTAAAAGTCAGATTGCTGGGATTCTTACCAGGATGATGACCCTGGACCTTGGCTGTGCCTCTTTCTTTCTGATGAGCTTCCGGCTAGTAAGTGTCTGAAATTTGAAGCCCTTACCCTCTTCATCTCCACATACATTTCCTTATATCTGATTGCTATTAGGAAGGGCAATATAATCTCCCTTTAACGCTACAGACCGGCGCTGCAATGAAGATAGATTGCTACACTATCCCCTCTCCCAGCTCACTTGAACAACTTAATTAAAAACAACAGGAGGAAATCTTGATTGGACACCCAGAAGTACTTTGCCTCCTTGTTTTCCTATTAATTTGAACAACTTTTATTACCTTTCTTTGATCAAGTTGTGAATTATGAAGTAGCACTGGAGACATATTCGGATACAGTTTTACCATCACTCCAATATCTCTGCATCATAAAAGAGTTTGGTTATTTCAAAATAACATGTCTAGACAGCTGTACATTTATTCTGGCTCATGGTTCCAATGGAAATATAAATTGAATTTCCTTAGTAAGATTTTACTGGTCCTTTTATTTTCTTGTTTACCTACCAAAGGAGGTGCACACATTTATTTAAACTGTCTGTCCTGAAATGCAAGCTTCATTTTCAATAACAAATGACTAGTACGTATTTTTCTAGGTTTATCTTTTAAATGGATATATACCATTGTAGTAAACGAAAGGGCACTCTGATGTAGTGGGAGTTTGCAAGTGTTAGAGGCCTTAAAAATACATAAGACAGATACAGCAAAGTGTACAGAAAAGCTCTGTTGAGAAAAGGAGAAGAGGATAATTTTTTCAATAGAAAAATACTAGGAGAGGAGCTGACGGCAATCTCACCAGCAGCACAGTGATTTTCTACATAAGTCTTGGAGGGTAGTACATCTGTCCTGCAGTGGTTTTACAACTTTTTTTTTTTTTTTTGAACTTTGTCAGAAAGGAAATATATATTATCAAACAGTATCTAGTTTTATAAGGGTTCCCACTTATAAAAGGGTCTGCTCCTCTACATTCTTAATACCGCCTAACAATCTTCTGCAATGAGTCTACATAGATGAACCGGCACTAAGTTACTCTACATTCACGTCTGCCTGGCTCGCCTGCTCCTTGGGAAGAGAGTCCCCTTCTGGTGGTATCACCAGAAGATGTATACAAGGTAGGACTTGAAATCTCCTTTCCTAAAGAATTAGTAGACAGTCCAAACTCTTCCCAAACAATAATCCTTCCATGACCCCTGAGTTCTCAAGGCCAATGCCTCACCGAACCTTTCAGTTTCATGTAGCTGTAAGGCCTGGTCTACACTACGAGTTTAGGTCGAATTTAGCAGCATTAAATCTAATTAAGCCTGGACACGTCCACACGACAGAGCCCTTTTTTTCGACTTAAAGGGCCCTTTAAACCGGTTTCTTTACTCCACCTCCGACGAGGGGATTAGCGCTGAAATCGGCCTTTCCGGGTCGGATTTGGGGTAGTGTGGACGGAATTCAACCGTATTGGCCTCCGGGAGCTATCCCAGAGTGCTTCATTGTGACCGCTTTGGACAGCAATCTCAACTCAGATGCACTGACCAGGTAGACAGGAAAAGCCCCGCGAACTTTTGAATTTAATTTCCTGTTTGCCCAGCATGGAGAGCACAGGTGACCACGCAGAGCTCATCAGCACAGGTAACCATGATGGAGTCCCAGGATCGCAAAAGAGCTCCAGCATGGACCGAACAGGAGGTACGGGATCTGCTCGCCATATGGGGAGACGAATCAGTGGTAGGTGAACTCCGTAGCAGTAAACGAAATGGCAAAATATTAGAAAAAGTCTCAAAGGCCATGAAGGACAGAGGCCATAACAGGGACGCACAGCAGTGCCGCGTGAAAATTAAGGAGCTAAGGCAAGCCTACCACAAAGCCAGAGAGGCAAACGGAAGGTCCGGGGCAGAGCCGCAGACATGCCGCTTCTATGCGGAGCTGCATGCTATGCTAGGGGGTGCAGCCACCACTACCCCAACCGTGTGCTTTGACTCCATCAATGGAGAATCACGCAACAGGGAAGCGGGTTCGGGGTACGACGAAGATGATGATGAAAACAATGAAGATAGCTCACAGCAAGGAAGCGGAGAAACCGGTTTCCCTAACAGCCAGGATATGTTTATCACCCTGGACCTGGAACCAGTAATCCCCGAACTCACCCAAGGCGTGCTCCCAGACCCTGAGGGTGCACAAGGGACCTCTGGTGAGTGTACCTTTGTAAATATTACACATGATTTAAAAGCAAGCGTGTTTAATTATTAATTTGCCCTGGCAATCGCGGTCAGTACAGCTACTGGAAAAGTCTGTTAACGTGTATGGGGATGGAGCGGAAATCCTCCAGGGACATCTCCAGAAAGCTCTCCTTGATGTACACCCAAAGACTTTGCAAAAGGTTTCTGGGGAGGGCTGCCTTATCCCATCCGCCATGGTAGGACACTTTACCATGCCAGGCCAGTAGCACGTAGTCTGGAATCATTGCATAACAAAGCATGGCAGCGTATGGTCCCGGTTTTTGCTGGCATGCAGACAACATCCATTCCTTATCTCTCTTTGTTATCCTCAGGAGAGTGATATCATTCACGGTCACCTGGTTGAAATGGGGTGATTTTATTAAGGAGACATTCAGAGGTGCCCGTTCCTGCTCGGCTGAACAAAAATATTCCCCGCTGTTAGCCACGCGGTGGGGGGGAGGGGTGAAGTGATCATCCCAGAGAATTGGGTGTGTGGGGGGGAGGGGGGTTAGTTGGGTTTGTGCTGCATGTTAACCCGGAAACCGCAGCCCCTCCTTTTACATTGCAAACCCATTTTAAATGGCCAACCCAACGGGTGCTTGGTATGGGAAATGAGGGCGCTGCTGTTTGAAACCATTCCCACACGTTAGGAAGGTTAAAAAAGCCAAAAGACTGTGGCTTACCATGGCTGCCTGCAAGCCGAATTCTGTTGCCTGGCACTGCGTGAGTGATCTCTCACACCAAACCGGCAGGCCCGCAATATAAGAGGAAAAATGCGACCTTGTAACGAAAGCACACGTGCTGTGTAATGTGAACAGCAAAATTTAACGTGAAAGAGTGTACCCATTGTTCTCTAAAATGTGTCTTTTTTTAACCACCTCACCCTTCTCCTCCACCAGCTGCAAATGTTTCTCCTTTGCAGAGGCTAGTGAAGATTAGAAGGAGAAAACGGCGGACTCGGGATGATATGTTCTTGGAGCTCCAGATGTCCTCCCACGCTGACACAGCACAGCAGAATGCGCGGAGGCAGTCAATGTCAGAGTGCAAAAAAGCACAAGATGAACGAGAGGAGAGGTGGCGGGCTGAATCGCGGGCTGAAGAGAGCAAGTGGCGGGCTGAAGAGGATAGGTGGCGTCAGCTTGCTGACAGAAGGCAAGAGTCGATGCTCCGGCTGCTGGAGCATCAAACTGATATGCTCCAGCGTATGGTTGAGCTGCAGGAAAGGCAGCAGGAGCAGAGACTGCCACTACAGCCCCTGTGTAACCAACAGCCCTCCTCGCCAAGTTCTATAGCCTCCTCACCCAGACGCCCAAGAACGCGGCGGGGGGGCCTCCGGCCCCAGATGATTGCCCAAGCATCAGAAGGCTGGCCTTCAATAACAGTTAAAGTTTTAAACTGCAGTGTGTCCTTGTCCTTCCCTCCTCCCCCACCCCTCCTGGGCTACCTTGGCAGTTATCCCCCTAGTTGTGTGATGAATTAATAAAGAATGCATGAATGTGAAGTAACAATGACTTTATTGCCTCTGCAAGCGGTGCTCGAAGGGGGGAGGGGAGGGTAGTTAGCTCACAGGGAAGTAGAGTGAACCGGGGAGAGAGGTTCATCAAGGAGAAACAAACAGAAGTTTCACACCGTAGCCTGGCCAGTCACAAAACTGGTTTTCAAAGCTTCTCTGACGCGCACCGCGCCCTGCTGTACTCTTCTAACCGCCCTGGTGTCTGGCTGCACGTAATCAGCGGCCAGGCGATTTGCCTCAACCTCCCACCCCGCCATAAATGTCTCCCCCTTACTCTCTCAGATATTGTGGAGCGCACAGCAAGCAGCAATAACAATGGGGATATTGGTTTCGCTGAGGTCTATCCGAGTCAGTAAACTGCGCCAGCGTGCTTTTAAACGTCCAAATGCACATTCTACTACCATTCTGCACTTGCTCAGCCTATAGTTTAACAGGTCCTGACTACTGTCCAGGCTGCCTGTGTACAGCTTCATGAGCCATGGCATTAAGGGGTAGGTTGGGTCCCCAAGGATAACGATAGGCATTTCAACATCCCCAACGGTTATTTTCTGGTCCGGGAAGAAAGTCCCTTCCTCCAGCTTTTGAAACAGACCAGAGTTCCTGAAGACGCGAGCATCATGTAACTTTCCCGGCCATCCCACGTTGATGTTAGTGAAACGTCCCTTGTGATCCACCAGGGTTTGCAGCAGCATTGAAAAGTACCCTTTTCGGTTTATGTACTCGGTGGCTTGGTGCTCCGGTGACAAGATAAGGATATGGGTTCCGTCTATCGCCCCACCACAGTTAGGGAATCCCATTGCAGAGTCACTACCCTTGATATCAGCAGGTCTTTGATTGCGTTGGCTACTTGGATCACAGCAGCCCCCACAGTAGATTTGCCCACTCCAAATTGATTCCCGACTGACCGGTAGCTGTCTGGAGTTGCAAGCTTCCACAGGGCTATTGCCACTCGCTTCTCAACTGTGAGGGCTGCTCTCATCCTGGTATTCTGGCGCTTCAGGGCAGGGGAAAGCAAGTCACAAAGTTCCATGAAAGTGCCCTTACGCATGCGAAAGTTTCGCGGCCACTGGGAATCGTCCCACACCTGCAACGAACCAGCTGAGCGGTGAACAGCAGAGGCTAACAGAGGGAGTTTGCCTGGGAGCTGTCCAAGAGGAGGTACGCTAAGTGCTGCATTAGGGGGGCTGTGTTGGTGAGTATCTGAGTGTCTGTTGCTGGGACAGTTTGTCAGTTTGACCGTGTGCTTGATTGCTTGCTTGCTTGTTTGTTTGAAAAGTGTGAATTGGGAGTGCTTTGTTCCAGGTGGGCCTTGAGTGGGCCTGACTGGTATATAAGGGCAGTCAGCAGCGAACCAGCTGAGCGGCGAACAGCAGAGGCTAACAGAGGGAGTTCGCCTGGGGAGAGCTCACTGAGGCTTTCATCTGCAGGTTTCTCTGAGTAGTTCCTGCAACAGCTGAGGAAGCTCTTAAGAGGAAGGTGATATGGAAGGTGAGCGATCAGCTGTTGTAACCTGCACAGGTTGTGCCATGTTTGTCTTTCTTCCACAGGACAGAAGCGACTTTGTACAAAGTGCAAGCTGGTCTCCATATTGGAAGAGAAGGTTCGAGGTCTGGAGAAACGAGTATCGACTCTGCGTTGCATAAGGGAAAATAAAGAGTTCCTGGACAGACGTCAGGAGATGCTTCTACGGCCACAATGTTCTGAAGATTCAGAGCAGCCGCAGCAGGGACAGAAGGATGGTGAAGAAGTTTGGCAGCATGTGACCTCCAGAAGGAGAAAGAGGAGCGTCCACGTACCAGCAATGTAGAAACAGGTGAGCAATCGTTTCCATGTTCTCTCTACAGGTACTAATGCGGAGAGTGGACTAGATGACCCATCTGAGGGAAGGGAGCAGAAGGAGACTCCACCGATTGGAAGGCAAAAGATGCACTGTCCTAGGGATGGGGGTTCCACGACCACCATTCCCAAGAGGAGGAGGAGGGTGGTGGTGGTCGGGGACTCCCTCCTCAGGGGTACTGAGTCATCTATCTGCCGCCCCGACCGGGAAAACCGAGAGGTCTGCTGCTTGCCAGGAGCTAGGATACACGATGTGACGGAGAGACTGTCGAGACTCATCAAGCCCTCGGATCGTTACCCCTTCCTGCTTCTCCACGTGGGCACCAATGATACTGCCAAGAATGACCTTGAGCGGATCACTGCAGACTATGTGGCTCTGGGAAGAAGGATAAAGGAGTTTGAGGCGCAAGTGGTGTTCTCGTCCATCCTCCCTGTGCAAGGAAAAGGCCGGGGTAGAGACCGTCAAATCGTGGAAGTCAATGAATGGCTACGCAGGTGGTGTCTGAGAGAAGGCTTTGGATTCTTCGACCATGGGATGGTGTTCCAAGGAGGAGGAGTGCTAGGCAGAGACGGGCTCCACCTAACGAAGAGAGGGAAGAGCATCTTTGCCAGCAGGCTGGCTAACCTAGTGAGGAGGGCTTTAAACTAGGTTCACCGGGGGAAGGAGACCAAAGCCCTGAGTTAAGTGGGGAAATGGGATCCTGGGAGGAAGCACAAGCAGGAAAGAGCAAGAGGGGAGGACTCCTGTCTCATACTGAGAAAGAGGGATGATCGATGAGTTATCTTAAGTGCCTATACACAAATGCAAGAAGCCTGGGAAACAAGCAGGGAGAACTGGAAGTCCTGGCACAGTCAGGGAACTATGATGCGATTGGAATAACAGAGACTTGGTGGGATAACTCACATGACTGGAGTACTGTCATGGATGGATATAAACTGTTCAGGAAGGACAGGCAGGGCAGAAAAGGTGGGGGAGTTGCGTTGTATGTAAGAGAGGAGTATGACTGCTCAGAGCTCCGGTATGAAACTGCAGAAAAACCTGAGAGTCTCTGGATAAAGTTGAGAAGTGTGAGCAACAAGGGTGATGTCGTGGTCGGAGTCTGCTATAGACCACCAGACCAGGGGGATGAGGTGGACGAGGCTTTCTTCTGGCAACTAGCAGAAGTTGCTAGATCGCAGGCCCTGGTTCTCATGGGAGACTTTAATCACCCTGATATCTGCTGGGAGAGCAATACAGCAGTGCACAGACAATCCAGGAAGTTTTTGGAAAGTGTAGGGGACAATTTCCTGGTGCAAATGCTGGAGGAACCAACTAGGGGCAGAGCTTTTCTTGACCTGCTGCTCACAAACAGGGAAGAATTAGTAGGGGAAGCAAAAGTGGATGGGAACCTGGGAGGCAGTGACCATGAGATGATCGAGTTCAGGATCCTGACACAAGGAAGAAAGGAGAGCAGTAGAATACGGACCCTGGACTTCAGAAAAGCAGACTTTGACTCCCTCAGGGAACAGATGGGCAGGATCCCCTGGGAGAATAACATGAAGGGCAAAGGGGTCCAGGAGAGCTGACTGTATTTTAAAGAATCCTTATTGCGGTTGCAGGAACAAACCATCCCGATGTGTAGAAAGAATAGTAAATATGGCAGGTGACCAGCTTGGCTAAACAGTGAAATCCTTGCTGATCTTAAACGCAAAAAAGAAGCTTACAAGAAGTGGAAGATTGGACAAATGACCAGGGAGGAGTATAAAAATATTGCTCAGGCATGCAGGAGTGAAATCAGGAAGGCCAAATCACACTTGGAGTTGCAGCTAGCAAGAGATGTTAAGAGTAACAAGAAGGGTTTCTTCAGGTATGTTAGCAACAAGAAGAAAGTCAAGGAAAGTGTGGGCCCCTTACTGAATGAGGGAGGCAACCTAGTGACCGAGGATGTGGAAAAAGCTAATGTACTCAATGATTTTTTTGCCTCTGTCTTCACGAACAAGGTCAGCTCCCAGACTACTGCACTGAGCAGCACAGTATGGGGAGAAGGTGACCAGCCCTCTGTGGAGAAAGAAGTGGTTCGGGACTATTTAGAAAAACTGGACGTGCACAAGTCCATGGGGCCGGATGCGCTGCATCCGAGGGTGCTAAAGGAGTTGGCGGATGAGATTGCAGAGCCATTAGCCATTATTTTTGAAAACTCATGGCGATCGGGGGAGGTCCCGGATGACTGGAAAAAGGCTAATGTAGTGCCCATCTTTAAAAAAGGGAAGGAGGAGGATCCGGGGAACTACAGGCCAGTCAGCCTCACCTCAGTCCTTGGAAAAATCATGGAGCAGGTCCTCAAGGAATCAATTATGAAACACTTAGAGGAGAGGAAAGTGATCAGGAACAGTCAGCATGGATTCACCAAGGGCAAGTCATACCTGACTAACCTAATTGCCTTCTATGATGAGATAACTGGCTCTGTGGATGAGGGGAAAGCAGTGGATGTGTTATTTCTTGACTTTAGCAAAGCTTTTGATATGGTCTCCCACAGTATTCTTGCCGCCAAGTTAAAGAAGTATGGGCTGGATGAATGGACTGTAAGGTGGATAGAAATCTGGCTAGATCGTCGGGCTCAACGGATAGTGATCAATGGCTCCATGTCTAGTTGGCAGCCGGTTTCAAGCGGAGTGCCCCAAGGGTCGGTCCTGGGGCCGGTTTTATTTAATATCTTTATTAATGATCTGGAGGATGGTGTGGACTGCACTCTCAGCAAGTTTGCAGATGACTCTAAACTGGGAGACGTGGTAGATACACTAGAGGGTAGGGATCGGATACAGAGGGACCTAGACAAATTGGAGGATTGGGCCAAAAAAAACCTGATGAGGTTCAACAAGGACAAGTGCAGAGTCCTGCACTTAGGATGGAAGAATCCCATGCACTGCTACAGACTAGGGACCGAATGGCTGGGTATCAGTTCTGCAGAAAAGGACCTAGGGGTCACAGTGGACGAGAAGCTGGATATGAGTCAACAGTGTGCTCTTGTTGCCAAGAAGGCTAACGGCATTTTGGGCTGTATAAGTAGGGACATTGCCAGCAGATCGAGGAACGTGATCGTTCCCCTTTATTCGACATTAGTGAGGCCTCATCTGGAATACTGTGTCCAGTTTTGGGCCCCACACTACAAGAAGGATGTGGAAAAATTGGAAAGAATTGCCCAGCGGAGGGCAACAAAAATGATTAGGGGTCTGGAGCACATGACTTATGAGGAGAGGCTGAGGGAACTGGGATTATTTAGTCTCCAGAAGAGAAGACTGAGGGGGGATTTGATAGCTGCTTTCAACTACCTGAGGGGGGGTTCCAAAGAGGATGGAGCTCGGCTGTTCTCAGTGGTGGCAGATGACTGAACAAGGAGCAATGTTCTCAAGTTGCAGTGAGGGAGGTCTAGGTTGGATATTAGGAAAAACTTTTTCACTAGGAGGGTGGTGAAGCACTGGAATGCGTTACCTAGGGAGGTGGTGGAGTCTCCTCCTTTGGAGGTTTTTAAGGCCCGGCTTGACAAAGCCCTGGCTGGGATGATTTAGTTGGGAATTGGTCCTGCTTTGAGCAGGGGGTTGGACTAGATGACCTCCTGAGGTCCCTTCCAACCCTGATATTCTATGTTTCTATGATTCTATGAACACGATGCGGTCCCACCAGTCTGTGCTTGTTTCCCGGGCCCAGAATCGGCGTTCCACGGCATGAACCTGCCCCAGTAACACCATGATTTGCACATTGCTGGGGCCCGTACTTTGTGAGAGGTCTATGTCCATGTCAATTTCTTCATTACTCTCATCGCCGCGCTGCAACCGCCTCCTCGCCTGGTTTCGCTTTGGCATGTTCTGGCTCTGCATATACTCCAGGACAATGCGCATGGTGTTCATAGTGCTCATAATTGCCGCGGTGATCTGAGCGGGCTCCATGATCCCAGTGCTATGGTGTCTGGGCTGAAAAAAGGCACGAAACTATTGTCTGACGGAGGGAGGGAGGGCGAGTGACGACATGGCTTACAGGGAATTAAAATCAACAAAGGTGGCTGTGCATCAGGGAGAAACACAAACAACTGTCACACAGAATGGCCCCCCCCAAAGACTGAACTCAAAACCCTGGGTTTAGCAGGCCGTTGATTTCACAGAGGGAGGGGGAAGCAAATGAATACAGAACAAATCTGGTCCAACTATCTGTTACATCTTAGGCTGGCAGCAGATGGTGCAGCATGACTGATAGCCATCGGCATCTTCTGGGTGCTTGGCAGAAGATGCTGCATTACGATTGCTAGCCATCATCGTCAAGACGGTGCAATAGGACTACTGGCAGGACTGAGTCTCCAAGAGACAAAACATGTCTGCCCAGGCGCCGGACCGAACTCACTGAGGAGTACGACGACGATGGATACCAGTCGTAATACAGCATCTGCTGCCAAAAGGCAAGGAGCTGCTGCTGTATAGCAATGCAGTCCCACGTCTGCCAGCACCCAGATAGCCGATGACGGCTACCAGTCATACTGCACAGTCTACTGCCAAAAGGCAATTAGCTGCTGCTGTGCAGCAATGCAGTACCACGTCTGCCGGCACCCAGATGACATATGGTGACGGTGAGCTGAGCTGAGCGGGCTCCATGCTTGCCGTGGTATGTCGTCTGCACAGGTAACCCAGGAAAAAAGGCGCGAAACGATTGTCTGCCGTTGCTCTCACAGGGGAGGTGGGGGGGGGGCTTTACGACATGTACCCAGAATCCCCCGCAACACTGTTTTTGCCTCATCAGGCATTGGGATCTCAACCCAGAATTCCAATGGGCGGCGGAGACTGCGGGAACTGTGGGATAGCTACCCACAGTGCAACGTTCCGGAAGTAGACGCTAGCCTCGGTACTGTGGACGCGGTCCGCCGACTTAATGCACTTAGAGCATTTTATGTAGGGACACACACAATCGACTGTATAAAAACGATTTCTATAAAACCGGCTTCTATAAATTCGACTTAATTTCGTAGTGTAGACATACCCTAAGATAACCCTAGAACCTGGATTTCTGGTTTCTAAAGGGATATATATATATGTAATGAGTTAACATAAGTCTCTCTAATTATATTGTAAGTGACCATTTAAAAAAATATTCCAGGTATCAATTAGACTTCCTGATATAATAAAATGTATGTACATATGTATGAGTTCATCTCTACTTCAGAAGACAAGTATATCTTACCTAATTTCAGTTATTATGGCTGTATAAACTGCTCCAAATTCCAACTGATGCTCCTGCTGCAGGAAAAAAAAAAAAGGTATAAGACACAGGTTCATTAAATAAAGAAATACAAAGCAAATAATGGAAGTCTGTCCTTACATCATCTTTGCAGATTTCGTTAATAAACTCTCGTGCTTCATGCATAGCATTAGGCGTTGGGGCAAACACAGAAAATGTCTCTTCATCCAACTGACTCACTGTTACCCCTTAAAAATAAAAATGCACATGGGATTAAACACTGATGAGAAACATGAAATTAGAATTTCCTCTACAGCTAACCCAATAAAAAGGAAATTCATACCACTGCAGACCCATATTAAGACTTATGGGAGCATGTGACCTTGTGTGGGGGCATGGTGTTTTATAGCGAATTTTACCTGAAGGCTTCACTTACACCAAAACTGTAAATCATGTCAATGTACTGTCATCAGAATATTAACACCCTAATCAGGGCTTACACTCATTTGTTTATATTGTGGCTAGACAACATTGTATAGAACTGCTCTGTTGAAGCAACAGATTTCCAGGCAGGCTGTAGTCACAGTAACTGGGTGGCTCAAAGTGTTATGCTGTGGTCATAGAACCCAAGCTGTACCCAGGGACTGAGCCCTAGATGTATGCTATCCTGCAACACAATCTAAATTCTGTCCTGTTTCAGCAACACCTAATATGTCAACACCATCCATAGTAGCATTCTGCCCTTACAGATGCTACAGAACATTTTAGGAACACAGCACATGACCACTGAAGGACACAGTAACAAATTCTCTTTGCTACAGCAAAATCGGGCTTAGGTCAGGTCTAGCAAACAGGAGCTGCTTACATGTAAAACACTGAGGCCTCGTCTACACTAGAGTTAGGTAGATGTAAGGCAGCTTATGTCAACCTAATTGTGTCAGTGTCTACGCTACAGCCTTGCTCCAGGCGATGTTAGCGCCCTACTACACTGACATAACTCCACCTCCACAAGAAACATAGGGCTTATGTCAGTGTAGGGAGTAGAGCTGAGAGCCCAGGCAGCAGCCAGTCTCCCTGCACCTAGCTCCACGCAGAGTTGGGAGCCCGGGCTCTCAGCCCCCAACAGTGCCTCCATTTAAGTTGGTGGAAGTGCTCCTGACAAGCACACCACTGATATAAGGAGGGTAGTGTGGACATGAAAAACTGCAGTAATTACTGCAGTGGTTGTAAGCTGAACTGAACATAGGTTGACTTAATTTTGTAGTCAATACATGCCCTGAACCTACTAAATACACCCCACCCCAAACCTGCTAAATTTTATCTTCCCGTCAACCTTGTTCCAAAGATTTCTTCTGTGACGCTGCCTTCAATTATCCCCCAGTGAGCCTGGGAGTCCATTGGCATGTATGCTGCTGGACTGCTGACAATCCCCATAGCAAAAAGACACCCTCGTGTACCTCTGTAGACACAACATACAAATCTCAGCACTGAAATAAGGCACACTTGATCCTTCAAAGTACACATGCACCTCTCCTCTCACAGTCCGAGTTCTGCCACGTTGCTCCAACTCATCCCTCCACCATTCAATTCAGTTACACATAACAGTGAAGGCAGTTGGAATGTGCACAGACAAATGCTGAAATTCAAATCTTGGAAGCATAACACTATAGAACATTCTCTTAGAACTTCATCGTGTCTACTTATAATGACAAAACACCCCACATCCCACTCCATTTACTGAACCATTCCCAGAGACTATTGCCAGCTTCAGGGACAGAGTTAAGGTTGCCTGGTGGGGGAGAAGCTTACCTTCACTATATTTCCTGGTTTTCTGAGGTTTACCTTTAGCCACTCCCAGATATCAGAAGGGCACAAGACATCACTGGGCAATGTTAACTCTGCATTAACAAAGTCTTTAGGCATTTAATAATCTAGTGTGCAACTACTGTCAATAAAATGAAATCCCACAGAGTAAGGGTTTCCCATACACTGAAGAGAGCCAATATCACATCTATACAATTTCAATAAAAAAAAATAAATAATAAAAAAAAATAACACATTCTCTTACCAGTTTCAGCTTGAAGTTTTTTTAAGTTATAGCCACCTGGGCCAACAAACCTCACTCTTTTTGATAGGGGTACCTGAACAGTTTCTGAAAAATAGCATGTAAGTCACAGTCTGAAATGCAGAGTTTATAAATTCTTGTGGTATTTCTAAAATCAAGTGATACTCATTTATATTTTAATTTTAGTGGCCTGGTTTGTAAAGATTTGCTAAATATGCTAATGAAATATGTTTCTCTCTCAATGACTGAATGAAGTTTAACTACAAAGAAAATCAGAACCTGGGTCAGTATAAGTTTTTGATCAGGAATTCTAAGATATAAAACACACAAAAGGTCAAAGCCAGCACTCATATACATGTACATCTCACTCACTAAATCTGTGTAAGTTAACAAACAGATAGAACTGGGAGTTTAAAGTTCCCACCCTCAAAACAACTTTTGAAATCCTTAAATTTAACCAAGTTTCACAAATCTTGGGGGGAGAGAAGGAAACACTGAGCCAACAAAAACAAAACCACCTACATATAACTGAGGACCATTATAACAAAATATTTTAAACAGAAGCTTATTTCAAATATCTCAACTTAAAAGTTAGCAATACACAATTATGTACAGTAAATCCCCACTTAATGTTGTTTCGATGTTACGTCCCTGCTCCATTACAGAACATGGTCGTTTAAAGTTGTGCAATGCTCCCCTATAACGTCGTCTGGTCGCCTGCTTTGTCCACAGCTGGCAGCCCCCCTATCAGCTCCCTTATGCCGCCCCCCGCCCCCAACGCCTCCCACCCGCCAGTGGACCCAGCGGACCAGCGCCTTCTCCCTGCTGCCCCCGCCTCCTGCCCGCGGCAATCAACTGTCTTGAGGCATTCAGGAGGCTGGAGGGAGGAGCGAGGACATGGCAGGCAGCCTCCCCCGTCCCTCCCCTGCCTCCTGCCCGCGGCAATCAGCTGGTTTGCGGCGTTCAGGAGTCTGGGGGGAGGGGGAAGGCTGCGTGCTGCATCCTCGCTCCTCCCCCCAGCCTCCTGAACGCCGCAAACCAGCTGATTGCCGCGGGCAGGAAACTGGGGGGAGAGGGGAGGAGCGAGGACGCGGCGCAGAGTATGGGGTGGTGGGAGAGAAGAGGTGGAGTGGATGGGCCGAGGGTTGAGCCCCCCGCCCCCGGCAAAGTCGATGCCTGTGCTTGCAAGAACAGCAAGAGGAGCAGCCGGACAATCCACCCTCTTCCACTCTCTGACTCCACCACCTCAACCAAGCTTCATACTCAGCAATGATAATTGTAGTATTGTTTCTTTAAAATTGTTTAAATCTTATACCTGTATTAAATTGCTTGTTTTAAAATGTATATAAATGCCTTTTGTCTGAAAAAAAAAATTTCCCTGGAACCTAAGCCTCCCATTTATAGTAATTCTTATGGGAAAATTGGATTCACTTAACATTGTTTCACTTAAAGTGGCATTTTTCAGGAACATAACTACAACGTTAAGTGAGGAGTTATTGTAAATGCAATATTACCTACAACTGGTCCATTTTCTTTTCTGTTTGGTCTGGGTTTCGCAATTGTTTTGTTCATAATTTGCAAGATTTCTCTCTTTGCAACTGTGGAAAAAAAGACAGTACTATGTTTAAAGTGAATATAAACTTACATTATGTTTGCTTTTAAATTTGAGAGGTAGGATACAAGGAGGCTGTCTAACCTAATGTGAGCATCTAGCATGACAAATGTAGTATTTGCCATTGATGTGGCATAAATTATAGAGATATTATAGGCTCCATAATGACCTCTTATTCTAGAGGGATTTTTCTGTAGTCTCTCTTCTTTATAAGAGCCCTGCACCTTCAGCACAATTTATTGGTACACAGCTTCAAATCTGAAGTGTCCAAAACAGCACAGTGTGCTAAAAATTATATAAAGATCCTCAGGTCAAAGGAATTAGAAACCTTCAAAGATTATAGAAGCTCTGGTGTACCACAAAAATAATGTTCTTGTTTGATTCTCTTCATGTTATTTGTGTAACACTTCCCCCGCCATTTTTTCTTTATATTATCTATTAATAAAATGTTTCAATGATATTTTTAAAATGTACTTTTTTGTTTAATCCAAGCTACTAGTTAGGAAGGATAAGCTACTCTATTTGGGAGAGGCAGTACCATGCTTTTAACTTTTATGATCTACATAAAGATGCTCTAAAAAAATTCCTTTCACAGAAAGCAATTTAGTTTAATAAAGATGTTCTCTCAGCATTAGTCACACCTTTAGGCCAAAGCAAACATTTCTGTTTAGACAATGTATTTTCCAAAAAACTATCCATCCAAAGCAGAGTAGTGAAGGTTTCCACAAGGAGGTTGGGAGAGTCCTGGCTACATGCTTTAGGAAGAAGGAAGGCTGCGTGGCACAGTTGACAGGCCATGTGTAACAGTTAACATGATTTAGTCACTTCCTGTGAAGTGTTTGGTTAACAGCTTTAAAAGCAGATTCTCAAAACCTTGAGTTAGCAGTTTCAGTCAAAAATGCAAGTATCCTTGTAAAGGGGCATGAACCATCCCTGTCTTATGATGCCCAGAAACATCTCAGGCTCTCCACTGAATGGCATCTTCGTGTTATTTATATTCCCACTGCCAACATCAATACAGTCTTGTGCAGCAAAGTATTTAGAGAGCTTCTTTGCCCTGTCTCATATGGCCAAAGAAGTCCAAACACAGGTGATGGCCCCTAGGATCAGGGCAGCACGGCCTAGCGACCAAAGTTCAATAGAGCCACCCTTGGAATGCAGGGCAGCGTGACCTAGCGGCCGGAGGCCAATGGGGGGGGGCGTGCCCACCAAGGGGTGTGGCAGCCCCAGTAGGGGGGCCCGGGCCCACCCGACTCCACCAGACCCCAACCCAGGGCCCGAACAGTGGTGGAGCAATTTGCCACTGACTCAGCGGGGGGATTCTACCAAAACATGCTGAGGTTTCCTGGGCAGGAGGTACTGCTCCGTCACCCTCCCTGGGTCACTTCCTACCAGTCTCTGCGTTGAGGTCTTGCATGAGACTTCGGCTTCTCTGTGGTCTGTTGTGCCGGTCGCCTCCTGTGGCTCCTCCAGTAGCAGGGGTTCAAGCGGGCCCGGGAGGGCTCTGGTTCCCGGCGCAGACAGGGGCTGTGGCTGTTCCTCCGCTGGAGCTTCCCAGACAGGTCCTTCCCCTGCAGCCTCCAGCCCAGAATGAGCTGGGCTTCCCCCCTTTATACTGCTAGAGCATTTGGAGCATGCCCAGTCCCGCCTGGGAGGCGAGACTTCCACTATCAATAATATAACCCTGTCTGGGCTAGTGCGGAGTAAGCAGACCCCGTCACAGTGTACATAAGTGAGGTGTCCCACTGGATTAGAAAGGCATCCCCTAGAGATCGGGGGCCGAGTCCTGCTCTGGAACAGAACCCAGTACATTTGCGGTTCTGGGACATGGCAAATAAGTTGATGGAAGGGAACCTCCAATGTCTGAATATTCTGTGGACGGTTGTGGGGTTCATTTCCCATTCGTGTTCCCATGAGAAGTTTGTGCTGAGGGTGTCTGTGGTGGTGTTTTGGCATCCAGAAAGGTAAGAGGCTAAGAGGTCTATATTATAGCAGATGCACCAGTTCCATAGCATCATGGCTTCGGTGCAGAGGGAGTGGGATCGGGCCCCCCCTTGTCTGTTGATGTAGAACATACATGCTACGTTGTCTGTCATGACTCAGATGGATTTGTTCCTTATTAGAGGGAGGAAGTGACAGCAGGCATTTCTCACTGCTCTAAGTTCCAGGAGATTTACGTGTAGGTGTGGTTCGGCTGGTGACCACTTGCCTTGTGCTGTGTGGTGTCTAAGTGTGCTCCCCAGCCCAACAGAGATGCGTCTGTTGCGATCAGTACTGAGGTTGGGGGTTGTTGGAAGGGAATACCCATCGTTAGATTTGCCGATGTCGTCCTCCACCTGAGAGAATCCAGGATCTTGGGGGGTGGTTTGACTAGCCTGTGTATGTTGTGTTTGGTGGGTCTGTACATTGAGTTCAGCCAGCTTTGAAGGCACCACATGTGTAGCCTGGCGTGCTTTACCATGTATGTGTTAACAGCCATGTGTCCTAATAGCTGTAGACAAATTCTTGTTTCGACTTGGGGACAGAAGGAGATTGTGTCTACCAGATGTTTTATGGTTAGAACTCTGGTGTTCGGAAGAAACGCTCTGCCTTGTACTGAGTCGAGGCATGCCCCGAAGAATTCCAGGTGTTCCGTCAATATTAGTGTGGACTTTTTTATGTTTATTTGGAGTCCCTGGTTCTGGAAAAGATCAAAGGTGAGCGAGTGAATGTCTCTGTCTCTGCGTATGTGCGTCCTTTGAGAAGGCAGTCGTCGAGGTAGGGGAAGATTATGATCACACATTTGTGTAAGTGTGCTGTGACAACCGCTAGGGTCTTGAACATCCTCGGTGCTGTGGAAAGGCCAAATGGGAGTACACGGTATTGGAAATGTTCGTGTCCGACTGTAAATCAGAGGACTCGTCTGTGGGCTGGATGAATTGTGATGTGGAAACATGCGTCTTGTAGGTCGAAGAATGAAAACCAGTCCCCCTGTTCCAGCGTAGGAATTATCATGCCTAGAGTGATCATCTTGAACTTTTCGGAGTGAACGAATTTGTTGAGTTTTCGGAGGTCTAGAACTGGGCGCCATCCCCCACTTTTCTTCTCTGTCAAAAAATAATGAGAGTAAAACTCCTTTCCCCTGTATTCCATTCGTACGGGTTCCACGGCTCCTAACTGTAGTAGGTGCTCTTCTTCCAGTCTGAGAAGGTGCTTGTGACAGAGGTCCCTGAAGAGGGATGGGGAGGGTATGGGGACAAGAAGTAAAGGGGATGGAATAGCCCGATTTTATTATCTCCAAAACATAACGGTCTTGGGTAATGAGCTCCCAGGCTTGTTGGAAATGCTGTAGATGATGGCCAAATACGGTGGTATGCGCTGGAGTCGTGGGGAGGTCGTTCAGGCCCTCGACCAAACCTTAAAAATTGCGGCTTGTTACCTGAAGGTTGGGACGCTGCGTGTTGTGGCTGCGTCTGTCTCCAGCGTGGCGGTCTGTTTTTCTGTCTGTTCGCCTCAGAAGGTCTGGATTGCAGGCGATTAAATTGGGTGTTGGTATGACTGGTACCTCCTCTTTTTGTGGGGAGGAGTATAAATGCCTAACGTGCATAGTGTGGCACGAGAGTCTTTCATTGTGTGAAGAACTTTTTCCGTTTTCACCAAGAAAAGTTTGTCTGTCTTTCTCGAATGGTAAGTCCTCCACTTTTAATTGCATCTCTTTAGGTATGCCGGATGCTTGGAGCCATGATGCTCTCCACATTGTGATGGCCATCGCAGTCGTACGTGCAGCGGTATCGGCCATGTCCAGGGTAGCTTGTAATGCCGTCCTGGAAACTAACTGACCTTCTGCAAGTATGGTCTTTAGTTCCGCTCTCTTGTCCTCAGGAAGTTCCGAGGCAAATTCAAAGAGCTTATTATAATTATCGTGATCATATTTAGTGAGAAGGGCACTATAGTTCGCAATGCGGAACTGTAGCATGGATGAGGTGTATATCTTCCTGCCCAGTAAATTCTGTCATGTGTGTGTTTCGCCCTGTGGGTTGCGGCGTCCACTACCAATGAGTTAGGTTGTGGGTGGGTGTATAGGAGGTCCATGCCCTTGGCTAGTACATAGTACTTCCTTTCTGCACGTTTGCATGTTGGAGGGGTAGATGCCGGTGTTTGCCATACTGTGTCAGCAGGTTCGAGAATCGCATCGTTTATAGGGAAATTTATCTTAGAGGTGGCTGATGGCTTTATGATTTGCAGTAGTTTGTGCTGGTTTTCCTGGACTTCCTCCAGGGGGATGTCCTGACTGGCTGCTACCCTTTTAAACAATTCTTGGAATTGTTTGAAGTCATCTGCCATCATTGGTGGAGGTGGCATGATGGCTTCATCCGGAGAGGAGGATGAGTTATGTGCAGGTGAGGCGTCTTCATTGCCCATGTTCCCCTTGGGTTCTTGTGTTGTGTCGTCTGGTCCCAGTGATGTAGCAGGAACTGGTGATCCTGGTGGGGACCGTAACTCTCCCCTTTGTGGTGAGGAGGGTGCGGTGTATTGGGCCTTATATGCTGCCCATGGGTTCCACGCAGGCCACTGAAAGGGGAAAGGTATGGGGGGCACATACCATGGAAAGGGTGGTTTCACTTGTTGTGTTTTGGTCTTCAGTGAGCTCCGCACCTCTTTCCCTTGGGATATGGGCGAGAGGTGTGGCGAGAAGACTCCTTCCTCTTGCTCATCTGACTCACTATCCGTAAGGGCTGTTGGAGAGGTTGGCTGCGTTAAAACTGGCGATCCCTCGGTGCCAAGGGTTGTCTGTGGTAGCGATGGTATGGTGATGTCAGTGTGCATGAGGAAGTACTGCGGTACTGATGGTGTCGGCACTGTCGTATTGCTTTGTCGACTGGGAGGCTTGTGGTTCGATTTGGGCAGTGCCAGCCATGGATGTCAGTGCCAAGGTAAATGTCAATAGTAACAACGTGGACAGTACCGGGGGCGGCGGCATGGTCCGTGCTGGCTCAGTTGTCGGTGCCATATGCGTCGGTGCCATGAAGGAGACGTGGTGGTTTAGGTCTCAACTCCTCCTTTTTGTCTTTCGGTTCCGCGGCATGGCTGGTGCCGGGAGAGTCATATGTACTCACTCTCTTAGCCATCAGCACCGGAGGGAGAGACCACCCAGGGGACCGTTTCTTTTTCTGTGGTTCCTGCTGCAAGAGAGATCGAGGCTCTCTTCCTCTTTTCTGAGGAGGATGGAGCCGTGCTCATTGATGATTTAGACCGCGTTGGTGAGCACTTTCCTGAGGAGCTGTGGTCGTCCTTGTCTGATCCTGGGAGAAGCGATTTCTCCATTAGGATCATCTTCAGGTGGAGGTCCTGGTCTCAGCGGGCTCATGTCTTCAAGTTGCTGCAATGAATGCACTTAGAAGGAATGTGCATCTCTCCAAGGCACCTCACACATTGAACCTGGCATAGTCGTTAACATGAGTTTGCGTGGCCTGAGGGGGAACTATGAACTAGAGAGAACTAACAAAGCTAAGAATACATTTTTTTTTTAAACGAACTAACTATGCCTTCAAGTTGCTGCAATGAATGCACAGTACGATTATATACAGTAAGATTATTTAACTACTAATTTATATTTTTTTAAACTCTAGAGGGCTATTGAACTGCGGAGAGCTCCATCTTCAGCTGAGGACGGTTAAGAAGGAACTGAGGGGGGTGGGCTGTGCACGCGTGCTCAACAGGACAGATGCCGCAAGACAGCTAAGCATGCGCACAGCCCAACTGAGCACTGCTATGGAAAAGCCTCCGATCAACGGCGCCGGGACGCACCGTCATCTGAAGTGGAGCACCCACAGGGACAGCACTCAAAGAAGAACTGGGGAGCTGGTGAAATGAGGGTGCTAGTACTGCTGGGGTGGGAGAGCCTGGTGCTCCCACAAGGGAATTGCCTAGGTGCTGCTGAGACAGATGGGGTTACTCCCTTTCCTCTCCTTGTGGCTCTGTCTGACCAATGCTCTACTCCAGGGTAGGGGCAATGCGGCTTCAAGGGGCTGAGAGGCTGGCTGCTTAGTGGCCAAGTGGAGCACAAGTGTTGCTGTGTAACTAGATGAAGGACAGAGGCGGGGGGGGGGGGGCGCACGGGGGGGGGGCAGCAAACTGCCACTCCTTCCTTTTCTCTCCCAATGGGTGCAATCAACTGAGACCTTCTAAAAATAAAACTTTTTTTGTCAGTAGTGTATATGAACTTTCCATACAAGCTTACATACAGTAAGGCCTGGTCTACACTGGGGGAGGGGTGCGAGCTAAGTCGGTCTAAGTTACGCAACTTCAGCTATGAAAATAGCGTAGCTGAAGTCGACGTACTTAGGGCTACTTACCGCGGTGTCTTCACTGTCATAGGTCGACTGCTGCCGCTCCCCCGTCGGCTCCGCCTACGCTTCTCACTCCGGTGGAGTACAGGAGTCGACGGGAGAGCGCTCAGCGGTCGACTTATCGCGTCTTCACTAGACGCGATAAATCGACCCCAGCTGGATCAATCGCTCCGGAGGTAAGTGTAGACATGCCCATACTTTCCATACACATACTTTCCATGTACTGTATGTGTCACCTTCAAAAGATCCATGTGTGTTTGGTCACCTTTTACTATATATTTATTTGTTCAAATTCCAAAAATGATAACCATACATTATGAAATCTACTTGATCCTGATATAAAGCTGTCTGTCCATTAAAAGGATTTTCCATACCTTGTTTTGAACACCACTAATTTTTGGAGTGGGGATCTGTCTTTTTCCAAAAACTAAGCCATCACACACCTGGTTGTTCATAGTAACTGTGTCATCAATAGGTCCTTCCCAAAATAAATAATCTCCTTCAGACTGTAACCTAACAGAATCACTATGGGTTCTACATGTAGCCTAATTTTAGTTACCTTGAATATTCTATTTATTTTCCTCCAAATTATCATCTTAGGGCATTCCCATCATAAAGGTCCCTATTCATCCACATTCTCTTCAGCATTTATTAGTCCAATTTTCCTTAGCTTAAATGGAATAAGGTATTTTGTAACAAATTTCCTTAACATTTACAGAAATAGATGAAGTTTTGTCCTTTCTTCAGATATCTTCCATTGCTCCAAAGTGGTATCTGTTTTCAGATCCTTTGCCCATTGCCCCAATGGTAACCTTCTAGGTCAATCAGGAAGAATTTGTTGCATCATTTAGTGATCAGGACCTCTGAGTTAGCCCTTCCTGTAATTAGCATCTCTATCCTTCTTAATTGTCTCCTGAAACTTGGGTTTACTACATATGATTTGATATAATGCTCTGGGAGTTGATATAATGATTTAGTTGCAAATAAGCTAAAACTGGAGTATCAATATTCCACCTTTCAGAGTGGGTCCACAGAGTTTTCTTATTTACTCTTGGGAACCTATTTTCACACAATTTTTATTTGAAATTCCTTTAGAGTTCCTTTTGGTATCTGGGTGATAGGGTCTGAAATGGGATTGGCTGCCAAAAATTTCATTTTTCCCAATGATATATGGCCAACTCAAGACAAATTCAGTTTTTTTCTGATCCAACAAGTCATTTTTCAGTTTTGAAATAAAGGGAGGAAAGTTCATTTCATATAGCCAATTGAGAGTAGGAGAAATATTGATTCCTAAATCCTTTGTTTAGACCAGCCAAACTCAAATGTAGGCTGCAATTGTTTAATTATAGATCTTCCAGTTAAATATTTAATATTTCAAATTTAGTATTAGTTTAATAGTCTGATATATCATTGAATTTCTGCCACAATATATGATTTATATTGTGATGGATTGGTAACCATTAGTATCCCATTGTCTGCATGCAGTACACTTTTACATTCCGCTTTATTAATTGCAGCCTATGTGAGTGAGTAACAAACATTTTCCCTAGCTCTTGACAGGATTTGGAATTTATAACAGTGCTGGGAACTGCCTGACTTTCTTGAGATAGTATGGGAGTTCAAATATTTAACTCTTTTTATACAGGAGCATGTACAGAAGTTAAGTCTTAACAATCCACAGCACACTGATCGTTCAGATAGGATGGGAGCTTTGTATGCAACAAAATATTAAAAAGTTAGGAATTAGTCTGTTAAAATTGGTACAACATATAAATATGAACTTACCTGTGGCTTGTTGGACGGCGTCCATTACAATTTTTAGTGGTATCCCTGGTAGTTTTATATCAGCCTAATGTGGGGAAAGAGTTAAGTGACATCAATATGTAAGGAAGGGCTGCTGTCTAGTGATATTTTCTATATTTCATTTTAAGGGGATTTAATAAATTAAGATACCTGCAGAGCAGTTATTCCTTTATTAGTACCAGACATTTTGAAGTCCATATCACCATTGTAATCTTCAATTCCCTATAGGGGTACATGAAAGAAAGTATTTTAAACAAGCCAAATTAAATCCACATTTGATACTGCAGTAAAGGGCCATGCTAAACATTTCCTAGGTCACACCCTTATACCTAAAAGCCACAGAGTTTTTTGTTTGCTAGATTCAAAGTTGCTTCTCGTAAGACTTCAATGCCTTTCTTTAGTACTATTTCACTGTTCTTTATTAACTCTGAACGTTTCCCCCTTGGATTCTATGAGCTATTGCAGACTCACTGAATAACCAGCTATTTGGGGAGAAGAAAAGGTAGAAGCCTTACTCAAAATACATTGCTTATCAGTCAACAAACAGATACCTACCTTCAGTGCCACCCTAAAGCCATGTCTACACTTACAAGCTTATAATGGCACAGCTGTACCAATACAGCTGTGCCACTGCAAGATTGCTCATGTAGCTGCGTTATGCCGACAGAAGAGAGCTCTCTTGTCAACATAATAAAACCAGCTCAATGAACGGGAGTAGCTATGTCACGGGAGAGCATCTCCTGCCGACATAGCACTGTACACATGAGCACTTATGTCAGCAAAACTTATGTCACTCAGGGGTGTGTTTTCTTACACCCCTGAGTGACAGAAGTTTTGTTGACGTAAGTGCTAGTGTAGGCATGGCCTAAGTTGTGCCTCTTCTTCCCCCAAATAGAAGAGGCAAACTCACTAGAAGTGAAGAAGTTAATTGAGCTTAAAGGAAACACATAAAATTAAAATATGGTTAATAGATATGCTTAAGGAGATCTTCCCCCAAAAGGGCAGGGGAAACCCCAAAATCAGAAAATATATCCATAACTATTCAGTAATTCGGTATTACATGTTCCCAAAGTATTCTGGAGAAATACTGCAAGAGAGAAATTGGAAGCCTTATCTGACAAGAGGAAACAAATTGAGGGGGGGAAACCTACTATAAACACTCACTAGGATGTCTGTCAGCAAACGATAATCCTCAATTTCTCCATTTTTCTCAGGATGACATCTGGTAACCAGTCCTACTGCAACACCTGCCACAGCAGCTGATATTGGAACTCCTAATAGAAATAAATTAAAATATTTGTATTATCCTGTCATGCCCAAATGTATAGCCATTTAATGAATAAATGAATTTATCCTTTGTATGCATTTTACATATTGTACCTGCATCCATTAATGCCAAACTTCCACCACATACTGAAGCCATTGAAGAAGATCCTACAGAGAGTCAGAGAATGGAGATGTATCAATCAAAAGTAACAAGCAAAACTAGCTAGAGAAGTTCTTCAGTAATTCTAAAATTAAACCCCTTACTGGCCAGGTAACAGGGTTCCCCAGAAATTCAATGGACTACACTTGCTATCACAAAGGGTTTAGAATAGTGAACTTCATCAGAAAAATTTGTGGGAAATATGCCATTTATTAATCTTCAGTTTATGTCTTCCCCTTTTATTTCAGGTCTACTGCTTTGCAAGTTAAAGCAATTCTCTAACAACCATAACTGAGGTTCAGAAACATGCACATCCTTGTCATTTTCAGAATTTCAACTAGCACCATTAAATAGCAAACCAAATTAATTAGCTAGTACTGCTAGCATAGTTTATCTAATACAAGGAATTTAAAGAAGCATATTTGGTCTTTGCCATTAGGTAAAAAAATGAAAATGAAATTTTAATACCATTTGACTCCAAGACTTCTGAAGTAACCCTTATTGTGAAAGGGAAATCTTGGGGAATAACTGGCTTCAAAGCTTTCTCTGCAAGCGCACCTGCATTTAAAGGTGCAAAATACTCTATCAATACAAAAAGTGATTAAATGAAGTACTAGAATAATAATGTTTAACTTCTCTAGGTATCACTCACCATGTCCAAGTTCTCTTCTGTTGACACCAGTAACTTTGCCAATCTCATTAGTTGCATAAGGAGGAAACTAGAAAAATGCAATTTTCATATAGCAAGTAAAGCAGCATGTGGTACCCTTTCCTTCTTTGATTGCTTGTTTTGAAGCAAACAAGCATCAATACCCTCCCAAAAGCACGAGTATCAAGAAAAAAAAATACATTAGTCACTTGTATAAAGCAAACGTACAGTTGTGCAACTGCATTTGCTCCAATCCCTCAGACAGAGATAAACACCTACAAGATCTTTATCAAGTGTTCTTAAAACTACAATAACCACCAGGGGAAGTGAGCAAACAGATTGACAGAGTGAGACGGGTACCCAGAAGTCACCTACTACAGGAGGGGCCCAACAAGGAAAACAGAACACCCCTGGCCATCACATACAGCCCCCAGCTAAAACCTTTCCAGCTCATCATCAACGATCTACAACCTATCCTGGAAAACGATCCCTCACTCTCACAGACCTTGGGAGGCAGGCCAGTCCTCAATTACAGACAGCCTCCCCCCCTCCCCCAACCTGAAGCAAATACTCACCAGCAACTACACACCAAACCACAGAAACACTAACCTAGGAACCAATCCCTGTAACAAACCCCGTTGCCTACTCTGTCCCCATATCTACTCTAGCAACACCATCAGAGGACCCAACCACATCAGCCACACCATCAGGGGCTCATTCACCTGCACATCTACTAATGTGATATATGCCGTCACGTGCCAGCAATGCCCCTCTCCCATGTACACTGGCCAAACCGAACAGTCTCTACGTAAAAGAATAAATGGACACAAATCAGACATCAGGAATGGTAACATACAAAAGCCAGTAGGAGAACACTTTAATCTCCCTGGACATTCAATAACAGATTTAAAAGTAGCCATCCTTCAACAAAAAACCTTCAAAAATAGACTTCAAACAGAAACTGCAGAGCTACAATTCATTTGCAAACTTAACACCGTTAATTTAGGCTTGAATAGGGACTGGCTGGCTCACTACAAAAGCAATTTTCCCTCTCTTGGTATTGACATCTCCTCATCAATTATTGGGAGAGGACCACATCCACCCTGACCGAATTAGCCTTGTCAACACTGGTTCTCCACTTGTAAGGTAACTCCCTTCTCTTCACGTGCCAGTATATTTATGCCTGCATCTGTAATTTTCACTCCATGCATCTGAAGAAGTGGGGATTTTTACTCACGAAAGCTTATGCCCAAATAAATCTGTTAGTCTTTAAGGTGCCACCGGACTCCTCATTTTTGTATAAACTTTAAAAGTCATCAGCCGTAAAATTCTTTATCAACTAAAATTCCATTTTATACATTTTCTATTTGGGGGATTTTTGCACTTTCCTCTGAAGTGTCTGATACTAGACATTGTTGGAGACACAATAATGAACTAATAAATATTAAAAAAAGTAAAATATGGAGATATACCTATCTCATAGAACTGGAAGGGACCTTGAAAGATCATTGAGTCCAGTCCCCTGCCTTCACTAGCAGGACCTAGTACTGTCCCTGACAGTCCCCCCCCAATCCCTAAATGGCCCCCTCAAGGATTGAGCTCACAACCCTGGGTTTAGCAGGCCAATGCTCAAACCACTGAACTATCCAATTTATGTTCCATAGCTTTAGTTAGCAGGGGTAATCTGATTTACTTCATAGTGATCTAGTTTGCTGTCAATTTCACTCCACCAAGCAAATGATACTAATTTTCTGAAATACACAAACTTTAATTTATTATGTATGATCATCAGTGTTTAATGCCTTAACTGTTATGTCCTCCATTCCTGTGTTTGCCTTTTCTTGTTGTCTCTACATCAGTCTTGTTTCTTCCCATCTATAGACTTTTTGGGTTGTTGTTTTTTTTAAACTTCCTGCACCTTCTTTTTCTTTCTTTCTTTTCTGCAATCTCTCTACTTTTAATAGTATGTGCTAGAAAGAGGCAGTGAGAATTCAGCCAACGCATTTCCTCTCCGGCACCATTACTCCCTGATAGTTGACCACCCCAGTTGTATCCTGGATTTGCATTTAATAAATGCAAAACAACATTTGTAGTGAGAGAACATAGTAGAACCTCAGAGTTATGAACGGACAAGTCAACCATACACCTCATTTGGAATGGAAAGTACACAATCAAGCAGCAGCACAGGGGAAAAAGAGGCAAACACAGTACAGCACTGTGTTAACCATAAACTACTAAAAATTAAGGAAAGCAGCATTTTTCTTCTGCATAGTAGTTTCAAAGCTGTATTAAGTCAATGTTCAGTTGTAAACTTTTGAAAGAACAACCATAACATTTTGTTCAGAGTTACAAACATTTCAGAGTTACAAACAACCTCCATTCCCAAGGTGTTCATAACTCTGAAGTTCTACTGTAATGCAGTTGCAAGATAACAGAGGACCAGGGGAGGCAAGCTAACCACAAGTAAACTTGTGGAACTATATCTTCATTTCTCTATCATACAATCACAAACTTGTTCATAAAGCAAAAATCACCAAAGGTACTTGTAATATAACAGATTTGGAAATTATATCTGCTTTGTGAAATATTTTGAGCAAATCACAAAGAATGAGAAATGCTTATGGTATAAGAGAGCTTGCTTAAAATTTTATTAATAAACTCTTAGGCATATTCATGTTTGTGAAAGATGCAACAAAACATGTGGAACACAGAAAAGCTATCTTACCTCATAATGCAGCATAAAGTTTTTATCTTTTATTCCACTAGAAAGTAAAAATAAGACATCATCATACAGGAGCAACTGAAGATCAGTTTCCATTTAGAGTAGGATTAAAAGGTTACAAAGCTCCATTATCACTAAATACAGGTGTCTATAAAGCAGGAGAAGTGTTTCAATGAACCAGCTGGACAGCAAGACCGTTTTCTATTGCTATTTCCCTGTAGTACATGAATTCAAGACCTTGTCTACACACAAAAATTGTATCATTTAAACTACACTGCTATAGTTAAAACAGTACAAGCCCCTGCGGGGGGGGGGGAGGGAGAGTGGGGTTGGAAGGAAGGAATCTGTGAGGGATGTGAATTCTGTGTGCACGCAGTGGCGCAGAATTCCCCGAGGAGTAAGCTCTACCATGGGGAAGGGGAATAAACTATATCAGTATAAGGCACCACTATACCAATATAACTGTATCCACACTAAGGGTTATACCAATTTGTATACCGGTTTAACTTTCAGTTAGGGACGCAACTTTTCTGTTAAAATAATCAAACTGTGTATAATCAAAGTCTTAAAGATTCAAATCCAGTGCAATAGTAGAGACTAGTAGGAGGAGCTAACCTATAAGTGACAACCTTTCAATCAATCTCACATGTAATTCCACACATGGACCCTCTCTTCACTTTTGCAGTGGCCTACTGCACACTAATGTGAGAACTGTGGGTGAATGCACAAATTAATTTGCAAGATGAATGAAATGAGGTTGTTAAATATCTCTGGGCAGAAAATAGTGTTAGCTGAAGCAAAGTTGAGAGAGCAAAATGCATGAAGAGGAGATGACTGCATGCAAGCCTGAAGGGAAGAATATTTACCACCTAATAAGACAATCGTTACCAATAAAGATTAGTAAATCAGCAAGAGGACTTAGCTTGATAGAATAATTACTAGTTTTAAAGAGACTCAGTGCTGGTCCACATGGTGGGGTAATGCACACTAAAGGGGTATGATTTCTAAAGCGCATTGCTTTGTTTGCACTTGCAGGCCCTGTGTTAAAGTGTACTAGGGAACATTTAGTGTGGATAAGCAAGGTTTACATGGACCAATTAATATACAGCAAGTTAGTGCATTTTAGAAATCACACCCCTGTAGTACACATTTCCCCACTGTGTAGACTAACTCTTAGTTCATTTCAGTGAGTGGGGTTTCCAACCCTCCAAGATTGTCCTGGAATCTCAAGTAATTAAAGATTAATCTTTAATTAAAGATCATGTTGTGCTGAAACCTGCAACCAAAACTGGCAACCCTATCAGTGAGGTAATTAAAATTGAAGTATGACCAACTTCTCAACCAGCTAAAGATTTTTCTTCTGACAAATTATGGTCTTTGGAATAGATTACTTGAAGTTGGAAAAACTATCACTCATCTGACAATTTTACTTATTCTGGGTGAGTCAAAACTACATTATGCTTGGCTAGCGCCACCTAAAGTCACTGGAGAGGTAGTTGCTAACATGGTACAAATCTGTTACTCCATGTGTTGCATGTACTGAATCTACACAACAGCACATTACTGCACAAATCTGTGGAGAACATACATTGAAAGTGTAAAATGTGTACACTGTTTTCATTATAATATTAATACTTGGAAAAAATTATAAGTCTGTTTTTTAAAATGCTATAATTTGGCACATTTATATAGAGTTTTTAGTCATTTCGGAATCTTTTTACATGGTCTCATTATTTAAAAGAGTGAATATTTTCTTGCAATATTTTCTGATTTATTGTTTGTAACTACTGAGCCACTATAACCATAACCAACACTAAAGGCAATTCCAAAGAGCTGCTGGGCATTTGGCACTTTTGAAAATCAGGCCACTTATTTAGAAGCCTAATTTTAGACATCCATTTTTGAAAATTTTGATGAATATATATATATATATATATTCAATTCAAGTACCATTTATTAACTGTTTAAATTACCCATGCTTCTTTATTATAAAGGTAACGAAGCAATAGAAGATAAGAGGGCACATACCTCACAGCTGTTGTGATAAGATCAGATTTTACACTTGATTCTAGTGAATCAAATGTAACTGTACAGAGAACCTAGAATTAAAAAGGGACAATGAAAACCTCACACAGTTTAAGATCATTTAAAGCGATTTATATTGGGCACAAAGATTTAAGGAGAGTTGATTCAGAAAGTTTGTATCATGATTTTTGTCAAACATCAATTCTCAATGAGTTTCTTTGCAATAAAGATGTTGACAGAATCAGAATTCGGTCTTGTAAATGTCCACCAGTCCGTAAGGAAACAGACTGATTCCTGGTTCTCTCTCCCTGGCCTGGCAAAAGTATGGAGTACTACAAAGGTAGCATCTTCACCTTAAGAGATAGGAATTATCTCAGTTAATGACTCCCCTATTAACCAGTTAAAGAGCTAGACAGATGATAATCAATCCATCCCCAGAAGAAAGATGGCAGTGAAACTGAGGTCTAATAAGAGGTCTTAGATCAGAAACTCAACAGGCAGATGCTCTAGCCTGTTTTAGAAAGGATTCCCTCTCCCCTCCACATCACTCTGAACTTTGATATAAAATGTATCTGAATACATAACTTTCTTTTAAAAAGATTTACAGAAAAACTGCTTGGCAATCTTCTATATAGTAGTAGTTCAGATAAATTAGACAATTTTATTTTAAGTGAACCTGGTCATTGAACTAAACAATGCATAAACAGTGCTGTTTTTCGGCAAACAATAGTTTTAATGTAAAACTCACATACTTTCTTTTTTATAAGTAATGCATAGAGGGGGTTAAAATAAATACTTATGTATTTAGGCAAGTAATAAGCAGTATTATTGTGAACCACTCTGAAAGGAAATTACAACTTATTAAATGAAATTACAGAAAAGCATGTTTGTAGGCCCAAGTTTTGGTTACTGGGCCTTCTTCAGGAATTTTAAAAAGGCTGAAAGTGGACATGTGATTCTGTTTAACGGAATACTTCTAGGCAACTATGTTTTGCAATGTTATTTTGAAGTTTCCACTGGAACAGCAAACAGTTTAGTTCTGTACATTGTTTCTTCTAATGGGAGCCAGGCAATATTAAACTGAACCTGAATAGCACGCAATGTATTTATACTTTCTTACACTGGAAGGTATGCAAGGTGTTTTCAATAATTACTTGATTGAGAAATAACAAATGTCATGGTTAATGGAAACTTTCAGCTTATGACAACTACAACTCTGATCTTTGAAAGTATTACCTGTGTTTGACCTCTCTGAAACAATGCTGATCCATGAAGTGTTTTAAACACGTCCACTTCACAACTGATATTTCTGAGAGCAGTCAAGTCTCTGCCATCACACCTATAGTAATAAAATATGAACTATAAAGTCAAGAAAACCATAATTATGGGGAAATATTTGCGAAGAGTTTATTCAAAAAGGATTCTATGCATTTACCTTCTGTATTCATTCAGAATAAAGCTTCTAAAAATGTCCTTTGAAACAACATTAAAGGATTCCATAATTTCATAAGACTCAGCCTCTGGAAATTTCTCTAGAGATACCAAACACAAATTAGAACTCCAAGCTTCTAAAGTTGGAAAACAAGCTCCATAACAGTTATCAACTAACAAGCACTGTGGCCAGCATTAGAGTACAACAGAAGCCCGTTGTATTGCTATACATGTTATTCACAATTGGGAGCACTCTCCAAACTGTTAGAAATTCTTCTAATTAACACATAAAACAGTAATACTGGCAGCTACAGAAGTCGGTGCTCCACTACTCTCAGACTGGTAGGACCAAAAGGAATAAGAAGACTTGTTTTCTATTGCTGCTGAAACAAACATTTCAAAAGAGTAAAAACTAATGGACTGAAATGGTGCCAATCCTGAACTGTGCGGGGCCTAAGTCAGTAAGATGTGCAAGATACAACCTTAGACTTCCATACCCCGTGCACCCTGGGGTTTGGAGGATTTCACAGTTGGCTGGACCGCTTACAGAGACACATAGCTTTATTTTTTTTTTCCCAGGGGAAAGTGGGGAGGGGGAGGCGAGAACCTGAGGTACATCCTCAACTCCCTTCACATACATTAGTTTTTTCTTGTGCTCCTTTACAACGTGAAGGTAGGCCAGGAGGAGGAGTAAGCCTTTTTTCTATCACATCCCCCTCCCAGCATGTGGAAAAGGAGTGTTCAGTGGCAATATCTTTCCTCCTGACCATTAGGAGTTTGAGGAGGTAGACACAGGCTGATTACTGCAGTGATATAGCTTCCAACTACCTCAGCAATAACTGCTATCTCCCAGGCAAAGGGAGCAGACTTGATAAGAGTCTTTCCTTTCTCAACTATTTATGCAAAAGTGAGCAGAAGCACCCTAATAAACTCAAATGGGACTGTGCATTCATGTGGTAGACTGGAGGTATAAAGACACTATAATAGACCTGTTGAATAGGTGAATGGCAATCCCCTTCTTTCCCCTACATGCTAAGAACACATATTTTCAGGTAAACAGGCCAGAGCTAAGCCAAAGCATACACACAAAGTACTAGGCCCCATGCTGTGTTATATACTACACATGACCATTTCATGCAATGCAGTATTATTTCAGTGTTAGTTCTTATAATTCAGTATTTTGTATCACGTTATTTTAAATTAGAACTTCCGTAACAAAATACTATGCTCATCTGTGCGCTATACCAGTGGTTTTTAACCTGGGGTCCAAAGACAATTTAAAACAGGTTTTCTTAAAACTTATTTAACTTATGACTAATTAACATTTTGGATAAAGGAAGCCTTTGTTCAAGATTCAGCACCCTTATGTCCCTTCAATGAAGATGTAAGGGCTTACAATAAACATCCGAGACCTCAAACAGGCATTCCAGCAAAACCAAGGAACACCAAAGCAGAAATTTCTGGTAACCAAAAAATGTTCAGGCCCACTTTATACATCATAAAAAAGGGCACAAGACCAATCTAAAAAAGTTACATCCTTTGCAGGTTTCCATAAACAGCAATCTTTCTTTTCAAAATAATGTTACAGGACTGTATATATATATTATGGTAGTGAATATTGGCCTCAAGTTCAGTGCCCAATTTTATTAAAATTGTACAAATATTACACAAAGTAGTACAATACCTTTCAACTGTTCTTCTGTTTCAAGTCTTATCTTGTTAACTGCTTCATCTCTAGAAATCTAGATAAGATTTACATCTATTACCACTGATAGTGCAGACTAACAATAAAGCAACAATCTTGAAGTTCTTCTGCACAGCTGTCTAGCAGATAGACATGATAATCAGAGCAATGAATCTAAGCACAAGGAATCATTACATACTGAAACAAGAATCTCCAAGAGAAGAGCCTCTGATAACTTATTTATATTACTGCACTGTAACTGTAGCCATGTCGGTCCCAGGATATTACAGAGACAAGGTGGGCGATGTAATATCTTTTATTGGACCAACTTCTGTTGGTGAGAGAGACAAGCTTTCAAGCCTGAAGAAGAGCTCTCTGTGGCTCGGAAGCCCATCTCTCTCACCAATAAAAGGAATTACCTCACCCACCTTGTCTCTCTTACACTTGCAGAATGGGAGGAAATACAGTCAAGTGTTAGTGGCTCTTTAAAGAAATGTCATGGGGATAGCAGTACAACTAAATCTAAACATGGACTAATTCAGAGAACTAAAACAAATTCAGAGAACTGACTCAAATATGACATAAAAAACAACAACACAGATTTTGATGGCAACACTTACTTTGTCATGGCTAAAATCTGCAAATACTGCACAGACCTTATCAGAGGCAAGCCTTTTTGAAGAGAAAAAAGTAATTAACCTGATTAGTATTTGTTTACCTGTACAAAGTTTGAACAAGTCAACATCATAAATGCATTTAGTGTTCTAAAGAAAATGGTGACTTTAAAAAGGTTGCTAGATTATTTAAGAATTAAATACATCTCAAATTCATTTTAGTATTATAGCAATACTCATAAGCAGCATTATATAGAATAAAAAGTTTAACTTGTTCTGATACAAAACCCTATATTCAAGAGTTTACTATGGCCAGAAAAATACTGTTCCATGTTGAAACTTAGTACATAAAGTCTATTCTTTAGAAAATGGTTTGACATTTTGTTGAAATAAAATTTAAAAGCAGTTATGTTCAGATCCACCTTGTATTTCATTAAATGGCTTTTAATGACATTTTCAAGGGGATTCATCTATAAAGATTGGAGCAAACACAAAACTGGTAGAATTCTTATTTAGCCATGAACTGCACACTTTAAGTTTCACTAAGATTAATTTTAAGTGACAATTTATTTGCACTGACAGTTATAACATATTATCAATCCACAAAACCCACATAGACTGCCTGATGCATCAAGCAATTAAGGAACCTTCACATAGTACTACTATAAAAGAACTTTTATGGTGCAATGTATATTGAGCCAGACACTGCAAGCATAAAATGGGGAGAGCTTTTGTTATTGACATTTTTTAAAGACATTTAGAATTTTCTGCTATAAAGGAAATGTACAAAAAATTAATAAGCACCTGACTGAAAGCCAACAGGACTCAAGACATTTAGATTTAAGCAAACACAGTCTTCAGCTCATGCCAAAGAAAGAATTATACATCTTGATACACTAAAAAGCATTATTAAATTATCTTTCATCCTTGATCGCCCAATTTAATGCTTTTATTTCCTATACTTGTGCTATCACTATCAATGTAGTTTTTTGAATTCTGCTCTCATGTGTACAATCATTTTCTGATTTTTCTCTCTCTCTTAATTGTTGAAACACTCAGAGTTTGTTGGTTGCATTCCATTAGTTCTCAGTTATAATGCTTATGAGAGCTCCCTTCAAAGCATGCATTGAGGGTGAATGGGAAGAAAAGGGGGAGGTTTCAGTTAATTAGTCTTACATTAAGTATACCATTGTTAATACTTAGGTTGCTTGCTGCAATAGATTGTCTAAAAATGAAATTAGTGCCCAAGAAATTCTCCTCTCCCCAGCAATCACACACATAGCATTCGTTTATGTTATTGGCAGTTGGGCCTCATTGACAGATCCATAAGCCTGTCTGCTTAAAACTTACAAAGCAATTCTACACAAAGACGTCACCTTTATATAAAAAAAAATGAGGGGATGCCAGCAAGCGGTCAATTTGGATCTCTCTAAAGATATATATTTCTATGGTTTTGGATGTTTAGTGGCCCCAGACTGATGCTCTCCTTCATTTTTCTCTTTTACAGACAGAAGCCCTGTCCCCCCTGCCTGTAACTGGGGGAAAATTTTGTACATCAACATGGGGTAGAACAGTAGAGATTACATGGAGAGAAGTTACAGTTGCTTCTTCAAAAGAGCAGCAATCCCAAAGTCCTCAGAGATGGGGCTAGAGAAAAGAACCATGTGCCCTCCTCCCTGAATACACAGTAGTTAGGGGGTAAGATGACTCCTTTTCCTTCCCATCAAAGATATGTGAGAGTGCTGAACGGACAGGAAAACTTATGTCTCCCACTATGTATGGGTCAATCTTTGGGGAACCTCACCCAGATGGCAGAGAGAACTGAGAGACAATAACATTCTAAACTGGGGAGAGGAAGAGGAGAATGCATGCTGGGAGAGCACTACAAGGAAGCTCAGTGGGTCAATTACATTTAAGCTAGTCTTGAGCACCAAGTTCCCTATTCCCTTACAAAGCAGCCAGTGGGCCCACTGGTATTCCCCTCCTCAGTAGTTCTGATGTGCTGCTGTTAGGCAGAAGAGAGACATGGCCTTGTGCATTTCCCACCCCAGCCCTCTTTCATAGGGAGGCATTTGCCCCCACTTGCTGGCTTTCCCTCCCAGCAGGGACAGATGAAAGAATTGCTAGGAGGGTTGTACAGATGCATAGGGTAACAGCTCTCTAAACACCAGGAGGAGAGTGGGAAGCCATGCAGCATTTCCCCAGTATTGATCTGTCTCATCCTCACCTTGAATTCTCTCTGCTACCTCCCGTTAGAGTTTCCCTCACTCAAGATTGCTCCATTTCCCCCCAATTTTCTTTTCTAAAAAGGGGGGACCACAGGTGCTTCAGCCTCAAGATGCTTCCTCTATCTGGAGGAGATAAGAACCTTTCTCGCTTCTTATTTTTTGTGGGAGAGGAGGGCCTGAGATGGGTTCTCTGACTCCTCCTTTCCCATCCTCATGTCTTCAGGCTACTACAGTAGCATTGCCCTTGTGACTAAGCAAAGGAGGGGTACAGTGTCAGGGCTTCTGACTATCAAAAGGAAGAAAAAGCAGAGGATAAGTCAGGGACTCAAATGTTTAAAAACAAACAATATTTTGTATGAAAAAAGCCCAGAAGTGAGGGTCAGTTAGTGACAGAAGTTGGTCACACTAATGCACTTTAGTAGAACCATTTATTTTTGTACTTACTGCTTTGCACATTCAACAATCTCTGCTGGAGCACTAAATAACTTCTGAACAGTTCTCTTGGCAGCACCTTGTTCTTTTACCAGTTGTTGTATACACTGAATTATTTGTTGGGTATGCTTCACTCCCACTTTGATGGCATGGCAGAAATCTTGCTGCAATATATTCTCGGCTGCTGCTTCCAACATGACTATTAATTCAGAGTCAAATAGTAAGTCAGTTACCATCATGGTTTTCAACTGATATAGAACAAGTTGTTAAAATATATCTATCACAAAGGAAACCTGAAGACCCGTGTAGTTTTGGTAAAATTAAGATCTCTGCCAGGCTGATTTTATTATTTCAAAGGTCATAGAGTCACAGAAACAGTTTCAAAATGCAAACTGAAGAGCTGGACTTATGGAAGAAAAATTAATTGGGAGGATTTCAGAATAATTTTTCAAATATAAGTTAGTAAGGAGAAATTTCACAAGATGCAACTGAAAGTCAAACGAATGCCTTCAAAATAGGTTAATGGTTAGAATATGCATTTAAATATAGATGTGCCACAGACTGAATACAATACGTTATATACTTCCTCAACCAGTAAGATTACATTAATATGGAATAGGAAATTCAACTTATAAACAAGTATACGATGAATCTTGTGGCCACCCATGAATTGGTCCCTATCAATTCCACAGCCATGAAAAATACGTCACAGACCGTGAAATAAGTCCTTTCCCATGAAATCTAATCTCCCAAAAATTTGCTAGTTCAGCCGGGTTGGGGAGGGACAGGATTGTCCTTCCCCTGCATGGCTGTTATGGGGGGAGATCAGACCCCCACCTCCACAGGCAGTGCAGAAGTGCCCCGTAGCTCCCATCCCACCCACCCCGGTTCTGCCTGGGCTCAAGGCTCGCTCACACACACACACACGCTCGCAGCTCCTGCCTAGGCTTCGGCCGCCTAGGTTGAGGGCTTCCACCCCCGCGGCTCCTGACCAGGCTTGGGGCGCCCGGGCTCGGGGCTTCTGCCCCTGTGGCTCCTGCCGGAGTTCAGGGCTTCCATCCCATGGCTCCTGCCAGGGCTCGGGAAATTAATTTAACCGGTTTAAGAAAAATTCTCTCTCTTTTAAACAGCTTTATAACTTAAGGTTTCCAGTGCTTTTAAATAGGAGCTAAATTCTCTCAAAACAACTCTGCATCACAAAGCTGGATCCTGTGGGGACTAAAATTTTACTGGCTGTTAGGACACATGACAATTAACTCAAGTTTCAATGTATTACAATAAAACATTTAGACTTTATTTATTGATACTGTATTCCAAAGTTTCAGGGAGCACAACATAAGTTTTATCTAAATGATATTGAATCTCATTAAAACAGTAAAGAAATTCCAATATATATATATATTAATGACTTTGAAAGAAATCAAACTAGAAAAAAATACTTCCTTACTATTTGTTTCTATCTAGTCTTGATTACAAAGGTAGTATTTCAAGAGAATTATGATTAAAGGTGGCTCATATGAGAAAATGCTCGATTTTTAACTAAACATCAAAGTTGAATAATTTTAACCACTTACCAATTTGACTATGAGGAGCTCCAGTGACCAATAAGTTCAAGGTACTAGAAGACATTTCTTTTCGAGTTGGGTTAATAACAACTTCTCCATCAACCATTCCTACCCTTACTGCACCTAAGAAGAAACTCCAGAAGTTCATTTTTGCATCTAAGTAGGAGTTCATTCAAAGGATCATTTTGACTTGGTTTGCTTTCAGAGGTAATTATTAAAATTACTAATTCTATTTAAATAGTGGGATGTGTGTGTGTTTGTGCCAGATGACCTTTTGACAATTATAAAATTAAAATAAACTTGTTTATTCAAACAATGCAGATAATTTGCAAGTCAAGTTAATTACACTTGAAAAATTCTGGCTTATTGGGGTAGTGCTGTTATTGCAGTGTCACTGATAGTAATGTTATGCCCCTAAGGTTGTAAGCTTGCTGGCCACCGCTTCCCGCAGATCCCATTGGCGGGGAAAGGCGAACCGCGGCCACTGGGAGCTGTGGGGGGGCTGTGTCTGTGAACAGTCAACATAAACAAAACGTCTCTTGTCCGCCAGCAGATTACCCTGATGGGCCACGTGCTGAAAGTTGCCGACCCCTGCCTTAGAATAAGAAAATAAATGATTGTAGCATGTGTGCCCTCCCCACCAAAACCTTGAAGAAAATTGTTTTAATATCTCCAGTAAATGAAAGAAACACTTTAGAGGTAATCTGAAGTAGTGATACAGGAGAAGAAGCTTTCACAGAAGTGTATTAACTTGCTAAATAAAATTAAATGAACGAGACACTTTTTAAAAGTATTTTTTCCATATACTTCATAGTCATGGGGATATTTCCTCAGAATATGAAAATTAGAAGGTATTTTCCTGATCACTAATTTCACTTTGTCTGCAGATAAAGTCTATTTAAAAACAAAAGTATCTGACCTGAGCACTACGCCTTGTTTTTAGACAATTGTTGCAATGCTATCATGTATTCTTACAATTTTGTTTAAACTTCTGTAACAATTACTGGATGTTAAGGGAAGCCATTTTATCGATCATACATCTGTCTGTAGTTCTGTAGCTACTATTGTTAAAAGTACACAGAAGATCAGAAAAAAAATCTATTCTATTTTTCAGTTTTACTTTGTACATTTGCAACTTTTTGTGTAGTTTCACTATTTGCTCTATATAATCAGTTTTCCTTGTTTGTGTGGAGCTTAACACAGCATGAGAGAAGAGAAAAACAAAACATGACGGTAAAACCATACAAATTGGCAGTGGAATCTGGGACAGATGTAGTACCTGAAACTGCCTTTAATTTTAAAATGACTAAATTTCAAGTTATATGCAGTATTGTTGTATTGTGTTGGTCCCATGATATTAGAGACAAGGTGGGTAACAGATTTTATTGGACCAACATCTGCTGGTAAGAGAGACAAGCTTTCGAGCTAAAATATTTACTTACCAATGGGACCATTCCATGGGATATCCGATAACGCAAGTGCTGCAGATGCTAAAATTGTAAGACATATTTTTTAAATGATTACATAAATACAAACATTAAAAAAAGTTAAAAAATATTTAAAGTTACTTTTACCTCCATTAATTGCCAGGACATCGGGATCATTAATACCATCTACTGCTAAAAGATTACAAAGGATCTGGTATAATATAAAAGACAATGGAAGAATTTTGAGCTATATGTGTTTGTTTTTTTTAATCAAAACACCTGCAAGGAACAATAAATACAATGACCTAAAAATTATATGAATTCATATGAAGAGAAAAAAATGTTCACGTACCTAAATCAATAAACTGATGGAGAAAAATGATATTTAACACCAAGTACCACCAAATTAGGGGCAAACACAGGCCCTTAAAATGTGACAAAGTTATCTTTATCTATACTTTGCATACTTCAGAAATATTAATAATGAGATAAATCTATGAGGTAACAAATGTGAGAAAGAAAATTCCACAGTGAAACAACCTTAATATATTCACAGGAAATAGATTGAGAGGTTCTTGGGTTTTAAGGATTATTTTTATTCTGTTGCACAAATATGCAGAGTTTGAGCTTTTTTCCCCACCTTCTACAAGAGAAAATGGAGCATGAACTTGCAATGAAAATCTTTTGGGACACTGACTTAAGGTTGTTGAATAGCCTATTCTACTTGACATGCAACATAAACATTGATCATAGTTTCATCTAAAATTACTGAGCAGGAATGACAGCTCCTAGCTAGTTAAATTACTTACTCCCAGAGAATAAATCCCACTCCTTTCTTTGTGATAGAGAGTCTGAATTCAGACCAGTTCCAACGAATAGCTTTCTTTGTAGCAATGAGTAGTTGGTCTGTGTTAAGCAATATTATTTACTGAACAATTAAAGAAGGCTGCTGTTAAGCCTTCAACTGCACCAACAGTTAACACTATTTTGCAAAACATTAACCCAATTTGGAAGCTTGCCCAAAACAGTATTCTTTTGGCTCCCACAGAACTATGACTATCACTAAAAATAATGAACCCACCTGTGTATCATAATAGTAGCCTGCTGGGAAGAGCGGCCTAATTGATCGATCTGTAAAAAACATTTCAGAACTTTCATACATGGAGAGATTAAGATTATGGCTGTTTATAGGAGAGAGTGGATGAAGGAAGTAAATGATTGTCATTTATTATTGCATATGTGTCTAAAATAAATTTAGGTAATCCTTATTTTCCTCTCATAATAAAAAACAAAAGAGTTATCTAAAGAAACTGACAACCAACACATTTAAAATTTTTAGAAACACAAAGGCTAATTAACTTGTGGAACTCTTTGCCAAAAGATATTGAGTCTAAGACCTGAGTAGCATTCAAAAAAGGATTAGACATGTACATGGATAGTGAGAATATTCACTGTCATATTAGATAAAATAAAATGTAAGGGACATAATCCTTCATGCTTCAAGATACACGCCAGCCACTAAGCAATGGGAATTAGGAAGAAGCTTCCTTTGTGAGCAGGTTATTTCACAGTTGTCCAGTATAGGGAATTCTAGTGTCTTCCTCCAAAGCATATATCAACTGCCACTAACAAGGGCAGGATACCTGACAATGTACCAGTGGTCTGATCTACTATGCTATTCCTGCGCGCCAAGTCACACTTAGTAATAAACTTTGTACATAGCTAAGCTTCCCCTTATATAAAATAATAAATACATGTCAATGGTTTAAATTATAACACTTCAGATTAGAACCAAATTGACCTGCCTAAAAATTGTTATACTTGGAAGTCTCCCTAGATTACCTTTTTATTTTTTAAAACTAACCAAGAAAAATAAACTGTTTATAAAGAAATAACCCTACAATATCCTTGCTCTGCCACTTTAGGGTCAGCATAAAGTAAATCTTATTCCAGAAACTGCATCAAGGACCCAGGCAACAATAATGAAAAACAAGCCACTAAAACAACATCAATATGAAAAATTGCCATTTTTATCCAGTTAGAACTGCCTCTGTGGATTTCTATTTAAGAGCATGAACCTCAGTACCATGGGCCTTGAAAACACAAAAAAATCAGTAACCATGCACATGTCCAAACTGACTTTTAAAGGATGGAAGTATAAGGAGCTCAGTAATGCTCTCATGGTTCTTTTCCTGCTGCTGAAAAGAACACGTTTTGAAAATTTGAGTATTTATTAGTAGCAGCATAAATGTGTCGGATACAGACATAAACAAAGACAAAGTGCTAGCTCCAGAGAGCTTGTAATAAGATGACATGTAATGAAAAGCAATGCAACTGAATGATGAAGTTAAGCAAATGTTGCATTTTTAAAAAAAATTTGATTTTCAACCTGATTTATTAATACACCTCTGCACACTGACTAGGGCTTAGTCCAGGGGTGGGCAAACTATGGCCCGCGGGCCGCATCCAGCCCGTGAGCCGTTTTAAGCCGGCCCACAAGCTGCACCATGCGGCTCGGCCCCTCTCCGGCACTCCAGCCGGGGGCTGCACCAGCGGCTCAGCCCCGTTCCAGCCGGGGTGCTGGATCGGGGACCGCAGCTCCCGGAAGCCGTGGCATGGCCCCGGTCCGGCTCCTACACGCTCCAAAGGGAGCTGCAGGGGTGGTGCCTGCAGATAGGGCAGCGTGCAGAGGCACCTGGCTGCGCAGGAGCCAAAGAAGGGACATGCCACTGTTTCCAGGAGCTGCTTGAGGTAAGCGCCGCTTGGAGCCTGCACCCCTGAGCCTCTTCCCACATCCCAACCCCAGCCCTTATCCCCCCCTCACGCCCTCCGAACCCCTCGATCCCAGCCAAGAGCACCCTCCTACACCCCAAACTCCTCATCCCTAGCCCCACCCCAGAGCCCGCACCCCCACCCCAATTTTGTGAGCATTCATGGCCTGCCATAAAATTTCTATTCCCTGACGTGGCCTCGGGCCAAAAAGTTTGCCCACCCCGGCTTAGTCTGTTCAGAACCCTATCCCCTCTTCAGATTGTCTATTAAGTCCTGCTAGTTTTAGCAAACATTGAGCCTCAAGGTGCCATTATCTCATTCAAGAGACAAGTTTTGGGCATCTTGGATACTATTTTTCAGACAATGAGGAAGGTGCGAGGAGGATACATTTGGGCCAAACAGTCTGTCTCCTTTTTTCCCTACCTTTCCAGAAAACAATTTGGTTGCCTCTTCTTTCCTCTCTCCTGACAAATGATTAGCTCCAAGAGATGATGTCCCTCTAGGCTGAGGCACGAGAAATCCCAATTTCAAGAGCAAAGAAGAAATCTCACAAGCTATTAGATACAGTAAAAGCTGTGTTATCATGCCCTGTACCAACTGGAAAGCTCTATAAACCGGCATTTCTAATCTTCATAGAAAGTCCGGTTTATAGTCAGGTTGGCATGGGACCTGCAGGCTCCCTACCTGGCTCCCCAGAAGTGGTGACATGTCCCTGCTGCTCCCTAGGTGGAGGAATGGCTATGAGGGGTTACGATTGCGGGAGAGGGTGTAGGGCTGGAGTTGGGGCCGGGGGGCTGGGTGCGGGTTCTGGGAGGGAGTTTGGGTGCAGGAGGGGGCTTGGGGCAGGGGGTTGGGGCATGGGAGGGGGCTCGGGGTACCGGATACGGGGGGCGCTTACCTCAGGTGGGTCCCTGCAAGTGTCGACTTGACCTGGCTGCTCCTAGGCGGAGGCGGCTCTGCACGCTGCCTCCACTCGCAGGCGTCGCCCCCACAGTTCCCATTGGCCACAGTTCCCAGACAAGGGGAGCTGCAGAGCCAGCACTCAGGGCAGGGCGGGGGCAGTGCGCAGACCCACCTGCTGCGCCTCTGCCTAGGAGCAGCCAGGACAGGTCGCCGCTTGCGGAGAGCTGCCGGAGGTGAATGCCCCCAGGATCCACCACCCTGAGTCCACTCCCGGGCCCCAACCTCCTGCCCCAAGCCCCTTCCCACACCCAAACTCCCTCCCAGAACCCGCACCCACCCCTCCTCCCGCACCCAAACTCCATCCCTCTTAGTTAACCAGCATTTTTCACTTACTGGCACCCCCCATTCCCGCAACATGCCGGATAAAACAGCTTTTACTGTATTTTGGGCTTTCATATAGGGAACGTGTATGCAGCCCCAATGGACATTGGTTTTAAATGGTTCTGAAATTTGCAGCACTTTAAGGCATGCACTTCTCCCAAAACTGCTGAAGAGGCAATATTAGCTGAAAACGATGGTTACAGGTAGCCCTCTCTTTTCCATCTTTCAATGAGGATATCACAAACAACAAAAAGAAAGTACTGGACACTGTTTTCTCAGTCTTCTGTCATACCTATTACTCTGCTTGTAAGAATTTCTTTATCAGTGGAACCAAGTTCTCTTCTAAGATAGTTTGTGGGAATCCTTCCTGCTGCAGCAGCTTTCTGGCGATAGTCAACCTTATATAACAAAACAGGGATTTGTAAACAAAACTGTAATTACTGCTCTTTCTTAAATATACCTATAAAAAAAGGTAAGAGATGACAATACATCGGAATTTAATAGCTAAATATTCTATTTGCTGTAGCCACAGAGACAAAACAATGTATATTAAAAAACAACTGAAATGTCTGAGGACTCAAGTTCTACATCTCTACTATTATTTATAGTTATCAATTTGGGCAGTTTGTGTAATTACAATTAGTACTCACCACCAATGGCATGAACTGAGATGGAGAAGGCTTTGTTTTACTGACTGCTGTGACCATCACTGATGTATCACCTAACTTGATTTAAAAACAGTGAAATTACTTTTAGAAAATATATTTTCATAAATGTATCATTTAGTTTCATTTCTCAGTAGAGAATTTTCCAAGTGAAGAGAAAACACATGAATCCACAGTGTACTGGTGAGGCTTCTGGAAACCTTATAAAGTTTTTTTTCTATGCTGTAACTAGCTGTGGATCCAGTCGGGAGTCCAATTACCATATATGGTTGAGACATCTCAACAAAAACCAGTACATTTATCGAAGTTGACTTACACATTTTGAGTTTGCATAGATTTTTTACCTGCACTACAGCACACCCATCAGCAAATCTGGCCAGTTTTCCTGAGGAAATTTCCAACTTTCTGTTAAAAAAAAAGAGGATATCTGCCATTAGTGACAACTGAGGATCAGTTTATCAACACCTCTCTATCCAACTACTATACATTTATATTTTATGTTTCATATTTTTAGAAAATATTGATTATATTTACTATTCATGATAGAAACTGGCTTTGACAAGTCTGGATGTTGAAGCCCTAGATCTATCCACAGAATAGGAAACAAGAGTACAAACTTCCCTACTGTTCAGCAATTTTGCCTCAATTCCAAAGTGACCGCCTTCTAAGATGAAAGGAAAATTGAAGCTACATCTACACTGTCCTGTAGTTTGGACAGTGGGGTGGGGTGTGAATAGCAGTGTGCACCGAAGTGCTGTGCTGTAACTGTCCTGTGTTGATGCTGTGGGCATGAACTAAGAGGTTCCTAGCCTGCATTAATGTAATCCTGTTTGAAGTAAGCTACATTAACACGAACTAGGAACCTTTTAGTTCACGCCACATACCCACATGGGGGACTTACAGCACATTTTGGGGTGCACTTCTTTCTCCCCACCCTCCTCCAAACTACAGGGGAGTGTAGACAAACCCTTAATCTCCAAACTAATTCCATCCCATACTTCTCTGCTGTGACTGCCATCTGCAACAGTTAGTAAGTCATGTGGAACAAGACAGATCAGCACCCAGTTTTCATATCTGCAAAGTAAGAGCCAGACAGTAACATCTTTGTCAGTACAGAATTTGGCTAGATTTGAACCAGTTACCTAGAGGTGAAAGGCTCTATATTCTTTTGGAAACCAGCAAGTCTCCCCTACACTTCAGAGTTTTAAGTCCTATTAATGGCTATTATTCTCAATGGTGTATGTATTAAATGTTTAAAAAAAATCAACACAAAATGAGATGGTGTATATACGCAAGGCAAAAAGTACCACCATTTACACCCCACACAAACACTTTTTCTCAGTGACAGTAGATAGTACTTTAATGGAAAAAGTGCAGTGGAAGATCTGATGCACACACTTTTACATTTAGAGGCAAGACTATGCCCATTATTTGGCTGCTATGTATGTCAGAGTGTAGTGGAAAAAAAGTTCAAATGACATTCAGTTTTCTTATTTACTTCAACTGATTTAGGGCCTGATCTAACACCCAGTGAAGTCAACTGGAGCTTTTCCACTGACTTCCATGGACTTTAGATCAGGCCCCTAATTATTTCTAAAACTTTCAAACAGCTCCTCTGATGAAATTTATCAATAAAAACCATCAAAAAGGGAGGCAGCCACTAGATCTTAAAATGCAGGAAGAGTCCACATCTGGATGGTTATTTCTGAGGCCTGGTCCACACTAACCCCCCACTTCGAACTAAGGTACGCAAATTCAGCTACGTTAATAACGTAGTAAGTCATGTGGAACAAGACAGATCAACACCCAGTTAATAACGTAGCTGAATTCGAAGTACCTTAGTTCGAACTTACCGCGGGTCCCAGACGTGGCAGGCAGGCTCCCCCGTCGACTCCGCGTACTCCTCTCGCCGAGCTGGAGTACCAGCGTCGACGGCGAGCACTTCCGGGATCAATCCGGGATCGATTTATCGCGTCTAGACAAGACGCGATAAATCGATCCCAGAAGATCGATTGCTTACGGCCGGACCAGGAAGTAAGTGTAGACCTGCCCTGAGATACTTTAACCTTAAATGGCTTGTGTATTAATACTTTTCTACTTTATAAACGTATCAGCACAACTCAGCACCAAAACCACCATGACATAAACCACCTTAGTCATCATGATGGGAGAATTTTAATTTCAGATCACTTTATCACCATGACAAGGTATTGCAAGGGCTACTGAAAAGCAGTGCATCAACTGTATGCAATAAGACCAGGCATAAAAAGAAAAGGAGGCCAGTGGATTTTAAACAATGTGTTTAGCAATTATTGTCCAGCTCTGGCTCCACTAGCAACATATTGGAAGATCATGGATTGGAAAAGGGATGGCTGAAGCAAAGCTACACAGACCCCCGCCTCCCCACCAACACACACTTCTCAGCAGATACTGGACATGAATGGGCAGTGGGGAGCAGAGATCAAGGAGACATACTCAGATGGGAAACGACCCTGGGGTCAGAGGAAGAAGAAAGTAACAAACCATGGTGGGGGGTGGGAGAGGAAGAAATGTTGAGGGGAGAACACCGGCAGGAGAAATTGCTCTGGGAGGGGGCAGGGCAATGAAGGGGAGATGTTCTGGAAGAGGACAGGGGGCGGGGCGCGCAGGGCAGCGAGGAGGAATTTTCTGAGGGAGGGCGGAAGACACAAGGCAGCGAGGAGGGCTGTTTTGAGAAGGGGCTGGGGGCTCGGGATGGGAGGCCGCAGCGCAGCAAGGGGAGCTGCTCTGGGAGGGAGCAGAGGGCTCTGGGGCAGCGGGAAGACGTGGCAGGCGCGGGGACCAGGCACAAGCCCCGGGATACAGGGAGAAAGGAGACGGGAGACGTTCCCCGGTCCGGTGGAGGGGGGGGGGGACTGAGTCCCCCCGGGCGGACGCTGCTTTCTCCCGGCGGCCCCCTCGTTACCTGCTCCCCACGTCCACCGACGCCGCCTTGTAGGCCCCGGCGCCGCCCTGCAAGCCTCGGGTCTGGGCCAGCTGCACCAGCCGAGCGGCCGGCTCCAACCAACGCCTCATGCTGCCGGGCAGCGGGCGGAAACTGCCGGCCGCGGCCAGCTCCCTAAGCCCAGCGCGGCAGCAAGCCTGGCATCCCGTGCAGGCGGCCATGACACCAGGGTCACGGCCTGGCAGCCGCGCTACAAAACCCCAGCCAATTGGCTCAGAGGCTGAGCTCTCTCTGAACAAAGCCGAGCTCCATTGGCTCCCATGAGCGCGGGGCCGCCAGCCGCAGTCGGTTGAGCTTCGAGTCCGCTCTCTGAGCTAATCCCGGGCTCCAGGGCCCCCTGGTGGCAGCACCTTGCTATGGCGGCCAGCGAGGGACACAACCTTGAGGGCGGGCTCAGCAACCACAGTCCCCTCCGGACCTGGGGCCTGGGCTGTTGGCATCGGGTAGCGTGTCACTGATCCCTGGTACTATGCGCACACCCACTGCCAAACACTGACCTCCCACCACAGACCCCCACTGACTTTCCCCAGTCAGGGTTGCCAACTTTCTAATTACAAAAAACTGAACATCCTTGTCCCACCTGGTCTCCGTTCACTCCATCCCCCTCCTTCCATCTTGCATCTTCCCTCACTCGCTCTACCTCACTCACTCTCACTTGCTCATTTTCGCTGGCCTGAGGCAGAGGGTGCAGGAGGGGGCTCCGAGCTGGGAGGTGGAGCCAAGGGATTTGGAGTATGGGAGGGGGCTCCGAGCTGGGGCAGGGAGTGAGGGTGTGGGAGGGGGTACGGGCTCTGGGCTGAGAGTGTGGACTCCAGGGTGGGACTAGGGATGAGGGGATTGGGGTGTGGGAAGTGGCTCAGGGCTGGGGGTGCAAGCTCCAGAAGGGAGTTTGGGATGCAGGATGGGGCTCCGGGCTGGGGCAGGGGTGCTGGAGGGGTTGCGGGGTGCAGGCTCTGGGAGGGAGCTGACCCTTTTGGAAAATCCCCCATATGCCCAAAACACAGACACCCCGCAGAAAAATCACCCATCCATCTCCATTCAGTATAGAGACTACTGTTAACTTTCACTGTTCTTTTAAAGGGATACTGGAGTGAGATGAATTATATGTACATGGGGCTTATTACTAATGAGGTTATTTCCCTGATTTAGCATTTGGGGTGAAAGAGGTTTTTTCCTTCCTGTCTAATCATCCTGAAGTGTTACAGGATTTTTAAGTGTCAAGGCTGATTCCCCACTCTGGCACTTCGAGTGCAGAAGGTGCAGCAAGGATTCTAAAAATTAATACAATAACGCCTCACTTAACGTTGTAGTTATGTTCCTGAAAAATGCAACTTTAAGTGAAACGATGTTAAGCGAATCCAATTTCCCCATAAGAATTAATGTAAATGGGGGGGTTAGGTTCCAGGGCAGCTTCCCCTACTCTGCAAGCACTAGAGGCGGGGGCTTCAACCTTCAGCCCGCCCACTCCACTCCTTCCCCCAAGCCCCCACCCTTGACCCGCCTCTTCTCCCCCCACCTCCTCCCCCTTTACTTCGCTCGCTGCGTCCTGGCTCCTCCCCCTTCCCTCCCCTCCCTTCTAAATGCCGCAAGCCAGCTGATTGCCGCGTAGGGGAGGGAGGGGGGAGGCGCACCGAGTCCTCGCTCCTCCCCCCTGCCTTCTGCCTGGGGCAATCAGCTGGCTTGCTGTGTTCGGGAGGCAGGGGAGCAGAGGTGAAAGTAAGCCAGTACGGTACAGCGTACCAGCAAGAGCCAGTATGCCATGCCGGACCGCACCGGCTTCCGAGGCTGGGATTAAAAGGGCTCTGGGCTCCCCGCAGTGGTGGGAAGCTCCGAGCCCTTTAAATCCCGCCCGCAGCTCCGGCGGCAGGGCTGAGGCCGGGATTTAAAGGGCTCGGAGCTCCCCGCTGCTCTTTGGAACCCGCCCCCAGGTAGTTGAAAGCAGCTATCAAATCCCCCCTCATTCTTCTCTTCTGGAGACTAAACAATCCCAGTTCCCTCAGCCTCTCCTCATAAGTCATGTGCTCCAGACCCCTAATCATTTTGGTTGCCCTCCGCTGGCCTCTTTCCAATATTTCCACATCCTTCTTGTAGTGTGGGGCCCAAAACTGGACACAGTACTCCAGATGAGGCCTCACCAATGTCGCATAAAGGGGAACGATCACGTCCCTCGATCTGCTGGCAATGCCCCTACTTAAACAGCCCAAAATGCCATTAGCCTTCTTGGCAACAAGAGCACACTGTTGACTCATATCCAGCTTCTTGTCCACTGTGACCCCTAGGTCCTTTTCTGCAGAACTGCTACCTAGCCATTCGGTCCCTAGTCTGTAGCAGTGCATAGGATTCTTCCGTCCTAAGTGCAGGACTCTGCACTTGTCCTTGTTGAACCTCATCAGGTTTTTTTTGGCCCAATCCTCCAATTTGTCTAGGTCCCTCTGTATCTGATCCCTACCCTCCAGCGTATCTACCACGCCTCCCAGTTTAGTGTCATCTGCAAACTTGCTGAGAGTGCAGTCCACACCATCCTCCAGATCATTAATAAAGATATTAAACAAAACCGGCCCCAGGACTGACCCTTGGGGCACTCCGCTTGAAACCGGCTGCCAACTAGACATGGAGCCATTGGTCACTACCCGTTGAGCCCGACGATTTAGCCAGATTTCTATCCACCTTACAGTCCATTCATCCAGCCCATACTTCTTTAACTTGGCGGCAAGAATACTGTGGGAGACCGTATCAAAAGCTTTGCTAAAGTCAAGAAATAACACATCCACTGCTTTCCCCTCATCCACAGAGCCAGTTATCTCCTCATAGAAGGCAATTAGGTTAGTCAGGCACGACTTCCCCTTGGTGAATCCATGCTGACTGTTCCTGATCACTTTCCTCTCCTTTAAGTGTTTCATAATTGATTCCTTGAGGACCTGCTCCATGATTTTTCCAAGGACTGAGGTGAGGCTGACTGGCCTGTAGTTCCCCGGATCCTCCTTCTTCCCTTTCTTAAAGATGGGCACTACATTAGCCTTTTTCCAGTCATCCGGGACCTCCCCCGATCGCCATAAGTTTTCAAAGATGATGGCCAATGGCTCCGCAATCACATCCGCCAACTCCTTTAGCACCCTCGGATGCAGCGCATCCGGCCCCATGGATTTGTGCTCATCCAGTTTTTCTAAATAGTCCCGAACCACTTCTTTCTCCACGGAGGGCTGGTCACCTCCTCCCCATACTGTGCTGCCCAGTCCAGCAGTCTGGGAGCTGACCTTGTTTGTGAAGACAGAGGCAAAAAAAGCATTGAGTACATTAGCTTTTTCCACATCCTCTGTCACTAGGTTGCCTCCCTCATTCAGTAAGGGGCCCACACTTTCCTTGACTTTCTTCTTGTTGCTAACATACCTGAAGAAACCCTTCTTGTTACTCTTAACATCTCTTGCTAGCTGCAACTCCAAGTGCGATTTGGCCTTCCTGATTTCACTCTTGCATGCCTGAGCGATATTTTTATACTCCTCCCTGGTCATTTGTCCAATCTTCCACTTCTTGTAAGCTTCTTTTTTGCATTTAAGGTCAGCAAGGATTTCACTGTTAAGCCAAGCTGGTCGCCTGCCATATTTACTATTCTTTCTACACGTCGGGATGGTTTGTTCCTGCAACCACAATAAGGATTCTTTAAAATACAGCCAGCTCTCCTGGACCCCTTTGCCCTTCATGTTATTCTCCCAGGGGATCCTGCCCATCTGTTCCCTGAGGGAGTCAAAGTCTGCTTTTCTGAAGTCCAGGGTCCGTATTCTGCTGCTCTCCTTTCTTCCTTGTGTCAGGGTCCTGAACTCGACCATCTCATGGTCACTGCCTCCCAGGTTCCCATCCACTTTTGCTTCCCCTACTAATTCTTCCCTGTTTGTGAGCAGCAGGTCAAGAAAAGCTCTGCCCCTAGTTGGTTCCTCCAGCACTTGCACCAGGAAATTGTCCCCTACACTTTCCAAAAACTTCTTGGATTTTCTGTGCACCGCTGTATTGCTCTCCCAGCAGATATCAGGGTGATTAAAGTCTCCCATGAGAACCAGGGCCTGCGATCTAGCAACTTCTGTTAATTGCCGGAAGAACGCCTCGTCCACCTCATCCCCCTGGTCTGGTGGTCTATAGCAGACTCCCACCACGACATCACCCTTGTTGCTCACACTTCTTAACTTTATCCAGAGACTCTCAGGTTTTTCTGCAGTTTCATACCGGAGCTCTGAGCAGTCATACTCCTCTCTTACATACAACGCAACTCCCCCACCTTTTTTGCCCTGCCTGTCCTTCCTGAACAGTTTATATCCATCCATGACAGTACTCCAGTCATGTGAGTTATCCCACCAAGTCTCTGTTATTCCAATCGCATCATAGGCACAAACCTCTTAGGACACAAAAAACCCAATCCTGTTCTTAAAAAAGGTAAATTTTATTAATAACAAAATGAAAGAAAATATATCTGGAATTTGGGCTATTGCTAGATTTAAAAGGAGCAAATATAATAATTAAGCATCAAGAATGGTTTTCTTGAGGTCCAGCTTAATGGTTACAAGCAAAACAAAAGCATTTGGGGGTTAGCACAGAGGTGTCCACAAGCCATAAAGAAATAAAAGAGAGAAACCTAATCACATCTTTCTAGACATTTCTTCATCTACTTACATATCTGGGGTTTCAAACTGAGCAGTTTCTAGGTATGATCTGGTGATTTTCATACCTGGTTTACAGCTTTTTGCAGCATAGCTCCAGCCCTGTCTCTGCTCTCCGAGAGAACAAACACAGACAGATAAAGGGAAAGTTTTTTTTCCTAATTTAAAAAGTTCTAGCCCTCCCATTGGCTCTTTAGGTCAGGTGTCCACTTCCTTCCTTTTACCTATGGGCTTTTTTTTAACCCTTTACAGGTAAAGCAAGTAGTGAACAGCTACTAACAGGGATTTTATAGCTAACTGGCTGTCTGGGTGTCCATAAAAGGGAGCTACTCCCCCCCTTCATTTATCACATTAAGTTTAAACCACTCCATGTAGCACATTTTAAAGTTACATTTTATTAAATATTTTTTTCCAAATTACTAGGTAAATAATAAGAGCTTTTGCCCATTACCAAGAGGTACAACAAGTGTCACCACCACCATTAAATTGTATCTCAGCCAGTCTCAAAGGTGCCACAAGAACTCCTCGTTTTTTTAGCCAAGATAGAAGCATTCTTCTATGAATAGGGCGGCTCTCCCCATGACGTCTCAAGTAACCTTAATTTCTAAAGAAATTATTACTGTATTTTCACAAAGGAAAATTACTTCTGAGCGGACAGAATCTTCTTTGTCTTTGTCACTTAGGGCTCATACACTCAGAGTTTTTGTATAGAATCATAGAATCATAGAATATCAGGGTTGGAAGGGACCTCAGGATGTCATCTAGTCCAACCCCCTGCTCAAAGCAGGACCAATTCCCAACTAAATCATCCCAGCCAGGGCTTTGTCAAGCCGGGCCTTAAAAACCTCCAAGGAAGGAGATTCCACCACCTCCCTAGGTAAAGCATTCCAGTGCTTCACCACCCTCCTAGTGAAATAGTGTTTCCTAATATCCAACCTAGACCTCCCCCACTGCAACTTGAGACCATTGCTCCTTGTTCTGTCATCTGCCACCACTGAGAACAGCCGAGCTCCTTCCTCTTTGGAACCCGCCCCCAGGTAGTTGAAAGCAGCTATCAAATCCCCCCTCAGTCTTCTCTTCTGGAGACTAAACAATCCCAGTTCCCTCAGCCTCTCCTCATAAGTCATGTGCTCCAGACCCCTAATCATTTTGGTTGCCCTCCGCTGGCCTCTTTCCAATTTTTCCACATCCTTCTTGTAGTGTGGGGCCCAAAACTGGACACAGTACTCCAGATGAGGCCTCACCAATGTCGAATTAAGGGGAACAATCACATTCCTCGATCTGCTGGCAATGCCCCTACTTATACAGCCCAAAATGCCATTAGCCTTCTTGGCAACAAGAGCACACTGTTGACTCATATCCAGCTTCTCGTCCACTGTGACCCCTAGGTCCTTTTCTGCAGAACTGCTACCTAGCCATTCGGTCCCTAGTCTGTAGCAGTGCATAGGATTCTTCCGTCCTAAGTGCAGGACTCTGCACTTGTCCTTGTTGAACCTCATCAGGTTTTTTTTGGCCCAATCCTCCAATTTGTCTAGGTCCCTCTGTATCCGATCCCTACCCTCCAGTGTATCTACCATGCCTCCCAGTTTAGTGTCATCTGCAAACTTGCTAAGAGTGCAGTCCACACCATCCTCCAGATAATTAATAAAGATATTAAACAAAACCGGCCCCAGGACCGACCCTTGGGGCACTCAGCTTGAAACTGGCTGCCAACTAGACATGGAGCCATTGATCACTACCCGTTGAGCCCGACGATCTAGCCAGCTTTCTATCCACCTTACAGTCCATTCATCCAGCCCATACTTCTTTAACTTGGCGGCAAGAATACTGTGGGAGACCGTATCAAAAGCTTTGCTAAAGTCAAGGAATAACACATCCACTGCTTTCCCCTCATCCACAGAGCCAGTTATAGCTGTAATTTGTCTGATTTAGAAACCAATATACAGTAGAACCTCAGAGTTATGAACACCTTGGGAATTGAGGTTGTTCGTAACTCTGAAATGTTTGTAACTCTGAACAAAACGTTATTCTTTCAAAAGTTCTTTCAAAAGTTTACAACTAATCATTGATTTAATACGGCTTTGAAACTTTACTATGCAGAAGAAAAATGCTGCTTTCCCTTTATTTTTTTAGTAGTTTACATTTGACACAGTACTGTACTGTATTTGCTTTTTTTTTTTGGTCTTGTCTCTGCTGCTGCCTGATTGCGTACTTCCAGTTCCAAATGAGGTGTGTGGTTGACTGGTCAGTTTGTAACTCTGGTGTTCGTAACTCTGAGGTTTTAGTGTAGTTCAAGCAGTACAACCTCCTAGCGTGAATGCAATTTTACCAATCTAAAAGTGCGTATAATGGTATAGCTTATATCCTTATAGCTGTCCTTCCTGAACAGTTTATATCCGTCCATGACAGTACTCCAGTCATGTGAGTTATCCCACCAAGTCTCTGTTATTCCAATCGCATCATAGTTCCCTGACTGTGCCAGGACTTCCAGTTCTCCCTGCTTGTTTCCCAGGCTTCTTGCATTTGTGTATAGGCACTTAAGATAACTCATCGATCGTCCCTCTTTCTTAGTATGAGACAGGAGTCCTCCCCTCTTGCACTCTCCTGCTTGTGCTTCCTCCCAGGATCCCATTTCCCCACTTACCTCAGGGCTTTGGTCTCCTTCCCCCGCTGAACCTAGTTTAAAGCCCTCCTCACTAGGTTAGCCAGCCTGCTGGCGAAGATGCTCTTCCCTCTCTTCGTTAGGTGGAGCCCGTCTCTGCCTAGCACTCCTCCTTCTTGGAACACCATCCCATGGTCGAAGAATCCAAAGCCTTCTTTCCGACACCACCTGCGTAGCCATTCGTTGACTTCCACGATTCGACGGTCTCTACCCAGGCCTTTTCCTTGCACAGGGAGGATGGACGAGAACACCACTTGTGCCTCAAACTCCTTTATCCTTCTTCCCAGAGCCACGTAGTCTGCAGTAATCCACTCAAGGTCATTCTTAGCAGTATCATTGGTGCCCACGTGGAGAAGCAGGAAGGGGTAGCGATCCGAGGGCTTGATGAGTCTCGGCAGTCTCTCCGTCACATCGTGTATCCTAGCTCCTGGCAAGCAGCAGACCTCTCGGTTTTCCCGGTCGGGGCGGCAGATAGATGACTCAGTCCCCCTGAGGAGGGAGTCCCCGACCACCACCACCCTCCTCCTCCTCTTGGCTAACTGGGAGTGGATTAACAATTTTCTGTTCCCTAACTGACCAGAGCAGGGGCTGCTCCAGGCTAATGAGAACACCTGACTCCAATTAACCTGCAAAGAGTCAGGTGAGGCCATTAAGCTAATGTGACCACCTGACTCTAATTAAGGCCCCGCTGATACTATAAAAAGGGCTCACTCCAGTCAGGCAGAGGAGAGCCAGGGGAGAGGAAGTGCGGCTGAAGGGCTGGTTAATGAAGACACCCTCAAGTTATTGATAAGGGAGCCCTAAGATAAGGGTGAAGAAGGGAGAAGCAGGAGAGCTGTGGGGAAGTGGCCCAGGGAATTGTAGCAACTCTGGCAGTGAAAGGTTGGCTGCCAACAGCTGCTGCCATTAGGGTCCCTGGGCCAGAACCTGGAGTAGAGGGTGGGCCCGGGTTCCCCCCAACCCACCACTACAGGAACACCTCCTGGGAGGGGAAGTCAGGCCCCTGTCAGGACAGGAAGCTAAACTGTTCTAAAACAAGCCCTAGGGACAACAGAGACTGTGGGAGTTCTCTCATCAACCTCCTTGCTGGCTTATGATGAAAAGGGCTCAGTAGACTGTAACCCTGGCCCTAGAGAGAGAAGGGCTATGTGGAGGGTCACAGAGAGCCACTGAGACTAGCATATACCGCCTAGAAGTGCAGGACCCATGGGGACAAGGTCAGAGCTCTGCCACAATATGTATCATCTTTGTATTGTGAATTATAAATATGTACAGTATATTTATATTTCAAACTTGTGCTGTGTTTCTGGATGAGACTCCCTGACAGATTGTACTCCTGGGGGAATTCTGCGCCACCACACTTGTGCAGAATTCATGTCCCCCACAGATTTATTTGCTTCCCCACAGAAAAATGGGGAAGCAAAGGGAAGCTGCAAGAGCAGTCATGTACCACTCCCTAGCAGCGCAGGTACATTGTTTCAGGCACGTGGAGCAGCCGGCAGAGAGGTAAATCACCACGGGGCTAGGGATACCTAAGCCAGTGGCTACTACCCTGAGCTGGGATTAGCTGCTAGTCCCGGCTGGGCTGGAGGCAGGAGAGGATGGGACTTCCTCTTCCCCTGCAAGGAGAGGCTGGCGCTGTGTCAGAACCACCCTCAGAAACCTCCCGCAGCTGCAGGAAGCTCAGCATCCTCCCCTACTTCCTACCCCCATTGCTCCTCAGCTGTGGGGGAAGGGGTAACTGTAAGGGGAGCTGCTTCCTCATCCACCCAACCCCTGTGCATCCGGACCCCTGCCAAGCATCACCTGGTACATCCAGAACTCCCTAGGCCTCCATACCCGAACCCCACCCCTGCATCTGGAGCCTTCCTGCCTCTGGAGACCCCCTGCACCCAGCCCTCTTGCCTCTGGACCCTCACCCTTTCACCCAGACCCCCTCCCCCTGAGCTCCCTTCACTCAAGCCCCCACCCTGATGCCCCACCCCCTGCACAACCCTGAGCCCCCACATCCAGACCCCCACACCACTGACACCGAACTAGCTTCACCCAAAGTGTTATACCAATAGAATAAAAACCAGCAGGATCTTATTAAGAAGGATAAGGCAAAGATGCCACGTTTATTGTAAATATAATGATAAAGCAAAAGATAAAAGTAAACAACATTGTTTTGACTACTTATTCCTATCACTACTTATTCCTTATACACACACACACACACACACACACACATTATATATATATATATATATATATTTAGAGATTCATTCACTCAATCATTCATTTAAGTTCTGTATAGGTGTTATAGTTACCAGGCTAGAAGTTGCTCATGCCAAGTTACTGGCCAGGTATCTTGGTCATGAAGATGGAGCCGAGTCTGTGTCAGGTGCACCTGATGCTCCTGGAGGTTGGCAGCAGAACCAGAGACTCAAAGTCATCAGTCTTTAGAGTCCATTCTTATAGGAATTAATTCCTATGTTAGTCTATGGGAGCTGTTTCATCCTGCTGTTGCTGACTCAATCATAGAATATCGAGGTTGCAAGGGACCTCAGGAGGTCATCTAGTCCAACCCCCTGCTCAAAGCAGAACCAATCCCCAACTATTTTTTTTGCCCCAGAGCCCTAGCTGGCCCCCTCAAGGATTGAACTCACAACCCTGGGTTTAGCAGGCCAATGCTCAAACCACTGAGCTATCCCTCCCCCCAACCATTTAGACAGGAATGTGCCATCTGTGCAATCAGCAGATGGCACATTCCTGTCCAAAGTGGCACATTCCTGGTGGCTCCACACTGTCCAAAGTTTGTGTTTCTCATCCTTCCAGGTGATGGGGTGGATCCCAGTTTACCCTCCGGGGGTTTTCTGGTCATCCACTTGACACATTCTTCGGCCGATGGATACTCCCTTTCTAGGCTGGCACCTCCCTAACCATTCATGTATATCAAGCATTCATCAGCATACATTCCATATCTTAACCATATTTTAATTTACTGTCTCCACCACTTTCAGGGTGTGTGCTAATTCATTTGAGACTTCCGGCCCTTTAATCACAGAGGGTGGGGGTCTGTCCTAGGAGCCGCTGAATGAAGTGAAAGTCACTTAACGGCTTATAGTGTTTGTCTGCGTTGTATCAATTACTTCAAGAACAAAGTCAGTTAACTTGTTTGTAAGTTTTACATAGTAGTAAAGTATCTTTCACAGGATAGATATAATCAATGGTTTCTACAGACAGTAGCTTACAAGTTTTAACAGAAGACCCAAGAGATTTTTGTACTTGGTGAAACTGTTGGATTTTAAAGTGTGGGGGCCAAATTATGAGGGGGTCACTGTCACTTGGGGGAATCACTGTTAGTACCTTCTTTAATAGCCCTACATAATCCCCCTTTTGACACTACGATATTTATATAATCGTTAGTGTCACTTTCTTTTTAACCTGTTTAAGAGAAGGTACTGTGAGGCAACATGTGTTTGTGATTCCAATTTAGCGCACATTCTTTTTATCTGAAAACACATGCCACACGTACCAATTATACAAATACAATTTAATATCAAGACTACTATCAAGGGGTGTAGCATTACTGATCGGATGCCAGTGGTAGTCGGGGACCATCCAGAGAATATATCATACCAGTGGTAGGTTGTAATTTGTTTCTCTGCAGTGGCAATTCGTAACATGTTCCCATTGGCATGTATAATATGAATAGTCTGATTTCCTACTTGTTCATTTGTCTGTTCTAAAAATTTGGTCACTTCTTTGCTTTTAATGAGGCTATCAGTAAGGTCTTGCCATCTAATTTCAAGGTCAATTGAGAAGTCGGCCAGCTCAGCGGTTAGTGTTAGCTGGGACCTTTTTGGCCGCGGTAAATAGTAAGTGTGATTTCTAGTAAAAAAACAGTAGTGACATTGCATTTACATTTATCTACTGGGGGGTTGCTAACACTCCCATCCTCCCAAAATACTTCCTCCCACGAGTGGATACATACTCATTGTCCATTGTACAATACTTTGGTATCATTATCCAATTCATCCCACATACATGATCCCAATGAAACATCTTTGCTACAAGGCTCTGGGGCAACAGGTAAGGTGAGGCATACCCACTTTTGAGGAGTCCATTTGGTACAACCTTTAGTGTCCAATAGTTTTCCTCCCTCCCCAGCCCACTGGCTTGAGGTCCGAGGCAGCCAGAATGATCCCATGTGTAATATGGGGAGTGGGCTAACCTTTTATACCTTTGCCTCCAGAGACTATTGATGTGCTATTTTTACAATTATTTCCCCGATTAACAAGTCTGATTTCACAGTGCTGGAAACATACTGCATCCAGTCATATTGGTAAGTATCAAACAGAGATTATTTCCTTTGTTTTAACAAATGCATTAAAACCTTAATATTACCCAAAATTACCCAAAACATTTTGTGTTTCAAAGTAGACAGGGCAAGTATCTGCATGTCAGTGCATTTCATAGCTATAGCCGTTTGCATACAGATTACTGCTGCTCCTACAACACTCCGCCCCTTGATCTATGATCATTACAGTACAGTAGTTGTTGTCGTTGTAGGGCACAGGTGATCTGTTGTAAACAAACCAAACAATTATAACCAGGTGAGTATAACTAAAATCATTACAATTGACTAAACACCAGATATAATATAAACAGAAATGCAAACAATTACAATTATAATAATTGGGAATACAATAAAACCATTACCATTACAATAATTGGGTACATTGACTAACAAAGTGAGGCATAGCCATTAAACAATAAATGTCAACCCTAACCCTTAAATACACACAAGAAATAAGATTTGTAGGAGTACCAGTATCAATAACAAAACTTAACAACAAAATGCTTATTAGAGAACCTAACAAAAATAAACCTGATTGCACTGGGGACCAAAGTCTTTTGGACACAAGTGGTGATTGATAAGTTGGATGGACATGGGGGAAGTAGAGAGAGGAAAAGACATTTGCCCTGTCTAGCGTAGTATCCCCTCTTTCTCTGGACCCAATGCTAGCACAGGACACCACTAGAGACAGACACAGAACATGCAACACAGAACACTGAACACAGACTTTGTCGCGACACTATAACCATGGTATTTTATAACTCTTCAGCTGGTACCAGCTCTCCTGATGTTCTGGTTCAGAGCCTGAAAGATAGAAGCTTGGAAACAAATTAGCACAGTGCTCCCACCATGGCAGAACCTGCTTAGTCTCTGCCACAGTGTGTTTGGTACTCAGGGCTGCACAAATGCTAATTAAGTGGTGCATTTCTTTGTGAGTTAAATTTTTTTCCATTTTAAAATTCCCAGCCACTTTGCCATGGCCTGGAGGTCTGAGGCAGAAGCAGGCACTGTTACTGTTGCAATGGCATTCTGGCCCTGGGAGGAGGAATTTACCCAAATATCTCCTTTCCCAATCTCCAGAGGGGTCCCAAAAATCTGCCCCTTCTGGGGTCTTAAATGTTTCTTCTTCTGATGTTACTGCTGCTGTAAGATTTGAGAGAGCTGTTTTAACTCTCTGTACCCAACCTTAAGGACATCTAACTGGGTTTGGGTAGTAATGGACACACATTTTATTTCTCTGCTTTTGCAGCAGAGGCTTGTAAATCTTGGTGCAGTTTTTCATTTTTGCATTTAGCCAATTGAAGGAATACCTTGTTACAGGTCTTCCATAGAAGCCAAACTGCAGCTGCTTCCTTTTGTTTTTACAGAGTTTTCATGTACCCTTGTCAAAGTGACAGTCTGATTACACAGAGCCATCTTAAGGCTCAGTGTTTCTAGCAGTGCTTCTTTTTGTTTTGTGCACCTCACCCCTGCTGTTGCTTCAGAGGGGCACTGTTAATTTCTTATTCTTTTACTACAGCTCTCATCTGCTATTTTGTTAAACACACACAAAAAAACCCAACCAAACAAACAAAAAGAATCCAGAATCTCTCCCTATTCTCCTGATTTTGATTGCCATGCTGCAGTCACAACTTTGGTTTTTATTAAAACCATTTTAAATTTTGTAAAGCACCGAGTTACCCCTTAAGGGTTAAATGCCAAATTCCAAAAGCCAGCCAATACTACCTGTGTCTGGCAAAAAAGTCTGTCAGTTTTGCAACTTTGAATTAAATAGTTAAAAGGATTTTTAGTGGCATTATTAAAAACAAAACAAAATGAATTTATCTTAAACCTACAAAACAGGAGTTTTACAAACCAGATGTGTTGGTTTAGGTTCTTAGAACCTTACATATTTCCACAGACAAATAGATACATACACATTTTCTTTTCCTTAACATCTTTTCTATATTGCTGTTTTTACATAGCTGTACATAGATTATATTCCCTTCATACATTTGGGTCAGTTAAGTTTCAATAGAATCCCCTCATGTTTTTGACAAATTTGACTAAATTGTTCATAGTCAAATGATTTCAAATACCTGGATTATTTACAGACATTCCTTTGGAAAAGGGCCCATTTTCCCTTCAGAATGGCTGCAAAGAAACCAAGAATTCCTTTTCTCTTTAACATGGTACTTTTTAACATTTTCACAAAGTTTAACTGCTTAATTCTTTTCAGCCTCTGTAGAGTTAACTTTTCAGGGTCTTTCCTTAAATTACTGTTTATTTCCCAAAATGACACCTTTATCAATTAGATTTTACCATTTTAAGTATTGTTTCAGGGATTCATGCCTGCACTGCTTTCTTACTCTTGCCACTATGCCCTTAAGGCTTCCAACCAATTTTTTAATTTCTTTATCTGTTACTTGCCTGCTTGTCTGGGCCTGATCCTGCTTTTTCCAATGAACCTTTCCTTTCCATGGGCACAAGCTTTGTTCCACTACCAATTTAGCAAGGAGGGTGGGCTTCTTAACCAGCCCCCCCCCCCTTCCTGGTCCCTTTCCTTAAACATTTCTTTCAAAATTGTGAAATGACCATAATATCACTCACAAACAAAACAAAACAACCACACTACACTGCCCAAACTCCTATATTCTTCAGAGTTTGGTTTAACAGAAGAAGATTTGTATCTTATGATTTTAACCCACTCTGGGCCAGAGGGAGAGACGCTAAGCTTCCCTCTGTATTGCTCGGGCTTCTACCACCGAGGGTTCATACACCAAATATAAAAACCCTTTCCAGGGGCAGAACGAGAAACCCTAAGTTCTCCTCTTATGCTCAGTCATGCTACGACTAAGGGTGTATGCACCTTTTCTTGAACATTTTTAAAAGCTTGTTCAAACCTTCCTGTCGCTCCTGACATCGTTCAGCGAGCGACACAGCCTAGATTGTGAAATCGTAGCTTATATTTGTTATTTTCCTGCTACCTATCCGGAGGCCAGCAGGTTTGGTTAACCAGAAATAGAACCGCTCTCTATAGAGCCGGCTGAGTGCACACCAATGTTTACAATAACTGAGGCATTTTACCAATATTCCCCCTTTCGCAATTCTCCACCAAAATGTTATACCAATAGAATAAAAACCAGCAGGATCTTATTAAGAGGGATAAGGCAAAGATGCCACATTTATTGTAAATATAATGATAAAGCAAAAGATAAAAGTAAACAATGTTGTTTTGACTACTTATTCCTATCACTACTTATTCCTTATACACACACACACATTATATATATATATATATTTAGAGATTCATTCACACAATCATTCATTTAAGTTCTGTATAGGTGTTATAGTTACCAGCCTAGAAGTTGCTCATGCCAAGTTACTGGCCAGGTATCTTGGTCATGAAGATGGAGCCGAGTCTGTGTCAGGTGCACCTGATGCTCCTGGAGGTTGGCAGCAGAACCAGAGACTCAAAGTCATCAGTCTTTAGAGTCCATTCTTATAGGAATTAATTCCTATGTTAGTCTATGGGAGCTGTTTCATCCTGCTGTTGCTGACTCAATCATAGAATATCGAGGTTGCAAGGGACCTCAGGAGGTCATCTAGTCCAACCCCCTGCTCAAAGCAGAACCAATCCCCAACTATTTTTTTTGCCCCAGAGCCCTAGCTGGCCCCCTCAAGGATTGAACTCACAACCCTGGGTTTAGCAGGCCAATGCTCAAACCACTGAGCTATCCCTCCCCCCAACCATTTAGACAGGAATGTGCCATCTGTGCAATCAGCAGATGGCACATTCCTGTCCAAAGTGGCACATTTCTGGTGGCTCCACACTGTCCAAAGTTTGTGTTTCTCATCCTTCCAGGTGATGGGGTGGATCCCAGTTTACTCTCCGGGGGTTTTCTGGTCATCCACTTGACACATTCTTCGGCCGATGGATACTCCCTTTCTAGGCTGGCACCTCCCTAACCATTCATGTATATCAAGCATTCATCAGCATACATTCCATATCTTAACCATATTTTAATTTACTGTCTCCACCACTTTCAGGGTGTGTGCTAATTCATTTGAGACTTCCGGCCTTTTAATCACAGAGGGTGGGGGTCTGTCCTAGGAGCCGTTGAATGAAGTGAAAGTCACTTAACGGCTTATAGTGTTTGTCTGCGTTGTATCAATTACTTCAAGAACAAAGTCAGTTAACTTGTTTGTAAGTTTTACATAGTAGTAAAGTATCTTTCACAGGATAGATATAATCAATGGTTTCTACAGACAGTAGCTTACAAGTTTTAACAGAAGACCCAAGAGATTTTTGTACTTGGTGAAACTGTTGGATTTTAAAGTGTGGGGGCCAAATTATGAGGGGGTCACTGTCACTTGGGGGAATCACTGTTAGTACCTTCTTTAATAGCCCTACAAAAGCCCCATCCCACCAACCCAATTCCCCAGCACCCAGACACCCCCGCTGAGCCCCTCACAAGCAGACCCCTCTGCTCAGCCCCAACCACCTTCTTCCGGAAGCCCCTGCAAAGTCCCATTCCCCCTGCACGAGCCTCTGTGCATCCAGATCCCCCTACACCTAGACCCTCCCCACTGAGCTGCCTGCTCATAGATTGTCCCATACAGAATCCTCTCACCCCACACCCGGATTCCCCCACAATGAGCTCCTCCACACTTGGATCCTGCCTGGTTGAGTCTGCCTGCCCCACACCTGGTGCAGAGGGGCAGGGCCCCAGGTGTTTCTGGGGCAGGCCTAGGCCTTGTGCTGTGTCAGGGACAGGTGCAGCCTCACCACTGAGTCCATGTCTCAGGGTGGGAGGGCTGCATGGTGATCTCCCACCTTCGTGCAGCCAGTGGCCTGTGCTCCCCACTGCCATGCTGGAGCCTGTGCATTTATTTATTGACAAATGAAACTTGCAGAATTTTAAAATATTGTGCGCAGAATTTTTAATTTTTTGGCGCAGATTTTTTAATTTTTTGGCGCAGAATGCCCTCATGAGTAAGATTGGCATCCAGCCTGCTTGATGGCCTATCAAAGGCAATCAGCTATACAATTAACCCATGGAGAGGAGGCACTGAACAAAGGACTGAATGACCCATCCAAGCTTTGGATGTGTTCCAGAGGGACTCTACAAGCCAGCAAACTCACTAATACTACTAAAAACCTGATATATGGACTTTGAAATCTTATGTATGTATCTGATAGGATTGGCAGGTAGTGTGGCTTTTTCAGTAAGATCCAAACTAATATTGACCTGGTAATGTGGCTGACCCTTTGTGGATCTGAAGACCATTTTGTATAGTCAGCCACTTTACTGGACCTATGTGCTGATTGGGAGCCAGAGAACTAGAATGCAATAAAGGGGGCTGTGTGATTTCTTTTTTCAGCTTCTTGATAACCAATGTGGGCGATCAGCAGCACAGTTTGTGACTGGTTGGTAAGTCTAACTTCAGTGTTAACCACCAGTGTTGGGGGAATCTGCTCTTCTTTTTGCGAGCCTACCCTAACCTTGACATTTTCAGTGAGGGCTACTCTAGACACCCCTGGGTCACACAGCACTTGTGATGGTCACAGTCTGTTTATTTGGAACGTTGGAGGCTCATGCTTTCAGCATGGGTAACCCACACTCTCTGGCTGGGTAAATTCAGCCTGAGCATTAGTGGCCCACAGCAGTTCAATTCCCCATATGCATCTGTGGAGACTGAACCTGGGACCTTTGGATCCAATAGCATGAGCATTTACTGGTTGTTGGTGGTGGTTATTTAAAAATAATTATTCATTTGTGGTAGCAGCTATAACATGTTATCGACTTTCCAAACACTCAAGGATGATGCTGGCTCTAAGGTGCACATATTCTAAAAATAATGTCAACAAATAACTTAATTAAACTCTCACCTCAGGATACAGCTCTTTACAGACTATATCCAACTAATCTCCTCCTCCCGGTAAAAGCCCAAGTATGGCAAATAGATGGGCCATATACCAGGCCCTGAATGCATTTCACTCTATTTTAGCAACAGAAACAATATGTTCCAGCGCCAAGGACCCTCTACTGTGAATGCCTTATGCACAGATGTTCACATACAGCTGTGGTGACAAGCACATAGGGAGACAGATTTCTCTTGTTTTATTATTTAAAATATGTCCACCTGAAATTCTGGAGGCATGTGCTATCTTCTGTGAGGGGCTAGTAATAAGTTGCAGGCCATGGCTTACCCAGCACATACAGAAATGTATACTTAATAGCACATAACTGATATGCTTCTGCTGCACTCTGGGGAAAGGAGACAAGATTTCCATTTAACTACAGTGCACTTCCTAAATTCAGTTTGGCAGAAGGCATATTTTAGTAAGGCTGGGGCTGCAAATTATGACAGTATATTAGTAATGACTATTCTTTACCATGTATGCTTATGCTGTATATGCATACTTGTACATTGTTCTTCCCAAATCCTTAATTTTATGATCAATCTGGATTCCCTCCCTCAAAAGCCTCTCAGAATGAGTGTGTAGGTGGTTGTATCACAAATAATAGTTGGGGGGTGATGAGTAACTAAAACTAAAACTTTAGATCAGAGGGGTAGCCGTGTTAATCTGTATCCACAAAAACAATGAGGAGTCCGGTGGCACCTTAAAGACTAAAAGATTTATTTGGGCATAAGCTTTTGTGGGTAAAAAACCCCACTTCTTCAGATGCATGGAGTGAAAATTACAGATGCAGGCATAAATATACTGACACATGAAGAGAAGGGAGTTACCTTACAAGTGGAGAACCAGTGTTCACAAGGCCAATTCAGTCAGGGTGGATATGGTCCACTCCCAATAATTGATGAGGAGGTGTCAATACCAAGAGAGGGAAAATTGCTTTTGTAGTGAGCCAGCCACTCCCAGTCCCTATTCAAGCCCAAATTAATGGTGTTAAATTTGCAAATGAATTGTAGCTCTGCAGTTTCTCTTTGAAGTCTGTTTTTGAAGTTTTTTTGTTGAAGGATGGCTACTTTTAAATCTGTTATTGAATGTTCAGGGAGATTGAAGTGTTCTCCTACTGGCTTTTGTATGTTACCATTCCTGATGTCTGGTTTGTGTCCATTTATTCTTTTAGATAGAGACTGTCTGGTTTGACCAATGTACATGGGAGAGGGGCATTGCTGGCACATGATGGCATATATCACATCACATTAGTAGTATTAGCCCACACCATCAGAGGCTCATTCACCTGCACATCTACTAATGTGATATATGCCATCATTTCTGTAAATAACAGAAAATAATTGTAATTTTAAAGAGTTTTTCATTTGTTTGTTTTACTTTTACTGGGACAACTACTCACATCTAAGATGATAAAATTCAGAGATGAACTCTGATTTGTCAGTACATCTAAACAAAGTAAACTGGATATTTGTATTAATTATAATAAATAGTATTACTACAATATAGTCTCAATTTTCTCTTTTAGACTTGACTATCTCCCTCATTAGATCTGTGCTGACATGTCACAAACACCTAAACTGATAGATTGTAAACCCTTTGGGGCAGAACCCTAAGAAGATGAAAAAACAGATGAAAAGTACGGAGAAGGAAGACAAGACATTTTATATATTGTGACAGACCCAGACTAGTGGGGTACAGGAGTCTGGTAGAGGGCAAATATACTGGTCACTGGATGAGTAGTTTTCTGTTCCCTGAGTGACCAGACCTATTGGGATCCAGGAAGTGGGCGGGTGAAGCCTGCCCACTGCTAAAGGATCCCCCCCAGCCTAAGGGGGGGGGTCCACAGGACCTGGAGACCAAAAAATTACGGGGGACAACTAATAAAAGAACAGGGACAGGAGTGAGGTCAAAGGGTCAAACGAAACGAACCAGACGGGGACACCGAGCAGAGAACCCCGGACAGCACCCACTGCTCCTCGAAGGCGTCAAGGGAGCCAGTGGACGCCGCCCAGAGGAACTCTGCCCGGATACGTGAAAGAACGGAGGACCTGAAATATGCCCCACAGTCACAGGAAACTCCATCGGCCAACCTCCTCACTCTGGTTTTATAGATGGCCAGTTTCGCTAGGACCAGAAGGAGGTTGACCAGGAGATCCCGCGACTTTGTGGGGCGACGGATAGGGAGTGCATAAATAAAAAGGTGAGGAGAAAAGTGCAACCAAAATCTTAACAAAATATCCGTGAGGAGCCGGAATAGGGGCTTCAGCCTGGCGCACTCCAGGTAAACATGCGCCAGGGTCTCCCTCACGCCGCAAAAGGGGCAGGTGTCTGGGATAGGGGTAAACCGTGCCAAGTACACGCCCGTGCTCACGGCTCCGTGAAGGGGCTGCCAACTGATGTCCCCGGTGGGCTTCGGGATCAGAGCAGAATAAAGGCTGGCCCACCGGGGCTCCTCACCCTCCAGAGGTGGCAGAAGGTCCCGCCACTTCGTATCGGGGCGGGACACGAGGGTGAGGACATGAAGAACATGGAGCACGAGCGTGTATAGATGTTTCCTTGGCGCGGTCCGGAACAGAACCGGCTGCAGATGGTGCAGCCGGCTCATGGCGAATGGACGGGGAGGGGGCTGGTTGGGTCCACGGGGCAGGGGCCCGATGAAAAAGTCTGGAGGGCTCGGAGTGGAGGGTGGGCGGGGCGTGCCCTCTCGCAGGACCCGGTCGAGATAGTCCCGAGCAGCGGGCGGCAAAGCGGCCCTCACCTCCTGAAGTACGCGCCGGGGAGTACGAGGTCTGTAGAGCCCCATGCGCTGAGCGAGCGTCAGGGGATCCAGCCAGTCTCCCCGGTCGTAGTCCAGGAGGTCTCCGACTTTGGTGACTTCTGCTAGGACCAACCTCTGGCGCACCATGGGGGACTCCGCCACCTGCACACGAAGCTGGGGGTTGTGTAACTGGGGTTCCGCGAGGAGATATGCCCCCACGGTGGCCGCCATGGACCTGGTCACTGAAAACAGTTTCCAGGTCCGGAGGAGGTCGTGGTAGAAGACCGGCAGCTCGGAGAGGCCTCGCGGAAGATCTCTCGGATGGAGACAAAGGAGCTTCCGGTCATATCGGAGCCCTCTGAAGCGGCGCAGGAAGGCGTGCGCCAATACGCTCCATGCCGGACTACCTGCACCATAAAGGAGCCTCTGCAGGGCCTGGAGGCGGAAGACGTGGACCTGAGCGTGCAGACACTTCAGGCCCTGCCCTCCCTCCTCCAGGGGTAGATGGAGAACCCCCGCAGAGACCCAGTGCAGTCCTGACCAAAAGAACTCCAGAATCAACGTCCGGAGGGTGGTCAGGAAGCCCGGGGCAGGGACCAGGGTGTTGAGCCGGTACCAGAGCATGGACAGGACTAGTTGATTGAGCACCAGTGCTCTTCCTCGAAGGGAGAGACACCGGAGCAGTCCTGTCCATTTCCGGAGCCGCTCCGACACCCTGCCCTCTAAACCTAGCCAGTTCTCCGGCGGACACGGATGCGTGGCAGAAAGGTAAACGCTGAGATAGAGCAGCGGACCCGTGCTCCACCGGATGGCCTGAAGCGCGGGTGGGAGGGAGCTCGCCTGCCACCCGTCCCCTACCACCAGGCCAGAGCTCTTGACCCAGTTGACCCGGGCGGAGGAGGCAGCCGAATAGATGGTCTGGCAAGCCTCCACCCGCACCAAGTTGCCCGGGTCCTGGACCACGAGGAGCACGTCGTCGGCGTACACCGACAGGACCAGCCACAGCTCCGGCTCCCCCAGCACCAACCCTGCCAACCTCCTACGGAGGAGACAGAGGAAGGGCTCAATCGCCAGAGCATACAGCTGGCCTGAGAGGGGGCACCCTTGACGTACTCCTCGCCCGAAGCTGACCGGTTCGGTCAGGGTCCAGTTGAGCCTGACCAAACACTCTGCAGAGGCATACAGCACCTGGAGAAAACCCACAAACTGGGGCCCGAAGCCAAACGCTCGCAGAGTGCCCAGGAGATACCCGTGGTCCACCCTGTCGAACGCCTTCTCCTGATCCAGGGACAGGAGGGCGAACGACAGACCATCCCTACATCCGAGTTCCAAGAGGTCCCGGACCAGATACAAGTTGTCAAAGATGGTGCGGCCCGGGATGGTGTAGGTCTGGTCTGGGTGGATCACGTCCGCCAGCACGGACCCTAGCCGCAGCGAGATGGCCTTCGCTACGATTTTATAGTCCGTGCTGAGGAGCGAGATGGGACGCCAATTCCGTAAATCGCGGAGGTCCCCCTTCTTCGGCAATAAGGCGAGCACGGCTCGCCTGCACGAAAGAGGGAGGACCCCGCCCTGCAAGGACGGCTAGAACGGCTCACAGGTCGGTGAGCGGAGCGGAGCAGCTTGTAGAGCGGAGCAGTTCGTGGGATGGCAGGAAAGTGGACTGGCTCGTGGTGAAGGCTGCGGCGGAACCCCCACGGAGAAACAGACGGCTGGCCAGCCTCGGATCACGTAAGGTGCCCCTTAACACCCTGCGTGCCCCCCCCCTTTTACTCTGGGGCTGCACTGACCAGGGACAGAGACTTTGGGTGGTTGCTGGACCCAAGAGACTTTGGGGGTGTTGGACTTTGGGGACTCTGGGTGATTTTTGGGTTGTTGGATTCAAGAGACAAAGGGAAAGGACACAGCCCAATTTGCTGGGGTGGGTTTTGCTCATGGTTTGTGTTATGAATCTTGTTTGTGGTGTTTTTCCAATTTTATGCTGATGTCGTTTACCTCATGTTATTAAACATTTTCTGCTACACTCAGACTCCGTGCTTGCGAGAGGGGAAGTATTGCCTCTTAGAGGTACCCAGGGGGGTGGTATGTAATTGTCCCAGGTCACTGGGTGGGGGCTCGAGCCGGTTTTGCATTCCGTTATTGAAACGGAACCCCTAGATACAGAACCCGGCCCTTGTTGCTGCCAACTTAGATGGGCAGAAGGGTTACATTTTTGGGGGCTCGTCCGGGATTCCCTGGGTCAGTACCCCTCGCAAGCACCTGTTGAGTGTTCCACTGCATTGGGAAACAATTGTGGTTATATTTTGAGGAAATTACTGTTTGTATAATGGCTAATATGTCAGGTTTGTTGGGCCCCGGCCCTGCAGCCTCCAGCTCAGGGGCCGCAGCCTCAGCCAATGATTGGGCAAAAGCACTGGGGCAAATATTGGAAAAGGTTGTGCTGTCCCAGGCTATGTTAAACTCTTGTCGTGAGTTAAGATTATTTGCTGGGGCAGAGGAGTTTGAACCCTGGTTGGAGCATACCACTGAAATGCTGCAGGAGTGGGCCGTACCTGATGCAGAAAAGCGAAGATGTCTAATAGAGAGCCTTAGTGGCCCAGCATTAGATGTGATTCGCATCCTGAAGCTCATTGACCCTGGGGTCAGTGTGAAGGACTGCCTAGAGGCCCTTGATCATACCTTTGGGAGCGTAGAGGGCCCTGAAGACAGTTACTGTAAGTTCCTTAATTCCCGACAGCAAATTGGCGAGAAGATTTCAGCCTATATACAGAGGCTGGAGAGACTGCTTCAGAGAGCTGTCATGAGGGGAGCAGTAACTGCTGAACAGATGGATCGGACCAGACTGGCTCAAATTGTAAGAGGAGCTCAGTATCAGAACCCGATTCTACTCCATCTCCGGCTAAGAGAACGACGGGAACATCCCCCAAGTTATTCCCAGCTGATAAAGGAGGTCAGAGAAGAGGAAGGAAGGCAGGCTGCCAGCGAGTTTTGGGAAGCCCAAACATTGGAGCCAGCCGGCACAACACCACTGCAAACGGCCAGTGTACTGATGGTGAGCACCACAGAGGAACTTGCCCAACAAATGCAGGTCCTGACAGAACGGATAGCTGAACTGCAAAGCACCATTGACCGAGCTAAGACTTCCAGGAATAAGGCGCCTCTGACTGTGGCGATGGAGAAGTCAGCATTTAGAGCCACCATCCCACCTGGGCGAAGGGGGAAAGGACAATTCTTCTGCTACCGATGTGGTCAGGATGGACACAGTGCTGGCAAGTGCCATAATGAAGAAAACCCCTCCTTAGTGTATGGAAAGCTAAGGATCAGTTGGGAGAGATCCGGTAGCTGCCAGAGAGTCCGGGGACGGGGACCACCCAGGCCTGCAGGATTTGAAGATTCCCCCAGAAGCGACCGTCCAGCTGGGATCCCCGCAGGACTGATAGGGCCTCGAGCAGAGGTCATGGTGAAGATTGAAGGGGCGGAGTGTAAAGCCGTGCTTGACACTGGATCTCAAGTGACTATTATATTTCAGTCATTCTACCAACAGATGCTTAGGCACCTGCCTATACAGCCACTGACTGGCGTTGGTCTGTGTGGCCTCAGCATGGATGAATACCCCTACCAAGGGTATGTCATAGTGCACCTGGAATTCCCAGAGGAGGTTGCTGGGGTAAGAGAAGAGGTGGACACAGCTGCATTAATATGCCCTGACCCTAAAGGGACCTCTGATGTGTCTGTGCTGATAGGGACCAACTCCAGTCTCTTCAAGGTGCTCGCGGATTACTGCAGACGATGGGCTGGGGACCAGTACCTGAATACCCTGATGATCCATACGCTTTGTGCTGAAGCCTATAGGAAGATTGAGGGTGCTAAAAAGGAGACATCTGAGCTACCGATTGGGGCGCTGAAGTACATGGGCACAACCCCCTTAGTAGTGCCTGCAAGGACAGAGCAGGAAGTGCTTGTCATGAGTACCCGGCTGAAAGGCAGTAAAGGGGCATTAGCAATGGTAGAGCAGCCAGTTGAAGGAGAGCTCCCGGAAGGAGTGCTGGTCCCCAGTGGAGTCATAACCCTACCTGCTGAAGCCCAGGAAAAGGTGACTATACTGATTGCTAATGAAACAAGTCGAGATGTTGTTGTGAAGCAAGGACAAAAGATAGCAGACCTCTTCGAGCCTGAATCAATTGTAAAACCCCAGTGTGAGACTCAAGTTCCGACAATAGACCCGGCAAAGTTTGACTTTGGAGATTCACCGTTGTCCGAGGAGTGGAAAGATCGCCTGAGGAGGAAACTTTGTGAAAGATCCAAGGTGTTCTCATTGCATGAGTGGGATGTGGGATGTGCAAAAGGAGTAGAGCACAACATCAGATTACATGACTCTCGACCTTTCAGGGAGAGATCTAGGAGGATTGCCCTCTCCGAGATGGAAGATGTGCGACAACATCTTCAGGAGCTGGCTGCGAATGGCATCATTACAGAGTCCCGCAGCCCATACGCCTCACCCATTGTGGTGGTCCGTAAAAAGAATGGGAAAATCCGGATGTGTATTGACTACCGCACCCTAAACCGCCGTACTGTGGTTGACCAGTACACAATGCCCCGAGTCCAAGATGCCTTAGACTGTTTGCTAGGAAGCCAGTGGTTCTCTGTGTTGGATCTTCGGAGTGGATACTACCAGATCCCTCTGGGTGAAGAAGATAAGGAGAAGACAGCCTTCATCTGCCCATTAGGGTTTTATCAGTTTGAACGCATGCCCCAAGGGATTTCTGGAGCACCTGCCACATTTCAACGTCTTATGGAGAAAGTTGTGGGAGACATGAATTTACTGCAAGTGTTAGTTTATTTGGATGACCTGATTGTGTTTGGAAGAACCTTGGAGGAGCATGAAGAAAGACTTCTTAAAGTGCTTGATAGGTTAGAGGATTATGGTTTGAAGCTTTCAATTGACAAATGCCAGTTCTGCAGGACCTCAGTGAAGTATGTGGGTCACATCGTGTCCCAAGAGGGTGTGAGTACTGATCCCGATAAAATAGAAGCACTCACTACATGGCCATGTCCAAGTAACTACAGAGAACTCAAGACCTTTCTTGGGTTTAGTGGCTACTACCGCAGATTTGTGAAAAACTATGCTACGATTGTAAAACCTCTGAATGATCTTACCAGGGGATACCAGTCCAGCAGGAACAAATCTAAGACCAAGAATAAGGGGAGGTCCCCAAAGCCTCCTGTGCAGAGACACTATGGCCCCTTCGAACCATTTGGGCCACGGTGGGATGAGAGATGTGAAAGGGCTTTTCGAGAAATCATTACTTGCCTAACTCATGCTCCAGTCCTAGTCTTTGCTGACCCAAGCAAACCATTTATCCTGCATACTGATGCCAGTTTGGAGGGTCTGGGAGCAGTACTGTACCAGGAACTGGAAGGAAAACGTAAACCTGTAGCCTTTGCCAGCCGAGGACTGTCTGATAGTGAAACTCGCTATCCCACCCACAAGCTGGAGTTCTTGGCCTTGAAATGGGCCATCACTGAGAAATTTCGAGACTACTTATATGGTGCTCAGTTCCAGGTGTGGACAGACAACAACCCACTGACCTATGTGTTAACAAGTGCTAAGCTGGATGCTACAGGGCAAAGATGGGTGGCCGCTTTGGCTAGCTATGACTTCAGCATTCAATACCGATCAGGGAGAAGCAATGTAGATGCAGATGCATTGTCCAGGCGTCCACAGGCACCAGGAGTTGCTGTGATACCCACAGATGGAGTGAGGGCTATTTGCAGTGTGAGTCGCCGGGAGCCAGAGTCCCATGAAAGTCTTCATGGATGTGCTGCCGAAGCTTTGGGCCTGCCCCCTGAATGCGTGCCTTCTGCTTCAGTGAACTATATTGCGTTGGACCAATCTCCTTTGCCCATGCTCAATGCGGCTGACTGGCAGGAAGCCCAGCTGCAAGATATTGACATTCGTGATACACTACTTGCCAAAAGGGAGGGGCGAAGCCCAGCTGTGGTTGTCCCAACTAACCCGGAGGGTAAACTACTATTGAGAGAATGGACCAAACTAAAACTGATTCAGGGAGTGCTACACCGAGTGACCACAGACCCTTTACAAAAGCAACGAGCACAGCTAGTGCTGCCAAAAGAGTACAGAGCCCTGGCCATGAGGGCCCTGCATGATGACTTTGGCCATTTAGGGATGGAGAGGACCCTGGAACTTATTCGTAGTAGGTTCTATTGGCCTCGGATGGCTGAAGATGTTCGCAGGAAATGTGAGACCTGCGCTCGATGTGTTCAAAGGAAAACTCTGCCCACGAGGGCGGCATATCTGAAGAACATCACCAGCAACAAACCTCTGGAGCTGGTATGCATTGATTTCTTGTCTTTAGAAGTAGACAAGAGAAATATTGGGAACATTCTAGTAGTGACTGACCATTATACGCGATATGCGCAGGCATATCCCACACGTGATCAGAGGGCCATCACTGTTGCTCGAGTACTGTGGGAGAAATATTTCTCAGTTTATGGATTTCCAGCCCGGATACACTCGGATCAGAGGCGGGACTTTGAGAGTCACCTTCTGAAGGAGGTGCTGAGGATAGCGGGAATTAAAAAGTCTAGGACAATGCCTTATCACCCTCAAGGTGATCCACAGCCAGAGAGGTTCAACCGAACCCTATTAGATATGTTGGGGACTTTGCGGCCAGAGCAGAAGGCAACCTGGAGCCAACATGTCGCATTTCTGGTGCACGCCTACAATGCCACAAAGAATGATGCTACAGGAGTCACCCCATATCTCTTAATGTTTGGGCGAGAACCAAGATTACCCATAGACCTGTGCTTTGGTGTATCAGAGGATGGAGATAGCTATGAAACTCATCAGCAATATGTATCCCGACTAAGAGAAAAGCTGCGGGATGCTTATCACTTAGCTACATCTGCGGCTCGGAAGAATGCAGACCGGAACAAACATCGATATGATGCTAGGGTACGTCTGCAAGAACTCCAGCCGGGGGACAGAGTCCTGCTGCGAAATTTGGGTATTACTGGCAAACACAAGATAGCTGACAGATGGAAGGCAATACCTTACTTGGTGATGGAAAAGCTAGGAGATCTGCCGGTCTACAAGATCAAACCTGAAGATGGTCCAGGGCAGACAAAGACAGTGCATAGAAACCTTTTGCTCCCTGTGGGGGAATTGGTAGACACCCCGTATGAGATGGGCCACAACAGGGCAATCGGGCGGAACGAAGGTGCTGGACCAAAGCTGCCCTCCAACGTGGACAGCCAGCCCCCTGCAGCTAACCTACCCCTATGCAGCACATGCGAGAGTGAGTCTGAGGAGGAAGACACAACCATGGTGTATCCTGGGATGGAGACAAGATTTCAGTCTCGATCAGCATCAAAAGAGAGCTCCTCCTCTTCCGCCCTAAACCCCATGGCAGAAGTATTTAGGCCCATTCCTGACACCACTGGGTGACTGGTGGGACCCCCATGTGATGACACACACAGGTTATTGGACAGTGGAGACATACAGGTGGAGGATGTCCTGGGCACCTTGGACCCTCCACTGTTAGAACTAGAACTGCAGGGGCCTATGCCAGTAGCCGAGGGGCCCTCAAAGGAAACCTCCCCATCTGTCGTTCAAGACGCTGTCCACTCTACCATGGTAACAGAGAGTCTCAATAGACGAGACAGGGTAATAAGACCAGTAAAACGGTTGACTTATGATGCACCTGGGGTGACTAGTGAGGAACCAATATGTTTAGCACACAGGCTTGTGGAAGCTAAAGTGGGCTATCTGAGGCCCTTTGGAGGGAACCAGTGAGTTGGTATATAGGGTGTGATTTGTCGGGACGACAAATTCTCGGCTGGGGGGAGGATGTAAGCAGAGTCAGGATGAGCTCTACCCTGACATCTGGTGGTGAATTATGGCGAGTGTGGAAAAGAACTCCAGGGGCTGATCTTGTTTGCATAGGCACACCCACTCGCCTGGCATGGAACAACAGCAACTGAAAGTGGTTACTTTGGCTGGTGTGGGATCCCCAGTTTCTCTACTATTGGGGCAGGAAGAATAAAGTTTTGTTACCCTGATTCTGTGAATCAAGGCCAGTGGAACTGTTGTATGACAGAAGGACTGAGTGAGTCCTTCACCATTACCTAAGTAGCACTTGCTTGACAAGGGGCATGGGTTACAAAACCCAGTGAATTGAGAGAGGATGGGGATAGGTATTTGTACCTGATGGTATGGGCCCCCTCTGAGGGTTTGAAACACCAATTGCACCATCTCCTCTCTTCACTGTTGAATGTCAGAGTTAACTTTGATTCCATTAGGAGTCTAGTTACAGGCTGCTGAGCTGAATTCACTTTGGGCCAATGGTGCACCAGCACTAGGGCTCCCCTACTATTGAGCTGAAATCACTAAGACCTGAAATCACAAAAGAGCTAAAGTTATTAAGAGCTGAGATCACTGAGTGCTGTGTTAACTAGTGCGGGAGCCTGAAGCTATATTGCTCAGCAGCTGGTGGAGCAATTTGTGGGGACGACTGGAGGAGCGGCGTGGAGCCTTGCGGGGCCGGTTGGAGTGGCCCAAGGAACGGCGAGCGGAGCTGTTTGCGGGGATGGCTGGAACGGCTCACAGGTCGGTGAGCGGAGCGGAGCAGCTTGTAGAGCGGAGCAGTTCGTGGGATGGCAGGAAAGTGGACTGGCTCGTGGTGAAGGCTGCGGCGGAACCCCCACGGAGAAACAGACGGCTGGCCAGCCTCGGATCACGTAAGGTGCCCCTTAACACCCTGCGTGCCCCCCCCTTTTATTCTGGGGCTGCACTGACCAGGGACAGAGACTTTGGGGGTTGTTGGACTTTTGGGACTTTGGGTGGTTGCTGGACCCAAGAGACTTTGGGGGTGTTGGACTTTGGGGACTCTGGGTGATTTTTGGGTTGTTGGATTCAAGAGACAAAGGGAAAGGACACAGCCCAATTTGCTGGGGTGGGTTTTGCTCATGGTTTGTGTTATGAATCTTGTTTGTGGTGTTTTTCCAATTTTATGCTGATGTCGTTTACCTCATGTTATTAAACATTTTCTGCTACACTCAGACTCCGTGCTTGCGAGAGGGGAAGTATTGCCTCTTAGAGGTACCCAGGGGGGTGGTATGTAATTGTCCCAGGTCACTGGGTGGGGGCTCGAGCCGGTTTTGCATTCCGTTATTGAAACGGAACCCCTAGATACAGAACCCGGCCCTTGTTGCTGCCAACTTAGATGGGCAGAAGGGTTACATGGGGAAAGGGGGGCTGAGGCGAGGTCGCTCAGATCGAGGCCCGCTGGCAGAGGGTCGTCCTCCCCCTGGGTAACCGGGGTCAGACCCAGGGCCTCGATCTCCTCATAAATGGAGGGGAGATCACCTTCCACCACCCCAGGGCTCTCCCCGCCTGCACCCGAAGCGACGCTCGCCTTGGTGCTTGCAGGGGCTTCAGATTGTAAGGGGGCGAGAGGGGCTCCATCAGGGGCTTCCATAGGAAGGGACACCAGAGGAGGGGTAGTGCTTACCTCCGATGCTGCCACGTCTTCCCTAGCCGGTAATGGTGGACAAAACCCATCCGGGGGCAAAGCGGAAGGCTCAGCATCGGTGCCCCCCTTCCTGGTCTTCCGGGGGGTTACTGCATCATATGGAAGAAGCGGAGCTCGAGCCTTCCGCTTGCCCCGCTTCCCCTGTACTAAGGACCAGCCCTCCATGGCATCATCCGGGGGTTGGCTAACAGGGGTCGGGTCAGGGAGCAAGGGCGAAGGCTCAGGGACTCGGGGAGGCAATGGTGGGGCAGCATGTAGGAGGGGGGAGGAGCCACCCTGGGGCATGCCCTTTTCTATGCCTGGCGGTATCCCTACCTCACCCTCCTCCACAGGCCCCGCCAGATTGCAGGCGGCAGAGGCAGGGCCCTCCTGCTCGTCTGGGCACACTAGGGGAGATACCCCTTGGGCCCGAGCGGGAGCGTTGTTGGGCCGGAAAGGAGGAGGGGCGGCTTCGGGTGCCGGGCAGCCAGGGGCGCCGGCGATGACGGGGCCAGTGCCCTGCTGGGGCTCGGGGGTCCCGGATGCCCCTCCGTGCCGGGCCAAGGGGCAGTCCCTCCGGACGTGCCCCATCGCCCGGCAGAGGTAGCACCGGGCCTCCCCCATTGAATAATGCACCCGGTAGCGGGCCCCCTGGTAGGGGACCAAGAAGGACCCCTCGAGCGCCTCACCGTCACGTGCCGCTGGCGGCAGTTGTAACTGTACCTGCCGGCGGAACGAGAGGACGTGACGGAGGGCGGGGTCTTTGCAGCCCAATGGGAGAGGCCAACCACAGAGATCGGCCTCCCCAGGGTAGAGAGGGCAGGTAACAGGGCGGCATTTGGAAGGAAGGGAGGGACAGAAGTCAGGACCAGTCGGGCGCCCAGGTCTTCTAGCGGCTCCAGGGGGACGTACACGCCCCCCACCGCCAGGCCCTTCTCCACTGCCTCCTGGGCGGCGGCCTCCGATGCTAGGAAGAAGACGACCTTTCCGTACATCTTGGAGGCCGCCACAATGGCCGTGGGCCCCACCACCCTCGCCAACGCCCGCACGTAGGTCTCCACGTGGGGCGAAGCGGGTACCAGGAGGCAACGGACGCCGTGCTTCCTGGTCAAGGTGGGGAAGGGGCCCCGGCCGCTATAGATGGTAGCAGAGGCGGTGGATGGGGGAGATGACGTAGCGGCAGGCGGGGGGGCCGCCGCCACCTGGGCGTATGCCCTGGGGGCCGGGGGAGGGACACCCACAGAACTGGTGGAGGGAACAGCAGGGAGGGACGCCGTGGCTGGTTGCAGGGCCGCAGCAGTGGGGGCACCCCCTGCCATGGAGGGCCTGGCTTTTTTAGCGGGGCCTTTACCCTTCTTTGTGCCCTGGCCCTTCCTGCCAGTTGGAGGGACTCCCCCAGAGTCAGAGGGGGCGAGGGACGTGGCAGCAGCGGAGGTCACCTCGTTACCCACCGCCGCCGGTGCTCCAGCAGGGGTGGTAGTAGGTGGCTCGGCAGTGGCGGTTGAGGTAGAGGCTAGGGGGGGACGATGGTGGGGCGGGTGGAGGAGGGGCAGCAGGGTCTGCCCGAGAGGTCCCACTCGCCTCGTCCCCTGCCATAATGAGGACGGGGGCAGAACAAACACCGGAGGGGGCAGGGAGAGGGGAAGCAGGTCGACCACTCCTCCCCGCTAGGCTGCAAGCAGGGGAGGAGGGCGCCAAAAAGGGGTGGGCTGGATGGGAGTGGGACTATCAAGGGCTAGGGGTCAGTCACTGACTCGGGGAGGGTTTCCGGCTCCTCTAGTCACACCAAGGAAGGGGGAATATAACAGCATTGGGGGGTGCAGTGAGACAAGGTCAAACTAAAACGGGAAGGGGCACAAGCGCAAGGGAGGGGACATGGGCGCACGAGGGGAGGGGCTAATCAGGGCAAGGGGACCGCAGGGGGAAGGGAGCAACCAGGCGGGTAATGGGGCAGAGGAACCACGGGGCTAGCTTCAGAGGCTGGGGCGGGTCAAACAAACAAAGGCTGCAGAGGGAAAGGGCGGGGCAGGCAAACAAATTGGAGCTAGCAAGGGGCTGGGGCAAAAGGCAGCAAGGGGCAAATGGGTAGGCAGCAGGGGCAAAGCTGGGGGCTTGCTGCAGGGGAGAAGGGGTCAGTCCAAAAGGGGGGGGAACGTGCACCCACGTGCGCTTGTAACAAAAGGAAAGTCTTTGGAAGCTGGCTGCTGTATCAGGCCCAATGGTGGCAACAGGGCATAGCAAGCCTAGGTGAGCAGCTGAAATCCCAGAGGCAGGAGCTCAAGGTAGATGGTAAGTAGCCAGTGGGGGTGGTGGAGGGGGCAACGATAATGGTGGTGGTGGGGATTGGGGGGGGGACACAGATGGACCAGGGGGCAGGCTCCACGCCACACCCCCTGTGTCCCCACAAACACAGTCTAGATCCCCACCACAAGAGCACAGTTCAAAAGTTACTCAGTCCAGGAGGGCCCCTCCACTGTGGTCTGTAGAATTCCTACACGCTCCCCCACTGGCAGATGGTCCTCTTCTTCTCCTCAGGGCTCCAGCAGCTCCCCAGCAGCAAACGCAGCAGCTCCAGGCGGCAGTCTGGTGGCCAGCAGGAAGGACCCTTCTCAGGTGGAGGTGGTGGTGGTATCCCCAGCAGCAGGAGCAATGGCTGGGGTCTCTCCCTCCCCTTCTCTGGGGAGTAGGCCAGCAGCCCCCCCCCAAGGGGCTGTAGCAGCAGCAACCAAGGGTGTGGGTGGGTCTAGCAGCCAGCCAGCAAGCAGGTAGCAGAGAAAGAGGAGGAGCAGCCCCCTACCTCTCTTCCTCCCTCCAGGCCAGAGGGCTACAGGAGAGTGATCTATTAGTCCCAGGTCAGACAGGGTTTCTGTTCCCTGAGTGACCAGAACAGGGGCTGCACTAGAGTAATCAGGAACCTGCTAGAACCAATTAAGACAGGCAGGATACTTAAGACACCTGGAGCCAATTAAGAAACTGCTAGAATCAATTAGGACAGGCTAGCTAATCAGGGCACCTGAGTTTAAAAAGGACCTCACTGCAGTTTGTGGTGTGCATGCGAGGAGCTGGGAGCAAGAGGAGCTGAGAGTGAGAAGACATATTGTTGGAAGACTGAGGAGTACAAGCATTATCAAACACCAGGAGAAAGGTCCTGTGGTGAGGAAAAAGAAGGTGTTGGGAGGAGGCTATGGGGAAGTAGCCCAGGGAGTTATAGCTGTTGCGCAGCTGTACCAGGAGGCACTCTAGACAGCTGCAGTCCACAGGTCCCTGGGCTGGAACCCGGAATAGAGGGTGGGCCCGGGTTCCCCCCCAAACCTCCCAACCCCTGATCAGACACAGGAGGAATTGACCTGGACTGTGGCTTATACCAGAGGGGAAGGTCTCTGGGCTGTTTCCCGACCCACATGGTGAATCTGTGAGGTGAGAAAATCTGCCAATAAGCGCAGGACCCACCAAGGTAGAGGAGGAACTTTGTCACAATATTTTTTCCTAAAATGGAACCAAACACTAATAAAATATGCAGGTTTCATAGTACAAGTATTACAGTTGACTTGAAAACTCCTCCTGTAAACATGATCTTGTCCCAACAAGACAGTCAGTTTAGAGAATACTCATTCCCAGAGTAGGCCAGGACTCCTTATGGAATTCAGGCTTGGAGATACATCACATAGATACTTCTTACACTGTGGCTAAAATCTAAACTCCACTATGGCATTAAACAGGGGCAGCTGGTTGTTACAGATTTGTGGGGATAAGTCTCACCAATAATATCCAGTAGTAAACCACACTATACATACCTATTAGTGTATCTGCTGCACTTAGAGTTGCCAGCTGTCTGGTTTTGTACCGGAACACCCTGTTGAAAAGGGACCCTGGCGGCTCCAGTCAGCACTGCCAACTGGACCGTTAAAGGTCTGGTTGGTGGTGCTGTTGTGCTAAGGCAGGCTAGTCTTTACCTGTCCTGGGGCACCGTGCTGCACCCTGGAAGCGGCCAGCAGGTCCGGCACCTAGGTGGTGGTGGTGGTGGGGAGCGCGATGGGGTTTCGTGTGCTGCCCCCGCCCAGAGCACGGCTCTGCGCTCTCATTGGCCAGTTCCCAGCCAATTGGAGCTGGGGGGGCCTTGCCTGCGGGCGAGAGCAGCGCGCGTGTGGCCTCCTGTCCCCCCTCCACTAATGCTGGACCTGCTGGCTGCTTCCGGCGCATGCGCAGCACGGTGCCAGGACAGGCAGGCAGCCTGCCTTAGCCCGTGCCCCAACCCTGAGCCCCAACCCTCTGCCCCAGCCTTCAGCCCCCCCAAACCTGGAGCCCTCTCCTGCACCCTAAAGCCCTCATACCTGCCTCCCCAGAGCTTGCCTCCCCAACCCAGATCCCTCACCCCCCCACACTCCCCAACCTCCTGCCCCAGCCCTAAGCCTCCCCAAACCTGGACCCCCCTCCTGCACCTCAAACCCCTCATCCCACTCCAGAGCCCGTACCCCCAGCCCAGAGCCCATACCCCCTTCCAACCCCCTGCCTCAACCTGCAACCTCCTCCCACATTCCGAATCCCTCAACTCCGCCCCCCCAGCCTGGAACCCCCTCCTGCACTCCAAACCCCTCATCCCCAGCCAGAGCCCTCACCCCCTCCCAAACCCCAGCCCAGTGAAAGTGAGTGAGGGTCAGGGAGAGCGAGCCACGGAGGGAGGGGGAATGTAGTGAGTGGGGGCGGGGCCTCATGGAAGGGGCATGGCCTCAGGGAAGGGGCGGGGGTAGGGTGTTCGGTTTTGTGTGATTCGAAAGTTGGCAACCCTAGCTGCTCTCATCAAGAGTGCCTACAACATATGGGATGCAGACTTCAGAGGGAGCAGGTGCAGAATAAGTAGTTTTAGGCTTCAGAAAGGCTAATTCAGGTGCAAGGTGGTTTCTGAGCAGGGGAGGGTTTCCAAGCAGTTGGAGAAGGGTGGGTGGGAGGAAGGGTGGCAGCTGGAAAGATACATTCTCAACCTTGTGGGAGATGGGTGTGTGTGGGAGGGGGAGCAATGACCCGTCACTTAATTTGGGCACTATCTACCACTGGCAATGAATCATTTTGGGTAAAACTTTCACAAAGTGCTGAAGTGATTTAGGAGCCAATGTCCCATTTTCAGAAAAAACGTAAGCATTGTCTACATCAGTGGTTCTCAACCAGGGGCCCGGGGCCACTGAGGGGGTGAGGTGGGGGGTGGGTGGGCGCAAGCAGGTTTCAGAGGGTCCTCCAAGCGGGGCCAGCATTAGACTTGCTGGGGCCCAGGGCAGAAAGCCGAAGCCCCACCACATGGGGCTGAAGCCCAGGGCCCTGAGCCCCACTACCTGGGGCTGAAGGCAAAGCCTGAGCAACTTAGCTTCGTGGGGGCCCTGTGGTGTGGGGCCTAAGTGCCTACATCACTTTTGAAAATAGGATTTGGGAGCTTAAATCACTTTGGCACTTTTGAAAGTGTTACCCTCATCTATTGTTACCCCAAAATTTTAGACGCCAATGAAATTAGCCTACAATAGCGCTTCTAATTTAATAAAAGGGTAACAAGGTTGTGGCCTGCCCTAAAGGAATTTCCAGGGGGCTAGTCTACTACCTGCAGAGGGATCCCCAGAGTAAGCTAATCTTGATAACCCCTGAAAGGAAACGGATACAGCCTTCCGCTCAAGGATTGACACACACACAAGCAGAAATTCTTTGAAAATAAATAATATTTATTTAAAAGAAATAAGTAGTTACAATGTATCTAACAAAGCAAGAAAGAATACATAAGGATTAGTAAAACACAATAGAATTACAATTAAAATAATATAATAAAGTGGCACAACAAAATAAAAAAAAACATAATACACAGAATATACAGACCATATAGGCATACAATGTAATAGGCGTATAGAGATCCTGCATACACAAAGGCCTTAATTTTAATGTTACAATACTTAATTCAATGTAATATGCATGATCTTTACACGCATGTAGGGCTGCCCAGAGGGGGGGGCAAGTGGGGCAATTTGTCCCGGGCCCCACAGGGGCCCCCACGAGAATATAGTATTCTATGGTATTGCAACTTTTTTTTATGGAAGGGGCCCCCAAAATTGCTTTGCCCCAGGCCCCCTGAATCCTCTGGGCGGCCCTGCATGCACGTACAAGAGACTATTACAATGTTACAGATTTAATGAAAACATCTGCTTAACACTAACCTTAACCTATTAACATTTAACATTTAAAATCTAGCATTTAATATCTAACACTTTTAACATCTAACATCCTGTGAGCGGTTGGTTGCAGGATGGGTGGGGTAGATCTCACTCAAGATACAGGCACCCAACTTTATTGATAGACACATCCAGGCACGCCTTAACAAACGGTAGAAAAATCAGACTTACTTCTATTCTTCTTTGAGCTTTCTGACTCATCTCAAAAGGAAAGGTGGTATTAACCGGCTTTGTCAAGGTGGTATTAACGTCGGAGATGATGGTTGCTATTGTTGCCTGTGCAGGTCACAGGAACTGCCCATTCAAGAACTGCAGGGCTGCTCTGGTAGTGGTGGTTAGCTGCCTTGCAGCTGCCTCACAAGCTGCTGCCTTCCGGAATCTTCGGTTGTCACTGCTGTTGTCATAGATACGGAGGCCTGCTTGATCTTGTCCTTTCCCTTCTCCTCAGCTCATACTCACAAACCCCCCACAAATAAACCTGCTGGCTGTCAGCCTCATATAATGGTTGCTCTCTCAAGGTTTGCTCATTAACATAATTTATTAGCCTGGCTCAGCCAATCAGCTTCCAGATATTAGCATAACTCCTTTTTCTATTTAGATCCTCCCCTTTTTATTAGCGTATTTGTACTTACTGTCTAGCTCCTCGCCTCTTATGTCATCCTATTTTCAGATAGCTAAGCTCCTCCCTATGAGTTGCTGGAACTTTCCATACCCTAACCCTGTGTCTTTCATAGAGGATTATTGCATTTGCCGTTTTGGATTTCTAACTTTAAACTATCGCCAATTACTATTTATTTAAAGCCTTAGTCTTAGAACTAATTATTATTTTATGTAAATCAAAGTGTCCGGATACTGTCACCACCTTAATTAGATCAATGGGGAGAAGTGAAATTTTTACAATATTTAAACCCCTTTTTTCAGGTTTTCTCTTCAAGGTATTGCAAGATTTTTTCAAAACAGCTAAAAGCAAAATCTCTCATTACACTATTGATTTGATTCCATATTCATCTGGAAATCAAATATCTAAAATAATCCACTACTGATTAATTTCTTTCCTAGCTAAAATATTACAATATTTGAACTGCAGTAGATAATAATGATATATTGATGTTAAACAAAGCTTGGATTTGGTGCTTTTTCAAATCCTGACTGACATACAGCCAAGAAACGGATGGCATCTTTGTTAGTAAATGCAGCAATTAACTAGATTATTTTTCAGTTTTTACAGAGATTCAAAGCTTTATAAAACAATTGCAAACATGACAGACCTAGAGTTTAGAAAGGAATGTGATACTATCCATGTTCAGAAATAAAAAGCAAAACAGAAAGAAGAACTCTTCCCACAATTGTTTCAGCAGAGGGACTTTGAATCAGCTCTGTCCTTAGCTTGCTTATATTGGCACACACTCTGGTACTTCTTCTTTCTCCTCCTGTTACATTGAAGTTTATAGTATGTAAAAATGGCAGAATTGTAGATATTGCCAGGAAACAGGATTTTGGGCAGGTGATGGGCTCTGCTTACTAGCAACAAGAGCCAGCAGAGGGTAGCCAACAGCTACATTCAGGATGTCAGGGTGATTAGTCTTTTACACTCTATGGGGAAAACAAGCCGAGAGAGAGATCTGTGAACTTCCAGGTCTGAGATATGAAAGTTGAAGGGCAATCATACCTCACATTTATACAGTACTTTATATGTTCAAAGCACTATATAGACACTAATCAATTTATTCTGACAACACCCTAGAGTAAATATTATTCTCATATTACAGATGGAAAACTAAAGCAGAAAAGTGGCCACATAGTGAGTCAACAACAGAGCCAGGATTAGAATCCACGATCTCCTGATTTCCAAACCTGTATTCATTCATCTAGATCACAATGGCAAGCAGCCCATGTTAAAAAGATATTGCCAGAAAGTTCCAAAAAGAGAATGAGTGTTTTTAAAGTTGCCCAGTAGGATCTTAGTATTTCAGATTTTGTTGAGCCCTCTAAAATAAGTAATAAGCTATTAAAATCAGACTCGCTGCTCATGTTTTGTATAAAGAGTATCTAACCCTCAATCAGTTACGGCCTGATCCAAAGGGAGTCTTGGAAGTCAAAGGGAGTCTTTTCAATGAGTTCAATAGGTCTTGGATCAGACCCTTATTGTGCCTCCAGCTCTACACAGGATTTCAGTGGGAGTAGAAACAGGTCAATACGTACATTTTTCAATGTAATATTTTTAGTACATATAACTATACCTTAAAGTCTAGTTGAAAATATTTATCAAACTGTCCTTATGCAAACACATTAATAATAGGCCAAAATCCTATTTTGTCTGCTAAATATTTCTCTGTCTGTTCTTAATTTTAAATCTTTTCCAGGGGTACATAACTTGGCATATGAAGCCAATAAGTGTCTTTTCTTCTTTTGGCTACCATTAAGCTATAGGAATGCAAAAAAAAATAAAAAAATAAAAAAAAAATTGATGTTCTTCTGAGCTTCTATTTATTACAGCAAATTTGTTACTCAACTGACATTTTAAATCATGTTTTGCTTCATTCATGCAAATAGTCCCATTGAGATGCCTGGTCAAACCGCATCTGGCCCATTATAGACTGTTCAAAATCCTGCAGTCTTTACTCACAAACAAGCTTGTCGATCATTTGCAAAACTGTAAAACAAAAATTACATATGAACAAGAACAGGACAAATATTGATACTCCCTTTAGAAGTGTATGAAGTGAATTTCATTTGGAAATACATCTTCATTTTCATGCTCTTGCAGAGGGGGCTTAAGGCTCAAATTCTCAGGACTTGTGCCAAGTGCTCTTGGGCCATACAGGCAAACTGTGCATTTTTGTCAAAGTAGGGGAGTTTACAGACAAGTAAGTGACATAGGATTTTTTTTTTTAAATGGATTTCATTTCCTCACAACTTGTTTTAAATATATTTGAAAGACATGACTTCTTTTGTATAAATGGAAATAAAAAGTAATCCTTCCTCCCCCCAATTCCTCCCTTTAAAAAACAAAACAAAAAACAAAACAAAACCCCAAACTAAAAAACAAACCCTAATGAAATTTGATCTGGATTTCTTTTGATTTTTGTGCTAAGAAGCATTTGTCAAAACAACCTGACTGCTTGTAGAACCTGGCTAAAACATGAGCCTTTAACTGTGTCTTGCAGCATGCTGATTTTTCTGGATACCTGTTATCAGTGATAATAGATATATGGTGTGTGCCTTCCCTGTCTTGTATCTGCCTTCATGCATTGTAGTGCTTTTCCAATAGATACTGGAATACATATTGCTTAACTGCTTAGAGTTCCTTAAAACTGCAACATTTACTTCAGATGATATTTGAAATAAATTGTTCTTCTGCAGCTTATAGTGGGTGGGGGAGATTTCAGAGATCTGTTTCTCTAGTGCATCTTATGGCCCCAATCTTCAACATGGTGCATCCATGACCTTCACCCCATCATGGAGCCTCATGGCTTCAATAGGGCTCTGCATGGAGACAGGGGTATATTTGTATGCATCAGATTGCAGAATTTGAGCCTATATTCCTGTATTTTATTACTGCCATAAGAACATCTTTTGATTCCTTGTGGGAGGTTTCCATCTTATTTTTAAGTTCCTCTGAGCCACCTTTTATTTCTTCCCAGCCTGCTTTAATTTCTGCTCATATGACAGCTATATATACTGTTCCAGCAAGAGGCATACATCTTCACCCATTTTAAGTGTCTCTCCCTAGAATTGTTCACTTCCTCATTTACCAAGCCCTTTTTCCCTGATGGCAGAACTGTGAGGAAGATTTGTACTCCAGCAGCCAGAGTCAGCCCTGAAATAAGCAGGTACAACACCGACTGATTTCCAAAACTGAAAATGCACAGACCTTGCACCTGCTTGCTTCAAATTGCTTGAATTTGACTACGTTAATGATTTATCTCTTTGCTGGGTGAGAAAAGATTTGATACTGATACAAGAGCCTGTATCTTAATCTAATTTATTTACATGTGGGTACACGCTTGAACAGGGATATTAGATAGCAAATGCTGAGTGAAATTTATAATTCACACATCTCTGCCCTGATCTCCAGCCACACTGCATTCCTAGAGTACTTCTCTTACAAAACACTGTTACAATGGATTCAAAACCTCCCAGTCCTAGGGTATGTCTACACTACGAAATTAGGTTGAATTTATAGAAGCCGGTTTTATAGAAATCGGTTGTATACAGCCGATTGTGTGTGTCCCCACATAAAATGCTCTAAGTGCATTAAGTCGGTGGACCGCGTCCACAGTACCAAGGCTAGCGTCGACTTCCGGAGCGTTGCACTGTGGGTAGCTATCCCACAGTTCCCGCAGTCTCCGCCGCCCATTGGAATTCTGGGTTGAGATCCCAATGCCTGAATGATGCAAAACAGTGTCACGGGGGGTTCTGGGTACATGTCATCAGGCACCTCCCCCTCCGTCAGAGCAACGGCAGACAATCGATTCGCGCCTTTTTACCTGGGTTACCTGTGCAGACAACATACCACGCCAAGCATGGAGCCCGCCCAGCTCAGCTCAGCGTCACCATATGTCCTCTGGGTGCCGGCAGACGTGGTACTGCATTGCTACACAGCAGCAGCTAATTGCCTTTTGGCAGTAGACGGTGCAGTATGACTGGTAGCCTTCATCGGCAATCTGGGGGCTGGCAGACGTGGGGCTGCATTGCACACAGCAGCAGCCCCTTGCCTTTTGGTAGAAGATGGTATATTACGACTGGTATCCGTTGTCATCGTACTGCAGTGGCTGTCAATCATGGGCACCTGGGCAGACATGCTCAGTCCTATCGAACTGTCTTGACGATGATGGCTATCAGTCGTAGTATGCTATTTTCTGCCAAGCGCCCAGTATTTTCTGCCAAGCACCCAGAAAATGCCGAGGGCTATCAGTCATGCTGCACCGTCGTCTGCCAGCTTAAGATGTAAAAAATAGATTTGTTCTGTATTCATTTGCTTCCCCCTCCCTCCGTGAAATCAACGGCCTGCTAAACCCAGGGTTTTGAGTTCAATCTTTGGGGGGGGCCATTCTGTGTGACAGTTGTTTGTGTTTCTCCCTGATGCACAGCCACCTTTGTTGATTTTAATTCCCTGTACCTGTACGCCATGTCGTCACTCGCCCCTCCCTCCCTCCCTCCGTCAGATACTAGTTTCGCGCCTTTTTTCAGACCAGATGCCATAGCACTGGGATCATGGAGCCCGCTCAGATCACTGTGGCAATTATGAGCACTATGAACACCACGCGCATTGTCCTGGAGTATATGCAGAGCCAGGACATGCCAAAGCAAAACCAGGACCAGCCAAGGAGGCGATTGCAGCGCGGCGACGAGAGTGATGAGGAAATTGACATGGACATAGACCTTTCACAAGGCACAGGCCCCAGCAATGTGCAAATCATGGTGTTACTGAGGCAGGTTCATGCCGTGGAACGCCGATTCTGGGCACGGGAAACAAGCACAAACTGGTGGGACCGCATCGTGCTGCAGGTGTGGGACGATTCCCAGTGGCTGCGAAACTTTCGCATGCGTAAGGGCACTTTCATGGAACTTTGTGACTTGCTTTCCCCTGCCCTGAAGCACCAGAATACCAGGATGAGAGCAGCCCTCACAGTTGAGAAGTGAGTGGCGATAGCCCTGTGGAAGCTTGCAACGCCAGACAGCTACCGGTCAGTCGGGAATCAATTTGGAGTGGGCAAATCTACTGTGGGGGCTGCTGTGATCCAAGTTGCCAGGGCAATCAAAGACCTGGTGATATCAAGGGTAGTGACTCTGGGAAACGTGCAGGCCATAGTGGATGGCTTTGCTGCAATGGGATTCCCAAACTGTGGTGGGGCGATAGGGATATGGGTTCCATCTATCTTGGCACCAGAGCACCAAGCAACCGAGTACATAAACCGAAAAGGGTACTTTTCAATGCTGCTGCAAGCCCTGGTGGATCACAAGGGACGTTTCACCAACATCAACGTGGGATGGCCAGGAAAGGTACATGATGCTCGCGTCTTCAGGCACTCTGGTCTGTTTCGAAAGCTGGAGGAAGGGACTTTCTTCCCGGACCAGAAAATAACCATTGGGGATGTTGAAATGCCTATTATGATCCTTGGGGACCCAGCCTACCCCTTAATGCGATGGCTCATGAAGCCGTACACGGGCAGCCTGGACAGTAGTCAGGACCTGTTCAACTACAGGCTGAGCAAGTGCCGAATGGTGGTGGAATGTGCATTTGGACGTTTAAAAGCGCGCTGGCACAGCTTACTGACTCGCTCAGACCTCAGCGAAAAGAATATCCCCATTGTTATTGCTGCTTGCTGTGCGCTCCACAATATCTGTGAGAGTAAGGGGGAGACATTTATGGCGGGGTGGGAGGTTGAGGCAAATCACCTGGCCGCTGATTACGCGCAGCCAGACACCAGGGCGGTTAGAAGAGCACAGCAGGGTGCGGTGCGCATCAGAGAAGCTTTGAAAACGAGTTTTGTGACTGGCCAGGCTACGGTGTGAAACTTCTGTTTTTCTCCTTGATGAATCCTCCCCCCCCCCCCCGTTCACTCTACTTCCCTGTAAACCAACCACCCCACCCTCCCCTCCCCCTTCGAGCACCACTTGCAGAGGCAATAAAGTCATTGTTACTTCACATTCATGCATTCTTTATTAATTCATTACACAACTAGGGGGATAATTGCCAAGGTAGCACGGGATGGGTGGGGGAGGAGGGAAGGAAAAGGACACACTGCAGTTTAAAACTTTAACTCTTATTGAAGGCCAGCCTTCTGATGCTCGGGCAATCATCTGGGGTGGAGTGACTGGGTGGCCGGAGGCCCCCCCACCGTGTTCTTGGGCGTCTGGGTGAGGAGGCTATGGAACTAGGGGAGGAGGGCTGTTGGTTACAAAGGGGCTGTAGCGGTGGTCTCTGCTCCTGCTGCCTTTCCTGCAGCTCAACCATACACTGGAGCATATCAGTTTGATGCTCCAGCAGCCGGAGCATCGACTCTTGCCTTCTGTCTGCAAGCTGACGCCACCTATCATCTTCAGCCCGCCACTTGCTCTGTTCATCCCGCGATTGAGCCCGCCACCTCTCCTCTCGTTCATACTGTGCTTTTCTGTAGTCTGACATTGACTGCCTCCACGCATTCTGCTGTGCTCTGTCAGCGTGGGAGGACATCTGGAGCTCCGGGAACATATCATCCCGAGTCCGCTGTTTTCTCCTTCTAATCTTCACTAGCCTCTGTGAAGGAGAAACATTTGCAGCTGGTGGAGGAGAAGGGAGAGGTGGTTAAAAAAGACACATTTTAGAGAACAATGGGTACACTCTTTCACGTTAAATTTTGCTGTTCACATTACACAGCACATGTGCTTTCGTTACAAGGTCGCATTTTTCCGCTTATATTGCGGGCCTGCCGGTTTGGTGTGAGAGATCACTCACGCAGTGCCAGGCAACAGTTTTCAGCTTGCAGGCAGCCATGGTAAGCCATAGTCTTTTGGCTTTTTTAACCTTCTTAACATGTGGGAATGGTTTCAAACAGTAGCGCCCTCATTTCCCATACCAAGCACCCGTTGGGTTGGCCATTTAAAATGGGTTTGCAATGTAAAAGGAGGGGCTGCGGTTTCTGGGTTAACACAAACCCAACTAACCCCTCTCCCCCCCACACACCCAATTATCGGGGATGATCACTTCACCCCTCCCCCCCACCGCGTGGCTAACAGCGGGGAACATTTCTGTTCAGCAGAGCAGGAAGGGGCACCTCTGAATGTCTCCTTAATAAAATCACCCTATTTCAACCAGGTGACCGTGAATGATATCACTCTCCTGAGGATAACAAAGAGAGATAAGGAATGGATGTTGTCTGCATGCCAGCAAAAACCGGGACCATACGCTGCCATGCTTTGTTATGCAATGATTCCAGACTACGTGCTACTGGCCTGGCGTGGTAAAGTGTCCTACCATGGCGGATGGGATAAGGCAGCCCTCCCCAGAAACCTTTTGCAAAGGCTTTGGGAGTACATCAAGGAGAGCTTTCTGGAGATGTCCCTGGAGGATTTCCGCTCCATCCCCAGACACGTTAACAGACTTTTCCAGTAGCTGTACTGGCTGCGATTGCCAGGGCAAATTAATCATTAATCATTAAACACGCTTGCTTTTAAACCATGTGTAATATTTACAAAGGTACACTCACCAGAGGTCCCCTGTGTGCCCTCAGGGTCTGGGAGCACGCCTTGGGTGAGTTCGGGGGTTACTGGTTCCAGGTCCAGGGTGATAAACATATCCTGGCTGTTGGGGAAACCGGTTTCTCCGCTTCCTTGCGGCTGTGAGCTATCTACATTATCTTCATCCTCATCTTCCTCGTACCCCGAACCCGCTTCCCTGTGTGTTTCTCCAGTGAGGGAGTCATAGCACACGGTTGGGGTAGTGGTGGCTGCACCCCCTAGCATGGCATGCAGCTCCACGTAGAAGCGGCATGTTTGCGGCTCTGCCCCGGACCTTCCGTTTGCCTCTATGGCTTTGTGGTAGGCTTGCCTTAGCTCCTTAATTTTCACGCGGCACTGCTGTGCGTCCCTGTTATGGCCTCTGTCCTTCATGGCCTTGGAGACCTTTTCTAATATTTTGCCATTTCGTTTACTGCTACGGAGTTCAGCTAGCATTGATTCATCTCCCCATATGGCGAGCAGATCCCGTACCTCCCGTTCGGTCCATGATGGGGCTCTTTTGCGATCCTGGGACTCCATCACGGTTACCTGTGCTGATGAGCTCTGCGTGGTCACCTGTGCTCTCCACGCTGAGCAAACAGGAAATGAAATTCAAACATTCGCGGGGCTTTTCCTGTCTACCTGGTCAGTGCATCTGAGTTGAGAGCGCTGTCCAGAGCGGTCACAATGAAGCACTGTGGGATAGCTCCCGGAGGCCAATAACGTCGAATTCCGTCCACGCTACCCCAATTCCGACCCGCTAAGGCCGATTTTATCGCTAATCCCCTCTTCGGAGGTGGAGTAAAGAAACCGGTTTAAAGGGCCCTTTAAGTCGAAAGAAAGGGTTTCGTCGTGTGAACGTGTCCAGGCTTAATTCGATTTAACGCTGCTAAAGTCAACCTAAACTCATAGTGTAGACCAGGCCCTAGACCAGATCACCTAATACCTTCTTTAGCCACATTTTTCTGGGTGCTGGGCAGTCCTTGTCTTTACTTAAATTCAACCAAGTTTCTTTTGTGTTTGTGAAACAACCCTGTGGTAAACACACATCAAATTCAAAGGCACCTAATTGATTTCAATAGTTTTAATAAGTATTGGGCCATTACCCTCTCTCACTAGTGAGATGGCAGCTTCTGGAAGGGTTTTAACCCTTTCTCTGGAGAGTCATTTACATCTCTCAATACAGTAGTAAATATGTTTAATCTTTTGCTCTGTATGAATATGTTGAATGAATCTTAATGTTATGTGTCCCAAGCTTAGTCACTTATATGAGTTGACTGCCCTGTTTTATGTTTTTTCCCCACCACACCTAGAATTAAGTGACTAGTATGAAATTCCACAGGATGCCAAACTACGTGTTAGTGGCTGGAGAGCCTTCCACATATAAAACAAGAGGCTGATTCTGGTTCATCCTGATATATAGCTAGCACATGATTAGGGTGATAGGCAAGATTCATTTCACCTGTTCTAGCTAAATGCAGTGACCTGGATTCAATAAGAAACAGTTTGAAATTCTGACCTTGGAATGTAAATGCCACTCTAGAAATTTGAAAGAGAATCATTCCAAATATCATGTTTTTAGGTGAAATGTGGCTCTTTGAGGAAAATTGCCTAAGGGAGTCTGCAAAGTATTTATTTAGTTTGAAAGCAAGGGTACTTAGAGCAGTGTAGTCTAATAGACAGAGCGCTAGGAGAGTTAGGTTCTAGTACTGACTCAGCTCCTGCCCTACTGGGTGGCCTGAGGCAAGTCACTTCATGCCTCAGTTTCCACATCTGTAAAATGGGGATAATGATACTGACCTCGTTTGTAAAGCACTTTGAGATCTACAGATGAAAGGTGCTTTATAAAAGCTATATATAATTATTAAGAACAGCCATTCAAGCTCAGACCAATGGTTCATCTAGCCCAGTATCCTATCTTCTAACAGTGGCCAGTCCCAGATGCTTCAGAGGGAATGAACAGAACAGAGCAATTTCAAGTGATCCCTATTGTCCAGTCCCAGCTTCTAGCAGTTGGAGGTTTAGGGACTCCTGGCCATCTTGGCTAATAGCCATTGATGGACCTATTCTCCATCAACTTATCTAATTCTTTTTTGAACCCAGTTATATTTTTGCCCTTCCCCACATCCCATGGCAATGAGTTCCATAGGTTGATTGTGCATTCTTTGAAGTATGTCCTTTTGTTTGTTTTAAACCTGCTGCCTATTAATTTAATCAGGTGATGCCTAGTTCTTGTGTTATGTGAAGAGGTAAATAACACTTCCCTATTCACTTGGTCCATACCATTAATGATTTTATAGACCCCTATCATATCCCCCCTTAGTTGTCTCTTTTCTAAACTGAACAGCCCCAGTCTTTTTATCTTTCTTTGTATAGAAGCTTGTCCATAAGCCTAATCTGCACCTTTTCCAATTCTAATATATCTTTTTTGAGATGGGGTGACCAGACTGCATACAGTATTCAAGGTGTGGGTGTATCATGGATTTATATAGTGTCATTATGATATTTTCTGTTTTTATTATCTATTCCTTTCCTATGGTTCCTAACATTCTGTTAGCTTTTTTGACTGCACTGCCACTGTACATTGAGCAGATATTTTCAGAGAACTATCCAAATGACTCCAAAATCTCTTTCTTGAGTGGTAATAGCTAATTTAGACCCCATCATTTTGTATGCATAATATGGAAAAATAATCCCATGTGCATTATGTTGTGCTTGTCAACATTAAATTTCATCTGCCATTTTGTCACCAGTTTAGTGAGATCCTTTTATAACTCTTCACTGTCAGCTATGGACTTAACTATCTTGAGTAATTTTGTATCACCTGGAAATTTTGCAATCTCACTGTTCATCCCCTTTTCCAGATCATTTATGAATATGTTGAACAGCACAACCCCAGTACAGATCCTTGTGGGAGGCTGCTATTTACCAATGTCAATTGTGAAAACCGACCCTTTATTTCTACCCTTTGTTTCCTATCTTTTAACCAATTACTGATTCATATTCCTGAAATGTAGCCAGTAGCTGCCCTCTCTATTATTGTAGGGAAAGGACAATGCTGATCAGCTGCAGATTTATATTACTGATGAGCTCAAACAAGTAATTTCTAGCCTGATATAAAGGAAGAGAGAAACAAGTGCAAAAATTATGGCTGTACACATTAATTTTGATGATAAATGTATAATTTTAACTTTTATGCAAATTAAGTCCAGCTTTTGGGCTCCCAGCCCACTGCTGATGCAGCTCCCAGTGTCACAACATATGGCTACCCCAAAGAATGTTCTGCCAAAAGCCCCAAACAACCCCTACCCATAAACCTGAACAATCGCCACCAAGTTCAATGAAGTAGAAATGCAACATGTTTTAGCTGATGCTAGAATATAGATATGCAGGCCTGCCTGTAAAGGCCTATACTTTAAGAACGTGGGTATATTTTTATCACTTAGCTAGTAATAGAGGTATAAAACAAAGAATCAAAATCACAGTCCGCCTGTGTATGGGCCTTCTCTCACTAGGATAGTCTGAGGCCTGGTTCTTATCTAAGGCCTCTAGCTAAGCAGCAGAGGCAGCCATAAACTGGGAAGCCTACAGGTCACATCCTCAGATTCCAAACCAGTCACATTGAAATAAGGTGGTATTGGGCTGTTAGGCATGTATATCACCACCAGATAAAGATGGTTAAAAAAAGCTTAGTTTGATAGCATCCTGTCTGGCAAGAAATCACTTCTCAATAGTTGTGGTTGTGAAACCCTCATTTCTGTATGTTTTATCTTTATGACCCCCGCTTTTCTATTGTTAATCTGTCTGGTTCTCTAATTGTTTCTGTCTGATATATAATTAATTTTGCTAGGTGTAAGTTAATTAGGGTAGTGGGATATAATTGGTTAGAGAATTATGTTACAATATGTTAGGATTGGTTAGATAGATTTCAGTAAACTGATTGGTTAAGGTATAGCTAAGAATATTACTATATAAACTGGGGTCAAACAGGAAGTGGAAGGGGAAATTGGAATCATGCTTGCTGTGGGGGGGAACGGGAATAGGGAACGGGGACACAGGCAAGGCTCTGCGGCGTCAGAGGTGGGAAGGGGGACATGGGGTAAATGCTCTGCGATATCAGAGCTGGGAAGGGGGATACAGGGTAAATGCTTGGCGGCGTCAGAGCTGGGAAGGGAACACGGGGGAACAGGCTCTATCGGCATATAGAAATAAGCCCAACTGGTGTGAGATGCTTCAGAATATGTTTTCTTGGAAATTAACCCCAATAAACATGGTGTCGTCTGCACTTTGGACTTCTGATCTTTTGCTGCTAGCTATCTGTGTGACAAGAACCAGGGAAGCAGAAGGGTTGAGGGAAAGCCCTCTAACAGCTGACAGCACCACAGAGTGGAACCCTATTGCAGTGAAGTCAGAATCAATCCACTGGCATAGTAAACATTTCCTAATGTCACAGTTTCCCCCCCCCCCCCAATAAAACCCTGTAATCAAATGAGTCCCCTGGTATAGTGATGAGTCTCCGGGATATATTAATGGACACATCACTTAAGGCTGTGTTCACCATCTGTTCTGCCATCTAATTATTAAAGCAAAAAGATAATTTAAAATTTCATCATAAAAGAGTCATTAGTGATTTAAGTGCATATGTATTTTCTTTGTTCAGAAGATCATGCAGCTGTTCCATGGTTCTCATGTTGAAGCTACAGTCTAGGAGGACATTACTACCCTACTCACCCCTGTCTTCCTCACCCCAATATAGGAACTGATTTTCAGAAGTGCTGAGCACTTGCAACTGTCAGTGATTTCAGGTGGAGTTTTGGATGCTCAGCACCTCTGAAAATCCGGTCCTTAATTACTTTATCATGACAGCGATTCTCCCCTCCGTGCCATATAGGAATTCAATATGAGGACATAAGGACATCCCTCTGCAGTCCGTGATCAAAAATTTAATTCAATTGTCATTTCCTTTCACATGCCCTGGCAGTTTTCATGTAGTGCATTCTGGCTGGAAGTGCCCCCATGGGAGGTGTAAGTTAGAGCATCCCTTACGGCTGCTCTAACCTGCTCTGGGTGCTTATCTGGTTCCCAGGAGCCCCAGGAGAGAGGAGGCACAAGGGCCCAGATCCTCAGAAGTATCTAGGTGCCTAATTCCCACTGAAATCCTAAATATCTTTGAGGATCTTGGCTGGGCTGCTTGTCCTTTGTACCTAAGCCAGAAACAGTACTGGTGCAGGGATGAAGTGTGGCCCCTAAGACCTGATTTTCAGAGATGCTGCACACCTGCAGCTCCCATTGACTTTAATAGGGTTGTGGGTGCTTACACCATCACACTACTGCCCCGTACAAAACAAAGGTTAGAAATTCAACATGCTGACTTCACTGCTCTTAAAAGGGAGGAAACAAGTTGTGTGTGGAGTGACCCATGTGACATGACTGGGACTAGGTAATAAAGATCAGAACCTTAGCTGCACCCTGTGTGTCTCACCCACAGTGAGTATTCTATTGACTTTTTAAACAGATTACCTTCAGTTGCCTTTGTAGCTGCCTTGTTTTCACTTTCCAATAATGCTCCAGCAAACTGGCCGAGTGAAATTCACTGAAAGAGTGAATTTTAAACAAATACTATCCCCTCTATTACACGTCATCAGGGCCAAATATTCAGGACTCCCATTCCTTTTGCAACTACCCATCAGAACCCTTCCCCCTCATTTGCATCTCAGGTGTTGCTCACTTTTCCTAACCTTGTATTTTCCAAAAATAATTCAGGATTTAGGATGTTAAAGACCAGATGGGAATTATAAAAATAACTGAATGTATTAAGAGACACTAATTCAGCTGATTTAATTGAAACTGCATGAGTGTTACCCAGTTCTTTCAACCCATAGCTCTTGGTAACTTTTACTCTGTGCGAGGTGGTGTCAGGAAATAAATCAGGGGAGACACGGCTGTCCGACCGATATCTGGCTGGCACAAACAGGACAACACGAGTGCTTTCACTTAAAGCTAAACTTTACTTAGTCTCAAGCACTTACACACATCTGCAACAGGTTAATAAAACACCCCCAATCCCCGATAATTACCAAAGCTGAGTGTGGCTCTCGAGTGACACAGTGGCAGCCTTCCGGTGGCCAAATCTTTCGTCTGCCAGTGGGGACCGCAAGATGTATCCAGAGGGAGAGTCCAAACAAGTCCCAAACGAGTCCAACTACCTCAAACTTTCCCCCCTTATTTATACATTAGTAATAGAATGACATGTCCCTTAAAGAAAACTTGTTAAGTAAGCAGTTTCAATGGTCAAGCAAGAGGTTCCTTCTGATTATTGATTAACCAGGTGTGGGTTTTTCCAGAGTTTGCAGCCTTGAGGCCCCAATAGACATTCCTGGGGCACATCCTGCTCTCCTAAAATGCAAGTATCAGCAACTTCAACACAATTCTTATCAGGAAGGACGTGGGGTCAAGCTGCCCTTTCTGTGGCACCCAACCCCTCCCCTTCCCTCCTGCCTTGGTTAAGCTGAGACTGCTGACTATGGCTTATTGCTAAAAGCAGCCTAGTGGTTTCAGGCACTTTACTGGTTTGCCAAAATCTCCCCATACATGAGCAAGTGACAGAGAATTCCAGTTACTTTTGAGGCCTTAATACTTCCCGTGGATCAAAGCTCTCTAGCTAGATAGCAGGTGGCAAACTTTATATTGTCAGAACAAACTCTGGCTGGCTGAACACTGAGGACAGGCCAGGATGTCTAGCTGTTTCTGGGTCTTTTGGAAAGCAGCCTTTTAATGGGCGTCATATACACAAACACTTGGTTAAATAACATTATTTATTTATTTTATTTTAATTTTTTATCTTAAAATAAATGCATTGTGATGGACGATACTAGCTCTTCTAGTCACTCCATCCTGATGCATTATGTCCAACTGTTCGGCCTAGGAGGCCTCTAGGAAAAGTTTGGACCCAGGAGAGTTCTTTGCTTAGCTGGGGGAGTGAAGGGAATAACTGGATCCCTTGGGAATCTGATCTACCTCAGGCGGCTAGCTAATGTTAGGAATTGAGTTCCATAAAGAATGGACAAGGCCCAGGAGAGGAAGGCTGCCTCTCTCTGTTTCCCCAGGAAGCTTATTTGAATCAAGCCTCAGTAGTAGTTTGTATGTATTCTGCTTTTGAGTAGTGAGCCCAGAGGCACTGGTCAAGGCATCTGATATGGGATTCCTTTGTTCTGGTGAACCCTAAAACTAGTAAAAGAGGACTCTCTGAAAAGAAGGTTTTTTTCCTCTTGGTGGAGAAAAACAATTGGTGGCTTGTGTTGGGAAATTAGAACTGGAGCCTAGTCACATGCACCCATCCTGACAACTGAGCACATTCAAATTTAAAATTAATTGAACAAAAGTAGATTCCTCACATGATCTAACTAAGTATTACCTTCCTCCCCCCTCCACCCCACCTTCATGTAATGTATTGGGATGAGAACAGAGCTTTCCCATATAGCAAATGACAGGATATTCTTGAGCAAGGTGGGTGAGATAATATCTTTTATTGGGAAAACTTCCAAAAGAGCCAAATCATCAGCTAGTGTAATTCAAAGTAGGTCCATTGAAGTCGACCAGCTGTTTTGCATTGATGTTGTCCAGTCAAATGGAGACTAGCTATGTGTGTGTGCGCCTCAGATGGCAACTTTTCATCAAGAATGAAAGAAGATGCTATGCTTTAGGCAAAGGCCTGAACAAAAATAAGCCATTCACCATGCCCTGAAGGCTTAAAAAATGAGGATTAGTGAGTTTTCAGAGTTGAGAGCATGCAGTGAAAACTCTGTCAGCAACCACTGGATATTCAAATACAGGGACTGTTAGTGAGAGCTCAACAGCTGTGATGGTGTGTGTGGGAAAGAGGCAATATCTGGGGTAGCGAGGACACAATCAGATTTAGCTTTGAAGTTCAATTGCAACAGCTTGAATTGTATGCAAGTATGAAGCCAATGGGGTCTACGGTACACTAGTGCAATGTGCTCCCTGTAGCCGTCTACTGCAGCAGTCTGGCCAATACAGGCTACAATAGCTGCAGTCTGAGTGGTCTTTAAGGGTAGCCCCATGTTTCTGTTCACCCTGCACCCTGTTAGAAATGTTGGTATAGCCGGAGGGATACGTGTGTATGTGTGCATATATATATTTAAGTGCGTGTATGTATATGGCCATGTAAAGAATTATCTTAAATAAAATACCTCTTGATAGTTTTGTAGTTTACTACATCCCTTGCCCTCAAATCAAACCCAGGTTTGATCAACTGAGCTCATCATAGCTTGCAATGTCCACTTCCATTAATGGAGATTACGTGGGTTTTGCTAGGGATATACATACAGTGTTTTGGAGGGGCTTCAATGGAGCTTCTTTGATTGACATTAGCTGATGATCTGGCTCTGTTGGCAATTTTAATAACTGAAAGTTGTCTATCTCCATTGGTAATCTGATATGTTTTAAATATAGTGTTTATTAAAATACTAACACATATTCCCACCCACAGTATAACCAGACAATATTAAGTTCCTTCCTTTTTGTTATTCAGTATAATAAAGTTTCTAATCTCAAGGGAGCTACTGTAATAATTTATGCCACTTTCAACTGAGCTGCTTTCCCAGTTATTTAAACCCTCTGGAACAAAAAAAATAAATAAAAAAATTAAGGTCAATAATTGGAATAAGTGGGGTTATTTTATGTGGTGTTCCCATTTTCATTTTTAGTAAAGTCCTGTAATTCCTAGTGTTGTCATAATCTAGGAACACTGATTACCTACCTTCAGTCATGGAAAAGCATGGAAAGGTTACAAATGGACAATCTTTCCCCGTCTAAAGCCCATGAGAATCAGTTTTTCCATTATTTTACACTTCAATCGTTCTTCTGTTAGCTGCCCAATAATATTGTTTAAAGTTTGGGAGGTCAGTGCCTCCCTGTTCTGAGGGCAACTGCAGAATTTTCTTTTTAACTCAATGGGATTTTTAAGATCACAGGAGTCTAGTAGCACCCTCCATCTCTTCAGAGTTGAAAGCTGCTCTAATTTACACTGAAAGCAGATAACTCTAAGGGGCTGATATAATAGCAGCACTGCCTCATGCCCTCCAGTGACCACAGGAGGAGAAGTGGTGAAGGACTCTATGGCACCAGAAGATCCCTCTAACTGATCCTCCTGTGGTGGGATATGTTGGTCTTAGGGCCTTTTGTGCCGGTAGACTGATACCAAACAGCTCCAATGCAGCCAAAGACCAGGGTCAGGATCTCCTGACTCCTAGTCCCTTCCTTACCTTTTTTTTTTTTTTTTTTTTTTTTGAAAAGGCATTTTGTGTGTCACACTGTCTGCAGTGGCTCACAACCATGAATGCCAGCCTCAAGGCAGATTGTCAAAAGGCAGAGCAGAAGCCCCCAATTGGCTGTATGTTCTAATTAGATTTCACCAATCCAGTAACAAATGTGAACTCCTAAATCACTATAATAATCTTACCATGAAGTCACAGACATTCCACTCTATCTTGCCACCCAAGCAAGATGGACTGTGTGATAGATGGTCACTTTACACCAAAAATCACATCAATATTCAGGTTACTCCCAGTCCCAAAGGACCAGTCATTTATCCCAGGTCAATTGTACTTAGATCTCAAACCAAAGACAATGCTTGTAGCCAATCCTGTAATAAACTAACTAAAGATTTATTAACTAAGAAAAGAAATAAGAGTTATTTACAAGATTAAAGTAGATAAGCATACACACACAAATGAGGTAAAATCTTAAATTGAAAAAGTAATAGAAGCCTCTGTAATAAACAAGCTTTTATGTCCTTTAGGGCTAATCCAAGTCAAGCAGCTTGGGGATCTCTTGCTTATTTCTAGGAATTTTTGCCCCTCAGAATTCAGACAGCATAAAGAGACCTCAGTTTCTTCTGGTTAGGGATTTTTATCAACCCCTGCCTCTAGAATCCAAGCTGATGGGACAAATGCTCCTGCACATAACCTCTCCATGGATGGGTGAGGGGAAGCAATCAACAAAGTCTTTGTTCCACAATGGCCTATTTGGATTCAGTAGTGCTTCCTGATGAGTAGGAGATAACACCTCTTCGGGTAAACTAATATATCATATTTGGTAAGGCTTCCTCCTTGACTGTGGGGAATTTACAGTCTTAACAAACATTTGTATAGTTACAGAGCAAATATTTAAACATTACCTTATAACCAGAGATACAGAAAATATAAGTAGGATTAATACATGCAGCATCCTACAAGCATTCCATAAAGTTAAAATACAACACATCATTATAATTCTAATGTCTATTTTAATAATGCTGACACACAGGTAAGCAAGACTGGTTTCCAGTTATGCATTTGTAAGTGTTCGGTGAGGCCTAGGGACCTTGGCATGAGCTGGCACCTGGTCTGCCAGTGTCACAGTCAGGGGGTATACAAACCCCACACTAGGCAACCCAGGGTTAATGAGCTATTGTGGGCTCAGCTAGGGCTGCCACGCCACACTTGTGAGAGATGTCAGACTTGGAGGGAGGAGTTTAAAAGGGGAGAAAACAGACCAGGGAGAAAAGTAGGCCTCTTCTCCTAGAGATGGACTGGGTGAAGGTAGGTGGTTCTCGAATAACCACTGCCCTATGGCCCCCTCTCTGAAGGAAGGGTGAGCTCAATGATGAACCCCTGGTTTTTTACTTGATTATAGACTAAACTTATGAGCCTCAGGGCACGTCTTCACTACCCGCCGGATCGGCGGGTAGCAATCGGTCTATCGGGGATCGACTTATCGCGTCTAGTGAAGATGCGATAAAATCGATCCCCGATGGCTCTGCCGTCGACTCCGGAAATCCACCGCGGCAAGAGGCGGTAGCGGAGTCGACGGCGGCGCGGCAGCGGTCGACTTGCCGCCGTCCTCACAGCCAGGTAAGTCGACCTAAAATACGCCACTTCAGCTACTCTATTCACGTAGCTGAAGTTGCGTATCTTAGGTCGACCCCCCACTGTAGTGTAGACCTAGCCTCAGTGTGACTATGGTTTATCAGGGACTCTCTGAGAAAAGGGAGTCCTCCCATATCTGTATGACAGTTCATTTGTGTCCGTCTCCTTTGGTTCATTGACAACCCCAGAAGGGGTTGACTCTTATGGACCCAGCTGGAGGTCTGAGTCTCCCAGGATTGGACCTCTGTGGTGGACCACCTATGTGTTGCAGACCAAAGGCTTGGTGAGTGTGAAGGCCTTGTCATGGCCCTAGAAGGCAGCCTGGGTGAGGAAACCAGTGACATGTAAACAGAAAAAAAAGCATGTGAAGAAACGTCAGTGGTACCAGATTGATAGATATGGCAATTCTAATAAATGTCTGGAAAGCTTTTACAGGCAGCATGGTTAAAATTAGTTTAAGATGCTAATCCAGTTTGCTTTGCTTCCTTATTTATATATCAGTCCCTGGAATACAACAGACTAAAATGACATAATAAGGACAGGGTAATAAAACTGGTTCTACATTTTTTCAGTGGCCTGTCAAAATAGGATAGACTGTTAGCTGGATCAGCTACAGGCTGCTATTTCTCACACCTTCACCTTTAGGCTTGCAATTCTGCTTTTGCTCTTAGATCAGCGATACTATGATGTCTGAATGCACAGCAGGAGGGTACAATAGGATCAACAAACTGTGTTTTGAGATCTCATTCTGGGACAAAACTTTGAATCTTAGGGGATGTGCATCTGCTACTGAGTAAGTAATGTTTGATTCTCAATAATTCACATGTACTTGAGTAGAGAACTGCTTTAATTGCTCAAAGGTTTAGAGTAGATCAATGAGTTCAGGTCAATCTTGTCGGTTACATTTTCTATTGAATTAGATCCAGACTGGTAAATAGACCTCTCTACACATACAGATAATTTCTGGCTATAAAATTCATTAAAGTTTTGTTTTATTGTTAAAATTCAGACTTCCAAAACCACATTATTATACATTATTATAAACTGTTTATTGGCTCTACATAATGGGGCAAATTCCTTGTGTAAGCATGTAACTTTGCTGAAGTAGATGCGTCACACCCCCTTACATCTGGTCTGCATTTGGCCTAGTATTCTGAACCAGAATTTTATGTTTCCACTCACATGGGGTTCCTAACCTTTTTCATAGTGTGTGTTTACATATTAAATTTTAATTGCTATCTCTCCCAATGGCACAGACTACTTCATCTCCCATTCACAATCACATAACATCCCAGTGGCAACTACAGTCATTGCTGACATGGTGAAGTAGTATTAGGAAATGTTTTTTGTTTTTGTGTTTTGTTTTAAAGTTGTCTCCATTTTAAAATGTGATGTTTACTGGGTGGGAACAAGGTGACTTAGCACCAGGTTACTAGCAAGTGTTTCATGGTTCACAGTTTGGAAACTGCTTTTCTAAGCATAGAGGATGCTATAAATGCTACAGTGATGTTAATTACATAAAAGGCAAAAGAATAAAGAGTTTAATGGTGACTGCAAAACCTAGGTGTATAGAATAGATACAGGCCCTAATGCTGCTTATGCACGTACTTATGCGTGTGACTAATATTTAGCCCATGTGTAAGTCTGTAAGAATTGGGGCCATAGAATGAAACTTCAGGTTTATATTTATATTAATTTTTCTTTATAAAACATCTCTCCCATGCTCTCTAAGCCTTTACATAATTTAGTTTTCATAGTCAAATGTCCTAGTAGACTGCTTATTCAACTCCAAAAGGTAGTCTACACATAGGCACCACCAGAAATAATAATATAGTCAAAAAATTGTCCTCCACTGCAGACATAATAAAATCCTCTCTGGAACCTCAGTTTACATTCTCCCCAATGCATGTGAAAAAGATGGGATTTGCATCTATTGCCTTTGCATATATGATACAGAAACATATTTACAGACTTTGTCCAAATGTGAAAGAGCGGAATACATGCTTTGTTTCTGGCCCCATAGCATAAATCAAAAAATTGACCTGCACTGCTCCTGGTTCATCACAGAGTTTCATAGCTGTTTGGTACCAGACAAAGCACTGTTTGCAATTGGGCCACTCAGATGGTCTGGAGAATTCCAGGGTTTTTTTAGGCTTGAAATTAGGCATCTTCCTGCATGCCACCTCCTTTCACAGAATGTCTGTGCAGCGCAGCTTCTTTGCAGCACAACCTCACAATTGGCTGTTTTAGAAGTTTTTATTTCTGACATCATGTCATGATCCAGTTAACTTGTGTGCAGGCCTAGTAGAAACTCACACAAACACAACCTGTCTGTAAGGAACTCGTTTTAATAATAATGCCCTATATCTGCAGATCTTTAGGTCATAGGTCAAAAAGTATAACTTCAACAAAAACTTTATTAGAGCAGCCCAATATAACAACCACATACCACACCTAGTTGGGGAGATCCAACGACTTTCTAGCCCCTTTCCGCTATGGTGTAAAGAAATGGAGTAGACCAGATTTTGGCCCAATATCTCCATCCACAGAGCCTTCAGAAACAATGCTTCACAGTCTTTGGAAACTCTGTAGCACCAGAAATTGAGCATTCAAGTTGATTTACTGTGTAGTCACTTTGCTGAAGATGTGCTGCTTTCAAAACACAGAAAATGTCACAAATATGGCATGAAACAGAGACTTCCTGCAAGGGTATGTAACTTATGCTATAGTGTGATTCCTAGAGATACCTAGAGATAAATTCCTTGATTATTCATTTTGACATTGCCAGCTGGCGTAATCATATCTTGATTTCTCCCCTTCCCCAGACCTCCATGGTTACAAATTTTAGCTAAGGGGAAAATATCCTCAAGTTTATTCATCATTTAGGAATATTTGGTTTCAAAAAGTCACAGGAGATTTGAAGGTTTCATGCTTTCAGCAGTCAGAACATTAGAACATCCTATACAATGATTGGGGCCAGATCCTTGTCTGGTGGAAGTTGGTATAGCTCCAGTGGAATCAATTGGAGGAGGAAGTGGCTGCCTAATTTTCTCCTTTTTTCCCCCTTTCTGAGCTGTTGTTGGAATAACTTACCATTTGCCTTTTCTTGTAATGATCTATGATCCTAATTACCCCTTGGCCAGAACTGAGCTGCAGCACTGACTGAATGATGTATGCAGCATGGTGATATGAGGCTCAGCCTTTGGCCCTTAGCCATTATAGCCTATATGTCTGGTATTCCAGTTCAGTGATATGTTGTGTCATGGCCTGTGTGCATGGCTACGTGTACTTTGTGTCATACATATGTTATGTTATTTTATGATTGGGCTTAGACTGCTTTATATGAGGTAAATACTGATGCAGACATACACAAGTACAGGTGTAATACTGTTTTATTATGGAAGATCTTGCAGTCTGTTGTTCACATTTACATCCTGCGCTAGTCAATACTTAATCATTAGCAGGGGTGCCAGGATAAGACAATATGGTGATCTTCAAGAGGGTTTATGTGTCTGTATTTTAAAAATCACATTAAAACTTATTTTTTTGAAAAATTTTACACTTTTTTGCATTATTTGGGGACAGGTGTGTTATCCACACTTTGGGAAACCCTGAATCAAGGTTATTTCATGTAGTATCTTGTTTCTTCATGGAAAATGTTCCACTTTCTACCATTAGATGGCACTAATTAGCTAACCAAATGCAGTATTTAAACTGTTAAGGTTTTATTCTTCTTTATTATGGTAATACCGCAAAAGGGCTAGATGCTGCCTGGAGACCTCTGCCACAAAGCTTCTTTTGAAGCTTCTGAAAACATAGGGAATATTTGTTGAATAATTATAACCAATTGTTTGCTTTAAGTGCAAAATAGGAATGGATGACTTTCACTTGAAAGGACCAAACAGAGTGATAATCAGAAACGAAGGCTTAATGCGATATTTCTTTGAAGTAAAAAGTTAGAACACCTATAAAATATCACTACTATCTTTTTTTGTTTGTTTGTTTTTACATGCAAGTAGAATTTTTAAAATTAAGGATTACTAAAGGCCATGATTTTCAAAAAAATAGAAGCCTCAGGTTAAGCCCCTAAATCAGCGGTTCTCAAACTTCATTGCACTGCGACCCTCTTCTGACAACAAAATTACTATATGACCCTGGGGGAGAGGGCAAGCTGGAGCCCTGCCGCCCCAGGTGGAGGTGGAGCTTGGGCTTCAGCTTCAACCCCACATCCCAGCAAGTCTAATGCTGGCTCTGGTGACCCCATTAAAATGGGGTTGCGACCACTTTTGGGGTCTCAACCTACAGTTTGAGAAGCGCTGCCCTAAGTCCATATTTAGGCACCTAAGTAAGTGACCTCAGTGTGAGCTGTTGGGCGTTCAGCATTCTCTAAAATCAGGCTATGGTATGAGGGGCCTAATTTTAGGCTTCTATTTTTGAAAGTCTTGGTGTATGTTTTTTCACTTTGTGCTTATATTTTTAACCTCTTGCTTTAGAATGGGCCACTGTCTTAAAATTCGTCTATCTTCATGGCTAGTCAAGTCCTTTTAAGTTTAAGATGATACTTGCATCTCCTTTAGTTAATTATGATCATCTTCACAAATTAAGAGTCATAAAAGTTCTTTAAATGTAAAAGATCATATGGCCAGAGATGTAAAGAATTATAATACTTAGCCCTTACATACAACTTTTGATCCATAATCTTGAAGTGCTTTATAAAGATGAGTAAACATAACTATCCCCATTATACAGATGGGGAAGGCCAAAATTTTCAAACATATCTGCTCATTTGCTATCCTTCAGTTTTTGGGTGCCCATCTTGATGATGACTATTTATAATCTGGTATCGCATAAAGGGCACCATCATGGTAAGGGTCTAATAATGCTGGGCACTCTGTGGTGCAAGTAGATTTTAACTCTTACTGGTTCGGCGACTCATGGGAGGGACACAAAGGGGGCAGTAGCTACAAGGGGGGTATATGACCTCCCCCTGTGACCTCCCCACATGACTCCTCCTCAGCCCAGGACCCCCGCACTCTCCCAGTCCCCTCACCATCCCACGTTACCTGGGGGGTGGCCCTCTGTCCTCCCCCCATCATTTGGCTGCTCTTCCTGGCAGCCAGGCCTGGAGCCACTCCCGGATGCTGCCCGGTGCAGCACAGCAGCTGCCTGGGGGAGTGCGTGGCTCTCCCAGGCAGCTGCTGCGCTGCATTGGGCAGCGTCCTAGGCAGTGTTGCTGGAAGAGGAGAGGCTATGGCCTTCTGGCTCTGGCCCCTTCCTCTCCTTGCCCGGGCCGGTGGGGGCACTTAAGCCTGGGGAGGGTCACTTGACCCTTTGTGCCTCTCCCACCAGCCACCCCCACTCACAAACAATGTTTTGTTATTAGAGGCCTGCATGGATATAAATTTATACCCGCGGATGCAGATATCTGCAGATAGAAATTGGTATCCGTCGAACTGCAGGTCTCTCCCGGGAACTGCAGCAGCGAAAGGAGCAGAATGTGGGGTCGCCGGGTGGCCCCATGCCAGCAGCTCCTCCGGTACGGATGTACCATCCTCAGCCCCACCCCCAGCCCTTCCACACAACTGCATCTCCTGTCTGGGGTCTGTACAGCCCCTCCAGAGAACAGGGCTGGGGGCAGTACAGCTGCACCGCAGGAGCTGCTGAGGTGGGGCTGCCCGGTGGCCCCACGTTCTGCTCCTTTCACCGGGATATAACTAAGGACTGATTTTCAGAGGTGGGGAGGACCGGCTGCTCCCATGGACTTCAAGTGAAGTTGTATCAACCTGGATATCCAAAAGTTGAGGCACTTATGATTAGTGGACACTTGGAAGTTTTGACCTAAGTGACCTACTCAAGATCCAAAACTGAGTTAGTAGCAGAGCCAGGATTCAAAGCCAGATCACCTGACTTGCAGATTGGTACCCTATCCAAGTTACTGTACTTCATGACTGAAGCTAAAGGGGTTTTTAATGACTTAACTTTCTGGATGATTAATGACCAGCTGGATGAGGTAAAGGCTTCAGGTGAAGCCAAGGGTCCTTCATTTAGTTGGTCAATAATTAAGTGACCAAGTGATCATTAAGGCCATTGTATATTATGAAAATCTAAAAATGTAAAGTGAAAAATTCATTTGTCTATGAATTTAAAAGTTGAACCAGTCATTGCCTTGAATGTGGCGCTCTGCCTCTTTTCCTAGAATATGTAAGCGAATGTTCCCTTAGATTTCTGATGAATATTAAAGATAATTACAAAAAATGTAGTCTGGCCTATTTTTATATTGTACATGTTTTCTTCAACTCTCTTCTCTCGTGAATGGGAGAAAAATATTGATAGATGGCTATTGCTGATAATGTTAAAGAATTATTGTTGTCCAATCAAAACCTGTTTGGGAATGGTTTTGTTAAAGAACAAGGAAATGTGGAGTCTGACCAGTCATTCCTTCACTGGAAATGGGATGTGTACCTTTTGTATTATCAGTCTCACTCCTAATTTATTCAGAAGTATTGTCACTTGTTGTTCCAGGGCCAAAACACTTATGGAAGGGCTTTTGTTTTGGGGTTAAGGTACCAGATGAATTAGTAACGGAGATGGTAATTAAACAACATGATAGGACATGCATGTGCAGTAATAATGATTAATGACATGATTCAGGTTGTTTGTGAGGCATGAGGTAAAGACCAGTGATTCCAATGCACCAAAGAAGTGTAATTAATCAGCATTACATCCTGGTCTGGGTGAGATTATGAAAAAGGACCTTTAAAGTAAAAGTTGTTGTTTTAAATATTTGAAATAAGTTTGTGGCAGTGTCAGGCCAGAATTATTCAACCATAGAAATGTGTTTAAAAATAGTTACACAGTACTTAAAGTAACCAATTGACTTGGCTGCTGATATTATTTTTAATTTTCCTGATATTTTATTTTAAAAAGCTTTAAAAATAAACAGTGGGCAAGGAGGCAAAACAACACATATATACAACAGGTCCCACTAATCACGGGGTGAGCTTGCATAGAATTTGGTGGAAACTTCTATAGTAGAACATCCATCAAAGAAAGAAGGATGGTCCAGTGGTGAGGGTGCTTGTCTGGGAGTGTGGAAACCTGGGTTTAATTCCCTCCTCTGCCACAGACTTTCTGGGTGAGTCTGACAGTGGGTAAGTCAATTAGCCCCTCAGTTTCATATCTATAAAATGAAGATAATAGCTCTTTACTAGGTGTTGTGATGATAAAGAGTATGAGGTCCTCAGATACTGCAATGGGGGGCATATACCTAAATAGACAGGTATGGGAAAGCTATGGTGGCAGAAAGTGACTGCAATCTCCTCTCACAGCAGGCAGTAATTTTGTGGGGTGCAGGACGGGAGTGAACAGTGCAGGCTGTGAGTGGGGTATATTCAGTGCATCCCCTCTGACAGGGTCTCTATGAAGCATCAGCTAAACGTTAAAGCTGCTTCCTTGCAGAACCTTGATTGGAACCCCTGAGGGCAAACGGAACAACCTGAGCCTGAAAAGGAGCCAGAATTTACCAACCTACATTGCCAAAGACCCAGAGTAATACATCATCAGCCCCCCCATCAGTCCTTTCCCCTCCCCCTGCATACCCCCCTCCAAGCGCCTCCCGCCCACCGACAGCCTTACCGGTGAGTGCCTCCCCCTCCCTCACCGTACCTCCTGATCAGCTGTTTCATGTCGTGCAGGAGGCTCTGGGGGGGAGGGGGAGGAGCTAGGGCAAGGCAGGCTATGGGGAGTGGGTGGGAAGGGGGTGTGTGGGGCAGGGCCTGTGGCAGAGCCAGGGGTTGAGCAGTGAGGATCCCCCGGCACATTGGAAAGTCGGTGCCTCTACATCCATGTGAATGCCCTGGCTATGGGGTTCTGGAAAGGAGTGATTTTGGGACCCAGTTAAGAAAATTGTTAACTAGTAAAAGAAATGAGGAATATAAACCTTTAACAAGAGTGAATGTTGTATAGCATGGACATTACCTGAGGGACTATAACAGGATCTCAGCCTTTGCAACTTCACACTTTAAACTTTTTAAAATCACAATTAAGAAAAGTAAAACCTTTTTGATTTTAGTGGAATAAATAGCAGAACTTAAAAGTCTTGTTGGTTTTAAAATCTGCATTGGAAGCAATACTATGGGGGTAATGCACAACGGGATTGAAATAAGGAAAATAATAATTTAAAAAGAAGGTTTAGAAATTCTTTAGACTTTTTATAGTCAATATTTTCCCCTTTTAGCATGAACATTTATGTATTTTTTTTAAATGTTGAAGTTAACCTATAAATAGTAGTTCCAAACCATGTGGATGTGATGATTTACATAGGGCAATATAATAAAGGGGCTAGAGCCAGGAAATTCCAGCTGGGAGACCTTACACCTCCCCAGCTCAGAGAGCAAGCTCCTGGCCAAATGGCAGGGCCTGTAGAAAGTACTCAGTTAGGTGGGACTGATAGATTATGAAATTTACTGCCTGGACCAGTGAAAACAAAAGCAGATTTATCATGTAAATCTGTTTAAAACCCCGGAAAGAACAGCAAAGACTCTTCATATACCCAGTGAAGGAAAAAGAGGATCTGGAGCCTCAGCTTCCTAAACCAGCTGAAATTGGGATAAAGGAGGTGCAACTTGGAGAGGAGCTGTCTAATCTGTAGCAAATGCAAATAAACAACCTTGTGAGAGCTTACAAAGAGGTGTTCTCCCCACTATTGAGACAAACCTCCTCGGTGACTCGCCAGGGCTGAGCCTATTTGGAAGTCCTATCAAATCCCGTAACCTGTGGTGTAGTGTGGTGCTTTTGGTACCAAAGCTAGATGTGACCATCTGATTTTGTGTAGATTTCCATTAGATAAATACCATTTCTGACTTTGAGGCATATCTGATCCAAGTCGATGATCTGCTGTATTGTCTCGGTCAAGTTCACTTTACACAGGATTAGTTCTAAATAAGGGCTATTGAAAATTATGCTTACTCCTGACTCCCAAGAAAAAACTGCGTTTTCTACACTGGTGGACGTATTCCAGTTTGTTACCATGCTCTTTGGGTTGCATGGGACCCTGGCCACCTTTCAAAGTCTGATTGCCCAGGTGTTATGGCCCTACCATTGCTACGCCATGGCCTACTTTGATGATGTAGTGGTCTACAGTCAGGCCTGGGCCACACACCTTCAGAACCTAGTAGCCGTCCTTCAAACTATATGGGAGGCCCATTCAACAGCAAACCAAAGAAGTGCAAGAGGGGAAAAGAGAAATGAAACATCTCGGGTATCTAGCAGGGAACGGTAAGAGTACAACACCTAGTGAACAAAGATGAGGCCCTAGCAAACACCCCCATCCCAACAACAAAAGAGCAGGTCTGGTCCTTCCTACACCTAGCAGGGTACTATAGAAGATTTGTGCCTGACTTTGCCTTATTAGCCACACCTTAACAAGACACATGATCCCTCCAGTGTAATTAAGCATTTCAGAAAATTAAGCAGATTCTTTGTAGTATTCCGGTATTGCACAGATCTAATTTCTCTCGAATTCATTCTTCAAACACATGCCTTGTACTGTGCCATGGGTGCAGTGCTGTCCTAAACTTTCCAAGGACAAGAGCACCGTATCCTTTACATAAGTAGAAAACTCATAGACTGGGAAACCTAGTAGTCTGTCCCTGACAAGGAATGCCTGGCCATACAATGGGCCATAAAGACACTGAGATGCTACCTGTTAGCAACCAAGACAAAAGGTGTTCCAGAGCAGGCAGCACTAAGGTGGCTCCAAACCATGAAGGACTCAAATGACTGTGTGACACATTGGTACTTGGCCTTACAACTCTTTCAATTTCAAATAGAGTATTGGCCTGGGAAGGACCATCGGAGTGCAGACTTCCTTTAAGAACTACAGAAGTCAGGAGGGCCAATGGTAAGTGCCCTGGCAGACCCACCTTGGGAGGGGGGAGGGGTATGTGAAGGCATAAGGGATACCATTCCTCTGGTGTCAGAGGCCTGCAGGTGGTTGGCTGGCTGGCTGCTTAACACTGCTCACTGCACCAAAGAAAGGGCTGGAACTTAATTAGCTGACCTTTAGAGGACAGTAGGAAATTGAGTGGGTAAAACTACAGTACCCTCCAGAAAGCTGAGGGGCCAGGGGTTATGCTCCCAATGGACTGCTCCAGAGGAATTGCTCCAGAAACCAAACAGACAGAAGGGAGACTGTGTGGAGTCCTTTATTGCTGAGGCTCTGAGGTAATGGAAGTTACTGGCATGAGGGACAGGCTTGGGGAAGGGACTACTTGGCTTGCACAGCCTCCCTCCTTCCTGCTGATCATCCTATATTTCCTTCCCCACAGGGCCGGCTCCAGGTTTTCTGCCGCCCCAAGCGGAAAAAAAAAAAAAAAAAAAAAGCCGGGGCAGCGCAATTGCGCTGCTCCACTCTGTGGCGGCAATTCAGCAGCAGGTCCTTCGCTCTGAGAGGGACTGGGGGACTCGCCACAGAATTGCCGGAAGACCCGGACGTGCTGCCCCTTGGTATTGGCCACCCCAAGCACCTGCTTCTTTAGCTGGTGCCTGGAGCCAGCCCTGCTTCCCCAACAGCCCCTCCTTTGTCCTCGGTCCCAGGCAAACCGGTCACCTGGGTCCTCTCTCCTCAGCCCTTTGTCCTCCCACTGGCCAGAACTGGCTGACTTCCAAGATGGGGTGGGCCTCCCAGTCACCAGTTGCTAGGGTAGGTTGCTAGGGTACCCAGTCTTCAGGCTGTTGTTGGGAGTCCCGCAACTGGTTCTCTGCAACAACAAACACCCTTTCCCACCACCTTGTTAAACATGCAGCACACAGGGGAAACGGAGACACACATAATATTCATGCAAAATCCTAAGAAAATCCCCCACTTCATCACACATCATTTGAAATAACTTCTCAATAAGCCTGTGTGGCTGGGCTAAGGTTGGGGAATATTAGGGTATGTCTACATTGACCTTGGGAGTGTGCCTCCCAGCTCTGGAGACAGACACATGTTAGCTCTGCTTGAGCTAGTGCACTAAAAATAGCAGTGTGGATGTTGCGGCATGGATGGTGGCACGGGCTAGTCACCCAAGTATGGGCCCAGGGGTCAGGGAATATGTTTTTTTGCTGGTGCCCTTGGATCAATTGAACGTGTGTATATACAGAATGCATGATGGCAATATCCCATGTGATAAGCATATCTGTTGCGTTCCTTTGACCACTTCACCTGCCTTCTATCTACTAATCTTTCTCCTTTGGGACTGTCACCATTCCTAACCTTTAAGCACATTTCAGATAGCTGCCACTTTAAAAAGAACACCACTAACAGGAAACCATCAGCCATGAAAATGTCTCTCTCTTTACCTACGCTTCCCCCTGCAAAATTATCCTGGCTTGCTGTGCTTAGCTATTTGAGGAAGTAGTTTTAAACGTGTGCTAATAAAACCTTTATACTACATCAAGCGTGTATGCCACCCAAAACTTATAATCTAATTCTGCAATTCACAGCATGGCTATCATCTTCACATATATTGAATATATATATTGTATGGAATATTATATGTATACACACACACAATTCCATTCAAAATTACACTAAGAATATTAAGGTTAAGCACTCAAAAGTCAGAAAATCCAAACATAAATTAAGGTTACAGGTGTAAACTTATCTTTGTCTCCTTGCATATACATTATGATATAGTCTTGAATTGCATGGTCACAAACTATTTCATTAATGCAGTATAATAGTATTTTCTAAAACCTTAGCTACACATGTGTAGCATCTTTTACATCTGTGTTACTCAGTGCATGCCAGACTGAGGCCATGAATGTTGTCTGTATCAGAAGTACACAGTACTCACTCTCATGGTCCCTGTGCAGATTGCCCTGGCTGAGACCCCTTTTCGGCTCCTGTGAGTGCACCCCTTTCAAGTGGCAGTCCTGTGCCTCCACTTCTCTTTGCAGTGGGGCCTCACAGATGAATCACTCCTCGACTGGGTCTTTGGGTTACACCTCCCTCCCTTCACCCAGTTGCCAACTGTGTTACTTAGAAGGCCCAATGGGCTTGGTACTGCAAGAGTTTCCCTGTGGGAGCCTGTGGACTGTAACAGTTTGCAGTGACACAGAAGCAGCTTCTCCAAAATAGTGTGATTTATTTTTCCAGAAGGTACACCACAGTGCTTAGAGAAGTGGACTTAAGACAACACAGATATAGACACATCTATCAATATCTGGCATTCCCTTGGAGCCCCTAAGTAGACCTGACTTAGCCCTGGTGCCTCTTTGCTCCCCCTGGGCACCAAATTATAGCCTGCTAGCTGTAGATCCTAGCTTTCAATCCACCTGTGTCAGTCTGCAGCAGCTGACAAGCCCCCCCCCCCCACCTCCGTTCCTTTCTCTAGGGCAGATCCTTTTTACAGACCAGTGTCTTTTGATCTCCAGATTCTCAGTCTTGGCATACAGCTCTGCCATCAGAACTCGGGCTGAGAAGCCCCTCTTCACAGCTATAAAGCTGAGGCTACACTATAGCTTATGTTGGCATAACTTATGAATAAATCACCCCCACCCCCCGAGCAACATAAGTTACACCAACATAAGCGCTAGTGTGGACAGCACTATGTCAGTGGGAGAGCTTCTCCTGCCGACATAGCGACCGCCTCTTGCGGGGGCTGGAGTAGTTAAGCCCATGAGAGAGCTCTCTCCCGTCCGCTTAGCATGGCTACATTAGAGAGTTTACAGCGGCGCACCTCTCTAGTGTAGCCATGCCCTGACTATTGTTTGAGGGAATGCTTCTTATCTAGGCTTGTTTTACCTCTCCTGCCTGGTTTCTTTTAACAAATCCTTTTGATCTATGAACTGCAGCAGAGGGGCATGTGGTATTTATAAAAAAAAATACAACTATTTCCAAGTTCTCCATGCTCACACAACATACTACTGATTAAGTGTAACACAGCATTATGATGAAAGGTGCTAGTGGCTTGTATGCTGAGGGGTCACTGATGTAATAGTCCAGATCTCCTTTGAGGAGACTGTGTAGATTACGATACTTTTCTTTGGTTGGAGGTTAAACCTCTGAGGTACCTTTGTATTGGAAGGTGGCTGCACTTAGAAGGGTTGAGGCCAAAGTTCATCTTTTAGGGCCATATGGTCCCAGGTGAAGAGCCATGAGCTAGATGGAGTTTCCCCAGGTGAAAATCTCAGGGGCTGAAGCAGGAAGAGGGAACTGTTTGTTAAGCATTAAGATATTAATAGGAGTCCAAGAGCGAGGCAGAGACTTAAGACAGCTGCTTCTTAAGGCAGGGCAGTGGTGTTGTAGCTAATGTTTTTGTGAGAAGGAGATGTCTGTGCGCAGTTTATGACCACCAGTATTCAAGGGACCAGGATGTGTGTACATTGGCTGAACTTGCAAAGCCCGACATTCAACTTGATGGCATTCCTCTGTTTGTATGAAATGTGACAATTTTTAAACACCATTTCAGGGAATGTTCTAGGCATCAATGGCTAGCATCCCATTGATTCTGATGAAAATTGGAAAAGCAAAAGGGAGAAATGGAGAGACACATAGGCCAGGTCTACACTACAGATCTATATTGGTATAACTACATCACTCAGGTAGTGTGAAAAAGCCACACCCCTGAGCAACGCAGTTATATCGACCTAGCCCCTCGTGTAGACAATGCTATGTTGACAGGAGAGCTTCTCCCATCGACATAGCTAATGCCTCGTGGGGAGGTGGATTAATTATCTTGACGGGCACAGGCACTGACTTTCCATTGTGCAGGGCAGTGCTTACCCCTGGCTCTTCCCCAGGCCCCGCCCCCAATGTCCCCTTCCCTCAAGGCCACACCCCTCCCTGCACCCTTCCCACCTCTTCTCACCTCCGGTCCACTCCCACCCCGCCTCTTCCAACCCCCTACCTGGAGCGTGCTGCATCCTTGCTCCTCCACCCAAGCCTCCTGCATGCCATGAAACAGCTGATTGTGGCCGCGGGGAGGGAGGGGGAACATATTGATCCGTGGGGACCGCCAGGGGTCAGGCGGCACTGTGGGGAGGGAGAAGTGCTGATAGTGGGGCTGCCGGTGGATGCCCAGCACCCACCATATTTTCCCTGTGGGTACTTCAGCCCCAGAGCACCCACAGAGTCGGTGCCTATGTTGATGGGAGATCTTCTCCTGTTGGCATAGTAGTGTCTTCACTAAAGCGCTACAGCTGCTGTTGCACTGTATGTGAAGAAAGCCCACAGAAACTGGTTAGCAGATTTAGTCACTTCAACCATCTCTGTAATTGCTGGCTAATTGCAACTATCAACACATTCCAGCATAACAATACCCCTCATTTTAGCTCTGCCTATTCTCCTAATATAATTTTAAAAACGTTGACATCCTGAAAGAGGAAGAAAGGTGAATAAAAAGGGTGAGGGGATGGGTTTCTTACAGAGCTCCTGCCGTGGGGGGCACACCAAACCCCTGCTGGGGAGGAGAATGGTGGGATACTGGTATTTGGGGAAAAGGGGAACTAGGACATATACAGAGCTCTGGTCTGAAAGGGAAGGGGGCATGAGTGAAAGTTGAAATGAGGGGTACACAGCCTGTGGCATGTGGGGAGAATGGGGTATTCTGGCATGGAGAGGAGGGGGAGGATGGGGGACACACACAGCCCCTGGCATGGAGACAGGGAGGGCAGGGGGTACACAGAATGTGTGCATGTGCAGCAAAAGCAATAAAGTGTGCAACCCCTAGTAAACAAATCACACTAAAGAAATAACCTGACTCTGTGTCACTGATTTCTGATCCAAAGGGGTAAAAGACATATAAGGCTCCCAGATCTGTTACCACTCGGCAAAAGCACATCAAGAAATACATTTGGCATATTATATCTGGGGGAAAAAAAAGTAAACTGTCAGTGGGTTTCATCCTGGCTTAGAATATTGTATATGCAGTTATCACATTTGTACATGCACAGATGGTGATTAGACAGGGGCTAGATCATCTGGTCCAGAGAGAACAAAAGTGTCCTTACATGCATTCCCTTGATTATGGAGCTAGCTGGGGGATAAATTGGTCTCTGGCACAGCTTAAAATAGCCCCAGGATGACTTTGAGGGCATGGCTACACTTGCGAGTTAGAGCACATTAAAGCAGCCCTGGGCGCCCTAACTCATGACACGTCCACACTGGCAAGGCATGTAGAGCGCCTGGACTCTGCGACTGGAGCGCTCCTGGTAATCCACCTCGACAAAAAGCATAACGCTTGATGCACCCCGGCTGAAGCGCCGCAGTGCCAGTGTGGACACTCTGGTCTATTCTAGCTCTGATCGGCCTCCAGGAGTGTCCCACAATGCCTGTTCTAGCCATCCTGGTCATCACTTTCAACTCTATTGCCCTGCCCTCAGGTGACCAACCATCAGACCCGCCCTTTAAATTCTCTGGGAATTTTGAAAATCCCCTTCCTGTTTGGTCAGCAAGGCGTATAGTGCTCTCAGCGAATCTTTCCAGGTGACCATGCCTCCACATGCCAGGCGATCCCCAATATGGAGCAATGGTGATGCGCTGGACCTCATCAGTGTTTGGGGGGAGGAAGCTGTCCAGTCCCAGCTGCACTCCAGCTGTAGGAATTATGGTACCTTCGGGCAGATATCAAGGGACATGACGGAAAGGGGCCATGACCGGGACACACGGCAGTGCAGGGTTAAAGTGAAGGAGCTGCGGAATGCCTACCGCAAAGCCCACGAGGCAAACCGCCACTCCGGTGCTGCCCCCACGACCTGCCGTTTCTACAAAGAGCTGGACGCAATACTTGGGGGCGACCCCACCTCCACTCTGAAGACCACCATGGACACTTCAGAGCCCAGTTCAACAAGGCAGGAGGAGGAGGAGGAGGAAAGCGGGAGTGAGGGTGCTGAGGAGGAGGGAGACACCCCGGCATCCCTAGATGCATGCAGCCAGGAGCTGTTTTCAAGCCAGGAGGAAGGTAGCCAGTTGTAGCGGCCGGTGCTTGGGGAAAGACAAACACCAGAGGAGGTTCCCGGTAAGCAGCTTTTATTTTGGGAAGGAAGTTGTTCGGTGCGGGCTCTTGGGGCGAGGAGGGTTAGGGCTGCACGCATGCCTAGATGCGGAATAGGGCGTTGATGTGCTCTCTCACATCGCGGTAATCGGCCTCAGTGATCTCTTCAAAGGTCTCATGCAGAAGCTGGGCAATCTGCTTGCGCAGGTTCCTTGGCAGAGCTACTGTGCTCCTTGTCCCAGTAAGGCTAACATGTCCCCGCCACTGTGCCATGAGGTGCGGGGGGACCATTGCTGCACACAGGCAAGCTGCATATGGGCCAGGGAGGAAGCCACATTGTAGTAGAAGACCCTCCCTTGCTTCCCAGGTCACCCTCAGCAGCGAGATATCTTCCAGGACGAACTCCTGTGGAAAATGTGGGGACAGTGTTCAGTATACGGGCCCCCTGCAGCTGTTGGCTCTCCCCAAGGCACGGAACTCCAGAGACAGTATGGCTGTGAAACAATCAGTCCCCCTTGCCTCTGTGCTTACTCACCATTTTGGAGCTCCTGTGGGTTAGATGCGCTTGCTTTGGGACGGGCAATTTCTGCTATTGTGTAGACTGTGCTTGTCTTTAAGTATGGCCGAATCATTGCTCTGTCTGTTAAGTGTTATCAATGGCCGAAAGACTCCAAAGAATTAGGAAGCGGCCACGTAGAAGCAAAGAGGACATGCTGCATGAAGTCATGCAGCAATTCTTTAATGAAAATCAAAAAGTGCAGGAGTGGCGGGGGAGTGAAAGGAGGGTCTGCTAGCAGAATGTGGATCGCCGGCACCAAAGCATGGAGCGGCTGCTAAGCATTATGGAGCGCCAAGCAGACTTGATACAGGCGCTCGTAGCAATGCAGGCAGAGCACTTCCACGCCCGCCCCCCCGGCTCCCCACAGCCCTTGTCCCAAAACTCTTTCTCCTGTGCCCCCATGTCACCTCCAACCCACTTTCCCCAACATCCGGGTTCTTATCGCCACCAGCTGCCTCCAACACTTGTAGCTTCACCACCCAGACTTGCAAACTACGATCCTTACCCGCTGCACTCAACCCCCATCGCCATGCATTTTAGCTAGCCAGAAGTGCAGCACTCATTGCACAGCACTCCAGACAGGAAGGCTGAGTATGGTAACAGGACATACGCAAATCTGTGATTGTACCATTCCCCACCCCACCCACTTGCCCTTTCTGTTTCCCAAGCAGTTGTGTTTCTTTTCAATAAATGAATTTTATTTTCAATAAATGGATTTTTTGGCTTTGAAAACATTCATTATTATTGAATTAAGTAAAAGATACCTTAGCCCAGGAAAGCACTGCAAGTTAGTGTAGCAAACACAGATTCCTACTAACATTGGAACCACTGCACTTCACTCCCGTGCAGGGCACCAAACAGTACTGGTGGCTTTCAGCCTCAAATTGCTCCCTCAAGGCATCCCTAATTCTTGCAGCCCCGTGCTGGGCCCCTCTAATAGCCCTACTCTCTGGCTGTTCAAATTCAGCCTTCAGGTGTTGAACCTCCGAGGTCCATGCCTGAGTGAATCTCTCATCCTTCCTTTCACAAAAATTATGGAGGGTACAGTCCGTGGATATAACCGTGGGGATGTTGTCATCGGCCAGCTCCAGCATCCCATACAGACAGCGCCAGCGGCCCTTTAAACGGCCAAAAGCACACTCAACAGTCATTCTGCACTGACTCAGCCTGTTGTTGAACCGCTCCTTGCTGCTGTCAAGGCTCCCTGTGTAGGGTTTCATGAGCCACGGCATTAAAGGGTAAGTGGGGTCTCCAAGGATCACAATGGGTATTTCGATTTCCCATAGGGTGATCTTCTGGTCTGGGAAGAAAGTCCCGACTTGCAGCTTCCTGAATAGGTCTGTGTTCTGAAAGATGCATGCGTCATGCACCTTTCCGGACCAACCTGCATTAAGGTCAATGAAACGCCCACAGTGATCCACAAGCGCCTGGAGAACCATAAAGAAATACACCTTCTGATTAACGTACTCGGAGGCTAAGTGGGCTGGTGCCAGAATTGGAATATGTGTCCCATCTATCGCCCATCCAGTTAGGGAAACCCATTTGTGCAAAGCCAGCCACAATGTCATGCACGTTACCCAGAGTCACGGTTCTTCTGAGCAGGATGCGATTAATGGCCCTGCAAACTTGCATCAACGCGATTTCAATGGTCGACTTTCCCACTCCAAACTGGTTAGCGACTGATTGGTAGCTGTCTGGAGTTGCCAGTTTCCAGATTGCAATAGCCACCCGCTTCTCCACCGGGAGGACAGCTCTCAATCTCGTGTCCCTGCACTGGAGGTTGGGGGCGAGCTTATCACACAGTCCCATGAAAGTGACTTTTCTCATCCAAAAGTTCTGCAGCCACTGCTCGTCATCCCAGACTTGCATGACAATGTGATCCCACCACTCAATTCTTGTTTCCTGAGCCCAAAAGTGGCGTTCCACTGCAGTGAGCATGTCCGTGAATGCCACAAGCAATCTCGTGTCATATGCATTATGCGAGTCGACATCATTGTTGGATTCCTCACTGTCAGTTTGTAGCTTAAGGAATAACTCGACTGCCATTTGTGATGTGCTGACGAGACCCATCAGCATATTCCTGAGCACTTCGGGATCCATTCCCGCAGACCGAAAGGGAAGACAGAGCGCGCAGTACAAAAAACATTGAAAGATGGTGCCAAATGTGGACAGAAGCACAGGGATTGCTGGATGCAAAGTGATGCATCACGGGGCGTTGGGACAGGATGCCCTGCAACCCCCTGCCCCCTTCCCACAAGCCACAGCGCCAGAATGGGAAGAGGTGCTCTGTAGGATAACTGCCCATAATGCACTGCTCCCAATGCAAGTGTGGCCACGCTACTGCACTTGCAGCTGACAGTGTGAACACACTGCAGCACTTTCCCTACTGCACTCTCCGAGGGCTGGTTTAACTCACAGAGCTCTACATCTGCATGTGTAGCCATGCCCGGAGTTGCAATCAGCTGTCCATGGTTCCTAAGGGCTGTTCTGGCAGCTGTGGATCAGTAGTGCACATGGATACTCTGGCCACACCTTTTTCTTTGGGAACACTCAGCATAGAATATCAGGGTTGGAAGGAACCTCAGGAGGTCATCTAGTCCAATCCCCTGCTCAAAGCAGGACCAATCCCCAGTCAGATTATTTGCACCAGATCCCTAAATGGCCCCCTCAAGGATTGAACTCACAATCTTGGGTTTAGCAGGACAATGCTCAAACCACTGAGCTATCCCTCCCCCCCAGGTGCTGAGATGGGGGTGGCATAAAGCCACTTGGTTGGTTCTACCACACCTGGGGATTCCAGACTTACACAGGTGAACTTTTCAGGAGGTTGGTTAAATCTCTTTAATGGCTCCTTTGTGCTGCTGTAGTTATGCCAAGTGTCTGTAGCAGATAGAGAGAGAGAGTCTTGCTGCAGATTACCTGCTTGTGAAAATGTTTACCTGTGTACATTTGGCATGTGCAAAATTAAAAAAACAATTTAGAGTGAGGTAATACACAAAGCAGATTTATCTATAAGTATTAACGAAAATAAGTGTTTTACATTCAGTTTTGTCATTTAAAACATAGGCTCAGATCAAATAAATATTCAGAGAACTTGTTAAGTGACAATGAGTGTCTCGTTCATAACACATTAGTTGGAAGAGATGTGCAGAATGCAACATACTCTCATGTAGACTGGAGGAGAGTTTGGTTCGAGTCATGTGACTGAGAACAAAATTAGTCATATGAGAAGTTTAATCCTGAATACCTGAATGAGATTCTATTGCGGTTTGTCTAATTCAATGTGTTTTATTTAGTTAATTTAATTATGCAGAACTCTCAAGTGTTGTGTTATACTGAAATTCACTGCTTCAAGTACATTATTTTATAAGTTTACATTAACACATTTAATGCATGAAAATTAGTTTATCCTGTACTACAGTATGTAGACTTAATTTATGACCTCAGATAGGGGTTATGCATTACTGAGGATTTTGGAAGAGAATTTGAACATTCAATGATTTTTATGTTTTGTAATGAACATGCTGGTTAGGTTAGAAATAAGACGATGTATGACAAATCACTCCACAAATTGCTTGTGAATAGTTTGCTGCATGGGCGATTACATAACTATGTTTGAGTTAAAACAAAACCAGGGACCTATGCTTTGTGACTATAGAGGAATTTCAGGTGTGGCATAAGAGCTAAGGTGGTCCTTTCAGAGACAGATGTTTTGCGAATCTCAAAGTTTATTTTAGGGTTTACAAAATTAATCTGAGGTAACTAAGCTAACTGGTAAATATACTGTCTACCCCAAGTTTAGATTCAATTTAAAATGTTTTTCTAAAGGGAAACCTGTACTATTAGAGATAGAGACCATCCTTCCCCATGCCTCCAAAATTTAGAGAGGCATGAATGGATAACCTAGACATAATTTACATCAAATCTATTCTTTCTTCATAATTTTTGCCTCTCTCTTTCTTTCTGCTGTTTGTTTTAATAGTCTTTCTTAAGAAGGATGCAGAACCAACAACATTCAAGTTGAGACTGAATATTTGAATGTTTGAGTGGGTTTGAAATCAGGTAAAATGAGTTCACCCATCACTAATGAGAACAATGCCCAACCCTCAGGAGGACAGGTTTTTCCATTTATTTGATATATTTCATTTATTTTTTTTCTTGCCTTGTTTGTAACCTTGTTATATAGTTGGATTTTGATTGAATAGTGTCATGTAATTTTTGGAAAAGTAAAGCAAGATACTGAATTTTGCAATAGAATGTGCACTGAATTTTAATTGTCACTTTGTGCACACATGTACCTTATTTCAGTGCACACACATCCGGTAGCTGCATACATAAGGTTCACGTAAATGTATGTGTGTAGTCATGCATAATGAAGTTGGAAAACCTGGGGTAAATCCTGGTTCCACAGCAGTTCATGGCACAACTCTAATTGAATTTTACCTCCGATGCAAAAAGTTTAATAATTGTAATTAATTATATTACTTTCTAGTTAGCTATGTTCATCAATTAATTTTATTCATAACTTGTCTAACTAGTAATATATTAGCAAAATAGTTGTTTTTTGAGGGTCACAAGTGAAGATTGAAAGCAATGATCTTTATCTTTTATGTTATTTAATTCTGCAAAAAGTTAGATAACTATGTTAGCCAGTTTAGATTTACATAGCATATAACTTGAACTGTGTACCTGCCTTTAATGGGACATGCTTGCAAACAAGATCTGGCATCTCAACAGGCCTGTGCTAGATTCAAATTGTTCATATGCAATTAGATAAGTAAACAAATAAGGAATTTAGGGAACTTTTAAATTCTCTATCTCTCTCACACCCACATACCTATCTATGGACCTGCTTTTTTATCTATAGAGCTGTCTCAGATGATAAGTATATTCATTTATTTGTTTCTAGGTCATTACCAGTGTTGTTCATCGTTGTAATAAATTAACAGGACTTAATAGACCCAAGCACGGTATGCAAGGTTCATGACTGGGAGGAAATACCACACAGATGGAACTTTCATGCAATATGGTAGTTCATTTAATTAAATAGGTTCCTATACAGGGTGACTATATTTTCCAAAGGGAAAATGGGACACTGCGCGAGGCTGGTCCGAGTTGCTCGCCTGAGCCCCCTCCCAAGCAGGCTGGCCTGAGCTGCTCACCTGAGGCCCCCCCCCACGGAGCTGGCCCGAGCCACTCGCCCAAGCCCTGCTCCCCACACTGGGGGCAGGCAGGGCTCGGGTGAGCAGCAACACACATACTAGATAAGGTGACCATATTTCCCAAAGGCTGGGGCCGGCTGCTGGCTCAAGCCCTGCTTTCCTCCTGCCAGACCCCTGCCTCCTCCTCCCCCCCCCCCACGGGGCTGGCATCGCTGCTTGCCCCCCCCGCACCCCACTTTTTTGATGAAAGTCGGCATTTATCCCATTTGCTCTTGCCAACTGATCAAGTAGGCGAGAGCAAATGGGACAAATGCGCACTTTTGCCAAAAAAGTTGGGATGGCTGGGACTGTCCCAGCGAAAATGGGACGTATGGTCACCCTATCCCTATATTCTTCTCAAAGAATTAATGCTCTTGCGAAGAGCGACTTGTCATGTTAGTTACACAAGTTGCTCAGCTTAGCTCTTTTATGAAATGCCATTCATCTGTATAATCTTGGATATTTCATTTCAAAGTCCTAGGAAAGCCTGGTGAACACTAAGTAGGCATGCAGTTTCAAGGGAGACATGATAAAAGGAGACTAGCCACAAAAAGCATGTTATGATGATTCCTAAATGTAAAGCACTGAATGTGTTTGAAATATCAGATATTCAAGTTTAAGTTGCCCCAAGGCAGCTTTATCTTAGATGAGTGAAATTTACATCATGTATAAACCAAGCAGAAAATGACCTTTGCAGTTTTACAGAAATAATAGCTTCACTAGGACAAATTGTTCTTGAACATTTTATCATGTGTGTTAAGAGCAAACCTGCTTTTCTTTTGCATTGGATAATGTCTTCATGTCATACCTCCTATTGACACTGACCAGAATGGGATAATCTCACCCCTTATTCAAGTCTGAGTTCCACTTTGTCCTTTTCTTTCTCTTTTTTCTTTACGCCTTTGGCAATGGATATGGATGCAGCCGCTTTTTCAGCACATCATAAAAGACATAATCAAGAATAGACTGTGTTGCGATTGCTGTGCCATGTGGTACCCTGAAATCAAATGGGTTCTTTGCACGATGTAGTGACAGAGGGTACCTCTCTGATTCACATGCAAAAATGTTAATTTCATTAAATGTCTTGAATTGCTAATAGCCTTTGGAGCTTGAAGTAAGTGATAGCTGTTGATGATAAAAGTGGTGGTATGCATCTCAAGAAGCATCATGTGCCTTTCCCATGTGTTTCCACTGGGACTTTGCATGCCAGTTTGCACAAGCCAAGCATCTTGATAGTCAACTAAACCTGAATATTTTGGCATAATTGGGCTTGGTTCTATTCTCATAGTGGTTTTACATTGATGACTTGCAACAGTGCAAGTCAGAAGAGAATTGGATCCTGGTTTATTTTTTGTTTACCTCTTGAAGATTTAAAAAGATCTAGGGGTCAGTCCTGCAGAACTGAAATACCATCAAAGCACCAGTTCTAATTTTGGCTCCAGACATACCTCCCTGAGATATTAAAAAAAACTTGTAACAGATACAAATGTTACATTATATACAAGAATGCTGACATGAATTTTTTTACAGGTGTTACAGTAGCCCACGATTTATATAGTCATCAAGGGAGCTGCCATAGCCTGTTGCAGAAATCTACTTTTAAAAACCTGTAGATAGGTTAGTTCCTTATCAATAGTCCCAGGCCAGCTGCACTTTTCTTGCTCCAATTTTTATTTGAGGAAATCTGTGATCCACCCAGATCAACTAAAAATCTACTATGTGAGCTTGAACACCCTGAAAGTCACCTGAACTGAAGACTAGGGCCTGGTCTACACTACCCGCCGGAATCGGCGGGTAGAAATCGACCTCTCGGGGATCGATTTATCGCGTCCCGTCAGGACGCGACAATCGATCCCCGAATCGACGCTCTTACTCCACCAGCGAAGGTGGGAGTAAGAGCCGTCGACGGGAAGCCGCGGAGGTCGATTTTGCCGCCGTCCTCACAGCGGGGTAAGTCGGCTGCGATACGCCGAATTCAGCTACGCTATTCGCGTAGCTGAATTTGCGTATCTTAAATCGACCCCCCCCTGTAGTGTAGATGTAGCCTAGGTATAGTACTATAGATCTCCTCCCCTGATTAGGGAGACAAGGTGGTGAGGTAATATCTTTTATTGGTTGAAGTTCTGTTGAAGAGAGACACCCTTTCAAGCCACACAGAGCTCTTCTTTTCCCAGACTTGAAGAAGAGCTCAGTTCAAAAGCTTGTCTCTGGGACCAACACAGCTATAACAACATTCCTCCCCGATTGTCATTTAGTAGGACACATGCTCAGCTGTTACTTTTCTGTACCACAGGGGATCTCCTGTTCCCTCCTAAAGCCCTATCTTGTACCTCATGTTAATCTCTTCCTTAGTGCCTTTCACTGTTGAAATAGATGGATAGGCGTTAACACCTTAAAACCTTTTTAATGTTTGCACAGACTAAATGACTACGTGGTTATTGGCTCCAGCATCAGTGCCTTAGGGCATGATTTCAGCCATACCTATGGAGACCAATTTACAACATCAAAACAAACCAATATCAGTGGAATTGATATTACCTTTTAGAACACAAGTCAACAGAGCTGAGGACTCTACTTCAAGGAAGTCTCCTGGGTTGATTCAGGGAATTAGGCAGTGCAGATTTAAAAATCTTGCTGGGATTGTAGACAATTCCAAGGAGCTCTTTCCACCTCCTGCCTTTATGAGTGATGGAGATCCCCCAGATTGCAGGCTGATTCAGGGCTATCTTAAGAATCCCATAATAATGTGTAATATCACATTCTCACAACAAACAATCCTTTATTTTGATGGCTAGATTGGTAGGTATGAGCTTCCTAGGTGATATTTTCTAAACATCTCAGAAATCTATAATCTACCAGGGTGGTGATATTATTATTATTTGTATTATCATAGTGCCTAGGAACCCTAGTCATGGACCAGGACCTCACTGTGATAGGTGCTGTACAAGCACAGAACAAAAAGACCTGCCCTGTAGAGCTTACAATGTAAGTATACGACAAGGGATAACAGATTGATATAGACAGGAGCATGCGAGGAAACAATGAGACAGTATTGGTCAGCATGATGGGCTGTGGTTTCAGCCCACTAGCAGTGAAACCATTGTCAAGTTTTTTGTAGGGATCATGGCAGAAGAGTTTAAGTAGGGCCTTGCATGAGGATGATGAGTTAGTTAGACAATGAGGAGGAGAATGATGCTGGTTGGGAATCCCTTTGGTGGTGGTTGACTAACTGGGGCTAACCTTACCTTGGGAATTTTTAAAAAATGCATGCATATGTCACGGACTCACAGGACTCGTGCACTCTACCGGCTCCATATGGTCTCTGGGAGGAACCCCCTTCAGTGCGACAGCCCTTCTCGGGGATCCACTCTCTCTCGGGGGTTAAGCTGTTGGCCCCATCGCCTCCTGGAGCCACACCTCTCTGAGTCCTCAGCACTCCTGTCTCTCACTGTGGGCCCCCTCAGGGAGTCCATTTGCTCTGGACCCCTGGGGCCTCCACGCCCAGAGGGAATAGCGCAACCCTGATCTCCAGACCAGAGTGACTCTTAGCCAGCGTAAAACAGGAGGGTTTATTGAGCGTCTGAACACAGCATAGGAAACTCTCAGGGCCTCATGCCTAGCAACCCTCACAACAGAACATCTAGGTCTCTCCAGCCTACAGGTGGGCTCTGGCTGCTCTCTTCTCCAAGCCCAGAGACCCCCTCCTTCCAGCCGAGGCATCCTATATCATCAGCCGCAACAGCTCCTCTCCTGTCCTTTGTCTTCCGTCCCAGGTAAACAGGTCTCTGGAGCCCTCTTTCTTCCATCCTTCGTTCCCCTCTGGCTGGAACTGGTTGGTCAGGTCATGGGGGTCCTGTCTCCTCAGCCCTTTGTCCTACCACTGGCCAGAACCGGCTGACTGCCAAGCTGGGGTGGGCCTCTTAGTCACCAGGTCACCGGTTGTTAGGGTTCCCCATCTCCAGGCCGTTGTCTGGGGGTCCCAGCTGCTAGGTGAGGTCACACCTGGTCCTCTGCAACAACAACCGTCTCCCGCCACCTTGTTAAACATGCAGCTCACAGGGAAACTGAGGAGCGCACACACTATTCATATAAAACACTACAAAAATCTCCAACTTCGTCACAGCATATGTGGTGTATTCCAAAGGGGGTAAAAAGCTCTTCTGAATTATCTTTATGCCTCTGGGATAGAAATTAGAATAGAATCATAGAATAGAATAGAATCATAGAATAGAATATCAGGGTTGGAAGGGACCTCAAGAGGTCATCTAGTCCAACCCCCTGCTCAAAGCAGGACCAATTCCCAACTAAATCATCCCAGCCAGGGCTTTGTCAAGCCGGGCCTTAAAAACCTCCAAGGAAGGAGACTCCACCACCTCCCTAGGTAACGCATTCCAGTGCTTCACCACCCTCCTAGTGAAATAGTGTTTCCTAATATCCAACCTGGACCTCCCCCACTGCAACTTGAGACCATTGCTCCTTGTTCTGTCATCTGCCACCACTGAGAACAGCCGAACTCCATCCTCTTTGGAACCTCCCTTCAGGTAGTTGAAGGCTGCTATCAAATCCCCCCTCATTCTTCTCTTCTGGAGACTAAACAATCCCAGTTCCCTCAGCCTCTCCTCATAAGTCATGTGCTCCAGACCCCTAATCATTTTTGTTGCCCTCCGCTGGACTCTTTCCAATTTTTCCACATCCTTCTTGTAGTGTGGGGCCCAAAATTGGACACAGTATTCCAGATGAGGCCTCACCAATGTCGAATAAAGGGGAACGATCACGTTCCTCGATCTGCTGGCAATGCCCCTACTTATACAGCCCAAAATGCCGTTAGCCTTCTTGGCAACAAGAGCACACTGTTGACTCATATCCAGCTTCTCGTCCACTGTGACCCCTAGGTCCTTTTCTGCAGAACTGCTACCTAGCCATTCGGTCCCTAGTCTGTAGCAGTGCATGGGATTCTTCCTTCCTAAGTGCAGGACTCTGCACTTATCCTTGTTGAACCTCATCAGGTTTTTTTTGGCCCAATCCTCTAATTTGTCAAGGTCCCTCTGTATCCGATCCCTACCCTCTAGTGTATCTACCACGCCTCCTAGTTTAGTGTCATCTGCAAACTTGCTGAGAGTGCAGTCCACACCATCCTCCAGATCATTAATAAAGATATTAAACAAAACCGGCCCCAGGACCGATCCTTGGGGCACTCCGCTTGAAACCGGCTGCCAACTAGACATGGAGCCATTGATCACTACCCGTTGAGCCCGACGATCTAGCCAGCTTTCTATCCACCTTACAGTCCATTCATCCAGCCCATATTTCTTTAACTTGGCGGCAAGAATACTGTGGGAGACTGTGTCAAAAGCTTTGCTAAAGTCAAGGAATAACACATCCACTGCTTTCCCCTCATCCACAGAGCCAGTTATCTCATCATAGAAGGCAATTAGGTTAGTCAGGCACGACTTCCCTTTGGTGAATCCATGCTGACTGTTCCTGATCACTTTCCTCTCCTCTAAGTGTTTCATAATTGATTCCTTGAGGACCTGTTCCATGATTTTTCCAGGGACTGAGGTGAGGCTGACTGGCCTGTAGTTCCCCGGATCCTCCTTCTTCCCTTTTTTAAAGATGGGCACTACATTAGCCTTTTTCCAGTCATCCGGGACCTCCCCCCGATCGCCATGAGTTTTCAAATTATGCCTGGCAGGGATGGTTTAACAGTATCCAGATAGATGGGATAGAGGAATTGAACTTCAAAGGCAGGAAAAGTCTGCAATGAATTATGTTAGGATTAATCTGGAGTTCTATCGACAAGAGGCAGTTCAGAGCTGCCATAACATTGGATTGCAAATACTCTATCCTCATCCCTATATTCCTCAGAGCAGCTTAATGGCTGTGACTGAATATCTTGAAGAATCTATAATGGAGTTTCCAGTATGCCATGCATAGTGACCATGGGTGAGTTGGCACAAGATACTTATAATTAGTGATTGTAAATTTGAAACTTCATTTACAGTTCTAATGCAATAGAAACAAATCACAATCCTCTAGTCCTGAACTCCGAGTTGCAGAAGACACAAACTTTTGCACAATATGAAAGCTACCTGAACTTGGGACTGAGTCAGACTTATATCAGCAGCAGCAGCAGCAGCTGGGGAAATGGTCTTGAACCAGTCCTTCCTCAATTTGTGGGAGGCTTCCAAAGGCAGCCTGTCAAGGCTCCTTCCCCACTCTGAACTTTAGGGTACAGATGTGGGGGCCTGCATGAAAACTTCTAAGCTTAACTACCAGCTTAGATCTGGTCCGCTGCCACCACTCCCAATGTGCTAATTCCCTTCCCTGGGTAGCCTTGAGAGAGACTTCACCAATTCCCTGGTGAATACAGATCCAAACCCCTTGGATCTTAAAACAAGTAGGAATTAACCATCCCTCCTCCTCTCTCCCATCAACTCCTGGTGGATCAAGATCCAACCCCCTTGGATCTAAAAACAAGGAAAATCAATCAGGTTCTTAAAAAGAAGGCTTTTAATTAAAGAAAAAGGTAAAAATCATCTCTGTAAAATCAGGATGGAAAATAACTTTACAGGGTAATCAAACTTAAAGAGCCCAGAGGACCCCCCTCTAGCCTTAGGTTCAAAGTTACAGCAAACAGAGGTAAACACCCTAGCAGAAGGTACATTTACAAGTTGAGAAAACAAAGATAAAACTAACACACCTTGCCTGGCTGTACTTACAAGTTTGAAATATGAGAGACTTGTTCAGAAAGATTTGGAGAGCCTGGATTGATGTCTGGTCCCTCTTAGTCCCAAGAGCGAACTCTCCCAAAACAAAGAGCACAAACAAAAGCCTTTCCCCCCACCAAGATTTGAAAGTATCTTGTCCCCTTATTGGTCCTTTGGGTCAGGTGTCAGCCAGGTTACCTGAGCTTCTTAACCCTTTACAGGTAAAAGGATTTTTTGGAGTCTCTGGCCAGGAGGGATTTTATAGTATTGTACACAGGAGGGCTGTTGCCCTTCCCTTTATAGTTATGACACGCCCCCCAAATCACAGATAGTGTTGGACAGCCGGTTCCACACTGGCTGTGATTTCTTCCTGGAGCTCTAGAAGAAAATGGAGTTAATAAGACACATGCACCTTTAGACATACTACTGATTATATAAAAACTAACAATATGTCCCACATTCCAAGAACAATTTTTAACCAGTTGATTCTGGGAAACTTTCCCAGGACAGTGCATCAGCCACTTTGTTAGAAGCTCCTGAAATGTGTTGTATTTCAAAATCAAAATCTTGGAGAGCTAAACTCCACCGAAGAAGTTTTTTGTTATTCCCCTTGGTGGTGTGAAGCCACGTTAGCGCAGCCTGGTCGGTTTGTAGTTGGAAACGCCGTCCCCAAACATATGGGCGTAGCTTTTCCAGCGCGTACACAATGGCGTAGCATTCCTTTTCGCTGATTGACCAGTGGCTTTTCCTCTCAGACAGTTTCTTGCTGAGAAACATGACAGGATGGAATTCTTGATCTGGTCCTTCCTGCATTAAAACTGCTCCCACACCCCGCTCGGACGCATCTGTGGTTACTAGGAACAGTTTGTCAAAGTCTGGGGCCCTTAGCACAGGGTCAGACATGAGTGTTGCCTTAAGCTGGTTAAAGGCCTTTTGACACTCATCAGTCCACTGAACTGCATTTGGCTGTTTCTTTCTGGTTAGGTCTGTCAGTGGGGCGGCGATTTGGCTGTAGTGTGGTACAAATCGCCTATAATATCCGGCCAAGCCTAAGAAGGATTGGACCTGTTTCTTTGACTTTGGAACCGGCCACTTTTGGATAGCATCCACTTTGGCCTGTAGGGGATTTATAGTTCCTTGACCCACCTGGTGCCCCAGGTAAGTCACTCTGTTTTGGCCTATTTGACACTTTTTAGCCTTAACAGTTAGTCCTGCCTGCCTGATGCGCTCAAAGACTTTTTCCAGGTGCTCCAGGTGTTCTGCCCATGAATCAGAAAAAATGGCCACATCATCGAGGTAGGCAACTGCAGATTCTCCCAATCCCGCTAGGGGACCATCTACAAGTCTTTGGAAGGTGGCGGGTGCATTTTGCAGCCCGAAATGGAGCACATTAAATTCATACACCCCTGCCTGGGTGACGAAGGCTGACCTTTCCTTGGCAGGTTCATCTAGTGGTACTTGCCAGTACCCCTTGGTTAAGTCTAAGGTAGAGATGAATTGGGCATGTTCCAATTTCTCCAATAGCTCATCTGTGCGTGGCATTGGATAGTTGTCAGGACGAGTTACAGCATTTAGCTTACGGTAGTCCACACAAAAGCGTATTTCCCCATCTGGTTTGGGAACTAGAACCACTGGAGATGCCCATGCACTGTTAGAGGGGCGGATTATGCCCATCTGTAGCATGTCCTGGATCTCCCTTTGTATAGCAGTTTGGGCATGAGGTGACTCCCGGTAGGGTGGGGTTCTAATTGGGTGAGCATTACCTGTGTCAATGGAGTGGTATGCCCGTTCGGTCCATCCTGGGGTGGCTGAGAACATTGGCACAAAGCTAGTGCACAGCTCCTTGATCTGCTGCCGCTGCAGACGTCCAAGGGTCGCGGAGAGGTTCACCTCTTCCACGCCACCGTCACTTTTTCCTTCGTAGTAGACACCTTCAGGCCACTCCGCGACATCTATTTCCTGGGCTGTAAACTGGAAAACCTTTAATTCTCTGGAATAAAAGGGTTTAAGAGAATTAACATGGTATATCTTAGGCTTTATGTTGGAGGTGGGGGAGGCTATGAGATAGCTAACAGCTCCTAGGCGCTCCTGGACCGTGAATGGTCCTTCCCACGATGCTTCCATTTTATGGGCCTGGAGCACCTTTAAGATCATGACTTGGTCTCCTACTTTGAAGGACCATTCTCTGGAATGTTTATCATACCAGGCCTTTTGCTCTTCCTGAGCATACTTTAGGTTTTCTTTAGCAAGGGCTAAAGAGTGTCGGAGGGTGCTTTGTAGGTTGCTTACAAAGTCTAGAATGTTAGTTCCTGGAGAAGGCGTAAACCCCTCCCATTGCTGCTTCACCAACTGTAATGGCCCCTTAACCTCGCGGCCATACACAAGTTCAAATGGTGAAAACCCTAAACTGGGATGTGGTACAGCCCTGTAGGCAAAAAGCAACTGCTGCAACACTAGGTCCCAATCATTGGAGTGTTCATTTACGAATTTACGTATCATGGCCCCCAAAGTTCCATTAAACCTCTCCACCAGGCCATTGGTTTGATGGTGGTAAGGGGCGGCAACCAAGTGATTCACCCCATGAGCTTCCCACAGGTTTTTCATGGTCCCTGCCAGGAAATTAGTTCCCGAATCTGTAAGGATGTTGGAGGGCCAACCTACCCTGGCAAAAATGTCTGCTAATGCCTGTCACACACTTTTAGCCCTGGTGTTGCTTAAGGGTACTGCTTCCGGCCATCGGGTAGCAAAATCCATGAAAGTCAGTATGTATTGCTTTCCTCTGGGTGTCTTCTTTGAGAAAGGACCCAGAATATTCACAGCTACTCGCTGAAATGGGACCTCAATTATGGGTAGTCGCTGGAGAGGGGCTTTGACCTGGTCTTGGGGCTTTCCCACTCGTTGGCACACCTCACAAGACCGGACATAATTAGCAACGTCCTTGCCCATTCCCTCCCAGTGGAAGGACTTCCCCAACCGGTCTTTGGTTCTGTTCACCCCAGAATGGCCACTGGGATGATCATGGGCTAAGCTCAAGAGCTTTACCCGATACTTAGTGGGAACTACCAACTGTCTTTGAGGATGCCAGTCTTCCTGGTGCCCACCAGAAAGAGTCTCCTTGTATAAAAGTCCTTGTTCTACAACAAACCGGGATCGGTTAGAAGAGCTGAGAGGCGGTGAGGTGCTCCATGCCGCCGCCCAAGCTTTCTGAAGGCTGTCATCTGCTTCCTGCTCGGCCTGGAACTGTTCCCTTGATGCTGGAGACATCAGTTCCTCCTTGGACTGTGGACTTGGGCTTGGTCCCTCTGGAAGCGATGCAGGTGCTGGGGCTGTTTCCGTTGACTGTGAACCGCTGTCCGCTGGTGCACTATGTGGTATTTCAGGCTCTGGCTGAGCCTCTTGGGTAGGGTTATCTGCTGCTTCGGGGAGTTCAGTCTCGCTGGTGCCCTCTGGCTTTGGAGTTGTAGACAGGTTTGCAAACGCTGTACTCAGTGCTGGCAATGGTTCTTGTGCTGGTTGTGTTGCCAGTTCCCGTTTTAGGACTGGCTTTGGCTGGGTCTCTGGGATTGGATCCACTACGGCTGTTGCAGTCGTTGGCAGGGGATCCAGTTCCACCACCTCTGTCTGGGTCTCTGGTAACACAGACGGGGCCCTCTTGGACGGCTCAGGAACAGGGATGGGTGTGAAAGCTTGCTTAGCCTGGCTGCGGGTGACCATTCCCACCCTCTTGGCTAGCTTCACATGGTTGGCCAAGTCTTCCCCGAGCAGCATGGGGATGGGATAATTGTCATAGACTGCAAAAGTCCACATTCCTGACCAGCCCTTGTACTGGACATGTAACTTGGCTGTAGGCAAGGTTACAGAGTGTGACATGAAGGGTTGAATTGTCACCGGAGCCTCCGGGTTGATGAGTTTGGGGTCCACTAGGGATTGGTGGATAGTCGACACTTGTGCCCCAGTGTCCCTCCACGCGATAACCTTCTTTCCGCCCACTCTCAAGGTTTCCCTTCGCTCTGAGGGTATGAGAGAGGCATCTGGGCCTGGGGATCTTTGGTGTGATTGTGGTGTAATGAACTGTAATCGGTTGGGGTTCTTGGGGCAGTGGGCCTTTATATGTCCCAGTTCATTACATTTAAAACATCGCCCTGCTACGGTATCACCGGGGCGATGTTGGTTGGTGGAGACTGGTGTGGTGGGCTGAGAAGGCGTCTGGGGTTTCCCTTGGGATGTAGGTGGGGCCTTGGGTTGTCCCCGGTGGTAAGGTTTTGTTTCGGCTTGCCCCTTCTGATATTCGCTCCAACTGCTACTAGCTTTTTTCTTTTCTGCCACCTCCACCCATTTGGCTCCAATCTCCCCCGCCTCGGTTACAGTTTTGGGCTTCCCATCTAGGATGTACCTTTCTATTTCCTCAGGAACACCCTCTAAAAACTGCTCCATTTGCATTAGGAAGGGCAACTCTTCCGTAGATTTAACATTTGCTCCTGATATCCAGGCATCCCAATTTTTCCCAATGTGGTAGGCATGTCGGGTAAATCACACGTCTGGTTTCCACCTTAGGGCTCTGAACCGTCGACGGGCATGCTCAGGTGTTAGCCCCGTTCTGATTCTGGCCTTGTTTTTAAAAAGTTCATAACTGTTCATGTGTTCCTTAGGCATTTCAGCCGCCACCTCTGCTAAGGGTCCACTGAGCTGCGGCCTCAGCTCTACCATGTACTGGTCTGTAGTGATGCTGTACCCAAGGCAGGCCCTTTCAAAATTTTCTAAGAAGGCCTCAGTATCATCACCTGCCTTGTAGGTGGGGAATTGTCTGGGATGGGAAGTGGTACCTGGAGAGGGGTTGCTAGGGTTGGCTGGTATATCCTGCCTAGCCCTTGCTAATTCCAGTTCATGCTTCCTCTCTTTCTCTCTCCTCCATCTCTTTTTCTCTCTGCTCCATAGCAGCTTCTTTCTCGAGTTTTTTTAAATTGGAGCAGTCTCTGATGTTTCTTTTCATTTTCTTCTGCTTCTAGTCTGGCCAGTTCTAGTTTGTTAGCTGCTTCACTGGTAGTCATTTTCCTGTTTTCTTGTGCTGGGCCACACCCCTCTGCAGTTCACTGAAACTGGGATGCACTCAGCTCAGGGCTGCTTAGGTAACAGAGACTTTCTAACTAGCTATCCCTGAGAGGTAGAAAGAAAAAAAACAATTCAGCTTGTAAATTCTTTTTGCCAGCTGTTTGCTCACTGCTTGAACCCTTCTCTTAACAAAGACCCTTGTTAAAAAAAACTTAACACCTCTGCCTTCAGGCAAGGAGAGATCAGATATGCATCTACCTTCAGCTCTGCTTTCCAAGCAGCTAGAAAGGAGAAAAAAAAATCTTACTGGCTTTTGGTTTAAAATGATCCCACCGCTCTGCCACCATGTCAAGGCTCCTTCCCCACTCTGAACTTTAGGGTACAGATGTGGGGGCCTGCATGAAAACTTCTAAGCTTAACTACCAGCTTAGATCTGGTCCGCTGCCACCACTCCCAATGTGCTAATTCCCTTCCCTGGGTAGTCTTGAGAGACTCTTCACCAATTCCCTGGTGAATACAGAGCCAAACCCCTTGGATCTTAAAACAAGGAGAAATTAACCATCCCCCCTCCTCTCTCCCACCAACTCCTGGTGGATCAAGATTCAACCCCCTTGGATCTAAAAACAAGGAAAATCAATCAGGTTCTTAAAAAGAAGGCTTTTAATTAAAGAAAAAGGTAAAAATCATCTCTGTAAAATCAGGATGGAAAATAACTTTACAGGGTAATCAAACTTAAAGAGCCCAGAGGACCCCCCTCTAGCCTTAGGTTCAAAGTTACAGCAAACAGAGGTAAACACCCTAGCAAAAGGTACATTTACAAGTTGAGAAAACAAAGATAAAACTAACACACCTTGCCTGGCTGTACTTACAAGTTTGAAATATGAGAGACTTGTTCAGAAAGATTTGGAGAGCCTGGATTGATGTCTGGTCCCTCTTAGTCCCAAGAGCGAACTCTCCCAAAACAAAGAGCACAAACAAAAGCCTTCCCCCACCAAGGTTTGAAAGTATCTTGTCCCCTTATTGGTCCTTTGGGTCAGGTGTCAGCCAGGTTACCTGAGCTTCTTAACCCTTTACAGGTAAAAGGATTTTTGGAGTCTCTGGCCAGGAGGGATTTTATAGTATTGTACACAGGAGGGCTGTTGCCCTTCCCTTAATAGTTATGACACAGCCTAAGTATATGGCTAACCTTTGCACACAAGCTCTGAATGCTCATTAGGCCCTGACACAGCAAAACACTTGAGAGTGTATATAACTTTATGCCACATGAGTAATCCCATTGAAGCAAATGGGGTCATAGTCAGGGTCATAATTAGATTTGTGGGGTTCTTTTAAAGCACCACTTCAGTACAAGGGCATGGGAAGCAAATAATTAAAATATTTTACATGTCTATAATCTAGTGCATTTCATCTAGAATAATCCCCAAACATATAAAATACAGTACAAATTGGGCTTCCCCTGTATATCGCATTGTTAATAAATGCTAAGAATATTATGTGGAATTGCATACTAGATGAAAATGTTGGCAGTTAGGCCAGCAACAGGAAACTTTACAAAGAATCTTTTGTTATAGCTGTTAATCTTCTCCCATGTCACACCCCTCCAGCAAAAGGAGCACAGGAAAGAAAAAAACAGTCAACATTACTAGAGTTACAGTTTTAAAGTATCTTGTTTTAATGACTTTTTGGACTTAGTACAAGCATCAAATTATTACAAGTTGAATGGTTACTTAACAGCTATTTTTATGATAGCAGAGGGATATGCCTACAAACTGCCATCTTAGAAATTGTATTCTAATTATGTAGGTGCCTTGCAGGTGTCTTTTGCTTTTGGGAATGTCTTTGCTTGGAATATTAATATCAATTTTATTTGACATGAACATGAACACTAACAATTTTGAGTCTTCATTTATTTTCTGAACGATGTGATATCTTTTAGGAGAGTTTTATTTGTGAGGTAAAGGAACAAAACTGAATTAGCAAAAGTGGATTGTTAAAGAAACTTTCTATGTAATATGAGAAAAGGCCAAGTTAGTCTTTTCTACTTTATATATAAATTCCACACAATTCTTCTTAGGATCCAAAGTAACAGTATTTCTCCTAATGCTTGTTAGCCCTTCCCTCCCATAAACTGGTCTGATTTTACTCAGTGCAATTAGTTCTGAAATAAAAAAAGAACTCCTTTAGAGGTAGACAAGTGAACATTTACTTTTCATGGACAAGTCCTCCCTACATTTAGTTGGGAATTGGTCCTGCTTTGAGCAGGGGGTTGGACTAGATGACCTCCTGAGGTCCCTTCCAACCCTGATATTCTATGATTCTATGATACATGTTTGCTCTTAAATTCTTTCTTGCCTCAGCTTCCTCCCACCAAAAGTCAATGGGAGGTTTGGGTATGCAAGAAATTCAGTATTGTGCCCGAACAGCATATTCTACCAGATCATCATGTACCACCGAAACAGTCAGTGGCAAAACTCAGTCAGAATAGGAGCAGGTGCTTGATGGTATTAATTATACTGCAGAAGTAATTTCACAAACTCAAGTCCTCTGGTGACTGTTGTGGCAAAAATAAAAAATCTTAGTGAAAATAGGAGTAGGAATTTACATCAAGCGGAGACAATAGAATTTGTATCACAAATCAGCCTTGCTGGGAGGTGGTTAATGAAGTTCCTACTAGGAAAATTGATTCCTTCCTCTGTTTTCTTTTGTTAGCTGGGAGACTTTCTATTGCTGTCCAATGGCATAATCCCTGTGTTCCTTCTAGGAGTGTCTTGTTTAGTAAAGCATGGAATGTCCTGCAGCGGGGAAACTTCCTCACTTACAATAATTAAAAATCCATATTATCTTGCTATGTGGGCACTATTTGTTATGCTTTACTGGATCTAATATAGTGTATTTATCTAAAAACCTGAAACACTATTGTCCTTTGATTCCTATTAAAAATAGGTGGTGCCTGTTTTCCAACTTATGTTTGCATCTGTATGTGAATAGTCCTTGTACACCATTTACTTTTGCATTTTTCCTGTCTGGTAATTTTCCAATTATTTGCCATCCCCAAAATAAATTTTAAGAAGCCTTAAACTGAGTGAAATAAGATAATCATGAATAATTAAACTGCTTGTTTGTGATAGAACCAAGAACAAAATTTAGCATAGGTATGCTGTAAATAATAATACAGCAAAGCCTGCATTAAGGGATTGACAATAATCAGTTGCTTGTTAGGAATAGCCTTCAAATAAAAATGGGAAGCAGAATTGTACCCAATACATTTGGCGATAATTTGGGCTGTCCCCTAAAACAGTGTATTCTTTTGTAAAGGTTTCACTACAGTTCCAATCAGATAACATTTATTTGCAACAGTGGAGAAATGATACATGGGTCAGTTTGGAGAGACACTCAGCTCTGCTGTGCATTTATTAAAAGAGAAGGAAAGGGACTTGTTGTGGCATTTACATAATATGTTCTGAAAACAAACAAACCCCACTTTGACAGCCTAGCCTGAATTCCATAAAATTTTAGTGCTTGATTAAAGATGTTCACTGTATAATTTAGGGCTTCCCCTTTCAGCATTCCAGAGCAAATACAGAATTCTTCCTATCCCAATAAGGTTTCATGTTACTATTTTGATCTTCATGACTTGGTTTTAAGCATAAAATAGCTTGCCTCACAATGACTGCTCAGCATGTTGCTTCATGTTTTCCACTATCTACCTTTGCCAGTTCTTTTAAAGAACTCATGAAACAAAATAGCCTCATTAAGGATTAGGGTAGGATGGGGTCTGAGTTGCAAAATACAGATTGGGCTTTCAGACACCCCACAGTTCAGGAGAAGGGTTGTTTGAATCGGGGTTTTTGGTTTTACTCATTATAGAAATGGGAGCAGCTGTGAAATTTAGATCCATATCCAGGTTCACATTTCTATTCCCTTCAAAATGCAAGTGTACCGTATTCAAAACTAGGATTTTAGTTTGCCCTTATGACTAATTAGGTGTTAAATGGTCATACTACATCTCCCATAATACAACATGATGTCCTATATAGGTAAGGGGACGAGGTGCATCATGGGAGATACTGAACTGTTTGGGGATACAGACCCTAGCCCATTGAAGAGAATGGGAACATGAGGAACTTGAACAATTCCCATGACGCACTCCAGTGGCATTTCTTAATTAAAATATTTTGGTTAACAGTCAAAATATTTTGGTTTTCAGCGCTTATTGTGTTGTTTGGTTTTCTCTAACAAGTTTGGGCAGCTGAAAAGCAGGGAGGTCCTGATTAATACATTAATCTTTTGTACACAGATGTAAAATGTGATGGTTCAATAGACATTTTAGTAATTTTGTGATCCTTTCAATGAATCAGCCCTCAACAAGTTGCTGTGTATTAGCTGACACCTTTTAAGTATTGGCTTTGTTCTTTTAGTTGTGCTTGTCAGTCTGCTGTTGCTTAAGGACCTGATTCTGAAAGGCTCCTAGGGCCCACTGAAAATGCACCTTGCAGGATTAGATTTAGGTTAAGGATCCCTATTCCACCAGATCTGGACTTTGTTTAGATAAGGAGATATATACCAAAACCCAGAATCTGGGTGTTTTTCAGCGTGGTGTTTCAAAATACAGATCTGAATTTAAATTTTCCCAGAGTTAATATGGAGAGAGACTAAGCTACATATTTGGACCCCCAGTTTAGATTCCCAGGGTGTATTAATGTGTGATATGGGACTGGTACAGAAACTGCCTGTGTTCCCCAGGAGCACCATTCTTTGAATTGTCTGGTCCTTACTAGCTCTTCTTAGTATGTCTTTCTGTGGGCTGTTCCTTGAAATTGGACAGAGACAAAAAACTGCAACTCTAAAATGAACATTTTGTAACAGGCTGCTGCTTGCTGCATTACTCTGCCACCATGCTTAGCTTCTGTTGTGTTTTCTTTTTCTAATTCCGGAGTAGATGGCACATTCCCATCTAACAGTTCAACTTCAAGCCTCTATTTTCATAGATTTACTATAGCTTGGGTGAACAAGTTAACCTCTGTGTGAGGGACAAATTCCTGGGCACAAGCAAGTGTGCTGGAAGTGCACAGAGCTAAAATAATGGAGAGAGTCTACAGGATGGTTTCTGATTGATATTATTGGTGTGTGCTAGCAGTTGAGGGAGAAGATCCCAAGACTAAACAGCAAAAATCAGTCAATTCTGCAAGTACAGCCAGCTTTGTAGATGCCAACTGTATTTATCTGTTAAATTTCTAGAATGATGAGTTGAGACCCTTCTTTTCATGTATACTCAGCTGCTCAACTGCAGTTGATCTCAAAAGAGACTATATGTGGTAATATATGTCTGCATATCTGAGGCCAGGATCAGTCTCTTACTATCTGGACAGATAAATTAGGGTAAACATAATAATGGGCCAAATTTCCAGCCCGTCTCTCTTTTGTACATTTCCTTTGCACATGCAGCTGATTGCTTCTGTGACTGGATGCACAGAAATTGAGAGTGGCTTGAGGCTGATTTAAAAATTTGTCCCAGTATCTTTGGATCATTGCAATTAATAACTGGTAGTCTGTGGGTTGCAAGCAGGCACACATTATATAAGCCAGTTGTCAGAGGGTGTTTTCCAAAATGCTACTCTGTATAAACTCTGAATGACAAAAATAAAGCTAAGAATATGTACTCTTCACTTCTCTTACAACCTGTGTCCAGTGATCTGAGAGCCTTACAGTACTAATTAAACAGGTTTTAATTATTGCTGTTATTAATAGGTATGAATCATAACAGAAATATACTATACCAATGGTAAGCACCTTTATACTAGTATAACTGTATCCAAGATAGGAGGTTGTACCACTTTATGTCAGGTTCTTAGTTAAAGCAGTATAAACACTATGTATAGAGGAGCCCTAAATTTCTAACCTGTTATTTATTATTGAAAGTATGTAATAATAATCAGTTTATAAACATTCATCTTTAGTGAAACATTCTAGAGCAGGTTTAGGTTTAGGATTAGGGTCTAGGGCTTTTGCCTTCAATCAGTAGACAACTTCGTGGAGAACATTGTACTCTCCTGGTCTTGAACCCAGAGGTTAAACAATGCAAAATGATATACTACAGTAATACTTCCATGATCTGAATCTACTATCAAAGGGCTTGATTCTGGGAGCAATGAGAGGTGTTGAGCACTGAAGACAGTGGGAGTTATGGATACTCACAGCAATCAAGTGCAGGCTCAGAATGTTAGGTTACCCCAATGGCTTACCAAAAGGATGTGAAGAGGAAGCAGTTGACACAAGATAAACACATTTATAAACAAAACTGGAGGTCTAAGTTCAATATTTTGGTCTACAGAGCTCACCAGCCTGCAGGTACCTACAGGAGGGTCACCTCACCTACAGCATCTAGACAGTAGGGGTAAATTAAAGTAAGATTTTTACATTTTTGGACTTATTGATATGAGCCAGAGCAAGCCTATTACTTGATTTGCAGAGACCATTATATGTTTAAAATCATAGGGAAAAGGCTTTTCTTGCCAAACAGAGATGCATTTTCAGATAATTAATGGGAAGTTTTAAGGAAAGGAACACTTTTGTGACTGCTAATTTGCTTTAAAAAGTTATTGGTTACATATACATGTCCAGTATAAAACAGGTTCTCGTCTTTCTCCCATGCAAAGATGAAAACAACTGAACTGTTGTGTTCTGCTCTTAAATTTCCTCTTGCAACTATATGCCAACTCCATTTTATTAAACAGGTCTGTCTTTTCCTAACATATACAGAAATGCGTGCAGTGTAAACAGCTTATCTAGACATCTATCTTTACCTAAATATAAACGGCAGTTAACTTTTTGCCCTTTTTCTGTTCACCAGTACTGATAACTTATTCTGCTAGCCAGATGAAATAAAATTGATTTAAATATCAGATGTAGCACAGTTGAAGTTTGTATTATGCAGGTGTTCCCCCAGCTGGAAAGTATGGACACTTGCCATTTTGCTGAGATGAGGATTTGTGTTAGAAATGTGAGGGTGTTAAAAATAATTCTACATGTTAACAGTGGGCTTTGTCCCTGGTGGGCTCCATGTGCCTAGCATATGACCAGGGCAGCAGCTGCTCTATATTTTAATAGGAGAATTATAAAGTTAGCAACATGTATAGCCATTCAAAACATAAGCAACTGCTTGCAGTCATGGAAACAGGATTCAACAATAAACTCTTATTTGTGAGTCTTCCAAACAAAATAATCCCATTGCATTATATTCAGGTGGTCTAGGATAAGTGAATGAACTTGGTTTCTATTTCCTTATGTCTTGTTTACTTAAAGTTCTGTTTGACAGAAAATATCAGTATTTCTGAGAAGACATGAAGCATTTTAGCACTGTGCTCATGAAGGCAAACAGAAATTTGCATTGGATTTTTCACTAAAATGCATTTTAGGTTTTACTATAGCTTTGTAAGAGATAACGTAGACAAGAGAATTGCTTATGCATATCTGATTACTCAAGCTATACAGATATGCTGCAAGCAGCCTACTCTGCACTAGTGAGCTGTATTTTAGCCTCAGTAAAATTCTTATCTAGTTTTACATACCAAAAGGCCAACCACATGGAGGATTCATATAATAAATGTGTATCACAGTCAGCGTGTGTGATGGCTAGGAGTATGCTTTGTGCCAAAAAGTTGTTCCATCTTGCCTTGCAGTGTATTAAGCCAAATATATGAGTATGCTGAGACTTGGAGATCTACCAAGTATGGTATGGTAGGTAAGTATGGTAAGTAGGGTATGGTTAGGTCAAAAGTAGGAGGTTATAGTCTTCTGCACCATTTATTTTCATGTTTATGTGTGAAAATAGCATGTGAAAATGAGTGCAGTATATTTCATACAGTAACGTCAATAAACACGAACCTTATTAGATGCACAATCATTAGGGATCTATCTACCTACATGGACTTTTGTCTCTTTCAGTTAATCCAGAGGATCCAAATGCAAAATCCATCATGCAGACAACAGGTGGATTGGTGACATCCACAAGGGATTCTGGATCCATATGTTAATTAACAGACTATACACAGCTTTGTGGAATTTACATGAGCTAGATATAATGGTCTCAATCCTAGGGTCCAATGTGGCTTCTTGGCTCTGTGCTTACCTGTGTATTAGAGTACTCCGTCAGCCTAGGGGACTGTCTGACTGGTGTTATATTGCCACAATGAGCCTATGCTTTCTGACAGTGTCAGTGAGGAAATCGGTGAATTGGCAAAGTGTATGTACTAGCAGTCCCTGGCTGCCAGAATAGCTCATTGGAACTGTGGGCAGCTGGGCATAAATTGGAGCAACCTTGAGACTGTTTAATTTATGATGGCGAACAGACTTGCTCTCTGTCAGCCCCAGGATTGGTGGAGTGTAAAGGTGGCTGGAGCCACCTTAATCTCTGGTCTTGCACCAAGTGCAGCTCTGCTGGATGGGAGAGAATCTAACTCAGTATGTATAATAATCTTCATTTTAACCTTAGTAAAAACAATGTCATTTCCAAGAGGATAATCTCTGGAAACATGGTTTAAGAAGTTAGGACCAAACTCTTGGGTGTTGTGGTGATGGGGGTAAGTGGGTGTGTTTTGGAACCGGCTGGGGGCAACTCTCTTCATTTGTGGGGGTAGAATATGGGTAGGGCAAATATGACAGCTTGGCAACTGAGATGGTGTGAAATGGAATGTGTGCCATTTGCTGGAGGTGGAGAAACTGTGGGAGGATCCAAAGCAATGGATGCGGGGTAGTGAGATTTGTCGGTGGATTAATTTTTTGGTAGGTGAGTTACTATCAGGTGTTAGCCTATTGGCAGGGAGAATGAGAGGTGGGGATGGCTTCCTGGGGGGAGAGGAAAGAGGCTGTCTCTGAGGTTAGACCAGGGGCTGGGAGTGGGAGGGGTGGGCAGTGGAGGAAGCAGGGACAAGATGTTTGGAATGTCTGTGGTTAACTAGTGGGTTTAATTGCTGGGCAAGATTCGAAGTGCTTCAATGTACAGGTCTGACTGGGAACAGAACCGTTAATGGAAGAGTGTTGTAAGGGTTAATAAGCAATCCAAAGGTAAGTCAGTAAATTACTAATAAATTAATGGAAAACTGACCCTAATATGCTCAGCCCACCTGTATAAAAATTCAGATTAAGAAAGAGAACAAGAACGAACAGTGAAATGTTATTTTTAAAATACTTTGTTTGTAATTACCATATAAAACTTTAACAGACGTGCCTGTGAGAGGTGCTGGATTTAGGAAGCTTGCTTTTTACTCTTGTTTATGACAATAAATAGTCCCCTTTCAGTTTTCTATTAACTGAAATAATACATGGGTCGAGACTTTCTGGGCCAATCGCGTATAAATTGGAATACCACTATGGAAGTCAATGGATCTATGCTGATTCACATCAGCTGAGGATTTGGCCAATTTACAGTTATTCACTATAAAATATTTTAAGACTAAATAACTCACTATGGGAGAGAGATTTATTTATTAAAAAACTTTGTACACCAAAGTATAAACTATTACATTTTAAACAAGAAATAAGAGAAGGTCTTACATATTACAAGGAAGATGTATTAATTCTTGAATTACTATGAACACTGTACATGAGAAACAAAAATCCAAGTTATAGAAAACAGGAATAAGACCAATTGCTTGAAAATATGGCATAAAACGTAATCATCAAGCAAATGTTCTGAATTCTAAGCATACAATTTTGTATTTCTGGAAGAGTAGCATTTAAATTCTGTCTAGAAATGCAGTATACCTCTACACAAAAATTAGTAGTACCGTTCTCATAAACAAGCAGTCATACACATAGAGAAATATTTCTCAGTTGATGATTTTCCTTTGAGAGTTTCACTTACTGTTGAAGTTTTCCTATCATATCCCATTTTTCTTGGAAAGATCAAATGTTACTGTCTGGTATGTTTTAAAAAAGTCTTTACATTTATCAGATCCTTAAGAAACATCTAATGCAAAATATTTGTTGCAATGTTAATTTACGCCAAACCAGATTAAAAAACCAACTTGATAGCACATAAGTGTCTAAAGAAATAGATTTTTATTGACCTTTATCCTTTCTTACAAGGCAATTAAAAAGGAGAAATACATTGTAACCTATTAGAAAGCTTTTATTTTGTATTTCATTAATGCTATATTATCCTTTTTGAGATTCAATGTAACTGTGCTAGAACTTAAAATCTATTATAAACAACACAGGAGATCACCTTTTAATTGTATGACTACTTGGCTAGGAAAAGTGAAGTTTTACAAAATAGTGTAAGCATATATTTTCTTGTACAAAAGTGTAATATGTAGATGTCTAATCCAAGTACAGTAATTAAGGCAAGACTTTAGTCTTTATACAGCAAGTGACAACACCCACATTATAATATGGAACACACGTATTAATTTTGAATAACAGGTATAATGTGTGGATTATAGATGTTGATTTACTAAATAAATCTTAAAAAAAAAAGCAAAATCTATAAATAAAATAGTAAGTGCTTTCTTTAAGATAATATTCTTTGGCTGCTTTAGGTGCCTGTGAAGGGTTAATAACTAAAATGAGTAAGGTCCCACTATTATTGTTAATCTTAGCACTGAACTTGTACGATAGTTCAAACTGTTGACTGTCAGCATCTCCAGATCTACAATATGTTCTCTTGGTCCCGATAGTGATTTCACCAGTACGAGCATTGCACTTATTGCACTTGTTTGCTGAAAAAAAAAATAGCAAAGATAAAACTGTTTCATTCAGGCAAATCTGAAATCATTCTTTAGTTACCTCCAGACGCTGCCTATATACATTGCTTCACTGTAAAATAATTCATCTCAGCCATCATCATAATGCATAACTCAAGCATTATTTTAACATTTTAAAATAACTATGACTATATTAAACCTAGTTTTGATGATTATACATAGCAGATGTAAGGTAATATGTGAGGCAAAAATTGGATCTCAGGAGCTTACAAATAATTTTCCAAAAGGACCAGAGAAAGGTGAGACCTCTTTCAAACATTTTAAAAAGTAGTTGTTTTTGACATCTTATTACTCTATTTGCATCAGCCCAGTCTACAGAGAACCATCACGAAACAGTCAAATGACACATGAATTCTAATTTCTGTGTTTTGTTTCCTGAAACTTTTATAACACTCCTGAAAAATAAAGGTCTTCAAACCCCATCAAAATGAAACCTTTGCTGCAGCCTTAACTGCGGCATTGCTACCACTCCATCATATATGTTATGTATATTTTAATGAAAGCTGAGATTCTGATCTCATCATATGAGTGAAGGAGTTGGGGCCATAGGCATGGATTTATATATTTATATATATATACTATAAATCCATGCCTATGGCCCCATATATATAATTCATATCTGAGGGGAGGGATAGCTCAGTGGTTTGAGCATTGGCTTGCTAAACCCAGGGTTGTGAATTCAATCCTTGAGGGGGCCATTTAGGGATCACGGGGGCCAAAAAAACCTGTCAGGGAGAGTACTTGGTCCTGCTAGTGAAGGCAGGGGACTGGACTCAATGACCTTTCAAGGTCCCTTCCAGTTCTATGAGATAGGCAAATCTATTAATCCAGCTCTGGTTTGAGGTCAGAGCATTAGATCACAGACTATGGCAGTTTTTACTTTTTACAGTAGAGAAAAGAAATGTTATGCAATAAAATATATTAAAAGCTAAGAGCCAATGGTGACCACTACAGTACAGATACACTGGGGAACAGAGTGAGGCATAAGGAATCCTTTCATAACTCTCCCCTCCAAATGCAGGACAGCCATAACCTGGGTGCTGACCTTGGGAATGGAAGATGTAGAGGGGTGCCATCTGGACCTCTGGCAGGGATAGCAACCCCTCAAGGGGCATGTCCCTGCCCTCTCTGCATGCTACGATATCTATGGTGGGTATATTTAAGCAGCTGAAGTAAAGGGGGGAAGCCCTTCCCTCATTCCCCCTTTCAGGGACTTAATGCCTACAGACACCATGCTGGGCACAGAGCAGCACCTCCTCCTCCCCAATCTCAGCATAGCTCTGCCTTATAAGAGTCATAATTGAACGTCAGCTTTGACCTGTTACACTGAGGGCTTCTTTCAGCCCCAAGGATAGACTGTCACTAAATCACATCTCAGTTTCCCCAAACCAGCAGTCTAGTAGTTCATTTTCCGGTACCAAAGAATTCTTCTCCTAGCGGTTTGGTTGTCATATGGTCATTTGGGCGTCTATAGCTATGAAGACCACAACCGTCTTTATAGCTCTCCTTTTTTCATCAAGGACTTGCCTCTGTATTTATTTTCCAGGTGATTATAGTGAATACTTCCTCTTATGAAAGGGAACATAATTTGACGACAATGGGTTTACATGGGTCTTAATTTGTCTTGCTGAACCTTATTATCAGTGATGATGCACCGAATGAAAAGAACCCACTTGATTCTCAGATCAGAGATTGAGTTTGCAGGGCTAATAGAAGAGAACATCTTTTTACTTGTAAACTTAGCACATTTGATAGGGAATTATAGAGAGACAATAAATATAGGATGCCAAAATAACATTTTTTACAGAGCAGAATTGTTTTTATGGCTATGAAAAACAGCCAAAGCTGTAGTACTGGCTTTACCAACATGTCTCCCAATTCTCTTTGCACCCTTGCACTGGTCTGGCCCCCTACAATACTTACTCGCAGGTAGAATTCTCCATTTTCATTTCCAGACTTAATCCGGAAAGTATTTATAGTATTGGGATAAATAGTTGTTGCCTGAATTTGGAAGATATCAGAGGGCACAGTTCTGTCTGAACGGATACTCATGTATTTGTACACAATAGAGTATGGCAGCTCTCGACAAATGGCATTGGAAACTGGGCAAACACAGCGACTGAAAAACAAACAAAAATGGATCAAACTTCGTTCATGTGCAAACTAGCAAGATGCTCTTTCAGTTGTAATTAGTAATGCTGCCTATTAAGGATAATCCTACAAACTATGTGTGGTTTTTCTTACTTCTCAGATGTCAGGACATAAGGTTCTTGACAAGGATTTCTTGGGTAACAACGAAATCCACCATGATAATTCCAGCACATTTCATCCTCTCTGCATTCATTAGTAGTCTCACATTCATTTATATCTAGATAGGAAGGAAGGAACCATATCAATTCCCAGTCTAAGTAAATGTAGATGGAATGCAAAGTTGGTATGAAAAAACCTATAAGGGAGTGTTTTAGTTTAAAAACAGACAAAATGCCTCCTGCTTCTGCACTGAGGAAACCCAACACCCCTGCTCCCCACCTTTCTTCTAAGGCCTTCTGGAGTAGGATTCTTCTATGCAGAAACTGAATGTATTTATCCAGTTGACTCTTGGTTTAAATTGACTGAACACATCCAATAGACCAGAGGTTCTCAAACTGTGGTCCGTGAGCTCCATTCAGGTGGTCCGTGGATAGTTCCCTCTAAGGTGCGCACCTGGGCAGCCGCACACGAGAGAATGAAGAGCCACCCATCTAATTAGTGGAGTCAAGCATGCGTGGCTCCACTAATTAGGTGCCTGGACCCTGGAGAACACGCACACGTAAGGTGAGGTGGTGGCCTTGGGGGAATAAGAGGTAGGTGTGAGCGGGCAGTGGGGTGAGAAGAGGGGGTGGGGGTAATTTGGGATGTGCAGGGCTGTGACAGCCAGAGAAAGTGGCGACTTTCCCCATCTCCAGGACTGAGGCTGCCAGGGAGAGATGGCCCCACTTTCCAGCCCCAGCTTGGAGGCTGCTGCGGCAGGGGAGAGACCCCCCTCCTTCCCAGCCCCAGCTCGGGGGCTGCCACATCGGGGGAGAGAGGGCACATCCATTGCATTAGAAAGGTAATACTACTGATATTAAAATACGAGTTGTGTGCTTTTATTTGTAGAACAAAAAAGTTAATTATTATTAAGGGTTTTTTTTATATAGCGCTTTTATTCAAAGCGCTTTACAATAGTTAGCTAATGGTACAAACAACATTTGGAAAGATCATTAAGTGGTCCGCCGAGACCCTCAGCAATTTTCAAGTGGTCTGCAAAAATTTTTTTTTTTGAGAACCACTGCAATAGACTAAAGAAATATATTGAATTATACTATATAGTACAAATGATCCAATGTATTAAGAGTCCTAGTTCATAACAACACAGCTTGTTGAGATATTTGTTGTTAGAAGGAAGATTTCTGGTGGACAGGTAAGGGTGGGCATCAATAGAGGAAAAGGGTCAGGCTTAGTTTGTGTGGCCTCATTTATGAATTGCCTGGCTTTCAAAGGCTTATTTTATTTTTATATACATAGAACATCCTAACTGTCAATTAGGCTTTATTTAACTGATATATTTTTCATCTTTAACTCTCAAAGTTTTTTATCTGAGAATACCCTTTGGTTTTATAGAAAGTGTTTAAAACACAGATAGGTGCAAATTTGACCCAGGGTTTCCCCCCGACCACCTTCCTTTCATAGGTTTCTTGAACCTGAAGCTGGTAGAGCACTTAAACTCTGTATGGGTGGCAGTAAGGAAGGTAGTAGATTGATTCTGGGGCAGAGGCAGTTCCTGTGCTCCAGCACTGACAGGGTCACTTGCAGGGGGTGAATTGGGGTTTTGACATTCCCTGTACCCATCCAAGGCCACAACTGGCTCAGTGAGCCTCACCTACCTTCGTGACTTTCCAGTCTCCTGCCCCTATCCATATGCCTTCTAGTGGTTCTGCCAGTTTGCTGTGCCTGCTGTTTCTTCTCTCCCAGCCTTTCTGCCCCACTGTACCCATACCTACAATGCCCAGAACTTATTCTCTAAATGACATTGGAGCCCAGCTGCCCTGTGCTGGGCTCCTGTGATGTGTTGCATTCAGTGTATGCCATGCCAACCCCATTGATCTGTACACTGTGGCTTGTTCTAAACATCAAGTCATCTTTGTCTTGCATGACTGGTAGGGAAGTAAATATGCCACAAGGCTTCAAATCATCAGAGACAGGAATGGAGATTCTGCCTTTCTGATGGGGTTGGGTGTGTTTGTGAAAATCTTCCCTCACCTGCCTCTTGTACTTTCACCTCTTGCAGAAGGTGAAGATCCTGTCCCAGAAAGCAAAGCACAGCAGTATCTGCTCTATCTCACCAGACAGGAGTTGGAAGAAGCAGGGAGAATCTTCTAAGAGTGGTGCTGGAGGAGCTGCTATATCAAAGAGCAAGGGTTTGAGGGCAGTGAGTGGGGTTGTGAAGATTCATCATTCTCTGACCCTCCTGATGAGAGCTATGAGTTACGAGAGAGTAGCTGTGGGTGGAGCTGAGAGTGTCTGGAGCAGAAAAAGTGCAGGTAAGGGGAACGCTGGGTTATGGGGAGGTGTGGATGTTAAGGAAATAATGAGTAATGCACTTTCTGCTCATGTAGTCAGTATTAATGTTCAAGACTTTTTTTTTTAAAGTTGCAAAAATGAGATCACACAAGTCTGAAGGGTTAGCTGAATCTATAATTTCTGCCAAAACATACCAAAGGTTTCAAAACACCAAATAATAATAACAAATAACCCTCTAAAATTAATCACCCATCCATCCTCAAAATACTCAAAAGTACTCATTATCCTTGAGAAGAACTGAATGAAATAAGTTTGAAGTTTCTAGACCAAATCTCTTAAAGGAGATGAGTTTCTAAAAAAAAATTACTCTTACAAAACCAAAACAAAAAGTTCTCCAAAATATTTTGTCAAATTAAGCTCTAATTAAAAACAAACAAACAAAACCAACCTAGTCTAAGAAGACAGTATGCATGAGAAATTTCTGGTGGAGGGTAGCTTGCAGATAAGAATTGTCATATTCAGATTTAGAACAGAAGCTTAGTTACAACTTCAGTTATGGCGTTACTGCGGAGCCTCCAAAATAGTGACAGAGAATCCATTTGTGTTATTTCCTTGTTCTTTATTGAGAATAAGTTGCAAAATTATTAAATTCTAAAAATCCAGACTGCATCAACAATTTTCTGGCTTATATAGCATATAGTTCTTGTAATTAGTATACTGTGCTGTTTGTTTGATTTCACAATACAGACTACTTGCCCAGGTGAGAGAGATCACTTCATGTATTTAACATAAGCCCCACCGGGCCTGTAGTAGCAGAAGGGAAAGAAAACTGATTTGAATGTTTATATATGTACATTTGTTTTGTTTTATAAATATACTATACATTCAATATGCTCTTGAAAAATTCTCACACCTTTTTTCTGTTACTGGAAAGAACAGTTGTCTTTCACTTGTGGTGTGATGAGACTCAGGAGTCTATGTAAAATGGAACAGCTGATGTAAATCCATATTTAGATACCTGAACAACTGGCTTGATTTTCAGAGGTACTCATCTCTCTGTGTATCAGGCTGCTTGTTTAAGTGCCGAACTATGGATGTAGGGATCTAAATTTACTACACACCCAAGTTTGAAAATTTTGTTCTGAAATCATAAAAATCCCAAGAGAGAGATCAGAATTTTTAATAAAATGTAACTCATGTAAGTTATGTGGCAATTGTCAAGCAATGTTGTACCCTCTCTTACTCTAGTATATGGGTAATCCTTTTACAAAAGATACACACTCACACACACACACACACACACACAGACACACACAAAACCTGTAGTCATAGTCTTGTTTTAAATGTTAATATTGCAGTAGTTTAAAATGTTAAAGATCAGTACACTTACCTTGACATGTTCTAGCTCCTACCACCTGGTATCCCTCAGGGCAGATGCATGAAAATTTCCCAGGTTCATTGACACACTGATACTGGCATATGTAACTTGAAGTTCTGCATTCATCAATATCTGCAGAACAGCAAAATAGTTTGAATTTATTGTCTTAAAAACCTATCTTCTCACAGAAAAAAATGGTTACTCAGCTTTGTAACTGTTGTTCTTTGAGATATGTTGCTCATGTCCATTCCAATTAGCTGTGCACATGCTGCATGCACGGCTGTCTGAAAGTTTTTTCCCCTAGCAGCATCTGTTGGATCGGCTGTGGAGCCCCAGGAGTGGCACCTGCATGGCGCTCAATATATGACCCTGCCAACTCGGCACCCCCTCAGTTCCTTCTTGCTGGCTACTCCAACAGTGGGGAAGAGGGGCGGGTGTGGAATGGATATGAGCAACTCATCTCGAAGAACAACAGTTGCAAAGGTGAGTAACTGTTTTTTCTTCTTCGAGTGCTTGCTCATATTGATTCCAATTAGGTGACTCCCAAGCCTTACCTAGGGGGTGGGGTCGGAGTGAAGGAATATTGACTGTAGCACCGCTCTACCGAAAGCTGCACCGTCTCTGGTGTGCTGGACGATGGCGTAGTTTGAGGCAAAGGTATGCACCAAGGACCAAGTTGCTGCCCTGCAGATTTCTTGGATCGGTACCTGGGCCAGGAATGCCGCTGACGAGGCCTGGGCCCTAGTGGACTGTACGGTGAGAGCTGGGGTCGGCACGCTCGATGTAGAAAGCGAGGGCCCTGCGGACATTGAGGGAATGCAGCTGCTGTTGCCGGGGCCCAGCATGAGGTTTCAGGTAAAAAATGGGCAAGAAACTATCCTAGCTGGTGTGAAAAGCCGACACCCCCTACAGCCAAGGGAGTCAAACGTAAATACTTTGTCCCCTCGAAGGGGTATGACTATTTGCTCATGCACCCGCAGCTCTGCTCACTGGTGGTTGTGGCCATGAATGAGAAGGAGAGGCCCAGCACCCAAGCTGAAGAACCCCAAGTGGCTGGACTTGTTTGGCCACAAGGTGTACTCCACGGGTGGGCTCCAGCTCCGGATTGCCAATCAGCAGGCATTCATGAGCCGCTACAACTTTAACTCCTGGAACTCCATGCTGAAGTTCAAGGAGCTTGTGCCTCCTGAGTCCAGGGAGGAGTTTGGGGCCCTTGTTGATGAGGGCAAGATGGTGGCACAGACCTCTTTACAGGCCTCATTGGACACTGTAGACTTAGCCGCACGTACCTTATCCTCGGGGATTGTCATGAGGTGCACCTCCTGGCTACAAGCCTCTGGCCTGCCACCTGAGGTTCAGCAGATGCTGCAGGACCTAGCCTTTGATGGGGAGGGCCTGTTCGCGGAGCAGACTAACTCTAGGCTGCATAGCCTTAAGGGCTCAAGCGACCATGAAGTCCCTGGGTATGCACACCCCAGCAACCCAGCAGAAGCATTTAAAGCCCCAACAGCCGCAGCAGTGCTCCTACCCTCCTCATCCAAGGCAGGACTCTTACAGGCAGTGGGGGCAGAATGGCAGGAGGAAGCCCTCCAACCCCCCGTTTGGGCAAGGCCAGGGCCTGATCAAACCATCGTCAGGTTCCTAGCAGGCCTTTTGAAGGGACGCCCAAGGACGGCGTACCAGCCTTACTCCCAGATCCTTCTCCACCCTTTTTTAATCGCTTATCCCATTTCCACCGTGCATGGTCTCAAATAACCTTGGACCGCTGGATCCTTCGCATGGTGGAAGCGGGATACTCTCTCAAATTTTGTTCCTTCCCGCCCTCCCACCCCCCTTCCCCATCCCTCTTCAGGGACCCCTCTCACAAGCAACTCCTTATTCAGGAGGTTCAGGCACTCCTCGCCATGGGGGCGATAGAGGAGGTTCTGTAAGTACTAAGGGGCAAGGGGTTTTGCGTCCTTTCTTCCCGGGATCCAGAACATGCTGGCAGACCACCTCAGCAGGTCCTTCCACTCGCACGAGTGATCTCTCTCTGACTGGATGTTGTCCACCCCATCTTCCAAAGGTGGGGGTTTCCCTAGGTCGACCTGTTTGCCACCTGCAGCAACAGGAAGTGCCCAGCATTCTGCTCCATCCAAGGTCGCAGCCCGGGCTCCCTCACGGACGCGTTTCTCCTTCCCTGGACAGGTCGCCTGCTCTACACCTTTCCTCCATTCCCCCTCGTGCACAAGGTCCTGCTCAAGATCCGCAGGGACGGGGCGAGGGTGATTCTGGTAGCTTCAGCGTCCTTCCCAACCTGCTCACTCAGGACCATGGTCGCCTCTGTCATCCCGACCTGCGGTCCCTCCACCTCGCGGCTTGGAAGCTGCATGGCTGAACCCCATGGAGCTTCTGTGTTCGGACCCCATAAGGCTGGGCAGCAGGAAGCCCTCTATTCAAGCCACATATCTGGCAATTTGGAAATGGTTTTCGTGTTGGTGTGACCAGCTCCGCGCACACAACCTCCAGGTGCCAGTGCCCCAGGAGCAGGCCAACCGGTGGAGGCTTCCGGTACCCGTGGTTCAGAAGTGGCCAACCAGGAAGCACCAGACTGTGCACCCTGGGCCTGGTGTTACGCCCATGGGGTCCAGAACAGCCACTGGGTGGGCCCCTGCCTGTGCGCTGCCATGGTCCTGCCCCCGCATCAGGGCAGCCACAGTCCAACTGGCGGCGGGCCCGGTCTGAAAACCGCAATCCTGTCTCCGAACCCAAGGAACGAGAACCGGACCATGAGGGCCAGGGTGGTGCTGAGCAAATCTGAGCCGGTGAGCGGTGTCAAGGAGAAAGAGAGTGGTGCTGCGAGACTGGGGAGCGGTGTTGGGACCTGCAGCGGTACCGGGATCTGGAGAGGTACCGTGGCATGGAGCTGCGTCGAGATGATGAGCAGCGCCGGAATTGGTGCTGGGTCTGGGACCTGCTCTGCGACCGGCGGGCGGAGTGGCGCAGTGATCGGGAGCGTCGACACGAACCGGAGCGATGCTGCGAGTCCGACCGGTGTCGTGATGGAGAGCGGTGTTGGGACTCCAAGAGGTGCTGGGAACAGGAGCGGTGCTGGGAATGGGAGCGGTGCCAAGGCTCGACCACTGGAGCCGACGGTGCCGAAGGTCGGATCAACGCTGGCTTGCCTTGAGACGGTGCCATCCGCTGGGGCACCAGAGGCTTGGCATAGAGCAGAGGGGACCTCGATGCCATCATGGCAATGAGGTCCCTCGCAGCCGCAAAGGTGAGCGGGGTGGAAGGCAGCTGGACTTCCACAACACTGCGGGTTGGGGAGTCCAATGGCACCAGACTCAACGGTTCCCCCAATGGGGCCTAAGCTGATGGTGCCATTTCCACAACCTTTGCTGCTGGGCTCTCCCCTTGGGGACGCGCCACAGTGGCTGGCTCCAGGGAAGTGGGTCTCTGTGAAGGAGAGCCACCCTTCTCTAGCTTTGGGTGCCGCTTCGGTGCCGGAGAGTGGGAGCGGTGTTGAATCAATGTTGCCTGCTTCATTGCCGGGGAGTGCAGTGCCGCGGGTCTCAGCCAGAGTCCAACCGCGGTGCCACCTCCAGTACTGCCACCGGGGCGCTGCGCACCGAAGAACTCGGTGCCGGGTCCTGCTGCCCCGAAGGAGGCTGGGGACTAAGTGCCGCCTCCATAAGGAGCTGCTTCAGGTGAAAGTCCCACTCCTTTTTAGTCCGAGGACGAAATCCCTTGCAGATCCTGCACTTCTTGGCTTGGTGAGCCTCCCCCAGACACTTTAGACAAGAGTCATGGGGGTCGCCTGTTGGCATGGGCGTGGAGCAGGACTTGCAGGGCTTGAATCCCGCGGTCTTGGGCATGAAGCCCCGAGGAAAAATAGTCGGGGTGGAGGGTAACTCCCCAACCCAACTGCCACTAACTAAAACAAAAACAAAGAACTACCAACAAAAAACAAACAACAACTATCTACCAAAGCTAGGGAAACATGGAGAACTTGCAGAACAAGACACCACAGTTCCAACATCATCAATAGGTGGTAAGAAGGAACTGAGGGGGTGCCAGGTTGACAAGGGTATATATTGAGCGCCATGCAGGCGCCACTCCAGAGGGCTCCACAGCCGACCCGACGGATGCTGCTAGGGGAGAAACTTTCCGACAGCCGTGCATGGGGCGCGCACACACCTAATTGGAATCGATATGAGCAAGCACTCGAAGTATTAATATATTAATTTACAATTACTACACATTAGCTTTAACAGAAGTAAAATATATCCAGTCTGAAAGAAGGAAGTTCTCCATAATCTGAAATGAATGCTACGCTTAAGCAACTTAAAGTTGTCACTAAAAAAGCTAATTCTACTCGGTATATTTAACTATCTCTAAAGATCAGATTTTTAAGAAATATACTCTAGAGATTAAATGAAATATACTGAGATTAAATGAAAAAGCCTTCAGAACATGTTTGGGAAAATAATTTTAGAAAGTCATTTTTTAGTGTTCCAAAATGTGATTTCCCCCCCCTTGATCAAAGTATTGACCACTTTGGATATTTAGTTCAGGGAAAATGTTTTGCCCTCACATATGTATGCAACTCCCACTGTAATCAATGTGAACTGGTCTTGGGAAGAGGATAAGGACCATTTTCTCCCTTCAAATAGTATAGGCTGCATGCCATTCTCTTTTGGCTTTTGTAGCTTTGCCTAATTGATTAGCTGTCAGCAAAAGCAATTTAGGATGGAATTTAATTTTATTTAACAACTTATGTGATATTTCTGAAAAAATAGCTGAATCAATAGAATTAGGGGGTGTCTTGACATTACCGTAATGTGTCTTATCATATTGGAGACCTGAGCTCAGTCCTTTATTCTTGGGCTGGGGGCTCTTTGGAGACATCATGTTGAAGGCTTGCTCCTGCTTCCTACAATCACCATGTCTCCAAAGTTGCCTAGAGGACACCAGTGGGGCTCGGACAGAGAAAATTAAGTGCTGATTGTATAATTGTCAGGAGATGTATGCTGTTTGGACATCCACTTGCATAAAAGCAACTCAAAGGCACAACTGTCTCTTCTTTAGAATGACAAGTTTAAGAGGATTTGTTTAGAGCAATTTTACACCACACAGAGTTATCCTTGTTTAGGTTTGCCTTCATTTCTAGTTTGTCATGATCTTCTGTATTAGATCAAACACCATTCAAGTTAGTTTCAGGAGTAAGTTTTCAGAAGTGTGTCCCCCGACCCAGGTGTTGCCTGAAAAATGTGTATATGCAATTTTGTGCTTGCAACTGAATTGTGAGTGCACAACTGAGTAGCAGCATCTCTGCCTACCTGAATATAGGTACAACTACTCACACATGTGTCTGCAATTCATTCTGGCAGGTGCAAAAATATGATATCAAATTTTATGGCTGCAAACTGTACCCACCAATAGGGATGCCAGACCTCAGTCTGACTAGAACCACCCATACCTTTTAATTCACAGAATAACTTCTCAGAAAAATTGCAGAATCAGAAAAATGGCAGTTATCATGTACCAATATCTTTCTATTATGACATTATGTATAAAGCATAGTTTACCTTCACAGTTGATTCTGTTACTGCTTAACTCAAATCCTGGATTACACTGACAGATAAAAGAACCAAGTATATTGTAGCATTGTTGTGCGCATGGGTTGTTGGCATCACATTCGTTTATGTCTGAAAAGAAAGGTTACATATCTTCATGCACATCTTGTTCTTTGTATCTGATAATTAAGCTGATCAAATTGATTAGTCCTTAGATTGGGTCCACCACTTTGCAAAAGTTAGTAGATTGTATCAATAAAGATTTTGCAGTTGCTGGAACAGTGTCAGATCTGTGCTCTTCATTCCTTGTAGAAAAACTGGAATATTTTTCCAGGAATGAGAGTTATTCTAACATGTAATGAACTCTTCCAAAAATGTTTAGTACAGCTATTAAACTCCACATTCCAGCATCTTTTTTTCCAGGTATGAAATGCCAAGTCTATAAATAACACTGGTCTACAATTTTTGAGAAGTCGTCTGCTTCAGAGATAAAATGTGCTATTTATTATGTATTTTGATGTGCTGAATTCAAATATGACAATTAAAACAACTGATTGGCTACTGTTTCTAAGATATTTAAGTTTTTACATTTTATGTCTATGTATATTGTGTAGATAGTAGAGTTTTAATCATAAATTGTAAACCTAGGTCTTTTCATGTGTTTATGGTTGCTTTACATGATAATAATTCACCTGTCCTGTTTATGTAACACTTTAAAAATCAGCAAAAGGGTTATATAAATAAAATTTATTATGAAACAAAAGGCAAAAAACTATTATGTACATAGTTTAGTCCTATTCAGTGTCTACTCGGCGCTTCTTGGCTTGTCTCTTGAATTCATTAAATGGAGCATCTCTTGTCACTGTCCAGCAATAGTCTGCAAGCATTGATGGGCTCCATTTGCCCTGATAGCGTTTCTCCATTGTTGCAATGTCCTGGTGAAATCGCTCGCCGTGCTCGTCGCTCACTGCTCCGCAGTTCGGTGGAAAAAAATCTAGATGAGAGTGCAAAAAATGTATCTTTAGTGACATGTTGCAACCAAGGCTTTTGTATGCCTTGAGGAGGTTTTCCACCAACAACCTGTAGTTGTCTGCCTTGTTGTTTCCGAGAAAATTTATTGCCACTAACTGGAAGGCTTTCCACGCCGTCTTTTCCTTGCCACACAGTGCATGGTCAAATGCATCATCTTGAAGAAGTTCACGAATCTGAGGACCAACAAAGACACCTTCCTTTATCTTCGCTTCACTTAACCATGGAAATTTTCCACGGAAGTACTTGAAAGCTGCTTGTGTTTTGTCAATGGCCTTGACAAAGTTCTTCATCAGACCCAGCTTGATGTGTAAGGGTGGTAACAAAATCTTCCTTGATTCAACAAGTGGTGGATGCTGAACACTTTTTTCCTCCCAGGCTCCAATGACTGTCGGAGTGGCCAATCTTTCTTGATGTAGTGGGAATCTCTTGCATGACTATCCCATTCGCAGAGAAAACAGCAGTACTTTGTGTATCCAGTCTGCAGACCAAGCAAGAGAGCAACAACCTTCAAATCGCCACAAAGCTGCCACTGATGTTGGTCATAGTTTATGCACCTCAAAAGTTGTTTCATGTTGTCCTAGGTTTCCTTCATATGGACTGCACGACCAACTGGAATTGATGGCAAAACATTGCCATTATGCAGTAAAACAGCTTTAAGACTCGTCTTCAATGAATCAATGAACAGTCTCCACTCATCTGGATCGTGAACGATGTTGAGGGCCGCCATCACACCATCGATGTTGTTGCAGGCTACAAGATCACCTTCCATGAAGAAGAATGGGACAAGATCCTTTTGACGGTCACGGAACATGGAAACCCTAACATCACCTGCCAGGAGATTCCACTGCTGTAGTCTGGAGCCCAACAGCTCTGCCTTACTCTTGGGTAGTTCCAAATCCCTGACAAGGTCATTCAGTTCACCTTGTGTTATGAGGTGTGGTTCAGAGGAGGAGGATGGGAGAAAATGTGGGTCCTGTGACATTGATGGTTCAGGACCAGAAGTTTCATCCTCTTCCTCTTCCTCGTCTGACTCAAGTGAGAATGATTTTGGTGCATCAGGAACCAGCAGTCCTTCTCCGTGGGGTACTGGGCGTATAGCTGATGGAATGTTTGGATAATGCACAGTCCACTTTTTCTTCTTTGACACACCTTTCCCAACTGGAGGCACCATGCAGAAGTAACAATTGCTGGTATGAGCTGTTGGCTCTCTCCAAATCATTGGCACTGCAAAAGGCATTGATTTCCTTTTCCTGTTCAACCACTGGCGAAGATTTGTTGCACAAGTGTTGCAGCATATGTGTGGGGCCCACCTCTTGTCCTGATCTCCAATTTTGCAGCCAAAATAAAGGTGATAGGCTTTCTTAACCATAGTGGTTATACTGCGCTTTTGTGATGCAAAAGTCACTTCACCACAAACATAGCAGAAGTTATCTGCACTGTTCACACAAGTACGAGGCATCTCTGCTCACTTTGGCTAAACAGAAATGTGTCCCTTTGCAAAATCAAACACTGACAAATAAGAGAGCACGACACTGTATGATTTCTAGAGCTGATATAGGGCAATTTGTTCAGCAGAGTGATGTAAGCTTCGTTATGATTGCATCATCCATGACTTCTAGGAATAACATGATGCAATTCATATCATGTATGATGCAATACCAGCTTCAGATTGCATCATTCATTGTTTTGCCTAAAAAGCAAGTACTGTCCAAACCCAGTCATAGATTTATTCATAGATCCAGTCAAAGGTGTATTTTAGTCATTTCTGGTTTAAATTGAGATCCCTTCCCTTTATAACTCACTTATCCTCCGCCATTCCCAAGTCAAGGGTCGTATATACTGACCCAATAGCATATCTTGAAAACTAGAGCCAATCAACAATTTTAAGCATCATTTTCGTTCTCAGTGACCCAGAATTAGTAAAGTTTGACTACATTTAAGAAGCATTTTGGCTGTAGAGCAGTGTAATTGATATAAGGAACACATACTGATAAGACCTCTCAGCATGCAGTGGTTAAGATTTTATCTGAGCTATTTATTACTCTTAAAATCTGTTCTTTTAAATTCCATTACAATTATAACATGAGCCACTGAGACCAATAGAGGGTTTTGCAAAGCTCTAAGGCATAGACCATATTGGGGGAAGGCATTTTTTGATGCTAGATTATTTCTATGATGTGCCCATTTTAAGAACATGTGTGAGGATACTGCAATCTGAAAAAGGAGGCATTTTCAATGGAAAGTTATGTACAGGAACCTGCAATACCCCTCTCTGGAGTCTTTAACACTTATTTTCCATACACCGTTGATTAATTTATTTATGTGTATCAACTTGTATGTAGATTTTTAGTGTACACAGAGGAGGAATACAAGAGAAAATACTCTTCATTCACATCCTAATGTGTTTTATCAGATGCAACCATTATTGAACTTTTACAGTTTTAATATATTTTTTATTTCATGGGCTTTTAAAATGCATATAAACAATGTCAGAAATATTCAGGTGCAGATACAACTAATACAACTGACAAAATTCACTTCTCTACAATCAAAATGTCTATTAAAATCAACCATTCACAAAAAATTCAACTAGGGAGTAAAACATTTAGCCCATATATGTTTAAGATGTGGATGGGGAGGAATGTCTTTGAAGCATTTTTTCTGTTAAATACTTTTTGATAAAAGTGCAGTGACATTTGTGAGAGCAATGTTATCAGAAACACTAAACAAAAAGACAGAAAAAACAAATGTATCTATTGTATATGCTTCTCTAAAGTTCATCCACTCTCAAGAGATACAAAAGTTGTTACACGAATGTATCCACTGTGGATTTCTGAGGTGTCATAGGAATATAACAGTTAACAGATATACCCATCGCAAACAGTTCGCCACATTATATAGCAAAAATGGCAATCAGCCATTTGTAAAATTTCCTTTTCAGATGAGACATGTTGTGCTTCGAGGTTGGTAACAGGAGAAGGATGTGCTGTAAAGGACCTTTCACGTTTCTTGGTGCTATAGTCATACAAATATCTGAAGAAATATTTCTTGTAAGCTATGGGCTCCCCTCTGCTCACACAGTCTGGAGGAGAACGATTCAGTACCTGTGAAGGGATCTGGGGATGGGAAAGTGTGTGGAGGGTGGCTTCCTTTTCACAACCACCCCAGGAAGCTGCCTCTCCCCGTTGCAGACACTGTAGATGTGTTCTACTCAGCGATGGTGGAGTGGAGCGAGGGGATAGCAGCTCTGTGTGATGTATACCACCTCAAGACAATCTGGGATTATAACTAAACCATTGTAGAAGTAGCAGTAACTTACCTTCTGTGGCATTTCAACACCATGGAGAAGGCCTTTGTATGTATATGGAATATCACATGGCAATGCTTTGGAGCAGTGGTGGCAGCTGTGAAACCTCTGGAGAAGCCCAGTGATTGGTGGGCTTCTTCCCTGCCAGTCACAGCATCCGTAGATTTCAATGGCCAATTCCCTTCCCAAATCCACCATACCCTGGGTAAAATCTCAGCTCCACTCATGTTAATGGCAAAAACTCGATTGATTTCAGTGGGACCAGGACTTCTGCAACATCCTCTCTTGGGGGCTGAAGATCTGTTTTCCCGTTATGGTCATTTCAAGCTCAAAGTGGGGGATGATTTAGTCTTATGTATCATATAACCATTTAGCTTAGTCATATTCAGTTAAAACAGATTTCCTCCCCCACCCCACTTCTTAATTCGAACCCACACAATAGCAGTGGATGAAATGGAAACTTTAGTTCCCTTCTTCATAAATTCTTTCATGGATTGCATGTATCTTCACTGGTGTGACTGAGTAGTTTTTGCCACATATGGAAATAAATCTATGCTTGGCCCCTGGAAAATCACCTTTCTTATCTGCTTCACTTTAGAAATAACATCCCTCTACCAAAAAGTTACTAAAAGAAATAGTCATGTTGAATGTATCTTGCACCTCATTAGGCAAATCTGCTTGCAGCCTAATGTCCTCCTTTCTTCTTATTAACTCTAGGTCTTCCAATAAAAAATCCTGTAGATTCCATCAAACTCAGTAACGGTTTTATGGCTCAGTTACTAGGATTTCTTTATCATTTTATTTACAATGGCACTAGTCCTCGGTGTGCCCCAAATCACTCATTTTAATTTTTAATACTATTTCCCAAGGATTCACATTTGAAATGCCGAGACACGTTTTCTTTCATCAATATATTTATCACGTGCTGCTGCGAATTAACCTTAGCTGTAAGAACTTGGCATTGCTTTCTCCAGTTTCCAGTTTTAGGGCCTGATTCTGATCTCATTTAAGCTGCTGTAGATAAGAAGTAACTCCATTAAAGTCAATGGAGCACTAGTATAAAACCAGCGTAACTGAGAGGAGAGTCAGGCCCAAGATTTAATAATGAGTTCAGCACCCTGATGACCAGATTGCCAAAATCATGGCCCACAGAAACCAGTCTGCCAACAAAATAATCCATTTTCAAAGCGAGTCTCCATTTTTGTGTCCAAGGATTCTGTGTTCCTCAAGATTATTACTTTGATCAGTTCCAAGAGTCTGTAAGCCTAGGAAAGCATGACATACTTTAAAATATTCTGCCTGTTGACTTGAGCTGATGAAAGCTAGCAATGGGTCAGTAGTTGTCTTTTGTAACCACATGGGCTGGTTCATATGGATATACAGAGAAGTGCTTACCTACGCAAGTGTGGTTGTTGGCTGCTAACTGGAACCCAGAGTTGCACTGGCAGTAATAGGAACCTGGAGTGTTCACACATCTATGGTGGCAGTATGGAGGGAGATTGCATTCATCTATGTCTGTTACCATAACAAGAGCAAAACAGTAAAAATGTTAGCTCAAATGTAATAACAAAAGTTCACTGTTGCCATCTTGTGCCCAAATAAACAGTGTAAAGTGAGCTGGATCTGATTAAATGAAAAGAGAGAAGCTAATTTGCAGCTCGATTCTGCTCCTACTTAAGTTCCCTCCTTGACTTCAATGGGAACAGCATTGTGCTCTTTCTCGTCTTCATGTCTTAAGTTTTGTTAAAATCAGCTTTACACTGAGTATGTTTGCTCAGCCAATGATGTCAATACACATAAACATTATCCTTTATTTGGTGTTTAAATCACACCCATACTGTAGTATTGATCTCTGTATTTGTTATGTAACTTAGAACATGCTTCCTGACTACATCGAACAGGGCTGCGAGCCGGCGAACAGGGCTGCGAGCCGGCGAACAGGGCTGCGAGCCGGCGAACAGGGCTGCTAACAGGGGAGTTTGAGTGGGAGTTCCATTGGAGGAGAAGGTATCTGTATTTGCGTCTGTCTTTGTAGTGCTTGTATGTGTAGAGGCCTGTAGGGGCAGCGTGTTGGGAGGGCAGCTGAGCCCTGATTAGGGGGCGGAGCTTGGCTGAGGAGAGGGCCTATAAAAGCGGCCACCCAGCCAGGCAGCGGCACAGGAGCCGGCGAACAGGGCTGCTAACAGGGGAGTTTGAGTGGGAGTTCCATTGGAGGAGAAGGTATACAGCTGAGTCAAGGGAGAGAATTATTCCAGGAGTGGGTGGGTCAGCTTTTGTGGCCTGCATCATGCGGGAGGTCAGACTAGATGATCATAATGGCCCCTTCTGACCTTAAAGTCTATGAGTCTATCTTGACCAGACATAAAGTGGACCAGCAGAGTGGCTCTTATGCTCCTTTTCTGTACAAAAGTACACATATCAACAACTTAATGCTAAACCTCTGTGGATCCATTAGCAATTCAGAATCCAAGCACTTTCTCTGTCCCGAGTCCATGGGAGTGACAGGGGTGTGAAGTGAGCAGGGATCAGGCCTGGAAAAGAAGTGGAGAGCTGGGATTTCAGGGGAATGTGGGCTCCATCCCCCCACAGGGGGGACTCCCCTCATCCCCCTCCATCCCTTCCTAGGCAAGACAGCACAGCAGTTCCCTATAGCCACTGGCTGCCAGCCCCTGGCTGTGCTCTCTGACTCAGTGGAGGAAATAAGATTGCATGATTGAAGCCAATGCTATCTCAGGCAGTATTAACTTTCCCTGCAGACTGGCCATAATTCTGGGGTGGAGCATGCTGCCTTTCCCAGTTTCAGCATTCCTAAAGTGCAGCCGAGCGGGTATTCCACCTACAAACGGTATAAAGTGTTCAACAGCCCTACCTTGACCTCTTGGCACGTTGCAAGCTATGCATGGGTCAAGCCACAGACCTCTGCCTCATCTCATGTGCATCTGCAGAACAGTTTCTACTACATAGCTAAGTTGGCCATGCATGCATGGGAGAATCTTCTTTAGCTATGACCTTTACAAGCTTAACAAAAGAAATCCATGCAAAGTCCTATGCTTGTAGAGAACATGATCTCTAAAAGGCTCAGCACTCAGTCAAATAAATCCCAGTTTTCACTGGAACACAGTGAAAGGCAGTTCTCATTTTCATGACAAATTTAGAATTTCCTACCCCCAGCTGTTTCTGTTGTAGATATGTTTTTAAAGATGTATTTTTTTACAATGGGGAAAGTGTTCATTTTTTCACTTGAATATTCAAAAATGACTTAACCCCTTTTTTGGAAAATGTACTAGCCTCATGCCCAAAAGCTGAGAATTTTAGACAGTTATGAGTGATGGGAAACAGGGCTTCGATTGGACAGTGTTTGGCAATCTTAACTACGGGGGGAGCTCACTACAGCTCTTTTAATTAAGGGAAACAGTAGTGCCATTGAATCTTTTGAGTTCCATAAGACTACGCTTGTGCTTAAAGTTACTCCTGTGTGTACATATTTGCAAGCTCAGACCCTAAGTCAGTGTGAGTTTAGTGTGAAGGACTAGGCTATACCATTTGTGTGCATGATTCTATGAAAGACTATGGGAAACCTTAGCTAGGCAAGATTTGATCATAGAACCAAATCATCTGTTTGAAAGAATGTTGCCAAAAAAAAGTTTCCTTGTATCTGCAGTCTCCATGTTTCAGAAAATAACATCTTTGTGACATCTGAACAAACTGTTTTTAAAAAACAAACCCTTAAATCAAATAATAAAAAAAAAACCCAACCAGACACGTTTTTAGAATAAATTAAAAATAAAATAGTTAGAAAAGGGTCTCTTTCTGTCTTCAAGCCAGAAAAAGTCTGGAACAATTTTTTTCAAACGTTAAAGGATCATTTCCTCCCAGGATAAGAGACTTTATCAAGGTTTTGCCCCAAATGATTTTTTCTAGCTCACTTATTTTAAAGTCTCAAAGGAGTGGTTTTATTATGAAGTGCTGACAGTACTTAACTGTAGTATTGTGTTTGTGCTGTTTTATACTCTGACCTAAGTCACATAGGGGGAAGTAGGAGAAGGGAAACTTTTCCTTCTAGAGAGCATATGTATGTTTAAATTAAAATATACATACAAAACTTTGACTTTTAGTAATTTATCATGATGGTTCTTTATTTTCAATGTTACATTAGACCTTTAGGTACAAGCTGAACCCTAATTCTGTTGAAATGAAAAGGAGTTACTGTACAAAGGGAATATACCTTCTAGTGAAAGCATTACTTTTTTTATAAGAATCAACAACTTGTCAAAATGATTCCCCTACCTATATGCCAAACTCCCCATCCTAGTCCTGCACAGAAAACTGGCAAATATTGGAAGGAGTTATATATACAGAAGTCTGTTGGCCTGCAGTAAAGCCTAATTAAGTCATTGAGAATCTTTCCATTGACTTCCATTGGCTTTGCATCAGGCCCCTAAAGAGAAGAGGTATATCTTTCTTACCAAATAAAATTTTTTAGCAATCCATCTAAATGGCCGCTGATAGTGCCTCTGCTTCCCTCCCAAGGTTTTCTTTTGAGAGGAACTGACTCTCATCACAGTGAGCCTTCTAGTCACATATTAGGGATCTTGCAATTTGTGACAACACCTTCAATTTTGGTTTTGTCTCTATTTTGAGGATGTGAAAAGGCTTTTCTCTCACCCGGGGTGCTGGAACAATCTGTATAGTGGGGATGCTGAGAGCCATTGAACCAAACTGTAAACCACGTATATAATGGAAACCACTTCAAGCCAGGGGGTGTGGTAGCATCCCCAGCACCCTAGTTCCAGCACCTATGCCATCACCTTGTCTGATCCAGTGTATATTACAGAGGTACTATTAGACATCAACTAATGATATGCCTTTTATTCTACTATTTCACAATTGTTTTCTTACATTTGACAAATGTATGGCCCAATCTTGTGGCCCTTATGAAGGCAAAACTTCCAGTGAAGTCAAGATTTGAATCCTGTTCCTTCATGAATTAGGGCTTATTATTATGCTAGTAGTTTAGAGTTTACAGCCCCTGCTCTTGGCTCTCAGGGATTCAGAACAGTGGCTGATATGTCACAAAGATCAGACATCTGGACCCAAAATTTCCACTGAGTATAAGCTCTTCAAGGCAGGGACTGTGTTGTCTTGTGTGTCTGCACAATGCCTAGGCCTGTATCACTGGATTTAACTCTTACTAAAGTCAATGGAAAGACTCCCATTGATTTTACTGGGAGTTGCACTTGGCTCACAATTGTGCCGAGGGCCATTGGGCACTACCCCCATACAAGTAATAAATATAGTAACAGCTAAATTCAATTAAAAGTATTGAATATGCTTAAAATAGTTTGTAGCGCCATCCTTTAGAGACTATTTACTTTTCATCCATCATCTTTCTAAACAGACCCTCCAACAGCAATTCTGGGTCCCAGGGCAGAACAGTCAATGGGACCCCAGCCCACGTGGATGCGGTCCACCTGACATTTAGGTGGTGCTGCCACCTACACTGGCTGGTGCCCAGCAAGTTGCTGCCACCTACGCTGGTTGGTGCCCAGCAAGTTGCTGCCGCCTGTGCTGGCTGGTGCCCAGCAAGCTGCTGCCAGCTGCACTGCTGGTGCCCAGAGAGCTGCCGGCTGTGTTGCTGGGCATGCTCTTCCAACACAGCCATGGCTTCCCCGTGCCTGGCTGGCTGCCTTCGCCACTGCCGGTACAATCCTGCGCATGCCTAGGAGCCCTGCCAGAGGCGACTAGTGGGAGGAACTCAAAGAGGGGCACCAGCTAAGAGGGGGGACACGTGACACCCCCACATGACCCCTTCCATGGGACTCCTCCCCACCCTGCCCCCAGCCCGGGCCCTCCGTGCTCTCCCCATCCCCTCCTCCCCATCCCACGTTACTTGAGCAGGGGGCTCTGTCCTTCTGCTGTGCCAGCCTGGCTCCCACTGCTGTTCGCTGCTCTTCTGGCCGCCAGGCTCCGGAGCCACGCCCGGATGATGCACGGTGCAGCACAGCAGTTACTTGGGAGAGCTCCTGGCTGCGGCAGCAGCTCGCCGCTTCTGGTGATAGTGGCCCAGTGAGCCGGAGTCCCCCCGCCCTCCCTGGCATACTCGGAGTAGGCTCCTGTCCCCAGAAGCTGAGCCTGGGCAGGGAGGGAGAGGGCTGCCACTGTTGTTGCTCCCTGCCTTGCCCAGGCTCAGCTTCTGGGGACAGGAGCCGACTCTGAGCATGCCGGGGAGGGTTCCGGCTCACTCGGCCACTGTCACTAGAGAAGCTGAGCCCCAGGGCAGCTGCTGCGCTGGACCGGGCAGTGTGGCCGGAAGAGGAGAGACTCTGGCCCCACCTCTTCCCTTCCGGCTCTGGCCCCGCCCCTTCCTCTCCCCAGCCAAGGCTGGCTGCTGGGTTGAGTGCCCTGAGCAGGCATCTGGGGAGGGCGGGCAGCCAACCTTTCCCGCCCCCCCCAACCCCTTTAAATTGCCCTGGCCCCTGGGCAATTGCCCCCTTTCTCCCTCCCCGCCGTCGGCGGGCCTGTTTCTAAATTATATGGAGTTATAGTTCCACATAAAGTTTGAAAATGAACCTTGATAACCAACAAACATCGCTTATGCTAGTTCAGAACTTACCAACACACTGTTCCCCGCGTTTCTGGTAACCTGAGGGACACTGGCAGCTGAAAGACCCTCTTAAATTGACGCATACTTGATCTGCCCTGCAGTTATGGGTTCCTGTTGCACATTCATCTATATCTTCATAAAACAGCAAATACAACGTTAGTCAGAAACTTTGGTTCAAATTTAAAAATTTTTACCCATCTCCAACCATACTTTAAATGAAGATAGCAAGTTTCAAATTCATTCAAAAGATTTTTATGCCAGGGTTTATTCTGTTTACAGAACACACAACACTGTTGTGACGTTCCCCTCTGGTGTTATCTGGACCGGTGATCTGCTAGGTCACTCCAATCCTTGACTCTGGGAGCCAGCCTTACCCTGCTTTGCTGTGAGAACCCCCACTCCTGGGCTGTTCACGCACAGCCTCTGGCATGTAAGCTGCTCCTTGTATTGTGCAACCGAATGACTGTAGCCAATATCTCCGGTCCCAGACACAATCCTAGGAACCTCCGTCTTGCAGTGCCCAGTTATGCCTGCTGGATGCTGCAAGCTTATATGAGTTCATCAATTTAACAAAGAAATTGATATGTACCAGACTTATTATCCTAAGGGAAGTGTCTGACACACTTCAAACCAAACACACTGCTTCAGGTAGAATAAACAAACAGATAATATTAACTACAAAGATAAATGTTAAGTGATTATAAGTCAAAGCATAACAAGTCAGATTTGGTCAAATGAAATAAAAGCAAAACACATTCTAAGTTGATCTTAACACTTTCAATGCCCTTACAAACTTAGATGCTTCTCACCACAGGCTGGCTGGTTGCTCTTCAGCCAGGCTCTCCCCTTTGATCAGCGCTTCAGTAGCTTGGTGTGGTGTCTGTAGATGTAGGTGGAAGAGAGAGGAAGAGCATGGCAAAGTCTCTCCCTTTTATAATATTCTTTCTTCCCTCTTGGCTTTGCCCCCCCCGCCTTGAGAGTCAGGTGAGCATTACCTCATCACAGTCCCAAACTGGCCAAAGGAAGGGGGGTGACTCACTTAAAAGTCCAACAGATCCTTTTGTTGCTGCCTAGGCCAGTGTCCTTTGTTCCTGTGAGGCTGGGCTGGGTTTGTCCTATACCTGCCCTGATGAGGTGTGAACTGCCTCTCCACTCTTGGAGAGGTTTTGCCTGGGCTTATTTTAAGCCATGAGGATACATTTTCAGCCTCATAACTACATACATGAAATTATAACCTATAACATTACTATAACATTATTGTAACAAGAATGCTCAGTGCATCGTGAGCCTTCCAAAGATACCCGACATGACAAACTTTGCATTGGATCCCACACAATCATTTTACAAGGATGAACATGGGGGTGCTTGGTGTTCCCCTGAGCTACAGAGTGTCACAACTGTTTGATTCCTTTGGGTCACAAACCAAAAATTTCTAACAATACTTAAATCTGACCGATTGTATCTTAAAATATTTCCAATATTAATTTTTTTCTCCATAGGAATTTATTCTAGGTTGGGCTGGTAGCGCCACCTATTATTAGACCTGTTTTCAATTGCTTACAACTTTCCAAATATTAACTATTTGGGCTGAAATTGTCACTGCTGGGTATCTTTTGTAGGTTGAATATTCAGCTACAATGCTTCAACTGTTTCCAAGAATGAGACAAGCGAAAAATACGTTGTTCTGTGCATGTTAAAAAATATTCTGGTGACCTCTTTTTGTACTGAGAAGGGGACAAGTTTCATTTAGAAGCCCAAGCACAGGGCTGGAGTTTAAAGGGCTCTAGGATGGGACTGAAGACCTGGCAGTGGGCTAACCATTTGTTAAACTTTGTTACCCCGGGAAGGCAACGGAAGTGAAGGAGTGACCTGGCTGGAGAGCTGGGGACATCACAGAACCCTAAAGGCGAAGAGTCTTCAGGGAGAAAGCCCTGGGGGCATTGCTCCATATAGGGCAGGGACAGACTTAAAGCTAGCTCAGAAGGGGCTAAGGACTGAGCCCAGAGACAGTGCTGCAGGTAGCAACAAGGGCATAGTGATAGGCCCTGTTGTACTTTTGTTACCTCGGAAGGGACTTGCTTGTCTGTTCACATATCGAAAGTGTGTGAACTGGCTGGAGGGCTGGGCCACTGAAGACCCACCTGATGAGGTTAATAGCTGACAGGGGGTGTTGGGAGCAGAAAGAGAGAGAGTGCAGGGTCACACCCAACTGAGAGAAGGTGCTCCTGAGAGGTGAGTGTCCCCCATCTCAAATCCATTAGCAAAATGTCTCATCCTTCTGTAGTGCTGGTACATGTACAGGATTAAACAAACTGCTTTCAGTTACTTTCCCGAGCAGTGTCAATCGATGATGAAGTAAACTGCAGAATTCCTAAAGCCAGCTCTGCATTTGGCCGATTGCGCTCCAATGTTTGGGAACGTCGAGGAATCAGCCTACCAACGAAGCTGAAGGTCTACCGAGCAGTGGTGCTTCCAACTCTGCTGTATGCCTGCGAGACGTGGACTATCGGAGTCATGCACGAAGGCTCAATCACTTCCACATTTCCTGTCTGCGAAAGCTTCTACAAATCAGATGGCAGGACAAAGTGCCCGATACTGATGTCCTTACTAGAGCCAGTCTGCCGTCAGTTTACACATTGCTGATGAGAGCCCAGACCAGGTGGGCCGGACATGTTGTGAGAATGTCAGATGAACGCATTCCTAAACAGCTCTTCTACGGAGAACTCACTCAGGGAAAGAGTTCCTATGGAGGACAAAAGAAGCGGTTCAAGGACACGCTGAAGACCTCTTTGAAGTCCTTCGAGATCAACACCGCCACATGGGAAACCTTCGCACTGAACCGTTCAGTATGGTACAGCCTCATTCACACAGGCAGTAATACCTCTGAGGCGAGGCGTATTGCTGAGGCTGAAAAAAAGCGTGAGCTGCGCAAGTCCAGAGCTGCTCGTACACCATCGACAGTGCCATTATATGTCTGCCCGACGTGTGACAGGACGTTTCACGCCCGAATCGGACTGATCAGTCATCTCCGGACGCACAGAGCCCGGTCATCGAAAGAATGAGTTGTTGAGGTCTTCATCGATAACGATGGACGAACATCAGCTCAAGTGGCAGAGGTCTGTGCAGCACATCTAAAGATTCCAACCCTGCTGATGTGGATGTCATTATAAGGCCACATGATGAATTTCTTTTTTTAAAGTTAGGAAATTACACACGCAAAATGACATTGAGAGAACATTATTAAGTTTGCAAAGTTAAAGCACTTAAAGGTAGGAAATGACAGAATTAAGGTTGTCTGTACACCTGAATCTGCCCTCCTTCTGCATACACATTATGATAGTCTTCAGTTATATGATCATATACTCATCAATGGTTTAGATAATGGCATCAAGAGTACACTTATAAAGTTTGTGGATGATACCAAGTTGGGAGGGTGGCAAGTGTTTTGGAGGTTAGGATTAAAATTCAAAATGATCTGGACAAACTGGAGAAATGGTCTGCAGTAAATTGGATAAATTTCAATAAGGACAAATGCAAAGTACTCCACTTAGGAAGGAACAATCAGTTGCACACATACAAAATAGGAAATGACTGCCTAGGAAAGAGTACTGCAGAAAGGGATGATAATGGATCCCAACCTAAATATGAGTCAAAAGTGTAACACTGTTGCAAAAAAAAAAGCAAACATCATTCTGGGATGTATTAGCAAGAATGTTGCGAGCAAGATAGGAGAAGTAATTCTTCCACTCTACTCTGCCCTGATAATTAGGGCCCTATCAAATTCAAGGTCCATTTTGGTCAATTTCACAGTCATATGATTTTAAAAATAATAAATTTCATGATATCAGCTATTTAAATCTGAAATTTTATGGTGTTGTAATTGTAGGGGTCCTGACCCAAAAAGGAGTTGTGGGAGGGTCACAAGGTTATTGTAAGGGGGGTTGCGGTACTGCTACCCTTACTTCTGCATTGCTGCTGGCAGTGGTGCTGCCTTCAGAGCCAGGCAGCTGGAGAGCGGCAGCTGCTGGCTGCGAGTCCAGCTCTGAAGGCAGAGCCACCACCAGCAGCAGTGCAGAAGTCAGGATGGCATGGTATAGTATTGCCACCCTGACTTCTGCGCTACTGCCTGTAGAGCTGGGCCCTCAGTCAGCAGCTGCCACTGTCCGGCCACCCAGCTCTGAAGGCAGCAGTGCAGAAGTAAAGGGTGGCATGGTATGGTATTGCTACCCTTACTTCTGTGCTGCTGCTGTCGGGGCGTTGCCTTCAGAACTGGGTGCCCAGCCAATGGCCACTGCTCTCCGGCCGCCTAGCTCTGAAGGCAGCACAGAACTAAGGGTGGAAATACTGCAACCCCCCTAAAATAACATTGTGACCCCCCTGCAACTCCCTTTTGGGTCAGACACCCCAATTTGAGAAACACTGGTCTTCCCCATGAAATCTGTACAGTATAGGGTAAAAGCACACAAGAGACCAGATTTCACAGAGGAAGACCAGATTTCACGGTCTATGATGCATTTTTCATGGCTGTGAATTTGGTATGGCCCTACTGATATGGCCTCAACTGTTGTGTCCAGTTCTGGGTGCCACATTTCAGGAAATATGTGGAAAAATGCAAGAGAAGAGCAATAAAAATGATTAAAGATCTAGAAAACATGACTAATGAGGGAAGATTGAAAAAATTGGGTTTGTTTAGTCTGGAGAAGAGAAGACTGGGGGGACGGACGGACATGATAGCAGTTTTCAAGTACATAAAAGGTTTTTACAAAAAGGAGGGGAAAATTATTCTCATTAACCTCTGAGAATAGGACAAGAAGCAATGGGCTTCAATTGAAGTAAGGGTGGTTTAGGTTGGACTCTAGGAAAAACTTCCTAACTGTCAGGGTGGTTAAGCACTGGAATAAATTGCCAAGGGAGGTTGTGGAATCTCCATCATTGGAGATTTTTAAGAGCAGGTTAGACAAACACCTGTCAGGGATGGTCTAGATAATACCTAGTCCTGCCATGAGTTCAGGGGACTGGATTAGATGACCTCTCGAGGTCCCTTCCAGTTCTATGATTCTATTTTTTCACAGAACCCTGGCCACATTTAGTACACAGGATGGATCTGCTCTGGGGATGATCAGGTTAGTGTCCAAAGAAGGCTGTTGTCTGTAGAATCCCTGCCTCATTTCTTGCAGAAGCTGGAAAGTGTGTACTATTTGTACCACTGGGGCAGGTGGGTCTAGGCCTGCCCATAACTAAAGGCTTGCCCTTCAGATAAGGAGGAGGGACCACAAAGCCCAGGCTACAATTGAGTTCTTGAGACAACAAACGAAAAAAACAGGAGCAGGAGTGAGGTAAGATTTTAAAAATGAGGGATCCAGAGGAGAACCCCAAGCAGCAAACCCTGGACAGCGCCCACTGCTTCTCTAAAGTATCCAAGGAGTCAGTGGATGCTGCCCAGAGGAACTCTGCCTGGAGACGTGAGCAGACGAGGTACAGGAAATAGGCCCCACAGTCGCTGGGTGCCCTCTGCCCAGCTTCCTCCTCTTGAAGTGATGGATGGCCATCTTGGCTAGTTCTAGGAGGAGACTGAGGAGGAGGTCCTTTGACTTGGTGGGGCCAGGGATGGGGTGTGCATAGATTAGGGTGACCAGATGTCCTGATTTTATAGGGACAGTCCCGATTTTTTGGTCTTATCTTATATAGGCTCCTATTACCTCCCAACCCTGTCCCAATTTTTCATACTTGCTGTCTGGTTACCCTAGCATAGATCAGGAGGAACAGGGATGGAAAATGTGTAGAGAATGAGGCAGGGAATTGCAGGAAGAGAAAGGAGGGTCTCATGGTTAAGGCAGCTGAATGATGCCCTAGAGCAGCGGTTCTCGAACTGTGGGTCAGGACCCCAAAGTGGGTCACAACCCCATTTTAATGGGGTTGCCAGGGCTGGCATTAGACTTGCTGGGACCTGGGGCTGAAGCCAAAGCCCGAGCCCTCACGGCGGGCCTCGGGTTTTGGCTTCAGCCCTGGGTGACGGGACTCAGGTTACAGGCCCCCGCCCAAGGTTGAAGTCCTTGGACTTTGGCTTTGGCACCCCCACCCTCTGTGGTGGAGCTCAGGCTTCAGCTTTGGCTTGCCCCCGCCTGGGGTGGAGGGGCTTGGGCGGCCTCAGGGCTCAGTCCTCTCTCCTGGGGTTGTGTGGTAATTTTTGTTGTCAAAAAGGGGTCGCGGTGCAATGAAGTTTGAGAACCCCTACCCTAGAGACATGGATTCTACCCCTGCTTCTGGCAGAGAGAACCTACATGATGCTACTCAAATCACTTAAACCAAACTTTTCACAAGTGGGTGGCCACTAATTATCTTCCTCATTTTCTGATTGCCTGACTTGAGACCTTGTGGTCTGATTTGCAGAAGTTCTGAGCACTCACAGCTGCAACTGAAGCCAATGGAAGCTGTGGTTTGAACATATACATGCTATATAATGTTAAGTACTCTGAAAAATCAGAGTATTTCAAATTGGGCACCCAGAATTAGTGGATGGTTTTGACCTTATTTTGTGTGCCTCGGTTCCCAATCTGTAAAGCAATAGTACTCTCTCACACACAAGGGGGCTGAATGAAGTTTGCACAGGCAACTGAATTCTGGCATTTCCTAACTTTTAAATGATTAACTTTGTAATCTTAACAATGTTCTTTTAATGTAGTTTTTTGTGTATGTAATTATATGTACGATTCCATGCAGTTTATAAGTCAGACTGAATGCAGATAAATAAAAGTATACAAAAGAGTAACTATTGTGTTTTTCTGATATTCTGATTTGTTTTCTTCATAATATCTTGGTGTACTTAGTTATAATTACGCTCTGTGTGTTGATAAGGATTGTATACAACTAAATTACAATTTGCTTTATCACTTGATCATCCAACTTGTTTCTTAGAGTTTCTTATTGTAACCTGACACAGAACAGTGAAAGGACTTTGTAATGTTGGCTTTCTACACAAACTGGAAGCTGTAGGCTGAATAAACAAATTCCTTAAAACTCATGATCTCTAGTTTACAAATCTCAGCTGAACTCTCTATTTGTACAGGCACTGGGGATCTTAGAACATCACCTGTGGCAGATTCTGGGTGGTGCTTTGGAAAAAGTGATGGATTCTTTCACATATCAAATGAAAATAATTTTGACCACAAAATTCAATAAAAAATAAACTATCAACAGTTTGAATTAATTTTCAGTGTTTGCCCTTTTCTCAAATGTCCAAATATTTGCTATATACTTCCTCTAAATCTGACAGCTCAAATAAAGGTCTAACTCTTGTGCTGTCCTTTTCATTTCTGCATGTTATCAGTTCTGAAGTCAGCATACTAATATACAGCATACTAATATAGAAGTAGCTGACTCCACTGTCCTGGACTGACAGCTGAGAAGCTCGTGTTCAGATGCAGAGCAGGTTTTTCAGGCACTAGACCAGGCTGCCTAGCACAGAACAGACAGGCCATTAAGGGCTTGATCCAAAGTGCAGTGAAGTCAATATGACTGCATTGACTTCAATGTGCTTTGTATGGGATGCCTAGTCTTTGCATAAAAATGGAGGAAAGCTGTTTATACTGCTTATATACTTTCACCTTTTCAATAATATTCCTGGAACAAGGCACATTTAACCTCTGATGACAACTAAATGGGTAGAAGTGTCACTGCTCCAGAGCAAGCAATGCTCTGGACAAACAGCCTTGCTAGAGGGACACAGTCTTCTCAGTAACAGGCACTCCAAAAGCATACTGCAATAAGACAGTGTAAATAAATATTAATTTTATTTCTTTTTTATGAACTCATCAGTCTGGCATGAGAAACTTTGTACAACTCACTTTTGATAAAGGCTTTTACACCTACTCCATCACATCTTGTGCTATTGTTGCTGTCCCAGAGTTCAGTTTTTAAATCACCTTAACACTATCTCACTAATGGAGAGTTAGGTTTGTCATGAATGCTTGCTTTATAGGATTGTGAAGTAGACTAGTCTTGTAAGTAGTGGCTACCTTTGCTGGAAAACTTAGCTTCAGCTCTAACAAGTAGGTCTGTGCTGGGGTGTATAGGCCCACATGGACAAGTAAGGGGCCAGAGAGGTCCTGGCAGCAGGGCTAGCCCCACTCTTCCAGCCTTGTCATTTATGCATGATAGGGAGGAGGCCTTTAAAAGGGAGGAAAAAGCAGGCGGGGGCACGGGCAGGAGAGGAGAGAAGGATTGTCCTAAACAGCAGACTGCAGGAGTGACTCCTGAAGCTGTACAGGGAACTCTTCCTCATGGTCAGGGTGAAGGTTTCCTGCCTAGGATATAGCGGACTCTTAAGGTAAGACCGGCTGAACCTGTCTCAAAGAGCCAGTCAGAGCGATTTCCCCAAACCCATTACACTGGGGCTGGATCATTGGTAGCACTATAGACTAGCCAGTTCCCTAGCCCTGTGCTAACCCCCAACCTGTAGGACCAGAGTGTCTGTTTTGTCTGGCCCCTCCCTCACAGACCAAGCTGGTATGGTTGAACGTGCCAGGAGCAGAAAGCCCCCACCGACACAGACTCTGGGGATCTTTAGACAAGGCACAGACACCAGAAACAGGAGTACGTCGGAGTGTGTCTTGTCTGCAATCCTCTTCAGCATTCCCATTGACTGGGTAATGTGGCGTAGAACAGAAGACATGCCAAGAGGCATTAGATGGACACCCTTCTCATCCCTTGAAGACCTGGACTTTGCAGCTAATCAGGGGGGAGGGATAGCTCAGTGGTTTGAGCATTGGCCTGCTAAACCCAGGGTTGTGATTTCAGTGCTCAAGGGGGCCATTTAGGTATCTGGGGCAAAAATCTGTCTGGGGATTGGTCCTGCTCTGAGCAGGGGGTTGGACTAGATGACCTCCTGAGGTCTCTTCCAACCCTGATATTCTATGATCTTACTCTCCTATCACAATACCCAACATCATATATAAGAATAAACAACCTGACTCAACACATTCAGCCAGCAAATTGGACTGAAAATCAACCACAATAAGACAGATACCATGACCTTTAATATTGCCTCACCATCACCAGTACAGATAGAGGATCATGTTCTCACCAATGTAGAAACATTCACATACTTGGGCAGCACCATCAGCAAGGACAGTGGAACAAGCCAGGACATCCAGAACAGAATCAATAAAGCCAGGAACACCTTCAGGAGCTTAAATACAGTCTGGAAATCATCAAAATACAACACCAAAACGAAACTCAAGATTTTATCAGAGCTGACTACTTTCAACACTATTTTATAGTGTAGAATGCTGGGGAATGACAAAGTATGACATGTCCAAACCATACAGCCTGCCTCAGAAAAATCCTCCATATCTTTTGGCCCAGAATAATTTCAAACCAAGACCTATTCACACAGTGCAGCCAAGAAGATATGACCACCATCATTGCCAGGAGGCGTTGGAGATGGATTGGGCAGGTGCTTCAGATAAAAACTGATTCCATCACCAGAATAGCAATAAGATGGACACCTGAAGGCAAATGAAAATGAGGCTGCCCAAAAACAACAAGGTGAAGAGCTGTGGAAGCTGAGCTGAAAAACCTGGGGCACAGCTGGGGAACCATTGAATGACTTGCCAGAAACAGACAGGCGTGGAGGAACTTCATCGCTGCCCTAAACACCAGAGGTGTAATGGGAACTAACTAACCAACTAACTATAAAGGGCAGAGCTCCCCTTGCAAATAGGGAAGTGGGCCTATATTGTGACCACCCCGTGTAGACAACTGGATGTGGTCAAGTTCCCCTACTTCCTGAGGGAGGAATCACCAAGGGCTCTGTTACAAGGTCATTTTAAAGTCCATTGCTATTGCAAACACCATTGTGTGGACTTCTCCATTGGTTTTTTACCCTCTATGATTAAACTTGATATGTGCATTTCCTAAGCTCTTAACTGAAGACAACTTGTCAGAACTATCAATAATTCATTTAAGTGATAATAGCCCTCAAATATAGGGCCTTGTGTCAATCTGATGATGCGGGTTGTTCCTCTGTATATAGTATAGGGATCCTCCTACTGCCATCTATCCTTTGGTTGGTGATGGCAATAGACCATACACTTCAATTCTATATATAACTAATATAAGCTTCAAGTTTTCTGTTCCCAGACTATTTCATTCACATTGTTTTGTACCATCTATCTTCTCTGATCACTATTTTTGTTTAAATGGAAAGCTTTTATTAGGATAAATGGTATAGAATATCCAGCTCAGAATCAAACACAGAAACAAGAGTGTCTGATCCGAGAGGGTCATTAAATCTGACAAATCAGTCATGTTTCCAGTCATTTTTATTTCACTTCTGCTTCTTCACATTAGAATCATAGAATCTCAGGGTTGGAAGGGACCTCAGGAGGTCATCTAGTCCAACCCCCTGCTCAAAGCAGGACCAATTCCCAACTAAATCATCCCAGCCAGGGCTTTGTCAAGCCGGGCCTTAAAAACCTCCAAGGAAGGAGACTCCACCACCTCCCTAGGTAACGCATTCCAGTGCTTCACCACCCTCCTAGTGAAATAGTGTTTCCTAATATCCAACCTAGACCTCCCCCCACTGCAACTTGAGACCATTGCTCCTTGTTCTGTCATCTGCCACCACTGAGAACAGCTGAGCTCCATCCTCTCTGGAACCCCCCGCTCAGGTAGTTGAAAGCAGCTATCAAATGAACCACATATCTCATTTAGTACCAGCTCACTCATTGCGTATGTCTGCACTGAAGCTGGAGAAGATACTTCCAGCTTAGGTAGATGTATATATGCTAGGTTTAATTGAGTTAACATGCTAAAAAATAGCAGTTTACACATGCTATTCCATGGACCACACCTCTTTGTTCCACTTGATCTTTCAGGACAAACCCTCTCCAGCAGAATATGAATAGCAATGAGGCTATTGGGAATCCATGCCTTTGGGCCTCTACCTAACGCAGACACCTATGACTGGAGCTTATTTGTCACCACTGAGGGAGTGCAGTTTGCAGAAGACAGGCTTTTCTAGGGGGTTGGCCCATGGCTGTGGAATGAATTCCCACAGGAACTAAGAATCATCACAAACCTTCCGCTCTAAGTGCAAGGCATGTTTCTTTGACCTTGCCTTCTCTAACATAAACATATAGCAATGCGAGTGTATGTTTGTGTGTATAAATAAATTGTATTTTCCAAAACAAAACACTCCACTGCACACACACTTCTCTCCTTGGGAAGGCGATGAGAGAACAAACACATGATGGATGTTAGTCACATTATTTAGTGCACTACTGGAAGGCATTCATATACTATGATGATGAGTGTGGTATAAGAACTTCTTTAGAATAGAAAAGAATGTACTTTTATGACCTCATTCTTGGACATCTCTCTATTCCCTCTTCATCCTCTTCCCCCCCGCCCCAAAACTCAGTGTCATCATCATACTAATGTTTGTTTTCTTGAGTGTTTCAGAATAGCTGCTATCTTATATAAATTTCTCCTGGGAAATGCCTAAATCTATCCCCACCAGGGCAACAAGAAGGCCCATGTCCCCACCCCCCGGGTCCCCTGCCCAGGGCAGGTGGAGGGTCCATGGCTTCCCACAGCTTTCTGCGTGGCTCTTATCCTGACCTGGCTCCGGCTTCTGGCCAGGGGGTGGGGCCTCAGGGGCTGAAGAGCAGCAGCTGGGCCATGGTAAGAGCCGCCTGAGCAGCTGTGGGGTGCTGTGGACCCTCCACCTGCCCTGGGCGGGGAGTCTGGGGGGTGGGGACATGGGGAGCTGTTCTTGGGGCCCCCCACCCTGGGCAGGTGGAGGGTCCATGGCTCCCCACAGCTGCCCAAGTTCCCAGACCCAGGGCCGCTCTTACCCAGGCTGGGCTCCAGCTTCCGGCCTGGTCAGGGGGCAAGGCCTCGGGGAGAAGAGGAGGGGCAAGGGGCTGGGCCCGTGGCAAAAAGTGGACTGACCAGGCCCGTTCACTTTAAAAACTGGGAGGGCCATGGTCCCTTGGCCCCCTGTGTTCTGGTGCCCCTGACCCCTATCACTTTCTTAGTTACTGGTGACTGTATTTTTCTATTCCCTTTCCATATGTTACATAAGAACATAAGAACGGCAGTACCGGGTCAGACCAAAGGTCAATCTAGCCCAGTATCCTGTCTTCCAACAGTGGCCAATGCCAGGTGCCCCAGAGGGAGTGAACCTAACAGATAATGATCAAGTGATCTCTCTCCTGCCATCCATCTTCACCCTCTGACAAACAGAGGCTAGGGACACCATTCCTTACCCATCCTGGCTAATAGCCATTAACGGACTTAACCTCCATGAATTTATCCAGTTCTCTTTTAAACCCTGTTATAGTCCTAGCCTTCACCACCTCCTCAGGCAAGGAGTTCCACAAGTTGACTGTGCGCTGTGTGAAGAAGAACTTCCTTGTATTTGTTTTAAACCTGCTGGCCATTAATTTCATTTGGTGGCCCCTAGTTCTTATATTATGGGAACAAGTAAATAACTTTTCCTTATTTACTTTCTCCATGTCACTCATGATTTTATATACCTCTATCATATCCCCCCTTAGTCTCCTCTTTTCCAAGCTGAAAAGTCCTAGCCTCTTTAATCTCTCCTCATATGGGACCTGTTCCAAAGCCCTAATCATTTTAGTTGCCCTTCTCTGAACCTTTTCTAATGCCAGTATATCTTTTTTGAGATGAGGAGACCACATCTGTGCGCAGTATTCAAGATGTGGGCGTACCATGGATTTATATAAGGGCAATAAGATACTCTCCGTCTTATTCTCTTTTTAATGATTCCTAACATCCTGTTTGCTTTTTTGACCACTGCTGCACACTGCATGGTCTTCAGAGAACTATCCACAATGACTCCAAGATCTTTTTCCTGATTCGTTGTAGCTAAATTAGCCCCCATCATATTGTATGTATAGTTGGGGTTATTTTTTCCAATGTGCATTACTTTACATTTATCCACATTAAATTTCATTTGCCATTTTGTTGCCCAATCACTTAGTTGTGTGAGATCTTTTTGAAGTTCTTCACAGTCTGCTTTGGTCTTACCCATCTTGAGCAGTTTAGTATCATCTGCAAATTTTGCCACCTCACTTTTTACCCCTTTCTCCAGATCATTTATGAATAAGTTGAATAGGATTAGTCCTAGGACTGACTCTTGGGGAACACCACTAGTTACCCTTCTCCATTCTGAGAATTTACCATTTATTCCTATCTTTTGTTCCCTGTCTTTTAACCAGTTCTCAGTCCACGAAAGGACCTTCCCTTTTATCCCATGTGTTGTGTATTTGGTTGTCGTGGTTTTTGTTCCTATGGCAACTGAGTTAGATTATTAGGGGATAGCCAGCCAGTTCCAACTGGCTGGCCAGGTCAGTGAGTGTCTGTAAATAAATGGTTGCTTTGTAAGCTTGCTGCTCTCTGGTCTCAAGTGATTTCTTCCTAAACCTGCTGCCCCCAAGGATATGACAAAGTGGCGACGAGGATGGGATACCTGTGCTGCCCCAGCAACAGAAGGAAGTAGAAGTCAAGGTAAAGAAAAAGAAAAAAAAAACCTACCAAACTCTTTTAGCTGTTGCTTGTTTGCACTGACTGTGAAACTGAAACTAAAACCATGGCTACCCTTACAGGGACACTGGAACCTTTTGATGAGAATATAGGGCAGTGGCATGTGTATACTGAGCGTTTTGAGCTTTTTGTTATTGCAAACGACATTACAGAAGCGAAGAAGGTGCCATTATTCTTAAGTGTTGTAGGGGCTAAAACCTACTCCCTGCTACGCAGCTTACTACACCCTGTTAAGCCTGAGACCAAATCTTACAGTGACATTGTGGAAATCCTGGGGTCCCATTTTCCCCCAAAACCACTGGTAATTGCTGAAAGATATAGGTTCCACAAAAGAGACCAGAAAGAAGATGAAACAGTGCTACAATTTGTAGCAACTTTGAGAAAGCTTGCAGAACACTGTGAATTTAAGGAGTTGTTAAATGATGCCCTGTGTGACAGGTTAGTGTGTGGCCTGTACAGTGAAGCTATACGGAAGCGCCTATTGACAGAGGTTCAGCTTACCTTACAGAACGCTGTTGATATTGCTGTCTCCATGGAATTGGCTACAAAGGAGGTGCAATACATCGGTGCATCCCCTAGGGTGCATAAGGTGTCACAAGAACCTAACCACAAAACTGTGGGGAGTCAGGAATGTTACCACTGTGGTAAGCCGGGTCACCAGGCATCAGAATGCTGGTGTAAGTACCTGGTGTGTCGACACTGTGGCAAAAAGGGACACATTGAGTGTGCCTGTAAACAAAAGAAAAAGAGGTCTGTGGTCTGGCCGACCAAAAGGGGAACCCTGCATACCCTAGAGCAGACCCAGGATGACCAAGGTGACACCTCATCGCAAGAAGAAGTGCCACTGCACGTTTTGTCTTTGGCAGTGGGCTCACATGAATACTGGGTAACCCCGTTGTTGGATGGCAAACCTATATGCATGGAACTGGACACCAGTGCAGCCGTCTCGCTGGTCTCCGAGACTGTGTATAAAGAAAAGCTACAGCATCTTCCGCTTAAGGCAACAAAAACTGTTCTGAAGACGTATACGGGAGAAGCTGTGCCCATGTTGGGCACTATTGATGTTAAGGTGGAGCTCAATGGACAGGCTGCTAAATTGCCACTGTTTGTGGTGAGAGGTAATTACCCAGCCTTAATGGGTAGGTCTTGGCTTGGGAAGATTCAGCTGAACTGGGCAGAAGTGCACCGAATGACTAAAGAAGAAACCGGTCTGACCACTATATTAAGGAAACATGCTGCTGTTTTTTGGAGAGGATCTGGGGAGTATGAAGGGAATCACTGTGACATTGAACATTAAACCTGATAGTCGACCAAAATATCTGAAAGCCAGGACTGTGCCATATGCCATCAGGCCAAAAGTTGAAGCGGACCTGGAGCGCCTGGTCACCAATGGAGTTCTAATACCAGTTACCCATAGCCCATGGGCCACTCCTATCGTTCCAATAGTGAAGAAAGACAGCTCCCTCCGGATTTGCGGTGATTTTAAAGTCACTGTCAACCCAGTGTTGTGTGCAGAGCAATACCCACTTCCCCGCATTGATGACCTCTTCGCGGGCCTGGCTGGGGGACAAAAGTTCAGTAAGATTGATCTGAGTCAAGCGTTTTTACAGATGCACGTTGATGAAAAGTCTCAAGAGCTGTTGACGATTGTGACTCATAAGGGGCTTTATCGATACTGTCGCCTACCCTTCGGAATAACGTCTGCTCCCACCCTGTTCCAGAGGGCTATGGACCAGATCTTGTATGGCTTGCCAGGAGTTCAGTGCTATCTGGACGACATCCTGGTCACTGGAAGGAATGAAGAGGATCACTTAAAGAATGTAGAGGCTACCCTACAAAGACTGGAAGAGTATGGCCTACGAGTCCGCAAAGACAAGTGTGAATTCTTCCAGCCCTCTGTTGAATATTTGGGACACATCATTGATGCTGTAGGTCTTCATAAGGCCCCTGCAAAAGTTAAGGCTATTGTGGAGGCTCCCCCACCTCGAAATGTTAGCCAGCTGCGCTCGTTTCTAGGACTCTTGAACTATTTTGGAAAGTTCATCTCACAGTTAGCCACACTGCTAAAACCACTTCACGAACTCCTTGGGCAGAACAAGACCTGGAAGTGGACTGAAGCCTGTAACGTTACATTTAACAAAGCTAAGGATGCATTGATAAATTCTGAATTTCTAACGCACTTTGATCCAGCCTTACCCCTACAATTGGCCTGCGATGCATCCCCTTATGGAATGGGAGCAGTCGTGTCACACATTATGCCTTCGGGAGAAGAGAGACCTATTGCTTTTGCTTAACGCACTCTAAGCAAAGCAGAAACTAACTATGCCCAAATCAAACGTGAGGCATTGGGAATCATTTTTGGAATTCGGAAGTTTCATCAGTACCTGTTTGGGCGGAAGTTTACTCTTCTCACAGACCATCGACCTCTGACATCAATTTTTGGACCCTACACAGGCATTCCCCCATTAGCTGCTAGTCGTATGCAACGTTGGGCATTGTTACTTTCAGCGCACACCTATGAAATTAAATATCGGAAATCCATTCTGCACGGCAATACAGATGGTCTCTCAAGGTTGCCTTTGCCAGTCAAACATCAAGCTAGTGCCCAAAAGGAAATCTTCTACTTTGAACAGGTAGAGAATACACCCATCACTGCTACTCAGATAAAGAAGGCAACTCGCGTTGACCCAGTATTGTCCCAAGTTATGGACCTGGTGATGCATGGAAAATCTCGACACACCTCTCCGGTCTCACCTGACCTTGTTACCTACATATCCAGGAGGACGGAGTTATCGATTCAATCTGGTTGTTTGTTGTGGGGGAGACATGTCATTATCCCACCACCACTGAGATCACAGATGTTAGAACAGCTACATTCCGGTCACTGTGGAATAGTGCGCATGAAGGAAATTGCACAAAGCTATTTTGGTGGCCTGGATTGGACAGTGCTATTGAAGAGAAGGCAAAAGCTTGTATGTCATGTCAGGGTGTGAGGAATGCATCCCAGTGGGCACCCCTACACCCATGGGACTGGCCTGAAAACCCGTGGCAACGTATTCACGTTGACTTCACTAGGCCCCTGGAAGGAAGCATGTTCTTGGTGGTGGTAGATGCCCATTCTAAATGGCCCGAAGTCTCTATAATGCAGTCCACTACTGCAGAGAGTACTATCCAAAAACTACGGGGACTCTTTAGTCGTTTCGGTCTGCCAGAACAACTTGTGAGCGACAACGGACTGCAGTTCGTCTCTCAGGAGTTTCAAAATTTTATGAAGGCAAATGGAATACACCATATCACTTCAGCACCATATCATCCATCCACCAATGGATTAGCTGAAAGATTTGTGCAGACAATGTAACAAGCTTTGAAATCGGCACGGGGACAACACTCCATTCCAAAGCGTCTGGATACCTTCTTACTTTCCTACAGAAACACACCTCATGCTACGACCAAGGCATCCCCGGCCTTTCTAATGATGGGACGACAGCTGCACACTTGCTTTGATCTGCTGAAACCTTCTGAACCCCGACAAATTGTGCAACGTCAGCAGCAATATCAAGTCATCAGACGGGCACCCAGAGCAAAAGACTGAACCTTTAGCCCGGGACAGCCGGTTTTGGCTCGGAATTATACTTCTGGAGCTAAATGGGTCCCTGCCACGATCATCACTCAAACAGGACCTGTTTCCTACACAGTCCGGACTGCAGAGAATCTCACCTGGTGACGACATGTAGATCAGCTGTTGCCAGGTCATGCCAGCCCTCAGGACACATCTTCAGTTGAGTTGTCTGACTTCACCTCTTCTGGCGAGACCCCGAATCAAGAATCACCTGTTCCTGACTGTTCTCCTCCATTACTGCCGGCGGCTGAGATACCCCTTTGCCCGGCACGAGCTGATACCATCTCCTCACCCGTTTGTGCTGCGAACCCTGAGCCCATTGTCAGGCCTGCGCCCATGGTACTTTTCGGTGCAACAACACCAGAAGTTCGCCGTAATCCACCTAGAGACCGAAGACCTCCTCAATGGCTGGATCTTTAGCTAGGGCGAACCCACAGTTATGGGGCAAAATAACCCCTGGGTTTAGCTGGGAATGGAGGCAGTCTACCCTCCTTCTCTAGTCTAGTGTTTGTTTTATTTAGGGGATGTTCTTATTTAAGGGGGGAGGAATATGTTGTGTATTTGGTTGTTGTGGTTTTTGTTCCTATGGCAACTGAGTTAGATTATTAGGGGATAGCCAGCCAGTTCCAACTGGCTGGCCAGGTCAGTGAGTGTCTGTAAATAAATGGTTGCTTTGTAAGCTTGCTGCTCTCTGGTCTTAAGTAATTTCTTCCTAAACCTGCTGCCCCCAAGGATATGACACCATGACAACTTAATTTACGTAAGAGCCTTTGGTGAGGGACCTTGCCAAAGGCTTTCTGGAAATCTAAGTACATTATGTCCACTGGATCCCCCTTGTCCACATATTTGTTGACCCCTTCAAAGAACTCTAATAGATTAGTAAGACACGATTTCCCCTTACAGAAACCATGTTGACTTTTGCCCAACAATTTATGTTCTTCTATGTGTCTGACAATTTTATTCTTTACTATTGTTTCAACTAATTTGCCCGGTACTGATGTTAGACTTAGCGGTCTGTAATTGCCGGGATCACCTCTGGAGCCCTTTTTAAATATTGGCGTTACATTAGCTATCTTCCAGTCATTGGGTACAGAAGCCGATTTAAAGGACAGGTTACAAACCCTAGTTAATAGTTCCGCAACTTCACATTTGAGTTCTTTCAGAACTCTTGGGTGAATGCCATCTGGTCCCAGTGACTTGTTACTGTTAAATTTATCAATTAATTCCAAAATCTCCTCTAGTGACACCTCAATCTGTGACAATTCCTCAGATTTGTCACCTACAAAAGCCAGCTCAGGTTTGGGAATCTCCCTAACATCCTCAGCCGTGAAGACTGAAGCAAAGAATCCATTTAGTTTCTCCGCAATTACTTTATCGTCTTTAAGCGCTCCTTTTGTATCTTGATCGTCCAAGGGCCCCACTGGTTGTTTAGCAGGCTTCCTGATTCTGATGTATTTAAAAAACATTTTGTTGTTACCTTTTGAGTTTTTGGCTAGCTGTTCTTCAAACTCCTCTTTGGCTTTTCTTATTACATTTTTACACTTAATTTGGCAGTGTTTATGCTCCTTTCTATTTACCTCACTAGGATTTGACTTCCACTTTTTAAAAGATGCCTTTTTATTGCTCACTGCTTCTTTTACATGGTTGTTAAGCCACGGTGGCTCTTTTTTAGTTCTTTTACTGTGTTTTTTAATTTGGGGTATACATTTAAGTTGGACCTCTATTATGGTGTCTTTGAAAAGCATCCATGCAGCTTGCAGGGATTTCACTTTAGTCACTGTACCTTTTAATTTCTGTTTAACTAACCCCCTCATTTTTGCATAGTTCCCCTTTCTGAAATTAAATGCCACAGTGTTGGGCTGTTGAGGTGTTCTTCCCACCACAGGGATGTTAAATGTTATTATATTATGGTCACTATTTCCAAGCGGTCAGTGTTACACACACACACACACACATATATATATATACACTCTGATAGCCACTTCAGATTAGATCAGTAACCCATAGTTAACACTGTCTTGTACTTTGCCAGTATCCTTTCTTTATTCCTTTATATTTTCTAATCTCACCTATCATTCTAGCTGATGACGGTGTGTATAAATCAACAGCTGCATGACTGTGCCAAATTGTTAAATGTCTTGTATCATGTTTGATAGTGGAAGCATGCAGCATACACATTGTATTTAGTATTTTATAACTTATGGAATCTATCACAGTCTCATCATTGCAAATCACTCACAAAAACAAACAGAAGTTTGGGCAGCGATACTAACTTTGTGGCAACTAGCCACTCCCTCACCAGAAATGATAGCAGAAAAGTGAGAAAATATAAGACAATATCATAGCCAAAATGCATCCAGCAAAGGCTTGGCTGAATAGCTGAGCTCTGCATCATTCTCTGAAGGATAATAAATGCTGACAGATTGCCAGAGGAAGTAAGCTTCATAGTAAGGGACCCTCCACTGAGATTACCCTGTCTCCAGTCCTCAAGCATAAACATCTAGGAGCTGTTAATGAAAGCACAGTGGTTAATGTCAGCCATCATGAGAGCACATGGTAGTGTCTAATATATGCCTTTATTTAAATTTTCATCTTTTTTTGTGATAGGGATTTCTCATGTATTTTCCCCTCCTATCCAAGGATGTGTTCCAAAGAGACTCTCAGTTCCTCAAGGTGGTTAATCAAGCTATCTAGTGTATCCCAAATAGAGCCAGTAAGCTTTTTATCATGTCACAGCTCAACATTCTGGGCCTCCATTTTTTATCTTGTTTTAAACCCAGTTCCCCCTCCTCAACAAGTACACTAACCCTACACAATTTCTTTTGAATAGCTTTATTTTCTCTAGCAATAGATACACACTAATTTATTTTAAAATTCATTTTGAGTTAAGCCACTTTCTGTATTTGCAGTGCCTTAAACAACAGTCATATTACTTGAAGAGGCTTGCATTGAGAGCTAAGTTTTGTTGCTAGATTTATTTGTACTTGCTTTACATAGTTATAAGTGTTGGGTAGTTTTTATTTTACTATAACTTGCATTGGAATTGAGTAGTTTGGTTACCATGTACTGTTTGTAGTTATTACATCACAAAAAACTACCTTAAAAGAATGTTAAGGTTGCAAAGTCAAACATTCAGAAGTTAGGAAATGCAATGTGTTCAACTTTAATTCAGCCCACTTGTGCGTGCGCGTTATAATAGTATTGAATTACATGATCACATAACATTTTTAACACAGACTTGCACTCAATCAAACCCCACCATTCCCAGAGTGGGATCAGGTGGCATGGCTTTCTCTATTCAAGCAGAATGTACCCAGATGCTACAAAAGATTAATGGTATATAAAGTCCTTAGTTAGATGTTATGGGTCAAAGTGATGGTGGGGGGAAAATAACTGAAGTTAACTACATTAAAATTTAGGGTAATGGGCTCTGAGTAAAAATGCATTTCAACATCTCTTTCAGAAATGTTTATGATGGTATACTATGGTATTGCCACCAGACCCCAATCACTCATCATAATATAAATACTGCCTTTTGCAATAATCTCCAAGACATTTAAAAATCTATTGTAGAAGGCTTTCATATACGTAAATATCTATAGATTCAGAAAGTGCTAATTGATTTGCATTGCTACTGTTTGAAGTTTGCAGGATGCTGCAAAAATAATGTGAGAACCATTAAGGGCAGCAGAGCTTGCCCCTTGCATTCTTGCGAAATATAAATCAACTTGCGTTTCATAGTTTTAATTCCACAAGCTTCGCTAATAGCTATACCCACTGATTCCCTCACTTTCCAAAAATGTACCCACGCTCCCTCTTGAAGTGATTTACACAATTATGTCCTTCCATTGCTGACTTTGGCAGCCTGCTCCATATTTCAACTGCTAGTTATGTACAGAAATTTTGCCTGACCTGCTTTTAACTATAATCTTAGCTATAGTTTCCCCAAAATCTAATCCACGGCTCCTTGCTGTAGAGATAGTTAGTTTTTCAAAATCCCTACTATATCTATCCTGTAAGTCTCTTATCTATAATCCACAAAATCCTCTCTTAGTCTCTCTCTTTCTGAATTACAAGTCTGGTTCTATTCTTTCCATGCTGTGACTCATTCCTCCCAAGCCCCTGACTCATGCTGCTTGCTCATTTATGCAACTTTTTAATCCCTGCAGTTTTCTTCCTATAATTTGGAATTAGAACTGCACACAATATTTCAGTGTGTATTTCACCAGTACTTTACACTTCTGTGGAAAAATGAATTCAGTTCATAGCTACTCTGCACCTTTATCTAACCAATCAAAGCTCCTTTTTCTCTTTTAATCACTACCAAGTATTGAGGCCATGGCTAGAGAATAATATCCACTATCAACCCAGCTATATGCTACATTTAGGACAATCCGTTACTAATAAAGTTTGCAGATGACACAGATGAGGGGTGGTGGTAAATAATGAAGGAGACATGTCCCTGATCCAGAGCAATCTGGATCTCTTGCGTAGCTGGGCGTAAGCAAACCAAATGCATTTTAATATGGCCAAATGTAAATTTATACATCTAGGAACACAGAATGTAGGCCTTACTTGCAGGATTGGGGACTCTATCCTGGGAAGCAGTGACTGAAAAAGAGTCACGGTGGGTAATTAGCTGAATGTGAGCTCCCAGTGTGGTGGTGTGGCCAAAAGGCCTAATGCAATCCTTGGATGTATGAACAGGGGAATATCGAGTAGGAGTAGGGAGGTTATATCACCTCTGTTTTTGGAATTAGTATGACTGCTAGTGGAATACTGTGTCCAGTTCTGGTGTCCACAATTCAAGAAGGATGATGGTAAATTGGAGAGGATTCTGAGAAGGGCCAAGAGAATGATTAAAGCATTGGAAAACATGCCTTTTAGTTAGGCTTGGCAGAATTAGATATTTTTTTTAAACAATTTTGATGGATAATATCAATGTTTATTTTTAGGCAGGATTTTTTATTTTATTGACTTATAATTTTGCACAACTGTGAAAAAAGTTTTTTACGGGGGGAGGGAAGGGCAGTCGGTATCACATGTCAAAATATACAAAATAGATACCCATAAATCAAACTCTAAGAAGTTCTGAATTTTTCTTCCTTTGCCTATCTGTAACCTTCAATTATTATCAATTAAAATATTTTTGTTGGTTTATATGTGCATGGTGAAATTGACATTTAATGGCATTTACCGAATAAAAAACCCAAATCTTGCCAAGCCTACTTATAGTGATAAACTCAAGGAGCTCAATCAATTCAGTTTAACAAAGAAAGTTAAGGGGTGACTTGAGCACAGTTTATAAGAACCTATATAGGAAACAGAAATATAATCATAGAGGGCTTGTCGATCTAGAAGACAAAGGTAAAATAATATCCAGTGTTTGGAAGTTGATGCTAGACAAATTCAGATTCAAAATATGGTGCAATTTACCAAAGGTTGTGGTGGATTCTCCATCACTGGTATTTTTTAAATTGAGATTGGATATTTTTCTAAAAGAGATGCTCTAGTTCAAATGTAGGGTTACCATATTTTGAGTGTCCAAAAAGAGGACACTCCACGAGGCCCCGGACCCGCCCCCAGCCCCGCCCATGCCCCGCCCCAACTCCACCCCTTCCCCAAAGTCCCCGCCCCAACTCCGCCCCCTCCCCTGCTTCCCGCGAACATTTGATTCGCGGGAAGCCTGAAGCAGGCAGCAGGTAAGCTGGGGGTGGGGGGGTGGGGGAGGAGGCGCAGCCCAGTCTGGCCCCCGCAACCGAGCGGCTCCCTCCGGCGGCCGGCCCCGGCCCCAGCGTCTCCAGCCTGGCTCGGCTCGGGCCCTGGGGTGCCGGCCCCGGGCCAGCACTGCCGGCCCCCGGCCCAGCACCCCCAGCCCAGCACCCCCAGCCCAGCACCCCCGGCCCCGGCCCCCGGCCCAGCACTGCTGGCCCCGGCCTGGCCCCGGCCCAGCACTGCCGGCCCCGGCCCGGCCCCCGGCCCAGCACCCCTGGCCCCTGGCCCAGCACCGCCGGGCCTGGCCCGGCCCCGCACCCCCGGGCCCCGGGCCAGCCCCCGGCCGAGCACCCCCGGCCCAGTACCGCCAGCCCCGGCCCGGCCCCCGGCCCAGCACCCAGCGGTGCTGGCCCCTCCCTATTTTCCCAGACATGTTCGGCTTTTTGGGATTTCCCCCCGGACGGGGATTTGAGGCCCAAAAAGCCGGACATGTCTGGGAAAATCCGGACGTATGGTAACCCTATTCAAATGGGAATTAATTCAGGGAAGGTCTATGGCCTGCATTAGGCAGGAGGTCAGATTAGATTATCACAGTGGTCCCTTCTAGCCTTTCTGAATGTTTACTGGCTTTGGAAGACAACCTTTTGTATAGTATCACTTTGAAATACTGGCAAATTATATTTGCATTGCCTACCAGTTTAGGAAAGAGTATTCAAAGAACGTAAGGAAATACAATAGCCATAACCTTTCCATTAATTTATGCTCACTGTATTTTACCAAATTAAGTATTCTATCCCTTACTTAAATTTCTCATATTGTTCTTACAACTGAAGCCCAGCTCACTGCTATGTAGCTTCCAGGATCCTCCCTTGATCCTTTCTTACACACAAGGACAACATTAGTAACCTTCCAAACTCTCTGGTTCCCTCCCCAGCCTTAGCAAGCTATCAAAAAATTCTGTCAAAAGCTTTTCTATTTCCCTTGCTACTTCCTTCAACATTTGGGATGTTATTCATCTGGGCATAGTGCCCAGACAAATTTTAACTCATTGGTGATGGGAGCCTGAATTCTCCAAGGCAAGCACCAATGGAAAAACTGTTATATAACATCAGATAAACAGATACCTAAAGGGTTAACAGTTTTACTTGACTATCAGTTCTGGAATGATGGAGCCTATTAATATTTCAGTGCTGCTTTAGTGTATTCAGCATAAGCTAACAAATTCTCTTGCTTTTTTTTTTTGCCTTTTATGTTATGTGTATGTCAGACTGACAGCCCTAGCAACTGAAGTTTTCAGATATTTAAGAGCAGACAGTTTGCACAAACATCTGTTTGCATGGGCAAGATACCTGCATTTCTGTGAGCCAAAATCTGTATTTGTGCACACACCTCAAGTAATTGTGAGCAAATGGAAACACAGGTTTTCACCTGATTTTCATGCAGAGATGCAATTTTTTTGCATGCATAAATATATGAACTCTCACATTTTTCTGGGCACAGCTAAGGAGGACCCTCATCATTTTTTTCAGTGCTACAGGCATTCCTAGCAGAGTAAAAGTAACCCTTTCAGGATGACAAGCACAGTAGAGGTGAACCATAACCACCAGATGAGATTCCTAAATACAGTCTCAAATAAAGTGAGCATATAGTACAGAAAACTATCCACTACAATGAATTTATGAAGAGGAAGACATAGCAAAAGTGTCCATTTGTTAAACAAAGGAGTGAGCTGTAACAGTTAAGGTTGGTTTAGAGTACTTTGTCACAGTTATGTATTGTCTTTGGTATGTCCAAATTGAATTGATTTAACACAGAGATTAACTAAATAAAGGAGTGAGCCATAGTTTTCAGCACTGAAACATCTACCACATGTTTGTTTGGGAGTGGTAGGCAGCTGAAAGGAAAGCAGTGAATGAAGCTGTCAACCAATGCATGACTTCCTTTTTGCTCCCCTCTGCCTGCACCGGGGTACCATCTTTCTTCATTAGAAGAGTAGATAAGGTAAAGTGCTTTTGATTCAGATACTATTTTATATGACCTGGTACAAGACTAATGCAAGCCCTATAGAACTGAACATGTGCTACATGCTTCACTCCTTCCCTAAGCCCTGATTAAGGAAATACTTAAGCATGTGCTTAAATCCATGGACAGAAGTTCAGGGATGTCCTAAATAGGAACGTTTTCTTGAATTGGTGCCTCAGTGCATATTCTGCCTCTACAACTCCATTGAAGTTTATATTTTCTAACCTACCCAACATCTTTTAAAAAAATGTAAGTTTGAAACAATATTCCTTTTCTTACTTTACTTGGGGATTTGTCTTGAGTGGGATTTAAAGTTGTGTTGTTTAGAAGGTTTTAGCTAATATGCTCTAAAACTCTCCAGTAGACAAATGCAAAGCTGATCATGTTGAATTCAAAGCTACTTGTTTCTGGGCTTCAATTCTACAAGCGTAGTGCTGGCTGCACTACGCTTGTAGTAGTTAGAACTTGTTAGCTAAACACCTTCTAACAACACACCTTTAAATTGAAGTTGAGACAAATCCTGGAATTAATCTGTCCTGGGATCAACTATACCCTCCACATGTCTACATTGGGAAAATAGGTGTTCGCTAATGTGTTAAATAAAACACAATCCCAAACATGGTCAGACTGTGATTATTTAACCCTAGGTTGATCCACTACCAGCTAAGTATTGTGTACCCCAGTTACAACACAGTAGTGCCAAACACAGGTTAAAACATAATTTGGTTTTACAGTGCAGACCAGACCAAACAGTGATTTAACCATATTCTTAAAATGTAAGTGTGCTGAAGCACAGATTGTGCTAAAACCTTGAAAATACAGTAAGAGTGGAATGATATTGTAACCATAGTAGGCATCAACATGTTATAGCTGTGTCCCATGTTAGCTCTTCAAAGTATAACTGGGATGGGATCTAACTGTCTTACTGTGAATTGTAGACAGCTGTCCATATTAGTAATACCATAGTTAGAAGCTTTTATTGCTATGTAATAGCATTTTACTTTTTAGCATGGTGTTTTATACTTCATCAGATCTCTAGGAACAGAAGTCCATAATTCAGCAAAGTATTTAAGCATGGGCTTAACATCAAGCATGTGATTGAGTACTTTAGAGCTGGTCAAAATTCTTAACTACGTACAAGGAATCCTACCTGCAAAATATCGCTGAAATAATAGAACATTTAAGCAGTTGACCATATGTATGTATGCAACCAATATATTAATCCAGTATAGGGGCATAAAAGTTGTTCCATAAAGGCTTTTCATATGAGTGTTTTCAATTTGAGGTTCTTTTCATTAAGATAATGGAAAAACTTAAGGTCCTGTTCTTAAAATAAGCACATGGTTGTTACATTAAAAAAGAAAAAGCCTCTCAGAGGGAAGAGTAGAGTTTCCCCTAATGCAAGAATGTAAAATTAACTATTATCTTCATCATTATTCAACAAGACAAACATTCCACATTGTAAAATTGATATACATTTACTTTAAGGGCTGTATTTTTGGCTTTCCTGGTTCTAGTGGGATTGTAAATTGAGATATATTTACTTTTACGTTATAATCTAATAGTTGAATGCAATATATCAGTAAGCTGCAGAAAGCCTCACTGACTGGTATGTTAATACTAGCTGTCAAAATAGTAATCTGACTGATTTACACTGTAATAGCTTATTTTTACATTTAGTGGAGTATTTCCTGCTGTTACTGCCTTATGATCTTATAGTAGAGAACTAACAGCTTAGGAAGGCACGAACTAAAAAGGACAAGTAAGGATTACCCACCCATGATGACCAATACAATTGGACTATATTCAAAAACAACAAGGGTGGATAAAAAAATTCCATTATTGCAGATGAAAGAGTTTCCCCCTACATCTGGCATGTCATTTTCAAACCTGATATGAAACATTTCCATAAATTCAGTTTACCATTTTTTTCACCAGTGTTTCAAAGTATTTTTTAACATGAAGTAATAGCATACAAACCCAATTTCACATCCGAAAAGTAAGCTTCTAGTTCTCATTCTCTAACTAAATCACACAGTTATGAAAAAGATGACCACTTCCTTGAGGCATGATGTTTTGTTTAGTTAAGTTAATGGAAAAGCTAGCCAGTGTTTGATATAAAGCTGTCACCCTTGCATGAAAGAAAACCAACTAGTTATTTATTATGAAAATCTTCTAATAGTTTCCAGAATTATCTGAACTATGTATTTTTTCTTAATGACATAATTTTAAATTCCAAGTTCCCTATTCATTTAGTTTTTGTTTATTTCTCTCCTTGGAAACCTCGTAAGCATCTTCTTTTACTAGGCTTGACTGGACAAAATACTACTGTTACAACCTGCAATATTGGGAAGTAAAAGTGTGAATGTTTTTTGTGTTTTTTAACTAGGATGTTGGAGAATCACATTACATTTTTGCTAGGCTTTTCACAACACTACCACTGCAAAATCTCCCCACAAAGGAAAGCCTGCATAGTATACTTTTAAAATGAAAATCTGTGTATTATTTGGGGGGGGGGGGGGGAAGCATAAAGAATCCCATAGGTAACAGTTACTCCAGAAGTTGCCTTTTGGCAACTAGCTCAGAATGGTATTTTAAACTAAAATAAACTGTAGTTTATCAGTGTACAGAACAATTTGGTTTGTATGAAAAACTGCACATGCTGTGACCCAATGGCTTTCAACCTTTCCAGACTACTGTACCCTTTTCAGGAATCTCATTTGTCTTGCCTACCCCCAAGTTTCACCTTATTTAAAAACTACTTGCTTACACAATCAGGCATAAAAATACAAAAGCGTCACAACATACTATTACTGAAAAATTGCTTACTTTCTCATTTTTACCATATAATTATAAATCAAATCAATTGGAATATAAATATTGTACTTACATTTTAGTGTATAGTATATAAAGCAGTATAAACAAGTCATTGTCTGTATGAAATTTTAGTTTGTACTGATTTTGCTAGTGCTTTTTATGTAGCCTGTTGTAAAACTAGGCAGATATCTAGATGAGTTGATGTACCCCCTGGAAAACCTCTGCGTATCCCCAGGGGTACATGTACCCCTGGTTGAGAACCGCTGCTGTAAATAATGACATTTAAAAAAACACTCTGGGAAACATCACTTTTCAGCGATAAATCTTCTCCAGCTGTATACTACGGCAGTGTAATATTCAGTATAATTCCAGTTATCCAAAATCCCTAGTTATCTGAATCCATAGTGTGTCTCCCATGTAGTCCTGTGTTAGTTAGCCACCCACTAATAACTTCTCAATTAGCTGCTTGACTCCTGTTAGAGCTAATCAATGGGTTTGTATTTCTATAGTGGTTCTGAGTGGTTATCTGCAGTTACTGAGACCTAATTCCATTTCAGCTGCAACAGCTCAAAATAGCACTTCTGAAACTTTCAGATAACCAGGCATTCAGATAAATGGCTGTCCCCTAGGCCAGTGTTTCTCAAATGCAGCCACCGTGGCTGCATGTGGCCACCAGGGGCTTTTCTTGCGGCCACAGACTCCTGGGCTGTGATTTGGGGGGGGAGGGGAGAAGAAGTAGTGGCCCCTTCCCCTCCCTGTTGCTTCTGAATGCACTGCCTTGGTGTTGGCTGCTGGGGCTGTAAGCAGGGGTTGGACCCTGACCCCCTCTGTAGATATCAAGGGCACAACGCTGGAGGAGCAGGCAGCTTGTGAGTTCCCCACTTTCCCAGGGGTGGTGAGGCTCAGGCTTTGGGCTTCAGCCCTGGGGTGGTGGGGTGGCAGGCTCTGGCCATGGGGCTTCAACCTCCAGCCCTGGGCTCCGGCTGTGCGGTGGCAGGCACCAGGCTCCGGCCACAGGGCTTCGGTCTCCATCCCTGGACCCCATCCACCGGGCTTCAGGTTCCGGCCCCCACTGCCTCCCCCAGTCACCCACCCACCCCCATCTCCCCAGGTCCCTGCTGCATCCACCCGACCCCCCATCCATGGCTTAATTTGTCCCCAAGCTTTCTGGGACTGAGTAAGTCTGCTGTGAAAAGTGATACTTGTATGCTTGTTAATATCACTTTTCACAGTAGACTTACTAGCTAGCAATAAATAAATTACAATGATTTGGATGTGTATATTTGTGTATTTATTTATTTTCCCTAAAGCTAATTAAGTATTTTAGGAAAAAGTGCAAGAGCAACCACCAGCAAGAGTGGGTGGCCACACTCTGAGGCCACCGAATAATTTGTCCCGAGAACCCCTGGGCCATTTGGATAACTGTATTGAGTGTACTGTACCTTCACCACCAGATAATAATGTAGGCCCTCTTTCTTCTCCCCACTAATCAAAGATATGCTATGGGAATCTGGCCCTTGAGGTAGCTGTAACAAAATTTTAGAATATACCACAGGAATTGTTGATTTCAATTTCTTTAGCTCTAGATGTTGCATTATAATTAAAATTGATAAAATAGATAATGAAGTTTTTCTATAATAATAATAATGGCTCATTATCATCATAACCAAAGTCCTACCTCTGACCAATTTAGATCCTTCAACAAATCCTCCACCTTAAAGACCTGAGTGGGTGAAAAATCAATTCAGTAGCAGACCAAGAGGAAAGTCGAAGGGAGGCTTCTTTTGTTTCAACCTTCTGGCTATCAACTGTCCCAGTCACCCACATAGGAGTGATCTACTTGTCTTGTAGCTAAAACAGGTCAATGGATGACCAGCTGTTAGGCAGGAGAGAGGGACTACAACGATGACAAGAAAATGCCAAATGAAGTGTTCACTACAACAGTCCAAATTGTCTGAAACAACCCCTGGAATGCTTTAAAGAGTGAAACTATATAGCTTTGGGGAAACTTGAGGCCTACTTTTAAGGTCTTTTAAAATAAAATTCAGCATCTAGGCTGCTGAAGAAACTACATACATAATCTCTGTTTACTGTTTGGTATTTTGGCCCTCATGCCTTCCCCAGCTGCACGGCATCCCAATTGCATGGGTGAAAAATGTGAAAAGAGCATGCAAGAAAGACAGACCCTATATCCATAGTGATTGTAGGTTATCAATTTTGCAAACATCTTTTTAATTTTCACGTAAATAAATTAAATATTACCAATTTAGCAGCATCGGACATGACAGGCATTACAATTTCCCAGGGTTCTATTCATTATTACACTTTAAAAGAAAGTTTCTCATTTGAAGCATTAACATCTTGTTTGTGTGGCACCAGTAATTGATAATTTTCCATTTATTATACTATAACATCACTATTACCAGGGCCCCACAGAGGTTTATGGGGGCACAGAGCAAAATCTGAAACTGAGAAACCCCCTTTCAAAAAATTACCGCAGAGGGGAGCCCTGGCGAAGGGAGGAGGAAGGGGGGAGTTTGGAGAGTGAACCCACACCACACTCACCCACAGTGGTGGCTCAACTCTTGTCCTGCAGGGCTGGGACTGGTTCCCTGCAGGACAACTTAGTATACAAGGTCACAGTGCCACTCCAGTTTAGTCATGACAGAGGGGCTGCCAGGCCAAATTTCAGTGAGTGGCATTGCAACCTAGCATGCAGGGCTGCTACACCACTTGTTTTGGGGGCCCTCTCAAATAGGGGGCTCAGGGAAAACCATCCTTTCCCTCTCCACCCCAAGGCAGTGCTTTCTATTATTGCTGTCTGTCAAACACAAGACAGTGTGCTCAGTGCTCTACAGAACAAAGAACAGACACCGGCCCCTCCTCCTGCAAGGCCAACAGTTTCAAACCCAGATGCTTAAAAATAGGCACCTACATAAAAGTAATTTGATTTTATTCAGAGATAATGAGCTCTCACTGACTTCCACTCATTCCATATTGACTTCAAAGAGACCTGTAGGTGCTTGGCATTTCTCAAAATTAAATAACTCTTCTTAGATGCTGGACTTCAGGCACTCAAGTTTTGAAACATTTCACCTTTATTATTATTTGTTTTATCATAGTGCCTGGGATTTCTAGTCATGTACCAGGACTAGGCACCCGTGATCCCCAAACAGTGGGGTGCAACATTCGGAGGAGGAGCGTGCACGGCAGGGCCAGGGCCAGCCCCGACGGAGGGTGGGGAGGGAGTGCCACCCAGCCCAGCTTCATCCCCAGCTGCAGCTCCACTCCGCTCTCAGCCCAGCTCAGGACCCAGCCACAGCCCTGTTCCCAGCCGCAGCCCCATCCTGTCCCGCCCCCTGCTCTGCCTTCATTCCCTTGCCGCCCCAAGGCCAGTTCCGCCTCTAGCCCCAGCTCCTCCCCCAACCCCAGGTCTGTCTGCAACTCTGTCTGCAGTGCAAGCTCCTCTGCTGAGCCTAGGGTTGCCAGGCGTCTGGTTTTTTACCAGAACACCCAGTCGAAAAGGGACCCTGGTGGTTCCGGTCAGCACAGCTGACCGGGCCACTAAAAGTCCGGTCGGGGCAGGCTGGTTCCGTGCCCGGTTCCTTATGGCTCCCAGGAAGCGTCCGGCTTGTCCCTCTGGCTCCTAGGTGGAGGAGCAGCCAGGAGGGCTCCATACGCTGCCCCCGTCCTCAGATGCTGCCCTGAGTGCCAGGTCTGCAGCTCCCATTGGCCAGGAACCATGGACAATGGGAGCTGTGGGGGTGGTGCCTGCAGGCGGGGGCAGCCCTCAGAGCCCCCTGGCCTCACCGCCATTTAGGAGCCGGAGGGACATGCCAGACATTTCCCGGGAGCAGCCTGAGGTCACCGCCGTCCAGAGCCCGCACTCCCTCTCACGCCCCAACCTCTTTCTCCAGCTCAGAACCCCCTCCTGCACCCAAACTCCCTCCCAGAGCCCGCACCCTGCATCCGCAGCCTTGAGCCCCCTCCTGCACTCCAAACCCCTCATCCCTGGCCCCATCCCAGAGCCTGCATCCCCAGATGGAGTTCTCACCCTCCCCTGCACCCCAACCCTCTGCCCCAGTCCTGATCCCCCTCCTGCACCCTGAACCCTTAATTTCTGGCCCCACCCCAGAGCCCACACCCCCAGCCAGAGGCCATACCCGCTCCCACACTCCAAACCCTCAGCCCCAACCCTCATTCCGGAGCTCCTTCTGCACCCCAAATGCCTCATCCCTGCCCCCCCCAGAGCACACATCCCCAGGCAGAGCCCTCACCCCCTCCCGCACCCCATCACCCTACCCCAGTCCAGTGAAAATGAGCGAGTGAATGAGGGTGGGGGAGAGAGAGCGATGGAGGGAGGGGGGATGGAGTGAGTGGGAGGTGGGGCCTCAGAGAAAGGGTGGGACAAGGGTGTTTGGATTTTATGCAATTAGAAAGTTGGCAACCCTAGCTGAGCCAACTGTGCAGTAATGGAGCGGGTATGGGGACAGATTCCATTCCCACAGTATTCTTGCCAGCAAGTTAAAGAAGTTTGGATTGGATGAATGGACTATAAGGTGGATAGAAAGCTGGCTAGATTGTTGGGCTCAACAGGTAGTGATCAACGACTTGATGTCTAGTTGGCAGCCGGTATCAAGCGGAGTGCCCCAGGTGTCGGTTCTGGGGCCAGTTTTGTTCAACATCTTTATTAATGATCTGGATGATGGGATGAATTGCACCCTCAGCAAGTTCACAGATGACGCTAAGCAGGTGGGAGAGGTAGATACACTGGAGGGTAGGGATAGGATCCAGAGTGACCTAGACAAATTGGAGAATTGGGCCAAAAGAAATCTGATGAGGTTCAACAAGGACAAGGCATCTTTTAAGCCTATGATTAGGCTCTCTGGCTGAATAGGGATACTTTCTTCAATCAGAACTTAAAGTATACAAAGAAAACAATGCATTTAGCATTGGGTAGTAAGAAGCTGTGGAAATAACAGGGCAGTACAGAGAAATTTTTAAATAAAAACACTTTGTTGAGTGGAATATGATTGCTTCAAGGAAAAGTGTGTTTTATGGAGGAAGAGGAGTAATATAAGAGCCAATATAGGCATGAGTGCATTTGTAGTTAGAGGAAAATGAGGACAAGGACACTGAATCTCATGAAGAAGGAGTGAGAGCCATTCTTCAAGGGGAGAGTGACTATTTTAGATAGACTGAAGGGGTGAATGAGGAAAGAGGGAGCCGAAGAAAAGGGTTCAATTAGTTAATGTAAGATAAAATAATTAGATAAAAAGGTTTTACTGGTAGGAATGGAGAGAAAAGGACAGGATTTGGGAACATTTCCCAAACCGGATGAAAGAGTGGTACTGAAAAGCACATAGATGTTATTCTCAGGGAGAATAACAGAAATTGATATTATATTACAACATTCTGTTAAGAAAATATTACATGCATATAAAACATCAAGCATTTAAAATTATTGTGAATGTATTATTATATGTATTACAGTTGCACCTAGAGGAACCATCCAGATTGGGACCCCACTGTGCTACTGTACAAATGTATAGGAAAAGACAGTCCCTGCCCTGAAGAAATTACAATATAAATAGACAAGACAGACAAAAAGTATTATTATCCTCATTTCATAGATGGTGAACTGTGGCAGAGAGATCAACTGACTTGCTGTAGGTCACACAGCATGTCTATGGCAAAGCTGGGAATAGAACTCAGATCTCCTACAAGTCCATCCTTCCTTCCTAGCCCCTACATCTAATTAAACTATAGATAACTATCAATTATTCTGTTCAACATCCCAAAAGGACAAAAACAATGGTTTAAAAAAATAGTTTGCAGTGTTCCTACACAGCCATCCCTTTATTAGTTTACATATCTTTTTGTAATTAATGCAAGAAGTGGTCCCATGTAGTGCTAAAAGACACAAATCAACTCTTAATTTATATGCCAGAAGCTCATTAACTGCACATTCAGTAGCAATGGTCAGAAAACAGGCTGTACTCCTACAGAGAACTTCAAATTTTTGGCAAAAAAATCAAAAACTAAATTTGGTTGAAAACTGAAATATTTTGATTAGGAAATGCTGGTGCCTCATGTTTCCATTCTCCTGTATGGGCTGGGCTTGGACTACATTTCCCATTATGCACTATGTGGTGGAGGGGAGGTATTTGCATCATGGATGTCCCTGGCCATGGTGCATAATAAGAGATGTTGTTTGGCTTGGTCTAATCATACTTTTATTGGCAGAACCCCTTATTCATATGTTGATTATTAAAAGTAGTTATAAAAGAATAATACTTAGTTAACACAACAGGGAGCAGATGTGTTGAGAGAAAATAATTTAAAATCTGAGCTTACTCTGAATTACAGTGGCCTAATTTTTCTAGCAGTGATGTCTCAGGCAAGACATAACTTAACAGTCAGTGAATTTCTTTCCTTTTACTAAGTTGGGATGTTATAGGTATGTACCGCTATAAGGACAACTCACATGAATAAAGTTACTCATGTGCTTAAGATTTGGCAGGAAGATCCCCACAGGGCATAATCACTTAATAATTTTTTAAAAAGATAACTCATATGAGAAGCCATTTAAAATTATCAGAAACGTACACCAGAGTATCTGAGTGTATTTTCCTCCCCCAAATTAATTCCCTTCGATGAATGAGCTCTTTTAGAATCTGTACCTATAATTCCCTGGGAACATTTAAGTTCAAGTTGAGTTCAGTAGCAACTATCAGAAGTAGAAGCCTTATCTAAAAGATGATATTTTTTTAGCACTAATCATCCTATCTGTTGGCAGTACCAACATTCTAAATCTCTACAACTCCCTATGTAAATAAGCAGATTCCTGATGCTGTTCCAGCTTCAAAAAATGCCTTTCAGCTAGCCATGAATTTTTTCTACATGCTTGTGTAATACTTTAATGTGCTTCTGTGTGTACAGAGGTATGCTGTTTTGTAAGAAATATTTCCAAAACATATTTACTTCTAAACTATAACTGGATTATTTGGAAAACACTGTCCCATTTATGAACTTATCTAACAGTTAAGATGGGATGAATACAGTCTAATTCTTCTGCTCTCTGCCGTTATAAATGACTAATTTATAAAACCAAATTATGGAAATTATACTTTTTATAAGGAACAATGTCAGTAGATTTGGTCCAGAACCCAGGCTTTGTGGGGATGGGAGAAAAAGACAAAGGTAAGGTTGCAGAGTTCAAGTAATATGTTTGGAAATGCATAAGTTAAAGTTTCTATAGCAATGTTGTTTCAATCATCCCACAGGCACGCAACATTATATGGTATCATTTAACAAGAACAAGAGGAATATTATATACTCCTATATCGACAAAGTAGTGTTGCCACAGGAACCTTATATCTGCATTACCTGATTTTTTTAAATGTGAATTGTGCAACTTGAATATTCATTAACAAAGTTTTTTTCATTTAATGGCCTTGTTTTTTAGCAAGAAAAATGGATTATAACTAAGCTCTAAGAGTCCCTAATAGATAAAAAGTTTATCAAAAGTTTGCTTTATTAAATACTTTCATAGATTTTAAGGTCAGCAGGGACCATTATAACAATCTAGTCTGGCTTCCCACATAAAATACACCATAATGATGGCCTGGCTGATGCTTTGGATATTCACATTTTGTCTGAAAGGTTTATAGGTACTTGTCAAAATGTGAACATCATACTCCTATTCACTGTGTATATGAGGTTGTCAGGAGTGTTAGTTAGGAGGTGTGGGCTGAAGTGTCGATAACATACAGCTTTATATCTCCATCTTGTTTGTCTTGGATAGTGCAGGTGAGGGTGTCTCCCAGTGTCTGTGCAAGACTCGGACATGGATGAGAACAAGCTAGATAAGATGAAAGTGAGTACGGTGGGTTGGGGTGGGGGAGCAAGTGGAAGGCTTGGCTGAAATTAGATTAGAACACTTTTGACATGGTGATCACTCTACATTTGTTACTAAAGTTCATAACTAGAGCCAGTTGGGAAATGTTTTCTATTCCTATGAAAAATTTAGATGAAAATCCAAAAAATGATTGATTTCCCCCCCTGTTTCTGACAACTAAAAACCAAAAAATTTTGGCTAGAAAATGAAATTTTCTGGATTTTAGCCACACTTTTTACTGTTTGGTAACTGAAAAAATTTGGGACTTTGGTTTTTTGATGAAAACCAGAAAAAATTCTCTGAAAATTTTCCCACAGAAATTTCTATTTTAATGAAAAAGCCATTTTCCATCTAAAAATATTTTGAATTAAAAAAAATTCAACCGGCTCTTTTCACAGGCTTGGGATCTGGTTTAACTCCCTGCTGCTTTTAGAGGATCAAATTGCAGTAGTGATCATGACAGCTTTTCTTCTGTCATTGTCTGGCCAGGAGGTTGCATCCTTTTCTCTCAAATATCGAACGCGCTGCTTCCAGGATCCAGACCTTTGCCACCTTGATATTAGATTACTACAATATGCCCTACAATGGCTACCTCTTACACCACTTGGAGACTGAAGATAGGGCAGAATGCAGTAGCTTTGTTAAATGTCATGCTGTGAGCACATGACACCAATGCTTCATGATCTTAACTGGCTGTTTGTTGGCTTCTGGTGGAGTTTAAGATGTTGCCTTTGACCTGTAAAAGCCCTAAATGGCCTAGGACTATCCTACCTATGACACTGCCTCTCTACCAGTGTCACTAGGGCTAGAGCTCTCTTGGTATATGTCAGTGTTTCCCAAACTTGGGATGCCGCTTGTGTAGGGAAAGCCCCTGGCAAGCCAGGCCGGTTTGTTTACCTGCCGCATCCACAGGTCCGGCCGATCTCAGCTCCCACTGGCCACGGTTCGCTGCTCCAGGCCAAAGGGGGGCTGCGGGAAGCGGCGCGGGCCGAGGGACGTACTGGCCGCCACTTCCAGCAGCTCCCATTGGCCTGGAGCAGCAAACCGCGGTCAGTGGGAGCCGCAATCGGCCGGACCTGCGGACGCGGCAGGTAAACAAACCGGCCTGGCCCACCAGGGGCTTTCCCTACACAAGCGGCGTCCCAAGTTTGGGAAATTTTTTCATACCCCTGAGCAGCACAGCTAAATTGATGTCAATTTTAAGTGTAGTTTTAAGTCTCTCCTTAATGGGGAGACCACAAAACACAGCATTGAAGCCCTGCTCTTCAGAAAACCCCATAACCTTTGAGTTAAAGAGAGCTGGGCACATGTGCACTATGGGAAATCTGCTGGATCCCCAGGGTAGCCTGCCATGGAAAGCACCTGCAGTACAACTCCATCTCTGTGCCAACCACAAGTTCAAGGATCAACACTTGCAGAGTTTTAACATGGAGTTATTTTGGCAGGCTCCCTAAAAAGGGCTAGGAAGAAGGTGCAATGTGCTGTTGCTTCCCTGGAATTGTGACTTTTCAGCTCATATTTGAGGGACTTCTTTGCCCCCCTTCCACAGTTGAGAACATTAGGGAGCATGGTAAATTGCACGTTTGTTTGCAAAATGTTTAAACATACTAAATTGGAGCAAAGCAATAATGGATTGGTTAAGCTATACTAGAGCTTTGTAATTTTATATTTCTCTCATAATTCCTCCAAACATAATAAAACACTTTTGTTTGGATTTAGGTAGGATTTAGGATCTGAAGCTTCTGTAAGCGAAAACCCCAAAGAAGTGTCTTTGTGTAAATCACAGTCATATCATCTAAGCAGATCATAATCTCTCTTGAATGAGAATGAAGATATTCACTAATGAGAGATTTTGCAAAGGAGACTTGGTTGATCTGAGCTTGATTCAGCTTTAGCTGAAGTCAATGAGAGTCCTTCAATTGGACTGAATTTTAACAGGATAAACTGGCTTCTTTTAAAAATGCTGAATGTTTTACTCTGAATTTTGCCAAATTACTTGTGAGACACATAGGTGACATTGCACTAAATCTAAATCTAGTTAACATTTCATTTAAGTCCACCATAGGTAAATTGTCTAAAGAGCTTTAAAACTGTACTTCCAACTATGACAAATCAAAATTTTCTCCTTGTTTGTTTGCTTGACCTCTGACCTCCCACCTTCCTTCTCCTCTTATTTTTCTCTGTATATTATTCTCCCTGGTTCGGCCCTTCAAAAAACTGCAGGGCAGGGAATTTCTCTTCCTCTGTTTGTAAAGTGCCTATGGCATCCTATTAATTATATTTATTAATCATATCTAACTGCATTTTTCTCATAGCCCAAAAGTGGCCGTATGCCCAGAGGCATTACTGTCATTAGCTGTATTTTCTATTTCTAAGGTATATTTCAGTTTATATCAGAGGCCGAGGGAGAGACTTCTGCTTGATATCACTTCTGCCAAGTGAAATCCACAGAGAGGTTGTAGCCAAAGAAATTCTGTAAAAAAGTCCAGGATCTGTAATCTTGTTCACGTGGGTACATGGTAAAATAAATTAGCTGCCAACAAAAATAAACTAAAATAGATACAGCATTGTGCTAGTCTCAAAATGATCCTAAGTGAGAACTGAAAGAGAACATACTTTGGCAAAATGCAGTTCTGTGAGAAGGTGAGCCCTGCAAGATGGCCATGAAGGGATGGGAAGTTTCTCTGACGGTGTATTCCACTCTGCACAAGTTAATGAAATCCCAGAAAGAGTAGTTTATAAGTGACTTAGAGAAAATTGTTGTTTTTGAAAATATTTGTGGTTGTGACAGAAAATGTAGGTGCTCGAAAAAGCATACTAAAATTAAATATGTAGTATGGCAGGGAATAGTTAGGAATTAACTCTCTAAGTACTACAGGGGGTTACTAGTATTGGTAGCTCCTGAGACCCCCACAGGAATTATTAGTAAACTCCCTTGTACAAACAGGGAAGAGGGCAGATCCTGGCTGATTTACTGGGCAAATTTTTTAATTGTGTGGCAAGGGATGCTTTTCCCACTCCTGATTCCAGGGGATGGTGGTGGCCAGGGATGATCTGCCCACATCAACAAGGAGTATAGTTAGTGGTGATGCCCTTTTCCCCCATTGAACTTTTTTCTGGGGTTGGGCATGATGTTTGGTCTGGTGCGCCCTCATCTTTCAGAAACAACATTTCTAGGCCATAACACAACCCCCTAAAAATTCTTCTCTGGCTAACTGCATATACTTAGCCAGGAACAAACCTGCCTGGGAGTTCAAACACTGCAGGAATATGGAAATGGAAAACCTTTCCTATGGAATTTTAAAAAGTTTACCAAAAGAGATAAGGAAAGTAAATACAGGTTAGGTACAATGTTGAGCCTGTAAAAATGAGACAGCAAAAACAATAAACTAGTCAGGTGAGTGTTGGCTCTTCTTGAATTGTAGATATCAATGAGACAAGATGGCTGCAGTAATATCTTTTATTGGACCAACTTCTGTTTGTGAAAGAGACACGCTTTTGAGCTCTATGGTCTTCTTCCAGGTGATATCAGATATCAATGGCAGTTAAAGAAAGTGGATTGGGAATTGTTTCTACAGCTGTAAGAAGGCTGGAACAGTGCTTAAAGGACTTGTTTTAATTACTCAGATGTTAGCTCAGTCAATAACTACAAAACACAGATGAGAGAACAATTGCAAGATTGAGTTCTGTTAATTTGTTGAACATCCTACGTGGATAGAGCCTATCTGGACCTAATCTTATCAAAGAGCCCAACTGATGAGAGCACCTACAATCTACAATAAACATCATTATTTGCTTTGAAACCCAAATGAGAAAGTACCAGAGGAAGCAATAGATGAGCTAGTCTTTAATATTGTTGATTTTATGGGAATGCGAACTGCCTAAGAACTTCTGAATGGATTTCTGGTAGGGCTGTCAAGCGATTTAAAAATTGATCACAATTACTCGTGCTGTTAAACAATAATCAAATACCATTTAAATATTTTTGGATGTTTCCTTCATTTTCAAATACATTGCTTTCAATTACAACACAGAATACAAAGTGCACAGTGCTCACTTTATATTTATTTTTGATAAATATTTGCACTGTAAAAAAAAAGTATTTTTCAATTCACCTAATACAAGTACTGTAGTACTTTCTTTATCATGAAAGTTGAACTTACAAATGTAGTATTATGTACAAAAATAACTGCATTCAAAAAGATCACCATGTAAAACTTAAGAGTCTGCAAGTCCACTCAGTTCTACTTCTTGTTCAGCCAATTGCTCAGACAAACAAGTTTGTTTACATTCGCAGGAGATAATGCTGCCTGCTTCTTGTTTACAATGTCAACTGAAAGTGAAAACAGGCATTTGCATGCCACTGTTGTAGCAAGGTATTTACGTGCCAGATGCACTAAAGATTCATATGTCCCTTCATGCTTCAATCACCATTCCAGAGGACATGAGTCCATGTTAATGACGGGTTCTGCTTGATAATGATCCAAAGCAGAGCGGACCGACACATATTCATTTTCATCATGTGAGTCAGATGCCACTAGCAGAAGGTTGATTTTCTTTTTTGGTGGTTTGGGTTCCGTAGTTTCCGCATTGGAGTGTTGCTCTTTTAAAACTTGTGAAAGCATGCTCCACACCTCATCCCTCTCAGGTTTTGGAAGGCACTTCAGATTCTTAAACCTTGGGTTGAGTGCTGTAGCTATTTTTAGAAATCTCACATTGGTACCTTCTTTGCATTTTGTCAAATCTGCAGTGAAAGTGTTCTTAAAATGAATAACGTGCTGGGTCATCATCCGAGACTGCCATAACACGAAATATATGGCAGAATGCGGGTAAAACAGAGCAGAAGACATACTGTTCTCCCCCAAGGAGTTCAGTCACAAATTTAATCAATGCATTATTTTTTTAACAAGAGTCATCAGCATGGAGGCATGTACTCTGGAATGGTGGCAGAAGCATGCAGGGACATGTGAATCTTTAGTGCATCTGGCACGTAAATATCTTGCTACGCTGGCTACAAAAGTGCCATGTGAACGCCTATCCTCACTTTCAGGTGACATTGTAAATAAGAAGAAGGCAGCATTATCTCCCATAAATGTAAACAAACTTGTTTGTTTTAGCGATTGGCTGAACAAGAAGTAGGACTGAATGGACTTGTAGGCTCTCAAGTTTTACACTGTTTTGTTTTTGAGTTATGTAACAAAAAATAATCTACATTTGTAAGTTGCAATTTCATAATAAAGAGATTGCACTACAGTACTTGTATGAGGAGAATTGAAAAATACTATTTCTTTTGTTTAGCATTTTTACAGTGCAAATATTTGTCATAAAAATAATATAAAGTAAGCACTGTACACTTTGTATTCTGTGTTGTTATTAAAATCTATATATTTAAAAATGTAGAAAAACAGCCAAAATATTTAATAAATTTCAATTGGTATTCTATCGTTTAACAGTGCAATTAAAACTGCGATTAATCGTGATTATTTTTTTTATCTTGATTAATTGTTTTGAGTTAATCGTGTGAGTTAACTGTTATTAATCGACAGCCTTAATTTCTAGGTTTCAAATATACTTCAGAACAGGAGAAGCTAAGGCCCCATCCTGAGAGATCCTGAGTGTCTTCTAGTACCTTGGATTTCAGTGGGAGTGGAAAATGCTCGGTGCCTTTCAGGCCCAAGTCCATATTTAAGTGACTTCTAAGAAGACTACATGTAGAATGGTTTCGTTTTTTTAAATGGGGAGGAGGGAAATGAAAAAAGAGGCTAAAGTGTAACAGATGAGTAGGAACTAAACAAATAGTATAAGAAAAAAGTAGAAGGCTCTTTGGGGGGAAAAAAGCAACAATCTGGTAATGGGCATACGGCAAAAAGTTTAGGGTTTGAGGCTGTTTTGGATGCTTCTCTGAACCTCCTGGGCCTGAATCTCCACTCATTTTCACCTTGTGTAGTCACTGACTCCTGTAGTTAAAATCTTAAGACTTCACTCCTATTCTGAACATGTGTGAGTTTCTGCACAAGGTGCCAGGCAGTGGAGAATCAGGTCTCTTAAGTCTGAAAAATTAGTCTGAAAAGATCAAGAAAACAACTCTCTTGTAAGCTTTCTGATACTCACACTTCCATACCCTGCCAGGAGTAATGGCAGAGGAACTGTCCTTGCAGTGTTCTGTCGTTTCTAGTTCTGATCCTGGCTAGCAAATGGTAATGAAAGGAACTTATCTGAATGTTTCACGTCGTGACTAGATTTCACTTCTAAAAATGGGTGTGGAGCAGTAGGGTGGTGGTTATTTTGCGAATCAGACTGAACACAATCCACTGGGACCTGTTTTAAAAGGTATTTTTAGGTGCCTAAAGATGCAGATAGGTGCCTGAGTGATTTTCAAAAGTGCCTGGATACCTAACTCCCACTAATTTAAATTATTGAGAGAGACAGGGGAGTAAAATGTAGTGACATAACAGTGTTGGGGAGACAGAGACATTTAGACTTATTGGTCCAAATGGTCTTTTCCTATTCAGCAGCTTCTTTTGTCTATTATTGTAACTGAATAATGAATGGTATACATGTCTTCATCTGTTAATAGTAACAGAATATATAGTATCTTTTATGTGCTTGGCTAAATCCAAGATCCAGATTTCTTACAGAAATACAGTGTTCTGTAAGTAATATTTGATACTAGTGAGATTTCTGCAATAATAAATGTATGAAGACTGAGTCATAAATCTAATCCTTATGCAAACTAAGCACTAAACTAAAGAAGATTAGGACAGCTGTGAAATAGAGGTCAATAAAAATCTTAAAAGAAACAATTTGCTTGCCATTATGCTAAATAGTAAAAATAGTGTTAAAGCTAAGGGTCTTATACGCGGGACTGCTAATGAAGGAAAGGGAAAAGATTTGGCACAGAAGCACAGAGGACTTGGGAGCTGTGAAGTGTGACAAAGATGAAAACGGAAGAGTGCTGGTGGAAGACAAGGAAATCACTAGCAGGTGGCAGTGGTTTTAGGAAATACTGCCCAGTGAAGAGAATGCACAGAAACCGTTGAGGGAAGTATGAGCAAGCAACAGTCTCAAGGCCCATCACCATCATGGAGCTAAAGATGGTGCTAAAGATGATGAAACATGGGGAAGACAGTGGGTGTGCTTACGGAGGCATTCAAAGCATTAGGCCATGAGGGAGCGATGATGATGACAAACTTTTAAAACTTAGTTCTCTGTACTGGAAAAATGCCTGAGCACATTGGTCCCGATCTTCAAGCATAAAGGAGATATGCAAGAATGTAGTAATTAACAACCCATCAAGTTAATGAGTCACATGATGAAATGGCTGGGAAGAATTATCAAGAAAAGACTAGGAGGATCTGGAGCATCAAGTAAGTGACAACCAATTCGGATTTATGCCAAGAAGGTCAACAATGGATGCAGTGTTTGCAGACTGAATATTGCAGGAGAAGTACAGGGAGAAATGCAAGGAACTGCACTTAGTGTTTGTTGATTTAAAGAAGGCGTATGACAGAGTTCCTAGAGAACTGTTATTGTGGTGTCCGTGGTCATACCATATCATCTGCCAGAGATGTATATTCAGACTATCATGGACATGTACGAGTGTAGCAAAACAGTATTATAGCTGTAGCTACAGTGAGTCATTCATTGTGACAGTAAGTATTCATCAAGGATCAGCCTTAAGCCCATTCCTATTTGATTGTAATGGACACCTTGAGGCAGGAGATTAGAGGAGAAACTCCATGGAGCATGCTTTTCACTGATGACACTATGTGGTGATGTGAAGATAAATCCGAACTGGAAAGGGACCTAGAACTATCGCTTACATTGTAAGCCATGAGAAAATGAAAATCTGTGAAAAGACAGAATAGGAGCAATGCTTTGTTGTGTCATGATCAGGATGTGGACAGTCTGACCAAGAGGTCAGTCGGGAGCCAGGCTGCATCAGATACTAGGAGATTAGACTCTCAGATATGCCAGAGGACAGACTGAGAGTTGGGTGTCAGGAGGCAGGCAGGATCAGGTTAACAGGATATCAGAGTTAGGCAGTAGGAGCAGGCAGTGCAGGGAAGGTAGTCCTAAGCAGGAGAAACCCAGTTGCATGGACAACTTCCTGTTCCTGTACTTGGTTTAATAGAAGCAGGGAACCAGTCAAGACCCCCAGAATTCTGCCAGTCAGATCCCAGGATTGAAGTCCTCTGTCAGAGTTGAGCTTTTAGTTCTGGCAACCGTTAGCAGATCACTGGGTGATCGTTCAGAACTTACTAGCTCCTAAGAACCCTGTGGACCAGCGTTCGAGACCCATGGTCTCTGATATCTTAAGAGGGACGAGAAGCAGCCAGTAGAGCTAGATGGTATAGAGTTAAAGTCTGTATAACAATCTAAATACTTCAGTGTTCAGCCATGATGTGGATGTTATAGGCTTCATGAAAAATGCTTTGGTGTAAATGGAGGGAGATGACAGGAATTCTCTATGATAAGAATATGCTAAGTAAACTAAAGAGCAGCGTGTATAAGATTGTGATTAGACGAGCCATGACTTATGGGTTGGAATGCTGGCCAATGAGGAAGAGAGAAGAGCAACTACTTCACACTGCCGAAAGGAGAATGCTCAGGTGGATGCTGGGTCAAAAAAGAACTGCACAATGAAACCATACAAGCTTTGATGCAGGTGGCCCACATCACAGAAAAGCTGAAGGCATTCCAACTGAGATGGGTTGGTCATGTGAGTTGATGATAATATGTGGGATATGATGGCCAAAGTGTACATGAGCTAGCGTCCCACTGGTTCAAGATGTTGCAGGGGGAAATGAAGAAGGGTGATGTTAGCTTGGAAGACACACTTTTCCAAGAATGCTTGGAGATGAAGAACAAGAGCTGCCAACCCCAGTTGATGGGACAAAAAGCATACTTAATGTCAAGAACTGAACAGAGAAATTTTGTTTTTCAAATTAATATAAAAACTGGTAGGCTCACATACACAAAGGCACGTAGTAATTTTCAATCGTAGATTATCTGTATAGCTTAGAATCAAAATCGTGCATCACTATTTTCTTAGACTTCTTTGGTAAATGATTTTTAATGTAAACTATAAAGCCTATGCAGGAAATACTGCAGATGGAACCGGAATATTTAAAAATGTGTTAACAAGCCTAGTTTACTCTTAACATGCTCTGAAAACACAGAGACAGAAGCATGGGCAAAACTGCCTATTTTCACTTCAGATTCTAAGGGCCATCAGTCTCTCCATCCACATCGTTGTATCTCCTGGGGATATTAATACCATCTTGAATCTGAAGTTGTAGAGTAAAGGAGGTTCTGCATGGAGCAGGAGTGGGGTTTTTTTTGGTGTGTTAAGTACGTTTCTGCAGTATTCTGAATAGGTCAGCCTGTGATAGATCCTGTGCCCATGGCTATTCAGCTTGGAATGTTATGGATAAAACCTCCTCTCCATTGCCATTTTTCTTATTTTCAGGCAATGAAGATATAATTTTCTACCTGGCTGAACCCCCAGAATGGAGTACTTGGTCTGGGGAAAACCCAGATTGTCCCCTTGGTCTCTTTTTTTCTCTCTTAGCCTACTGTTCAAAACTGTCATGCGTTTGCCTCTTCCTCAGGGTGGGGTCAATGTGCAATGGCCCATCTGGCACCATGTGGTCACAGATGAGGCATGCATATGGAACCCAAGAGGCCCACGCAGCTTCTGCGAACCATCAGTTGCTGAGACCATGTTTTGGCTACACTGGACACAAGAGATATTCATTAAAACTTTAAAGAATCAAATCCAAAGAAAAGCAGTTGAGGAAGAAACCACTTTAGGCCCATGTGTAAAGTGCAAAGCACTTGATTATTCATTTGCACATGTGTAAGTGCTTGCAGCATCAGGGTCTTAGATTGTAAGACAGGGACCATCTGTTCATTCTATATGTGTACATTGCCTAGAACAATGGAACCCTCATTAAGGTCTGTAGGTGCTACTGCAGAACAAACAATTATAGTTTCAGGGTATGTCTACACTACGAAATTAGGTTGATTTTATAGAAGTCGATTTTTAGAAATTGATTTTATACAGTCGATTGCATATGTCCCCACTAAGCGCATTAAGTCGGCGGAGTGCGTACTCAATACCATGGCTAGCATTGACTTACAGAGCGGTGCACTGTGGGTAGCTATCCCTCAGTTCCCGCAGCCTCCACTGTCCATTGGAATTCTGGGTTAAGCTCCCAATGCCTGATGGGGCAAAAATATTGTCGTGGGTGGTTTTGGGTACATGTCATCAGTTGTCCCTCCCTCTATGAAAGCAATGGCAGACAATTGTTTCGCGCCTTTTTTCCTGGGTTACCCGTGCAGACGCCATACCGCGGCAAGAATGGAGCCCGCTCAGCTGACCGTCACCCCTGCTGTTGTGGGCAAGTCTACTGTGGGGGCTGCTGTGGTCCAAGTAGCCAATGCAATCATTGACGTTCTGTTATCAAGGATAGTGACTCTGGGAAATGTGCGGGCCTTTTTAGATTTTAGGTGCATCATATTCCTGTCCTTTGCCGAAGGTGAAGAAGTCTTGCAGCCGTACATTCCAGTCCGGTCGGTGCTGTAACACCCCATAGCACTTCTGTGGTTGACACATGTAACAGCTCCAGGGCTCTTGCTCTTTTGCCTTGGCCGAGGTACCTCCAAGTATTCGACACAGAAGCACCTGCAGCAGCTGGCATTGCTACACAGCAGCAGCTCCTTGCCTTCGCAGCAGACGGTGCAGTAGGACTGGTACCCGTCCTCGTAGTACATGTAGAAGAGCTCCAGGAATCGATCCCTGCAAGTCTGGCAAAGGCCCCCCTCAAACAGCGGGTGGAATGTGGCTGGGTTTTTTCTCCCGCAAGATAAACAATTGTCTTCAAGGCTCCTGTTGTTGTTTGTGACTTCGGAAACCATTTGCTCTCTGCTCTGGTCCTCCTCCACCCGCTCCTTGCTGTTGTTGCAGAAGTTAGTTTTTAGCCACTTGGCCGGGGGTTCTGGGAACGTCTTCCCTGCCCGGATCCTAGCAACCTCCAGGGCATGGTGTATGGCTCGTCGATAGGAGACCAGCTTATTAAACCTGGAGTGGTTGAAATGCTGCCTAAAAGCCATCAGACCCTCCAGCTTGTCTGCTGAAACCTTGGAGAACTTCCCGTTCCCAAACCATTGCACCCAGTGCATTCCAGAGATTGCCTGACATTTGGACGTGACTCTGTAGGAGACGATGATTGCAGACCACCAGGAGAAGCCCTTGATCTTCCCCCACACGAGCTCCCCAATTCCAAAATCTTTCCCATCCTGGTATTCCACCACTTCCCCTGCAACTCTGCTCTCCTGCTGCCCAGCGACGACTCGGGGGATCTGTTCTGGTCCTCCTGGGTGCTGCTGGCAGACGTGGTACTGCTGCTCTGGAAGGACTCCTTGGAATCCTCCTCAGTGAGGTCGATCAGGGGCGCCTGGACAGACATGGCCATCCTCCTCTTAGAGCACCGAATGGGAACCAGAGACTCCAGGACTCCAGGTCTCGGGGGGGAGGGATAGCTCAGTGGTTTGAGCATTGGCCTGCTAAACCCAGGGTTGTGAGTTCAATCCTTGAGATGGCCACTTAGGGATCTGGGGCAAAAATCAGTACTTGGTCCTGCTACTGAAGGCAGGGGGCTGGACTTGATGACCTTTCAAGGTCCTTTCTAGTTCTAGGAGATAGGATATCTCCATTAACTTAACTTAATAAGGTCATTCTCTTCTTTAAGTTTCGTCTCATGGAGATTCAGTCCTGCCTGGAATATCATGCGAGCTGGAGGCTTCTGCCTCAGGCTGCTCTCCCAGCTGGCAGCACCGCGCGGTCGCACCTACCCCAGCCTACCCCTTGCTCCCATTGCTCATGAAGCCTGGACAGTAGTAAGGAGCAGTTCAACTATAGGCTGAGCAAGTGCAGAATGGTGGTGGAATGTGCCTTTGGACGTTTAAAAGCTCGCTGGCGCTGTTTGCTGACTAGGTCAGACCTCAGTGCAACCAACTTTCCCATTGTTATTGCTGCTTGCTGTGTGCTCCATAATATCTGTGAGAGTATGGGGGAGACATTTATGGCGGGGTGGGAGGTTGAGGCAAATCGCCTGGCGTCCGATCTTGAGCTGCCAGACACCAGGGCAATTAGAAGAGCACAGCAAGGCACGCAGTTTCATGACTGGCCAGGCTTCGGTGTGACAGTTGTGTGTGTTTCTCCTTGATGCAAACCCTCCCCCTTTGTTGATTTTAATTCCCTGTAAGCCAACCACCCTCCCCCTTCTAAATAAAGTAACTATAACCATTTTATTAATTTAAAAAAATGAGATAACGGACAAGGTAGCCTAGGTGAGTGGGGGAAGAGGGAAGGACAAGGCCACATTGCTTATTGTAGCCACACTAAAAATCAAATTGTTTGAATGACAGCCTTCTGTTGCTTGGGCCATCCTCTGCAGTGGAGTGGCTGAGTGCCCGGAGCCTCCCCCGCTGAGTTCTTGGGCATCTGGGTGAGGAGGCTATGGAACATGGGGAGTAGGGTAGGCGGTTATACAGTGGATGCAGCGGGACTCTGTGCTCTTATTGGCTTTCCTGCAGCTCCAACAGACGCTTCATCATGTCCGTTTGCTCCTCCAACAGATGCTTCATCATGTCCGTTTGCTCCCCCATTAGCCTCAGCATCACGTCCTGCCTCCGCTCTTCGCGCTCACTTAATTCTTTCCTGGCCTCTGCCACTGAATGCCTCCATGCATTAAGCTGTGCCCTATCAGTGCTGAGCTCGGAAAACATGTCATCGCAAGTGCATTTTTTTTGCCTTCTAATCTGCGATAACCTCAGGGACGGAGATGATAGGGGAAGCGTAGAAACATTCTACGCTCTACGATTCTGGGGGGACTGCATGGTCACATGCTATTGAGTGCTGCTGAGTTCGCCACTCTGACCAAACAGGAAATGAAATTCAAAAGTTCCTGGGGCTTTTCCTGTGTGCCTGGCTAGTGCATGGGGGTTCAAAGTGTTGTCAAGAGCGGTCACAATGGAGCACTCTGGGATAGCTTCCGGAGGCCAAGACCATTGAGTTGCGTCTGCACTACCCCAAATTCGACCCAGCAAGCTCGATTTCAGTGCTACTCCCCTCATCGGGGAGGAGTCGATTTTAAGAGCCCTTTAGGTCGACGGAACGGGGTTGGTTGTGTGGATGCAGTCATTTTTAAATTGACCTAGCGTGGCTAAATTCGACCTAACCCCGTAATGTAGACTAGTCTGAGAGCTGAACTCCAGGCATTAAATATATAAATGACTAAATTAACATATTTCAGTATTGTGCATATTTCCTTCCATTAGGACTCTTTGGCTCTTTTGCTGATTTCCTATCTGATTTCTATTTATTGATATGGAAACACATTAAATTCTATTAGGTAGCTAATGTATTTATATATGATTTATATATGATTATTTGTACATAAGCTTAATAATGTTACAGAAAAATGTCTGTATTTTACTCTCTTTTCCCTGATTTCTTCATGGCATATTAGTTTTATGACAAAAATAAACTGGTTTGCTGACAGTGAAGCTGAAAATCTAATCCTGGTCTTTGTTCATGTGGCAGAATGGGGACAGGACTCCCATATGAATACACAAACCAGTTTTTCACTAGGTTGACTGATCTGAGATCCAGTGCACAGAGAGGTGGAGAGGATCTATGTCAGCTCCATGGACAGCACTCACTGAACATAGGAATTGCCACACTGGATCAAACTCAAGGTCTATCTAGTCCACTACCATGTCACTAAAAATGACCAGCACCAGATGCTTCAGAGAAAGGTGCAAGAATCTGACGGTAGGAAGGCAGCTGTGCGGTACTCTGTCCCTCCAGTATTTGGTCTCATCCTGATCTCTAGCAGTTAGCGATTGCTTTAAACCAGTGGTGAGCATCCTGCAGGCCACACGCGGCCCATCAGGGTAATCTGCTGGTGGGCCGCGTGACAGTTTGTTTACATTTGCACGGCCACCTGCAGCTACCAGTGGCCGTGGTTCGCCGTTCGCGGGCAATGGGAGCTGCGGGAAGCGACGCGGGCCGCAGGAATGTGCTGGCCGCCGCTTCCTGAAGCTCCCATTGACCAGGAACGGCAAACCGCAGCCACTGGGAGCTGTGGACAGCCGTGCAAATGTAAACAAACTGTCTCGCGGCCCGCCAGCAGATTACCCTGACAGGCTGCAGGTTGTCCACCAGTGCTTTAAACACTGAGTCATCAGGTTTATATCAAAAAATGTTCTAGTTATTTTTTTTCATCTGAATAACCCATCCAATCCTTTTTAAAATCTTGTTAAATTCTTGGGCTCAATGAATTCCTGTGGCAGTGATTTCTGCATTTAATTGCACATTAAGTCAAAAAGTATTTCCTTTTATTGGTTTTGAATATGTCACCCTCCTCAATTTCATTGAATATCCCCTTGTTCTTGTGTTATGAGACAAGGAGAACAGAAGTCCCCGATCTACTTTCTTTAGAGTATTCATTATTTTAGATACTTTTAACACGTCCCCTCTTATTCATCTCCTGTCTGAGGTAGACAATTCCAATCTTTTCAATCTCTCTTCATCTGAGAGCTTTCCCAGGCTCTTGATCATTCTCTTTGTCCTTCTCTGAACTGCCTCTAATTCTGCAATATCTGTTTTGAGATGGGGTGACCAGTGCTGCACAAAGTATTCCAAATGAGCTGTTCAACAGATGAGAAACTCATGCAAGTGTACTGTCTCTCCATCTGGAGCAGCTCTTAGCATATCCTGGTCCTGCTTCTCCCTGAACTGGGCTATAAGAACTCCCTTGCAGTGTCAACAAGGGTGGGGAAGGCAGAAACAGGATCAGGATCACAGGGGAAGAGGAAGCCGGTGGGGCTTCTCTGGTTCATTAGTTTCTGATTTTGGCTTTATATATTACATGGCCTATACTTTTAATTAAAAGAAACGTGCCTGGAGCCTTATAAATCTAAATAAATCAATACGTATTAAGGAAGATAATCTTTTGACTGGTGAATAGTGAAATTCCAAATGAATACCATTTGGGGGATGTTTATACTGAAATATAGACTGCAGCAACCTTTCCATAAAGATGTTTTCTATTAAGCTAGATACAGCCTTCAATTGATGTACAATATTAGTACAGTAAAAGCTTTATCTGGCATGTTGAGGGAATGGGGGGTGCCGGTAAGTCAAAAATTCCGGTTAACTAAGAGTTATACTTACCATTGGAGGGAGGGAGTTTGGGTGCGGGAGGGGGCTCAGGGCTGGGGGTTGGGGTGCAGGAGAGTGTGCGGGGCATGGGCTCTGGGAGGGAGTTTGAGTGCAGGAGGGGGCTTGGGGCTGGGGGTTGGGGCATGGGTTCTGGATCTGGGTGGTGCTGCTCCTAGGCGTAGAGCCTTTATAGAAATGGAGGCAAAAAGGAACCATTTGAAGTGAACCAAAGAAAAATATTTGTTCTGGCTCTATGAAGAAGTTATTGTAGTTCCTTGCTGGAGGGTAGAAGATTATACCATGATGGTATATTAATTTCACAGCAAAGGGAGGAGGATTCTCCAAAGATTCTTTGAACATGCTTTAGAAATGCTAGATCAGTACTGTCATGAAAAGGCCATTCCTGTTCATTGATGTTAATAAAAGGGTATTACAACAATTTTTATTACCCTTTCACCATGTAAGTGAGCAAGTATAGCCTTTTACTGATGTCAGCAGAAAAGTGTAAGAACTCTTAGTAGAACAACGGCATTACAGTTAAGGTTGGCAACTTTTCCAATGAAGAGGTCAATATGAATGCTTTATTCATGTAACAATGGTCAAATGTTAATCTTTAACTGCTTGATAGTGCCCCTTTAATAAATAATAAAATATTTCATAAATGGTGTCTTAATATAGGAAATATTAAACCAGTGGTCTGGCCAGCTAAACAGGCATGAACATGGGATGAACATGACTAAGACTGAGGTAATGTGGGTCAGCAGAGGTGCCACAGGGAAACTGGATGTAGAGATTAATGGAGCATGCCTACACCAAACTGACCTGTTCAAGTACCCTGGTGGCAGGTTTATGGAAGATGGTGAGCTCGAATGTGAGACGCAGTCCAGACTGGGGAGTGCTGGAATAGTGCTGAATAACACCTCAGGTATTGTGTATGACACTGAGACTGAAAGCCCAACTGTATAATACAATGGTGCACCCCACCATGTCATATGGTGTAAAAGCATGGCTGGTAGAGAGATGGCCTACAAGTGGTGTTCAAGATATCTTCACACAATGCAAGTTACACGAAGGGACAGGTTTTGAAATGAAATCATTAGGATGGAAGTCAAAGTCATTGATGTGACTAACAAAATCCAGGAAGTGTGACTTTGCTGGTTCAGACACATACTGAGGATGAATTAAGAGGGCCTGGTGAAAACAGCATGGAAGGAGATGTTGGCAGGAAAGAGACCCTGAAGAAAGCCTAGGAAGCAATGGATGGACCTTAGTGCCGCCTTGGACAGACAAAGATGGCAGATGCTTGCAGGATGACCCGACTCCAGAGGATGGGCTAAGGGGAACAAGAAGTTTATGACCCGTAGAGCACCCCATTGCCAGCTGGCACACCGTTGTCATGATATTTACCTTAAAAGTGGCATGTTATATACCATTAGAAAATTAGTAACTCACTGTTCATTAATGTTCTTGTGTCACGTATGTACGGCAAACCCACAAAGAACTTTATAGCGGTGTTGGACACATGTGACTAAAATGTGTGTGTTTAAACCAGGAGAGTCAGGGAGGTTGATAAACTGGTTTTATCCAGACAGAGGAAAGAGACCAGCACCTCAAACCAGGTGTGACCAAAGTCTATGTGATACTCATTTGTATGGAGGTTGCAGGAAGACATCATTTGCATTGGAAAAAGCACCAGAAGGGGAGGAACCAGCATAAAGTCTACACCAGACAACATGGTGTCTACAGCCAGGAGGGAAACGGAACTTTATCTGGGGATACCCTTCAGAAGAATACATTTTGAAGATTTACTACTATAGAGAGAGGGGGAGAGAACCCCTTCACCTGAAAAGCCAAAGGGACTGACCACTTTCAGCTCTGTGAAGGGTCCTGGCCAGAGATTCTGGTCAGCCATGCTGGAGAAGAGACTTGGTGAGATACACTTTGAAAAAAGAGACTCTAGTTTGTTAAATTAGGTTTTAGAGATTTAGAAGCATATTTTTATTTTTATTTGCTTGTAACCCTTTCTATCTTTATTCCTTATACTTGGTATCACTTAAACCAATGACTTTTTGTTTAATAAACTTGTTTTACTTTTACTAGAATGCAATCCAATACTTTGATTGAAACAGAGTGTTTGTTAACTCCAGTTAAGGTAATAAGCTGCTTGGCACTGTCTCTTTAAAGAAGCAGCGAACCTAATAATGTCTGTAAGTGTTCAGCAAGAGGGCTGGACACTATAGGGCAGACGGTTTGGGGAAATTTGGGACTAGGTGGATGTTGGGGTCAACCTGCAAAGAGTAACTTGGCGGTGGAAGCCAGGGTGTGACCTGCATGTTTATATGCTGGTTGTTGGTGTTAGGGTTGTAAGCCACAGTAGCACAGCATTTAAGGCACCCTGAGTTGCAGGGTAGGCAGTGACACAACCCCATACTGGTCTGGCTTGAACACCAAAGCATCACAAAGGTGTCTTAACATAGGCCCTAATTCAGTAAACACATGCTTAAGATCCATTGAAGCCAAAGCTAAGCAACTGCTTAAGTGTTTTGCTGAGTCAAGACCATAATGTGTAATTAATGTACATAATGTAAACTAATCTCTGTGTGGAAAAAAACAACAAACAAATTGGTCCAGGGATTGTGACATTAATTAGCACTAATTCAACTTCTCTAGGTAAAGTCCTGGATTGAATGCGGTAGATAATTGTATAGGCCAGAAAAAACACAAAAAGAGGCTATGCAAAAAATAGAAGCTAACTGTATCAGTTTAAAAAAAAAAAAAACGCACAAACTCAAATGCACCTTTACAAGACTTGTATCCTAGGCTGAAAATAATGATGGAACACATTAAATACTTACATGCTATAGAGGATACTGTTAATGATGAAATATAAGTATTTGTAACACACACACGGTACTCTTTCATATAATCAGGGCTTGTTCCACACTACTACAAAAACACGTTTTGTACATAATACCAAAGGTTACAGGCAGGTTAGAGAGAAAAATAATAGTTTGCTTACTAAGCTGCTTGTGGAGCTTTCATGATAGGATGGTACAAAATGTATTTTTCCTTCTCAAACGTAGCAGTTTCTTAGTGCATTAAGGTACATTTTGATTGTCATGCCATTCCAGCCAAAGCTAGTAGTTATATATAGGCCAGATCCTGCACCATCAAAGTCATTGGGAGTTTTGCCATTGACTTCAATGAGATCAGGCCCTCAGTGATCTGAACAATAAAGTAAAAGTAAAATATGTATACTCCTTGTATACAGTAGAGGTGAAATCCTGGCCCCACTGAAGTTAATGGCAAAACTCCCATTGACGTCAATGGGAAAACTTTAATATGTTGCTCTCCCGTATCATAAATAAATGTTGATGGCCGTTAGTTAAAGTTTATTTAAAAATTTATTTCCTCTGCTATTTCTGTTCAGTAATCTTGCTGCTTCTTCCCTCTTTGGGTGATGTTCTCCCACTAGCCCTCACATTTACCAGTGTGAGAAGAGCTGAGAAGTCTAGAAACCAGTCAGCATGCTAAATAAAGGTTTGTCTACTTAGCTCAGCAATTCAGTAACAATTTGAATGCAACAGGGAGAGCTGTTTTAGAAGTAACGTGAACTCAGTTTTGTCAGTGGAAGTTGTCTATATGAATCAGACAAAATGGAGCAAATTAAGGGCATATTTTAAACCTAATTGATTATTTTTAAACTCTGAATTTTCTGAGTTTTTGAATTTAAATCAGACACCTAATTTTACTGTATGCATTTTATATAAAGGTCTTTGCTTTGCAACTTAAGGCAAAAGACTACTGTTTCCTATCATATAAGTATATATTCATGCTATTTTTCAATTTTGTATTATGTATCTGATGTAGGATGCATTATGAATAGAGATTTTGTTTTTGGATAAATATGGTAGATTGTATGTTGCAAAAGCCACCTGAGAAGTACTTATTATACCATATATGGACAGTAGATACTAATCAAAGTGAAATATCTTAATAATTTTCATGTCTTTTCTTTTAAATAACAAAAATGGCTGAAATATTATGGATGAATAGCTAAATTTCTCTTTTTTGCTAATCACATTAGTCGCAGCATTGTTGTAGGAAGAGCTTAGAATACAGTGTCCATTGAAGTCAAAGAAACTTTTGCCTTCCATGTCAGTAGAAACAGAATCTGGGCCCATTGTGTATCTTTAAACTTTGCCCGTTGACTAAAATTGGTTGAAAATTGAAGTAAATTGAATGCAAATGTGATTAATCTTTAGATACTAATTTATTCCAAATTTATAGACCAAAGTGAATGTATTTGGATTATCGTACCATACCTATGCAATGTTTAAAAAGGGAGTGGACATTTGTATTAAAACAGAAGGCCCTTCTTACTTCAACATGTCAGTAATATAGCTCCTCAGAGCATACTATTGTTTTAAACAGAGGTCCCCAAACTTTCACATTGGTTGTAAAATATTATTTAGTGTTGCTGGACTGGAAGGAAAATGTCATACATCTGCAAACAATTAGAAGGAGTTGGACTATTTTTTTTTATTAATTAAACAATAAAACATCCTTAAATGTGACTGTGGGCTCATCTACACAGTGTGGCAAAGCACGCTACAAGGGTCCTTTTTGTAGAAAGCTCTAATGGGTTGTTCTCTAACTTCCCCATGTAGACCCTGCTGGTGTGCTCTAAAAGGTACCGCGTTCACGTTAATGTCCTGCCCTGTAGAGCACTTTTCCATGCCATGTAGACAAGCCCTGTATGTATGGAAGTCAGATTCCCTGGGTACTTCCTGCAATTGTCATATGCAATAAGAACTTTTAACAACAATAAAGTAAATCCTCTGTGGGGCCACTAGTTCATACATTCTGCTTCTCCAACATGATTAGCCAAAGTTAAGATTTTAGCCACAGTTAGTTAATTATTGTTATAGTTAACAAAGCCTTTACAAAACTGATTTTATCTTTCATTGGAAAGCTTTCTGGAAGCCAAAGAATAGACAAAAATATTAATACCACAAGCACCCTTCCTCTCAAAAAATGCTGGTATAAGAAATTAGAATGTTTTGTTCAACACTACGAAATTAATACTTCATTATACCATGAATTTTATAAATTCATATGAAAATTCAAAATACTCAGAACACAGTAAAGGCATTAATACTACATAAAATTAAGCACTTCCACACTGGCACCTTAAGTAATTGTAAACCAAAAAAGTATGTAGCAGGAAACACACTTCTATTTAAAACATTTTAGAGTTACTTATGAACACTATAATAATTATTATATATTAAATAATCCATTAAATTGAAATAACATTGAAATTCAACAAAATGAATGTTAACAAATGTCACATTAAGTTCAGTTCCATGTACCATAATTCTGAAATTAAAGACATAAAATACACTGGTCAGACAGACGAAGCATCATTGTTGAAATTTTGATTTATGGTAGTAACTAAAAACAGTTTCTATTACAATAACTACGCTTCTACTTATTAGTAAGTAAATGGTGTTGGTACTGTATAAATGAATACTAAGAAGAAAGGAACTACAGCTGTGTAACACAGCATGCCCTGATTATAGCCACTTTACTACTATTTTATATGATTACATTGATTTTGAAGCCAGAGGATGGAAAAAATGAACAGGCCAAGTTTCAGTGGGCACTATGAGTTCTCCACAAGTTTCCTATTGACTTGCTTGAAAACAATGCTTATGAATCCAGGGCAGAATTTAGCCCAACATCTTTTCTTTCATAAATGTATACTTCCTAAAAGTAACAGATGTTCAAGTAAACTATTTAAACAAATAACAAATGAGAAACCATCTCAGTTTAGAATAGTGTTGCAAGTTTGACTCTTGAATTAACATTAGCATTGCTAATACTCTGAGAATTGTGGAACTGTGCATGGTGTATGTACACTCATATGGATGTTGTTCATTGCCATAGTTTCACAGGCTAGCTAACCTTCATATTGGAAGTAATCTGGCAGGCTCTCAGCCGATCTACTCTTTTAAAATCGGAAGAGCACAAGTTGTTCAGATGTTTGGTTCCTAGTCTTTCAGATAGAGACTGTATGCAAATGTGATCTAAATATATGAAACATTCTACATTATAGTTTGAGTCTAAGGTAAAGTTCATAGTGCAACTAATCTTTCATGCATTCAGATTTTAATTAGAGAAAATATATAGTTTAAGGAAATCTCTGAAACTGGAAGACTACCCCTTGCTTTCTCAGGTACTATGTTTCCTACTTTCTTCAATGCAGTGTATCTCAGACACATTTAATGTAATCCAAGATGCTTAATACAACTGAATTTGCTTATCTACATTTTAAATGAAGATGTATAAACAGTAGGACTGATTCTACACATTCACATCAGTGGGAGCAGGAGCAGGACCAGAGTTGGTAAAGCTGCAGAAAATCGCAAATATTGTTACCTTGAACTATGACAGTGAAATATATAAATGACAAATTTTAAAGAACATCCTGAGGAAATATATGTGTACTATACTAGGATGTAGCAATGCAATTGCTGGCAAGGACAAAACTCCACTGCTGTCATTGTGTGTACATATGGTTTTCTATCATTCACTTTGAGCATGAATGTAAAGGTTAACAGAAGGCAGTTGCTTACCTTGGCACACATTTTGCTCGCTTTGCTCATACCCAGTTGCACACTGTATTTGGTGAGTTGGATTTGGAGGTGGTCGATGAGGATCAGCAGGGGTCCGTCGAATGACATTGTTTCGTCCACCAGTGGATTCAGCAGCTGTGTCTTCTCGCCCATTATTTACAATAATTTGAGCTGTTCTAGGTAGACAGAGGTATCCTCCATAGTGGTTAACACATTTCATCCCACCTTTGCATGCATCTGGGACAATTTCACATTCATCAATATCTGTGGTTAGCAACAACACAAGTCAAGTTTTAAAATAGGACCTTGACAGACATTAACGTAAGTAATGTAACAAGGCATGCAAGCACACTTGTATTGTCCAAAACGTCGAAACAGGGGATGTAGAAGATAAGAATTCGTTCACTTGTAAAGATTTACTATACCTTTGCACCGCTGCCTGACAGGATCCCATTCATAGCCATCTGTACATTGCTGTATAGAAAAGAGATTCAGAAAAATGACCGATGAATTAATATTTTAAATACTTCATGCACTTGCTATTGCTACAGAAAATTGTGTTCTGAACAAACAATAACCAGGCTGGTTATATATATTTGATAATATCAGGGAAATAGATCTCAGTGCAATACTGCTGTGTAACAAAACTAAGCAACAGAGAGTCCTGTGACACCTTTAAGACTAACAGAAGTATTGGAGCATAAGCTTTCGTGGGTGAATGCCCACTTCAGTAGTAAGCAGTAGTTTATAACAGGAAATGGATAATCCTTTCCTAAATGTTGGCCTAATGTCTATTCTAAATTGGCAAATTTAGGGCCTGATCTTTTAAGGTGACATGAGCTTCCTCTGTTCCCAGGGAAGTCAATTGTTGCAGAAGGCTCTCAAGATCTCGCAGGACCAGATCCTAAGTTCTTTGATTTATAAAAGTGTAGATGACACTCCAGTTCAAGACCTTGATCCTGCCAAGCCTTACCCACAGGAATAGTCCTGTTGATGTCAATGTAACTATAGTATTGCCATCTTAAAAAGAATGAGTCATGCCCCAAATCATGAGATTTTTAAAAATAATAAATTGTGGGCTCTTTTTTATTTCCCTTCTTGATTTTGAGCCATTAAGGTTCACGTTCTTAAGCTTTTTTCTGCAGCCAGGAGGGCTAGAGACTTACTTTCTTTTTTTAAAGAAGAAAGTTGAGATTCTCACATAATCATATGACTCCAGGAGCTTGGGCTTTAGGAAAAACAGCAAGTATTGTGAGACTCATGATAAAATTGTAAGTTGCAACACTGGGACTACTCATGTGAGTAAGACTTTGCAGGATTCAAATGAGAAAAAACATGCAGTCCATGTATCTATTCACATCAGTATGGACTACAAATGTGAGAAAGAGTTTGAGGGATAAGGTCCAGGACTTTTTAGAAGGGCATCTTCCCTCTGCCCCAAAGTATTCATTTTCTAGAACACAAGATCTAATTTTTGAGAGGCTTAATTATCATCTCAAATGACAATTAGTGGAAACTGATTGAGCACCGTAGTGCTATTGAAGTGCACGAGGATACAGATGTAAAACATCAACAGATAAACTAAGATGTAGTACGTGTTTCTGTCCTGCTTGATATATTATTTCTCATAGTGTTGCAGAAAAGGAGTTGACTCAATAAATCAGCTAGTCACAGTGAGCCAAATTAATTCTTGCTGTATCTCCTTGGCTTTAGCGGAGCTACATCAGGGATAAATTTGACCCAGAACGTTGATATCCATATTGCTCAATGTATTATGCTGAAGTTGTTTTGAGAAACTTGTTACTAATAGAGATTGAATCAGCAGTAGAAACAACAACATTTTTGTTTATTCACAGGTGACATCAGTGATCTGCCAAATGTAGCAGTGAGCTGGAGGGAAAAACCTCTAGTGTTAGGAGGGGGTAAGAGGACAGCTAATTGTATTATAATTCTAGCTCTCTAAAGGAATGACTACATGCTGAGTTGACACCACAAAAGTTACTGTAGCTATGAAAACCCAAGCCCAAAGGAAAACAAGCAAATTCATGTATGTACTGAATCACCCAATTCCTGCTGATGCACAACAGAAGTAATGTATACTTAATACTAATGAGCCAAATCTGCTCCCATCAAAGTCAATGGGAATTTTGCCACTGACTTCGGTGGAACCAAGATTTGGCCCTAAATGCATATAGTACAATTTTCAAAAGCAACTAAATCCCATTTTTAAAACTGAGTTAGGCACTTAAAGCCTAAGTCCCACTGACATTCTATAAGGTTTGGGCTTCTAAGTGCTAAAGCCACTTTGGAAAATGGGACTTGGCAGCCTACATCACTTAGAGGCTTTCGAAAAATGTATGGTAGATCTAAATGAAACTAGGCAAGCTTACTGGAAAAATGCTAGATTTTTTTTTAGGGAATACCCAATAAAAAATGGAAAATGAGCCTGGGTACTAGGCATAATCTCACTTTTAAACATTTTATAAATTGTTTTTTTGCTGTAACATAAGTAATTATAACATATAGACTGATTCTGCAGCACTTACTGAAGTGAGCAGTCCCCTGACTTCAGTGAGACTACTTATGTGAGCAACACTTGTATGATCTCAGGCCCTTTGGCCACAATCCTACAATTTGTTACACAAGGAAAAACTTCTCTGCTTGTGTGGAATCCCACTGATTTCAGTGGGGCTCTGTGCAGGAACAGCAGTCCACCTACATGAAACAAGTTTCAGGATCAGGGCCTCTGTTTGTAATAGGGGTCAAATATGAAAATGTGGTTTTTTTCATGATCCAAGCCAATGTAAACATTACTTTGCCAGTGATATTCATTACAAAAGTAAATGAGCAAACATAGATGAAAAAGTAACATATAAAGGAGACAGCTCTACCCCTCTATTCTTATCACTTCAATTTTAGGGTGTGAGTAGAACATATTTCCAATATTTTATTAGCAGCTGGTCATAGCCACTCAAATAATTGTTCCAAACTATTCTTGACACTGATGATATACCAGCTAGAAAATTTCATAGTTTACATACAGCATTACATTTTAAGACTACCATTACACAGTACTTATATTTTGTTAAAACACCTTGAAATCCCTAGCAAAAATGGAGCAAAACATTTTGACTAATAGCCGACATATATGATGTTTCATATATTTGTAATTAATGTAATACATTTGTTTTAAATAAGTCATATACAGTATTTCTGTAATTTTGAAGATGCTTGGGCATCTTATTTCACAGAACTTAGAATTGCATATAACAATATGTCATATGACATTTACTTTGTACATTTATGATTTTCCAGTCTATTTTGTGCATCCATAAAACAAAACAAAAATACTTCCAGAGGGTTCAAATCTTTCTGAAAGGTAGGGAAAAAGCCTCATCTTATAATTTTGTTCAATTCATATAATTCAGTACCTAAATAAACCTTTCAAAACAGAAGGTATCACCAACAAGTTCAAAGTCTGAAACTTGGTTTCACTATAAAAGCACCCTTAGTCTAAGAACTTTGAACTGAACACTCTATATTGGAAAAGAACTATGGTTTCTCTGTCGAGGATTATTTAGAAAAGAATCCCTGCTAAGCAATAAGTATCTCAAAGTCTATTAAACCTTACCGTGTATGTTATAGTTTCTTCAGTTTCCTGTGAATTTACTGTAGTAAGAGTGAAAGCAGCTAAGAATATAACTGTCAACATCATGAATCTTGAAAGAAAGAAATAAAACAAAACAATTTTTAGCACCTTTTACTGTTAAAAAGCTAAGAATAACCAGCTATGGGGGCATATCCCACATTCCTTACTAGGGTAAGACTTCCACTGAAGAATAAGGAGTACAAGATGGAGCCCTTGTTAGATTATGAGGAAGTGGCTGAGATTTAGCAATGTCTTAGTCTGTTTTATCTTTCCCCAGCTGAAGTAACAGACATTAAAATAATATAACAATTAACACTGCATCACACTCAAGTGTCTGTTCTCTAAAACAACATAACCCAAGTACCATACATATTTACAACATCCTCACAATTATCTGATTTGGTTTTTAAATTAATTTTCAAATGACTTCATGTCCCACCAGAAATGTGTGTGTGAGAGATCTAACAGGTAAAAGAACCAGGGGAAAAAAGGTAAAAATGGGATTTACCTGGATCCTGCCAGTTTTTGTAAACAACCCCCATACTATACTATCAAAATAGAGACTAAGTCTAGCCCTATCTACGGCACCAAAAAATCCCAGACCCTGATGAAACAGCACAGCAAAATGATAGATTTAGCACCTGCATCCTGACAATTTTTGGCCCTAGTCCCCCAAACTGCATCATCTAAACAGATAACAGGTTTAGCTGCTCCGACTGCAATTTAAAAATCCAAATCCTGATGTAACCTAATGCAACAGTCCCACAAAAATCTGAAATCTAGATGCTGCTGGGTCTTGCCCAATTTTTCCACAAACCCAGAAACTGTACCATCTTCCATTATTCCACCAAAACAATCTGGACCTCCACTCACCCAGGTACAAGGAAGCTACCAACAACTCTAATTTGGCATATGTACTCTGCTGGATCTGGCTAAGTGCTGGCTGCCTACTCCCCAGTTTCCCATCTAAATGTATGCAGTTTCTCTTAGTCCACCACAATCATCTGGAACCCTATTATTATAGTGCAATCTGGCTGAGTTTTGGCCATGAACTTCCCAATCACACTATTACCACCCAACTGTATTTGACCCTTCATTTCAAGGAATTCATTTATGTTTACCAACATACTGTGGCCACAAAAAATGCTTTTTGTGGTGCTGCTGCACTGGGGTGCATCAGGGTCAGGGTTTTTAAGGTTGCTAGGAGCAGCTAAACATGTTCTCTGGGTGTTCAGATTTGGGTCAGAAAATGGGAGATCCGGCAGCATCCAGGTGCCTGATCCAGAGTTGGTGACACTGTTGTGCCATGATGTGCCTGGGGCCAAAATCTGGCAGGATTCAACTTTTCTCCAAGTCCCTGGCAGAACCAGTTTATAAACTAAGCGTGGGAAGTTCCAATGTATTAAATTCTCCGAAGGTTTTTAAAAATAAACCCATCTAGTCAACTTCAGTTCGGGTTAGTTCCTATTTCAATTAACTCAGAAAAGTTCTCTGCTCAACCTTCCTCCCATGCCCTGATTAACGTTGCCAACGTCGGACAGATTCCAAGCAAAGCAGTAGACTGAAGCAGTCCCCCATCCCCTGCGCACTGAAGAGGGGGAACGGGGGAAGCCAGCGCCCCGAACCCGCGGGAGTCGTGTTCTGCCCTGAGCCCGGTGATCCCATCCCCACTCCCGGTCTGCTCGGCCTCTGGTGCCCACAGAGCAATTCACCAGCAGCTCTCGCAGGAGTGTGCCCCACGCCCGCACTCACCCCACCAGCCCCTGGCGAGCCGTGCGCAGTGCGCCCCCAACTCCTCGTCTCCCGCGCGGGCTGCTCAGGGGCGCCTTACCTGAGCGCAGAGCAGGGCTCCTCTGAGGGCACCTAGGAGCGGGGCTAGCCTGGCAAGCGCCGCCGGGGAGGACAGCGAGTTTCCGTAGCAGGTTGGCCCCGCGCTCGGCTCCGAGCCCGTCCTCTGCGCACGCCGCTGTGGGTAGCGCTCGCAAGGCTGCCTGGCGCGCCTGCTCCCCCCGCCGGCCTGGCATTCAGTGACAAGGGCCCGCTCCCGTGGTGTCTATTGAACGCCCCCTCCCGGCCCCGTGCTCAGTGCATTAACCCCTTCGGCTAGGGCGCACGCTGCGGGGGGAGGAGAGACAGACAGGGGGATAGGGAGCGATCTCCCCACGCCCAGCGGTGCCACCCACAGGGGAGCGTGTCACCTTTGTTAAGAAACCCCAGCTGCTGCCCCTCCGCCCCTTGCACCAGGCTGCAGGAGGCTGTTCCGAGGCTAAGCGAGAATAATGTGAACGCGTCGTTATTTCGGTAGCTCCGGGGGGCGGTCTGTCCCCTTCCAGACAAAATGGGAAGAACCCGATCCTGCAGAGACTTCAGCACTTAGTGGGCCAATTTGGTTGCAGTGGGACTGCTCGTGCTGTTCAAGTTGAGCATGTGCCGGAGTGTCTTCAGGAGTCAGACCACTGTGTGTAAAGTTCCTCACAAATGTAAGTGCTTGTGGGAGTTGGGGGCTATAAAAGGCAGGTCCCTGCCCCAGAGAGTTTGCCATTGGAAGTCAGGCACATCTGCATTAGCTGCTGTGGTCAAAAGGACACAGAGTGCACTAGGATGGAGATTAATATGGAAAACATTATAATGCCATTATATAAATAAATGGTGCAGCCTCATCTGGAATATTGTGTGCAGTATTGGTTACCCTAGCTAACAGAAAAAAAATGCAGAATTAGAGGGAATGAAGAAAAGGGTGATGAGAATGATGAAGGGCTTGGGAAAACTCATATGAAGGCCGAAAAGATTAAGGTTATTTACTTTAGAAAGGAGATGAATCAGAGAGGACATGATAAAAGTATATAACATGATGAATGGTCTAGAGAAGGTAGATCAGGAGTTTCCATTCTCTCTGTCTCAGAACACAAGAACAAGAGGGTGTTTAATGAACTGAAAGGTGGCAAATTCAAAACCAATCAAAATACTTTTTTTCACACAATGTATAATTGAACTGTGGAACTCATTGCCACAGGATGTTGTTGAGGCCAAAAACTCGGCAAGATTTAACACCGGATTGGATATTGATATGGCTAACAGTAACAACCAGCATTGTTATAGTGAATGTTAATGTGCATTTTGGAAGATGTAGTAAACCTTATAATTCAGGGTTTAAGGTGAAGTCTAATTATTAGGGATTAGGAGGAGACATAATGTGGGGGGCAGATTAAACTACATCTGTCTAAAATTGCTTGCACTCTTCTTTGAAGCATCTGATGTTGACCACTGTCAGAGACAGGATACTGGACTAGATGGATCATGGCAATTTTTGTTTTCTGTGTGAATACCTTAATCATGCACTGAGGCCAATGGAACTACTATGTGCAGTTTTGTGGGCTTGGACCTGATCCAGCAATGAGTTCAGCATGGGTGGATCTTTGTAACTGACTTCAATAGGGAACTGCCCAGCCATCAGGATCCATCCATGCTGACCCCACTGAGACATTGGGGTCCAAATTAATGGAAAAATTATATTTGCCTTCCTGAACAAATAAGAAAAAAGAGATGAAGAGATTTTCCTTACCCTTGTTTTTTAAAATACACCATTGGGTTGAGGCCAAACATAGAAAGGAGATTTTTTGGATAGCTGTGAATGAAGATAGGATTAGAATGAGATGCCTTGCAACCTTCACTATATTTTGTCAACTCTAGGGGGTTGTACTGCTTTCAGTATACTGGGGTAGTTAAAATGGTACAACTTTTGTTTGTAGATAAGTGCTTATACATATGATTAAATTTATGCACCTGAGTTGTTCCATTGGGACTACTCATGCATAGAGCTAAGCACAAGTTTAAGTATTTGCAGGATTGGGGCCGAGTTTTTAGAATGTTAAAAAAAACAAAAATCCTGTATTCAAATCTTTTCATAAGCCTTTTTGTAATGTAAGATGTGTTTAAGAATTATTACTATATCCATCCCTTGTTTTCATGGGGCATTGTGCAATTCTTTTTGGAAAATGATTTGGGTGAAACAAGCAAAAGTATATTTAAACAAAATAAATTAGTTCACTTTTGAAAACTTAATCCAGCCTAAGACTCTTCAAGTATTGAGTAGTTTTCTTTACAGCCAATCCATTTTGAATTTGAAAAAGCATGGGTGAATTGGGTAAAAAACAATCATAAATCAGTAAACAAGAAGAAAGTGAAGCAACATATCAGACCTCCAGCTGGAGAGCCTGCCAGAAGAGCACAATTATTATTAGTAGTAGTTGTAAATGTTTGTATTATGATAAAGACTCAAAGGCCCTAATTGTGACTGGAGTCCAGTTGTGAAGAGTGCTGTACAAAGATATAAGTGCAGTGAGGGCTTTTGCTGTACAAAGATAAAAGAGATGGAGGATAGGGGGCTTTCTTGGGGGCCAGTCCAAGACTTTGGAATGTACTCCCACAGGAACTAAGGTTCATCACACACCTCACCATTCTCATCTTTAAGTGCAAGGTGCCTTTCTTTGACCTTGCCTTCTCTAACATAAACCCATAGGAAGGTGTGTAGATGTATTTTTATATGTAACCCTTCTGCCCGTCTGAGTTGGCAGCAACAAGGGCCGGGTTCAGTATCTAGGGGTTCCGTTTCAATAACACAATGCAAAACCGGCTCGAGCCCCCACCCAGTGACCTGGGACAATTACATACCACCCCCCGGGCGCCTCTAAGAGGCAATACTTCCCCTCTCGCAAGCATGGAGTCCGAGTTAGCAAAATCCTTTTAATAAAGGAGGGAAACAATGTGGCATTATGTTGGGGAAACACCACAAACAGGATTCAGAACACCAACCATGAGCAAAAGACCTACCCCCAAGTAAGTCTGGCAGTATCCTTTTCCCCTCAGGGTCTTAAGTCCAGCAACCCAAAAAAAATCACCCAAAGTCCCAAAAGTCCAACACCCCAAAAGTCTCTTGAGTCCAGCAACCCAAAAATCACCCAAAAGTCCAACAACCCAAAAGTCTCTGTCCCTGGTCAGTGCAGCCCCAGAGTTCAAAAGTTTATTTGCAGAGTTTTACCTCCCAGTTGGGGGGGGGGCAGTGGTGTTAAGGGGCCCCTTATGTGGTCCGAGGCCGACTGCCCTGTCTCTCCAGGGGGTTCTGCTGCAGCCTTCACCGCGAGCCACTCCACCAGCCGCTCCGTTCCACCAGCTGTCCCATGAGCTGCTCCAGTCGTCCCGCAAACTGCTCTGCTCCACCAGCCACTCAGCAACATATCTTCAGGGCCCCCCACAGCACTCAGTGATTTCAGCTCTTAGTAATTTTAGCTCTTTAGTGATTTCAGCTTGTAGTAGAGGAGCTTCAGTGCTGGTGCACCATTAGCCCAAAGTGAATTCAGCTCAGTAGCCTGTAACTAGACTCCTAATAGAATTAAAATTAGCTCTGATATTCCACGGTAAAGAGAGGAAGAGATATGACTGGTATTTTAGGCCCTGTCTCCAGCCTCTCTCAATTCACTGGGTTTTGGAACCCATGTCCCTTTTCTAGCAAGTGCTACTTAGTTGATGGCGAGTCCCTCTGTCATAAAACAGTTTCATTGTCCTTGATTCACATAATCAGGGTAACAAAACTTTATTCTTCCTGCCCCAATAACAGAGAAACTGGGGATCCCACAGCAGCTAAAGTGACCATTTGGGCTGCTGTGGGCTCATGCTAGGCGGGTTGGTGTGCCTATGCAAACAAGATCAGCCCCTGAAGTTCTTTTCCACAACTCGCCACAGTTCACCACCAAATGTCAGGGTAGAGCTCATCCTGCCTCTGCTTACATATATATCAATATAAAAATTCCCAAACAAAACATTCCACTGCACACATGGGACAGATATGCAGTCACATTGCTTAATGCACAACCGGAAGGTGCTCAGATAATGTGGTGATGAGCTCAGTATAAAGAACCTATCTAGAACAGAAGAGCAAGGGTTTGGGGATATAATGTTACAAAGTCAAAGTATATGGTGAAGAACTGGCAGAGCTTTACTAGTGACATTTTGTTGATGGTTTTGTTTTGTCTTTTAATATGTTTAATTGGGGTACTGGTAGGGTTAGAAATGGAGAAGTCAGTAAGAGTTAGGGCGTAAGAAAGGGAAGGAAAGTGAAGAAGCATGCTTATAGCTCAGCACCTGCCAGCCATGATCAGCAGGCATCATGACAGAGGTGAGTCTTACAGGCGGATTTGAAGGAGGATAAGGGAGAAGTTTATATGGATTTTATCATTCATAAGAGGCAGATGGGAAAAAGCAGAGGTGTTTATGGACGAAGCTGACTGGTGGGTGGTAAAGGCTGGGAACGTTGGAGTGAAGGCAGGGGTTGATGTTGCAGTGCATTACTAGATCAAATGAGTAAAGCAGAGCTAAGTTGTAAAGGGCCTTAAAGGTAAAGTAAAGGGGGGATTTTCAAAAGGGCCCAAAGGATTTAGGAGCACAAGTCCCACTGAAAGTCGATGGGACTTGTGCTCCTAAGTCACTGAGGTGCTTTTGAAAATCCTATCCAGGAAACTTGTGGTTGATGCAGAGCTGAAGGGAGAGACAGTGGGAGGACTCAAATAGGGGAATGGTATAGTCCAAGTGAGGAGCCAGGAAGATGATTTTAGCAGCAGCACTTTGAACAGACTTGAGGGGAGCAAGATTGTAGTGGTCAAGGCCAGAGAGGAAGATGTTACAATAGTTAAGACAGGGAGGCCCTTTCTCTCTTTGGTATCAATAGAAGACTATTAATGGAGAGGCTCAAAAGACTCCTTCAGTGCCCAGGTAAGCTCAGGAATATGATATCTGGTGTATGAGGTGTTAGGCCTTCAAGCCTGGGGCACCTGTACATATGAATGCCTTGCTGCTTTGCCTTTAGACAGTAGGCAGTCTCTTAGGGGTTTCCACAGAGATATAGAAACTCTCATAGGCTGTGTGGTTCCCATGAGAGGAGAGAGGAATAGGTTCAATACATAGGATTCTGTGCACTCTATCTGCTCTATCTCTCTCTCTCCTGCTCCTCTGTATCCCTGTGCAGGGGCTGGCACACTGGTAATCCAACTGCTTCTCTGAACTCAAAGGCCACTCAAATCTAATGGTGCTCTGCTCCCTGGGATCCTCCAGGCTGCGCTTAGAGGAAGGGGTGCTAGAACAATTTGTATAGTGTGAGTGCTGAGAGCCATTGAACCAAAGTGTAAACCCTGTATATGATGGAAACCACTTCAAGTCAGGGGTGATGTATATATATCTAGCCCCCAGCACCCCTAATTCCAGCACCTGTGCTAGGGGCTAGATATATGGAAAAGATAATACTATCCTGGGCTGCATTATTATTTATGGGGAATCCCCACAGTACAGAAGTGGGAACAATGGGCATCATCCCTGTCTCGGACACTTCTTCTCCCATCCTTCCTGCTTTCCACCTCCTCCACTCCTGAAGCCAGTGAGATTCCTCTGTGGAGCTTGGAGGGTAGGGGAATGTGGAGGAAGTGGTTGAGAATCCTGTTGATGTAGGAGGAGGAGATACGCATGCAAAAGGACGCCCCTCTACATATGGATAATAAGGGCCAATGGATAGCTCAACAGATGTGCTCCTGCAGGGGTTGTGCCTGCCTGTGGCATAAAGCCACCTGAGCCTCCTGCTGGGGTAGTGCAGCTCTGCATAGCTCCCTAGCCACAGCTGAGTCCATAGGGAGTTGTGGAGGCAGGCACTTCATTAACAAGAGTTTTCATCTCCTCTGCAGCAGCTTATGAATCACTAACACAGATCAGAGACGGGTGAGATTTTTTGACCTTCCGTGGCAGGCTGATCTTTCCGGGTGAGCTTGTAGAGGCCATCAGAAATTTGCACGGCCTGGTAGGCAACAAATACTCTGCTGCAGCTGGTCAAGAGCATGATTATTTACATAATCTACTAAATCCCCAGTTTTAAAACATGCCTTGCCTTATTCAAAACATTAACTCTTTGTTTGACCTCCATATACTGCACTAATTCTTATTCAGTGAACCAAATTTATGTCTCTTCTCACTTGCTTTAGAAGAGCCATGTTAGCATCTTCCAAAACAGCTTTAGAAGCACAGTATATTGTCTTGTTTCTTTCTCCACTGTAGTTTCTATGGTTACAGGTGAGTGAGGCTCCCTCTAAAAATTCAGGATTTGAAGTTCATACAGTTCATTGATAATTACAGCATAGCAATGGCAACAAAGTGTGGTACAAGAAATGTATGTTCAACACAAGTTTTTAAGGGCATTTGGCATATATCTTCATGAAACTGGCAATTTAACAAGCTATCATTTGACAAAAGCCGTTTCTTTTCCTCAAAGTGTATAGAAAGCTCCTAGAAACAGAAGTTCAAAGTGTTGCATAGGTTTTAACTGCATGACTCCTAGATTGGATTCATGTCAATTGGATTCATGTGGCTAACACCCTACACAGTGCTTTGGAAATGTACTGACCAGTGCTTATATCCAGCAGCATAGACATTAGGAGAAAACAATTTCATCCTTTCCTCAAAAGAAGTCTTCCCAATAATCCGATGGATGCAAAATAATAATATATAGAATACAGATGTGATAAAAGCAGGGGTCAATGAATTTTGAATGTGTAAGTCTTTCATCTCAGGAGATCTGGATTCAAACCTAGATTAAGTCAAAAAGGAAAAAAAACCAGTTTGGTCTTAACCTAGCACTTAAGGAAAATGTTATCTGTATCACAAAACTATCTCAGATAGTCCCTGCTCTGGAAAAGCCTAGGATTGAGGAACACTGGCAGACCATGTACCCTGTACCAGCCTGTAGACAGTGCGATACATTCACTGAAATACACCTCCACAATATCCCAAGAAATATTATTTCCCCTTTTATATTAATAACCATAATATCTTTTTAAAAATAGAGATAAGTCCATGCCATAGTCCTGTAGTCTGGAGGTTTCCACTGACTTTAGTGGGGCTTTAAAGGGCAGCAGGATTCAGACCCTTGACAATTTGAAGAAGTATTTGAGAGAGCTGAGTGAGTGTGTTGGTGTGATGCTCTGTACCTTGGGGGAACACCCTACACCCCCATGTTCATCTTTATAAAATGATTGTGTGGTATCCAATGCAAAGTTTGTCATGTTGGGTGTCTTTCGAAGGCTCATGATGCACTGAGCATTGTTGTTATAGTGATATTATAGTAATAGTTACAGTAATTGTTATAGTAATGTTATAGGTTATAATTTCATGTATATAGTAATGAGGCTGAAAGTGTATCCTCATGGCTTAAAATAAGCCCAGGCAAAAGCTCTCCAAGAGCTGAGAGGCAGTTCACACCTCATCAGGGCGTGTATGGGACAAACCCAGCCCAGCCTCACAGGAATGAAGGACGCTGGCCTAGACAGCAACAAAAGAATCTGTTGGACTCTCGAGGGGGTCACCCCCTTCCTTTGGTCAGTTTGGAACTGCGATGAGGTGATACTCACCTGACTCTCAAGGGGAGGGCAAAGCCAAGGGGGAAGAAAGGACATGATAAAAGGGGGAGACATTTGCCATTTGTGTTCCACCTACATCTACAGACACCACACCAAATGCTGAAGTGCTGATCAAAGGGGAGAGCCTGGCTGAAGAGCAACCAGCCAGCCTGTGGTGAGAAGCATCTAAGTTTGTAAGGGCATAGAAAGTGTTAAGATCAGCCTAGAATGCGTTTTGCTTTTATTTCGTTTGACCAAATCTGACTTGTTATGCTTTGACTTATAATCACTTAACATTTATCTTTGTAGTTAATAAATCCGTTTGTTTATTCTACCTCAAGCAGTGCGTTTGATTTTAAGTGTGTCAGGGACTCCCCTTGGGATAACAAGCCTGATACATATCAATTTCTTTGTTAAATTGATGAACTCATATAAGCTTGCAGCGTCCAGAACTGGACACTGCAAGACGGAGGTTCCTAGGGTTGTGTCTGGGACCTGAGATATTGGCTAGTTTCATTTGGTTGCACAATCTAAGGAGCAGCTGACATGCTAGAGGCTGTGCGTGAACAGCCCTGGAGTGGGGGTTCTCACAGCAGAGCAGGGTAAGGCTGGCTTCCAGAGTCAAGGATTGGAGTGACCTAGCAGATCATTGGTCTGGATAAAACCAGAGGGGAATGTCACAGTTGGTTGCCAGTGGATTACCTGTTATTTTAGAAATATGAATTAAAGTTAGATTACATGTTTGAAGATGTCAGTGAAAAGTGTGGTTAAACCATTTATTTTACTATAGTCTTTTATTCCCCACTCTATGATATTGAATCCCTTAGGCCAGATCCTGCCAACATTCACTGTTGGCATAACGCTTCCTACCATGAGTAGTCCCAAGAGGTTGGTCCCTAATTCATAACTCCACATCATATTTATTTTTTATCCCACTTTTCTGATATTAACGTACTTGATTACTCTCCACTTCAACTAACTGATTTCCATAATGCAATTATTTTAAAAATATGATTTTCATATATTTTGCTCTAAAGTGTAAATTTATTTATATTTCTCCTTTTTATGTATCACTTATATTTCCACATTAGAGCTCTCAGGCCTGATTCTGCGGTCACTTGCACCATTGCTCAGTCTCCCTTGACTTAAGTGGTGACACTCCTTTTACATCTGAGTGGGGGTGAAATCAGAAGCACTGGTGGCCCTTTATGCTTGTCTTGCTACACCACTGACTAATGCATGAAACAATCAAGTGCAGTTCCCTGCTTTAGATGTCAGTGACCTCATCGTCTATTGCACAGAACCTTGAAAGTTGATCTTGGTAGGTCAAAGCCTTCCAGTTTACCTTTAAAATATGTTTAAGAAAACTTTCTAGATCATCTTTAAATGAGGGTGGCTGCATGGTCAGCACACCTAATAAGATTATGTTTTAAAATCTGAGGATTTGATCCTGCAAAATGCTAAGCACTCAGATCTCACTGACAACATATGGGATTAAACTAAATCAAAGGGAGTGAAAGGCACCCAGCACCTCACAGAATCAGGCTGGTTCATATCAGAGATGAATCTGAACAAATCCTCAAACTTTAAGGCTCAATTCCGGACTCTGCAGCTCAGGCCTGTCACTTATCGATCTAAGGAGCCTGATTCTCCATTGTGTTATGGCCCCTTTATGCTGCTCTGCTGATTCAAAGGGAATTAAATAATGTGGATCTAGCCATCGGAGAGTTCCCCTGACATGGCGTGATCCATGGGTGGTGTAGAACTAGCAAAATTCTGTTCTGTTCTCTATAGGTTCTTACACTGCCCTCACAACTGTACTATCTGAATGCCTTCCAGTAGTGCATCAAGCAACATGACTAACATTTATCGCGTATAGTTAGTTCTTTCTCTTATTCTGTCCCCGGGGAATAATTGTGTGTGCAGTGCAGTATTTTGTTTTGGTACATTTTTTGTTTTGTTTTGGGAAGGGGAAGGAGTAATTTATTTATTTTTTTAAATGTACATGTTGCTAATAGCTCTATGCCACCCTCCCTCACAAGCCTGGCAGATAGGAGGTGGGAATGGCTGAGGAAGGAATGTGTACTACAGCTAGTCCTGGCTGCTGGAATTACCCCTTGGGGCAATAGGCAGCCAGGCATAATGTAGAGTAGCCCTGAGATTGACCCTAGAGAGACTGGCCCAAGAATAAGAAAAATTATTCTTTAAGGTTTAATCTCCTCTGTCTCCCACTCCCTGTTCCCCTTTTCTGGGCCAAATGTAGCTCATCTGAACAAAAAATGAAGCACACAATGAATGTAAGTAACTTGTATCTATTAGCTCAGGGTACTCTCAGTGTCAGTTTAGGAGGATTTCTTTTCCTGGGCATGTATCATGTAACAGTAGAGTTGTCTATACTAGGTGCTGGAATGGAGGTGTTATTTTCATGTTGGATTCATGAAAGGAATTTTAGAACATAAATTATTTTGATAAGATAGCATGCTGCTTGTCTGCTGTAGTACATGGGAATATTAAACATTTTCCACATTTCTACTTGGAATTTACAGCATGTTGAAGAAGGATATATTCTGAGGAATTACATTTCTGAATTTATTGCTGATTAAACATGACAAATGTTGAACTTTTATTTCAGGTGAGAGATTACAAGTTTATCTTGAAGAGAGGTATTGTGAGTGTATTGCATACAATGTGAGGATTACAGATTGCTTGCTTTATTGTAAATCTAATTTTAAAAAGAAGAATTTTAATGGCAAATCACTCCTGATTTCAGTAGAAAGCCAGGGAATGGTAAGATGGAAGAATTTTTTTAGAAAATTTCTGATCATTGATGCCAGGATTATAAATAAGTCAGTGAGGATCAGGAAGTTGATAGTGGGGAACATAGGGATATTCTCCCTTTCTCCTTTTGGCCTCATGTTGAAATGCATTGCATATTTTTACTGTTGTCGATATTTATTCATTTGTGTTACAGTAGTTACTAGAGGTCAAAATCAGGCACTGTACTAGGCACCGCACAAACCCACAGTAAGAAACAGTCCTTGCCCCATGAATCTTGCAATCTAACTAGACAAAACAGACAAAGGAAAAATTCCCATTGACTTATATGGGGTCAGGATTTTACCCACAGGGTATGTCTACACTGCAATTAAAAACCCGCAGTTGGCCCGTGCCAGCTGACATGGGATCATGGGGCTCAGGCTAAGGGACTGTTTAATTATGATGTGAAAGTTCAGGCTCGGGCTGGAGTCCGGGCTCTAGGACCGTCCCATCTCTTGCAGGGTCCTAAAGCCTGGGCTCCAGTCCGAGCCTGAACATCTACATTACAATTAAACAGCCCCTTAGTACAGGCCAGACGCAGGTTTTTAATTGCAGTGTAGACATACCCTAACTATTTGCTAACAATATGAACTGAATGGGAGTTGATGCATCCCATTTTACTGTGCTGATACCTGCTTTGCCTCTGGCTACCTTAGCATGTGAAAGACTAGTGATGCTTTCCAGTTAATAAAGTACAGTGATGTTGGCCTTTTAAAAAAATCAAAAGTGTGCATCAGCCATGCATTTTTTTCTTCTATGTGAATTTTACTTAGTATATGGTCCTTATGCACCCAAAGCTCCCATGGGAGTTTTGAATGCTATGGGAATGCAGGATTGTGCCCCCATGGAGAACTCAATCAACAGGTGTGTGTGTGTGTGTGTGTGTGTGTGTGTGTGTGTGTGTGTGTGTGAGAGAGAGAGAGAGAGAGATCACAGAAATTAGCTGTCCTCTGTATGAGCCTTCCTTTCTGCCTGGGTCCATTTGTGCAACCATAAAGAATTAGGGTGTTGGAGGGCTTGCAGGAATTAGTTATAAAGCTGGTGGGAGGGCATGTAAACAGCATACAAAATGAAGGTTTGGTGGTAGGACATATCCACCTTTCCTCCCTCTGCCCCTCCCTTCCCCACTGCCAGTGCAGTACACCTATGCCTGTGTCTTGTATAGCTTGTATTCTCCATACCGTAGCTTGGTCCTGATTGATATCAATAAGCTGATTCCAGGCTTACTTATGCCTCTGAGGAAAGAGAGGATATGGATTACAGGTGCATTCTCAGCATTTGAAAAGGATAAAACATTGGGACCTGACCTTACACACCCTTATTCACATAAACAATCCTAACTCGTATGAGTACATAGCAATCATGTTAGTAGGGACTAACACATGGGAGTAAGGATTTGCAGGATCTCAGGCCCTAAATTAAATTGCTTTTGTTCTGAGATTTCTTTCTCCCTAATCAGTCTCTGTGTAATTTTCACAGTCTTTCTGTATTTTTAAAACTTTTATTTGTATTGGTATTTCTGGTCCATTCATTCATTACCTTTCTCTGAGAAGGTCTTTTCTATTATCACTGCCTCCTGCATTCCTGTTTTCCTTCCACTGTCTCAGCTAGAAAAAAACACCAGTTTGTGAAACCTGCACCAATGCAGTTGTATGGCTTAGGTGACAGCAAGGTACTGTGAAGTAAATGTAGCCATTATTCTTCCTGTCCTTTTCCCCAGAAAACCACAGGTGTCAGCAAGCACAGGAGCTTGAATCTAATGCGGAGCTAGGTGTACAACCTGTTTGATTATAGTGTGAAGTGGCTCAAACTTTTACACACAACTGTAACCTAACAGAATACAAACTATTTTTTGACGTTGAAAAAAGTCTGCTTGAATTTATTATTTTGTTTTGTTTTATTATTATGTTTCTTATGCAATTCCTGGTTCTGTCCAGGAAATGAAATAGAAATATCAAGGTTTAGTTCCAGAAGGACTCAGGAGATCTGGAGTCAGTTCCCAGCTCTAGCACTGACTTCCCATGTGACCTTGGGCAAGTCATTTAATCTCTCTCTGCCTGCATTCCCAATGTGTAAAATGTGGCAGCTAATATATCCCTGCTTCATAAGGGTGTGGTGAGAATAAATTCATAAGTATTTGTGAGTGCTCAGATATCTGGGATTTTCAAAGGTGTCTCGGAGATAGATGTCCAAGTCCCATTCAAAATCAGTGGAATTTGGATGGTCTGGCTTATTTGAAAATCTCAGTCTATGAGGATAGGAACCAGGAAGGTACATAGAGAGACTGCAATGGGAGTTTTGCCATTGATTTCAGTGAAAGCAGGATCAAGCCCATTCTGGTGTGTTGCCTTATTTAAAATTACTTAATTTCTGTTTATACACTTGCTTGGAATCTCCTTCCTTTTCCTATGTTGTTTCCTTATGGTGGAATTCTATCATTAAACTGCAGATTCATTTGAGCAGTTTAAGACTTGGATTGTTAAAACCAACCTTCTTTTTTAATTTATTTGTCTGTTGTTTTTATTTATTGCATTCTTTGCTAATGCTTTTGTGCAATGTTCTATATTGTGCTCTTCTGCTTTCCAAAAAAATTAGGATGAGCTCTTCAAAAGCACTCAGCATTAGCCTAATTCTGGTTGCCAAGGGTAAGCAAAGATAGGCCAACACTGAGTGCTTTTAAGAATACACCCTTATTAAATAATAATAAAACAAACAATGGTTGATTTTAAAAATCAGATATGTGGCTGTTCCTTTATAAGAAGATAAAATTTGAAGAAACCCATGGTATTGATACTTGAAATTGAAGAAATTAGATTTTTGAAACAGGCTTTGCCAAATAAGATGCTGTTGCTAGCATAAGGAACCTAAAAGTTCTGTTTTTCTAGTACTCCTTAGTTTTATCAGACGCTAGTAAATACATTGCTGTAGAAGATGACACTGGAGAACTGTGACGTGCAAGACAGAACAAATTTTTAAAAAGGAAAAAAATTCTTTATGTTTTGCTAAGTATTAACTCTAAGGAAACCTGTAGAGCATATTTGCTTCAAGCTATGTACTTTAATAGTAAATAACACTTGACGCATAATATATATTCCTTTTTTATAGCTGAATTAGAACTTTTCATTATGTTCAATGTAGGCATTCTTCGTAAACAATTTAATGGCTCTTTTCATGAAAGCATGAAGCCATACAGAAATCAGTTCTTATTTGGTCACCCCAGAAAATAGTTAGCACATGTTAAGGGCCATTAAAACTTTAGAAAAATGATTGCTACACCAAAAAAGATAAAGGACTAAATTAACCGAATGCTTCAAAGAAACACAAACAACCCCCAGCCATGAGCAGCCTAGCATAATTGAGTTAAATTGCTGATGTCACTCCAAAAGACCCAGAGCTCTGCTCTGCCAATAATAGACTCAGTGTGTGCTGGACTGTGGGCCTCTTTGGCCCCACAGCTGCAGATCGTAAATACAGTTCAGGAGATTAAAATATTAAAATGTCCCTTTTAGGTGGCTGCAGAATAGCACATTAGGGATTCCACCCTGCTTGTAAGGCAATCTGGTAACTCCCAGTGATTTCAGGTGACCTTATGGAGCAGGGATCGGCAACCTTTGGCATGCGGCCTGCCAGGGTAAGCACCCTAGTGGGCCGGGCCAGTTTGTTTACCTGCCGTGTCTGCAGGTTCGGCCAATCGTGGCCCCCATTGGCCTGGAGCGGCGAACCGCAGCCATTGGGAGCTGCGATCGGCCGAACCTGCGGCCGCGGCAGGTAAACAAACTGACCCGGCCCACCAGGGTGCTTACCCTGGCAGGCCGCGTGCCAAAGGTTGATGATCCCTGATATGGAGCATACTCAAAGAGGACTTAACGGGAGGATTAGCTCTTCCTTCACTGATATATCCGCCATTTCTTATGTCAGCCAGGGAGTGTTTTGTTTGCTGGAGTTGTGCCTTCTGCTCCTCTAAATCACCATACAGCTGGTAGAACAGTTTGTCTGGTGTACATGAACACAATCCATATAAGTAAAGGAGAGTCATTTGCCTTTGAAAATATAAAGCCTTTTGTACAGAACAGGTTATAAGTGGATCATCAAACCCTCCATGCAGTCCAAATCCCAAAGCTATGCCCCTTTCTCTGGATTTATAAGGAAATAACAGAAAGTCAGAAAGGGCATTCGGAAGAATTGCATGTTGTGGTCCAAAAGAGGAGTGTGTTTTGTTTACAAGTGTTCCGCTCGGCTCTGCACCTTTTTATTGCTTAAGGAACCCTTTCAACCTTTTTTGTGTAAAGAATATTTACTTTTCCAACTCCTTTTTGCCCCCCATTTCCCAAAATGTATCTTATTTTATGGCATTTTAAATTTGTGAACTGTATTCAGCAGGAAATTTGACTTCTAGAAACAGTAATCTGACATGTCAGATTTTGAGGCCTTGGCCATCTAGGGTTGCATTAATCAATCATTGTTTAAAGACATATCTGTAAGAAAGAACAGGCCTCACCATATAAATTCAAACTCTGAAGGAGAACACGAGAGCCAGACAGGCATTACTGATTAGGATTGGCTGTTCTCTCTTCAAATGTAAAGAAATATCCTGGCTCAATTTTTTGCCAGCAAGTAGTGGCTTAGTTATTAATTATTTGACAGGAAATTATGAATTTTTTTGGGGAAAGCATTTAATGTGCAAGTCTCTAAAGTACATTACTTGAGTTCTTGACTGATGTCTGTGTGCATTCAGTTCGAAACATGTCATCTTGGAAATTAAGAACGTTAATTGCTAGATTGCTTGATAGTAAAATGGCTTTCCTTGGTTCTTCTTTCTATGGGACTGAAGGTCAAATTCTCCTCCCCGTCCTCCCCAGGTGCAGGGCATCCCGGACACATTGGCACTAATGTGCAAAATGGGCTAAATGAGTCTGAGAGCTTCCTGGGTGAGTGTACATATGTAAGCGGGGGAATGGTCTCCCTATTGTGGGGAACTTTCCTGGCTTATACACTACCCCGGTGAAGTAGGCTAGCGAAAGGATCTGAGTCCTCGCTCCCACTTCCTTTACCCAGGGGCCTGCCTGACCTCAAGGGCTCCCATTTCACTCTCCTGTGTGGCAGAGTCCTCGTAACCCCAACAAGGCTGGGCCCAGGATTCCTGGGAGGCTCAACCCGCAATCTTGTCGTGGTCACTTAGGGCAGGGGCTAGGATGTCCCCACTCCAGGATGCTCTCCCTGCACTGGATGGTTCCCTGACCCACTGATCCTTACATACAGTTCAAAGCAAATACAATTTATTAAACAGCAATCAATTAAAAAAATAATAAAAAAATGGGAAAGGTTAAAGGAAAACACATAACCGCACTCTGTGGCAGGGAGACATCACAACCAGCATCTCTGGAATGTAAGGGAAGTTCAGTCTGTTCCTCACAAGTCCAAGGACTCCTCAGGCCCTGGCTGTGCTGCAGGGATGCTGCGGGTCGGACACTTGCTCAGGCGGTGGCCACACGCTGTAAGGCTATAGGTGGCAGGACCCTTCCTCCCAGCGTTGCTCCCACCCCGTTGGGGTTACGATCCCCCTTAAGGTGACCAGACAGCAAGTGTGAAAAATCGGGACAGGGGGTGGGGGGTAATAGGAGCCTATATAAGAAAAAGACCCAAAAATCGGGACTGTCCCTATAAAATCGGGACATCTGGTCACCCTAATCCCCCTCCAAGTCTGGCCTGCCAGGCGTCTTGGCTGGGGGCATCTCCCTGCGCTGGGCCCGCTGCCCAGGGTCCCCTCTCACTCTCCCCAGCTGCTCACCACACTCAGCTCCGGACTGCGCCAGCTCCAGCTCCAGCTCCAGCTCCAGCTCCAGCTCCAGCTCCAGCTCCAGCTCCAGCTCCACTCTGTCTCAGCTCCAGCTCCACTCTGCCTCAGCCCTGCTGCTGCTCTGCCTTCAGCTCCCTGGGCTGCTTCTCTGGCCCCTCTGGCTCTGGTTGCTACAGCTCTGTTCCCAGGACAGGTCTGCTCTGTGGGCTGCTTCTGTGACTCTGCTCCCAGCACTACTGACCTGCTTCCTGGGCTGCTTCTCTGGGCCCCTGCTTTCTCCTTAGCTCAGCCCCACTCTGTCTGACCCAGACAATTCCAGCTCACATGGAGGACGGGACCCCCCTGGCTCCTGACTCCCTGATTAGCCTGCCCGCCCTGTCAATCAGGCTGACCTGGAGCATTGGCCTCTCCCCATTGTTCCTGAGGACCGTCAGTCTCAGGGTCCTGATTTCCCATCGACCTTTCCCCTTTCTTTTGCTACTGGGTGCTAGCCAACCAGAACACCCCCACTGAGTTTTAGTAAGGGGACAACAGTCCCCTTACACATAGTGGCTTTTGAGGGTAGGGCAGGTGGACCTGCTGCTGAATGATCCACCAGCCAGTGCACAGTAAAGAATAGGGCACAAAGGCCACGAAGGTTACTCCAGTCCTGAGACCAGAGTTTGCTCCAGCCTGGAGTCAGAGCTCTGCCGCCTTTGGGGAAGGATTCTTCCCCTGCTTTCCCCCATAGATATCCCAGTGGCATTACTGGTGCTTAGGGTTTGCCCAAACTGTTGAGTTATAGTTTAATTTAGTAGAATCATTTATAAATAATATTTTTAGGAAAGTGCTAAGATTCCTGACCTTGACAAGGATTATTCTCATGTTGTCCTGATTAGCTCTGGAAATAAGACATAATAGGTTTTGTGTGCACGTGCATGTGTGTGAGAGAGAGAATTTAGAGCCACATCTGTAGACAGAAGTCCTCTATATTTTTTACCAAGCAGCTACATTGGTGGTGTTAAGTACCCAATGATGCCCCGTTAATGTGTCCTGATACTAGGGTGACCAGATATCCCGATTTTATAGGGACAGTGCCGATATTTAGGGCTTTGTCTTATATAGGCGCCTATTACCCCGCACCTCCATCACGATTTTTCACACTTGCTATCTGGCCACCCTACCTGATCCTAACCCTAGTCTTCAGGAACTCTTCTACAGGTGAAAGGGTAATTTAATCTCCATGACCAATCTGGCCTTTCTACTGAGATGGCCAACAAAGATGGCAATTAGTGCCACTTGTAGCACTGGTTTTGAGATGGCGATACCTAAATATTAGGAAATAGAACTACATAAAATGATTTTTTAAATAACAATTTCTCTAAGAGGGATAAAATATGCAAACAGTTATTATAAAAAGACGCAAAACACTCCAGGTGTGTGTTTTCTAGGCATGACCTTTAAATCATGCCACTTATCCTTCGGCTGCATATAAATCCATTTACTGTAGTTCCTTCTTTGCCAACTTGCATTATACATTGATAACGCCAAAACTGTAAAGGCAGAAAAACGTATGCAGCTTTCTAGCATGAGACTGATTCATCTCAGGTTATTAAAATGATTAGTGACCTCATAAGGTATGGAGCTGTGCTTCAGACAATCCTTCCACTGTCTCAGCTTTTTTTCTGGTGGCTGGTAGAAAAAACTCCAGTTTGTGAAACCTGCACCAATTCAGTTGTATGACAGCAAGGTGCTGTAAAGTAAATGTGGCCATTATTCTTCCTTTACCCAAAAAACCAGAGCTGTCATCAAGCACAGGAGTTTGAATCTAATGTGGAGCTAGGGGTACAGCCCATTTGATTACAGTGTGAACTAGCTCAAACTTTTGCATCGACTCTAACCTAACAGATTACAAACTATTTTTTTGCTGTTCAAAAAAGTCAGCTCAAATTTATTATTTTGTTTTTATTAATTTTAGACAATCCAAGGACCTGGATTCATATATCTGAAACATACACTCAGGTTTATGGCCCCAGTTCATCAAAACATTTAAGCACATTTAAGCTTAAATTCCTATTCAGCAAAGCATTTAATCATGTGCTGAAGTCAATGGGACTTAAACACAGGCTTAAAGTTAAGCATGTGCTCATAAGACTTTGCTGAATAGGGATGGACTGCTGATTAGGGGCAAATGTGCTCATGTTCAAATTTGGGTCCTCATCTAGAGCCAGCTTCTGCTCTTCTTACACATGTTGAGTAGTACTTATGCCTCAAATAGTATTAGTGAAATCAATGTGACTAGTCACCAGTTACTACTAAACATGAGTCAAAATTACAGAATTTGTCCCTTAAGGAGCTATGTAACTATCACAGGATCACATCACAGGACTATGCCTGACTGGCTTTTCCAAGGGGAAAACATTTTAGAAGGTATTTAGAAGGTATTTAAATATTCCATTCCCAGTTCTTCCACAACCTATTGTGGAAAGAATTTTTTTAATCTTGCCTTTCTATTCACCTTCCAAATGCAGCATTATCCTCACTTGCTTTAGACAGAGCTTGTTCTTTAACTCATCAGTTCTGTTCCCACAGGGTGAAATTCAACTCCACCCATAAAAAGCCCAAGTAGCTGGACTCTGTGTGTGGAAGGTGAAAACACCTCCTTCCCAATCTAGGGCCAGGGTATGGGGCTGCTGCATAGCCCCCATCATGATTGTAACACGAGCCTTTTGACATAGAAGAGAAAGAGAAGTTGCAGCCCTTTTATACTGATTGCACAGGGCACTAGGGCTACTGCAGCCACATAGACATGGATTCACAGCCTAACGCTGGCGCAAAGCTAAATGGACATTCCTCTCTGGCCTGTAGTGAGGCGGTGTGGTTCCCCCACCACCCCAGAGAGAGACGAGTCCCTCCAGACACCAGAGTGGGTGGAGCCAGGAAGCTCTGAGTCTGTCCCCCAGAGGGTCAGGCGTTGCCCCAGAAGTATAAAGGCCCGACCTCAGAGCTCACTGAGAGAGCAGCTGCCAGGGAGGCCAGACGCCTGCGGCCTAGCTCGCGATTGGGAAATCCCAGCGGCCTGCGGTAAACCCAAGGACTGGCCCGACCTGCCCCGTGCAAGCTACCCGGAGGAGTTGCCGAGCCTGCCCCGCGCCAGCTATCCGGGGGAGTTGCCGAGCCTGCCCCGCGCCAGCTATCCCGAGGAACCCATGATACTGGACCCCCCGGAGGACACCACCCCGATCCAGGTACCTGAAGAGGGGGAGTCTGGAAGTAGCCCGGGGGCAGCCGACCCTAGTCTGGCTGCAGCACTGCCAGAACCCATGTCAGTGTGTTGCGGCCAGGATCCCCATGGATGCCGCTGCTAAGGGCCTGGGCTGGGACACAGTGGAGTGGGTGGACCTGCGTCCTCCCTGCCACCCAACTTGCGGGTGGCAGTCTCCCCTTCTCCCGGCCCTGACCTAGGGCCTGGCCTTACTCGTACATACTGTTGTTGCTCAGCCCCTGCCTGAGGGCCTGACTCACCATTGCCCCGCCCTGACCTAGGGCCTGAGCTTACTGTGTTTATTTCTGCCCTCACAAAGGCCGCAGAGGAAGACTCCTGGTGCCAAACTAATTCCCCACAAGACATCTTCCCAAGTTTAGTGAGGCGGTGTGGTTCCTCGCCACTCCAGAGAGAGATGAGCCCCGGCTAACCTCTCTACACATGGTGGAGAATGTGGTCATGATCCCTTGACCCCTTGGAGAAGGGATCTGGGGGGGAACGTACCCCCGAAAGAGCCATGGATGTAGACAAACTTATCAAGCTCGTGATGGAGAGCCAGGAGCAGCAGAAGGCCACCCAGCTCCAGCAGCAGCAGCATCCGGTCCAGCTCAGCAGCAGCAGCAGCTCATCCAGCAGCTGGGAGCACAGCAGCAGCAGCTGATTCGGGACCTGGGGGTTCAGAACCAGGAACACCAGTGGCAATGCATACAGCAGCTGGCAATGGTACTGCCTCGCCCCGCGGCGCCCCAGCCGAGAGACGCGGCCGGGTTACCCCGCACCACCGCACTGTTGCAGCTGACCAAGATGGGATCTGATGATGACCCTGAAGCCTTTTTGGTAACTTTTGAAAGGGTGGCGCTGGTTGCAGGGTGGGCCCCTGACCAATGGGCCACTCTCTTGGCCCCGTACTTGACCGGGACAGCCCAAACGGCGTACAGAGGGCTGTCTACGGAGGATGCAAGGGACTATAGCCAGGTCAAGGCAGCGATCCCGGATGCCTTGGATGTTAGCCCGGAAATATTTCGGCAGCGGTTCTGAAGCCAGACCTACCCCACAGGCGCCAGACCCCGGCTGGTGGCTCAAGAGCTGAAGGAAGTGTGCAAGCGGTGGCTACAGCTGGAGAGGAGGACTGCGGATGAGGTCACGGAACAAATTATTTTAGCACAGTTCATACACATCCTCCCGGCGCGAGGAAGGGTCTGGGTGCTTCACCATTGGCCAGAGACGCTAGCCACTGCTGTCGCATTGATGGAAGACTTCTTCACGGCCGAAGTGCTGGTGGGGCCAGCTACCAGAACCCACCCCCCAGGGTCAGAACACCATAACCCTGAAAAGAAGGGGGCATTCAGACCAAAGTATGGAGTCTTCCCCACGGGCAAGAGGCTCGTTTGGGGCTTCGGGCCAGACGCCCCAAACTCCCACCTCGACAAGGATCCGCGCCCCCTGCCCCGTACCGATTGTCCTGTGGACCAATTGGAGTCCACCCAGGGGCCCGACGGGAGCCCCCACCCGGGGTGGTTGCCCGGAACTCGGGCCCTGTTTTTAATGCGGGAAATATGAACACTTGCAGTGTGACTGCACTGAGATGGACTGCAGCTTTGGCCACATTTGTGCGGGAGAGACCCAGGCCCGGCTGCCACAGGGCCCCAAGATCACCGTTCCGGTAGTTGTCGGGGACCACCCAACCCTGGCCCTGATCGATTCAGACTGTGGCCAGATGCTAATCCGTCAGACCTTGGGCCCCAGGCCGATCCCCACCTGGAGGTTGAGGAGGAAGTACAGGCCATGCTAGTCCTAGGAGTCATCGAGGTGTTGCAGAGTGAGTGGCGCAGTCCAGTGGTCTTGGTACCCAAGCCCGATGGAACATGGTGCTTCTGTATAGACTTCCGGCGGGTCAACGCCATCTCAAGGTTCGATGCATATCCTATGCCCTGTGTGGATGAACTGCTTGGCCACCTAGGGGAGGCCCTTTCATCACCACCCTCGACCTCAGTAAAGGGTACTGGCAGATCCCGCTTGACCCCATCTCTAAGGAGAAGACAGTGTTCGTTACCCCAACGGGACTTTACCAGTTTACCCGGATGCCCTTCGGCCTCCATGGGGCCCCGGTGACGTTCCAACGACTAATGGATCACCTTTCTACAGCCCCATCAAGACTATGCAGCAGTGTATTTGGATGACGTCGTAGTCTACAGCCACCAGAGGGAGGACCACCTGGAATGCATAGCCACGGTCCTGAGATCCCTGAGAAAGGCGGGACTAACAGCCAGTCCAAAAAAGTGTTGCATTGGATGGCAAGAGGCAACATACCTCAGATACAGCATAGGGGGAGGATGAGTGAAACTCCTCGTGGGGAAGGTTCAAGCACTGGCAGCCTGCTCGCCACCCACCACGAAATGCCAAGTGTGACAATTACTGGGGCTCGCTGGCTACTATCGGCGATTCATTCTCCAGTTCGCTTCCATCGCAGCTCCCCTGACAGGACTTTTGACTAAGGACAGCCCCCGGCACGTGTCATGGACCCAAGAATGTGAAGATGCTTTCCGGACACTCAAGGAGTGCCTCTGCCGGAGCCGGTCCTATATAGCCCGGACTTTGACCGTGACTTTATCCTCCACACCGACGCCTCGGAGGTAGGGCTCGGGGCCATCCTGTCCCAAGAAATCGACGGAGAAGACCACCTGGTCTTATATCTTAGCCAGAAATTATTCCCCTGTGAGAAGAACTACGCGGTAATAGAGAAAGAAGCACTTGTGGTGAAATGGGCCTGTGACGCCCTGCGATACTACCTCCTCAGGGCCCCATTTACACTAGTCACGGACCATGCCCCCCTCCAGTGGTTAACCAGAATGAAAAACAACAACACTAGACTAATGCGCTGGTACCTTGCGTTACAGCCTTATGCTTTCACCATCCGGCATAGGGCTGGCAAAGACCATGCAAATGCTGACTTCCTGTCCCGCCTAGGAGGGATGGATGAGCCTGGCCCTGATGAGCGGGAGCCAGACTTGAGGGTGTGTGTGTGTAGTGAGGTGGTGTGGTTCCCCGCCACCCCGGAGAGAGACGAGTCCCTCCAGACACCAGAGTGGGTGGAGCCAGGGAGCTCTGAGTCCGCCCCCCAGAGGGTCAGAAGTATAAAGGCCCGACCTCAGAGCTCAGTGAGAGAGCAGCCGCCAGGGAGGCCAGACGCCTCCAGCCTAGCTCACGATTGGGAAACCCCAGCGGCCTGCGGTAAACCCAAGGACTGGCCCGACCTGCCCCACGCAAGCTATCTGGAGGAGTTGCTCAGCCTGCCCCGCACCAGCTACCTGGAGGAGTTTCCAAGCCTGCCCCATGCCAGCTATCCGGGGGAGTTGCCGAGTCTACCCCTTGCCAGCTATCCTGAGGAACCCATGGTACTGGACCCCCCGGAGGACACCCGACCCAGGTACCTCAAGAGGGGGAGTCTGGAAGTAGCCCGGGGGCTGCCGACCCTAGTCTGGCTGCAGCATTGCCAGAACCCATGTCAGAGTGTTGTGGCCAGGATCCTGATGCAGCAGCGGGTCTTCTGCTGCTGCTAGGGCCCCAGGCTGGGACGCAGTGGAGTGGGAGGGCCTGCGTCCTCCCTGCCACCCAACTCACGGGTGGCAGTCTCCTCCTCTCCCGGCCCTGACCTAGGGCCTGGGCTTACTCTTATATACGGTTGTTGCTCAGCCCCTGCCTGAGGGCCTGAGCGCCTGACTCACCATTGCCCCGCCCTGACCTTGGGCCTGGGCTTACTATGTTTATTTCTGCCCTCACAGAGGCCGCAGAGGAAGACTCCTGTGGCCAAACTAATTCCCCACAAGACATCTTCCCAAGTTTAGTGTGGCAGTGTGGTTTCCCACCGCCCCAGAGAAAGATGAGCCTCGGCTAACCTCTCTACAGACCCTACATAGACCAGACATAGACCAATTCCTCAGCAAGAATGGGGATACATAGGAGTCACAACATGAGGCCCTGTTATCATATATAGCAACATTTGGGGACATAAATAAAAATAAATACAATTATTTCCCCAAAGTTGCCTGATTATTAATTTTTTCCCTTCCCTATTTCCAGCACTTTTCTTTCTTTCTTTCTTTCTTTCTTTCTTTCTTTCTTTCTTTCTATGTCTTGTTTTTGTTTTCAATATCTGTGGGCCTTTTGTTTGATTTAAAGGAAAGACACAGGCTTGCTGCTAACAATCCCATATGCTTTATTTTTCACAGACATGCCCAGTTTCCTGTTAAGGATTCTGGATAGTGTAATCCAGAAGGTGTCTCCTGCAGTGAACAGTACTGTAATTAGAAAGACCACTAGAAGGCTTTCAAAACACCGCCCAGGGACACATTACTATAGTAGGCATTCCAATCTCTCTTTCCTGCTGGCAATGGTTCTCACTCCATTTTATTATAGTCTATGACCTGTTTATCATTTTCTGTCTTTTTTCCTTGTGTATCTCCCCATTCTTGCCCACCCACCTCTTTTTCTCTCTCCCCAGGGTTTCTCTTCTTCATGTATCCAAATAAACTCCTCTAAACCTCCTCACGTACCTTTCAACAGGGTTGCTCCATAGGCCTCTCCCCTGGCAGAAGCAGTCTTTAGGATGGTGTCGAGTGCAAGACTTCAGAGTCTTATTTCTCCATCTCAGGAACAGCCTTCTGGCATGCGCTTACCAGCTCACTCCTGTAAGGGAAATGTTTTCCTTACAGCAGAGGTTTATCCAATCCCTCTACCTGGAATGATGGCCAGCAACCTTGATGGGTATTGGATTCCTCTTCAAAGCAGCTCATTTGGCAATACACTCCCTCATAGATACCAGGGGACTACATTTCCTGAACCTCATATTCCTATGTTAGAACCTGGGTCAGCAGGCAGACTAGAGAAGTGGTCTGTGTGGTTGAACATGTCTATTAACATGTAAACACAGCCCTGCTCACCTCAGTGAGACCACATCCTGTGTTTGGGCTACTGAAGCCCCAAATCATGTTTTCTTTTTCTTTAACTATTAGAAATTATAACAAGAAAATACATAAATCTCTCCCTCTGAGACTACAGTTTAGGTAAGGTTGCCAACCCTCCCAGATTGGCCAGGAGTCTCCCGGAACTGGCCTCGACCTCCCGGAGGCTATTGAAACCAACCTGGGAGATTTTAATAGGCTGCTAAAAGTCCGGTAGCACTGTGGGGCTAAGGCAGGCTCCCTACTTGTCCTGGCTCTGCTCGGCTCCTGGAAGCAACTGGCATGTCCCTCTGGCTCCTAGGCACATGGGCGGCAAGGGGGTCTCTGCATGCTGCCCCGCCTCAAGTGCCGACTCAGCATCTCCCATTGGCCAGTAACCACGGCCAGTGGGAGCTGTGGGGGCTGTGCCTGCAGGCAGGGACAGCAGGCAGAGCCGTATGGCTGCACCTGAGACTAGGAGCAGTAGGGACATGCCGATCGATTCCAGGAGCGGTCTGAGGTAAGTGCCGCCCAACTGGAGCCCACACCCCTCACCCCCTCCTACTCCCCAACCCCTATCCTAGCCCTGAGCCCCCTCCTGCACCCAAACTCCTTCCCAGAGCCCGCACCCCCTCTGACACCCCCTGCCCCAGCCCAGAGCCCCCTCCCACACTCCAAACCCCTCAGCCCCACTCCCCAACCCCTCCCACCCATCAATCCCCTGTCCCAGTGAGTGAGAGTGGGGGAGAATGAGCGATGGAGGGAGGGGGGATGGAGTGAGCGGGGGGCGGGGCCTTGGAGAAGGGGTGGGGTGGGGGCTTGGATTAGGTAAATGTTAGTGCCCATGAGCAAATCTTTTTTTCTCCAAAAAATGCAGATTTGGGTCAATTGAAGCATTTCATGAATTCATGTCACATTTGTCAAATTGTTCCAGTCAAAACAAACAAACAAAATTTGAAAATATCAAAATGTTTTGTTTCAACATTTTAGAAATGAAACATTTTGATTTTTGATTCATAACAACTTTTTGTTTTGAATTTTGCTTTATTTTTTTAAAAGGTACCCCCCACCCCTTGAAAATGAAACATAAGGTTTCGTTTGACCCGAAATAGCTTATTTTTGTTTAACTTTTTTGGTTATTCAAAAAAATGATGTCTTGGGTTGACCCAAAATTAATTCCCTCCCTGAGTTTTTGGTTTGGCCAGCAAATAAAAAACAAATGAACAACCCCCAACCCCCACTTATTTGACAGCTCTAGTTCTAGTGCATAGTGGTTTTGTGGTGCTTAAAAGTTATCCCTAGGGTTGGATTTAATTAATTAAACACACTTTATTTGTGGCATAAGACACATTTGAACAGAATAATGCAGAAAGTTAAGACTAGTCCATTGTTAGCTTCCTGGTAAAAACAACAATTAATTATGTGGGGCAGATCAACAACTGCCCCAACTTCAACTTCACAGAATAATTCTTAGGGCATATTTACCGGGGATTGACGCTGCTGCAATTGATGCACCGGGGGTCGATTTAGGGGGTCCCACCCCCTAAATCACCCGCACATTGCTCTCTCGTCAACTCTGGTAATCCACTGGAACAAGAAGTGTAAGGTAAGTCAGCGGGAGAGTATCTCCCATCGACCCAGCGCGGTGTAGACATGGCAGTAAGTCGACCTAAGGTAGCTGGAGTTGCGTAACGTAGGTTGACTTACCCCTCATAGTGTAGACAAGGTCTTAGTGTCTGACTCTTCTAGCTGAGTAGGTACCACAAGATTTATCTCAGAGTCACGAGAATCTTCTTTAATTGACATTAAGAAATTGTTATGCAAAGGCAGTAATGCAGTCAAGGAAAATCATGTGGACATGGAAGAGTATAAACTGGATTTATTTGGAATAACTTTCACTAGAGGAAAGCTGCTGACTTTCCCAGAAAGAAATGAAGATCAAACACACATTTCCTTCACTGGAATGTAGGTTTTATTTGCCATATGAACATCTTAAAAACCTGAATGAAATATTTATCACCAGTTAATATGTGACACAGTGCATTTTGTGTTACTGAGCATTTGAAGGGTTACAAATTTTATAAATTTCCCAGTAGTAATTTTCTAAAAGCAGAAAGAATGAGGAGTTCTTGTGGCACCTTAGAGACTAACAAATTTATTTGGGCATAAGCTTTCGTGGGCTAAAACCCACTTCATCGGATGCATGCAGTGGAAAATACAGTAGGAAGATATATATACACAAAGAACATGAAAAAATGGGTGTTGCCATACCAACTCTAACGAGACTAATCAATTAAGGTGGGTTATTATCAGCAGGAGAAAAAAATCTTTTGTAGTGATAATCAGGATGGCCCATTTCCAACAGTTGACAAGAAGGTGTGAGTAACAGTAGGGGAAAAATTAGCATGGGGAAATAGTTTTACTTTGTGTAATGACCCATCCACTCCCAGTCTTTATTCAAGCCTAATTTAATGGTGTCCAGTTTGCAAATTAATTCCAATTCAGCAGTTTCTCATTGAGTCTGTTTTTGAAGTTTTTTTGTTGGAGTATTGAGACTTTTAGGTCTGTAATTGAGTGACCAGGGAGGTTGAAGTGTTCTCCGACTGGTTTTTGAATGTTATAATTCTTGACGTCTGATTTCTGTCCATTTATTCTTTTGCGTAGAGACTGTCCGGTTTGGCCAATGTACATGGCAGAGGGGCGTTGCTGGCACATGATGGCATATATCACATTGGTAGATGTGCAGGTGAACGAGCCTCTGATGGTGTGGTTGATGTGATTAGGTCCTGTGATGCTGTCCCTTGAATAGATATGTGGACAGAGTTGGCAACAGGCTTTGTTGCAAGGATAGGTTCCTGGGTTAGTGTTTTTGTTGTGTGGTGTGTGGTTACTGGTGAGTATTTGCTTCAGGTTGGGGGGCTGTCTGTAAGCGAGGACTTGCCTGTCTCCCAAGATCTGTGAGAGTGAGGGATCGTCCTTCAGGATAGGTTGTAGATCCTTGGTGACGCGCTGGAGAAGTTTTAGTTGGAGGCTGGAGGTGACGGCTAGTGGCATTCTGTTATTTTCTTTGTTGGGTCTGTCCTGGAGTAGGTGACTTCTGGGTATTCTTCTGGCTCTGTCAATCTGTTTCTTCACTTCAGCAGGTGGGTATTGTAGTTTTAAGAATGCTTGATAGAGATCTTGTAGGTGTTTGTCTCTGAGGGATTGGAGCAAATGCAGTTGTATCTTAGAGCTTGGCTGTAGACAATGGATCGTGTGATGTGGTCTGGATGAAAGCTGGAGGCATGTAGGTAAGTATAGTGGTCAGTAGGTTTCCAGTATAGGGTGGTATTTATGTGACCATCACTTATTAGCACTGTAGTGTCCAGGAAGTGGATCTCTTGTGTGGACTGGTCCAGGCTGAGGTTGGGATGGAAATTGCTGAAATCCTGGTGGAATTCCTCAAGGGCTTCTTTTCCATGGGTCCAGATGATGAAGATGTCATCAATGTAGCGGAAGCAGAGTAGGGGCGTTAGGGGATGAGAGCTGAGGAAGCGTTGTTCTAAGTCAGCCATAAAAATGTTGGCATACTGTGGGGCCATGCAGGTACCCATAGCAGTGCCGCTGACTTGAAGGTATACATTGTCCTCAAATGTGAAATAGTTGTGGGTGAGGACAAAGTCACAAAGTTAGGCCACCAGGTTTGCTGTGACATTATCAGGGATACTGTTCCTGACGGCTTGTAGTCCATCTTTGTGTGGAATGTTGGTGTAGAGGGCTTCTACATCCATAGTGGCTAGGATGGTGTTTTCTGGAAGATCACCAATGGATTGTAGTTTCTTCAGGAAGTCAGTGGTGTCTCGAAGATAGCTAGGAGTGCTGTTAGTGTAGGGCCTAAGGAGAGAGTCTACATAGCCAGACAATCCTGCTGTCAGGGTGCCAATGCCTGAGATGATGGGGCATCCAGGATTTCCAGGTTTATGGATCTTGGGTAGCAGATAGAATACCGTGGTTCTAGGGGTGTGTCTGTGCAGATTTGTTCCTGTGCTTTTTCAGGGAGTTTCTTGAGCAAATGGTGTAGTTTCTTTTGGTAATCCTCAGTGGGATCAGAGGGTAATGGCCTGTAGAATGTGGTGTTAGAGAGCTGCCTAGCAGCCTCTCGTTCATATTCCGACCTATTCATGATCTCCTTTGTCAGCCTTTTTGATTATGATATCAGAGTTGTTCCTGAGGTTGTGGATGGCATTGTGTTCTGCACGGCTGAGGTTATGGGGCAAGTGATGCTGCTTTTCCACCATTTCAGCCTGTGCACGTCAGCAGAAGCACTCTATGTAGAAATCCGGTCTGTTGTTTTTACCTTCAGGAGGAGTCTACGCAGAATCCTTTTTTTTGTAGTGTTGGTAGGAAGGTTTCTGTGGACTAGTGTGCTGTTCAGAGGTGTGTTGGTGTGACAGTGCGGACTTACCCCTGCGGCGCCTCCTGCTGGTCATCCATGGGAATTAGCTCTTCCAGCGTCCTGGAACGCCCTCTGCAGGCCGGTGATCCGCCTTGCCATTAGCCCCGTGTCCCTCCCAGGACCCCGGTGCCCCTTTCTCTGGGTGCTGCCCCCTGGCAGTACCCCCACAGTTCTGGGTCTCCCCCTCCCAGGGGAACCCCCACCCACTATCCCCACCTCACCTCAGTATCAGGCTACTGTCCAGTCTCCATCTAGCCCCCGGCATAACTATAAAGGGAAGGGTAACAGCCCTCCTGTGTACAGTACTATAAAATCCCTCCTGGCCAGAGACTCCAAAATCCTTTTACCTGTAAAGGGTTAAGAAGCTCAGGTAACCTGGCTGACACCTGACCCAAAGGACCAATAAGGGGACAAGATACTTTCAAATCTTGGTGGGGGGAAGGCTTTTGTTTGTGCTCTTTGTTTTGGGGGTTGTTCGCTCTTGGGACTAAGAGGGACCAGACATCAATCCAGGCTCTCCACATCTTTCTGAACAAGTCTCTCATATTTCAAACTTGTAAGTAAACAGCCAGGCAAGGCGTGTTAGTTTATCTTTGTTTTCTCAACTTGTAAATGTACCTTTTGCTAGAGTGTTTATCTCTGTTTGCTGTACTTTGAACCTAGGGCTAGAGGGGGGTCCTCTGAGCTCTTTAAGTTTGATTACCCTGTAAAGTTGTTTTCCATCCTGATTTTACAGAGATGATTTCTACCTTTTTCTTTAATTAAAAGCCTTCTTTTTAAGAACCTGATTGATTTTCCCTTGTTTTTAGATCCAAAGGGGTTGGATCTTGATCCACCAGGAGTTGGTGGGAGGAAGGAGGGGGGATGGTTAATTTCTCCTTGTTTTAAGATCCAAGGGGTTTGGATCTGTATTCACCAGGGAATTGGTGAAGAGTCTCTCAAGGCTACCCAGGGAAGGGAATTAGCTTTGGGAGTGGTGGCAGCGGACCAGATCTAAGCTGGTAGTTAAGCTTAGAAGTTTTCATGCAGGCCCCCACATTTGTACCCTAAAGTTCAAAGTGGGGAAGCAGCCTTGACACCCCCGTTCACTGGGGCAGACTGCAGTATCAGCCACTCATCACAGGCAAGGTTGGGCTGGACCTGCTGCCTCTCTCTATAGCTGGGCTGCCCCTCTGCAGCCCTGGTACTGGTCTTAGGCCCTCAGCTAGGCCCACAGCCTGGGGGTTTTCAGGCTGGAGCTCCCCAGCTCCTCTAGCCTTCCTCCAGCCCTGCTCCACTCCCAGTACCCTGCTCAGCTCCCTTGCAGCCAGGCCCTCCTCTCTCTACAAGCAGAGAGAGACTGTCTGCATGAGCTCCTGGCTCAAGTCTTTATAGGGCCAGCTGGGCCCTGATTGGGGTGTGGCCCCAGCTGAGCCTTCTTCCTCCCAATCAGCTCAGCTTTTCCCCTGCCACAGCCCTCTCCCAGGGCTGTTTTAAGCCTTTCCAGGCAGGAGCGGGTGACCACCCCGCTACAGTTGGAAATATTCCTTGAGTCGGAGACGTCGAAAGTAGGATTCCAGGTCACCGCAGAACTGTATCATGTTTGTGGGGGTGGAGGGGCAGAAGGAGAGGCCCCGAGATTCCAATCATTCTAATTCAAGAGTCTTTGAATGTTGTGATTGAATGTAGTGCTAATACCAAACATAGATGTTTACTCATAGGTAATTTGGAAGTTTCAAGCTATCAGTTGTTTATTGGACTGGACCAATGAAGTGCTAAAAGCTAAATTCTATGACATGTTAAACATTAATGAAAGACATGAGGAAAGAAATTGCTTCTCTTGCCAACACTGTGGTCAACAGCAGTGCCCTGACCTGATTACTTAAGATGATGTTTTTCCTAAATCTGACATGAATCAGTAATTATCAAGTTTTGCAATACTCAGTGGTTCTCTTGTGAATAGCAAAAAGATGTGTTATTGTACGTTGGTATTTTCTACAATGAGGCATTCAGGCTTTTGCATATGCAAACTCTATACAGTAGATTTTTCTTTTTTTTGCAGCAAATGGTGGAATGCTGCACAGAATCCACTGAACACCTTCACAAAATATGAGGAAAATTCAATCTGGGCTAATCTGGAAATGGCCTGATTGATGTCTTTTAAAATAAATGTTTGTGTCATTGTGTTTTTCCATTAGTCGCTGGAAGATATCCAGATAAAGTATGAACACTCTGAATTGTAACAGGTTCTAGCATATGAAGGAACTTGTACAGCATAGTGTTATTAGCATTGATGTGCTGCTAATATTTTAACAAGGTACTCCTGCAAGATTTTCCTCTCTGAGAAACCCAGGGGGCAGAGGGTGCTCTATGGAGGAGCAGGGGTGAGGAATTCATAGAATATCAAGATTGGAAGGGACCTCAGGAGGTCATCTAGTCCAACCCCCTGCTCAAAGGAGAACCAATCCCCAGACAGATTTTTCCCCCAGATCCCTAAATGGCCCCCCTCAAGAATTGAACTCATAACCCTGGGTTTAGCAGGTTAATGCTCAAACACCTGAGCTATCCCTCCCAATTGGGGTCGCTGTAAGAGGCAGGGAAAACGTCTCAAGCTTCCCTTCAGTTTGGTGACATAACATGAATGACTGGCTCCTGGGAGTTCCAAGTGGACCCTCTAGCACAGCACTGAGTTAGTTGTAATGATGTTAGTGTGCTTTGGATCACTGCTATGATCACTCTGGTCTCTGACAAAAAGACTGTTCTTTAAGCAAAAAATCAAGGACTAAAGAACCAAACTTAGGAGGAATTTCTCAATTAAAGGGAACTACAGATGCACTAATACGGTATGTTATCTATCTGGTCAGTGAAAAAAAATAGAATAGCTATTGATGTGACCACAAAACCCCACTGGGGATTACTTAACGTGGCTCCCTTGAAGGATGTACTTTTGATTTATGTCCTCAAATTTCTATGCTTAGAGCCCAGTGGACCACTGACTTTGCTGTAACACCCTAAACTGCTGGGGAGCCTGCCATACCCCTATGCTTATATAAAGAATGCAGCTGACTATGATGTCAGTGGGACTGCACTCAACATGTGGGAGAGTTCTTGCAAGCTGATTGACAGCAATCATCAGTTGGCTCAGCATGGTAGAGCCTTAGAGAAGAAAATACACAAACAAACAATCCTAAATGAAAATATTGATTGAGGGCATGGTCTGATGCTGGAGAAGATATACTCAAATGTCATGGGACTTGACAGCAAAAACAACAACAGCAGAAGTTTTAACCAGCCAGTTCCTTTCTTGTGAGCACTGGCTAAAATAGATCTATGGTTTTAAATGTAAGTGCATATTTAAGGCATGCTGATTTTTAAAAGCCTTTGATAAGTTGTCATCATGGTCATTTCCAAGATCTTCCTTAACAAACAGCAAAAATGTCATAAGGATGAGGAGGAAGAGGAAGATGCATGATTAATAAAAATAAAGACAATCCTTGAAAAATAGTGATTTTCCTTGTTCAGTGTTTGCCATTAAAAAGTCAACACACCATAGTTACTTTCCAATTTTTTGTATAGGGACGTTACTAGTGTCCCAGAGAGCATGCCGTGGTAACTACAGACTTTTAATGGCAACCACTGCAATTTGCTATTAAACAATGAAGGACATTTTGGAATACTGACTTTAAAATGTATGTTGCAGATCCATTAGTTAGGGATTACATCAAATATTCTGCTTTGAGTTATCAGAAAGGATATAGAAATGTGACAGCTGCCTCCTAGTGGCAAAATGGAGGTATTGTCTGCCTTTGTATCCCAGAATGCTGTTTGGAAAGTAGCAAATTTACTGTAAGGCCAATTAAAATGTATAGTAACTTTAAGATGACTTAAATAGTAGTTGAAATCTCAAAGTGACAATCCAAAAGTGGAAAAATTAAACACAGAGCACAGGCAAATTATTCTAGGGAGATGTTGTATTACACAATTCTCATGATATGATAAACAGAAGAGTTCTACAGCCATTCTCTCACTAGAAACAAAGCATGGTTAACAGGAACATTTTCTATGAGTCACTCTCCAGAATGAAAAAACTGGGATAAAATTAAGGAAAGAAGTTTTACCTGGATACCAAGGCACCTTCCTGACAGTGAACTGTTAGTTAAAGGTTGGTCCAAGCTGGAATCTATGGATCCAGATTCAAAATTCTCGAAAACTTGCAGCTGTTTGGATCTGGGGTTTTGGTTCAGTCCATTTTAGACATAGGGGCCAGCTTTGAAGTTTGGAAACGTTCAGATTGACTGCTTTGTTTTATTTAGTTTGGCCTCTGCTATGTTGTATGGAACAAGCCTTTCTTGACAAAGGAATAGTCTAGATCAATGGTGCCCAACCTTATTATACAGGAGGGCCACATAAACCTAAGCACAATCTTGTGTGAGCCAAACAGATTCTACATATTTTAATAAAATATAAGGTCATCTGTATTGATTTATATTTTAAGTTCAGCTTGTTTCATATGTAGATAGAAACAACCTATGTACAGTAGTGTCTATTTACACACTTGTGTAAACCAAAATTATGTAAACATGACAATGAAATGCTAATGAATTGGCCATTAGTATATTGTGTTGAAGCAGGCTGCCAACCTTATTAAATGCTCTGTTGGGCTGTGTCCAGCCACGGGCTGTAGGTCGGGTACTCCTTGTCTAGATTAACTATTAGGTCCTTTTCATTTTTAATTTTTGTGATTCTCTAAAAAATATTCTAGGTGATGGATAAAGAAACCTTCATGAATGACATGAGCCAGAACTGATGGGTTCAACTAGAAAGGACAAAGGAAGACTGTATCTTATGGGTAGTGGCTGCCTAGAATAACATAATGTGTACACTGGGCCTCATTTTCCTTTCCTTTCATGTAAATCAACAATGACAGCATTTAAGTCAATTTACCAGTGTAATATTGGCATAGACAGAGAATCAGTCTCAATGATTTAGGGAGATATAAATGAGCTACTCTATATAGTATCAGAGTGGTAGCCGTGTTAGTCTGAATCTGTAAAAAGCAACAGAGGGTCCTGTGGCACCTTTAAGACTAACAGTTAGTCTTAAAGGTGCCACAGGACCCTCTGTTGCTTTTTACTCTATATAAAACATTATAGGAAATTTGCTTTGTGAGGCTTCATTCATTGCTTTTTCAAAGCCATAGACTCATCCTCATGTTATGCTGAGAGGTACTGGTTTCTGCATGGATCACAAACCTCTCTGAGTCTGGGTGTGAACACACCCTTCATTTAACGTAATTGTCAGGAAAAGTTAATCACAAATCCCCCATCTAAGGCAAAAAAGGGTTTCAAAACCACCCAGGAGTTTTGGATTGAGTGGGCACAGGGTTTGACTGAGTATTGTTTGGGTTCGGATGCATGCATGTGTGTCAAAGAGAGATAGAGGGAAGGCAGGACACACAGAATGAGAGAGACTCAGGGCCAGAGTAAGAAAGCCAAGCAACAGCCTGTCAGGATGGTGTGACCTTGGAGAAGCCTGGGGAGAGGTCTGAGTTGGTGGTGCTGGCTGACGAAAGCATGGGCCTGTTAGCTAAGACACTGCTCCTTTTGGTTTTGGTCCCTCCAGTGTTCAGAAAAGCAGGACTTTGTACATTCCTCGTAAATAAACAAAATTGCATCAAAGAAAAAACAGACTCCATTGTCAATTTCTGCTTGCAACTGGGACATCCCGAGGGCTCTGAATTTTGACTAACTAGTCAGATCAAAAAGGGTAACACTATAATGTTACAGTTACTCAGAAATTTATGTTCAGTTTCTATGATCTTAATGAAAACTATCATTCCATACAGTGTTAGGGAAAGCTCTGGTGTTCATAGAATCATAGAATATCAGGGTTGGAAGGGACCTCAGGAGGTCATCTAGTCCAACCCCCTGCTCAAAGCAGGACCAATTCCCAATTAAATCATCCCGGCCAGGGCTTTGTCAAGCCTGACCTTAAAAACCTCTAAGGAAGGAGATTCCACCACCTCCCTAGGTAACCCATTCCAGTGCTTCACCACCCTCCTAGTGAAAAAGTTTTTCCTAATATCCAACCTAAACCTCCCCAACTGCAACTTGAGACCATTACTCCTTGTTCTGTCATCAGGTACCACTGAGAACAGTCTAGATCCATCCTCTTTGGAACCCCCTTTCAGGTAGTTGAAAGTTGGAGTTTTCCTGTGTTGGTATTTTCTGAAGCTGCTACATTACATGCATGTCTTGTGCTAAATGTGATATTTGTTGCAGCGTTTGATTTAAACAGAAGGCTGGATAGGATGAATGATTCTGAAAAAAATCTGAATCCTTCCCAAGTTGGCAGGGCCAGGAGCCCTGAGTCAAAAGATTTGTCTTAAGGTTCAGATTCTGGGAATAACAAAATATTTCAGGATCACTATGGGTACCACAGGTGGGAATTTGGGAGTGACTGAATTGTTCAGTGTATTTTTGAGATAACAAGGTGCAGGGGTGCTGGAACAATTTGTACAGCAGGGATGCTGAGAGACATTGAAACAAACTGTGAACTCTGTATATGATGGAAACCACTTCAAGCCAAGGGGTGTGGCAACACCCCCAGCATCCCTAGCTCCAGCACTATGACAAGGTGTGTGTGTGTGTGTGCGTATGTATGTGCTCGTGCGGGGAGGCAGGGGGAGAATCTTTGGAAAAAATATTTTCCATTTCTTGTATGTATTTTTACAAAATATTTTATCTTGTAATATTAGTGCTGATTTTAAAACTTGTGGGCAAAATAAAACAGGAAATAAAGGATATAGATTAAAACCACAATATATATCATCCTTTATTGCCTGTGTAAAATCCTCAAAAGATTAAAATAAAAAGGGCAAACCTCTATCTAGTGAGGTAAATTGATCAGCACTTTTCATGCTACTTATTTAATCAGGTTTTCCTTTGTACAGAATTACTGGGTGATTCCCTCTTTTTAGTACTTTCTTTTATATTTCATACTCATCTCATTTTTTTCTTAGTGAATGTAGTGGTGGCAGAAGACAAAGGGCTAACATCCCCGGGTACAGAAGTCCCCTGTTACCCATTGAACATATGTCGCAGCAATACAGGCTTCCAGGTGGCCTCTGCCACTTCCCTCCCTAAAACCTGTAGAAGCACTTCTAGGAATCTGGGTTCCACACTGAAGGAGGGGGAAGCAAATGTGTGGACTGTGGGAGAGGTGGGTGGACCAGTGGGGACACACATCGTCCCCATGCCCCGTGAACTATACATACCCAGAAAGTAATGGCAATACAGCTCCAGGCTGTCTTAGGGACTTCCAGGACTAAGGGAAACATGCCTGTAGTGGAGCTGCCCTGCCAGGGAGCCGGGGTAGACCAATGGGGGACATAGAATCATAGACTATAAGGTCAGAAGGGACCATTATGATCATCTAGTCTGACCTCCTGCACAACGCAGGCTACAGAATCTCATCCACCCATTCCTGTATCAAACCTGTGTCTGAGCCATTGAAGTCCTCAAATCATGGTTTAAAGACTTCAAGGTGCAAAGAATCTTCCAGCCAGGGCCGGCTCTAGGCACCAGCACTCCAAGCATGAGCTTGGGGCAGCACTTTCCAAGGGGCGGCGCTCCGGCTCCTCTTTTTTGCTTGGGGTGCAAAAAGCCGGGAGCCGGCCCTGAGCGGAGGTGAGCTGCGGTGGTGGGGGGCGCGGGGAGGGCCGCAGGAAGTAACCCTGGGGGGGGGGGGCAGAGGAACCGTTCCCCACCGCCGCAGCTCACCTCTGCTCCGCCTGCTCCCCTGAGCGCGCCGCGGCCTCTCCGCTTCTCCCCCCTCCCTCCCAGGCTTGCTGCGCGAATCAGCTGTTTTGCGGCAAGCCTGGGAGGGAGGGGGGAGAAGCCGAGCAGTGGTGGCGCGCTCAGGGGAGCAGGTGGAGCAGAGGTGAGCTGCGGCAGTGGGGCGCGTGGGAAGGGCCGCAGGAAGTAAAGGGGGGGGGGGCAGAGGAACCGCTCCCCCCCCCCAGCTCACCTCCGCCTCCTCCCCCGAGCGTGCCGCCGGTCCGCTTCTCCCCCCTCCCTCCCAGGCAAGCCTGGGAGGGAGGGGTAGGAGGGGAAATGCGGCGCGCCCGGGGGAGGAGGCGGGGACGGGGATTTGGGGAAGGGGTTGGAATGACTCACCAGCCAGATACCCAGGAAAGCATTCTCTGTAGTAACTCAGATTCCACCCCATCTAATATCCCATCACAAGGCATTGGGCATATTTACCGCTAATAGTCAAAGACCAATCTCATTACACCATCCCCTCCATAAGCTTATCAAGCTTAGTCTTGAAGCCAAATATGTCTTTTGCCCCCACTACTCCCGTTGGAAGGCTGTTCCAGAATTTCACTCCTCTGATGGTTAGAAACCTTCGTCTAATTTCAAGTCTAAACTTCCTGATGGCCAGTTTATATCCATTTGTTCTTGTGTCCACATTGGTACTGAGCTTAAATAATTCCTCTCCCTCCCTGCTATTTATTCCTCTGATATATTTGTAGAGAGCAATCATATCTCCCCTCAGCCTTCTTTTGGTTAGGCTAAACAAGCCAAGCTCTTTGAGTCTCCTTTCATAAGACAACAGAGAGTCCCGTACGCCCCTTTAAGACTAACATCTGACGAAGTGGGTATTCACCCACGAAAGCTTATGCTCCAATACATCTGTTAGTCTTAAAGGGGCCATGGGACTCTCTGTTGCTTTTTACAGATCCAGACTAACACGGCTACCCCTCTGATACTTTCATAAAACAGGTTTTCCATTCCTCGGATCATCCTAGTAGCCCTTCTCTGCACCTGTTCCAGTTTTAATTCATCCTTCTTAAACATGGGAGACCAGAATTGCACACAATATTCCAGATGAGGTCTCACCAGTGCCTTGTATAACGGTACTAACACCTACTTATCTCTACTGGAAATACCTCGCCTGATGCATCCCAAGACTGCATTAGCTTTTTTCACGGCCATATCACATTGGCGGCTCATAGTCATCCTGTGATCAACCAATACTCCGAGGTCCTTCTCCTCCTCTGTTACTTCCAACTGATGCACCCCCAGCTTATAACAATAATTCTTGTTATTAATCCCTAAATGCATGACCTTGCACTTTTCACTATTAAATTTCATCCTATTACTATTACTCCAGTTTACGAGATCATCCAGATATCCCGGTCCTTCTCTGTATTGGCAATACCTCCCAGCTTTGTGTCATCCGCAAACTTTATTAGCACATTCCCACTTTTTGTGCCATGGTCAGTAATAAAAAGATTAAATAAGATTGGTCCCAAAACCAATCCCTGAGGAACTCCACTAGTAACCTCTCTCCAGCCTGACAGTTCGCCTTTCAGTACGACTTGTTGTAGTCTCCCCTTTAACCAGTTCCTTATCCACCTTTCAATTTTCATATTGATCCCCATCTTTTCCAATTTAGCTAATAATTCCCCATGTGGAACCATATTGAATGCCTTACTGAAATCGAGGTAAATTAGATCCACTGCGTTTCCTTTGTCTAAAAAATCTGTTACCTTCTCAAAGCAGGAGATCAGGTTGGTTTGGCACAATCTACCTTTTGTAAAACCATGTTGTAATTTGTCCCAATTACCATTGACCTCAATGTCCTTAACTACTTTCTCCTTCAAAATTTTCCCCCAAACCTTGCATACTACAGATGTCAAACTAACAGGCCTGTAGTTGCCTGGATCACTTTCCCACCCCTTTCTTAAAGATAGGAACTATGTTAGCAATTCTCCTGTCATACGGTACAACCCCTGAGTTTACAGATTCATTAAAAATTCTTGCTAATGGGCTTGCAATTTCATGTGCCAGTTCCTTTAATATTCTTGGATGAAGAATATCTCGGCCCCCCGATTTAGTCCCATTAAGCTGTTCGAGTTTGGCTTCTGCCTCGGATGTGGTAATATCTACCTCCATATTCTCATTCCCATTTGTCATCCTACCATTATCCCTAAGCTCCTCATTAGCCTCATTAAAGACTGAGGCAATGTATTTGTTTAGATATTGGGCCTATGTGGAGTCATGGGCCTCTCTCCAAATGCCCCAGGCCTCCTAAGGATCTCCACACTCTTCTCCTCAAGAGGGGCAAACCTTTCCTGATGGAGATTTCCTTCCCAGAATGCCTGTCCTGTGACTTTTAATGCAGGAGTAGACAATCTGGCTCAATATTATTAGTTCAGTTTCTATGGTCGTGTGATCCATGGCTAATCCTGAGACTGCTAACCAGGTGTCAGTTAATAGTGAATGGTGGGTTTTTTTATGCACAACTGGAATGAGACCGCCAGATGATTTCACAAATGCCACCGAACAGCCATCAGATGGTAACTGTGACAGATATTGCAATCTCATGCAAAATCTTTGGGGCCATACTGTATTAAATGGTTTAGGGATGATTGTGTTCTATTCTATGGGGGAGATTACCACAGCTCCCACAAGAACTAAAAATAGTGGGTGGTAATTAAGGAGACTCGATGAGCCTAAGCAAATCTAGAGAGGTACCACCCCACGAGTGTTTTGCCTATACTGGTTCAAGCTGGGTTTTCCAGAGACCAACAGACAAAGAAAGGGATGAGCTTGAATTAATACAGGGCTTCTTTCTGATCTGGCAAACAGACAGGACCTTCTGTCCAGAACTGTCCTGAATCTATCCCTCCATGTAGGATGCCCAAGCTCCCACTTTGCCTTGAGATATCTTCTAGGAGGAGGATATCTTTTGGTTTGCTCTTTCCCCTTTGTTCCAGAGTATCCAAGACATTAGCCCCTTTCACTGTTTATGGTGGAGAGAATGAGTTCTGCATCTCTCATTGAGGTAATCAGGGAGAAGGGTCAAATCTGTCTGTTGTAGTCAATAAGGTCTTGAAGTAAGGATCAGGTTTACCTTTTATCAAAGCTTTGGGAGATGCTCTGAGGCTGGAACCATTCCCTACCCTAATCAGGTTCTGGCTGCTTTGGTGCCTTTGTACCTTGTGTGAGATACCTGGGGTAGGTTATAATAATTTTCAGTCTACTTGTGGAGATTAACTTGGATGAGATCCACCAGTAGGGTTTATAGTATGCTTCAGACACATGGTAGAAATTGCAATGTTTGAGATCTCTAGGGAAATTTATATTCTCCTTCACAAACCCAGCCAAGAATATAATTTGCATGAAATTCCCAGCACTGTAACCTATGCAGTGGACCTCACTATAGTTCCAGCAGTTAAAAGCTGTAAATGTCATGAACTGTGATTAGTTTTTCAAAGGACTTGGCAAATTTCCATGAACACTAGGTATTTGTCTAACTGAATTTACAAGTTCCTGTCCTGAGGAGCTTGTAAGTTCCTTGATCCTAGCTCCTGGTTTCATGGAAGTCATGAGCGGTGACTGTTCCATCAGCAGAGTTGAAGTTCCAAAAATGATAGATATTGGATTCACAAAAATTACAATCTCTCCCAGCTACATTAGTTAAACTAGTGATGTTTGTGAGTTCTGTGAGCCCACGCTGTTTCTTCATGGAATTTACAAGCTCCAACTGTGAAGCTGATAAAAGACTTTGAGACAAACAGCTATGGTCTGTGACAATTACAAGATCTGCTAGCACAAGGACTCATGAATTACAAATGCTCCTGGTTTCCCAGCAGAGCTTGTAACCTGTGTGAGCCTTGAGATTAAATATTTTAAGCAAATGCAAAGTTTGTTGGTTTACTAGAGAAGATACTGCACTACATGAGCCTTGAAATTCAGGGATAATGTGCATTCAGCTACATTGCTAAAAGTTCTTGTACATTTTATGGACTGTGGAATTAATCATTAATGAAGATTATAAATTCAACCCATTTGCTGGAGGAGTTGGAAAACCCTGTAAATTCTGAAATGAAGGAAAAATGGAAATTATGAAGTCCAACTCTCCACTGGAGGGGATTGTGAACTCTGAGTCCTGAACAGAAGGATTTAGATGACAAATCTGCCACCTGGCCTGTGATTCTAGGGAATTCCATGAACACTAAATGGAGTTGCTCATAAATGTCATTATTTCCCTCTACTTTCCTGAAGAATGTCTAAATCTGAGTCGTGAAACAAAAGACTAATTCAGTATTATAACTTACATTAGAGGTGTTGCCTTCTGGTTCTTTCAAGGCTTTCAGGCACAGACAGGGTATTGCAAGGCATAAGGTCGTAGCCCTGTCAAGAGAAATCTGTAGTGGTCAGAAAGGATTACAGCATTCATCTTGTTAAATTCTGTAGGGAATGCTTCTGGATTATGTGACCAAACCTTGTAAACTCCGTGTCAGTAGGCAGAGAATTTAGAAAGCCCACAGGCTGGTCCTGCAAAGTTTCTCTAGGACAGGCTGTACCTATAGTCCTTGTAAACTCTGTAGTAGTAATCTTTCAGGCTACATAAAGGACAGATTAATTTTAAATGCTTTATCAACTCTGTAATGAATGTGGATTTTGAATATTTTGTTGCAGTAAATTGCTATAGTATTTCAATCCAAGCTATTTGGCTCCCATAACTTTGCTAGTTGTATCTGCAAAACATCTACAGTCTTTGAACCAATCTATTTGTATTATGGCATTTACAATTAGTGTAGATTTTTTCCTATAGCTTTAGCTCCATGAAGTAAAACTCTTTGGTTTATAGTAGCAATGGTCTTAAACCAATACCCCAATTTCAAACATGCAGTAGCTTTGTAGGGGTTGAGGCGCAGAATCCAAAAGTGGATCTATGTTTAAATTTCATTGCTGTCGCACCCCCTCTGGAATTAAGGTGGAATTAAGGCTTGAATCCCAACATCCCTGAATTTTGGGGGTCTGGATTCAAATTTTGTAGTTTGGGGACATCTCTAGGTAATGGAGTTTGCAGGCATAGTGGAGTTTGTAGAGTTTATAAACACCGCAAGTTTAGTTAAGAAGTTTATAAGCTCCACAGGGATCTCATGAAGTTCTTGAAGATTTGAATGTTCACAGTGAATAACTCCAAAATTACCCACCCACCCTTCAATAAAACAATAAAATACAGTCCTAAGCACTACCTGTCACTGGAGTTTCTAGAACAAGTTTGAGAGATGATGTTCCAAAGAATGCTAAAAAACTGTTCTTAAGCTTCTTCTCCCCCACAAACTCATATATGTCAAAAAGCCTTGTCAGGTTTCCACAGTAAACTCTCCTCTGCCAAGAGACCACATATGCCAGATTTCAGATGGAAAGGTTTTATTTTAGTTTTAGAAAGTTAGAAGTGGGTAAAAATTGGACATATAGTGAAACTTTCTCTGCCTTACCCTAGTGTTTTGTCTTCAAGATCTTAGAAATTCAGGAAACACCCTCATATCACTTGCGGTATTTTAAAAAAAGAACATAAATCTCAGTTTCACTATCAAACCTGACACTGAAGAATCCCATGCAACTGGGTGGCAAAAGATACTGACCCTCTCCCACGAGCAGCCTAGTTTAAGTGTTACAGTGGGGTCTTGAGATCAGAAACTGCTCCTGAAATCCTATCCCTGCCTTCTTTTCCTTCCGTGTCCCATGAGAGCACAACAGAGAAGAAACAAAACACAACAAAATATGTTTTTTTATCAAAAGTGCATACAACTTCAATTCACGCATTTCCTGATTTTTGAGAGTTTGACTTCTCAACCTTAGCATTCTTTTAATATAGCTTTGTATACATGTTCATATATAATATACATAATACAAAATAAGAGCATATATAGCAGGTATAACTATAGAATATCTACCAAAATAGCACAGAAAATGACAGGAATGAAAAGAACAGGCACTCAGGAGTAGGAGATAGTTGTAAGAAGAATAAGGGAATTCATCAAAAAAGGGATCCTGTTTTATATCTGATAAAGACTTGCCTCGGCCATGGTTTCTCAAACCTTTTGCCATCAGTCTTCTGAAGTTCAGAAAATCATTCAGGACCTCCCCTGATGCAGATATTTTTAAAAATGCTGGGGATGAGTGATTCTCTTTTTGCCTCCCTCCCCCACTACTCCCTGAAGAAAATTTATGTCCCATTTTAGCTATATTTATTTGTAAGTGCACCATTTATTACTGAGGGTTGTAAGGAGAATAATAACAAAACAAAACAAAAATTAGCTACAAGCCACTTACATAAAGCTTTCAATAAACAAATCTTCCCTTCTTGTGGACTCATTTCTACTTAGAAATCAGCAAAAGCTTGGAGAGCTCTGTGTGTTTCAGTAATCATGTACAGTACTAGCTTAGGCTAGCTTCACAGTTCAGAAAACAGTGGTCTAGCTGTATAGATAGTGTACAGAATGGTGTATAGGTAATACCAGTGGGCTAGACTGTTGCCACCAGACAGAGCCTTGAGCAAGGGGTGGTGCGTAAGCTGCATGACTCAGAAGTATCCCTGCAAAGTATTGTGACTCCGAGATGCCCTTCAGAGATAAAACTCACTCTCTGCATCTCCCTAGCTCTGGGTTTGAGGGGATTAGCTCACACTGAGGTGTGTGTGGGAGAGTATTATTTCCCCATTGCTCCCTTGTGTTGGTATGTAGATCAAGGCTCCAACCCATAGTGTGTGGATAGATTACTGCACCCCTTGCACAGCCCCACTGAAGTTAACAAGGCTCTGCATGGCTGCGGCAGTCTGCCTGCACACTCTCCATTGCAGGGTTGGGGCCTAAGTCATGAGCTAACAATATCTAGATATATAATTTTTTCACTAAGTAGCAAATAGTTACGTTTGCAAAACAGCTTCAGTTATAAGCCCTTGTTTTCATCCACTCATAATTTTCTCAGATGAAACTTTCCATGCTTGATCTTTATTCACAAGTGAAATTTTCTGGAAATTTGGATTAAAATCTGTTATGCCATTTTTTAATTGTGCATGTGTGTGAAAAATAATTTTTCCTGTAGTAAAAAAATGGCCACTCTTTTCCTTCCCCCTAAAAACAGGTATCTCAAAAAGGCTGAATTTTGCAATTTGGAACTTGTCATGGACATAGGCCTCAATGAGGTCCATTGGTAAGTTGGAAAATATTGGTTGAAAACAAATGCTGTTTTGATTGTTCGAAAATTGAATATGATGAATGGAGAATGCAAAATAGCACTAACTCTGACAAGCCACACTTCTAGAAAGGTGCATTGCATATGCATGCACTTCTAAAAGGTGTGTGCTTTTCACGGCATGACAACAGGCACAAGTCATCCTTATAAATGTAAACAGATTTTAACTGCTTGTGCCTCTTAAGAACTAAAACTAATTTAAGTGCTTATATCAACTCCAGGCCTTGAGGCAGCTTATGTGTTTATTCCCCCTTAAGGTAACTTAAACATTGGTTTCTGTTCAGTTTGTGAATCAGATTTTTCACACTAGTTTTCTTTCCTTTTTATAAAAAAATAATAATCTAGGAACCTAATATAAAACCCTGTGCTAATGCAATGTTTAGCTTGCACGATTAGAATAAAAAAAGTCAAGAAATGCAAAAGATTTGTTTTTAGCAACAGCTTTAACTACCAGTAACTAAGTTGCATTATGTGTCTGTGCATGTATGTATAATATATATATATATATATACTGTATATATTAAACTTTTCCCTCCTTTTTGCTTCTTAAGGCTCTGATCTTGCATCTGAATCTGTTGGGGTACAAGAGGCTACTTGTGGAAATCCAGTTGCAGGACTAGAACCTAAATATGTAGCTTTGTGTTACACTATAAAGTGTATTTTTTGTTTTTGAAAATGTTGCAGTAACACATTTATGTACTTGTGTGTGTGCACGTTTGTGTTACATATACTCATGAGTGTATACACATATGTTTTACACATACAAATACAATATTACATAAAATAGTGTCTATCTCTGATAAAAAGCAGAGGTTATAAAAGAGAGGTTGGGAATGATGTTGTTACCCTTGCTTAGAAGCACAAGGAGAAGAAAGAACTTGTTTCTTCAGCTTCTAACTTAGGTCTGGCCTACACTACCAAGTTAGGTCGACATAAGCCACCTAGCATCGACCTAGTTGTGTATTTGTCTATATTTAAATTTGTCTCCCACTGATGTAAGTGCCCCATTACACAGATGCAGTAACACTACCTCCCCAACTGGCAGTGTGCCATGGTCGATATACTGAGGTCAACGCAGTGCAAGGGTAGACACTGCGTTGCTTATGCTGACACTAACAGTCCTCCAGCAGCTGTCCCACAATGTCTGACACTGACCCCTCTGGTCACAATTGTGAACTCCACTGCCCAGGGATCACAAAGACCAAAAGGCCGCCCTTCTCTTTAAAGCCCTGAGAATTTTTGAAATGATTCTTCCTGATTGTCCAGCTTGGCAAGCACATCTAGCAGCTCTCCATTGTTGTGTGCAACTGCCCAGCTGACCATGCTGGATACACAATCTAGATGTAGTCTGGGCTGGAGTAGACAGGAGATATTGGATCTCCTGGGCCTGTGGGGAGAAGAGGCTGTGCAAGCACAGCTATGGACCAGCCATAGAAACATAGACCTCTACGAGCAGATTGCATGGGGAATGCAGGAGGAGGGATATTACAGGGTCTAGCAGCAGTGCCATGTAAAAGTGAAGGAACTGAGTCAGGCATATCAGAAGGCCAAAAAGGCCAACCGTCAATCTGGCGCTGAGCCGCAGGCATACTGCTTTTACAAAGAGATGCATGCCATGCTTGATGGAGACCCATGACCACCTCACATACCACCGTGGATACCTACAAGAAGCCCAAGCCCAAGTCACCTCGCATGAACAATGAGGAGGTGGTGAAGAGAGAGGATGGGGGACATGTGACTGGGTGGGTCCACCTATGCCATGAGCCAGCACCTATTTGAGATTCCACTGCAGTCCAGTCAATCCCAGCAGTCAAGCATGGGCGAGCCCGAGGCAGGGGAAGGAACCTCAGGTAAATGTGTAAATTGTATTTCCCATAACAATGATGTACTGATAGTGCCTCCAACTTAACAGAATACAGCTATCGAGTTTTCATTAAGTTGCTCATATTAGAAGAGATAGTGGTACAATAAAGAGGTAGCATTGTCACCTGCTTTTCATTCCCTTGTAGAGTTTGGCAAGGGGGGCCATGTGGAATAGTTTGTTTATGTATACAGTGATGTCCCATGAATCTTCTTGAGAAGGTTTCTAGGCATAGCAGCCTTAGTTCTTCCTCAGTGGTAGGACACTTTCCCATGCCAGTTAGCGATAATGTAGGCAGGCACCATTGCAATACATAGTCTAGGTTCTCAAACTGGGGGTTGTGACCCCTCAGGGGGTTGTGAGGTTATTATGTGGGGGGTGGTAAGCTCTCAGCCCCCACCCCCGCTTTGACTCCAGCATTTATAATACAGTGTTAAATATAAAAAAATGTGGGGTTTTTAATTTGTAAGGGTTGTCACACTCAGAGGCTTGGTGTGTGAAAGGGGTCACCAATACAAAAGTTTGAGAATCACTGGGCTAGTAGCATATGGGCCCAGGCAGCTTCAAGATGCCAGCAGCTGCTGTGTCTCTGTTACCCTCAGGATCAGCTAAAATACCACTGCCTGTGGAAAATGGAGCCAGTATTCATTGCCATTGCCAAGATCCTGCAAGCCAGTGCTGCATCAGGCTGTGAGCAAAAGGCCTGGAGGGTGAACATTGCAGACAGACTGGCAAAGAAAATAGTGGGCAGAAGAAAGTCCCAGCAGAAAAAGGAGAGGGGGATGTACCAGGACATAATGGGGCTTCTCTGGCAGCAAACACAGATGCTGCAGACTCTTGTGGACCTACAGGTTCAACAATCCTGGGCTCACCTCCTTTTGCAGTCCATGGAGAACTCCATTAAAGCACCTCCCTACATTCCAGCCCCAACATTCCACATGGTATTAGGGCCTCATCCCTACCCCTACCAGTCCACACTGGACATTAAGGACAACCACTGCTTCACATACACTGATCTGTGAAAGCCACCAGTAGATAAAATGGAATGAATGTTCTTTCCCCTTGATAAGTTCTGTTCCATTAATTTATTAAGTTTTTAATGGATTTGCTTATAAAGAGAACAGATTTTTGTTTGCACTTGCTTTGTTACTGAATAAAATTCTATTTGGAAAATAATTCATCTTTATTGGTTTACAACATATGCTGCAGAGTGCCTAGCAGTCCTGAAAACACCCATTTACTTGTTACTCTACACTATGACACAGCTCATAGTATCAGCAACAAACACAGCATAATCATAAATGTGCAGCAAGCACTGCAAAATTAATAGGTGAATTGACCATGTTATAGTCATAGATGTATACCAAGCACCACACAATTCCAAACAGGCCTCAAAACACCAGGGCCAGGCCTCAGTACACCACAATGCATTACTGTGGCTCACTGTTAAAGTGCTCTTTCAAAGCTTCCCTGAGCTGTATACCTCTGCACTGAGCTCTTCTAATGGTGCTTGTGTCAATCTGTTGAAACTCAGCAGACAGACACTCCCCCTCCACCCTAGTGGCAACTTTTCCCCATTTGCTTCTCAGATATTACACAGGACACAGCAGGCAGCTATAACCAATGGGATATTTTTCTCACTGAGGCCCAAGCTTGTGAGTAAACAACGCCAGTGCCCCTTCAACCTACCAAAAGCACATTCAACTGTCATTCTGCACCTGCTGACCTGGTAGTTGAATCTTTCCTTGGTGCTGTTGAGGTACACGGCTTCATGAGTCCCTGCTTGTAAATTTCTGAACAGTCCTGTTTTCTTAAAGATGTGAGAGTCATTCACCTTCCCTGACCAGCTGATGCTGATGTTGGTTAAGTGTCCTGGTGATCCACCAAGATTTGCATAACCACAGAAAAGGAGCTCTTCTTGTTGATGTACTCTGTGACAAGGTGGTCCGGTGCAAAATTAGGGATATGCATGCCGTCTATTGCTCCACCACGGTGCAGCTGCTGCTCATCATCCTAAGCCTGCATTATGATACGATTCCACCAATCAGTGTTCGTTTCTTGGGCCCACAAGTGGCACTTCACCATCTGCAGCTGCTCCAGGAATGCCACCAATAATCTTGAATTGGTTCTCGCTATCTGCAGCAATCTGTCCTCCAAAAAATTGTCATTTGGCTCTGCAAATACCAGAGGATTGTGCATCCTGAGTTTGCAATGCTCATGACAATAGTGCAGAGCTGTGCAGGTTCTATGCTTCTGTCAGAGACGGTGGACAGGGCGAAGGGATGCACAAGTTTGTGGGATTTTTTAAAAAGGTGTGAAAATTATGGGAAATAGATGACATTATGTAATAGAGACAGTTGAACACTGGGAACACTGGGAAGTTGACCTCTTGTTCCCACTCATCTCTGCATGACTCATTTCTGCCCCACCATGCATTGCCAAAACTTCCCAAAAGACAATGTGCTGTATGGAGGCGGGTTGCACACTGGGATACCTATCCATGATGCACCGCACTGTGCCTTGATACAAGCACTGCTGGTGAGTACATGCAGCACTGATGCAAGGAGGAAAGTATGCACCAGGAACATACTAACTGTGGTGGCTTTCTGCCAACACAACTTGCATTGATCAAAGTTTGTAGTGTAGACAAGGTCTTAGTCACTGCCTGCTAACTAGCTGGTTCTGTATGTACATTCTCATTCCGTGGGTTCTTTTTCAAACAATAGGGTAGTGTTGCTGTGGGGGGCAGGAGGATTGCAGGGAAGGGAAAAGAAAATGATCAGGGATATGAAAAATCCTGGCAATGCTTTCCAACAAAAGATCTGTCCTCTATTGGCTGACATGGGGTGTTAATCTTTCTCTTTCTCTGGTACAGAGAATGTTGTAATATATCTTTTTTGTCAGAGCAGTTTTTTTGTGTCAATAGTCCCTCTCTGTGTCCATTAGATTAGTTCAGTTGTGTGCCAATTATGTCTTCTGTGGCCGTCTTTTCTGAGGTAACTCTCTCCTCCAAAATGCTGTGGGCAGTCTTCTCCTGGGTGGCTACTTTGCACATGTTTTTCCCATTAAATTAATAGTAAAGTCAGTTGGCAGTTGTGAATCTTCTTTTCTGGTTGGCAACTCTCTCTCTCTCTCTCTTTCACAATTAGAGATTGCATGGAATTTGCTGGAAGCAGTGAGAGGGCTGATCTCTTGTGTATTAAAAATTGGACTTGATGTGCATGACACTAAAGTTAATTTTGTCAAAGCTATTGATGAATAAAACTTTCCCCATGTTTTCACTTTTTTGATTAAAGTTAACTCCTACTTTACAAGCTTATTAGGTATCTTGTATATTTCTCAGCTATAATGGTTGCAATAATTAGGGGGATAATTAAACTTCAAAGCTATGTGTTCTTGAAGGTTCAACTAGAACACACAAAAGCAAACAGATCTGCAGTTAAGGCTATAAAAATCCATCTTTAATGGGCTAGAGTGACTGGGGATTATGCATTAAAATCATTTGTCATTTAGAAGACCCCCACCTCTACAATATCTAGACGTAACAGAGGGCTCAGGACATGGAATCTGACTGGAAGTTCTAGGTTTGGGATTATAGTAATCTGTTTATTTCTTTTAATATAAATTGATTCTCTTTAAAGGGTATAGCTAAAATTAATTGTAGATAAGCAAGAGAATTCCATCCAGGATTTTGCCTTGACAGGCATATGTAAAAATGCTAGCTGCTGTTTCATTCCAAAATAATGAACAAAGGTCTTGATTCTGCTTTTAGATCTGTGCATGTGAATAATCAAAAAGTGCATTAATCTTTCTGTGTGGGGGTTAACTATGGCTATGTAGCAAATTGTTGCTCCCTCAGGATTGTACTGTCATCCAAAAGGGTGTTAGGACAACTATGTGGGTCATCTCTATCTGTGGGCTTGGAGATGGCCCAAGTGGGTGGTGGATTGACTAAAACTGGGGAGGTCGTAGACCTACATGCTAGTTACTCATATCCAACTGTCTGAAATGGGCATCTGAGGAGCAAATTTCTTGGGTGTAACTTATTTCATACACTCGATGGAATAAACGTTGCATGCAAACATTCTCAGATATGCAGTCAGTGGGGAGGCTGCCTGTGATTTAATATAGCTAAGATACTCAGAGGCAGAAATAAAGCAGATTTGTGACATTCTTTAGAGGGCATCTTTGGGTTCATAAATGAGGGATTGCCATCTTTGCTTGGTGGATCCCCTTTTGGGATGGAATGGTCTGTTTCCCCACTGGCCCCTGGCACCATCTCTGACAGTCTCATTTTCTCGCTCCTGTTCATTCAGTCCCATTTTCTTCTTTTCTGACTCTTTCCCTTCTACTCTTTCTTTTCTTGTGTTTATGTATGTTTTGCTGTTGCTTGCTTTAAAATATTTACTTTTTTATTCTTGCTTTGGAGCTTCTACTCCCTATTCCCTGCTCTCAGAAAATGACATGCCCCTTGAGATATGTGGCGGGGAATCCATTCTTGCCTGCTCTATGGAGGTGTCAACAATGCACCAAAATTTCCTACACAACACTACCACTGGTTCACCTTCACTGGTAGCAGCAACGGTGGAAAAGCTAGTATGGATAGGGCTCCTGAAGCTAGCCAGGGTTATAAGCACCATGTTATCTAACTCTGCTGGGAGCTGGTTTATGTGACACACCACAGTGACTCTGAGCACCCCTGGAGAGGGTGGGGGGGCTTGGCAGAAAATTTATTATATCCTGGATGTGAATTAGCCTTTTTGTGTCACTTCCAGGGAGCTGAAGGGGGGACAATGCACATCTTCTCCTTCTCAACCCCTGCCTGCCCTGACTCTCTCCCTTCCTCACACAGGATCCAGGAAGAGGTGAAGTAAAGGACAGTGCCCTAGAGTTGTGTGAGCCCCACTTCAGCACAGAGGAGAAGAGACCTATCTGTGGGGGGCCTTTTCTCACATAGATCTACACAAGGTGAGTGGGTGGCCTGGCATTGTATTTGGGAGTCAAAATAAGGTTCATTGCAAGAAAAAACTGTATGGATGAGTAAACTGTTCTTCCCAGCCACAACTGTCCAGAGGGATCGGTATCCCTTAAGGGGCTACATCTGATGTGTTTACTTGCTCTGTGTGACCATGCACAGTGATGTCAACAGCCTTCCTCTTAAGGGCTCTTTCACAAAAGGTGGATCTGGGCTGAAAAGGAAGCTTCACTAACCTTTGGTACAGGAGTACATGCCTTGTTAGTAAATATTTTGCATGTGTGTAAAGCCCTGGGAAATTACAGACTGGAGTTTCTTGCCTACCAAGTACTATAGGAGCAGAGTTGGGGATTTGAGCCCCTGATATTTAATCAGGGAGGAATCAGTAATTTTTCCTTCTCAGCCCAAATCCCTTGCTATAAACTGACCTGGGGCTTCCTTACTGGCAAACATAGAGATCTACATCCTGTATTTGTGCTGTCTTCTTAGGCAAATGTTGGGTGTGGGGGTTGGCCCAGAGAGTGGGGGGAAGGGAAGGGTGGGTGGATTCATTGCTCACGTGTTGACCCCTGGTGTAGGGACTGTCTTCATTGTGTCTTGCACAGTGCAGGGCCTCCTGTTGGCACTTACAAAAAATAAATGATAACTATGGACCAGACATTGCCCTTGTTAAGTTTGTGGTGTGGAACCAAGAGAGTGAAAGCCAAATGAGAGAGAAAAAAGAAGTGGAAAAATAGGGCCTCATTCTGCACTCCTTAGCTGGATTTGGCCTAAGCTTTCAGCAGGGAAGAGGCACAGGAGATGTTAAAAAACAAAGCCAAGCAAAGCAAACCCTTAGCTGCCTAAAAGGGGCAGAGACAAGAGCTTTGTGCCCTTTCTGCCCTGCATTTTCAGGGGAAGCTCCATGTTCAAAGACTGGTTCTTTCACTTTAAATACTGTTCTGCTTTGATTCAAAAGAAGGCCAAGATTTTCACCCACCCAAACCCACCAGATTGCATGGACTTTACTGGGGTATGGAGGAGCTCAGTGGGCTGGTTTCACTTTAACTGAGTCCACTGAGCACCTCAACTCCCACATCCAGCTTGTATCTTTATGGTGAAGTTAAGGGGCTTCCCCCACCCCAACTCAGACTGGCTGATGTCTTTGGGCTGCAGATATTCTTTGGCTGGTGCTGTTTGCCATGACAGCAGCAGCAGCCATGGCTTCTCTTTTCTGCAGCAAGTGCTGCCTCTGGATGCTGCTTCCCCTGAACTATCATACGCAGGTTGGGGGCTCTTTTTTCCTAGAAACAGGAATAAAGGAAGAACATTAGATGGGAGGCCTTGAAACAATCTACAATTATATTAAAATGTGAGTTCAACGCTGTCAACTCCCTTTAGTCTTTACACCCACTTACTCACAGAATTTCTGTCTTAGCTGCAAGGCATTTGGAAAATGACACTTTTACCTATGACACCATGCCATTTCCTTGGCAGCTGATTGGGCCCAAACCAAGAGCACAGATCTCCCTGTCTTACTCCTGGTGAAGTTCCCAACTCTGTGAAGTTTACAGTATATCCAGATTTGAACTTCTCAGGTGACTTCATCTCTATAACAGGCCAAAGCTGATCCAACATCCCTGAATTTTAAGGAAGCTCAAATCTGGAATCTAATTAGTTCTCCCTTGTTGTTTCATGAATGACCCACAGAAACAGAGGAAACTAGCTAAATGTACAGGGGAAAGAGTGAAACTGACTACACACAAAATGCTGTCATGCCCACATCAACAAACAGTAAAAAGTTATATTTTTCTCTCATTGCTTTGCTATCAAAAGTTTAAGCTCTAATTCTGTTGGGTGTGTGTGCAGGGGTGAACCTGCACAGGCAATTGCAGGACTTAGGGCCTCAGGCAGAATTGTGACTTTTAAGTTCAGTGTCCATTAAAGTTTCCCATAATTTTTTTTTTAATTATTTCATTAAATAAAAGGGAAAGGCTCCTTTCTTCCACTGATGGAAAAAACCCAAAACACGTTTTTGGCACTGAATAGATGACAAAATAATAATAATGATGTCCGGATTTCCACTCTAACACAAATGTTTTCAAAACAGCAAATAGGTTTGGAAAAATTAACAAGACAAGTGACAGATCAGTGTTTTAAATGTGGAAAATTTTGAAAGATTTTCTCAAAGTGAAAATAATTCTTTAATGTCTTGGGGCTAAATTTTGCCCTCCAGTGGAAATACACTGTGAGCGGAATAGACAGGTCAGGACACTCCATGACATGAGGTTCCTTCAAATCGTCCCCTCAGGAATAGTAGTACGATGTGAGAGGCAGGGGATGTAACCTCTCAACACCAGGAATCTGAGGTTCTGCAGAGAAGGGGACCCCCAGTCCCATGGGAGGGTTCAACCATCCACATTGCTTCTCAGATCAGACTTACCTCCTGGCAGCATGACATCGATAGGAGCTGTGCTGTTATCAGGCTACAGGCAGAGTGTTGTTGTTGTTTAATTTAGATGTGGATACTCACCAACACAGGAAGGGAAAATCCTTTAGATACCAGCTTCTTTACAACCACTGCCTTTCCATGGATTTCTTCTCAGAAATTGGCCAGTATCTGTGCATGTTATTGCTGCATGTTTATATCATTTTTTGCTTGGCCAGTTTTGCTGAATAAATATTGTATATTTTGAGCATTAGAAGGGATTGGCCTGAAGTTGAACCAAAACCCTGGATCCCATCACCCTCAAATTTTGGTTGGTTTCAGAATCTGAATTTAGATCCAGTTCTGTGGCTGTTCCCTAACTATGTAATGAGTGGAAACCTCTGATCCAAAGATCCCTGAACTTTGTGGGATGGCTATTACTTCATGATCCATATCCTGATCCAGTTTTTGCAGCCAGACTTATCTCTAGACATTAGTGAGCACTAATAGGAATACAACTAGGAAGTAGTATTTACAGTTTTTGATCTTCAGGATTGAATAATAGTAATGACTCAAAGAAATGTCAAATGACTATATTACATTGTAATTAGGTTCATAGCAGTCTGGTTTCCACTCATATTCAGAGTTGTGGATAATGTGTTTTTGCTGTCCAAGGGTTCTTTGTTGTCACAAATCTTTTGTGAATAGGAATTTATTGTTGAGGAATCCACCTTAGGCACGAAGATGACAAACAAAAGAGCATCAATTTCCCACTGTTCCCCAGTATCATGCTAATGCAATGACAGACAGGCATCCCACTGAACAACATTCAGTCCTATGGAATTCACTCTAAAGGTTATATTGTATTCTTAGGGGAGAGCTGTCAGGTTATGAAATGGGTAAAAAGCTGGAAAACATATAGTTGTTACAGTATTATAGCTATTTTTCCTAATGTTGGAAATTCACAGATGCTTGTATAGATGCTGAAGGCAATGCATTAGGAACTGATGGTGGCTGATTATTATCCAATCAGTTCCTGATGCAGTATCTGCGACATCAAAAACTCTGTAATGGTTTTGGTTGTATCCTATATTTTTCAAACACAATGTCCTCAGTTACCATTTTGTTTTCACTTTCAAACTTTAAACACTCACTCCCACTAAAGCCAATACATTAATATGCCTGGAAAACTGTTTCCTGCACCTTCCAATTTTTAAGGAAAAAGGCACCTTTTCTTAGGACGGAATAGAATTATCTCAGAATTACCAGTAGTCACTCTAATGAGCATTCCCTGCAAGTCTTATGCAACTGCAAAGCTTGCTTTATTCCAGACCATTGTGTGTGGATAGAATAGTTTAAGGTATGTATATTAGTCGGCAAGTGTTCTGCTTCTTTAAAATGCTGTAACCATAAGGCAGGAAATGATGTAGGTTTTCAGCAGGGCGAGTCTGCAAATTCAATGAGTGTTCAAATTGTGAAAGCCATGAGAAATAGTAACCTCATGCCAGTGTGTATGGACTTTTTGTATGCAACAGCTTGGCAATGAGAACTGTAGACCCAGTGTTACTATCCTGCTCCTCACGCATTTTTGGACTTATCAAGAGCACCACTGCTAAAATGAATAATCTGATTTCAACTGCAGGTTGCAGTAGCCTGCGTATATGTTTCCAGTGCATAAAAATATGCTGCATTCATCTGTTGCCTTGGTGCACTACACCGGGGGCCAATAACATGTACTACATAAGTGGAGAGTGGCCATTGTGACCTACACCTTCAGTTCCTCAGCAAGTGCTGCTTCCATATCCATCACTGATCAAAAGAGTGCAGCGAGGGAATACTTCACTTTGCAGTTGAATTAAAGAATTAGCTGCTCTTATTTTGAGTGAACACGTCTAGAATGAAATAATCCAGAAAGTGTCAGAATATAGATAACACACTATTTAAGCCAGTGTCTCTGCTACTGTGCTTTTGTAGTGAACCAACAAATTATTTGGGGCTATGTCCTGCAATTTATTGCAACAAGCACCAGTGGTTCAGGGATTTCCCACCCCACAGAAAGTATCAATCAAGCAAGGAAAGACAAGGGGCTGTGGATTGCCAGGCAATGTTACTGTTAATGTTTGTATTGCCAGCTATTCAGAATGTGTCAGTATAGGGTCTCTAACTGTTCTGGCTGATGGATTTTGAAAGTAGTATGCACCCATTGGTCTCTAGTCTTCCCTCTGGCCCCTTTGTGCCAGCTAGGCGGTGCAATCTCCCTGAGGAATAGCCCCTTGTGCAGGGGGCCTGCCAGCAATGTGTTGCCTCTGCCGCAGCCCTGGTGCAGTGATCATTCTAGTTTGGGGGAAGGTAGACTGGAAGAAGGAGGGAGTAGATTGGAGTTTCGCCAGGCCAGACCACTGTCCTAGCTATTCCGCACTAATGCAAGGACCCATAGAGGCTTTAGCAGGGCTGTGAATTATGGCAGTTCTAGCCTGTGCTGGGGGCCTACTAGCTCCCGCAAGTTCTAAACAGTGGCTGGTGCTTAACTGCTTCCTCTGACACTAACCCCATTATGTCCAACCCAGGCTTCAGAAAGCTCAGATAGTAAGCAACAATCCTCACCATGAATCAGATCTGAAATATATTTAACACTAGCATTTTTAATTACAATTGACATCTTCCAGGTTTCACTGCGGGAGGTGAACACTGTGTTGAAAATAGAGCTGGTTAAACCATATGCAGTGTAAGCCTGTGCTTGGGCTACAAATCATTTGTGCATTGTTCCTGATTTCCCCAAGTAGATGTATTATTTGTAAGTATTAGCCAAATAGCTTGGAGGAATAATGTTCAGACCACAGCTTTTCATGTCAGCTATTCATGGAATGCCCAGCTCTGGACACAAAACTGAAGTTACGAGCCCACTGTGGTCATTAGAAATCCCATGGTACCGTTTGCAAAGCTGGTGTCAGTGTCTGGGCAACGTATAAGGTCCTAAACTACATCCAGTATTCACCTTCACTCAAACTTTACTACAGCTTATCTGACACAAATGCCAATTAGTTCATTAGGTCTTGGTGTTAATGTATTTTGCAGTCTTTGTGTGTCCCAAGATGGTTTAGTAATTCTTGCTATTGTGAATACTAGGGATGGGAGGAAGGTATTTATAACGAATTAGGGGATTTATGCAACATTTTCCAGGCAAAACCAAACTGTTCCAAGTGAACCTGATGATTGGTGAGGGATATATTGAAGTCCCTAAACATACCAGGGACATAACAAGTGCTTCTCTTATTATCCTTCTGCAGTAATTATTTAGATGGGAATAAATATCACAGAACCAAGGCTGTTTCAGGCATCGTACTGTCATCTTAGAATGATTTCCTCTTAGATTTTATAGCACTAAAAAGGTTTTCTATTCTTTATTCTCAATTTAGCACCAACTTTTATGCATTGAGCTCAGCCTACTCTTGTCATAGTGCCTTTTCCAGTTGCTGTTGCGGATAGTACATGAATGTTACATGACTAGGTTCTGGCAGAATGTAAATCCTTTCTGGACACATAAATGAAGTATGGAAAACATCTCTACTGATACCGTACTTGGAGTCCACATCCTTAAAACCCAGATGAATATTGGATCTTGAACCTAACTCTCATATATGTACTGGGTATTTATAATATTCTTATCACCTTTGTATGTATAGTTCTGATCTAAAAACCATTAACTTCAATGGGAGTCTTTCCATTGACTTCAGTGGGCTTTGTACCAGACTCTAAGACACTAATGCTGCAAACTGTAAATCACAAAATGCCAGTGATGGCTAAGGAATTGGCATTTTGGTTTGATGGCTCTTTAAAAAAAAAAAAAAAAAGTATCTGCACAGAGATGTTGGAGGGGGCAGCAGCAGGTAGAAGTTGAGAATGTCCAGTTAGAACACTTTGTCTTCATGTCCAATGAAGGTGTGCTGCAGTATAATAGGCTGCTCCCTTGATTATCTGATATCCAGCTACTTCTAGTGAACTATGACATCCATCCTACCTAAGATGCTTGGGCTTGAGGATGTCATTTTACTTTGTATTTTTCTAATGGCTTCTCCAGCATCACAGTCAATTTAAAGCCAGAGAAGAGCTGCTCATGGTGTTTATTTGAGATGTTTAACATGTAGTATATAAAGGCAAGTGGCAAGACCTTGCACTTCTAATTTCCAAGCAATACATCACCTGCTGGTGCCATAAATGAGGACATAGCTATGGTAGCCTTGTTTCTAGGAATGGGAGATTATTGGCATTTTATCCTAGTTCATGAAGATTTGCCTTCCCCTATTTAAAACAGGATTCAAGAATCACAACTGGTTTGCATTGCAAAAGCTGGTTGCAATTGCTTAGATTAACACAGAAGTTACCACCAGGGCTGGCTCTAGGCACCAGCAAAGCAAGCAGTTGCTTGGGGCGGCAAATTTGCAGGGGCGCAAGAATCCAGCCTGGGAGCTGAGAACTAACAGGGGGCCCTGGGAGTTGTAGTTCCTTGGTTAGCTCCCTGCCTATAGAGCTGGCCCTGGAGCAGGGAAAGAACTACATTTCCCAGCATTCCCTTGGCCGCAATTAACAGGAAAGGGAGGGGGAAGGAGTGTGGAACTGAAACCTCATGCTGCAGCTTGCTGTAAATGGTAGGGACAGAGCCAGCTCTAGGTTTTTTGCCGCCCCCCACCCCAGCCCTGGGCTCCCCCCCGCACCCCTGTGTTGCCCTAGCCCTGGACTCTCCCCCGCCCACACCCACTGCCGCCCCAGCTCTGGCCCCCACCTGCACCCCGCTGCCGCCCCAGCCCTGGGCTCTCCCCCCACCCGCACCCCCTGCCACCCCAGCTCTGGCCCCCGCCTGCACCTCCTGCCGCCCCAGCCCTGGGCTCTCTCCCACCCCCCTTCACCTCCTGCCACCCCAGCCCTGGGCTCCCCCTCCCCCCCGCACCTCCTGCCGCCCCAGCCCTGGGCTCTCCCCCAAAGAAAGAATTGGGTGGACTAAATGGACAGTGCACCTCTCTATCTGAAGCCTAGCAAGGGAGATCCCACTAGAATTTAAAATGAAAAGTAAGGGAGGGGAGGCTCTACTAGGACCTGGGTAGCTTTAGATACAGTACCAGGCACATAGGAGGATTTACACTTCTGAGCCATGGAAGCAGAAATTGACTTTTCTTTTCCAGATTTAGCTAATATTCAGAAAGGGAATCTAGCACCTGCCTTCCAGATTTGAACACCCTCAAAATTCAGGAGTGCTCAAGCTCAATTTGGGCAGCTGTTACTTCATTTCTCCCAAATCAAATATACTGATCCACTGTAATTTGCTGTAGAAAAAGTAGAATAAATTGAGCAAGAAATGCTTCCCAGTGGTTCTTAGGACTGGAATTGTTATTTTCAAGAGCCATTGCTTTTTTTTTTTTTTTTTTTAGTTTTATTTGTTTAAAAGGAAGACAGTAATATTGCATTGGCAAATTCCCCATAGAAACAAAGAATGGAACAAAAGAATAATAAAGGCACCTCAACTTTTCCTCATTTATGTAGGACAGTCTTATAATATGCATCCAGATATCCTTCAATCACACAAGCTGAAAATTGTTCCACTTTACTGCAGTTCTGTAACCATATGGGAACCAATCCTGTCTGTGTTCCGTGCACATCCAAAATTCCTGCTGAATGACCCGCCCTGGGAGCGAATTACCAGTGACCCAGGGCTGGGGCGGCAGGAGGGTGCAGTTTGTGGGGGGGCAGCCAAAAATTTTTTTGCTTGGGGCAGCAAAAAACCTAGAGCCGGCCCTGGTTACCACTTGCACCATTTAAGGTAGATGACAGTTTATGATGGCATACTAGTCACTTGTGACAATCCAGGGATCTGAAAACCTGGGTAGAGGTTTATACCATCTGGTGAAATGGGACCAAGAGCAGCGCTCTCCTACATAAAGTTTGGTGTTAGACCAGTCATTTCCAGGAGACTTTGTTACCATCTGTCATTTTCTCATGGTATGGAAAATTGATTGTACTTTAGGAAGAGTGATAACTAACAGATAGCTTGTCTTGCCTTTCCATGAGGCTATAACTCACATAATTCCCTGCTTTATAGTTATCAGTAGTGGGAGTCTGGAGTCCAGCGTATGTATTTCATGATAGTAAAGAGACAAGAGGGTTAAACACTAATCTTATGTATGTGGGTTTTTTTTTAATGCAACGGAAACTCTTGGTGCTGTAATTTAGGTGGCAGCGCAGGTCTATTGGTCCACTAGAGCAAAGAAATTGCTGTGTTTAGCATAATCCCAGATACCACTGTGAGAGAATGTATTAATTGCTCACAGTTGCCAGCTGAGATTAAGCCAATTCACAGCCATCCAGGTTAGGCCTGCAAGTGGAATCATGTCAACTAAGTTCCTTCCCTAAATGCCTTAGATAGGGAAAATGGCACCAATCCATATACCACACCTGGTACTGTGAAGATCAGTCATTAAAACATTTAGGGTTTCTCTGTGTGTCCTTTTTCAGTAAAATGTTATCAAGCAACTCCCTTTTGCTGAACTTAAACCCAGTTCAGCGAGATTCAGCACACACTGATCTACATGTAAAACTGTTAAAGTGTAACTCAGACTTGGCCTTTCTGGTTCAGTTAGTGCTTTATGTAGTTTCTCATGTGTAATAAAGAATACAATAAAATATAAATTCAAGGGAACTATTACACTGTTGGACGTGGAAAAGATTTATTTAAGCAAACTAGAAATCATTGCTGTGGTTCTCCACTGCATAACACTAGCCTTAGGCTAGTGTCACCCTTCTGAAGTCAGTGGATTTACACCAGGGTAAGAGCAGCATGACAGACTGCAGAACTAGGCTCAATCTGCACTTGTATTTGATGGTCATTATAAAGCTAGTAACCAATCTGGAGAATGTAGTTAGAGATATATACTTTATGAAATAAAATGAGGGAATTATGTAGGCATATACAAATGGGTATATGGTGGAGATGTACTGGAGATGTTTGTTTTGGTTATAAGAAAAAAATTGTGTGTTGAGAGATGGGCATCTGAATCAAGGCCACAGAAAAGTTATCTGAAGGGACAAGTAAAATATGAGCATGTGTTCTGGAAGTGATGACTTACTTTTGGCTGAAACTTTACAAAATCGTGTTAAAGCAAGATGAATCACTTCATATTTCATCAGCATTCTGCCATTTTGTTGCATACCATTCGCAGAAGCAAAATATGGTGGCGAAGAGGCTCTATGGGCCATATTCATTTTTAATATCTAAACTGTGACTATAGTATAGAACATCCGCAGGGAGGGTTTAATTTGTAGAAGACATTCATCAGTATCTGCACAGCACTGTAAATTAGGCTTGGTGCACACGTAGATTGTGATAGGTGATATTAAATTTGCATCCAACGCCCACTCTGCATTGCTGTCTCCAGGGCCTAGGCCTTAGTGACATCAGGCAAAAAGAGGAAACCAAGAATAAAGCAGATAGAGAATCAGGTTGCACGCCCCAAATGGCAGTACCTACTGCTTGTGAGCAATGTTCCCTCTAATGTTTTCCATCCATATGCGGAATGAATTTTGTTATGTGCACCATATTGAGGAAATGTGCAGATGTGCACCACCAGTAGAAACAAAAAACCTAGATATAATATATATTTTTAAAAAGTTACCATAGGTATAGAAAAAGAAGAAAGAATATTAAAACATTCATTCTGCACATGGATGGAAAAAATTAGAGGGAACATTGATCTAAGGAGAGGAGCAGACAGTAGTTTACATGGAGAGAAAAGCTGTGCGGACAGATGGGAGAGAAAAAGATATGGTCAGAGAGGGTGAAATCTTTGGGGGACAAGTAGGAGCAGAATGGAAGGCATTGGGGAGCAAGTGGAGGAACCAGGTGGGGGGACAGAAGGGAATGAAGTGGGGCAGAAAGGAAGACATTGGGAGCACGAAGGAGTGGAGGGGGAAGAGGGTACAAAGAGGAAAGTATGGGCAGTCAGAGAGGAAAGAGGAGAACAGCGAGGAAGGTACAGGTTGGAGCAGTGAGTATAGATAGGAAGGTAGAGGGGGGCAGCAGGGAAAGAACAGATGGGGATAGTGGGTATAAAGAGGAAGGTGGGGGGCAGAAAGGAAAGTATGGAGGGCAGTGCGTATAAAAAGGAGATTGGGGAAGCAAAGGAAAAAGGAGAGCAGAGGGTCCAGGTGGAGGCAGCGGTTACAGTGAGGAAGGGGGGCAGCAGGGAAACTACAAGTGGGGGCAGTGATTACAGAGAAGACAGTGGAGGGGAGCAGAGGGTCCAGGAGGGGGCAATGATTACAGAGGGGAAGGTGGGGGGCAGAGGGCACAGGTAGGGGTAGAGGATATAGGGGGGTAGTGGGGAGGGATAGCTCAGTGGTTTGAGCATTGGCCTGCTAAACCAGGGTTGTGAGTTCAATCCTTGAGGGGGCCACTTGGGGATCTGGGGCAAAATCAGTACTTGGTCCTGCTAGTGAAAGCAGGGGACTGGACTTGATGACCTTTCAAGATCCCTTCCAGTTCTAGGAGATGGGATATCTCCATTAATTAAATTAAATTAATTAATTAATTAAGGTAGGGGCAGCAGGTACAAAAGGTAAGGTGGGGGGCAGAGTGTCCAGGTGGGGGCAGTGGGTACAAAGAGGAAGGTGGGGGGGCATCGTCTGCCAGCCCTGCACCTGGGCTCTGCCCCTGGCCCCGCACGCGGGGTCCTGGCTGCCAGCCCCATGCCCGGGGCTCTGCTTCCAGCTCTTCAGCCAGAGTCCCAGCTGCTGCCCCTACGCCCAGGGTTTTGCTGCCGGCCACACAACTGGGACTCCTTTCCTGGCCCTATGCCCACTCTCAGCTGTGGCCCCAGCCTCAGGCACCTTACCCCTGCCTGGGTCCCCCCCTCCTGGAGACACAGCCCTGCTCCCAGCCCCAGCTCTATGGGGGGGGGGGAGGGCACGGATGCGGCAAGGGGGCTGGCTTTCAGCACCCCCATTATTAAAAGTGTTCCAGTGCCACTGCAAGTTGGCCTCGTTGAGGATGTGCGTGGCTGTAATAATTAAGTGCATGACACTTGATGGACTGTTGTGCAGCCGCACAGCTTAGAGGGAACTCTGCTTGTGAGCTCTCTTTCAGTGAGTGGCAACAACAGAACACCTCATAGACTCATAGACTTTAAGGTCAGAAGTGACCATTATGATCATCTAGTCTGTCCTCCTGCACAACGCAGGCCACAGAATCTCACCCACCCACTCCTGTAACAAATCCCTAACCCAGGGGTAGGCAACCTATGGCATGCATGCCGAAGGTGGCACGTGAGCTGATTTTCAGTGGCACTCACACTGCCCTGGTCCTGGCCACCGGTCCGGGGGGCTCTGCATTTTAATTTAATTTTAAATGAAGCTTCTTAAACATTTTAAAAACCTTATTTACTTTACATACAACAATAGTTTAGTTATATATTATAGACTTATAGAAAGAGACCTTCTAAAAATGTTCAAATGTATTACTGGCACGCGAAACCTTAAATTAGAGTGAATAAATGAAGACTCCGCACATCACTTCTGAAAGGTTGCTGACCCCTGCCCTAACCTATGCCTGAGTTATTGAAGTCCTCAAATCGTGGTTTAAAGACCTCAAGGTGCAGAGAATCCTCCAGCAAGTGACCCATGCCCCACGCTGCAGAGGAAGGTGAAAAACCTCCAGGGCCTCTGCCAATCTGCCCCGGAGGAAAATTCCTTCCAGACCTCAAGTATGGCGATCAGTTAAACCCTGAGCATGTGGGCAGGACTCACCAGCCAGCACCCAGGAAAGAATTCTCTGTAGTAATTCAGATCCCACCCCATCTAACATCCCATCACAGACCATTGGGCATATTTACCTGCTAATAATCAAAGATCAATTAATTGCCAAAATTAGGCTATCCCATTATTCCATCCCCTCCATAAATTTATCAAGCTTAGTCTTGAAGCCAGATATGTCTTTTGCCCCCACCTTCTTGGATTAGATGTTCTGGCAGGGTTAAACGGTTTTCCTTACCTTGTCTAATAAAATTGGTAGGCATATTGCACAGTTTTGTGTGCTGTAACTAATAGAGAGCAGACTTGAAGCGTACTGGCAGGACAGCAGCTCAGAAAATCAAGTCATCTACCTACTACTGGAACAAAGCAGAGGCAGGCTTGGTGGGTAGGCCAGTTCTAGTTCATCAGCACTTAGGGCAGGTCTACACTTAAAACGCTGCAGTGGTGCGGCTGTGCTGCTATAGTGCTTCAGTGAAGAATTAATTGGTCTGAGAGCCAGTAACTATGTTAGGGGGAGAAGCTCTGCCATTGACATAGTGCTGTCAACACCGGGGGTTAGGTCGGTATAATTGTGTTGTTCAGGGGTGTGGATTTTCCACACCCCTGAGCGACATATTTATACCAATGTAAGTTTGTAGTGTACACCTGGCCTCAGTGGCAGATCCTAGACAAAGGAAGTCATCAGCTTGTACAGAGAGTCCTAAAATATATTCCCCAGGCTATTGCTTAATGTAGTAGACTAAGATTTGAGTCTTCCAGGTGTAGCCTTTGTATCATATGAACATGTTTTCTCAATGTGATACAAGGATTAAAACCATGTGTCCTAAATACCAGTCATCCTGCTTTCATCACTTGACCACCAATGAAGTGTATCTGGCCTGCCAGCATTCATTTGTGTGTATATGCATCATACAAACATGGTTTCGATGTACTCTTCAAACTACAGTCACAGATGGTGACACACTGAACATGGACTTTTAATTACTACTGGTATTTTGATTCAAACTGTCCATCAAGTGTGTGTTTACAGGACTTCTGTTACAAAGACGGGGTCAAAAGGAGAAACAGGAAGCTTAGAAAGGGCCATTTATAAATAAGAGAATTATTAGGCAAAGGCTATGAGATGGTGCAAGAAGGATGTTGAGTCACATTTTCCATAAATAAAAGTGGTGAACATTGCAGGTGTATAAATAGGTTAGAAGCCTTTCTAAGGTTAAACTTGGTTATCTTCTCTGTTCCCTCATCTAAGCCCCTTCTAGGTGATGTTTGAGCAAGATGCTGTTTTCAGTTTTGGAGGTATCTAAACTGAATTAAGCCACCTCTTATTCTTTGATATTATATTTAAAAAAATCTGCCTTAAAAGAACTTTAATCTTCTGTAAAGTATGTGATCATTCAGTTAAAGACTGTATCATAATGCATATGCACAAGGGGGCTGAATTAAGGTTGCCCATGCACAACCTTAATTCTCATATTGCCTAATATTTCACTGCTTGACTTTGCAACCTTAATGTTCTTTTAATGTTGTTTTTTTGAGTGTAATAAGATTACATTGTGAGCATAAGGGTGAGTGAAGGTGGGTTTAGAATTTCTAGTTGAGAGATCAAGCTTTGATTTTTGAGTGTATTGTAACTGTAGTGAAAATGGTTTATGAAAAGTTCCTTCACAGTATGACCCTTTACTCACACTCAGAGCTGGATTAATACTATGTGGAACCAGGCTCAGCTAAAATTTGGGGCCCCCTTAACCACCTCCACCACCTCTCAGGCCAGACTTAATCTTGTGGGAGAGCTGGCTGGCAGAGCAACCACTGTGGCACATTCTCTGCAGTGGCTCCCAGGAGAAATTTTGGTCCCTTTGCATCACCTGTAGAATACTTTTGCCTTCAAAACACAGTACTTAGCCTTAATCTAAAACTTTTTACAGATGACCTAATGCTACCAGTACAATGAGATTTTTTTCATCTGGCTCAATCTCTCGCACTCCCAGTCTACATGGTGCTAAAAATAAAAAGAAAAACCTGACATTTAAAAAATGAATTAAATAATGGATGCTCTTAGATCACTATTTGAAACATGGGCAGCTGCGAAGGAAAAATGATCTGTATTAACAGGTGGCAGTTGCTACAGTGTGCTATCAGAGCAAGCACAACAAACGCATTGTGTTAAAATTTAATTTGTTCTCATCAGTGGTGCCACTAGCAATGGAAGCCCTGTGTTGAAGCAGATTATTTATTTATTTATTTATTTATTATTACTATTATTTGGAGAAAGAGGGTCATACTAGTTTGGATTCTTTAATTTTCCACTTTTCACAGTTTCTTGATATGAATATTTTCTAGCATTGCTTTGCAATCAATTCTTAGTGGGAATGAAACTTTGATTTCTTCCTTAGGATTTGATTTGTTTGATGCATTTCTTTATGAAGCTAGATGGGAAGACAGGCTGAAAGATATTAATCAAAAACATTTTCAGAACCGTATGGCACCACATTGGTATATCTCCAGGTATGGATGATTGAATAATTAAAGATGGATTTAAAATATGGGAGGTGGGAGATCACTTGTTTAGAAACCACACAAAGTAATAACACAGGCTTTATTGCTTTGCACATTTTGTCACTTATTAGAACAGCCTCTATAAGAACATAGTTGGCTGGAACAGAGAGCCAGAATTTAAAAATAGATACAGATACCTAGTTATTATATAGTGCTTGTCATCAGTAGATCTCAAAGCGCTTTACAAAGGAGGTCAGTATTATTATCCCTCTTATACAGATGGGCAGCTGATGCACAGAGAGGTGAAGTGACTTGCCCAAAGTCACCCAGCTCCAGTGGCTGAAGCAGGAGTAAAACCCTGGTCTCCTGAGTCCCAGTCCAGTGCTCTATTTATCTGTGCACCCAAAAGTGCCTATCTTATCACGTGCAATTGTGGTAACCACGTGCAATCATGGTAACCACACGCACATTCTTGCATCATTTGTAATTATGACAAACTTGGCCCTTCTTTGTCAATTAACACTGAGATGGAAGGGGGAACTCATGCCATTGTTTCTGTCTGCAGATTCTAAAAGACAATATTCCATTAGCTAAGCATTCAGAGCTGATTCTTACTTTCTGCAATCGCATAAGGACTATAACCTTGTTCCTCTTTAAAAAAAAAAGAGAGCTTAAGTTCTGCAGAAAATCATGGGGCTACCAGGGAAGTAATGTTCAGTCTGACCCACTGGGAAGTGGAGGGCACTGGAGACCAACACAATGGGGATTGTCTTTGTACACAGCACACACGTAGAAATAAGAAATAGGTGGAATAGAGGAGATGAGTGGTGCTGCTGAAACAAACGTGCATCATACACTGGAGGAATAATTTAAATGTGCTGCTCCACATATGACATGGGAACACAAGTCACTACTTCCCCATGCCTCCCCCGAAATGCCCTCTCCCTTTCTGCCCAGATCTTTTTTCAGCACCTGCCCCACCACCCTGCTTCCCTTACTCTTCCCCAACCTTCAACCCCGGCCACTGTCCCCCATCCTTTCCCCTATCGTGTTCCTCCCTTGTTCAGTGTGGGGTTTGTATACCCCATCACACTGGCACAGACATGATGGGCCAGATTAAACCCTGTGAGTACAAGGATGTGCACTATATCCGCCACTCCAACTTTTGCTGCATTGCTACTGCTGCTACCCTCTCCCAGAGCTTCAGTCAGGAGAAAACACCTGTACATTCTAACCAGGGCTTCCTGGGAGCTCCTCCATCAGAGGCTGCCCAAGACAGGCACTGAATCTATGCATATCCAGACCAGCTTGGCCACATCTCGAGCTTGCCCCATCCACTTTAGGAGCTGTACTAGTCAGTTCTAGCTGCCCCCAGTCAGTTGAGTGAGAATTGCAGGTAGCTTGTGCTATTGCATCCCCAGCTGTTGGTGGCATTTCTACCCCCAAAGCCAGGGTTCTGCTACAACATGTGAATCTGGCCCAATAGCCATTAAACCCTGGCCCCAAGATAGTAAATAAAAACAAATATTTGTTTTACTCTACAATAAATTTGAAAGTAAACTCAATTAAAAATAACCACTGAGGTATTTCACCTGCATGTTGAAATGTAAATTCCCCACAAGCTGCTAACAGCACAATTATTTAATTTCTGGAAATAGTTTCCTGGCACTCCTGCAGGATTCCTTTTGTATGCCAGTAATGCATACTTCAGGCTTTCCTGAAGATATTTTCAAAGCTGTATGCGAGGTAGGTACCAATAAATTCCAGCAAGAAATACTGCTCATTACTTCTTAAAAGTCCTCACTTCCCTCAGTCTTCTAAAATAAAAAACACTTGATACCAAACATGAATTTACTGACTACCATGTAAAGGAAATGAGCTACAGCTATATATAGTCATGTAGGTCTGGAGTAAACAAAGTTATTTTTCCATTCATAAACAGTGAGTTCATTTTCTAATCTGCCCTAGGAAAGAACATTCTTTCTCAAAGCAAATTACTATCCCTCTCACTTTCCTCTAGATGAATTTTAGAAGACTCATAATCCAAATATCTTCTCTTGAAAACATCATCATATTTAAAAAGATGAACTCATCCAGGGGATGCATGAAGTAATTATATTACAGAGATCTAGATTTGGTTCAGACTCACCCAGCAGTATGTGTGGCTTCTTAATTAGGTTCTCATAGTTCAAATATAACTTGTAATAATTTTGTCCATTGTTTTACAACTATAAACAACATATTTTCAAACTTCAGTGATTTTATCCACATAACTTTTCTATCTGTGACTCATAAAATAAAATGTATTATCAAAAAGTTTGCTGCAGTTAACTGTATGCTATCATTTTGGCAATTTGGCTTGAGTTCAGGTCAACTCACCAGAGGTGCAGTAGATGAAGAACTGAATGCTTATAGTTACTGTGCATGAAGAGGCCAGATTGCAGAAACTCTACAGGTAATTGTGAGATTGCTATAAGTACATCACATTTGCCTGCAGAGATTTCCCAGTCTATGACTTGTATCCAGGCTGAAGATGCAATAGAAATGCTTCCATTCTAATAGATCACCTCATAATTTCTCTGGTTTTCAAAACTGGATTTTTAACAGGATCTTGAAGTAGGTTCTGTTGCCACAAAACCAAATGTAACTCTCTAGAATCATGCAGGAAAGACCAGACTTCCATATTGCATAAAAAAAGAAAGTGTTTGTTTATTTCAAATATACTTCTGCATTTCTGATCTATTTGGCTTAATCTCACTGTTTCTCAGACATTTCATTTTGGATGTCTCATCTCATGTCAACTTCAACATGGCTAAAACTGAGATCATTATCTTTCCTCCCAGTCCTCTACACTTCTTCTGTTCTCTACTATGGTTGACATCTTCCTCCCTGTCACCTAGGTCAGTCACCCTGGAAATCATCTTTGACTTTCCCCTTTCCTTCTACACCCCCCCCGCATTCCTTTCCAAACATGCTTATCAAGCCACCAATGTGCCATAATCACATCCTTCCTAAAATTAATTTATGCTGTAAAGCCTTCCAAAAGTAAAGGGAAGAGGTGAAAGAAAGAAGAAAAAAGCAAGCATCAAGATGTGCTCATGTCTTAAGTCTTAAACCAAAGCCTACTGAATTCAGTGGGAATCTTTCCATTTACTTCAAGGAGATTTGAATCAGGCACTTATTGAATCACAGTATCATCCTTATTATTGTTACACTTGTCCTTCCTCTCCTGTTCTTGTCTGCTTTATGACCCTCACTTTTTGTGTTTTGTTGAATTTAGATTGTGTATTCTTTGAGGCAGAGACTGTGGCTCATCCTGTACAGTGTGGCTGTTTGAAAAATAATAGCCAATAGTAACAACATAGAGGGGATTACACATGGATTTTGTAGTTTCTGAAATGTATGCTGATTCCAAACAGTAACCAAAGACAACACTTATATCAGATAAAAAGGGAACTGGGAATTTGAGATAGAGTAGGGCTGGGTGAATGCCTCAATATTATTTTTATGCATAGTTAGCTCAACTGAACAAAATTGAATTTGTTTTGCCTGGGTCTGTGCCCCGTCTGTGCTCAGTTTCAACACATAAACATTGTGAAAGAGATTACTGACAGCAATGTCCATGGAAACGGTGAACTGTAAGGAAGTATTTGAGAATATTTACAGAAAATGAATTTTCAGCTTTTAAGTATTCACACTGGAAACCCGTGTCTAAGGGTTCCAGTTCATAATTTAGACAATTATGAACTGGAAAGAATGCTATCTGACCTATATGCCCAAGCAAAACCATCTAACACAGGTAAACCTTGAATTTCTGTTATTAAGAAACTCACAATGAACTGCTCATGAAAAGTCTATAGACCAAAAATTAGTGGCTGAAATTATTCAGTGAATATATTCAGCCTCAGTTTTATAAAAAAAAGGCAAAAACAGATGAAAACACCTCAAATCTATTGATTTGATCTCTCTCTATAAGAAACAGTATAGCCAAATGAAATCCATATTTAGAACTAGGCACCAAGTGACAACTCACCACCTAGTGACTTGAGGTTAACTACCTAGTTCCATGGGCAAATTAATGGGTCCTAAACAGAAAAAGAACAGACTAGAGTTACAGATCTGTATTTGCATCTAAGAACAAGACATTAGTGTTGGGTCATTGTTTTAGTACTTTTACTATTATTACTTATCTTTCCGTTTACATTTTAAAATGCCTGATTTTATGTTGTTTTACTTGTATTTATCTGTTGTGATGAAGAAAATATAAACTTACATAGGGCCCAGCTTGTCAGCTATTATTTCATGATGATCTACAACAGTGATTATTCAGTAACAGCTGGCACATGTCTCCTTTAGACAAAGCCACTGTGGGGCTGTAGACCTCCTATTGGTGAACCATAACTGTTTCCCTGGTAACGGTTAACTAGCACGTGTTTTATTGTTTCAAACTGCTTTCCTAGGGTATTTGCAGGTGGTGGAAGATGCTTTCTGAAAGGGGGGTCATAACCTCATGAACTTTCAGATGTTGCAACAAATTGAGGGACAAAAACATCTTTTTTCTTTCAACCGGATTAAGTAAATCTTATTATATATCATTTAGGAGACAGATGTACCCCACAGTTTGATTTTTAGCATTCTGTCCAGATGTTGATGCAATCATGTCTGCAGTCCGAGTTTTGTTTTCAGAATGTGAATTAAGATCATATTCTATTGGGAAGATTTCAACTGAACATAGATGAAAATGTGTAGCTACTAAGATACATTTTCTCTCTAATTACAACTACTTTCTTTTGTAATGTTTTTAAATTATTACAGCTGAGGTTCTTGCTCCTACTGTCTTCTTTTAATTAGCAACTTGGTGATTTGGTGATCTTAAAAATAAATGTAACTAACCCAGCCTATCTTTTTAAGGCAGTCATAAAAATCTACTTCAACCACCTTTTACTATAATGATGATAATGAAAAAAAAATTACTCATTCTGCAAATAAATGTGTGTGTGTGCATGTGCATGTATATGGATATATACTTTATAACTGGAAGTATATGTATGCTACTGTATTTATATCAGTAATGGGCAACCAGAATTTTATAAGGGTGAGTTGCACCCTCTTACTGTTTCCTATACCAGTAGTGAAAGCCTTTTGTAAAATGTGTATTAGTTGCTTTCACCAAAAGCTATTCTGTGGTATACATGTGTATTTTGATGTCACAAACTCCAGTTTTAAGCGATAAAACCATCCTAGTACAAAAGAAAAAAAAAAAGACATTTGACACAGAACAAGAATTTTGTTGCATTTTAATGTGCTCAGGATGATCATTTCAAAATATAATGGGATGAAGAGACAGCTCCCTCTCCTGTCTGCTTCATAGAACTTGCAAAAGCTTTCAGAATGTTTGCTCTGATTATACTTGACCTTATAATGCTGATTAAACTACAGATGTACAGTAAATCTTGTATTGAATCGGGGGTCTCTAGTTATATCTCTGAAAAATGCAAGACTCTGACCACCATCTTTTCTTGTGATGACATATTCTGAAATTATTTGGCTCAAGCACATACATGTGATTGCATCTCTTAATATCAAAGCAATAATTCAACACAGTGTTCCTGAGAGAGGGATTTATGATCTATTCTGAAAATGTTAATTAGTAATAACATCGAGCATATGCTATTTAGGGTGTTATAGACAAAAGGACAAATCCTGCTTGCCAAACTAATACAAATAACTCCACTGAGATTAATAGAACTAACCCTCATGTGGCAAATAGCAGTTAGTCCTCAGTATAGTGGTGTAGCATGGTTAATAACTCATTTGTGAGTTTTTTTGACAAACTACAGTGTTTCATACTGAACTGATGGATGCTCCTACACTAGTCAGCCAATTTTCTCTTTGTCAGAAACCACATACCTAACTTGGAGCTTAGATCCCATGATAATATGTGCCTTAGAAGTATCTAAGTTAGATATGTAGTTATCAAGTACAAGCAGAATTTTTTGCAAATCTGGGTCCAGTCAGTCTCAAAGATTTTAAAGCAAATGTATGATAATGAAAGAAAAAATCAAAAGAAAATGAATGGAACACATTCACGCATCTCTGAAATTTGTAAATCATTTCATTGAATGCAACTCTGAAGACCATGCATTTTCTAAGGCGGACAGCTGGTTTTTGACCAAGCGTTAAAACATTGATTTTCAGCATGTGTGGGATGCGTTCAGAAAGACCCAGGCATTCACATGTACTTGCACTACCAAATATAATTTAGTTGCTAGCCCTTATTTTAATAGTGGTGATACGATGCTTACTATGTCCATGTTCTTTCCTGACAAGTTTAATGTATTTATTTGTGTAAAGTGACCTTGCTTGTTTTAGTTGTTAGTGCCTGTTCAATAGTACTCCACATCACAAAATTGCCACAGATAATATGCTGTATTTAGGTCACTTATGAATGCTCATTCTTCATAGTGGAAAGCTCAGGACTGAATTAACATGAGAATCAGTCATCACTAATCCCTATAATTTTCCACCAGGTTAAAGGGATTGCTGAGGTACTACTCATAAGTGCACACTTACATATGCTCAAAGATCTTGCACACCATGGTAACGTCTTTCATATCCCTGGCCTGTTGCCAAATAAAAGAATTAGGACCCCATGTTCCATTCTGACATGCCCACTTCACCCAAAAGTAGCTCTAGCTTTGGATGGATGTGAGGGCTGACTAGGTGCCTCTGGATTTCTCTCTCGCCTCTTGTCCCCTTGCCCAATCCATGTGGAGCACAGAGCAATCTGGCATGTTTCCTGTTGGGAGCTGTGCCAGTTGAGGGTTGGGTGACAGATCAGAGCAAAAAGCATCTGTACAGCTGCCTATTGTGGTTTTCCCTGAGATCTGTGTTGGTCTTAAGGTACCTGCTGAATAATGGGATGGGACTCCCAGCTTCTGCAGAGACAAACCACACAGCCCCTGTGGATTGTTTCTCATTTGGGGAAAAAACAACTATATTTTACAGACTCATCAGACATAAGTTTCTAAAGGACTCCTCCCTTCAAAACCATGAACAAACTACATGGAATCTTAATATTTGGGCAGGCACATTTCCCCCTATCAACTCTAAATAATGAATTAGGCAGATATTTGAAATAAAGAAAAAGAAACCAAACTGTAATTGGGTAGAGTAGGATGGAAAGCAACAGGATGAAATGCTAGAGCCATCTCAAATTCTGAGACTTTCTTTCTTTTAAATAAAATTAGCAAAATTTTGAACCATAATTTTCAACTTAAAATAAAAATAGAAAACATTTTTGCATTTGGGAGGAGTTTGTACTTTTTATATTTTAAACGTATGCTTAATAAGCCAAACAGAATCAAATGCTCTAAAACACCAGATCATAATGACAAAGGTACGATATGCTACATTAATCAGAAATATCATTTTGGTGTGAAACCATCCTAATATTCACAGTAATTGTCATTCTTTGAATCATAGGCACCCAGTAAACCATGAGGATGCCCATGGGAAGTATTAATACCAGTCAAAGAATTTTTGACTATATGTTTTGTTTTTCCTGCTGTCTAATTGTCAGGCAGTAGAGTAATTGAATTAGCCATGATTATATAATCAAATGAGCATATGTCTGTGACACTGCTCCATAGTAAATTGGGATTAGATTGTTTTTTTAAATATTTGGTATAAATGATATTGTCTTTCATAATATAACACTGAGACAAAGGCCTCGTAATGAATCCATACTGAATTAATTACAATCTGTAAACAAGTCAATGTCACAGGCTTGAGTGTTAATGATACCAATACAATTTTTTAGTAACTATATAACACTATATCATTAACCCTAACTGTTGAAGAGCAGTTGATAGCAATTCAGTTCCAGCTTACTCTATGATCAAAACGATGTATCAGGTTAATAAATTGTTTGACCTGTTTTTCTACAATAAAGTACCATATACATTTACAGTGCTATCAATGACCAAGTCTAGCTTAGCATACCAGTACAGTAACATATTTACCAGCAAAAAAACAGACAAAGTTAGAGGTTCAGACTTACCAGTAAACAAGGGCATGAGCTGTAAAACATTTGCATTGCTCCTGATCTCAGTATTGCTTGTCATCAGGTTATTCAGTGTGACAATTTTAATGTCTGGAGGTACTTATACTGGGAGAAATGCTAAGTAATATTAATACAAAATTACTTAAAAAGCAAACAAAAATGGTAAATGCTGCTTTATGATCAAACCTTTCTCACACCCCGTTACTGCTTATTTTGCCAAAGAAATCCCCAAACCCAGATATTGTAACCAACAGTAAATTAATATAGACAAAGGACTTAAATTCCACTTATTGCAAAGAATAGAGTTCTTCCCTTTGGATTTGAATCCTTTCTGAAATCCCCAAATCTTGCCACCAACACTAGCATGAGAGCAAAAGTTCCTAGAGTCAGGCCTACCGTATTTCCTTCTGTTCCTGTGACTGCTGTTCCCAGCTTGTATCTTAAATGGTTAGCATATGTCTGTTGGATGTGAAAACCTGATTCTTAGAAGTTTTTGAAGCATCAGAACCATAGCTAAGAATGACATGCAAAATCTAAGTTTTCTATAGGAAACAGACTGGCAGTCTACACTTTGTTATTCACTTGATAAGCAGAGTCTTTTTGACAGTCCTAACCTTCTAAACCATAGGTCCTGCTGAGCTCAGCAGGAGTCAAATGCTGAGTACCATCTGTCAAAGCTTCAGTGTGGTTTTTTCTATGTACGCCTTAACTTCAGTCTACTAAGTGGAGTACTGAATGAAAGTTTCTTTACTACACTTAAATTTGAAGTTAGAGATTCACTATTAAACATTGCCAGAGCAATCCTATGACTCTCAACATACTGTGAAGGCATTGGGCAGGAAGATACAGTATTCTGTGGATCCCTAATTAGAGAACTTTAAAAAAAATCCACATTTTTCAACTTCTTTGTAATTCAAAATCAGAAACTAAAACTAAAGAGTTCATTTTGAGATGCTAAATTACAATAATATAATCCGTGAGATCATCCACAGTTTTGAAAATGGTACGTACATAGTTTATGCATTTCAGCCCTTTTTCAAAGAAACTTACTTGTAATTTATTCTGACTTTCCTACAGACTAAGATTTAATAAGAGTTTAATAATTTAATAAATTAAGATTTAATAATAACTGAGATGAAATGGCAGCCTGGTCTCTTGTAAAATCATTGCCAAACAGATATTTTTATGTCTCATTAGTTTTTTTCCACCCACCATCTTAAATTGGCACAAGTTTGGCCCACACTTGATTCAGGCTCACTGAATGGTTTGCAGACCATTTTGGTCAAACAGGGTTGTAATGGTACGTCAAGCCAGGGGAGCTAGGGTTTTAGTTACAGAAATTGTTCACAGCCCTAAACATTATTAGATTTTCACATTAAAGCAGTTATGTAAATGAAGCAAAATATTAAGTTCCTGATTTCCTAGTGCTTAGGAGCACATGTAATAATGTCCATTTACTTTGCATATGGAATCAACATGATTGCATGTGTAAATCAGATTTTATACATGTTGCATGCACAAATTGCTACTTCAAGGCCAGATTCCCAGCTGCATCCAGTATTGGGTGCAGCTGGAGGTGTGTGTATGTGTGTGTGTGTGGGGGGGGGAGGGGTTGAATGCCTTGATTTTGGAGTTGTGCCTATACCAGCTCTGCTATATTTTAGAGAAACCTCAGGTCTCAGACCCTCTAAAATGAAATATACGGGGGGTGGAGGGTATAAAATCCAGATATCTCAGCTCTATGCCAGCTGAAGACTCTCTTATACTAGAGGAATTCCAATTAGGGAGATCTAGCTGCTTTCTGGCTGCTTACTATCACCACAAATGGGATGTATCACAGCTCAGAAGATGGCCTTTATGTGTAACGGGTCATTTGCACTTGCCATTCTCAATTTACACATGCAATCACAATAATTGGGCATGGAAAGTAGGTGCATCATTGCACGTTTTTGTACAGTCCTGGGTTTTGAAAATAGGTGTCTAAATATCTTTTCTGATATGAATAGGCCTAATTCTCCTCTCACTTATCCCAGGGCAAGTCTACACTACAGCGCTACATCGGCACTGTCGCGCATCTGGTGAAGATGCGCTATGCCAACGGGAAAGCGCTCTCCCGTTGACATAATTACTTAATCTCAGCAAGAAGCGTAAGCTATGTCGGTGGGAGACACGTGAAACTTGAGTCACTTGGGAGGAAGGGGTTTTCACACCCCTAAGCGATGTATGTTAGATCAACTTAAGCAGTAATGTAGACCTGCCCCCAGTTTAGCATTGGTTTAACTCCACTGATTTCTGTTGAGTTGCTTCTGTGTAACTGGGAGGAGAACTAGTGATACAATTTTACATTTTATAATTTTACATTCTCTTCAGTTACAATGGTTTTATATTTTCAGTCTGAAATTCCAGTAATGTGATGTGATTAGCTATGTGCAATACATAAGGACTGGAAGGGACATCCTGGGTCATTGAGTTCAGTCCTCTGCTATTGCAGGCAACCCTACTTTATATCCCCGTTCACAAATTTATCAAGCACCATCTTAAAATACAGCATATGTTCTGCTCTGGAAAACACATGCTGTTTTTCTGATTCAGATCTCACACCAGTTTTAAACTTGTGCAGCATCATTTACTAGAGAGGAGTTAGTTCTGATTTACACTGGTGTTTGTGAGATCAGAATCAGGACCTAGGGATCCAAATGTAATACTTCTTCTCCTTGTCTCTTCTTGATGGCAAATTCACTGGAAGAATCCTAATTTCCCAGCAATTAAATACTGTACTAGTTTAGTTTTAGCACTGGACTGAATGCTTACCCCCTCCCCATAATATTATAATGTGCTGCCACATTGATTAACAGGCTTATTATGTTATTCAATGGCTTGCTGAGCCCCCTTTGCATTTATGTATTTCCTTGTGCCATGAACATCTCTGATTGAATGTAATGTATTCTACACCATTTTTCATACTCAATTATAAAAGTATGGTTTAGATGCTTTATGCCAAAACTCTCATGTAAAGATAATGAAAGAGACTTAACCAGCAGATTAACTGTTTGCAAGGTATGATATCCAATAGCATCCACCTTTAAAAACATATCTGTAGGAGAGAAATTAAACATCTTCAGGTAGAGGCTATTTTAGAGAAGATGTGCAACAGCAGTAGCTGCTTATTCTTGTTTCTCTGCATGCAATACAGCCACGGTAAGCCAGAGCACCTGTTCCTTGCACATTCCTGCTGGTTTGGGTTGTTTGTAACTACTGCCAGTGGGGCCCCAGGAGACTTACAGGAGCCTTGTAATGGAACAAGAAAGGCTGCGAGTGTGGCCGTTGCTTAACTAATATCTAGATGTTCACTTTCATGGCAGTTGTTTCTCCAGCTCCTAATATGGACACAATTATGAGGTCAAAATCAGTTTCTTTTTATATGATTAATAAAATTGGGTAGGTAGGAATTAATAACACTCTTCTGCAGCATGCATAGCATTTATATCGAAAAAAAGACCATTTATCTGAATGCAGAGAAATTTTCTAGTTAAGCTATTATAATATATAAGACAACTCCCACCTTTTCATGCTCTCTGTATGTGTATATATATCTCTTCAATATATGTTCCATTCTATGCATCCGAAGAAGTGGGCTGTAGCCCACGAAAGCTTATGCTCAAATAAATTTGTTAGTCTCTAAGGTGCCACAAGTACTCCTGTTCTTTTTGCGGATACAGACTAACATGGCTGCTACTCTGAAACCTATAATATATTTGTATCTGATATTTAGTTTTTAGAAAATTCAGTGTAATACACTGAAAAACTTAAGATGGTAGGACTGTCAGACCTGGCTATCTAAGTATTTGATGAAAATAAATATGTTCCTCGTTTACTTATTTTTAGTTTAATAAAACAACAATTCCTTTCCATGAAGATAAGGAGAAGTGTTCAGCATTCAATAAGAGACACACATGAGAAAGCAACCTACAAAGGCATCTGCCTATCTTGAGAGATTTGGAGTAAACAGATTTTTAAATTAAAGTTAAAATAATAATTTAAAACCATTGCACATATGAGAATGGCATTACTAACATGGAAAACCTATGTTATATGCTGAACCTCAGTTGATATTGCTGATTTAACACAGTCTTATGTCAAACACCCAACCAAGTGCCGGGAAGCATGATTTAAAAATAGAACATGTTTTCAGGTTCTTGTTTGCTGGTTCCAAAGGGCCCAATCCCGTGTGGTCAGAACACCTCTGATGTGCCGAGGCTTATCTAGTCCCAGTGAACTCAGTTGCAGGATCGGGTGGGGTGCTCAGTGAATTGCAGAACTAGACCCTTAAATTGTGCAAACACTGTTTTTGTTTACTGGAAAGTTAATTAATCCAAAAATATAATTTTTTTTGTAGTTTTGAGCACAATATTCATAATGAAAACCTATAATGTTACAGAACAGCATAAACATATGGCAAACTTAAGGGCAAGAACATCAAAATGCTACAAGTTTTCATGTACTCTATGAAGGTTATGGAGAAGAACCTACCCATCTACGTGTTTGTTGTGATGCAACAAAATATTACTAAGTCACCAAAATTAGAGCTCAAACATGTAAGTCTGAATCCTCAGCTGTGGTTAAATGGAGTTCAGCTGCAGCTGGGAGGGAGGGGAAAGATGGCTTTACACCTTCTCCCCAATCTTTTGCCAAGTGCACCTTAGAGCAGCTTTTGGGCTAGTGTAAATTGTACTGTATGATAACAGTCCTCAAAGGGCTGTTTCACCAGCCAGGGCACAGTAATGGTCTGGCTGCAACCCCTTCTCCAGGCACTTCTCCAACATGCCTTCTCTCTCAGTCTGTATGTGCCCTATCCTCGCCCTCTTTATTTAACCTGTGCTGGGAATTTCTCAATTAGCTGATTAAACTTGTTTTCCAACTGGTTTGTGCAACTCAAACATTGCAAAGCAGTTAGAATGGGAGGCCAGGATTTGGCCGTAGACTACAGTTTCTTTGTGTTCATTATATATGCTGCTACCCTTAAAGATTTTTTTTATATAATATGTGAAATGCAATGTGTCTTCAAACTGTAAGTCTTCTGTGTAGTTTCCAGTATACTACAGGGCTGAGGACTCTTCAAGTGCTAAACACAGCTTGACTGAGAGATTGTCATGTAGACTCTCTCCCCTCCACAATCACTTAACATCTCTGTGAAAAGAACTATTGCTCGCATGAAAAGTGATATTGGGAAAGGCATGCAATACTATTATTGTCATTGATTATTTGTATTGCGTTAGTGCCCAGGAGCCCCAGTCACACATCAGGGCTCCATTGTGCTAGGCGTTGTACAGACAGAAGAAAAACATAGTCCCTGGCCTAGAGAGCTTACAAAATATCAGTTTAGCTGCCTTTTAATGCAATTTAGCAGCTAGAAATAAAAACAAGAGCTAGCATCTTGTGACTAGCCAGCTTGCTGTGGGCCCACTAGCAAGAACTCTGCAGGCTACCAGAGGTCCGTGGACCACAATTTGGGAGCCTCTGCAATAACAGAAATAAGATAACAGAGATAACCAGGGACAAGATACATGCCTCCACTCTGTGGTGCAGAGGGCAGCAAAGGAGAAGAAACACTGGCGGAAAGGAGCAGGAATTTGCAGAAAGGTGCAAGTGGAGGCCACTTGACATTCTCTCCACTCCCAATTAGCCCCCAGAAACACCACATGGTTTGGCAAAAATAACAGGAGTACTTGTGGCACCTTAGCTGCATTTCATAGACAGCTGGAACACATGGTGGATCAGGATGCAGGCACTCTGGGCATCATGTTCCCCTCCAGCACAGATCCCAGTAGGTGTTAATGTGGCACCTTGTAGCGTTAACTTCTACTTCTCACATTTTGTCACCTTCAGGAAATGTGTGGCAGTAATGCACAGGCCTTGGTAGTGGGGAGAGCTGTGCAATGGGGAGCTAACGACTACAGAGTTACTGTAGCTGTGTTGTAGGGGAAGATTGGTGCTGGAGATAGGGTGACCAGATTTCCTGATTTTATAGGGACAGTCCCCATATTTGGGGCTTTTTCTTATTTAGCCTCCTATTACCCCCCACTTCCTGTCCCGATTTTTTACACTTGCTATCTGGTCACCCTAGCTGTAGAGGACCAGGGACTCCGCACGGATGCACAAAGAACTTGGGTCTTTGAGACTAGATTTCCCTTTGCATCCTGCTTCTCCAAATGTGTAGAATGTCAATGCCACTTGCTCACTGTCTATAGCTACTGAACTTTTTTTCAGGGGAGAATTAATCCATTATCCACGGACTGAAAGCTGCAAAGTTTTCTTACTACTTGTGCTCATTCTGCAGGTTTAACTACAGTAGGATAAAATACATGCCTTACCACCTACATTTAGTGGCATAACATTAGGAATATAATGTACACTTGCAACCTGGATCTAAAGAATCTATGGGCTTTTTTCCCATGTTGTCCTTTAGACCTACAGGTTATTATTAAATTAGAGTTACTACTTTTATTAAAATAATTTAAAAGTGGGAAAAAGGGTTAAAAACCTCTAATTCTTAAATGCTTAAAGTATATTTTTTTGAAAATATTTTTGGTATGTTTTGATTTGTTCCATATGTAACAGTGATTTTACACAATACTATAATAAAAAATAAGTTTTCTTGCAACATGAGGATATTTGGAGTTTTGCAATATGCAGCTGCAATTGGACGCCACAAGCCTTAACTATTTTAAATCCATTGCTTCTGTTTCCAAAAGAAATAAGGTCAACCAGTTTGAAACAATATAACGTAAGCAATAGAACATATGAACTGAACAAATAGAAGGAGAAAGAAATACACCACAATGTATTTACTCTGACCCTACTAGTTGTCATTTTTGAAGTTTTATGAGTCTGGTTTTATTACATAGTTTTATTGTTTTATATTTTAAACATTATTTCATTTGGAATCACTGTGTTGTAGCCGGAGTTCCTTTCTGGTGTGGGGTATAGTCCTATGCTGTTTTGATGATTATTTATTATCATTATATAAGAATGTTTCAAGACTCTTAGAATTATCTTTAAATCTTAAATACCCAAGGAATATGAAATCTCATCTACCTGATGGTATGATTCTGCAACTATTAAAGTAAAAGGCAAAGTTCCTGTTGATTCAATGAGGTGAAATGGGCATCTTATACTGTGTACTATGTGTAATATTTTTGAAAGACACAATGAAAATATCCTTTTCTCTAGAGAAGATAATCTAAGATATCTTTATATTTGTAATATTTAAAAAGTGTATTACAAAGATGAATTTTTCAATCAATTTTTTTGTTTTTTGAAAGAACAAAAAATGGAACAATCCTTTAGACTGCAGTCTGAATAAATCCTAATACATGCTTCCAGGGATCCTGGAAATAAAGAACATATCTTAATTTGTAAACACATTTAGTGAGTGGCTACAGAAGCTTTAAAAATTTGCTGCCAGAGTAAAATGCAGTTTCGTGACATTTATGTAGCCTGCAAAATAGATTTGTGCCATGCGGTATCTTTCCATGTTACTTTTAAAATGTCATTTATTTCAGCATGTTTTATGGGATTATGCAATTTCTCTATATTTTTCATGCCAGATGACATAAAGTTGATAGAGATATGGAATGATTAAATTTACATATCACTGGAGTACTTTACACTGAGATATGACTTTCAACCTCATGCAAATGACTAGCATTCGATTTGGTGCACGTCAAATTACTGACCTTTCAAATGTTCATTTGATTTCAAGTGTCTATAGCAATCAATATACACATCATTGTCTATATTTTATGCCACTGATTTCATGACTTGGAACAGCTTGAGTTCCTTAGACTTCTGTACTCCCTATATATATTGGGAGATATTATTCATTGGCTGTCAGTATTTACTGATTTCTGACTGGCTTTTAATATTTTTCTTAAATTCTGTGTTCCACTTTGGGAAAAGTTAATTTATTTCTCAGATGCCTCCTCAATTAAATAATAAGATAATTTTCATTCTCTTTATCTTACTGCCTTGTAATCTTTTCTGGAGGTATCTTCAAAAGAAGCTGTTGTCTGAGCAGAATTCTGCAGGTGGTCTCTTTCCACCTCGTCAATTTAATATTTTTTTCAAGAAATTGAAAAGAGGAGCCCATTAGGACTTATCAGTAACTAATGGCTGATTTCTGAACCACAGTCATTCAGTCATATAACGTAGACATTTACCAACTATCTCCCTGGAACTTCATGAATTGGTTGGAAGTGGAATTTCCAACAATTTGAAAAGAAATTTCAACTGTCTCGTTGTTTTAAAAGTCTTGAATTGGATAAGTGGATTTCTACATACAAAAGTCTCCACTGACCAGTTTGCAAGTCTATAGCACTTGGATGTAGTCCGTCCAGTATTACATTTGATAGTTAGAATTAAAAAAATTAAACAAGATCTGTTAAGGATATGAGACCCTGTTTCAGCTCTGGTATGCTGATGTTGACCCAATTATTTTTCTTCAGTTTTTAGCCTTTAACCAATCTAAAATGTTACGTGTAAACTGCTAATTTTAATTTTCACTTGTACTTCATTGATTTATAGTGAATAAGATGAAGATACAATTTTCTTAATAAAAAAGGAGAAATAATTTACAGAGCAGGTCTAGTTATAAAATACTCTTTTCATTAGTCTAAAAGGCTGAAAACAGTGTTCTCAGTATTATTTACTTAAATCAAGACTTGATTGAAAAAAATGTTCAGAGATCCTCTTATTCTAAGCATAAATGGCAATAAAGCTCAGTGTCTGTAGTAGTTTTTTAAAGTTTAGCAAATGTACATAGTTCGCCTTCCACAAATATAAATATACTTCCTGGGGCAGCTATAATAACAACTATGACAATTCACACCAGCTGAGGATCTGTTCCCATGTATGTGAATAATTGAATATGTGTACGTAAAGTAGACATATATTGCAATTAAAAGTTGAAATACTTGTAATTGACTGAAGCAATTTTTCAACAGTTGCATTTTAAGAAAAAACATAGGAGCTACAACAAAATGAAAGAGAGAAAAGAAGCACAGAGAGAGAGAGAGAGAGAGAGAGAGAGAGATCTCCAGCAAGTAGCTAATATAAACAGGAATAACAGTAAGATATTGTTCTTACCTGTCAGTTTCAAACTCACTGTTTTTGCTGTTATTAATATCTCTAAATCCTTTAAAACTTTTGTTTCAATTATTTTAGGTGTTCAGTCTCCCTACTATAAGACTATGAATGTTAATTTGCTCTTATCGGCTCTGTTACCTGCTACAACGTGTGATGTGCCAGAACAAAATAATATCAGCAAGTTATTAACACTTCAGGGTTGACCCACCCTTTATCCCAGAATTCTTTCTGCCTGTCTTCTTATTGATCAGACGTATGCAGCTTTTTGTCACCTGGGAATTAACAATTCAATGTTTTATTTGACCATTTATCTCTTTAGCAAAATTGTTGCAATCACTTTGACCTTTTAAAATGTTTATGACAAGGTGTTTGCAGTTAATTGCACACATAAAAGACCAAAAGCCTGAAGTCAGGTCTAATACACAGGAAGAACTAACTACGACTTCCTTACAAAAACATACTGAAATGCTATGTGATCATTTTAGTTATTTACAATGTAGTTAACAAAAACAATACCTCTCAGTAAGCAGGCATACAAGGGAGGGCAGATCTTACCACAGAACTACAGAAATTTAGGCCTGTTCCCCCACAGGAAATGTGCTGGCTATGCACTACTTCCCCAGTTTTGTTAAAGCAGCATTGGTATACAGGTGTAATTTATAAGTGGGTATTTTATTACTTGGTACCCAAGTCTACCCTCGAGATACCCAAGTACAGTACTTGCATTGCCTAAACAGTATTTGTACAGAAGCCAGATGCCAACACAGCATCTTGTGTAACAGTTGGGAGAAGAGAAAATTTGACTAATACTGGGACAAATCTATCTGATTTGTAACTCTTCCTAAAAGTATTATGAGATTACTGATGTATATTCAGCAAAGAAGGTCTGTTCTGTTTTTTTACATCACCTCGCACAATGGGGTCCTGATCCATGACAGCTATGTGCTACCACAATACAAAATAAATAAATAAATAAATAAATTAAAAAAATACATTGGCTCCCTGGGACTCCTCACCTGCTTTAAGTTCAGCAAGTGGTCAAGGGCTTTGCTGGATTACGGCCCCAGAGCAGGCAGGGTTTCTGTGGTCTCATTGAAATACTACCACACAATAAAATGCATGAAACACAGTTATTTACCTCCATAAGTGGAACAGCTCAGTTGATTCTGCTGGGATTTTGAGCTCATGGTTCTAGGGAATTTCTGTGTTTCACACCTGACATCTAGGACACTATAAGCTGTCCCTTTCCTCTGGTTATATTTTGTAAGAAGGTCTTGCATAGACCTGACCCCAGTAAAAATGGCATGTCTTTAATATGTGCATCTAACTGCAGTGCTTGTACGCATGTTAGAAAAGGAACATGGTATGGCCCTCTCAGACAATTAAAGGAAAGGTATATAAAAAAAGCAAAATTTAACACTAGGAAGGGAGATTAATACAGAATAACTAGATGTGATGAAGTTAAGAAAGGAAAAATATGGGGGAAAGTCTTTAACTGGCAGGGAAATGGACTAGAAAACTAAATGAGTCTTTTTCATCTTTAAATATGTGTGTGATTCTCTACTATGTAGTCATTTACAACTATATGAAAGTGGGTGTGCTTCCAAACCGGAATGGAATTGTTCTACATCCACTTTGCACTTGCTTTGCACAGAGATAAGTGAAAAATCAGGCCCCACTGATTTGTTTTGATATATTTTGACTGGCAGGGCAACAATTTAGTGACAATATTTAAAATCTACAAAGGAAAAAAAAATCACAAATGAGGAGTTCCCATAGGTGATTTTACCTTATTTTCTTTTTGGCAATTCTGATCAAATGCTGCTCACAAGGAAGGCAATAGGAGTTCTATTATTGGTGGCAATAGTATCAGGATTTGTGCTCAAATGAATACATTTATGTTGCTTATTTTATGACTCCTTGGGGAAAAAATCAAACAAAAAACCCCCAACGAATTGAAAAAAACACAACAGGATATGTCAGAAGCTCAGCTGGCCAACCCCTCCGACATATCCCCATGATAAGTACCTTTGGTCTGGAGCCCCACAAGTGAAAATATTGGGAACAGTGTTCTAATTTTCTCTTTAAAACCTTTGGTCATCCTGTTTCTTGGATGCCTGAAGACCTTGGCATTCTGGCCCCTTTATACTGTTTAAATGGTCTGGTGCTAGGCGGGGGAGGATTCCCCTGGTGCAGAAACTGCAGAAGACAGTCATAAGGCTGCCTCACGAGGATGCCTTCATAAACCTTAGTGAGGGGTGTGAGGGAAAATTAAGCTAGCCCTATTAGTCTAAGCTTTTCTGCTTGGCCTAGGCCCGCCCTGCGGCTAACAGGCACGAGCCTAGACCAAGCTAAGTGTTGTGCTCCCTGACAGTGGCGGTCAGAGGTTGAGACACAGGGAGGGAAGGGGGGCTGGAAAAGAGGAGGGTGAAAAGCCCCAGCAACAAGTATAATTTGCAATAGGTGCCTACTGCTTTTGAAATATAATAACCACTTGTGTAAAGCAATATGTGTGAAGCAATCATCTAAAATGAGTAACCATGCCTCCCCCTACTCCATTTGTATGACTACCCCCATTGAGTAACTGTACCCTGTAAGGGGCAATTGTGTAATAAGCACCCCATAAAAGGCAAGGTTGTAACAGCGTTGGAAAATACCAAGAAGACCTTAACTCAAATTGCACCCATACCAAGGCAAGATTGCAAAAGAATGCTGGAAAGTACCAAGAAACCCTAACTCCCTTATTCCTAATATGGTTATTATTACTTAACTGTGTGTAATTTGTTTGCGGTTTTAAGCTTTAAAAGTCTCTGTGTGCTTTGTATCGGGGGCACGGTTTCAATACTGCTACCCCCAACGCGTTGGTGTGTATTCAATAAACAAGCCTCAGGCTTGAGTCTCTGAACTAAAATCACTGCGTGCGTGACTTTTTCCTCGACAGGGGCAAGCCAGGCGCAGGGTTGGGGTGAGGATGGGTGGAACCATAGCACTGTGCAGATTCCAGGCAATGCTTGAGCAAGATTGCTTTAATTTACACAGGTCCCTAGGGCTAAGTTACACTGAGGGCTTCTCCATCTCTCAGAACAGCCAGGATTGGGAGGGTTTAAAGCCACCTCAACTCTGCTTCCCTCTTGGCTCTACCTCGTAGAATCTCATGCTAGATAAATAGGGCCCGATCCTCAGCTGGTGTAACTCTTTATACTTCCATTGAAGTTTATGGAGCTACACCAATTTACAGTGGCTGAGGATCTACCTATACATCCTATCCAATATGTAAGAGTATAGAAATATACAAATAATGCAAAACAACATTAAAATTACATAGTAGTAAAGACAATCTGAACAAAGATGTTTAAGACAGATTCAAAACTGTAAATTCATGATCTTCAGTGACATTTCTGTGTGGGATTTCACAAAATCAGGCAACAAACTAAATCAGACTGGTCCTCTGAAAATAACTCCAGTCACTGCAATATCATTTAGTTATTGTCTTTATTAATTAAATATTTTTAAAAAAATAAAATATGTTGGTGGGTGGGTGGCTAATCAGGAGAATCTATTTTGACCACAAATTAGGAGGTTATTCTGTTTTATCAAAGCAGTTTGCAGCTTTTCCAGCTGTTTATTTCCCACAGCTAACTGGCACATGTTCAGTGTACTTTTCTGTAATTTTCAAGGCCCCTCTTTAAATGATAAGGCCTGAGGTGATTGGCTTATGCACATCTGCTGCTTTCCTGGAGGTCAATCAAACAGTTCTTCATTCTAGAAGTAATAGGGTCTTACAAAGGCAAACAATTATTTCACTTGAAAAATTATTGATCTAGGTTCTGTGGTTCATGTGGTGTTTTGGGTGCGGTACGGTTGCTTGAAACAGTCTGAGATCAATTCAAGTGTTACTGAATCAGTAGATAACAATAACTGAAACATATTAGTCCTGTGTTTATAAGAATATATCTTATGCTGCTACTAGTAATACAAAAATACTGAAAGTCATCAAAATAAAAGATCAAAAGTATAAATTCCCCTATATTATTGAAACATATCTCATTTCTAGAGTCCAATTAAAATCTTATAAAGAGAATTATGCAAAATAAATTGGTTTAGGTTTACAAGGATATCTGCAAATCTTTCCAGAGAGTTTGGTTCATCTCTGTTCCATTCTGAGTTTTGAGTTAATGGGAATCAAATAATTCAATGTAAAATTTGGACAAAACAGGAATTTCATAGCATCCATTATGAAACAGGTAAGATTTTGAAACAAGACCATCAATTTAAATGATTTATAATGAAACATTAGTACTGGTACTCCCTGATTTTGGGGGAACTGTTAACCACATCCTTTCTTTTTTTTTTGGCTCTGGAGGCTATAGACTGTAAAAAGATTTAGTGAATGCTGTCCTGAGTTGTTTAAAGTATGCAGTGCAACATTTTCTACAGTTTAGTGTTTCAAATGTATTTATTTGCAGTTTAAAAAAAAAGTGGATTCAGTGTTTCTGAAAAGAGCCAGATTAATAGCCTGGGAGACAGGATATCTCTAGTGTGTCATACTGTGACTTTGTATTTACTATTAATTTTTTGTTCTGTATTTCAAACTGTAGATTAGGGCCCTGATTTTGAAAGGTATTTAGGTGTTTCTGTGCTCAGCGTTGCAATTCCTAACTGATTTCGGAGACTAAGTTTCATTTTCAAAAGGGTTTAAGCATTTTGGAGCCAAATTCCCATTGGCAGTCAATGGGAATTAGTGAAAAATAAAAAATCAGAAAATTCTGAAAAACTGAACATTTTCTGCAAAAATATTTTAGAAAAAGGGATTTTTTGGCAAAAATGTTGACAAACTCATTTTAAATAAGGATTGTTTTAAAAAAATTCCTGTATTATTTTTAAGTTATTAGTATCTTGATTATGTTCTTCAGGGAAGGGCCTGTCTCTTACTATGTATACAGTAGCCAACACAGTTGAGTCTCAATCCTGGTTGAGATCTCTAAGCATTACCATAATACAAATAAATAATAATAGTGTCAGTGGACAGCGTGTAGCCCACCCCCTCTGCTGCAGGGAGTCACTCTGAGTGATGTGCACACCGCTCCCTTCTAGGTGACTGGTAAATTCTCTGCGTATCATGAGCTCAGAGCAAGTGCTGCAGGCGCTCTGAGCACCAGACTCTTGCTCTCGGTGGGCCTCCATTAACACATATTTCAAATAAGTAACAGGATTATTTTTTGCAGTGTTGTTGTAGCTGTGTTGGCCCCAGGACATTAGGGAGACAAGGTGGGTGAAGTAATATCTTTTATTGCACCAACTTCTGTTGGTGAAAGAAACAAGCTTTTAATTTACACAGAGCTCTTCTTCAGGTCTGGGAAAGGTACTTGGAGTGTCACAGCTAAATACAAAAGTATTTTGTTAACACGTGTTGCAGGAGTTAACACATGTTGCAAGAGACCATTCAGGGTGAAATGGCCATTTAACACATCTACAGTCATAGAACAAAGGAGAGTTAGTGGGTTACAGATCGTTGTAATGAGCTATAAATCCAGCATTTTTATTAAGTCCATGATTTTTAGTGTCTTGCAGAGTTATGAATTTAAGTTCCCAGGCTCATCTTTTGAAGGTGTTGTACAGGTTTCCTCTAGGATGAGGACTGAGAGGTCAGGCGTGGAGTGATCATTTTGACAGTGTTAGCAAAAGGAAAATGTGCAAACACCAAAAGCCTAAGGACATCAACAGTTACCACAAAAATCACTCCATGGTTCCTAGCCTAGCCCCCAGTACAGGACTGTAACTGGAACGTCTCATTGGGGCTCTCTGTACTCTCCTTCTGCTGCCCACGTGCTGTTATCCCATGCCTCCCACTTTCAGGATGCTGCCCAGTATCCTGGTGCTACTACAACTACTAGCAGCAGGCTGCTTCCCTGCCCAGCTCTCCCCTATCAGTCCCAGCCTTGCCCAGCTAATGATCTAACTGGATCCTCCTGAGCCTGCTCCCCTCTGACTTCTGGCTGTTATTTCCTTTTCCATATCACATGGCATTATGGAGCACTCCACAGGCTGGAGGTTGAACACATTAATATAGCCCCTTCCATTGGCTACTGCCTTTCTCTGCAACTCTGCTGGAGTGGCAGACAGGTACCCAATATGAGTGAGGACATTCATTACAATACTGATTATATGTTTTTGTCCAGACCCTCTGTCCTTTGCAGCATACCAGACCTGTGAAATCTTATCCTGGCTGGCAATAGTCTTGTAGCACATGAGCTTTCCTGTCACCCCTCAGGAACTAGAAAGAAGTTTTCAGCTAGGGGAGAGGGAAGAGAGAGCTGCCGACATCATTCTCACAGGTAGGGAGAAGGGAACACGAAGCAGCATGGGACAGGAGAGATAAAATAAAACCCCAAAGGGCAGTTCAGTCCACTTTTCTTAGGGCTGGCTTCTTCATAAACAGCCAGAAGATTTCAAAATGGGAAAAAAAGCAACTAAAAGGGCTGGTAACACACACCAGCAAGATGGAAGGGGAAAGGTCCTGCCCTTCCTGCTATGTAGTAGCTTCTCCTTTGCTTTTATAGCCACACCCTATCTCAACTACATGATAGGCTAGGAACCTGCAAATTAATCTTTTAAAAAACCCAGTTAAAATACTTATTAAAACCACAGACACACAAAATCAACTTGAGGATTAGCTCTCGATCATGCTTGGTTACTTATTTTAGGCCCTAATTTGTGCCTGTCACATGTACAGACCACTGCTTCTTATTGTAAATTATTAACACCAGGAATGCTGAATCCTGAAGCACAGAGTATCAAGAACTTTTATTAAATATATTGATTCCACTCAGCTGTATTGCCTGATTCCAGTTACCCGACCTGGATCAGGGATATAAGGGTTAATCCCTCAACTCGTAACAGTTATATACACTGACCTTCAGGATTTTTGTACCAACCCTGATAGACTTTGCAGAAGAAACAAGTTTTAAGGATAGATTAGTGTAAAGAGAAGGTGACATCAGTGGATATCCTTCACTCTGAGCCTTATAGTGAGACTTCTAGTGAGAGGGGATGAAGGAAAGTAAAGAGGGCAAAATCAGGTGAGGGGAATAAAAAAAATCAAACATCAGGGGTGGGGGGTTTGAAATACACAGAAGAGGGAAAAAAACAAGACATGAAAGGAAAATTCAGAACAGAGACAAAACAGGACTAGAAAGAGAGAGAGAAGGTTCAGAAAGGAGAGTAGTAGCTGTAGCCCAAGCCACCAGTACATTTTAGGAGGGGTTTAAAAAAAAGTTGGGAGTGCGTGGGTTAATCTAATTGCTTAGCCTAGTGCTGCTGATGATTATCTTTCTGAAGTCCCTGCTTCCTCTAGTGCACTAAAGCTACTAGGACTTCGTCTATTGCTGGTACCTCTGGAATAGCCCTGGAGAATCTAGGGGCAATTATGGGCTCCTTATAATTAGTTCTTCACATAAAAGTGAAGTGTTGGTGCATAAGGTCTCCAAGTACTAAACCCCCTTGTATGGATCAGAAAGACTGAAGAGATATCTGCAAGGGTACATCTACACTGCAAAATGTTCCTCGCAGCAGCGGGGCCTGGAGCCCAGGTCAACTGATTTGGGCTTTCGGTGCTTGTGTTATGGGGCTAAAAATAGCACTGTAGACGTTCCTGCTCAGTCTGGCCACTGTGCTATTGTAATCTGAGGTCCCCATCACTGCTGATAGTGGAGTTCAGTGCATGAGCTGTGAGAGTGCACTATTTGTTAGCTACTGCAGCTGTGCCAATAAAAAATATTAAACCTGTACCTGTGTGTGTTCTTGGATTTAATGCCAGCTAGTACAACTGGCAATGATATGGCTGAACCTTCCACCTTCACTGAGGGGGAAAAATCAGAAAAGAGAAAATAAAGAGGAAAAAAAAACTAGCACCAGGAGGCACAACAAATCTGCAGTCAGATAGTGTCATAACAGAGCGAACAATGCCTCAGCCTGCATGGAGGAAATGTGAGAGCTGTTTTTCTTACACTTGTAAAACTGAAGAAAAATTGTTTGCTTGAGGTCTGCAACTGTAGAGCTGGAAATGCAGTACTGTGGACAAAAGAAGCTAACAGGAAATTTTTGTCAGACATCTTTGTCATGTGCAACTGTGTACAGATTCTAGCAATAGACGATACTGGAAGCAGTTCAAGGGGTACAGCTCACACAATCTGCAGTAATAAAGTTATATGAAATTGCACAGGAAGAAGGTAGCAATATGTGAGATAAAAGCTGGAAAGAAAATATATAAAGACATAAAAAAAGGTAAAACAACAGCCTAACATTCACATTGCTTGAATTCTCTGCATTGAATCTCCAGGAAGGTGCTTCAGTTGTTTTACAATGGCAGAAGGGGAGAAACAGATTCAAAAATCTGTTGAATGCATTCAAAATGGAAAGTCCAAAAATGAATTGCACTTCTTCTATGCTGCATGAAGGAGGAAGTAAATGATATTTATGATTCACTGCCCAACAAAATACCGTGCAGAAATGAAGATCCCCTTGAATAAGCCATTACTGTTCTTAATAACCATTTATCTCCAAGAAAAGAATTTGGTGTATGATGCACTGGTCTTCAGGCAAAGCACGAAGAAATCAGGTGAGACACTGATCCGTTTCCATGACAGATTACATTATCCAGCACTCACATGTAGTGTGCTGACTGTGATCACGAGATCACAAGATGTAAGCTTTTCAACATTATTCATGACTAGTTCCACAGAGGAGGCCTGAGCTTTTAGAGATTCATAGCTTATGTTAGACAGATATTTGGATGTTGTACAGGTCACGGAGGATGCTGAATCCATGCCACTCAAGGATTGCATGTTCCTTGTGTGACCGTTGTGACATTACGCCCCCATATTCTTCATAGAGACATTGTTATGATATGATTATGGCATAACTATGATGTATTTTACACAAGATAGGTCATGTGACATATCTTTGAAGAGGTTATGATTTACTGAATATGATTATCCTATTTGTATGCATATATTATTTTTGTATCTGAAGTTAGAAATATTGTCTATGCATCTATTACAAATGTGTTTACACCTGGGGAATGCCCACTAGACAGAATGCAATCAGTCTGGATGGCTGGTTGGGAAGGACCATTAGGGAGAACAATAGGTGTTAGAAGATGCTAATCTCCCACCGGGGAGTCTTCCTGGGAAGGCTGCAAATAGCCTCTGAGTCATTGCTGGGGTGGCCCTACAGGGACATGTGACCAAGTCACCTGGTACTGGACTCCATGATGATACTAGTGTTTTTCCACTGACCGGGCGTGGGGATCAAGCTGGGAGACAAAGGATTCCCGCCATATGCAAAAACTATTTAAGGCAGGGGAGTGACATCATTGTGGTTCGTTCTTCACTGACTCCCCGCCCAGGAAAGAAGGCTGCTGGAAACTCCTGAGAACAAAAAGGCTGAACTAGGAGAGAAGGACTGAACCCAAGCTAGAGGGCTGTCTTGCCTGTGAAAGGAATACCTGGAGTTTTAAGCTGAAAACAAGTGAAGCTTCCCTTCCAGAATCTCTACAATCTGCCTAAAACAACATTTAGGATGAGAATTTGTTACACCTATCCAATTTCTTTACTATTTTAAGCTTAGATTGCGTGTTTGTTTTATTTGTTAGGTAGTCTGAGTTGTTCTGTTTGCTATCCCTTATAATCACTTGAAGTCTATCTTCTGTAGTTAATAAACTTGTTTTTATTTTGTCTAAAACCAGTGTGTGTGTAAATCATAACTTGGGGCAGAAAGTTGTGTCTATTCCTCTCCACATTGAGGGAGGGGGCGAATTTCATGAGGCTTACTATGTACAGTTCTCTGTGCAGCGCAAGACGGTATAATTTTGGGTTAACATTCCAGAAGGGTGTGTGCGCTTGAGTAAGTGAGCAATTCCTTAGCTGAACCTTCCCATGCAGAGCTGATCTCAGCATCTGTGTGTATAGCTGCAGCTGGGTGTGTCCCTACCTGTATGTGTGCTGGTAAAGTGCAGTCTAAAGCCTGGGGAAGGGCTTGACAGGCTGCATAGCAGTACAGTGTAAAGGGAAGCCAGGATGCTGGGTCAGATGGGCTCAGTGGTACCCCAGTTCCAAGTGGCACCCTGCGGGAGGGAACCTGTCACAACCATACAAAGCCATGTTTCCCCTGGAGCAATGGAAACGAGCCTCCACATTCATAGATATAAGGGCCTGATTGCCCCATTATAGACTTGTTTCAAAATTTAGGAGAATTTGCCCTGTTTAAGACTCTCTAGCTCACCTGCTCTGGAGATCTCTTATCTGTAGTGATAACCTATGTTGTATGTTCTGCTTGTATAACTCCCATTGCAGTGCAGAATATGCAATAATGATCTGCTGTGCAGACTGAAGAGAGAATTTTCCTCTCAAACATTGTTAAGTTAAAACTTTTCCAGCAGTTTTAGAGTTGTAGATTATGATGTACCAAGCCTGTATTGACTTATGATCTTGTCTTGTGTATTATTTTAGCTTGTTATAAGTAGAGTGATACTCAAAAGCGTGTTGCTTATTAGGCTGAAACATGTAATAGGGCAAGTTGGGGAACACAAATAATCAGGTTATTTGGCTTTGCTATGATTAAAGGCCTCCTTTATTAGTGCAAGGCCTTGTAGGGCTTATGGAAGTAGTCATGCTAAAGGATGGATTTTAGCTAAAAGGTTCAGAGACCCAAGAAGATAACCCCAGAAGAAGTATTAATTGAAGAAAACTTCTGTGTAACCAAATTTGGGAAAGAACCTGTAGTAAATTGTTAAATACTATCAGTGGTGTGATTATCAGTAAGCATCATAAATGTGGAAAGTTTATAGTTTCATTATTTGACCAGGCTACATCTGTATAATGATCTTCATCAGTACATAAGTCTATAACATTATGAACAGAGCTTTGAAGTTAAGCGTCTTATCCTGAGGAATATTTCTGGAGAATATTCACTGCAGGTAATTTCCAGCCTGCTTCAATTTCCAAACTCCTCTCTTCATATTAATGACTCTGACAACACAAAATGAATCGAGTAGAAGAGTTTGGGATTAAGTTAAGGCACACAATTAAAATATGCTACCCTGGATGCAAAATTACTTTACTGAAAAATAAATAATCTGAAGGAAAAATGTTGGCATCTAATATTACCATTTAACACATTAATCAAAATATAACAATTAATTTAGTTAATAGAACATTTCACATTCACTAATTAGAAATTGCATGAAAGTCAGATATCATAAGGGATAGTGAATCCCCTAATTAGCCATGGTTTAAAAAGCAGACAGAAAATCATGATGTTGAAGGTCAGACTGAGTGAGGCAGGAATGTATTGTAACTGGATGAGCAGATGGCCACATACTGGTACACTACACTCCTTTACATACTTGGTAACATTAGGATATACACACTCACACATACCTCTATAGTATATATAATTATACACCCTTAAGGAACTAATTGGCAAAGACTGCTTATTAGGGTAACATTGATGGCTTTTTTCATTACATGTTATAAGAGAGAGTTATCATGTCTATGACATTATATGTCTCATGTTGTTTATGGCATAGACCTTGAAAGAATGAACTGGGAATGATAGATGAGTAGTGTATGTAATGTTTCTGTATAAATCAGGCAGGTATTCTAGATCAATGGTAGGACAAGGCAAAGTCATTCTTTTCCTGTCCCACAGAAAGTTCAGTATTCTATGTCCTTTCAATAATAGACAAAAAAGGCCTTCCAAATGGATAGCAGTAGCCAATGTCACACAGGGCTTGGAAGATTAGGATTTGAACTAGGCTCAGTATTTGATGGAGAATTAGTGAGGATGGGAAAGCTTTGGGATAACACGCTCTTGTCATCTTATTTTGCTAACTAGGCAGGTTTCTGAGTTCTAAACCTATTGTTTAATATGGGTGGTGTTTTTTTCTGGTAAAACAAGGCCCAATTGTCAAATCTTCAGCTTCTTTTCTTTGCCTTCCAATTTCTTCACAGCACAACTTCTTGTGCATTTTTCTTTCATACAAGCATATCCCAGAGAAGTCTCCTGGTAAGCTTGAAAGAGCACATTTACTTTTCCATTTCCGCTTTGGGGAACTCCAACTCTTCCTGATGTTTTTTTGGAGGTGTTTCAACAGACTTTCTAGCTATTTCTATATCTGGGTATCTGTGAATAGTATATGTATTTTATATATGTATTCTATGTAGTATATGTATGGACCTTGATCGATCGGTCCATCAGCCCTCACAGACAGAGTGCCGATCGCAACATGTCATTTGTATTGTTATAGCCAGTCCTTCAACCACCCACTGGCCAGGCTGTCAGTGACACTGGACACTCAATTGGCGTAGCACACTGCAGCCCAGAACCCCTGAGCGATCCACCAGCCTCAGCCTCCCAAGTAGCTGGGATTACAGGAGCATGCCTCCATGCCCAACGTATATGTATATACTAGTATATATATATATATATGATAGTATATAATAAGTTGGTCCATCTTCAGATATTGCTATGTATACTATATATATTTATAAATAAATAAAATCCAGGAAATAAAACCAGACAATATTTTTATTTTGCTTTCTATTCTCTTAATATTGTCTCTTCAGGGCCCAAGTTAAATATGTCCCAGTCATACAATACAGCTAACATATATTTAGTGTAGCATTATCTATCTATCTATCTATCTATCTATCTATCTATCTATCTATCTATCTATCTATCTATCTATCTATCTATCTATCTAATCTGTTATATTCCTGGCCTAATGAATGTAAATAATTTACAATAATAAATTACTTCAACCACCTTCATATTTATTGCTCTAATGTCATATTGGAACTAAATTTAAAATAGTAATCTCTTGTCACCTTAAAGGATTGCTTTCTAGTGTTTTAGAAGCCACTTCTAGAGCATGCAAAACAAAATGCTTTTCTCAATTTACTCTTTAGTAACACTAACACAGTAGTTGGTTCAAGACATAACCACAGCTCAGCCTCTAAGTAAACAAGTGACTACATTATAATTAAGTTTAACATCTTGGGGGTCGTATCATACCAAAAGTTAGCACTGTGACACTGAATTTTAGAACACACGATTTTAAAAAATAACAAAAAATGAGGAAGCTAGTAAGAAAGATACTAAATTTAAAACAATTATACCTAACATGGAGACAGTTTAAGCATATCAACACTGAAGAAACCATACCACTAGACAGAAAAAGAAAGAGGAAGTCAATAAAAAGCCAGTATAGTTAAATGGCAAGAGGTTATTCAAGACAAAGTATCCTTAAGAAAATGGATATCCAGCTCACGAGAAACCAGTAGAAAGGACCATAGTTTGTGGCAGGTAAAATGGAAATTAGGAATGTCAAACGGGAATCTGAAGAGCAAATAGCCAGTGGTTAGTCTATGTATTGCCACTGATGCCTAGTATTATTTTAATAAGCTTTCATTTGGTAACTTTATGTGCGGAGAGTAGTCTGCACAAGTCACATTCAATAATGCTTTGGCTGCATGTATAACATAGGGAAGGGATTCTGAGTGAGAGCTAAACTGGGAGGTTTGTCTACCATTGCTACTTGCATTGCTCCTGTGCCACAGGTGTATACACACTGGCTGGCATCCTGCTAGTGAATCTCCTTTCTTCCTCCAGAACATAATGGAGAACTTTTTGATGTCAATTTTGTGGAAAATATTTCCATACTTTTGCAAACCTTTTTCAGCTTGAGAGGTCTCTGTTAGCTGATGGAGTATGAACCCTTAAAGTATTTCTGATTCTGAAGCTCACATCAATTCATCTTGAAAACATGCTAAGATGGTAAAACACAAGGAAATAGTTTTAGCATTGTGGGGAGTCCAATTATTATTATTATTATTATTATTTACCAAAGCTCACCTAATTTTGGAGATATGTGAACACAAATGTGGATGACAGGTAGGGTTGGAAAATGCACTTATTTTGGAGAATGCTATTTTTGGCACACTGGAAGATTATAAGAGAAGCTGCTTTCACATCCTTCATTCATCATATTACAACAGTGAGATGAGGATTTTGATGCAAAACAAATGTTCCTATATTATGTCTGACTCCAGTCTGAACTATTAGTCCTCACTTTTCTTACACAGAAAATTTATCCAAATAGTCATTAAAACATGATTGTGGATATTTATATTTTGCAAAATATCTTATAACAGATTTTAAATGGGGAAAAACCCTTCAATTTTGTAGTTTTAAAAATATTTAATTACCAGAAATTCATGTTTTAAACAAAGAAAAGTCCCTGTGTCACAAATATTGCACTTGGTATTGTTTAGAGATTATTCTATTGATAAAGTGTAAAAACCTGCCTTTGCTCATATGAAAGTTCACTGAGTAAAACTAGCAAATCAATGGTAAAATATGAATGAATGGTTCTTGGCTCTCTGGACTGCTATGGGCAAGAATGCATGGCTCTCTTCGTTAGTATCCAAAGGAAATATATTAATCAAGCATAGCTCTCTGAATTTGTCTGGGGCTGCCCAAGATTTTTAAATCCAGTCATGGGTATTTTTATTTCCTTGCCAAAGTCCAAACTCTTAATGAATAAAAAGGCTTTCTGTCACTAGGGTCCAGAGTGGCCCAGGACCCCTCTATATGTCTTACTCATCTCTCTTTTCCTACCTCAGCTATTCTGTGCTGAAGTCTCCAGAGAGATGCAAGAGATGGCCTGGGAACAGGTAATAGCTGCCTCAACTCACTTGAGTGATGGAGGAAGTGGGGAATTTGGGGAGATGGGGAGAGAAATGGGGTACTGGGATATTAATGGAGGGAAAGGGTCCCCCAAAATGGAGGGACATAGGAAGAAGTGGCAGCCTGTAACTTCCACCCAGAGGAGAGCCAAAGAAGAGGAAAGGTCCATTGTCCCTCACCAAACTGTTCTCTATGAACATGATGGACCCAGAGAGCATAGCAGGAAACAGGAGTGTCTGCAGAGGGGAATGTAAGGGATTGAGGGGGAAAATTGTGTGTTTATGAGGGGACCATTGGAGGAAATGTGGAAGTCTGGTGCTGGTGGAAACTATTATACTTTGCTGCTGCAGGGTGCTCTGCCTTGTAGTGACATGATGAGAGGGAAAAAATGAAAAGAGTCTAGTGTCTTTAATCATCAGTTTAATCTGTTTTGAGAGTACAAACACTATTATGCACTAATCATAGTTATATGGTTATTTTGCATGGTGTCACTAAATGGCAGATTTAAGGCTGTTTGAGTGCCTTAACTGTGCTTTCTGTTAAGTGTAACCTAAACTCTGAATTTCCATGGGCTTTAATGCTTGTTTGTGGGATAATTACAACAGCCCTGTCAAGTTTTTACCCTCAATTTACTGATCTGTACTGAACCTTAACTCCACTTTAACACAGTTTTTATTTGGAAATTAATATTAGTCTCATCCGCTGCAGCGGCTGCTGGCACAATGATTGCGAACAAGGGATTTTAAGCTGGGAATCTGTGTCTCCTGATGTCCAGGTGAAAAGAGAAAAACCTGCTTATAATAAAACTACAGAGACAAAAGTATCAATTGGAATACTACCAATATCATGTGTGTACAGCAGATGGTTAAACAGTAGTACAAGGTTAAAGTCTGATAATTCTGTTTTATGATTGGGTATTTGTCTGCCACCTCTTTGATGTGAAAGTGGTACAGCGAGTACTCAATAATTTACATACTGTACTATATATCCAAATATAAATGATACATTAGTTTTCAATTTAGCCCTATTTCAATTGATTACCATATCTTCCATTTGCCACGTTTATCAGCACTGTAAATATTTATAACTTTTGCTGAGTTTGAGGATTTGTTGTACCAAGCAACACATCAGTCAAGTAGCTGAGTTGCACTTTCCTGATTTATAATTGATATTTTAATGTCTATCATTTGACCTTTGTCATAGTATTATTTAATATGTTTTTCCAATACTGATCTTCAAGCTGGAATTGGAACATATGAGGCCAAACCTAAGATAAGGGAGAATGATTTATTTTCCATTTTGCTTTTATTTTTTGAAAAATAATGTATATTATGAAAGGGAAAATACAGTGTCATTTGTTTTAGCAACTGAAAGTGACTGCTGAATAATTGGGCAGGAGGGGTTGAATCCCCTCTACACTGGAGGCATTCTGCACCCATGTGCGAGGACCAGAATCAATCAGCTACAGAAAGGAGCAGCAGCAAAGGAGATCACCTAGGGTTTCCAATCCTCCAGGATTGTCCTAGAGTCTCCAGGAATTAAAGATTAATCTTTAATTAAAGGTTACGTCATGTGATGAAACCTCCAGGAATACGTCCAATCAAAATTGGCAACCCTAATATCATCCCTGTGACACAGAGATCTTCACAACACCACCGATGATGGAAGTGGGATTGTGGTTGAGCAGGCAGCCTGGCTGATGGTTGGGCAGGCAGCCTGGCTGATAGTGACTAGGGTCTCTGTCATGCTGCCCCAGCGATTTTCCTCACAGAGAAAAGCCCTTTTACATGCTCCTTCCCCAGGATTAAGCCTTAGATAGTGGGAATTTTCATGACTGAGAACTTTCTTTGCAGATTGTTTTATATATGTATGCCATCTATTACCTTCCATCTGTGCATGTGGACTGAGAACCAGATATGGCACAAGAGAGCATGGTGACCTCAGAAAAGTGGTTCCCCTATTTCTCACCTCAGCTTCCACTCTCAGAGTCCAAATTCTTTCTGCTCACAGTCATTTATCTTATCTGCTTCCTGACTTTCTCCTCAGTCACAACCCATCCTTTTTCTTCCTCACAAAACCTTTCTTTACCTCCAGGCCTTGGAATTAGACCAGAGGCAGTTGAGAGTGGTTGCAGGGCCTGATGGGTTTAAAGTACCAAACACTTCTCCTAATTAAACACACTGAACCAGATTCATCGCTTTGAAGTTAGTGGAATTACATCAATGATTAATTTGGTCCTAGCAAGGTACAGAAGGTGAGGGGATGGGGGTCGGGGACTCTCTATTTACTTTCTGGTTTTATTGAAAATCTCTTCAGGAAAATTATTGAAATTGGGGCAATTATGAATATCAGATTAATTGAATAGGGAAACCACAGAACAGATGCAATTTTCTGTACTGATGGCTTTTCTATTTAAGGGATATGCAACCTTTTGTGGATTGGGTTCACCCAATTGATTTTTTTTGTAGATTAAGCTAATAGATGGTAGCATAACTAAAAAGTGTGATGGCTATCTACATTGCATATAGATCTTCTGGCTTTTACCCTATCCACAATGCTTATTACCATTTGCTCTGCTAAAAGAAAAGAAGATTGAACATAAAAAGCTGAAGGTCATCCACACAGTTGTCCCAATAGCAATCTGTGTGACTTTAACCCTGTTGAAGAAAAGTAATTACCCTTTGGCTTCTGATGACCTCAACTAACCTTTGTTGAAGGGCCAGAGAAAATAAAGGCTGACCAACAGCCTGCCCTTACTGCCCTGTGGTTAACCTGCTCTGTGAATGAAGAACACCCCCAACAATAGAATGTGAAAATGTTGCCATGGAAATATTGTTGGAAGAAGAAACAAAAATCTATTACAATTAATAGTGTTTTATAGGATGACTCTCATAGAACTGTTTAATCCATGAAAGTTGCTCTATTTTGAGATCAAAAAATTGAGCAGGAGTAAAAGAAAGAGGGAGGGTTTGCCTCTTTAAACATTTGAGGGCTGTTGACAGAGCTGGGATGGTTTGCGCAAAATAAAAGAATCAGTTATAGCTTGCACCATATAAACATGGAAAATGGAAACACAGAATAACTACAATTATAGTAACTATGAATGATTGGCACTGACTATCCAATTGGCCAGGAAGTATAATGGTATACATGCATTTTGCTTTTGTTATATGGCAAGTTATAAGTGCCATGTATCTTTTAATATTGTTCACACTGTGGTCTTTGCTCAGAGCACACATGGATTATTTGGAAAATGTAGGTAATATTTGTATATTTGGGACTTTCAACATTGGGTAGTACAAATACTTTATTTTGCTTTTCTTTTTTTTAAATACTCATACATAACATTAAATAAAATACAGTTCTGTTAAATGCACTGGTTTACCTATGTTTGTTTTGGGCCTGATCTTGTGCTACTCAGCTCCCCCAGTTCCTATTAGATTCAATGGGAGCTGACAATGCAGAGCACTTTGCAGGAAGAGCTCAGCACATGCTAGGATTGGGCTGTGCCTGAATAAGGCATTCTGTTAAAACAAAAATTACGATGATTATTTAACTATTTGTACAATGGCCAAAAATATGGTAGGCGTTTAAAATAAAAACTACAGTTATAGCTATCTGTAATATTCCTCATACTGTATGATACTAGATGAATGTATTTCATTTAAAGAAAATTAGTATTAGTTGTTCTTATTTTTAATGTTAATATATTATTTTTAATATTTGTATTAAACCTAATTTTTTAATGTAAGAAAAATATTTTTAGTATTATCTCTCTGTGTTTGTATATGTATGTATAACTGAACAATTGTAATGTATTCCATCACTCTTAACTGAAATTATTGACAGTGTTATACATATGGATCAGCTAAGAAATTATTAAATAAATTAATAAACAATAATATTTGTAAGATTCTTGCTGATACCAAAATAATTCAAAATACCAATTTAGTTTTATATAAAAATCATGCATAAACATCATTTTTCCTTCCTTTCTTCATTTCCAAAGTACACACTACTAAAAATGCTGGAAAGCTGTCAATTGCTCGATACTGAATTGATTTTGATGACATGATCCTATTTTCATTGACATTAATGGTAGTATTGCCATTGACATCAGTGGCAACAGGATTGGGTCCTACATTTATATTTTCTCCATTGTGAGATTAAAAATATATGAGGATATGAATTACAGTAAGCACCAAATGAAGGCCTTTTTTTACTCTTTTTGTAATTCTATTATAATTCTATTTTTTACTCCTTATATAATTCTATTACATGAATTCTTTTTACTTTGCTAATCTTTCAGTACATGTTTATATGTCTTAATTCCAAATACAACAGCTGTAGATTTCCAGCATGAAAATAAACTGCATCTTAACAATACATGCAAATGGTAATGGATGTAATTCATTAAAATGAAAAGGAGGCATGCTGTGCTTGATAGGAGCAAACTTTTATTTGTGAACCAAAAGGAGTCTCACTCGGAACATTTCACTAATTGAATTTTAGTAAAATGTGGCTATGTAGTAAGTGTCCTTTTATTAAACATTTTTAAATTGCAACTGTGTTACTAAGTTTTCAAAATTTAATTGCCATTCAAAACTTCTGAACGCACATTGCGTTTTATCCAGCTGTAGTCATTGTCCTACTGATTACACATAGTGCCATTTGTTTTTATAAAGTAAACTTAAGATGGACTAAGTATTGCTGCTAAATTAATTAAAAATTGTTGAGATACGTAACAGTTTTGTTCAGTTTTCTTTTGAGGCCCAGGATCAAGGCAATGTGCTTACATTAATTTTCAACATTAATTTTCATGTCAGTAGCTATAAATCATTGCTTGCTTGTATAACCTACCTGTTCTTGGTGCCAGGGAGATCTTTTACCTGTTCCATTTACTTTGACATAGCCACCTTTTCACTTTTTATCTCTGGGTTAATGCCAAGTCCTTCATGTTAATCCCTTTCCATCTGCAAATGGTTCAGGTCCATAGCAGTCTGGCTGGAGCTCAGAACAAAAGTGAAGAATGATTATCAGCATGAATTGTGGAGTTTCTGTTGCTGTGCATATTAAAGAAGACAAAAACAGAGGGGAAGTATTACAATTTGTTACTCAAAGGTAGGATTATTCATTACCTGTAGTGCAGATAAATAATTTGGAAAATCTTTGAGGAGCCTGAGCAATAATCTACACATCATAATTTTTTATAGATTAGAAGGTGATTTTAAATGTCTTCATCTTTACTTGTGGGCTGAGTTTCTGGCTTTATTGAATTAATATGTATAAGTTACATTTTTCCCCCCACTTGAGCATAACATAACTCTAAGGCCTATGTAATACAAATATTAGATTGCATTAAAGTTTAAAGTTTGGGAGTTTATAAAGATATATGACCAACCGATCTTCATCAGAACCATTGGCTGATATTATTTATTATAGGATGTTGCTAAACATTTTCTGATTGGGACGTTAATTATCTGTATATACTTTATTTTGAAATGTAATTATTTTCACTTTCTAAAATGCATTGCTTCCTACCATGCTAAACTTAATTAAATTAAACATAAATCATTCACTGTGGTGTGATTTTAATATATAGCTAGTAAGCGTGTCACTGGCATTCAGGTATATATATATATATATGTACAGAAAAGGCAAGTTAGGTAACATCAACTAAAAAAACAAAGCAAAATACCGTAACAGATTGTTTAAATTCAATTGTAAGATCCAAGCAAATTCTTCTAAAACTTAAAACATATTTTTCTTAAATCACATTTTAATAGTGGTTTTGTTCATTTGTCAATAAGTTAATTGATATTTTCACCTTAGAACAGAAAAAATGACAGTTTAGCAGCTAATCATTAATATCACTAGTATGTTATTACACAGATAGTAGATACTAAGAATGGTTATAATTTCTGTACTGTTTTGACATGATAAATTCTTAGCCATATATAAAAATGTAAAGAACTAAAATATACTACAATTATGAAAAGCTTGATTGATCAAACATTGCCTTACTGATGCACTAAAATAGTGGCCTCCTATTGTTCTCTTGTATTTATCACACTAATATTGTGCCTGTGGTTAAAGAAGGATTAAAAATACCTGGATTTAAATGTTATATAGATGTTATGCAGGCAAAAGAGACAAAACTTGGTTATCAATGCTGGTTGTGGCAGAAATATTAATGTTGTCACAAGCTTACTTCATGGCAAACTACAATGTCGAAAGTACTGCATGAGCTTTCATTTCTCAGAAATCTAGATAGTCTGAATACGATACCATAACATTACAAACACATGTTTAGGGTAGACGCTACCATATTACACAAAGTATACAGAATACATTTTGGCACTGGAAGGCATTTTATAAAATAGTATGCCATTGTGTAGCAAATTACTCAGTTTAAAATCCCAGATAGAAGAAATGCTTTAATAGTAACACACAAATAAAGCACTGAATGTAGTTTGGATAAGTGTTTATTTGTACCCTACATCATAACAACATATTAGTGAATCTTTATCTTCAATGGTTTTGTTTCTTAAATCAACAATAATATTAGATATCCTAAAAGTTACCATAGTCATTAAATACCTTATAATGCTGTATCCCTGGGAATCCAATTTACAAAACTATATTCTCAGCAGAAACTCCTGTTGTATACAGTAGTTCTCTTCAGTGATCCCTTCCTGCTTTTTCTTGTAATGAAGCAGTGATGGTACATTTTTATCCTGTTGATAATTTGACTCTCTTTAAACTAGTTCTTGTTTACCCACTGGACTAGTCTTTATTAGGGTGGAGGTAGCTGGAAGGTTGAAGGACTGCAGACTGTATATCATTCTTCTTTTTTTAACTGTACCTTAATAGTAACATAACATCATTATTCTGAGGCAAAGAGAGAAAAGCTGATCCATCATATATTCCACACATTGCTAGTCTTTCCCCTATGTCCTGCAGTGCTACAGAGGGGATTATTGCTGCAGAAAAAAAAATCTGGCCATACTGTAGGAATAATCACTGCAGTCCAGCTCACCCCCACACCTCTCTCTCTCTCTTTCTCTCTCTGTTTGAGGCCCCAGCTGATTCAGTCTGCATCCATCCATACATAAATCATTGCCCTTATTCTATTGGTTACATGGTACATGGCAAGTATTGATTTTTTCCGTTGCCTCATTGCTGGAGAACCCATGGTTTTTGTGAGACTGAAAATGCAAAATTTGTTGCTGGAGGTCTTGTTGAGGTACAAAAATGGCAAGGCAGGACGGTGCAATTTTGAGGTTTGTGTCACTTAAAAATCTCTTCCTTCTGTGTTGCTACTCTGCATTTGCCTGTGTCTCCAAAAGTCGTGGCTTGTTTAGTAACTACTGCTTTAGATGGGCTCAGTGGCTAAACAGCAGGAGAATATGCATATGGAAACGGCCTAATTGTTCAGGGGAAGGCACCACTTAATTGGCCATGGCTAACTCCAGATAGAAAGTTTAATTAAACCCAGAACTACTTCCAAAACATTAACAAATGGACAAAAAATATGTATTGAGAGGGAATGACATTTTAAGGGCACAGAGAGTCCCAGGCGCAGTGTGATAATGTGCTGTGGGAAAATGGAAATTTGTTTCCTGTCTGCATTACATATAAATAGAACACTGCACTTAATTGTTGAGACATGACTTCATACATAGCATTTTGAAACAGATTTGCTGACCTATGATTGATATGACTTTCTGTAACCTGTCAGCACTCCCCACATTCTAAACTGACTGAAATGTCTCGCAAAGATGGCACCTTGCTTCCTCAAAAAGGCCCTTTTGGAGACTGGTAAGATTGTATTATGAGATTTGATTATGAAGAGCTCTATCAAATATTACAGGATATCGTGGCATAAGGTTTTCTCTCAGAGGGTGCCTGATCCAAAGCCCACTGAAATCAATTGGAAGTTGTCCATTGACTTCAGTAGACGTTGAATCAGTCAGATTGCATAGAAGCCAGTATTTTACTTTGCTTGTTGCCCTCCTCACTCCCTGTTTTGAGAGGAGGCATGGAAATGGACTGAGGTGGGTAGAGCATATATGGATGTGGAGTATTGGTACACTTCTCATGTTTACATATTCTGCCGCTGTGTCATGAATTGTAGACATATTTTTATATATCCTTTCTCTGAAATTTCTACTGAGAAATCAGTCCTGGAAAGTGTCTGAAACGGTAAATACAAAATTACTGTATAGTTCTTTGAAAAAGTTTCTCTTGTTTAAGAGCCAATGGAAACTACTGTGTGTCTACCCCATTTTTAGACGCCAATCTTACAAATGCTAGCCCCATTGAAATCATTGCATGTACATGCTATCAACTGCAGGATTGTGGCCTTAGACTGTAAGCTCTTGTGGTCAGAGGCTGGCCTTATTTTTTTGTGTATTGTACTGTGCCAAGCGTAAATTTACCAAGGTGGTAAATTAATAAATAAATTAGTAATAATACAGCTACAGTGCTTTTGTACTGCTAGAGTGGTGCAAAGGGGGCATAATGCTGTCCTAAAATGGGCATATGGAGAAAACCACATCACCTTCTCCCAGCCTTCTTTGGCTTAGGAGGCATGTTGAGGTCAGGAGAGGGTTGGGGCTGGAGCTTTCTAACATTAATTTAGGCCGGGGGCCAAGCCAACCCTCTGCAGCCCCAGTGATGTGCAGAACACGGTGTGCTAAGCAGAACTTTGGCTCACTTGAGGATCTGGCCTCTGCTTTTCTTAGGTACAATAAAGAATTTCATTGAAGTAAATGAATCCTTACCAAAAATACTAATTTTGTATCGTTTTACCTTGTAGCTGTTTTAATTAGATGTATGTAAAATATAAAGTTTAAAAAGAATAAGAATGAATGAGACATGAATATTAGATTTAAGCTGTATTGTATGTTTCTCTTGCCCAGGCCATTGCCTTAAGCAAATGAACTCTTGGTTCACCAGAAAATTATTACAGATGATGATGTGCCAACCAACTGGCTGAAGAATGTAATAACTTTTCCCAGGGCATTTTATTATATACATAAAGGTCAGACCCCATTAAATTAGGCCATAATTTTTGCAGTAACTCAAGTTAGGGCTGTCCTTCTTTTCTCCTTGTGAAAGTGGTTACCTACTTAAGGGCTCTGTTTTAGCTTTCACGCTTCAGATCATGTATAGTGTTTCCTGCATATCTCCTGTTGGACTGGGGGATGCTGTGGTCAGTATGACATACAGCCAGCACACATAAAAAGCTCACATCAGTCCCTGGGTGAGCTTTGCCTGCTAACACTGGATGGAGTACAGAGAGACAGATTTCCAATATGGGCATGAGGATGCCCCTTTTTATCAAACAAGGTACAGTGCAGGTCCTAGTATGTTAAGTTCACTTTAACTGATAATCACCTACAGAGAGAGCCCATTTATTTGATAATCATAGAATCATAGAATATCAGGGTTGGAAGGGACCTCAGGAGGTCATCTAGTCCAACCCCCTGCTCAAAGCAGGACCAATCCCCAACTAAATCATCCCAGCCAGGGCTTTGTCAAGCCTGACCGTAAAAACCTCTAAGGAAGGAGATTCCACCACCTCCCTAGGTAACCCATTCCAGTGCTTCACCACCCTCCTAGTCAAAAAGTTTTTCCTAATATCCAACCTAAACCTCCCCCACTGCAACTTGAGACCATTACTCTTTCTTCTGTCATCTGGTACCACTGAGAACAGTCTAGATCCATCCTCTTTGGTACCCCCTTTCAGGTAGTTGAAAGCAGGTATCAAATCCCCCCTCATTCTTCTCTTCTGCAGACTCAACAATCCCAGTTCCCTCAGCCTCTCCTCATAAATCATGTGCTCCAGCCCCCTAATCATTTTTGTTGCCCTCCACTGGACTCTTTCCAATTTTTCCACATCCTCCTTGTAGTGTGGGGCCCAAAACTGGACACAGTACTCCAGATGAGGCCTCACCAATATCGAATAGAGGGGAATGATCACGTCCCTCGATCTGCTGGCAATGCTCCTACTTATACAGCCCAAAATGCCTTTAGCCTTCTTGGCAGCAAGGGAACACTGTTAACTCATATCCAGCTTCTCATCCACTGTAACCCTACGTCCTTTTCTGCAGAACTGTTGCCTAGGCACTTGGTCCCTAATCTGTAGCAGTGCATGGGATTCTTCTGTCCTAAGTGCAGGACTCAGCACTTGTCCTTGTTGAACCTCATCAGATTTATTTTGGCCCAATCCTTTAATTTGTCTAGGTCCCTCTGTATCCTGTCCCTATTCTCCAGCATATCTACCACTCCTCCCAGTTTAGTGTCATAATACCCGAGAACTGTCTGCTAGGAATCACGGCAAATAAGTGGTAAAACTGCCTCTACAAATCCTTCCTTATATTGGCTTCTCATGATGTCAGAAGCCCTTGACAGCTTGATGCTTCCATCTCTTGGGTTGTTGAGGCCAGTGTGGACACTTGTGGGGTGGGACAGGGTAACATCTTGGATTTCTTCATACCAAAATGACTACAGATCAATCTCAATCCTTCCCCAATAGAACTAAGGTTGGAAAATTACAGTAGTGTTACCAGTTACTTCTATGGAAATGTGGAAGATGTGAATTCAGAATATGCCAATGTGCCATCATTATGCTAAACTATTATAGGGGTAATCCTGCTCATTGCTATGCAGGTTTATTGGCAGATACAAACAGATGGCAGGATTTTCCCCTAGCAAGCCAGAGATTGCTAGGAAGGGGAATTAACCAGTGTGCCAGCAGAAGCATCATATCACTTGGGTGGTGAGATCAGCTAGCAGGAAATATGTGTAGCTCACTAGCCAGCCAATAGGAATTCTGTGTGGTTAACTTTCCTGTGGGCCCGGGGCTATTAGATTTTGTGGGGCCCCTGTATACAAGTCTTTTTCCTAATTTAAAACAAAATTATCACAATTATGGCATCAAGGCTATTAACGCTATACTAAACTTGCCTTTTAATTGACATAAAGCCGTTCTGTGGTTATATTTCCGTCTTAAAACATGTAGAATATAGTTAAGTTAATTCAAAGTAGCCTGCTTCTTACCTTAGAACAGCTGTTATTTTAGTTTCTTTCTGGGAGGGAGTTTGGGTGCAGGAGGGGATTCTGACCTGGGGCAAGGGGTTGGGGTGCAGGATGGGGTGCGGGGTCTGGGAGGGAGTTTGGGTGCAGGAGGGGATTCTGACCTGGGGCAGGGGGTTGGGGTGCAGGAGGGGGTGCGAGGTGCAGGCTCTGGCCAGGAGGTGCTTACCACAGGCAACTCCCGGTTGGCGGCACAGCAGGACTCAGGCAGGCTGCATGCCGTAGCCCCACACCACTCCCGGAAGGAGAAGGAGGAGGACAGCGTGTCTCAGTGTGCTGCCCGCGCCCGCAAGCGCTGCCCACACAGCTCCTATTGGCCGGTTGCACGGACAGTGCTGGGGGCAGGGGCAGCGCACGGAGCCTCCTCCCCCCACTGCCAGGGACACGGAGAGACGTGCCAGCAGCCAGCCGCTTCCGGGAGCGGCATGGGGCCTTGGCATGCAGGCAGCCTGCCTGAGCCCTGCTGCGCTGCTGGACTTTAAGCGGCCCGGAGATCACGATCAACTGGCAGAGGCTCCAGGATTGAGCAGTTGATCGCGATCAACGGGTTGGTGACCACTTTTTGCTGGGCCCCCCTTAGTCCGAGGCCCTGCGCTGCAGCCCCTAAAGCCCCTGCATTAATCCGGCCCTGCACTTGGATAAGGGTAAAGCTTTGCCCTTTACGATAGAAATGGGAAGGATAAATTATGATGATGAAAGGGATATTCCTGTGATAACCACTAATGACACATTTGCTGAGCAAATAGATTGAAATAACAGAGAGGCATAACTGCTGCTTAATAATACAGGCTAAGTACCCTGATTATCCCAAGGAACTCAAAACCTTTGAGTAACAGAAGGTTCACGTAATTGGGAGGAGCTGGCTCAACAGACTCCCCTGAGTGCAGACTTCAAAATGTGCTTGTCCATTTCCCCCCTATTATAGACAGCCATCCAGCTTAACTAGGGCTCCCAGCTTAACAGGATTCAACACGGTGTTAGAGCAAAAGTGTTGGAACTAGAGCTAAGATGCTCTGCTGAGTCAGCCAGTCTTGGAGAAGCCCTCCAGCTGTCTTTCTCACCCACCTTGATTTGAAATCCTCAGAAGCATGACTGTATTTTAGATAGTGTGGTATCAGGTAGTTGTGATTCTCCTTGACTTGACACTTATGTAGTGTTTTTCCTCTTCAAAGAACTGTATAAACATGAGCTAATTAATTCTCATGAGATACCTGTGGGGTAGAGAAGTGTTGTTAGTATCCCCATTTTATAGGTGAAGAAACTGAGGCGCAGAAATTAAATGACTTGTTCAAAGCCACAGAAGGAGTTGGTATTGGAGGTGAGGTTATGTTTCAAGAGCTCCTTTTGCCAAATATATTGGAAAAATTGCTCAAGAACAGTTCATATTTGTGGAAGTATGACCCATATAATGCTGTCAAGGTCAGTAAGCTCTTAGTGATTAGCTGAGTAAGCATTAGTCACACAGGCATCTGGGACAGCTCTAATCTAGACCAATTTTCTCTAGACATTAAAAAAATGGTAGAGAAGAAAATACGAGCACAGAGTCTTTTTTGTAGCAGGGCCTCTTCCTTTCTCTGCTTTCCCCAGCCGCTTGTGTATTTACTTCTTCTATACCAGGCAAATTAGCCAAGCTGCACACTGAAACATGCTGCAGGAGGTCTACTGCAGATTCTGAATAACTTGAATAAAAGTGTCGCATAGTGCTACTACATTTATCTTGTACTGAATTTTGCAGGTGAGAGCGGTGTAGATCCCAGGTAAGTTATTTTGTAATAATCATAGATTCCTAGCCCTGCATGAAAAAATTTCCTTGAGCTATACAATTGGAGCCTATAGTTACAATAAAATCTAGGAAAGGGTTATTTTACCTGAATTTATCGCTTAGCAACCAAGAATCTACCTCCAGAGAATGCTGTTCTGTGGGTTACCAAGTAACTGACTGTGACAATTACCAAACAGCTGGCCCATTAATCTACATACCCTTTAACCTTAGTCAGCTGAAAGATGGGCCGATGACAGCTAACAAACAATAGAAACACACCCTAATATTTTATTTAAGAGCTGAGGGAAACCACAGCTGTATGGATCATACAGCCAGTTGGATTTAACTGTTTCAACTTATGTGTCTTGCCTTCAAGAAACTGTAGATGAGAATAAATCAAACAATGTATTTTTAAAAAAGTGTATTTTTCATCTCCATACATTGTATACAGTGATTATATCCGCTTGATCAAAAAGATATAGCCATATTTTAATATAGGAATGCAAAACAGCTAATTTTAAACAATTGGATTATTTATATACAAAATCATCATCTTACTGTATTTTGCATGTATGTAGTCAATGCTCAAAATTTGTCATAGTAAGTTTTACAAAATTTAGTTGTTTGACTGACAGCCATCTATAAATATCAGGAGAGTGTTAAATACCAAGGTGGAAAAGAAGTTATTTAGGATGGTACAAGAGGGCAGAACAAGGAATAATAAAATGAAATTGAGACAGAGAAAATTTAGGCTGAATAACAGGGAAACTTCCTGATAATGAGATGTATTATATTGTGGCCTGGTCTCCCAAGGGAAATGGTGAAACTATAATCACTTCAGCAATTTAAAAGTAGACTGGACAAAATACCAATCCTGCGGTGGTGGGGCAGTGGAATAGATGACTTGGTCTTTTCCATCTCTAATTTCTATGACTTTGCAACATACAAAGACATGCAAATAATAACATGTAACATTTTATTATGATGCTTTGGGTATGATTCGCTTAGGCTCTAACCCTGCAAAGACTTATTCACACACTTAACTTTATAGCCTGTGAGTAGTTCCATTGAGTGTAAAATGAATCATGTGCAAAAGATCAGGGCCTTTTGTGCATATAGGAAAATCAAAGACTTAAACCATGGGTAGAAAGGCACCAAGCTCAATTCCTCTCTGTACTGAAGTCCTGCTTAGTTCAGGCAGGGGAAGCGTATCAGGGAGCTTACTAGATCTCACTTATTCTCTACCAGCCATGCCCTGAATATGGACTACCTGACACCTTATGCAGATTGGCATAGCAGGGCTCTGCCTGTTTCCTCTCCCCGCATGCCCTGTGTGCTGGGATGGCAGTAGCTGGCATAGAAGCCACCTTTACCAGGTTTACACAAACAGAGAGTTCCCCTACATAAGGTTTCAGAGGGGTAGCCGTGTTAGTCTGTATCAGTAAAAACAACAAGAAGTCCTTTTGGCACCTTAGAGAGTAACAAATTTATTTGGGCATAAGCTTTCATGGGCTATAACCCACTTCATCAGATGCATGGAGTGGAAAATACAGTAAGCAGGAACACCTTCTTGTCAACTGCTGGGAATGGGCCACATCCACTTTGATTGAATTGGCCTCGTTAGCACTACAAAAAGTAATTTTCCCTTTGTTGATATTCACCCCTTCTTGTCAATTGTTGAGAATGGCCCACATCCATCCTAATTGAATTGGCCTCGTTAGCACTGACCCCCCACTTGGTAAGGCCACTCCCATCTTTTCATGTGCTGTATATTTATTCCTCCTTACTGTATTTTCCACTCCATGCATCTGATGAAGTGGGCTATATCCCACAAAAGCTTATGCCCAAATAAATTTGTTAGTCTCTAAGGTGCCACAAGGACTCCCCTCCATAAGGGACATTTTCAGCTGGCTATTTATGGCTAGAATCTTCCCTCTTCACACTGACTCACTGGCCCATATAATTTTTAAAGCACCATCTCTAAAGATTTTACTTACTAGATTGATAACATGCACCACTTCACCAGAGACTGAGTTGGAAGTGATTGACCTACCTTCAGGTAGCTAGAGTGGAAAGCAGTTTTCTGTTTCATCCAGAGGTTAAAAACCTACAACAAAATCTACCTCATTTTCCACTGATGTAGGTGAGTCCCAGTGGCATAAAGATGTTCCCCTTCCCCCAAACCCTCCGTAGGGGACATTTCAGAGTGGGCCCTTGGTCCTCAGGGCTGGAGGTGGTGAACATGTGCTAGTAAACAGTTCCTAGGGGACCATTCCAGGTGGCATGAGCAGCCCCATGGCTGCAGTAATTTATGTGTGGGGTTGGTTTAGTTCCAGACCAGCTCCAGCATTGTGGGACCGGGAGAGAAGCAGAAAGGTGGCTTATAGTTAAGCTGTGCATTTTGTTTGCTTTTTTTTTTACCAAAACTGTGCGTTGAGAGATGTGCAATGAACATACTACGACACCTAGTCTTTTTCCTGAATGGTTAGAGTTAAATCTAGCAATCTCTCTCTCTCTCTTTTTCAAATTGTTCCATCCGGTATATATTAGGGCTTGTCTACATGGGGACACTCAGGAGGTGTGAGATTAAAGTGGATTAATTAAACTGTATTAAACCCCTGTGTGGACACTGTCATTCAGAATTAATTGGTTTTAATTCAGTTTATCTTAATTCACTTCCAAAGTGAATTTACATTTGCCATCATGTTGCCCATTTGCCATTTGCTTAGCTCTGTTATGTTCCTCTGAATTTCCGCACAGTTTTCTCTAGTGTTGACTTTTCTAAGTAATTTTGTGTTATTTGAAAGTCTTCCCACATCATTGTTCACTCAGTTTCCAGATTATTATGAAATAAATTAAAAAACGCTAGTCCTAGCACAGAACCTTGGGACATCCCATTGTTAACAATTTATGATAATGAAAAATTACTGTGTATCATTACATTTTGTTTTCTGTGTATTAGCCAGTTTTCTAATCTATGATCACACTGTCTGTGTATCTAATCTATATATTTATTAAACACAGAAAACTACATTATAAGTATGTTAGGGTTGCAAAAGTCAAGCACTGAAGTGTTTTGGTATGCCACAAATAAAGTTACCCTGTGTGACCTTAATTCAGCCCCATTATGTATATGCATGATGATACAGTTCTTTAATTATATGATCACACATTTTTTTCCATAGGACTCCCTCCCTTCTTCAGTACTGGATGGACAGTGATCACTGAATGAGCAGCTATTCAGTATTTTGTTTTATCCTCATTGCTCAATGTGTGACCCTAGGCCTTATTTACTGCACACAGTTCAAACCCTGTTCTAAATACAGAATTATTAATTTCTTCATGGGCCTTTCTATAGTGCCCATCATTATAGTATCAGAGTGCTTCACAAATATTGGTGGATTTATATTCACAATACTCCTGTGATGTGAGATGATATTATTAGTCCCATTTTACAGATGGGGAACTGTGGCATGGACAAATTAAGGTCAAAAGGGTTCATTAAACTGAGATGCCTCAGGGCTGATTTTTTCAGAGTACTTAGCATTATATAATATTTTATATGTTCAGAGAAGAGCTCCCATTGACTTCAGTTGCAGCTATCAGAACTCAGCATTTCTTCAAATCAGACTCTAGAGTCTCAGTTTGGACACCGAGAAAATGAGGACCACACAATTAGTGATCATCTCTGAAAAAGCTAGTTTAAGTACCTTGTCTAACTTCACATAGGAACTCTGTGCCAGATGCAGGAATGCAATCCATTTCTACAGGACAGAATTCAGCTGCTATTATCATGAGACCATCCCTTCTCTTCCTACAATCCTTGCTTCATTCAGTACACACCTTCCAACTTTGGCAACAGATGAGGCAGAGCACCTACAGACAAGAGCCTTCTTCATTGCATCAATCTGATTCACCCCCAGAAAATCATCAATGCTATGCACTGAATGAGGCAGGATTCCTATGGAAAAAATAATATGTGATCATGTAATTACAGACTATATCCTAATGCATACACACAGGTAAGCTTAATTCTGGCATTTACTGTTGAGTTCTTGACTGTACCACCTTAGTGTTCTTTTAATATAGTTTTGTGTGTGCAATTTCCTAACTTTTTAGAAAAGCAAACTGAAAACATAGGAATTCCATTATGTGGCATCATATTGACACCAACATTGTTCATCTTCAGGTTTGGAATCTTTAGATTCAATGCACAGACCTCTGCCACCTGAGCTAAAGGAATAACTGATAGTAGTAGTATCATCCTCCATGATAGCTGTCATCCTCTGTGGGGGCCAGCCAGCAGAGGGAGATGAGACACGTTTTGCCAGTGAGTTTCACAGATATTCAGTGACAGCAGAGGAATATTGAAGACTCAGGATTCTTAGGTTCCATTCCAGGCTCTGGAGGGGAGTGTGTTCTAGTGGGCACAGACCCTTCTGCCCTGTTCCCCTCAACCTGTCCCACTCCTCCCCTACTCCCAGCTCCTTCTTCCAAGCCTGGTCCCAATCTCTTTAGGCTAGTCAGTCTCAGTCTCCACCCCCAGACGCTCTTCATCCCAGGTCCAACCAGTCCCATATTTTCCACATCCTGCAAACCTGGATTCCTTATGCCAGTTGCAGTTTCGTTGTCCAGTCATCCCCATCTTCCCAACCTGTATTCTTCATCCAAACACAGTCTTCCCCAGCCACCACTAGTCCTAGCCTCCCCCCCCCATGCTCCTCATCCAATTTCAATTTTCCTTTCCCTACACCTCTTTCCCCTCCCCTCCCTAAACTCCTAGTCTCCCTCCAAGGCTCCTTGTCCACATTTACTCCATCTGCCACCCTTCTCCCATGTCCCACTCTTCATAGAATTACAGATATGTAGGGCTTGGAAGAACCTCAAGAAGTCATTACTCTGGTCCTCTTTGCATTTGAATCAGACAGCTCTCGCCTCCACTTTGCGTCAGCACCAGCAGATGGCATGGAGAGCACAAGAGAGGCAGTCCCTCTGCTCTTAGTTTCTGTGCCCCTGCCCCACAGTGGTGCACAGCAGTCAGGAGTACTAATTGCATCAAAAGGCCTGCTCATTCCCTGCAGCCGTTGGCTTCAGCATGCACAATACAGACAATATCGTTGGAGAATTTCATGGCCAAACTTTAACAAGTCTCTACAGAGCATGTATGAAGTGAGATTTATCAAATGCTTATAACTTGACCAAATGTGGGTGGATTAGCATGGGAACTGCAAAATGTATATTTCTGACATCAGGGCAATTCCCATGCCAAATTTCAATTACTCCAAGGCATGGAGGCGCTAGAGCTTCTCATTGTAACAATAGTAAGTATTTTTTGACATAGGCAAAACATTGTATTTTTCCGTAATCTTGTTTTCAGATGTAGTCTTATTTAAATAAAAAAAAAGAGTACAACCTGAGGCAGACACCCAGGGTGGGAAATTTCAGCCCAAACAGAGCACCTTTTAGTCTCATTCCAGGACTGCTTAGTTTCCTTAACAGCCTCTTGTTGTTGTCTTTATCAAAGACTTTTTGAACATTCAAATAATTTATAGCAACCAGTTTTCTTTGATACATTTTTAATACTAGCACACTCAAAGAATTTGGGAATTGAGAGGCATGGTTTTCTTTTACACAACCTCTCTATCATGTAATTCTATTTTTAATTATTATTTCAATGAGTTTACAAAGTACAAAAGCACAGGTGCTGGCTTCCTTTCGGCCTTGGGGGTGCTCAACCCCCGGCTTCGCCCCGGTCCTGCCCCCTCTGACCTCTTCCCCCAAACTCCCACCCTTACCTCACCTCTTCTTGCCCCCGTTCCACCCTAGCTCCACCCCAGCCCCACCCCATCCGTTCTCCCAAGCCCCCAGCCCCACCCCACTTCTTCCTGTCTCCGCTCCACCCTGCCCTGCCTCTTCCTGCCCAGTTCCGCCCCCTCCCCGAGTGTGCCCCATCCCTGCTCCTCCTCCCCCCCCCAGAGCCTCCTGCACACCGCAAAATAGATGATTGTGGTGGATGGCAGCCGCTAGGGGGTAGGTGGGGAGCTGGCTGCGGTGGGTGCTCCAGCCCAGGAGCACCCATAGAGTCAGCACCTATGTACAAAAGTAAGGCTGACTGGACTGTAAGTCCCAGGAGCATACCAGTGCCTTTTTAAAAATGATGTACAAAATGTATTACCTTCCAGTCTTTTTGAATAATCATGACACATGAAATAGTATATACTTTTGTTAGCAACTCAGCTATTTCATTTCTAAGTCCCTTCAGAACTATTGGCAGTATACCTGCCAGGCCCAGTGACTTGTTGGTTTTTAATTTATCAGTTTGTTCCAGCACTTCTTCTTCTGACACCACTGTCTGTGATACAGCCTCAGTATTTTTACCTGCAAAGAGCAGGTATCTTCTCAACATCCCCTGTGGGGAAAATTGATGAAAAGAAGTAAATTTTGTGTATCTGAAATGTTCTTAGCTTCTTTAATTGTTCCCTTTACTCCATAATGGGTTTCCAGAACCAACAATTTTCTCAAACTTTTCCAGCTTCTGATATACTTATAGGGTGAAATCCTGGATCCATTTAAGGCAATGGCCAAACTCCCATTGGCTTCAGTGGGGCCACAATTTTACCTGAAGAATTTATTTGTTGGCTATTTGCTCTTCAAATTTCTACTTCCTAATTTCCATCTTAAATTTCACCTACCATGAACTATGCCTCTTTCTAATGGTTTGAGTAGGATTGGATTTCCATTTTCTGAAGATGTTTGGCTTGAATAACCAATTGGACTGTACCATTTAACCATAATAGATTTTTCCTTGCCTCCTTCATATTTCCTTTTTTGTTTAGGGGGATGCATACCATCAGTGGCTGTATCACAAAGTGCTTAAGTAGCCTTTGTGCTGAGTGTTAAGATTTTAATTTCTTCACTTTTGAATTTAAATGTCCTGTTTTACTAACTGCTGCTGCTTCCTTTTTTAATTCAGATTTATAAAGTTTAGAGTTTTGTTTCCTCTTTTGATTTTAATAAAGCAGTTTATAGCTATTTTTTGATATATTCCCTGCCCAAAGGAAGTTGAACTGAATTACACTGTGATTGCTGTTACTTGGTGGATCAACTATTGTTAGTTCCTGAACTTCTTGAATTGTCTTTGACCTGTTTCTTTTGTTAGGTGATGCTATAAAAAAACATCACCTAGAAGCTCAAAGGCAAGAACAATGAAACATGAAAAATTGGTTGTCATCTAGTTTTCTTGAATACATGCCTTCATTGGAAGATGAACTTTTGCCTAAGTAGGATTTTGCAGAATGGTGTATTTAGTGCAAATCATGTCATCAGACATTCTTGGCAGAAAAAGTCATTAAGCTCAATACAGACCATCGAAACTCTTTATATAGAATTACCCTGGATGTGCTGAGTGGCTATTTCTCTTTATTTATAAACAATCCTTTTACTTTCTTTTGGTCTCTGGAGATGTTTTTTAATCCATTGGAAGAAATAATAGTGTAAGCATAATATCACTTCTGAAACGTGGTTACAATAATTGTACTAAAATAATGGTAAGCTTTCCTCTCAAGTTAAGAACAGATCAAAGAAGGCAAACACACACCTCTTTGCTCACTGTGTTCTGTGCACCATAGGTGAAATTCAGCACTCTCCCCACACAGCCTTAGTGACTGGGCTTTGTGGGGGGATTAACTGAGCCTTGGAATTCACTCGACAGCCCTCAGGAAAGCAACCCTAATGCAGCCCCTGCTGCAAACCATATGCTGTGATAGTGGTTGTTGCACAGATATACCCTAATGGCAAGTTTTAGGCCACTGACTCTATTTAGGGCTGGTCTACACTGGGGGGGGAATCGATCTAAGATACGCAACTTCAGCTACGTGAATAGCGTAGCTGAAGTCGACGTATCTTAGATCGATTTACCTCGGGTCCTCACAGCGCGGGATTGACGGCCGCGGCTCCCCCATCAACTCCGCTACCGCCTATCACTCTGGTGGAGTTCCGGAGTCGACGGGGAGTGCGTTCGGGGATCGATTTATCGCGTCTAGACGAGATGCGATAAATCGATCCCCGATAGATCGATTACTACCCGCCGATCCAGCGGGTAGTGAAGACATACCCTAAGTCTCAGCTCCATTAGCCTCTCCCTTAATCCTCACCCAATACCATATAGCCTGCTTGGAGCTAGCACAATGCTTCACTCCCCTCCCACTTCAGCCTCCGGAAGGGTAAGGAGTTACTTCTGCAATGCACAGGACCTTGGGTAGGCCCTCCTAGATGAGTGAATTTTATCCCGCATGTGCTGCACAGTACCTAGGAACAGCCTGTTGGTACACCTAGCTTTTGATTTCCATGTTATTGGTGGTTTGAGTAAAAACCTTAGCAATATGTTTATATTCAATGTATTAATTCACAAAGCATAGAAAACAAGCAAAGTGGTTAGACATATTTATGAAAAGCAAACAAACCAACTGTTATTTACATTAATGACTCTTGCATTGTCTTTATAGTGCCTTATTGTTTTGATGTCAATACAAGAATGTGAGCCATTCCCATAAAAAAAAATCCTTCCATTGACATTGTGTCAGGCTTGTGACCACGTTGTACCTAATAAGATGTCCGGATGGAAACAGTACCATTTCTGTGTACATCATCTCAGACACTCCATTGACAATATAAACTATCCTCTGGTAATTCCGAACCACAGCAATATCTATGGAACCATTATAATACATATCACTGCCTGAATGCTGATCATGCTTTGGCATATCCCTAGAAGATTGGCACCAAAGATGAATTATTTCTGGGCTGCTGATTGGCTTAGACAGGCATATGGGAAGGGATGGGAGTTACATGGATTTCTGTGCTTGTATCCTGCTTGTTGCCTTTATGGATGTCCCACTGGAGCTAGCACAATGCTTCACTCCCCTCCCACTGTAATCTCCAGAAGGTTAAAGAGTTACTTCTGCAATTCGCCGGGGATTGAGTAGGCCCTCCTGGGTGAATAGATTTTATCCCATATGTGCTGCACATATAGGCATAGCAATATTGAATATAAATTTCTGTTGGCCTTGGCAGCACATTCCTGCTCCCTGTTGGTACAAAATCAAGCTTGCCCTGTCTCCTTTTTCTGCTCATCAGTCATCTGGTCACGGTAAGAGATGGTACAACTGTTCCCTGGGCAATGCTGTAAATAGTTGAATTAGCACTTAATAGTGTACCCAGAGTTATTGCTGACAGTCCATTTTGCAATCAGTTAGGAATTTTCCCTGACAGCAGGCTGGCCATGTAGTTTGTGTCTTTCACTTTCCCGTAGAGTATGTGGTAGGTGTCGTATGGGTTTTTTATGGCATTGTGTTCAGATGATAACATATTATGGTAGTGCCTTTTGTGACATTCACATTTGTTGTGCCATAGTTTTCATGCTGTCTTGGTTTCCACTTTACGGAGCAGTCAGTTATGATTGTGGGAGCCAGTTATGGTTTAGTGCTTTGTGCTGGCCTTTTATCCTAACATGAATGGGGAGTAAGTGTTTTGTGGTGTGTGTTAAAACATGAAGACTAGTTTTACTATCTCACACACACATTTAAAGCACCATCTCACTGGAGCCCACTTCTTTCCACAGTAAAAGGGATTAGCTGGAAATTTCATCTGGTGAAGCTGAAGTGTATTTGACTAGGGAGTTTATTTTGATCTTGGAAGGCTGTTATGTTGAAGGAAAATGGGACAACCCTGGGTGCGATTTACTGCTGAGAATTTTAACTTGTTGGATAAAATTGTTTCCTAATATTTAACCAAACATAATTGTTTGGAGTCTTTATCTGAGATGCACAGAGTGACCGGGTCAGTATTTACAGTGACATTACAGTTGCTCTGGTATAGGGCTGTTATGTTGTCCTTCAAAGAAGTGTACAATATTTGATCAGAGTATGCTACCCATGTTGAAAATACAGACAAATATATTTTGAGAAGTAGCAGCTAAGCATTCCTGATTCATTCTGAGAACACAAGGTTTGATCTGGTCATATCCCTTTCAAACCACTTCAGTGGGAGTTATTGGATGAGAAATGAGTGGCTGCAACCTGTGTGTGAAACATGCTTTGAGTCTTGCCAACATTTGGTGGCACTTTAGAGCTTCAGCTAGTTTGAGGAACGAAACTTTGAAGTGGAAAAAATGCTTTGCAAGAAGCCTAATTCATGTATTTGTGAAAAATACATTAAATTAGATATGGCTATTTTTTATGTGATGAAGAAAATTTGAAGTTGATGAAAACTTGCTAAGGTGGGTGAAGTTACAACATTTGCATGTATACACTTCTGTTGTACATACAAACCTTGTGTTTTCACCCACAAATTGTGCAATTGCATGTATAAATACTTATTTCCATACACAATAAAATTGTTTTATGAGCACAGGAGATCCTATTTTTTCTTGAGTATATGAGGTCTGTTCACAGCTCACATGCAAAATATACAATATCTATAAGATTATCAGGAAGGTGGAAAAAGGTGGTTAGATAGCAAGCCTTTGAAAACATTATATCCAGAGTTTGGCACAAGAATTAGAGTTGGGAAGGAAATGTTTTTTTATACTGTGAAAGTTTGGATATCATGTCCCAAAGTGGGACAAAAGTCAAAATCGCAAATTTTTCACACATTGAAAATCTGAAGGAAAAAAAAATTCAGTCTGGATCAACTGAAATGTTTTGTTTTGATCATTTTGAAACATTTCATTTAGATGTTGACCATTTTATTTTGTTATAATTAGCTTAAATTTCAAAACAAAAAGCCATTTCAAATGGGAAAACCAGACTTTTTCACATTGATGTCAATTTGAAACATTTTTACAATTTCAAAACTTTTTACAAACTTTTTTCTGAGCTGAAAAATGTGTCAAAATTTACCCTATCCTGAGAAAAGATTTGGTTTTGATGAATCAGCATTTTCTGATGAGAAAAAAAAAAACAATAATTAGTTGAAGAACTCCTGACCAGCTCTAACAAGCCTCCAGGAGGATCCAGTGCTGATTAGACACATCACACTCTACTGAAAAGTTAATTTATCTATTCAGGCCTCTAGAGTAAAGCCACAAATATGATGTTCACACTGACTCACTTGTACATCTAAGAGGACAATTTTACTGTAAATATGTAATTAGTTGAGGTTTGATATCTGGTTTTTGGAGTGCTATAACTTGTTACATGTTTTGATAGTTCTGTTGATTCCCTGAACTCCTTAACTTTCTCATCCTTTCTAGGTGGGTTTCTTGTCTTTTTAGACTTCTGTTGGAGCTCACTCATCCTAATCTCCATTTGAGTAATTGACTTTGGGAGTTGTACACTCTTTCCAAATGCCCCTCAGAAGTGTTTGTTTACATTCTGGGTAAAAGTGCTTAATGCATTTCAGGAAAAGGGATTCATGCTAACAAAGCTTGCACTCTGCTTTTTGAGCACAAAGTAATCAAGACTTGTGTGGCAACAGGATAACAATTTTAAAGAAGTTGGATCTATAAAAATGAAACAACCTTTCATTCAGATTCATTAGTGGCTTGCACACTCAGCTGGAGAACGTGCCCTTCAAGCAAAGTATCATTTTACTTCAATGTGTGCAAAAGATTTGAAGAGGCATAACATTTCTTCCTTATTTTAATAGGTTTCAGTCCAGACAAACACCTGGAAGCAAATGTGTTTGTATATTTTAAATGTTTCTCGACATTGTCCACTCTCACTCACAAGCCTTGGAAAAAACAAACTCTGTTAAAGTCAACAGAGAAAACAAGATACTAAGTGCTCAGTTCTGGCTCCAGAATATACATAAGAACAATTTCCTTTGTTCCAGATTCTGATCTCAGTTATACTTAGTCCTGCCATGAGTGCAGGGGACTAGACTAGATGACCTTTCAAGCTCCCTTCCAGTCCTACAATTCTACAATATTGGTGTAAATCCAGAATCTACATTTCAAGAATTGTTATACATGTGTATCTGAGAGCCAATTTTGACCAAGGGGTCATTTTTCTAAATGTGGGTACTTAAGCTATTTTTTCAAAATGTGTACCCCCTTCTATTGTACCTGTGAATCTCATATGTGCATGCTCAAATTATGCAACACCATGTGTAAGTATCTATTTGCATGTACAGTTCTCTTCATGAATACAAGGTTCTCATCTGCAATAAATGCATGTGCAATTTTTTGACATAATTATTTTGAAATGAACAATCAAGGACAATGTTCAGGTTCAACTGGCCAGCCTTGAGAACTTATGGTGTCTGGGTTGGTAAAGCTGTGCTCTTAGTGCTTCCGCTATGTGGGCTAAAGGGCTTCTCCTCTCCAGGTGTGTGGACTGGAGGTAGATGGTCAAACAGAAGCAGAGACTCTCCCATTTGACATGTCACAGCTGCAATCTTCACATAAAGCTCCAGTATAAGTTGTGACTCTTCTCTGTGTTGATGTGCCACCAGCACTCTCCCCAAAAGCAATTATGTTTTCTGTTGATTGGTGACAAAATGGCTGAAGAAAAAGGAAATGTTTCTTGTGCGCTACTTCTACGCCTTCAGTCAGCTCTGCCAGAAGAACTTTGACTTGGCTTCCTCAACCTGAAATGTAAGGAGTGGCTTAAACCAAGAGATCAAGGTGCACCTTCTCCAGCTTCCAAAAGGGCAGGCTGCCCACCAGTGAGCAGCAAATCTGAAAAAGGGAAGTCTTCAGGGAGAAAGGAGGTAAGTACTGATGGGAAACCTGAAACCCCAAATTAGCTTTTAACAAAATCCTCCTGGAGGCCAAAGGAATGTCTTCAAAGGAGCCAGTCTGTCACTTAAACCAAGGGATAAGTTCCCCTTTCCCCACCAGGCCACATAAATGGTCTACAGAGCAGCACTCTTGTGTACACCAATGAAATAAAAGCACAACTCTCCTGAGGAGAAATGTGACCTCTCCCTTCTCTCTCCTCAGAGACAGATTCAGAGTGAGAAGATACTTCCTTAAGGGGCTTTTTTTTAATGAAGAGGAGAAAAACCACCTAATTACATTTGGCCTCGTCCTCACTAAAAGAAAACTATGCCCAGGCTCTCTCTCTCTCTCTCTCTCTCTCTCTTAAAAAAAAAAAGAGAAAGGCCATATCCTACTGCCTGTGAGCTGGAACAGAGAATAGTGGATGTGTGGGGTACGTTAAAGCAATGGTAAGTATGCTTTACCCAAAAAATAACAAGCTGTGAATATTGCCATAGGAAAAAGGTGGGGCTAAGTGCTTAAAATTAATTCTCATGTAGCTAGATATTCTAAGGAATTTTATATCCTTTGAGAAAGAACTGCCTTCCATTCTGATCCTTCCAGCAGAAAGATGGAGAGTACATTATGAAAGGAGTAGAACTGTTAGTTTGAAGAGGTGTGGTGGCCATTCTCAGTAACTCTTCTGTTTACAGGGTTCTCCTTCTTTGCCTAAAAGATTTATCTGGAAATAATGTAGTTTAAAAGAGTATTGAAAATGGCCAGGCAGGAACTGGCCTGTTCTGTGCTAATCATAGACTTTCTAGTGGATGCCATTTGAGATAGGATTAAGATATTTGCCAGATCTATGGATAACAGTGTTAAGACTCATAGGATGCATAACCAAGATCCTGAATTAAAAAAATAAGCAAAAGCTGTTTTCCCAAGCCTTCATAAAGGAATTGATTGTTCAGGGATGGGCTTTTTGTTTGGATTTAAGAGTCCATTGTGCTACTAGGTGAGGAGAAAGTTGGTCTGACCTCATCTCAGCCCAGTTGCCCATACAAGAACAGACTATGTTTTCAATCATAACCTCTCTCCTTCAAGTGAAGTTCAAGAGGCTCAGGATTCTATATTCAATAAAACCAAGGAAGAGCAACAGCATCCGGTAAACCCCAAAGACTAGAGGCAAATTCTAATTACATTCCATCACTCCCACTCAGTCATCACCTACTAGGGGACTCATGGCTTAAAGAGCAAGTAAGATTGTTAGACCTGGTCTACACTACACGGTTAGGTCGATGAAGCTGCCTTGCATCAAACTAGCTGTGGAAGTGTCTTCATTTACATTTGGCTCTTGCCGACGTAAGTGCCTCTCTCCGTTGATGTAGTAACACCACCTCCCCAAGAGGCATAGAGTCACAATCGATGTAGTTAGGTTGACACAGTGTCAGTGTCAACTATGCTTGCTTACTTCGATTGTTACTGGCTTTCAGGAGACATTGATTTAGTTGGGGATTAGGTCTTGCTTTGAGCAGGGGATTGGACTAGATGACCTCCTGAGGTCCCTTCCAACCCTATGATTCTATGACATCCCACAATGCCTCACAATGACAACACAAATTGATACAAGCGCTCCTGGTGAGGACACACATCGCCAACACAAGGAACCAAGTGTGCATACACACAAGTGATTTAATAACTGTGATGGCCATATGCCAATGTAAGTTAGGTCGACATAATTTTGTAGTGTAGACATGGCCTTACTTGCCCTACATGCCCACACCAGGATACTGCGGGGGAGGAGGGAATAAGACATTCCCTTAATCCCTTGTGTGGGTTACCTGCATTACCGTTAAGACCATGGGGCTGCTACTCCCCACTCTCTCCAGAGGGGCAGGAATGGGTGGAGCCTTTCCTCCATTTCCTCCATTTAATAGTGCCAGCTAATAGGTCAGAGCTGCATTCCAAGGATTCCTTCCACCCTGAAAAACATTATGTTACCTTTGGAGGAAAGGGGAAACCAGGAAACAAATTGTTACTCCTGGACCAGTTACAGCTACATGCCACTCCTTATTCAGGGCAGCTTGTGCGGCTACAATTTAATATGTAGCGAATAGCACAGACTGCTGCAACACATACAGACAAGAGAGCTGCTGTGATGACAGTTTGACAGCAAATAAAGTAAAAGGATCCAGTTAATAACTAGTGTGTAGAGCAACATAAATACAGCAGAATCCACTTAACCAGGGCAACTCAGAGAGAAGACACTGTTTTAAAAATTAGTCCCCAAAACCAAAAATTAAAATAATATCCTGATCTTAATGCTATTGCATGAATCCATCATGTTTATTTGATCTTTGTTTTTTCTTTCTCTATGTTCATTTGACAATTTTTGTATGAAAAGATGGGAGCTCAGAATTTCACATGTATTTAACACCTTGATAACCCCACTTATCCACTTGGCACTGGTTGGATGTGTCCCCATTAAGCAGAATTTATTTTTCCCCAATTAAGCAGAATTCATTTTTATTCACTATCATTAGACTAAACTGGCTCCTTGGGAGATGTCCCACTTCAGCAGGCACACTGGTCAAGCAAGTCTTGATAAAGTAGCCACCTTGATAAAAGCAAGTGTCTGGTAATATCAGATGGTATAAAGAAAAATACAGCAGAACTACAACAGCAGGGAGGGAGCTTAGAGGCTCCTGAGAAAAGGAAGATTCCTTGAGACAGGGTTTAAAGTTTTTTCATTTGAAAAGCTGTCTGCAGCTCAAGTCTCATCATGCTATGATATTTATTTTGTTTTCAATATAATAACCAGAAGAGCGCTTCTATGAATCTGAGTGTGACCTTATATTTTTCAGGTGACACCTTTATTGTTGTTGAAATATCTAAAGCTGCACTGGTGCCAAGTGGAAAACACTGTAAAGATACATTCTGTTTGTGGACAATTCTGCTAACTGATAATATTTTTTCTGTAGCTGTCTTCTATTCTTAATAGTACAGACATTTGCATGTATATAGAATGTTTGTTCCTGATGGGTTCATTGGCTCCCACTGTTTACTCTTGCCCTGAAGCCATCACCTTTTGTAAAGTCATTTAGTTGCAGTGGAGATGATAATGATATTATAATTCTCTATTTGTGACATTGGAAGGTCAGCTGGATCAACGATTAAGAAACAAAGATTCTGCATGCAGATGCATTCCTGGTAATTTAAAAGAATGGGAGATGATATTCTTTTTATACTAATTCTTCATTCTCTTGATTACATACAGCAAAATGACATTGAAAACATCAGGGTTGTACGTCAGGTCCTATCCTCTGTGCATATACATTTTAATATAATCTTTAATTACACGACCATATGCTATGTTTCAAATAAAACAATAGCACATATGTAAATTCCATCATCTGGAACTATTTAGCTAGAGACTACCACAAGGCCCTGGCTCACGAGAAGAGAGCTCCTGTTCTGTGCACTTTAGGAGGTGAGCAGGAGAGAACCACTGTCTTGCAAACATTAGTTGCTGTGCAGCTCCAAAGCTGTATCAGAGCAGGACCTCTGCCTGTGCAATTTAGCAAGTGTGCAGGAATGCCCCCCTCAGCTCCTTACAAGGGCCACAAGAACCCATCTTCCTCCCTTTTGTGGTAGTTTCTTTGACAGGAGCTTCAGCAAAATGGAGCCATAAAAGCATAGAGGCGAGACTGTGGGAGGAGGGGGGTATCTGCCCAAGCACTTTACAAATGCCTTAGGAACTCTCACTATGTATGAGTAGACTTTTGAGTATACAGCTAAGCTAGCCATGTAAATCTTTTCTTAGCTCCATGCCTTACTTGCTTAGTGAAAAAAATCTACCGCACAAGCTGTGTATGCAACGTCATGGAGCATAACTCGGTCAACTAAAAAACAGATTTCTCTAGAACAAGCAAAAACAGTTCTCCCCAGTGAGGACTATTTCCAAGCCAGATTTCAACTCTCAGTCCCCAGTGGCTCCCAGAGTATCTGAGTGCCTCAAAGACAATAATGGATTTATCCTCATAACACCCCTGGGAACAGTGCTCAAGTCCTAAAAAAGAAGTGTCGGAACTCACTTCTCTGCTGGAGCCTTGTTGATATGGGTCCAGTGGACCAAGTATGTGTGGAACTATACCTCTGCCAGCAGGCCTGTTCACTGTTCATCATGTTCACTGGGGCCTCTGTCAGGACTCTTCACCCAGTGCAGTGGTAAAGGACATCCCTCCCCATCCCCACACCTGGGGGGCAAGAAGGGGTGACAGCAGCACTGACCATAGGGGAGGCAGGGACGGGGGTACAACGAAGGAAGGGCAGAGGTCCCAGGCCTCTCCCTTGGTCAGCTCTGAGCAGAGACTCAGCAGCTGCCGCCTTCTGTCCCAGCCATGCCTCAGACAACAGCATAGAGTGGCCCTGCAGGCAGGGATCCGCCTAGGGTGACCAGATGTCCTGATTTTATAGGGACAGTCCTGATAATTTGGGGCTTTTTCTTATATTGGCGCCTATTAAAGGGCAACAAAAATGATTAGGGGTCTGGAGCACATGACTTATGAGGAGAGGCTGAGGAACTGGGATTGTTTAGTCTCCAGAAGAGAAGAATGAGAGGGGATTTGATAGCAGCCTTCAACTACCTGAAGGGGGGTTCCAAAGAGGATGGAGCTCGGCTGTTCTCAGTGGTGGCAGATGACAGAACAAGGAGCAGTGGTCTCAAGTTGCAGTGGGGGAGGTCCAGATTGGATATTAGGAAACACTATTTCACTAGGAGGGTGGTGAAGCACTGGAATGCGTTACCTAGGGAGGTGGTGGAGTCTCCTTCCTTGGAGGTTTTTAAGGCCCGGCTTGACAAAGCCCTGGCTGGGATGATTTAGTTGGGAATTGGTCCTGCTTTGAGCAGGGGGTTGGACTAGATGACCTCCTGAGGTCCCTTCCAACCCTGATATTCTATGATTCTATGATTCTATGATTACCGCCCCCCCCCCATCCCGATCTTTCACACTTTCTATCTGGTCACCCTAGAGCCGCCACCCACACAGAAGGCAACAGGCTGGGGCTCCTGCATCCCTGCTGAATGGGAGAGTCCCTGCTAGAGTGCCAGGCTCTAAGGGGTAACCCTGGCACTTCCCCAAGCCCCATGATCTGTGTGGGCAGCAGCGAAGAGGTGGGGGTCTGCAGCCTGGATGTGGATAGGGTGCTGGGGGTCCGCAGGGCTGGAAACTATCTCCCCCTGCACCAGAGAAGGAAGCACTAGAACATTCTGAGCCCAGGCCCCCAGAGCCATGGCAGGAAGCAGTCTGAAGAGCTTAGGGGGAAGCCTTGGAGCCCAGTGCCTCTACCATCTGGCCTGAAGCCACCTTCCCTCCTTTCCTATCCCACAGTGCCAGAACTCAGAACTCCAGTAAGGGCTCCCTACTTTGGGCGGGGGGGAGAAGGGGGGGAGATTACCTCTGGTAGGGGCAGTGGGTCCCTAGCCACGGGGCCGCCCTGCGTTGCTGTCTTGGGCATGGCCAGGAGGGTAGGCTGTGGCTGCTAGGTCTCCACTCAGAGCTGGGCAGGATGGGGCCTAGGCCCCCCTTTCTTTGTGACCCTGTCAAAAGTACAGGATGTTGTTCCAGTTCCCCCCCCACACCCCCACAAACGTGCCAGAATGCCATTTCCAAGCATGCCAGCACCACTCCAGTGCTGCCTGAGAGGTAGAGAAGTTTCATTATCTCCATTTTACTGGTGGGGAACTGGGGTACAGGAAGATTAACTGCCTTGTCTAAGAGCCACAGGAAGTCTGTGGCAGAGCCAGGAACTGAATATACATTTTCTGAGTTTTCCTCTTGGCTTCATCTGTAGAGATGTTCAAAAAAGGTTACAAGAATTTTTCTATAATGAGGAAAATTAGTGCGTGTGAGTGAGTGTGTGTGTGTGTGTACATACGTATGTACAGCCCTCCCCCTTCCCTCTACAACATTTTTACAAAGAGAATCTTCCATAGTTTTTCCATAGCTGTTAGTGATTCTTCAAGGTTAGCAAACACATAAGGAATTTTAGAAGCTTTTTCTGTTCCTGTCATCAATGCTTCTTCCTAGAGAGCTGGTAAAAAGTTGCACAGTATTTTTACTCATGTTGGCTTTCATTGAAACAGCATGTTGTTAAATTATTTGCCCAGAGTATAACTCTTTCCATCAACACTGTATGTCATAATACTGAGGTTTGAGCCTCTGGTACTGTTTTCCTCTTTGTTTGCAACGAGCTATGCTACAGGAGTCAGTGCTGAAAATTTATAGTGGTGTTTGAAATATAAAAGTCAGTGGGTATGAGCTGACTCCACTAGTGGCATGTAGTGGTTTGCTTAACCCAACAGATATTCATCAAGGTATCAGCATTTCTACTGAGTAGCCTTACTGTGTTACCTGGATGATAACTGCTAAATGGATGGGAAAAGTCAAAAAGATGATTGTGGTCAAACTTATGGTGCAGCAGGGAAACTGATAAAAGGAAGTGTGCATTTTACAGATGAAAACAGAATGTAAATGAACATATAAAAAACAACACAGGTGAGTGAAGAAAGAGTATAAAGAGCTAATATGATGCACAATACTGATTAGCCCTAAGGAATATGAGGTTGGGGGAAGAGGGAGCAAGAAGACAACACACTTGGCAAGCTATGCAGTATCCCAAGCTAGTACACTGGAAGAGACTCCTACATGAACAATATTATTCAAGGTGTGGGGCTTACACCATAGATATTGCTAGTATCATAAGACACCTATTGAAAATGTAATCTTTTAAAAATTGGATGGAGAGGGAGTACCAGTGGGTAAGCAGAAAAGGGAGAAGAGATGCAAAAGGGCATGGAGGGAGCCAGAAGGTTGAGAGATGGAACTTAGATGTGGGGAGATGGTGGAGGGGGAAGATGGAGAGTGTTGGCGATTTGAGGATGAGAGTTTTTGGTATAGCATGCTGTCTTTTCTGCATCTGACTAGCTCTGCAAAGTGCATGGGGTAGAGAGTAGACATGGCCCTGCCTTCTCCCTACTCCCCTTAAACTATTCTTTCCCCTGGAGCACCCACCCAAGAGCAAGGCACAAAGTGGCCTTTACCTTTTTCTAAACAAAGAAAGGTTTCCAAGTAGTGATAAAAGATCAAATGACCAGTCTCACCAGCTTAGGAGCCAGAGCATTTCTATCAGCTGAATGCTTTCATCAGTAGCTAAAACCAGACTAATTGAAGAGAGGTGCAGTCTATAACAGTAGCATATCCATGCACTTGGTTATGATGAGAGGCATGACATAGGAACCTGAATAAAACAACCTATCTTTTACTGTTGCCAGGCCCTTCTAGCCAATAGGAACACAGTAACTAACAGATTCCAGCTCGCTGAAGTGCATGTATTGTTAGAAACAAAGTATTTGAGTACTGGACTAAAACAAGGCTGTACAAAACACTGACAATGCACACATCGCAGCACCTTGGAATAAGACACAAGGAAAAGCATGAGTGGTAGGTCTGTGTTCTCCTTTCCTATTCCAATACACTGCTATGCACAGATTACAGTCTAGCTGGGCCCAATAAATGAAGTAGGCCGTGTGTCAGAACAGGTTTTCTCAGTCTGGCCAATTAAGAGAGCAGGGCTGCACCTAGGGGCTGGGAGTGAATCAAAGCAGCGTGGGACAGTCAGAAGGGGCAGGTGAGAGCTACTAGGGGTCTGGGGACTGTGGAAGGAAGTAGCAGGTGATTTCCCAGAAGATGGCTGAAGGCAAGGAGAGCAATAAGAGGGGTTTGCTGGGTTGCTTCCTGGAGCCAGGGCTAGGGAGGGCTGAAGGTAGGAGGAGGAACAGCAGCAGCAGGAATTGTTTGCTGCCCCTAAGCTGGAGCTAAGGGCTGAAGGTAGGGGAGCAGCTGAGATTTATCTGCTCACTTCTTCCAGCAAGAGAGTTGGACCCAGGAGTGAGGAATGCTCCCTGGTAAGAATGATTTTCTAGCAGATGCTGTGGGGGTTCCCCCTGGGAACAGAGGAGATGTACTTTGGCTAGGGTGGCTTGCTGAACAGAATAGGGCTGACAAAGAGCCTAAGTGTAGTGGAGGACACTGGAAAGCAGTGTGGAAGGGCTCTCAGCAGATAGGTTGGTGTGGGTTCCAGCTAGGAAGAGTGGAGTTTTAAGGACTATATACATTGGATGTGGGGAAACAGTCTATGTTTGGGACTTCTGGTGGGGATTATTTGAACAATGTTCTGTGTTGCCAAACTTCAGATTGTCACCTGGTTTTTGAATTTGTCTCAATTTTCCTAATCCCTTTCCTATTGGGAATGTTCCTGTATTCAATAACAATCAATTGCACACATAAAAAATGGGAAATGACTGCCTAGGAAGGAGTACTGCAGGAGTATTGTATTCCTATTGGAACTTCCATTTACTCACCTTGGTCTCATCATCTCCAATGAGAATAAATTGCAGAATCAGTCTGAACAGCTCTAAAGCATAAACAGGAAGGGCACGTCTTCACTGCACTAGGAGGGTTAGCTGCCCTAGTATTTACGCAGGGGCTCCAGGCAGGATTGTACTTAGGCAGGTAGCCTGAGTTGCTGCCCATGCTCCCCCCAGCTACACTGTTATTTTTAGCATGTTAGCTCAAGCAGAGCTTGTATATGTCTGTCTACCCATGCTGGGAAGAACCCTGCCACCTGCAGTGTAGACATATAGTAAGTTTCCATCTTCCTTCCAGAATGATCTATCACTCAGTTCTGGAATGATGCACCACATCACTCTATCAGGAGTAGTGGGTTGCATTTAGCATATGATAAAGCAATACATCTGTGATGGCAAAGGCTTGTCTGCTGCTATGGTGGATAGCATGGTCTGTGTGCAAGCAGTGCTCAGCTGATGTCCAGGCAAGGCTAGGGTTCAATCACTGTAGAGATAAACAGTGAATATGGTGTCATGCCACCAATGGAACCAGAGATCCAGGAAGGATGGCAGGGTCTTGATGCCTATGGAGGTGAACTTGGTATGCCTTGTAAGGGCACTGACAGAGCGGACATCCTGGGATAAGACACTGAAGGAACTTGCAGTGCAACTATTGTCTTTCTCATGCTGAATGGTAGGGTCAAAACAGTATGGTTCCATCTTTAAGCCAACAGCCTCTTTATTTTATTGAAATGCACAGGTTTGGTAAGCTCCTTGGGGCACGGACCTTCTGTTTGTTTTGTGTTTGTATAGCACCATGATGACCTGTGCTTAGAAATCCCAGTCATGGACCTATGATGATACAAATAATCTCCCATTCTGGACTGTGGAGACACTTTCCCCTCCATAACAGGAAGAGACGAGAGCATCAAGGAAATGCATAAGGCAAATTCTGTTCTGTAACACTATTCAAAGCAAGAAATAAATGAATTAGCTGAAAAGTGCACCTCTGGTCAGGAGGTACTTAGAAAATTCAAGGTGAGAATCAGCCATTGGACTGTGTCTGAGATTTGTTAAGAGAACACCTGACACCGTGGAAAGTCAAGGTAGAGTACTCTATAATATAGCTTAACAGAGAACCCACAAGTAAATCTCTGTGTGAGTGTACTTGTCTAATGTAGGATACTACAGGATTTGTACCTAATGTATTTCTCTGGGTATGTCTACACTACGGGATTATTTCGATTTGACAGAAACCGGTTTTTGAAAACAGATGGTATAAAGTTGAATGTATGCGGCCACACTAAGCACATTAATTCGGCGGTGTGCGTCCATGTACCAGGGCTAGTGTCGATTTCTGGAGCGTTGCACTGTGGGTAGCTATCCCATAGCTATCCCATAGTTCCCGCAGTATCCTCCACCCATTGGAATTCTGGCTTGAGATCCCAATGCCTGATGGGGCCAAAAACATTGTCGCGGGTGGTTCTGGGTACATCCTTCCCTCCCTCCTGGAAAGCAACGGCAGACAACCATTTCGTGCCTTTTTCCTGGGTGAACAGTGTAGATGCCATACCGCGGCAAGCATGGAGCCTGCTCAGCTCAAGACAGCAGTCATGAACATTATAAACACCTCGCGTGTTATCGTGCAGTTTATGCTGAACCAGAACCTGCAAAACCAGGCGACGAGGAGTAGGCTACGGCAGCGCAGCGACGAGAGTGATAAGGACATGGACATGGAATTCTATCAAACCGCGGGCCCCGGCGCTTTGGAGATCATGCTGTTAATGGGGCAGGTTCATGCCGTGGAACGCCGATTCTGGGCCCGGGTAAGCCATTGTCTTTCGGCTTCTGCAGCTTTCCTACAAGCAGTGCCCTCCTTTCCCACATACCAAGCAAACCCCGTTGAGTGCTGCGGTTTTCCTGTTAACGTGCAGCAGCAGAAACCAAACTAACCCCCCCCCACATCCAATTCTCTGGGATGATCGCTTTATCCCTCCCCACATCGCGTGGCTGGTATCAGGGAAGATTCCCCCCCCCCCCCCCCCGCTTGGCTAACTGCAGGGAAGGATTTCTTTTCAGCCACAGGCAAACAGCCCAGTAGGAATGGCCACCTCTGTCCCCTTAATTAAATTCCCGTATTTCAACCAGGTTACCATGAACGATATCACTCTCCTGAGGATAACACAGCGAGATAAAGAACGGATGTTGCTTGAATGCCGGCAAACACCGGGACCATACGCTGCCAGGCTTTGTCATGCAATGATACCAGATTACTTGCTACTAGCATGGCTTGGTCAAGTGGCTTACCATGGAGGACGGAATAAGGCTGCACTGCCCAGAAACCTTCTGCAAAGGCTTTTGGAGTACCTCCAGGAGAGCTTCATGGAGATGTCCCTGGAGGATTTCCGCTCCATCCCCAGACACATTAACAGACTTTTCCAGTAGCTGTACTGGCCGCGAATGCATCCCAAGTCCTCAGGGCAAATTAATCATTAAAAAACGCTTGCTTTTAAACCATGTTTACAAAGGTACATTCACCGGAGGTCCCTTCCATGGCCTCATTGTCTGGGGATTGGGAGGGTGCTTCAGTCAGGCTGAGAAAAAGATCCTGGCTGTTGGGGAGAACAGAGTGCTGTGTGCTCTCCACAAGCTCGTCGTCATCCTCCTCCTCTTCCCCATCCGCAGAATTCTCAAGCATGGATGAGATTACCCCCGCCTCGGAATCCACGGTCAGAGGTGGGGTAGTGGTGGCGGCCCCCCCTAGAACTGCATGCAGCTCAGCATAGAAGCGGCATGTCTGCGGCTCTGACCCGGAGCGACCGTTTGCCTCCTTTGTTTTTTGATTAGGCTTGTCTGAGCTCCTTAACTTTCACGCGGCACTGTAGTGAGTCCCTATTGTGGCCTCTCTCCATCATGCCCTTGGAGATTTTTTTTCAAATGTTTTGGCATTTCGTCTTTTGGAACGTAGTTCTGCTAGCACTGAATCCTCTTCCCATATAGCGATCAGATCCAGTACCTCCCGTACGGTCCATGCTGGTGCTCTTTTTCGATTCTCGGACTGCATGGTTACCTGTGCTGATGAGCTCTGCATGGTCACCTGTGCTCTGCATGCTGGGCAAACAGGAAATGTAATTCAAAAGTTTGCGGGGCTTTTCCTGTCTACCTGGCCAGTGCATCCGAGTTCAGATTGCTGTCCAGAGAGGTCACAATGGTGCACTGTGGGATAGCTCCCGGATGCCAATGCCGTCGAATTGCGGCCACACTAACCCTAATCCGAAATGGCAATACTGATTTCAGCGCTACCCCCCTCGTTGGGGAGGAGTACAGATATCGATATATTAAGAGCCCTTTATATCAAAGTAAAGGGCTTTCGTTATGTGGACGGGTGCAGGGTTAATTCGGTTTAACGCTGCTAAATTCGAGATAAACTCCTAGTGTAGACCAGGCGTCTCTAACAGCCCTATCCCTTCTGATTAAGGATGTGACTAAGGAGTTCTTTTACCTCACCACCAACTACTTATTTGAAGGAAGAAACTTCCTCGATTCTTACATTTTTTTCACCCCTGTATGTATAGATTTTGGTTAGAGTCCAGTTTCCCTTTGTCAGCCTGGTAGCAGTAAGTGTCATCTCTACTTCTATTTAAGTGCTGGATGTAAATTACAGAGCTACCAGAAGAATTAAGCAGACTATACGTCAGATTAACGGAAGGATAGTATTTTTATTTGTTGTGATATATTAACTCTCCCATTACAAAGCCCCTCAAAGTTAATAATTATTCCATGTGTCATGGGTAAATTTTAATATCCTTTCTTCATTAGAAAGACACGGTTTCCATTCATGCCTAACTTCTATTCTCCTCCTCCTCCTCTTCATGCAAATCTCAGTATTCAATAGGCACCATAGGATTGTTTAAAAATTCTTCCTTTATAGATGTCCTTAAATCTGATGCATTTTACAAAAGCTAACTGGTAAAATCAATTGGATGAATCTTTTACCTTAATGTTAATGACAAGTCACAACTTAATTTAAAAAATGAAGAAAAACAAATCAAGAAACATAGCTCAGTTGCTTTGCAAAGAGTGCACATTACTGCTTAGTCATTGTATTAATATTCCAGAATTAAAAAATAATCCATGCCTAAAAAAACTAAAATGAGGAAAAAGTATGGTTTACACAAGCTAACTTGCTTTGGTGAATAAAAGTCAAAACCACAGGGCTTTTAAGAGACTTTGCAGCTGTGTGTTTTTGTAGCAGGTTTAAACTGATTATAGTAAGTTCATAAAAAGATTTCATTTGATAAGTTTACTTTAGTGTTAATATTTTGTTCCCACTAAACTTCAGCTTTGGCTGTATTAAATAAAAGTACATTAACCTCACCATCTGCTATACAGCTTTGGTTTTTGTTCTGGAGTTCAAGTTGAAATGCATTACTGCAAATTACAGGCTAAATTGCTAAAATTTGTTGGGACTCCTGCAGTCTAATCCATAGGAACCAGCCAATTCTTCCTGAGTTTTCTATGGTTGATTAATTGTACTGTAATTAAAGAAATTACTAATATCTTCTGTTTGGAGGTGATTAACCCAACAAGTGTTCAGACCTATATTTTCTAAGCGTCTTGTAACACTAAAACTCAGCTTATGCTCATTAACAAGGAGACAAATGAAGAAAGTGTACTGTATTAATGCTATGAGCTGTGAGTAACAAGTTTTTTTTATTTTTATTTTTTAAATCTTTCAACTGCATGTTTAATGTAATCATTTATAATGGTGGTTGCATTTTAAAGAAATGAAATGGCATTTGTGTAAATTGATACATGCCTTTCAGTAGAACAATTAAACACGAACAGAAAGAAACCGGACCATTTGATTCCAATCTGAATATATGAATAATTATTTGGGATGCTGATCCTCCACATGCATGGAGATATGAATGTGATAATTGAATTTTGGCCTTTATATAGACTTTTTTGCTATATTTTTCCAGGATCTAAATTTCATTAAAAGAAAACACAACTCTAGCCCTCTACCTGTTATCACAGCCTTTATCATAAAATCAAATGCACAGTAGTCTTGAGTCTGCACCAGTGTTACCAGATTTGCCTGTTACGGTGGGGTACGCTCATTTATTAGGGTTACTCTTCTTGGGGGGGTTCTGTAATTCTATCAATGTACTGCTTGTGTCACTTGTGTTTTCATATGGAGCTCTACTTCTCCCTTCTGCAAGTCTCCTCCCAATGGAGCTATCCTGCAGGACCTAAGTTTCCCCAGGGCTGGGTTCCTCCAGCCCCAGAACCAGATGAGCGTGCGTGTGCACGCGCACACACACACACACACACACACCCCTTAACAGAGCAAGTCTGAGTGGACCAGGTCAATTAGCACTCTCAAGCTGACCCCTTATATTCCCTGGACTCAGTGGGCTGGGTCAAGCAGCACTTCCAAGCTGCCACCCTCTTACGTCACAGGTTCAGCATGTCCCTGTCTCCACTTTCACGTTACAATTGTTCGGGTAGTAACCCACTTGATGAGCAAACCCCACAGTATTTTTGGGCACTACAGGGATCTTTAGCTTAGGTAAGAGGAGCGTTGCTGCAGAGTAAATGGGGAAGCCAAAACACAAAAGAGTAAAGTTCAGAGAGAGAGGGAGGGATGCAACCAGCTTAACTTTTATGGTAATTTATTGAATAATAGTGATAGCCACACAAGGAGAGCCTAAACAAACATAACAGTTACATTATAAAAGATTACAAAAGTCATATATAGAAAACTCTACCTGATCAAACAAGTCAGGGTTAAAAAGTTATACCTCAGGTAGAAAAGTAAACAGAGAGAGAGCTGGGGTCTCACCACTCCATGAAGCTTGAACTGGTCGGGGTTTCCAGGTGATGGTGGTAGATCAGGGTCCTGAGTGCTAGAGACAGACAGAGCCCCCAGCACGATCAGTCAGGAGAAGATGAAGTCCCAGTGGAACTGATGCAGGGTTTGGATCCAGGCATCAGAACACTTACTTGAGCGTGGGGAGGGTTTTTTTTTTTTTAGGGAAACAACAATGGTTCAAGGGAGAACACTAGATTTGTTTGTGGGTAAACTGATGACTCAAGGGTTTTCTTTAGGCTAGACCAGTGTTTCCCAAACTTGGGACGCCGCTTGTGTAGGGAAAGCCCCTGGTGGGCTGGGCCGGTTTGTTTACCTGCCGCGTCCGCAGGTCCGGCCGATCGCGGCTCCCACTGGCTGTGGTTCGCTGCTCCAGGCCAAATGGAGCTGCTGGAAGTGGCGGCCAGTACATCCCTTGGCCTGCGCCGCTTCCAGCAGCTCCCATTGGCCTGGAGCAGCGAACCGCGGCCAGTGCGAGCTGCTATCGGCTGGACCTGCAGACGCGGCAGGTAAACAAACCGGCTCGGCCCACCAGGGGCTTTCCCTACACAAGCGGTGTCCCAAGTTTGGGAAACACTGGGCTAGACAATAGGAACTGATCATTCCTGGCTATGGGTGGTGTTCCTTCAAGGGAGCTCACAATGCAATTAGGCAGCTTCAGTATTTTGGATATTAATCAAGGATTCATTACTAGAATTGGCCTGATAACTGCTGAGCTGGGTGTGTGCAGGTGTAGGTTCATTAACATCTGGAGCAGAGATCCCCCATGATGCAGTGCTTCCCTTCTTTTCTGGTCCCAGAGTTCAGTGCAGTTCTTGCGTTGGAATCTCTGTTCTCCATTCTGCATGCTAATGGCGATGCCTCCCTGTCCCATCTTTGATGCCGATGAGGCATGGGGAGTTGCCTTAATCCTATCACCCTTGTCAGGAGGGGTTTAAGTGTGTCTCCCACTGCCTTTTCATTGCTTTCTGTAAGTCTTTCCTCTGATTGGTTTTGGTTCAAGCAGAGGCTGGGGTGGGGATGTCCTTCATTAGTCAGACAGGCTGGATACTGTGCCCTGGTTCCCCAAGAACACAGAGCTGACTGGTATCACCGGCAGCACCATGAGACCGAGAGAGAGATCCTTAATTCATCTGTGTGGCATTCTAACTTTGAAGTGGAGTTATTAGAGGCATGCGTCTGAAGAAGTGGGTATTCACCCACGAAAGCTTATGCTCCAATACATCTGTTAGTCTATAAGGTGCCACAGGACTCTTTGTTGCTTTTTATTAGAGGTAGTAGCCCATGGCATTTGCAGAAGCTGTCCAAGCAGATCTGGCATTTAATGCCAGCAGAAATGTGGAATTCTCATCTAAGCTAAAAAACACTGGCGTCAATAGAAATAATTTCACTGACTTCAATTGGCCCCAGTACTTGGATTAGATCTGTTCTGGTCCCTCACCTTTTGCTGCTGTCTTTCTGCAATCCCAGTCCTGGATCAAGCCACAGTCCCATGCTGAATGCCTGTTATTATCACAGACTTGTCCCACTTATTGTGTTGCTATCTACTGGATTCCAAAATCTAGTCCCCAACCTACCACTCTTCTACTCTCAAATTCCATGTGGCCCATTAGCTGGCTAATGTCTGACCAGGCCTGTGTGGAGGGGACATGGAAGGGGAAGAGCAATGTTTAAAAAAAGGTCTCTGCTCCTACAGTTGTGCAGCCCTAGCATGAGTCCAGCTGTGTCACTGATTCAGCTCTCTGCCACATACTGACTTCCTTTGATTGACTGACAGAAAGCACCATCTGTGGCAGAGCAAACTCACTGCAGCATTGGGACTAGCAGACTAACACCCACTGAGGGAGCACAGCGGAAAGGCCTTGAATTATTGTTTTTAAAATCATTTAACTTCCCACAGGATGGGGATAAATGAAGGAGGGCTGACAAGAGGTGGTGAACGGTTTGTTTCATCTCTTGAATACACTCCAACAGCATTCATGCTCGTTCTGCGTAAATCTGACCAGCAGCAAACCATCTGTAGAGCTAAGAGAACTGGATCCAAGCACTGACCATGACGCACTATCCCTCTGAATTTGTACAAGTCACTTAATGGCACTGTCTCCATTTCCCCATTTGTAAAATGTGGGTAAGAATACATCACCCTCATTCTTGCAAAGACTTGCATATCTTTTAATTTCAATTGACTTAAATTACCCACAGGCTTAGAGTGCAGCATGTGCCTGAGTGTTTGCAGGATTGGGGCTGTAGCTGCTTCAGAGGGATTTTGTAAGAATATTTGTTCACCCTTTGGAAAAGGCTGTATATGTATTAAGTTTAGCATTGTTGAAGTCATGGAAAATGACCTAGCTTCTGCATTTGTATATGACAGATCTGCTAAGGTTCCAACAGCAGCACTAACTTGGCCATGTTACATATCATGTAAGTTTTATGGTACCCATTTCATGGCTCAGAGTATGTACTAGGCTACATATTTAGTGTGAACAAAAGGAGTATAAATACTGTGTAATCATTTATTTTATTTAGGTTGCACTCAAAATCTCACTCAGCCCACTTCAGCCAACAGCATGTTTTCCAGTGATTTCACTGGATTTTGGTTCAGGCTCATAGTGAGGGACAGTTTCTGCCCAGAAGAAACTTAATTGAAGAGCTGAATTAAACTCAACTAAGAATATGGCTCATGTGCACTGTGGCTGATGGAACTCTTGCAGTCCCTGACTCCTTGTGACTTTTAACTGTCCTGCTTCAGTACTTAATTGTGCCTTATCCTTGCACAGATTTAAGTATGATAAGGTACAAAATACTTGCTGGAGGGCATGGTCTGCACTACCCTAGCACCTCTAGCTGCAGCAGCCATGTGGGGTCATTGTCCTTCCCTTCTCTTCCCATCACACTGGCCAGCAGAGCTAGGTGTGAAGAGGAAGTGCACACTTACCCCTCTGAGGGCTAGCGCAGTCCCATCCTCCCTCTGCAGCATGCAATTCTGGGAGGCATTTTACACAAGTTCACACAAACAATAAATCATCTTTAGCCAGAGACCTACCATCAACAAATTCATCCCCCAAAGTGAGTACTTTGGGAAAGTTCAGTGCATAGAAACAGGGTTATAATGGAAACTGCTTTGCAACCTTGATAGTTGCTGTTGGCATGATCACTATAATAAGAAAACAATGAGTGATATGTGTGCATTGTACATTTGTGTGGAAAACCAACATGGGCAAATGAAAGTGCTTGTGTATTGGTGCTGGGAAGCAGATAGAGAAATCCCCTTTGACCATGGATAAAGGGGTCCCTGATACATGTCTGGATTATGTTTATCTAGTAGCTATTGAAACTGCTGAAGTATTTGCAGGAATATTTGTACTGCATCTCAGCACTCCACACTGTGTATATCTTGTTCTGTCTCAGTAGAAAATCACCCAGCTGTGGACAGCAGTGGCATCTTGCTTGGACTTAATATGTTAATGCCACTGCCCATATTTCTGTATTTTCTCCACAACCATTAAATGCAATGCATTTTAGTTACATGCACTCAATTTTGTGCTATTCCAGAATGATACATATTAATGGGCTCTTACAGTGAATACAATTTAACAGTTTCACTTACTGTAGCATGTAAATTTAAGTTCCCTGGTGTGGTTTTAAATGAAAAAAGCAGCTTCCATAGCACATGGATGAAAGTGATCATGAAATGGTAGCGTTCATGATTCTAAGGAATGGTAGGAGGGAGAACAGCACAATAAAGACAGTGGATTTCAAGAAGGCAGACTTTATCAAACTCAGGGAGTTGGTAGGTAAAATCCCATGGGAAGCAAGTCTAAGGAGGAAGACAGTTGGCAGTTTTTCAAAGAGACATTATTAAGGTCACAAAAGCAAACTATCCCACTGCATAGGAAAGGTAGGAAGTATGACAAGAGACCACCCTGGCTTAACCAGGAGATCTTCAATGATTTAAAAGTCAAAAAAGAGTCCTACAAAAAGTGGAAACTCGGTCAAATTACAAAGGATGAATATAAACAAATAACACAAGTATGTAGGGACAAAATTAGAAAAGCCAAGGCACAAAATGAGATCAAACTAGCTAGGGACATAAAAGGAAACAAGAAAACATTCTACAAATAGATTAGAAGCAAGAGGGAGACCAAGGACAGAGTAGGTCCATTACTCAATGGAGGGGGGGGGAAGGACAATAACAGAAAATGTGGAAATGGCAGAGGTGCTTAATGACTTCTTTCAGTTTTCACCAAGAAGGTTGGTGGCGATTGGACGTCTAACCTAGTGAATGCCACTGAAAATGAGGTAGGATCACAGTCTAAAATAGGGAAAGAACAAGTCAAAAATTACTTAAACAAGTTAGATGTCTTCAAATCACCAGGGCCTGATGAAATGCATCCTAGAATACTCAAGGAGCTGACTGAGGAGATATCTGAGCCATTAGCAATTAGCTTTGAAAAGTCATGGAAGATGGGAGACATTCCAGAAGACTGGAAAAGGGCAAATATAGTGCCCATCTATAAAAAGGGAAATAAGGACAACCCGGTGAATTACGGACCAGTCAGCTTAACTTCTGTACCCAGAAAGATAATGGAGCAAATAATTAAGCAATCAATTTGCAAACACCTAGAAGATAATAAGGTGATAAATAACAGTCAGCATGGATTTGTCAAGAACAAATTGTGTCAAACGAACCTGATAGCTTTCTTTGACAGAGTAACAAATCGGGTAGATGGGGGGAAGCGGTAGATGGGGTATATCTTGACTTCAGTAAGGCTTTTGATATTGTCTCGCATGACCTTCTCATAAACAAAAATAGGGAAATACAACCTAGATGGAGCTACTATAAGGTGGGTGCATAACTGGTTGGAAAATCGTTCCCAGAGAGTAGTTATCAGTGGTTCACAGCCATGCTGGAAGGGCATAAAAAGTGGGGTCCTGCGGGGATTGGTTCTGGGTCCGGTTCTGTTCAATATCTTCATCAATGATTTAGATAATGGCATAGAGAGTACACTTACAAAGTTTGCGGACGATACCAAGCTGGGAGGGGTTGCAAGTGCTTTGGAGGATAGGATTAAAATTCAAAATGATCTGGACAAACTGGAGAAATAGTCTGAAGTAAATAGGATGAAATTCAATAAGGACAAATGCAAAGTACTCCACTTAGGAAGGAACAATCAATTGCACACATAAAAAATGGGAAATGACTGCCTAGGAAGGAGTACTGCAGGAGTATTGTAAGCAAGACACGAGAAGTAATTCTTCTGCTCTACTCTGTGCTGATTAGGCCTCAACTGGAGTATTGTGTCCAGTTCTGGGCACCACATTTCAGGAAAGATGTGGACAAATTGGAGAAAGTCCAGAGAAGAGCAACAAAAGTGAAACAAAGACAACAAGAAAACATGACCTATGAGAGAAGATTGAAAAAACTAGGTTTGTTTAGTCTGGAGAAGAGAAGACTGAGAGGGACATAACAGTTTTCAAGTACATAAAAGGTTGTTACAAGGAGGAGGGAGAAAAATTGTTCTTCTTAACTTCTGAGGACAGGACAAGAAGCAATGGGCTTAAATTGCAGCAAGGATGGTTTAGGTTGGACATTAGGAAAAGCTTGCTAACTGTCAGAGTGGTTGAGCACTGGAATAAATTGCCTAGGGAGGTGGTGGAATCTCCATCATTGGGGATTTTTAAGAGCAGGGTGGACAAACACCTGTCAGGGATGGTCTAGGTAATACTTAGGGTATGTCTACACTACGAGAGTAGTTCGATTTTACTTAAATCGAATATGTGGAATCGATATTACAAAGTCGAACGTGTGTATCCACACTAAGGGCAGTAATTCGACTTTGTGAGTCCACACTAACGGGGCAAGCGTCGACATTGGAAGCAGTGCACTGTGGGCAGCTATCCCACAGTTCCCGCAGTCCCCGCTGCCCATTGGAATTCTGGGTTGAGCCCCCAATGCCTGCTGGGGAAAAAAATGTGTTGAGGGTGGTTTTGGGTAACTGTCGTTATCCAACCGTCACTCCCGCCCTCCCTCCCTGAAAGTGCCGGCGGGCAATCATTTCATTTCGCGCGCTTTTCTGGTGAGTGACAGCGCGGACGCCACAGCACTGCGAGCATGGAGCCCGCTGCGACCATCGCTGCAGTTATGGCCGTTGTCAACACCTCGCACCTTATCGTCCACCTTTTCCAGAGGCAGATGCTGAGAAATCGGGCGAGGAGGTTACGGCATCGCGGTGAGGACATGAAGTCAGAGTGGCACAGACCTCTCGCAAAGCACGGGACCCCGCGCCGTGAACATCATGGTGGCAATGGGTCATGTTGATGCTTTGGAACGGCAATTCTGGGCCCGGGAAACAAGCACGGACTGGTGGGACCGCATAGTGCTGCAGGTCTGGGATGAATCACAGTGGCTGCGAAACTTTCGGATGCGGAAGGGAACTTTCCTGGAACTTTGTGAGCTGCTGTCCCCTGCCCTGAAGCGCAAGGACACCCGGATGCGAGCAGCCCTGACTGTCCAGAAGCGAGTGGCCATAGCCCTCTGGAAGCTTGCAACGCCAGACAGCTACCGGTCAGTCGCAAACCACTTTGGCGTGGGCAAATCTACCGTGGGGGTTGCTGTGATGCAAGTAGCCAATGCAATCGTTGAGCTACTGCTGTCAAAGGTAGTGACCCTTGGAAACGTGCAGGTCATCATAGATGGCTTCGCTGCGATGGGATTCCCAAACTGCGGTGGGGCTATAGATGGAACTCACATCCCTATCCTGGGACCGGACCACCAGGCCAGCCAGTACATTAACCGAAAGGGCTACTTTTCAATGGTGCTGCAAGCACTGGTGGACCATAGGGGACGTTTTACAAACATCAACGTCGGATGGCCGGGCAAGGTTCATGACGCTCGTGTTTTCAAGAACTCTGGTCTGTTTAGACGGCTGCAGGAAGGTATTTACTTCCCGGACCACAAAATAACTGTTGGGGATGTGGAGATGCCTATAGTGATCCTCGGGGACCCAGCCTACCCGCTAATGCCCTGGCTCATGAAGCCCTATACAGGCGCCCTGGACACTGAAAAAGAACTCTTCAACTACCGTCTCAGCAAGTGCAGAATGGTGGTGGAGTGTGCTTTTGGACATCTCAAGGGGAGATGGAGAAGCTTACTGACTTGCTCTGATCTCAGCAAAACCAATATCCCCATTGTTATTGCAGCTTGCTGTGTGCTCCACAATCTCTGTGAGAGCAAGGGGGAGACCTTTATGGCGGGGTGGGAGGTTGAGGCAAATAGCCTGGCTGCTGATTACGCCCAGCCAGACAGCCGTGCGATTAGAAGAGCCCAGCGGGACGTGCTGTGCATCCGGGAGGCTTTGAAAGCTAGGTTCCTCAGTGAGCAGGGTAACCTGTGACTATTAACTTTTTTAAAGAGAAGCTGAACCTGCCCCCATTTCTTTACCCAGTTTATGTTGACTATCCTCTGCAGCTACATACCCCGTTCACCCCGTCACCCCCCTTCCAACACACGTTTAAAAATAAAATAAATGGAACTTTGTTAATGAACACCATTGTCTTTATTACGGGTTTCGCGGTAAAGGGTTGAAACTGGGACGCAGACTGTGGTGGGGAGCGGGCGTAGTGATGGAAAGAACGCTTATAAACTCGAGGAATGACAGGTTCCTGCTCCTAGAGCGGTCCGCAGTGCTGGACTGGTTGTTTCAACGGAGCCTGCCACCCCTCCTTTTCGGGACTCTGTGTGTGGGAGCTATGTCACTTTGTGGCGGGGGAGGACGCTGCTGTGTGGTTCTGTGATCCAGGATAAGGACTGCTGCATAAGATCTCTAACCGCCCTCCCTCGCCACAAACTCACATAGCCCCCCCACACACAGAACATAAAAACCACCTCCCAGACTGACCAGGGTGCCTAGTGACTGCAATGTGTGTGTGACCTGCTGCTGAACATGCCCCCCTGTCTGTACCCTGGTAAAGGTGACTGTCCTGTCCAATTACCAATCCCCTTCCCCCCCTTCAAACACACTGTCCTCTAAAAGAACATGATGGAAACAGTAATTAAAAGAAACGTATTTTTTATTAGCAACTAAACAGTTAGGGGATGAAACTGGGCCGGGGGCTTGGGTGAGGTGGGAAGGAAAGGACTTATCAAATTTTGGGGAATGAGAGCCTTCTGTTACTTGAGCAGTCTGCAGGGGTGGAGTGACAGTGTTCACGGCCCCTGCTGCCCCTCCTTCTTGGGACTTTGGGTGAGGGGGGTATGGGACTTTGTGGCGGGGGAGGGCGGTTAGAGAGAGACTGCAACGGGGCTCTGTCCTCCTGCCTCTGGTCCTGCAGAACATCCACAAGGCACCGGAGCGTGTCCCTTTGCTCCCTCATTAGTCCAAGCAGCGTTTGAGTCGCCTGCTGGTCTTCCTGACGCCACCTCTCCTCCCGTTCAATGTGTGATCGATGGATTTGGGACATGTTCTCCCTCCACTGGGTCTGCTGGGCCGCCTCGGCTCGGGAGCAGCCCATAAGTTCTGAGAACATGTTGTCCCATGTCCTTTTCTTTCTCCGCCTAATCTGCGCCAGCCTCTGGGAGGGGGATGCCAAGGTAGGTCGGGAGACAGTCGCAGCTGTGGGATGTGAAAAAGGGAGTGAATTCCTCACAAAGATAATTTTTTGTGAACAATGAACATAGTCTTTCTCTGTGAAGAAGACCATGCACAGCACCTATCACATGCGCACTCAGGACAAGGTCGAATTTTCGGCCTTCGCATTCAGTGCCTGCGGTCTTGCACTGGAGATCAGAGAAGCGGGGCAGGACAGCGGAATTCGGGTAGCAGGCTGACATGGTAAGCCGTAGACTTTTGGCTGCTTAAAACTTAAATTATAGCAGTGCCCTCCTTTCACGTTCAAAGCAATGCTCCTAGCGTTGGCCAGTTCCTGCTGCCGGCAATCCGGCAAGCATGAACTCTGCCCCTGTCCCACCCCCTCGCGGCTGTCCCCGGGAAAGATCCCTGTATGCTGCCCCTCTCCCGCCTCCACCGCGTGGCTGTAAACCGCCGGTTACAGTTCTGTAAAGGAACAGGCAAGCAGTCCCAACAGTAACATTCCCCTAATTCAAAGCAGGTCACCATGAGCGACATCACTCTGCTGAGGATTTCTGGGACAGAGAAAGACCGCATGCTGCGTGAAAGCCAGCAAAAACCAGGGCCGTATGCCGCCATGCTCTGCAAGGCAATGATCCCGGAGTACTTGATGAAAGCCTGGCGTGGAAAAGTTTCCTACCACAGAGGACCCAATAAGGCCGCTCTCCCCAGGAACCTCATGCAAAGGCTTTCCAATTACCTCCAGGAGAGCTTCGTGGAGATGTCCCATGAGGATTTTAGCTCTATCCCCGGACATATAGACCTTCTTTTGCAGTAGTTGCACTGCCAAGGACTAAAACGTTAAGCGCCTAGGGCAAACTAATCATGAAAAACCCATTGTTAATATTGTTAATATTCCTGTTCTGTTCAAAATATATGTTTACATGTTTTAAACACTTACCGACTGATCCTTCCCCTGATTCTGGCTCCGGGTTAACGCCTGGGGACGGTTGGTAGGGGATCTCTGTGAGGGTGATGAACAGATCCTGGCTGTCGGGGAAATCAGCGTTGTAAGCGCTGTCGACTGCCTCGTCCTCCTTCCTCATCTTCCCCGTCCGCTAACATCTCCGAGGAAGCGGCCCTCGACAATATCCCATCCTCAGAGTCCACAGTCACTGGTGGGGTAGTGGTGGCGGCCGCACCTAAAATGGAATGCAGTGCCTCGTAGAAACGGCATGTATGGGGCTGGGATCCGTTTGCCTCTTTGGTCTTCTGGTAGCCTTGTCTCAGCTCCTTGATTTTCACGCGGCACTGCGTTGCATCCCGGCTGTATCCTCTCTCTGTCATGGCTTTTGAGATCTTCTTGTAGATCTTTGTGTTCCATCTTTTCGAGCGCCGCTCCGAAAGCACGGACTCATCGCCCCACACAGCGATCAGATCCAAGACTTCCCGATCAGTCCATGCTGGGGCCCTCTTTCTGTTCTGGGATTGCATGGTCACCTCTGCTGGAGAGCTCTGCATCGTTGCCAGTGCTGCTGAGCTCGCCACGATGTCCAGACAGGAAATGAGATTCAAACTGCCCAGACAGGAAGAGGAATTCAAATTTTCCCGGGGCTTTTCCTGTGTGGCTGGTCAGAGCATCCGAGCTCGGACTGCTGTCCAGAGCGTCAACAGAGTGGTGCACTGTGGGATAGCTCCTGGAGCTATTAGCGTCGATTTCCATCCACACCTACCCTAATTCGACATGGCCATATCGAATTTAGCGCTACTCCCCTCGTTGGGGAGGAGTACAGAAATTGAATTTAAGAGACCTCTATGTCGAACTAAATAGCTTTGTTGTGTGGACGGGTGCAGGGTTAATTCGATTTAACGCTGCTAAATTCAACATAACCTCCTAGTGTAGACCAGGCCTTAGTCCTGCCTTGAGTGCAGGGGACTGGACTAGATGACCTCTCAAGGTCCCTTCCAGTTCTATGATTCTATGTCTGACTGCTGATTGGCCTCAGGCTGTAAGAATAAGAAAGAAACTAGTTAATCAAGTAAATTTGTATGGAAAGCATTAATATATTGTGCAAAATACTATTACAGTAATTCCTGTTAGCATTATAGTAATTAAAGGTTTGTCAGCATTGCCATTAGAAACTTCCAATGGGGGGGGTATTGTAACTGGGCTGTAAACATTTGCTCTTTGCTGTGTCAGCCTCAGAGCAAAAGTTGGGGAAACAACATGAATGTTGTTTTTTACCTATAGCAATGTAAAATGTGACAAACTGGGCTGTGCTGATGCAACACCCTGACCCTCTGTAACCTCACAGCACATAAAGTGTGGGCTAGTGCACCATAGTCTCATGAACTAAAAGATAAAGAGAAAATTTAGGTGGCAGGAAGGGCATACTCTCATCTAGCTTAGGTACTTATATTGCCTCCAGAGCAGTAGTATGTGAGCACCTCACAATCCTTAGTGTGTTTCTCCACAATACTCATGTGAGGTAGGGAAGTCTTATTGTTCCCATTTTGCAGATGGATAGCTGAGACTAAGTGGTGCAAGGGAGTTCTGTGACAGAGCAGTGAATAGAACATGAGTTTCCTATTGTAGGCTAGCACTGACGTCCTTCCTCACCCATGGCAGGCATGAATCCCTGCCTCAAAGGGGGTTTCAGTGTGTGGAAGGGGTGACTGTGCATGATTATATTGATGGAATCTCTATTATCCCATGTATGACTCTCTCCCATGGATTTTATTCCACAGGAGGGTGAGGATGCTATGTAGAGCACCTCCCCTGGCTGGCTTTATTGGTGGGGAGACTCATGTAAGCAGCAGGCTTGGCTGGGTAATGGCATACAGCTGATCACCCCCGGAAAATGCATTCAAATTCAGTCCAGAGTGGTAATATTTGAAAATTGTTACCATCCAATAGCTGCTTAGAGCTGAAAGTCCCTGTTCTGTTAATAGCAGACAGGCATTCCCATCACAAAAAAACTTTATCTTAGAGAAAGGATGGCCTTGTGGTTAAGGCACCGTGACTCAGGAAATCAGCAGTC